>NC_142202.1:30900090-32100090 GCF_049639895.1 Pseudopodoces humilis | reverse complement strand
TTTAGCACAATCCCCAAGACAGAGGAACGTGTCTGTACTATATCAGGTAGGGACACTCCTGATCCATTCTGTTGCTGTTAAACCATCAGTTGGCTCTAGTTCCTTACTTTTTATTCTCAGCATAGCTCAAGGCTTCACTTTTCAGTTCTTGAAGTTTGTTCAGCTGTTTTTCATCCACAGTCTCCTCCTCTTCTGACAAGCAGCCATGTATCTTTCCTTTCTTATTGAGAAAATCCCTGTACTTTCCTCTCTTCCTTACTATCTTTTACTATCCTTAGCAGTGATGACTTACAGGCAGGAAAATTATTCAAAGCTGCAATGTTTATGAAGTCACAGACAGTCTGAACTTTTGAGATGATTTGAAGGAAAATCAGATTTCATATTCAACACATCGGGGAGGAATAACACTTATCCATTTTTTGCTGCGTCAGAACCAACTGCAGGTTTGTCCCCACCACACAAAAAAGCAGGTGATGGATAGCACTATAACTTGTGATCAGTGTCAGCCCAATGGATTCCCAGGACATTGCAATATTTCTGCAAGACTATTTTGAGGACAGCCTTATTAATTTGTATGTATGTATGTAATTTAATTTTAGAAATGGAAGTGACATGGAATGGGAATGATAGCTATTTTTCTTTATTCAGAGATGAAGTATACTAAAGAACATATAGGAAGATGAGCTCACTTCACTACATCAGTAAATGTGTTTTCAAATGTTTTATGAAGCTGTGCAAGCACTCAGGAGCCACTGTGCACACAGCAGCAACTCATACGTATTTCAAGATGCTCAGTTCTGTAAGCTTCGCTACCTTGCCTGAGATGAATGGAAGGGAGCCTGAGACTGTTTTCTCCCCCAAAAGGATGCCAGGTCTAAAAGGTGGAGCTGGGAGAAGCTGAAGCTGTTTGGCACACAGGTATGTGCATGTTCTGTGCAAGGGCAGGAGAATTCAGTCCTCTGATGGGAGCTGCTAGACTGTGGCACCTTATCTTGCTGAAGCAGGTGTCCCAGAAATGCCACCTAGCCAGCTGAATGATTGATTTCTGGTGCGTCTCTTCCCTCCTGTCTGCCCACTGCTGAGCAGCTCCTTGTTTGAGCCTGGGATGGCAAAGAATGGGAGAAACTGCTTGAGAACTGTTTAATAACAGTGATGGTAACCTTTAACCTTAATGAATAGCAGCGCTTTTGACCTTTCATTTGTTAAATAATGCAACCACTTACTTCCCGATCCTTATCAGTGCTTAGTAATTGGGGTCAAGACAAAGGGGAGCAGAGTTACCCACCAGACTTTACCGAACTACGAAGAATTTCCTTAAGCTATAGATATTCTTTTTTGAAAATCTTCAGTCAGGGTAGGCAAAGACTAGAGACTAGGTGGCTTAGAAGATCCACAACAGGCTAAAGAGCCTCTCAGCTGTTAGCATCTGGTTTGAATCCAGCTGTGGTTGACAAGGGCAGAAACTCATTATGATCTTGGGTTGCCTCTCTGACTCATGGGAAATGAGTTTGGCCTGCAGTTCTGCTGTTTACTGGTCAATCATAGCCCTAACATAAAATACTTATAGAGAAATCAGTGATTAAATGGGTCTACAAAGCATGAAAATTCCTATTCCATTGAGCAAATCAGGCACAGGTAGGTGGCAGCGTGGACAAAAAGTCTGTGGTCACTCTAGTGTATCCTGCCTCATTTGTGTCAGAGAAGGCGGTTAATCTTCAGGAATCTGAGTTGCCTTTTGTACAGGGTAAGTAAAGATAATGGGTCAGCTTGTGTGCCGCACAGCCCATTAAACATCTCACTTGACAAAAAATCAGGTGACAACTGTTACAGGCAGCAGTCCCAGGATCAGTGTTTTCCTTAGAAGTGAACAGGAAATGGATGAAAAAGAAAGAATTTATGACTTTACAATGGATTTAAATGCAAGTGCATGCACGTATTTATTTATACAATGCACACATATAAAAGCTTAAATTTCCTGAAGACGTCAAACAGAAATTCTATTTGTCTAAGCAGCTGCACAATCTCATTACTTATTTATTGTATTTTGTGTTAAGCCAGACGGCAAGATTTTTAAGTGCAGGAGCTGTTTCCTGGATGTCTGTGATTCAGCAAAATGAGCTGCCAAAGAGCAATCCAAATGCTGTAATTTATAAATAAACCATTTATTTACAGAGGTACATGAGCTAGATAAGATCAGAGAATCATGGAATGTTAAGGGATTGGAATGGACCTTCTAATCATCTAATCCCAACACCCCCTGCCATGGGCAGGGGCACCTCCCCCTAGACCACCTTGCTCAAGGCCTTACCCAACCTCACTTTGAACACTGCCAGGGTTGGGGCCTCCACAACCTCCCTGGCAATCTGTTCCACTGTCTTACCATGCTTACAGTAAAGATTTTCTTCCTAATACCTAACCTACATTTCCTTGCTTTCAGTTTGTACCCATCACTCCTTGTCCTATCGCTACTGTTCCGGATAGTGTCCCTCACTGGCTTCCCTGTCGGTAGTGGAAGGCTGCTATGAGGTCTCCAAAAACCTCCAGCCTGAAGAGTACCAACTTTCTCAGCCTGTCTTCATCGGGGACGTGCTTCAGTCCTCTTTATCAATTTCATGGCCCTCCTCAGGATCTGTAAGAGTGACATTGTAAGCGGTCAGCTTCAGAAGGGTTTTTTTTCCCTGGTGTCCCTGTAAGAAATAAAGCAAATGGAGCCCTTTGTGGTATCCCGGTGAAGGAGCAATGCAATTGTTTGCCCGCCTGGGTTTTGGACTCGGCTTTGGATTTAGGCCTCTTGAAACGGAGGAACACAGCGCAGGAGCCCACCCATAACCGCATCCTTATTGGGCTTATTGCTCGTCAGCGTCTGTGTCCCGGGCGAGGTGAGCTGAGCCCGGTGCTGCCGGCCTCGTCGCTCGCTGCCGCGGCGGAAGCGCGGGGTGACCCTGGCCGGGCGGGCCGCGGTCTCCCGGCAACGGGGCCGCGGAGCGCCATGGAGGCGCTGCCGCTGCCCGCGGCGCTCTCGCTGGTGGCCGGCGGCGGCGCGGGGCCCAGCCCGGAGCGGCGGGCGGCACTGGGCGCCTCGCTGCCGCTGGTGCAGCGCGACTACCGCTTCGAGCGGGTCTGGTTCTGGGGCTGCATCCAGGGCGTGCGCGGCGCCTACTACATCGCCGAGGGGCTGGGCCCCGACCGCGCCGCGCCCCGCAGCCGCCTGTACAGGTGCGGGGGTCGTCCCGGGGAGCAGGGACAGGCCGGGCCGGTCTGGGGCTGTGCGAGTCGGGGGATGCTGTCCGGTTCTCGGGAGGGAGCCTCGCTGCGCCCTCAGGGGCCTGGCGAAGTTGGTTCGAGCCCCGTTCTTTAACGGGCTCGGCCCTGAGTCGTGCTTGTCGTTGGCAGCTTGAACTGCTTGGACTGGAGCCTCCTGACGCCAGCCACCAAGGAGATGCTTGCACTGACTGAGCAGGTGAAGGGCCGCTTTCAGGGAGATCCTTCTTTTGAGTACAACTTGTCTGAGATAAACGCAGAAGCAGCTGCAAGACTGATTGAAAGTGGTAAAGAGGTAAATACAGCAAGACGTTTTCGAACTCTGTTCTCTACATTTGTGCCCCTCACACTGCACAGGGGGTGGCTTCTCCTCGTTTGTAATGAGCAGCATGAGCCTGTGGTCAGGCAAAAGATACACAATTTCCTCCTGGTTAGAGCTCGGTGCTTGTAACACCAAGGTTGCAGTTTCAATCACTGGGTGGGCTGTTCACCTAAGAGTTGGATTTGATGATCCTTATGGGTCCCTTCCAACTCAGAATATTCTATAACTCTGTCTGTGTTTCCTCGCTGCTGTTGTGTAGCAACAGCTTCATGATTGAACTCTTACTTCAGTTTTTGCTGGAGTTCAACAGACTTCAGAAATAGTAAATATCCCTTATGCTTTATTGTGCACAACTGGTACAAATCCTCACTGCGGTTTCTGAAGCTTTAATAGTAACTGCAGGCAGCATTCTTTATAAATTAATAGACAAGTCATAAGTAGGTGAATTGAGAGGGAGGAAAGAATAGATGAAGAGATAGTTAGATCTCTGGTGGTTCTAAACTGTCTGCTCCTAGGCATGTTTTCTGTCCTGTCTTAGGAGAGAAATGTCTTTTGAGGTCCTCTTAATGCCATTGGACTCCAAGATGATAAGTCCATTGTGTCACCCCAAGTTTATTTTCAGAAATGAAAATGAGGAAAGCCCTGCCTTTAAAATTTCCCTATTTTTCTTTAAAGCCTGTGATCAAGGAGGAGGCCCGCCTTATAGCTACGATAGAACAGATAGACAGAGCAGTTGGCATTGTCCCCCGGGGGGCATTTGTGAAGACTCCTCTTGGGCCTGTGCATGAAAACAGACACTTTGAAGGTAAATTCTGATTGTCTTTATCAGGATCAACTGTACTTTGATCATAAAGGCTGTAAATTAAGATGATTTTCTCTAACTGATGTTTTGATTTCAGTTGTTGGTTTTTTTTCCCTTGGATAAGATGAACAGGGAGCAGAGAATCCAGTGCCACTAATATTCAGGGGCATGATTCCACTCTGAAAGGTGGGAAAAGAGTCAGTAATAGTTCTGAATCATTAAGTTGAATAATTTGTCGGTATAAACTGTGGTTTATGTCAGTGTTTAGCAATTCTAGGTGTAGTGAATCATCCATTTAGATATAGGATATGAACAAAAGGGCACAGAAAGTTGTCCTCAAGTTGGTACCCACTGGTTATCTGGGACTGCAGTCAGTATGGTCTGCAATGCACAGCACTGGGGAGTGCTGACACCTATTTCTAACAAGCCTTCTGTGGCATCTATGGAAAAAGACTGTGATTCTGTCCTAGGCTGTGGGCATTAGAGAAACAATGTTATACTCGATAGTATAATGAATGTTACCCTAGTTCATTCGCATTTGTATTAATGCTCACCAATGACTTTTTTGCAGGTCTGTCTTTAGTGGAGGCAAAAAAGTTAAGTTCCTATTTCCATTTCACTGAGCCTGTTAACCTGAAGAATAAAACCCTGCTGGAAAAAGCTGACCTGGACCCATCCACTGACTTTCTAGATTCTCTGGAGCATGATATCCCACGAGGTAAAGGTAGCAAAATCAACAGATGCAATGAAAAGGAAGGCAATAGGAAAGTTTGAATAGCCTTGAAAACACAGAGGGGACTGGTGTGGGTTACTGTAGAGGTGGTATGAGAAGCTTCTGTGAATCTGTAAAGGAACTTTATCCTTTACTAAATATTGTAGTTACTTCCTGGTTTATTTGATTTTAAATGCTTACAACAGAAAGATGTACCAGGGCTGTCACATCCTCACAAGTCCGACCACACTGCCTCAGTGCCATATTCCCTCCTGGCTTCTGTAAAGCATGTGACAACTGGTGACCCCATTGGGAGAGATAACTTCACTACTGATAGAGGCAATTTATGTGGTTTGAAGTATTTTACACCTCTTGTTCCACACAGTGTTTCTCTTCTTTATCTAAATGGGCTCTCATTAACACCAAGCTGGTATCTCGGAGAGGCTGAATTCAAATGTTCCTTTGATGAACTGTGTTGGAATAGTCTGTACTGTGGTAGGATTATACACTGTGAAAGGAAAAAAAATACAGGCATACTGGATTGTATCTGCAGTTTACATCTCTACTGTTCTGCTGGACAGCTGCAAATATATTGAAAGTCTCTTTCAGGGATCCCTCTGGCAGGGAGTGGCTTGTTATTTGTTTCTATCTGTTTTTTTGCTGATTTGCTGCAATTTTTTGGATTGGACCAAGTGTTTTCATGTCTTCTGTCTAGGGAGATTCTTGGGGAAACAATTCAAACTTAGATTTGTTATTTTATTCCTGTCCAGGAGTAGTAGGATAGGATACTAGGTGACCTGTGCTAGATGGAATTGAATGGATGGACAGTGAATTGCCAGTGTTGCAAATAGCTTTTCAGATTCCCTCTCCTGCCCTTCCTCTCTCTTCTTACCTCCTCCTCCCAATCTTACCTTTGGCAAAAAAGCGAGAATGTGAGCTTCTGCCTGAATTCTGAACATTTTTGACAGAGCATAAACCACTAAAATCTAAACCACTCTTCAATTTACTGGGAATGTCCTTATGCAGTTGTTTTCCAGAGGTGTAATATGGAGAGACTGTACATTTTTACATACACTGGCTCACTGCCTTTTGACTCAAAGCAGAATTGCAAGAGAGATTAGATCTTAGATATCTTGTAAGAAAATTTTAGCTGCAGTTTTGTAGGATAGTTCAGGTTTTGCTACTGCTTGTCTTCCTGCTGCTCCCCACTCTTTTTTCCTCCCTCCCTCATGGTAGGGAAACATGCCATGTGTTAGACATGAAGATGGTGGTTTTTTTAAAGTCTTCAAATCAAATTTGACTTGTAGCTGTATTTTACCCAATGGCAGATAGAAAGTGAGATTCAACTATACCACTGTCATGACTGTGTTTCTGTGGCAGCCTGATGTCTGTGTAAGCATGAACCCTCATCCCCTTCCCAGGAGGATGTTGCTGTTAGTGTAGATTTCAGTATCCTTAAAAAAGCCTCTAGGAGACTACCTGAGCTGAAGTGCAGCTGAGTGCTTCTTAATGGAAGAGAAGATTCATCATGGTGCCTGTGCAGCTCTGCCTGCTCTGTCCTGAATTTGGGAAAGAGGTGGAGGAGGTGAAGGAGGTAATTGGTAACAGGAATTGGTTACAGGATCAGCAAGGCGTGTAGCCTCTCTAATTGCATTCTATCACATGCAGATAGGAGCTCTGACATTAAAGAAAGATCAACTCGGCCTCCTTTAACGAGAATTCAGGTTGCCTAAAAGTACTGGTTGCTTATGAAAATGTGAGGGAAATAAAACCACTACAGACACAGGCTTTCTGCTGATTTTATCTGCATGGCTTTGCCAGTCACTCCTGGTTGTGAGATACTCAAACTCTGGTTCTCAGATTACTTTCCTTAAGCTCTGACAGTGCATGTTGGTCTTGACAGAGCAGAAAAAGTAGACAGCGCTTTTTCTATTAACTGACATGCTGTTCATAGCTCTGGCAAATCCCCTCATTTTGACCTGAAGTTTTTCTTGCCTTTCCTGGTTAGATCATGTCTTGAACAGTTATTGTCAGAGCAGAAGTAGGAATTCTCTAATTTATAGCATCTAGAATTGTGAATGAAGATAGAATTGTCTCTTTTCTCAGTAAATACGTAAGAAGTGATCTGGGGGTAAGTGACGTTGGAATGAAGCTCGCAGCCTGCGTTGGCTGAATTCTCCTAGCATCTTAAAAGACCTAAAGAACAGAACTGAGAGATTAAGAGCTGATTTTAACCTTTCTAAAAGTAACAACTCTGTTGGAATAGTTTTCTGTATTAATTGAGATTTAGCATCTGTGATGACTGTCAAGGGGGTAACTGTCATAAGATATATGGTGTGTCATTAGAGGAGAGCAGAGATGTCTTACAGAATGGAAAGCTGGAGGCAAAGAGAACATTTTATATGACAGCTGAGAGGTGGGAAGAAAGGAATTTAAAACTGAGTTGAATAAAGGCAACAATGGTAAAAGCAGAGTTTAGTGCAAAATTGGAAAACCTGGAATTTTGTAACAAAACTGTCTGCCATTCTTATCTTTACCAGTGATATCTGTGGTGTTTACAGGTTCCAGATTCTGTCTGTGTGCCTATCAGGTTATCTGCGCACTTCAAAAGTTCAGAATATGTTGCTGCTCCTCCTTTAATTATTCTGTCTGTTTTTTCTTGGTGTATCAACTCGCACAGAAAAGTGACTGACTTAGCTTTTTTTTTAAAAAAATGCATTTTTAAAAATGATTCTAGAGAAAAGTGGGAAATGAGAAACTTGTCTCGACAGAATGAACATGGAGGGATTGTGATACAGATCTTCTGTCACCACAGTATCAGATCATGTAATGCTTCATCCTGATCCAAAAGGCCAGCTGGCCAGAACATTGCATGCTGGGATCTGTAGGTTTTGCTGGCCATATGTCTGCATTAAAGATAAGCTTATTTGCTCTAGTCTAAGCAGACAATCTGCTCAACTTTATGCACAATTAGATGTAGCCTTTCAGCTGCTGGCACATTGCCAGCGTTGCCCTTTCTGCTGCATGGAGTTTGGAACCCTGGACATAGTATTTCAGGAACTGGGGCTGTGGCAGTTTTACATCTCCTTGTAGATAACGGAATGGCAAAGCAAATAGCAGTAATTCTTAGCATGCCTACACCATTTTTACTTGATGACTTAATGTTGTAAAATAATATGAAATATGATCTGAAATAACAGATATGAAATAATAGACACTTTCCAGGCATTGATAATGATGGGGGAAGTGAAAATGGAGGGAGAAGGTTGATTTTACTGTGACCCTGGTATCAGATCAGACTATGACCCATTCTGCAATGATAAAGAAAGGGGATGAATGAAAGTCTGAGGTATTAGTGTAGAATGGAAAGCTTGGAAGTGAGACAAGGGTTGCAGAATCCAGTTCTTTGGCACTTTCAAACTGCAATTCAGAAAAGCAATAACTTGACTCTGGGTGTTTGTTACAGATTACTAACTCAGACCACTTTGATATGGAGATAAGGGACACCAATAGAACACTGCTAAAAACTGATGTAGGTGGGGAGGTATGTCTAGATAGGAAAAGATATGAGTGGAAACAGGGTTTCTATGAGAAGATTTTCTTCAAAAGTCATGACCCCCAGTCAGTAAATAGCTGCCTTTGGCTGAAAACCTACCACAGTTCACTTGCAGATTGAGAGTAGAAATTAGAATAAAAAAAGACATGTAAAAGGAAATGCAGAAGGTTTGGAATGATTAATGATTTATATAAATTGGAATTTATAATGAGTAAAGAATGACAAAAGGAGCTAGAATAACTGGAGTAGTCCGTGACAACGGTAAGGCAGATTTTTTTAAACTATATTGAGAAGAAAAGAAAGCATAGTAAAGATACTGAAAACTGTCACTAAATGGTGATGGTAAAAAGGCTGATAAGCATGTGGAAGGGCAGAAGAGCTCAATTTTTTTCTGCTTTATTTTTGGAAAGAATATGGACTTGCATCAAGCAAAGACAATAAAACAGTGTTCCAGACAGTTTTCAGATTGTTTGCTAAGGGAGGGTAGAGTTAAACAGAATTTACTGTGGATCAAAAACATTAAAATGGCAGTCAGACAAGTTACTTCTGAAATCATTATCTCAGGAGACTTGTGGCATAATAATCTTTAATAAATCCCGGCATTGCAGAATTATTCCCCTAAATTTAATCTTCCTTAGCAGTTGTGATTCAGAATTCACTGAATGGGTGTATTTCTGGGAGAGGTTAGAAAGGGACCAGTACCAATGTTGATATTCTTCAACTTATTTATAAATGATCTAAAAGCAAAGGGTTGGTGGAGAGATGCGTAATGACAAGGGCGGGATGGATACAGAGATTGGGAAAACTGAGCTTACCTAAATACAGTACATTTTGGTGTACTTATCTGCAAAGTCACATGAGGAAAGTAAATCAGACTTTGAGAATTGTATTCTAGAAACTGTGGCTCTGAAAGGAAATCCAGGCACAACCGACTGAACATCAGCTCCCAGGCTGATCCTGATACTTAAAAGGGTAACTTGATCTGCAGATACATAAACAAGGGTGTAGCAACGAGGAGCAGGGGAGTGACTTTACTTGTACATATACTGTTAGTGGAATCATAACTGGATTACTGCACATTGCAAAACTGGAGAGTTGCAGAAAAGAGTCACAAGATGATTCAAGGGCTGGTGAGAGACATAAACACTTCAATCTCTTTATCTTGAGGAAAAGCCTGTGAGAATGGCTTTATTACACTGTGTAAATACTACATGGAGTTTAAGTATTACCTACTGAAGATCTATTTATTATAGCAGAGAAAGGTGGAACAAGAATCAGCGGCTAAAAATTATAGCCAGAACTAAAACGAACAATGAGATACAATTTACAAGAGTGAAAAGATTACCACTTAGCAAGGGTAATGGATGAGCCTATGTCTCTTGGTATCTTAACATCATGCTGGATGTCTTTGTGGGAATTGTGTTTCTGTCAAATGCAAATACAAGTTGATAGTCCCAGACACACGTAAGTGACTTCAGTTTAGTGGGCAGTGGTATGTACACCAGGAGTCCAGATTCCTGGTGTGCCTGGCCATAAACTTGATGATGGCCATGGAGGATTATGTTCAGCTTGGACTTCATTGTCAGTGACAGTAACACAAAGGTGACAATGGGTTCCAAGTGCAAGTCAGCTGGCATTGCTTTCTGAACTATGATATGTGAGGGCTCAAAAGAGGACTGATGAGATTCCTGACTTACTGCCATTGTGGATCTTCATTGTTGAGAGAGATTTTATAGCATCAATCCAAACGGGTATACATACAGTGGCAGGGTGAATCAGTGAGTCTTGTCTACTTGCCATTTCAAGATGAAGGTAGGGTAGAAGTGCCTAGACAGAAGATCATTCAAGCTCCTTTACCACTTGACTGTGGAGGAAGTGACAGGCACTTGGATTGTAGCTATATTTCTTCACCCAAAAGTGCAGTGGTTTTGGAGCACTCCTTATGCAGCATTGCAGACAAAGGGATTTGTAGCCATTTCTTTGGCTGAAAATTTTGAGCATGAGCTTTATGTAAGCTTGCTGAACAGTAGCCTGGGTTAGAACACTAACCTCCTGTCATCTGAGATTCATTAGCACAGTCTTTATCGGTTTAGGAAAAGCTGGTGCCTAATGGCTCCTTGAAGATGGAGGGGCTGCATTTCTAAGTGGGAGATAGTTTTCGTGGCTGCTCTCTAGGGCCATTTTGGTAGCCCCATTACGGCTGTCCCAAAAGGGTGCAGGAAGGAAGAAGGCCAGGAGGCACGACCCTGCTTTATCTCCATACATTAACACAGCTAATTAACTTGCTTTCGATCCCACTCCCCCCTCCCTCCTCCCTTCAAGGCGATTAATCCCCTATCAGCCTCGGTCTCCAGCCATTTGAAGAGTCTGTGTCTGCAGAGGTATTTACAGCCCCCAGCCAGCCACCAGAGGCGAGGGCCCTTTATCGGGGCTCTAAGACAAATGGCTGCCTATCTCCCTAGTGGCCTTGCAAAATCCAGCGATGTGCTACGCTGTGCTGGCCACCTACTTTCACCCAGCCTCCCTTCTCCACTAACATTTCACAGATGTGACCTGAACCCTCCCCTTTCATTGCTTAACGATAAGCAGCACCTCCCTAGCTCTGTGAAAGCCGAGAGCCAGAGCACTTTACTCCTTAGCCTGCCAAGAGCCACGCAGGGACAAGGTTTTTCAAGCTGTCTCACTGAAATCCAAACTAAAAGACTCATAATAAATGAGAAGGCACTACTTGATGTTCGCAAGAATAAAAAGAGGTAGTGAAAATGTAGACTGAAATACCTACCATGGCTCGCAGTTATCCTCATTCCTCATTAGGAGATGTGATCCTTAGGCTTAGTGAATGTGTGAAACTGAGCTACAGAGTCCCATGGTATCAGTTACCTGATATTTATACAAGTAGTTTTGACAAATTAGCTTTAGAATACAGTGTTAGAGAATGAGAAAACCAGATGAGTGTGCATTTGAACTGATCTGATCTGAAAATCGAACCTTAGTGGGTTGTTGGTAAAAGCATTGGTACCTGAATTTCTCCGTTCAAACTGTAGTCGGCCATTCCTAGAAATAATTCCAGGATGACTAGCTGCTGCTTTCCAGCAGAGTGCACTATGGTGCCAGCATTGTCAGTGCTGAGCACAGAAAAGGAAAACACGGAAAAGTAAAATGAGAAAGAAAATCACCAAGAACAGCATCAAATCAAGGAAAAGGTATGCCCTGAGTTTCCCAACTCAGTGTGGCATACTGGCCTCCTGAACTGTAGGTATAGAGAAGATGTTCTCTCCCTTTCAAGCTTAGGCAATTTCTGGAATAGTCACTAGGCTTGAATCATATGCATGCAAATGGATATACACAATATATAAGCATGTTCCCTACATTCTTCAGAAGCAGGGTCACTCTTAATTTTTGCCAGTGATGTGTAGAGGCTATTAATGCTGTTCCTACAGGGACCCAAGACCAAGACAAGATGCTGTCCCTCCTACAAGCTGGGGTGCTGTCAGCTCGGGAGTTCAAGATCAGACTGGAACCTCTCATGTGGCAGCACAGCAGGAGGATTCCCGGCCCAGCTAGTATTAGAACTTCTGACTGGCTGATCACTGTCTGCTTTGATTACTGGAAAGGAGCCTGTTTTCCTTGGGCTTTATATCTATGGGCAATAAAGCAGTGCATTCATGGCTTTTGGGTCTGGAGTCTGTATCACCTCAGGGTCTTGTTTAGTCAGACCTTGTATGAGTTTATACTGGAACAGGGCTGCCCATAAGTTGAGAGCTGTGGTGGAGTCCTTCACCCTCCAGACTGTTGCAGGGAAAGAATGAGGACAGAAGCAGAGTCTTTGCAGCAACTCTCCAGGGTTGAAAGGTTTTTTTTTAAGGGTTTTTTTCTCCTCAGTGAAAGAAATCATCACCCACCCTGTCTCCATTTAAGCTCCTGGTTCCTTGGATGTAAAAAGGAGATTAACTTCTTGCTAAAATGATGGGAAATGCTGGTAAAGCCTTACAGAACCAGAAGCTGCAGTTTTATCACCACATCAGTCAGCCTTGGCCTAACTTTTTCTCTAAGGAATGATGAAAAATTATTTGTGGGGGAAATCCTAGGACATTTGTCCCTGAAGTCAGAACGAGGTCAGCTTTTGCTAGGAATGATCCAGTTCTGAAGGGGCTTCAAGGAGTGGCAGCTCCTGCCTGTGCAGTCGTTGGCATTGGTGCCAGCCCTGCATATAGCTTTGCTTTGCTGTTTGCTGTCCATTTGGCCACAGAGCTTTTGAAAGAAGGAAGCCCACTGGCATTATTCTGTTTTATCATACACAAATATCATATGGATTGAAATTCTGCATGCTGAAGAAGTGTGTGGTAGTGTATAAAGGGAAAAGACAAGGGTCAGGTATATTTGTACAGCAGTTATGCTGAGCAGAAATAGCTAGGCTATCATAGGCATTAAAAGATGCTTAGCCTTTAGTGTTCAGAGTTAGCACTGCACTGTGCTGTGTGGATATGCTCAGTGTGACAGTATTCACTGAAACTGGTAAACTCTTTGGGTAATTTGGTCTAGAATTTGTATGTAGTTTAGTACAAAAACATCAACAGTTTATAATCCGTGCCATCTGTTCCTCATTCCAAGCCGTTTTAACTAGCCTTGCTAATTTGATGATGAGGTAAGAATTACAACTGGGGGACTGACAAGGCTTGTGGACTTGCCCCTCCTGTAGGAGAGTGAACTGGACGTGCTCTAAGCATTTGGTGGATTTTGAATCCCAGCATCGACTCCTTTGTGTTTTCTCAGAATTCAGAGATCAATGTGAGGTTCTTTGCCCCTAATCCAGCCCCTGTTCATCATTATCACCTCCTCAAAGTGGTCAAAGCTTTGTTACCAGGAGAGGAAAAATCTTACAAGGTGGCCATAATCTCCTCTGAGAGTCAGACAGATATTCTCCCGTGGGTAAGAAAGTGACAGTGACCAAAAGCTCTAGGGGAAGCAGGCTAGAACAAAGCTGCCCATTGCATCCTTTCATCAAACTGTTAATCTTTCTTTCAAAGACATCACATTTGTTTGGTGACAAAAGCCCCAAAGAAGCTGAATTGAGCCTGAAACCCTGTAGCAAGATTTAGAGGAAGCGTCTTTCATTCCGAGCAGGGAGGGGCGAGAGACTCCTTTTTCTTCCTACCAACCAATGGGCTCAGAGAAACCCACGAAGGTGACGGATTAATGCAGGGGCTCCCCAGGTAGATGCTACGTGACTCCCAGCACGCTCCAAAAACGTTTCCACAGCGACCAGCTGAACAAGAAATATGGAGTGTGATGAGATCCCGCATAACCTTGTGCTTTGGAAGAAGGTGATTTGCCACTCTGAGAGATTTCTAAATTTACTAGAGAAAACCCAATATTCAGTGATCTGTATTATAGTTGTCAGAATACAAAGCGCATGGATTTTAATCAGGTTTTCTTACTCATTTTAAGTTTTGATTGCATATGGTTTTGCTGTTTCCTCTAGTGCACAGCCCTATTCCAAGTCTTTATTCCAATGCATTCTGTGCAATCTGCATCTTTCTCTTAATTGGAATATTTTGTTGTTGTTGTTTTGTTTCATCAGGTGGATTTAGGACTAAAGGGCAAACTAACAAGGCTATAAGGGAGGCTCTAATTTGAGTCAGTGCTAGCTTTTTCAGTCCTTCCCATCCTCTGCTGCTCATTTATATCTGTGTATTGTCCCTTCTTTTGTGTTGGCATTGCCGGCTGTGCAGTCAGATTCCAGCTGGAAAAATAATGTTTTTTCTGTCCAGTATATTTTTCAGATGGATTGTTTCCCCAGCCTTACTCACTAAGCAGTAAATAAACACTTTTGTGGTCTCTGTGCTGGAAGAATGATGAGGATGGGAATAAGGGTTTGAGGGCAAAGGCTGCTTCAGTTGGATTAAGCAGCACTGCTGTTAGATGCCTAAGTAAGGCCTGAATTTCATTTTTACTTGGAGGTGCATGAATACTGTGTATCCGGGACAGCACTGCAATCTCCGAGTCTTCCTCGTCAGCAGGAAACAGGTTCTTAATGTGTAAATAGAAGGCCTGGGCCTGTTGAAATAATTTCTACTGCAGAAGCATCCCCAGTGGGAGAGGAAAAACATATAAAGTATGACCATTTTACTTTGGGGTTTGGGCATGGTGGTATTTGTGTGTCAAGGACATGGCAGGCATTAGGACCATGCAAGAGTTGCTTGGCAGCATCTGACTGTAAGCTGTGCTTTCCTGGCTCTGGAGGCTTTTAAAAATAGTACTGAACCTGCAACCAGTCTGTGTTTTTATTTAATTATTATTAAATAGTTATATGGGGAATTGGAAATATTGACAGCAGTGTTAACATATGGGGTGCAGGTGGTGTGTCAAGCAAATGGAAGAGATTTAGTTTGCAGCCAGTAAGTGGCACAAAAGAGTTTGGGCCCCACATAGGACTGTTTGGATGTGTCCTTATGGCTGGTAGGCTGTGTGTGAAACGTCCGTGTGGCACAATTTATTGAGAGCCAAAGCACAGTGACCTTTCCTTACAGCTGCTCTGTTTGCAATATGTCTTTGTTCCCTATAGACAAAAAATTAGCAGTAGTAATATCTACCCAGTGTAGAATTTTCTGCTGGAGGGAAATGGAAGCTAAATCCCATGGGTGTAGGGAGGCTTTGTCAGCTCTAAGTGCTTGGGGTCATGCAGCCAAGCAGCGGCTGCTTTTGCAGAGGGGAATGGTTATGTTGCCCCTCTCAGGGTGTTAATATTTGTCCTGCAACTCCATACTTGACTTCTACTTAGGACTAGCTGCAACAATGGATGTTGTAACCTGCTCTTGTGGCAGCATAATGTGTTAATGGTATGTGCAGCCACACTATGGCTGCTTTTCCTTTGAGACATTTCCTCCTTTGAAGAAGAATTGATAATGTCAGTTTTATGGCCCTCTGTGAGATTTTGCCACATGGAGCCTCTCTATCAGGCTGTCTAGCTCTTAAAGCTGTTTTTCCTCAAGCTTGCACTGAAATGAGGCATTGCTGAATCACCTCCAAAGCAACAGTGTTATGAGAGGTCATACTGCAAGTGGACCAGTTATAGCAGCAAAGTTCTACAAACAGCCCTCTTAAAAGGGTTTTGTTTAAAAGCCCATGTCTCACGCACCCTATTGCTTCTGTGGATTACAAGATTCAGCCCATAGCTGAGGCAGACATGGGGGATGAGACAGGGATTTCTATTGGCGACTGGAAAAGAAGAAGAAGCTGAGAAGGAGTTGACTTTTGAAATTCAGCTCTGGTGTTCTGGCAGCTGTTGAAGGGCCATAAAAAAGGCAGTGGTTTAACACTGGGTGAGCATCAGGATCTTCAAAGCACTTTCTTGTTTGGGAAAGATGTAAGGAACTCCTCAGAATTCCTGCCTGTGTTTGGAGGGGTGGAGGCTGCAGCCTGATCCAAAGAGGGAATAGGAAGCTCCAGATCTTCATCCAGCGGGTACTTTTCCCATGCTCTTTCCTCCCACACAGCAGCTCCCTCCCTCCCCTTCTGGAGCAGCAACAGGCAATCGTTTCAGCACAGACAGTGCTTGGCTTTCTTAAGTTTGCTGGGTGCAGCCTGAATATTAGCTTGCATTAAGAAATGTATTTTGAACTTTGGGAACCTCCACCAGAGCAGTGTTACTGGTAGGTATCTCTCACGTGAGAACAATGACCAGTTCCCTGCACTTCAGCGAGCTTTACATGATGAGTGAAGTTAACTCTGCTACCTGACTTAGAGACAGCACACATGGAGATGCAAGTTAAAATCAGTATTTAAGTCTAATAAATCCAACCTTAATTTGCTGTCTCCTAGTTCTAGTTGTATTCTCTCCCGTGCAAATAATAACATTTAAAAATACTTTTTTCTTGACAACTATGATCTAGGAATCTTGGTGTACCTTACAGACTGATGCTTTGAGCTTCCCAGTCTCTCAGTAAGAGACATATTGTCTGACACAGGGACTGCCATGGAATATTCTTAGCCAGTGATGGATTTGGACCCAGAAGCCCACTTCTGCAATTTTATAGCAATATAGACCTGAAGCTGTCTATGCAATGGTTTTACCCCAACAACCATCCGTAATAGCACAGAAGTTTAAAAAACAAAAAGAGATAAGAAAAAAAAAGGGATGAAAGTAGAATTTAATTTTCATGGTTCTCATTCCTTTTTATATTGCATTGTTAAATGCATTTCTAAGATTTTCTCTTAAGGAAGAAAAGGTGGCATATTAATTTTAAGCTATTATTGCATACTGTTCATTAGTTACTGTTTAAAGAACTTCTAGAGTGATTTACGACATCAGTATTTCAAACTCCTACAAGAAAGGTGGGCCTTCGCAAAAAAAAGCATCTTGTTTGAATATTGTGAGATTTGAGCTGTGATAGAAGAGAACACAAATGTCCTGTATCTTTCCAAGAGAACAAACTTCTTCATGTCTCACAAGTTCAAATTGTGTTTTATGCACCATTTCCTGAAATACTGCTGATGTGGTGAGGTATGGGGAAAAAAAAGTAATGAGATAATGGGTTCTAATTTTTTCCCTTTATTAAAAAGTCCAAAGAACCCAGAGAGGTTCCTGAACTTTAATGTAATCTCTTCTTAGAAGACACACTGGCATTCTATATAAAATGCAGTTTCTGAATGGGTTTTGTGTGTTGCAAGAGTCCAGTCTGGAAAAATAAATTGAAAAAATCACCTTTGATGATTAGGTTAGAAAAATGTCTCTAGTGATCCAGTTAGTAGAAGGTGGAAGGTGGCACTGCTGCTACTCTTTGGCTCTGCAGTATAAAGAGCAACTCTAGGATTAATCATCATTCCAACTGAAAGCAGGATGCCAGTGAAAATGACATTACAGTTCCAGACAGATTCTTGTAATTTTTCCTGTTCTCAACCTATGTTGTGCTGATCCAGATGGGATTGCCCTTACGTAACCTGCTTGTTTTTGTTCAGGCCCTCATTTCACAGGAAGGCTTATGCAGCATCAGCAAAACTTCACTATTCATATTTGTGCAGAACTACAGGCAGAAGGAAGGGCCAGAGAAGAGCTGGAAAGTATAATCATAAGAATTACTATTCCCCAAAGGTCTCACATTTATGAGATTACAAATTTGAGCCCTTTGGGAGTTGGCAGCTTGGACAGATGATAGGGAAATGTAGAACCTGCACATCACAGCCTTCAGAGATGTAGCATGAAAGTGAATGGAGCCATCTTCTATTATATCTCCATTTCTGCCAGGTATGAAGGTGCATGGGAAGTTCCTTTGATCAGTGGATTTAACTGCTGATGAATACTTATGATGAATGCTAAGATTGATAAGCCTGTGTGTCACTGGATAAATGTTCTGAGGAGATCATAGATCCACGTACTCTATTGCCCCAAAGCACAGATACAGGGATGTAATTATGTTTTTTTAAACTTGATTTACTCCATCTCCTCTATGAATTTATCCAACAAAAAGATCTCTAAATCCAGATATAGTTCCTAGGAGCGTTAAAAACCCTGTTTTCCCTCTTACCTTTCCCAGTTGTCATGCTCCAGGCATTTCTTTTTTGTTCTGTGTAAATGGTTTGGGGCAGAGGGTTCATCTGTGTAGGTGAACTCATATAAACAAACTATCACATGTACCCAGGTTGTTAGATGCTTTCAGTATGTTGGGAGGCATCAACAAATTACATAATCCCTAAAGGTTTTCACCACCCAGCAAGGCAAGGCACAGTACTATTCTTGACAGACTTGCTTCTCAGAGGACTGGTCCTAAATCAAAGACAATGAGCGTTCCTCACTGCATTATCTTTTTGTCATAGAAATTTTTCAAAAAGTTTATGGTGTGTTGTCATGTCCTTCCCCACAAACCTGCAGCAATAAAGCTGCAGCAAGTACCACCAGTATTTGGAGGAAAGACTTGTAGATAATTTCTACAAATTCAAGCTGAAGAATCATGTGCTAGGAGCAGTCATTCAAAGAAATTGACAGTTACTTGTCACTATTACGTTCAGACCTATTCGCCTGCTACTTGTTGATCAATACTCCTATGCGTGGTCATGCTACTGTCACTAGCATGTGACAGTACTGACACACTAGTGCTGAAAACTTTTAGACAAAAAGTTCAAGAAACTGAAAGCTTGTCCTTTGACAATGGCTGTAGTACTTCTATCACTGGATAATCTGCCTTGTAGTGAAGTGTTCCTCATCTGGGTTTCCAAGCTATCCACGTGGTGAAATTTCTTAAGAACACACAGATCCCCTCAGTCAGGACTTGTAATCCCACTGGCTGAACCATAATAGGCGTTTTTACTCCAGATATGAAAAGATCCAGTCCAGTTTGTGCTCATGCGAGTGGCACTGGAGAGACTGGATGGGAGATTGGGGTTGCCTTGTATATGAAACCACTGCTTGTGAAGATATTAGCTCATGTTGTACCTAGGACTTGTGTAAAGAATTTCACAGTGCAAGGAAGGTGAAAAGATGGCACATAGCTGTATCGACTGTACAATATTAAGAAGTGCTGTGCTTTACTGCAACCCCAGTTGTTTGTCTTCAGTGGAATTGTGAAGAGTGAGTCGGAAGTAAGTTCTCTAAAGCAGAAATCTCCTGAAAAAGACTGTGAATGTCTGTTTTGTACTTCTGTCCAGCAGCTCGAGTCAGTCTGTCAGAAAAGAGGTAGGTATTCTTGCTCTTGTTCACTGAGTTCCACATTTGCACATGACTGAAGAGGGGACTTTGAAAGGTAACAAATCAGAGAAGACACAAGACTTGCTTATTACAGTATAGCAAACATGTGGAACTTGCTACTGGAGGAGACAGAGGAAATGGTGTCCAAAAAACTTGAGAAGTACAGAAATACGAAGAGCTAGGTAACAGGTGAGCAGCAGAACTCACAACACCTGGTTTTACAGGGTTTTAATGGTACTGCTCCTTTCTGATTCTGGAGCCACCACATAAACATTTCCCCTCCACTTCCCTCAGCTCCTGTAGTTTGCCATGAACTGCACGACATCTACTGCAAGGGAGCACGCAAGAGCCCAAGGCTCCACAAATGCTGATTGCCCAGCTAGCTGCTGCCTCGTGGCTGCCAGGCAGGCCTGACAGCCCATGCTTCCTTGCAGCTGCTGGCAGGCCAAAGCTCCAGGAGCTGCAGTCAGCCATTGGGCCACATCCCAGGGAGATCTGCTGTAGGAACCTGGGGTGTTAAAGCCCTTCAGCCCTTTGTTGGATGTCACTAAAACTGGCCAAGTGTTTTAAGTGAGTGGAGCAGGAGCACAGGCAGCTGACAGCAATCACAGAAGTCCTTCCCCAGGCTAACTGTGACATGAGTAAGCATGAATCATAGCTTAAATGGATGAGCCTAAAATTAATGAGCCTAAAATTATCTACAAAGATGAATACTGCCTAAATAGCCCAATACATTATGTGCTTTCTGCTTATCCTGGAATTGGCAATTTTGGCTTTTGGTACAGATACGCTGACTGTAGGCCAGTGGTAGCCTGACAGTTCCAACCACATGTTTTTTAGTTTGGGCCTGCTCCTTTTTTTTTTTTTTTTTAAATGGAGATTCAACAGGAACCTTCTTCCCTACATTGTAGCCTCTAGACATTACTGATGCTGAAGCTGGTATTTTCTTCTCCTGGCAGCTCCTTGCCCTCTGGCAGTGAATCCATGCTGATACTTCAGTCCCTTCCCTCTGGCACAATTCCCAAGCTGTCATGTCAGATGCAAAATAAATACTCAGAGGCTCTGAGCTCCTTGCATCCAGAAGAAGCTGCATTTTCACACTGGCTCTGAACCTCTTCTGTGGAGCCAAAACAAAATTAATGTGGAAACTAATCCCTTTGCCCCTACCACGCACATCCTTTTCAATGGTGGAGCCAAGAAAGACTGAAAAGAATTAACCTTTTCCATAAATTTTCAGATAGGAAATACCCTACTTTTAATTTTCTTGTTTTTTTCCAGTTGCTGCATCAGAGAAACCAGTCTTCCCTGAAGGAGGAAAGCACCTTCTTCCTCTTCCCACTACTAATGCTTGAAGTTTATTTTAAGGATAAATTTCATTCCTATGCAGAATTGCTGTAACTCATCTTGGCTCTCTATAGCTATTAGTTACACCAAGTAGGTGGCAGAGCTTGTTGGAGTAACTGCTGCCCACTCAGAAACAGCCAAAATAGCTGCAGCCTCTCCTGGGGATCAGCTATACCAGTCTGGAGCTCGAGGGTCCCTTCTTGTGACGCATATGACATTACCACCATAGCCATGGGAATATGCTACTATGTGAACCCAGACAGACATCTGGAAATGAGGGCAGCCTGCAATGCTGAAATGACAAAAGGAAAACAGGGCATTGAGGTTTATGTTCTCCCTGACTTCTCTCCTTTCAGGTGTCACAAACTCCAGTGCAGCCTTGCACCCTGCTAACTTGTCTGGCAAAACACACAGCAGCCCTTCTCTCAGCTTAGGATAACTTACTGCAGGAACACTGCCTCTTTCTCTTTTCCAGCAATTCATTTGCACATCTTCTCACACAGGCTCCTGGAGTATCCAGCTAGAGAAGGGAGGCACTGTGGTGGTGCTGCGGAGCCTGCTGTGGCTGGGACTGACATTCTACCATGTCCCAACAACCAAACAATTTGGCTACGTCTACTTTGGCACTGGTGAGAAGAATCTGGATCTGCCCTTCATGCTTTGACTTCTGTCTGGAAGAAGGACTGAAGAACTAGAAAAGATCTAGGTTTTATACTTAGGAAATTTTGCTTACTGCTTGTTCTAATAAAAATGTGAAACCTCTGCACTTTGAGCAGGATTCTTTTGTGCCTGGATCCTGGCCCTGATTCTTTTCCTAGGACTTCATTGTACGCAATCCTCCTTCAACTGCAGATTGAATCCAGAGAATCACAGAATATTATTAGTTGGAAGGGGTCCACAAAGCTCTTAAGTGGATGGCCCATATGGGGATTGAACACAACCTTGACATTATTAGCACCAAGTTCTCCCTGTAATGTGTCACTGCAAATCCTTTAGATAGTAACAAATGCCATTTTCTTCCCTGACAGGCAAGCTCTAGATCAGAAATCAAACCTAGGCCATCTGTCTTGATTACCAAAGCACCTTGCTTACACAAGAATTTGGAAACATGAATGAATACCTGCTGTCACCTATGAATGACAAAAGCAGAGGCAGTCAGAGCAGAAAGCTGATGTAATAATATAAGAGATGTGTACTAAACCCTGAACTCTAGAAAGGCATATTGAAGAGAGTATTTTGCTTTTCAGATGTTAAGATTTCACTAAAATTAGAGAGGTCTTTCCAGCTCATGTCACTAAACTGTAGGAAGAAAATAGCTGTGGGCATTACCTGGTCTTGAAAAATGTGCTTATTTCGGTTCATCTCACGACAATGGTTTAATCCAGTGACTTTTCCATTAGCAAAGCTCACTGAGCAGAGCTACCTGGACTAGAACACAGAGTAACTTCTGTATGTATGAGAATAAAAAAAAATATTTTTCTTTCTGAAGGGCTGTAGCTTTCAAAGCTTCATAAAACAGAGACAGTCAGCCAGAGATTTTATCTCAGTATGGTTAATGAAGTCTTGGCTATGTCTCCCAAAGCAAAAGGTCTTGGCCAAGGGGATGAATCTAGGGCTTTCATTTCACAAAGTAAGGCTAAAAAGAACCATTTAAATCTGATTTGATTTCCTGGATAATACAGGTTTATCCTTACCTTTTGTTCTTGTCCATGCTGATGGTATTAGCAGATGATTCCGATAAAAGCAATACAAAGTTAAGTGGCATAGCAGTACATAAAAATTCTGTATTTATTTGTAGCCCCCAGATAAATAGCAAAGAAATGGAACCAAAACAGTAATGATCATGATAAATTTAATGAGCCTTTCATTCCAGGCCCATAATTAGCAATGGTCAGTAGGTGGAAGATCTGTACATGTACTACACGGGGAGAGAAATGGTGCCACCTTTTAGTTAGAGGACGGATAATCAGTTCCAAACTATCCCAGTTTCCAAGAAGAAACAGTATAACTGGCATGGAAGATTTATGAAAAATTTATTTGCCAAGGGGAAAAAAAACAGGCCAGGTCATCAAGGATGTCAACACTGTGTATTTGCCAGATTCAGGAGTGAAGCACAAGCCAGGAATTCTTAAGGGGGCATGTAAGATACACACCTCTTTGCCGCTGCCACAGGTGTTCTGCTGCAAATTATGGATAGTACAGATAATAAAAAAAATAATTTCAGTAGTCATTAAAAATTTCTGCTACTGCTGAGAAAATACAGTGCTGCAGAGAGATTTTTCTTCCATCTGTGTCACAGGTACAAAAGCATAAATAAGGTACATCTGCATTGAAACACGCGTTAATGGGGAAACACCACTCACTGCTGGGAAAAGAAGGAAACAACATCCTTTCCCAAACCCATTTGTGGAACATAAAGAAACAAAAGCCTTCAGATCCTTTCTGCCTTTGAGGTTGAAGTCTTTGCCCCTTGCTTTCGTCAAATCATCCTGCACACTGAACTTTGCTTTGATGGCTCTTGTACTCTCCTAGAGGAAGAGATCACAGCTGGACACAATATAGAGTACTAAGGACAATTTTGGAATAAGAAAATTTGAGATATTGACAAACTTGAAAAAAAACCCAGCAGAACATGTGGAAAACATGTGCTTACTGACTATGCCAGTTTTGGCAACTAGTGGTTTAAACAGAGAGGCTTTTGTGTATATTTGACATTATCCTTCAGCAAAGGGTGTCCAACTGGAAAGGGCTTTTTGCACCACTTAGGACCCCTCTTCCAAATGGGTTTTGCAGATCTGACGGGCCAGCGGGTCAGGTACCTGTCAAAACAACACAAACGCACTTCAGTTTGAGACTGATCACCAAGGAAATGTTCCAACTGAAGCAGAAGCAAGGCACTATAGCTTTTGCCTCCCTAACATGCCTCTTTATAAAAGGAATAACCATGAGCAGAGCTCCCTCAATTCAGAAGTGACCACTGGAAAGGAGTTTATGTGTGTTTTGTAATTTCTAAGCTCATCTCTCTACTGAACTCACCGGCACCTGCTTGACTTCCAGTTTCACAAAACAAATCAGGTGTAGTCTCCAGGCTGCTGGCAACTTATCCACCTGCAGCTGGAGTGCCAAATCCCTTCATTGCAACTAAGTCTAAGACTGAATATATCCACCCTCTAGAGGAAGTGTTATTTCAACAGCTGGTCTCAATAAGGTAAACTAATTACAAAAGCTAAATTCTGTGAAAGAGCTTCTAAAAATGAATAAATTTACTTTGGGGGGATAATTAATTATTACTTCTGCATGGAATGGGTTTCCTGCCTAGTCTTGTATTTTTATATGTCCAAATTTGCTCTAGTGTTCCCTGTACAACAATATTGCAGCTTGCTAGTGCAGGAAGTCAGCACAGTGGAAGAGGTATTAAGATGGAATTATCATCACAACTACAAATCTCTGTGAAAAGCTGTGTCTGGCAAATATCCTCTGCTTTTTACCATTTGAAGTTTTAGACTTGGCTTTGCAAACAGGCAGGGGATTTCAGATCCAGAATCAGTTACTGGAAATCTTACCCTGTGGTTGGGTGGGCTGAAGTTTTGTTAGGCTTTGAATCTTTTACTACCAGTAGAGAGGGGAATAGAGGTCCTTAGAGAAAGAGGAGTCTTTTCATACAATAAAGATCCAAAGTAAAACCTTAACATAATCTGCACAAACAATGCTCCAACAAATTAGAATTTGGAACAGACTGATAAACTTTGTCCAGTGATGTTTGCATGCCTCTGTTGAGTAATCCCATGGTCTTAATGTAACCTCAATCACTCATCCTCCCCACAAAAATCTGTTACCTTTCATTTGCATCGTGCAAATTTGAGATATTAAGAACTTCGGACAGAGACCATGTAATACATTTGTTTGAAGGCATTTGGCACATTCCTGAGAATTACAAAGCAAGCCTGCTATGCCAGGCAGCTACAGGCTGCGTAACAGCAGCACATTTAGCACTTTTCTTCCTCAGTACTCCCTAACAGCACAAACTGACAAATTAATCACATATGGAACTTTCCACCTCTGAAATCAAGCCACTTTCAAAATTATTTGCTTTAAGGACTTTATGACAGTTAAAACACCTAGAAGCAGCAGCAGAAGGGGTTTGGGTGACGACACAGAGCAAGATCCAGCCACCTGTTCTCCAATACATGCATTAAACTCGTCCCTTCTGACCTGTAATGTTATGCTAGTGCATTAGTGGAATCCCTTACATAACAGGATTGGGACAGGAAGTAGGAGAGATTTTCCTGTCTCTAATTTCACATGCAAGGGGAGTTCAGAGACAGAGTTCAGACCAAACACAGGTCCCCAGTTTGGAATCTGGCAAAGGACCATGGCAATGCAGCTCCTTTGGGAGAAGCTGTCAGGGTATTAGATGGGCACATGGGCTAGGTCCTCCTTTTCATATTCCCCTTGCTGCAAGAGGGGTGCCATAGCACAAATTTTGGTATTGCAACACTACACTTAGAGAAAAGGAGGGAAAAAAAAATCCCAAATTGTTTTAATGCATCAGTGTGCCAAGTGCAATTCTGGTCACGTGTCCACATGATTACAGGAAAGTGCTCCTGTGATAATAAATGATCTCACTGGGAGAGAAGTGAATGTGTGAATGTGAGATACACATCAATGCTGCATGCAGGTTTAGACAGACAGTGGCTTTTTAAGAAATCCCTCTGTTTCTGTGTGGGGGCTGGAAGTGCACACCCCAATTCTGCATAGGAAGGAGGATTTAGTAATGGCCTGATTTTAAAGCTTTTGTTATTTCTCTTTTGAGCAGGTCTAATCCAGCCCTCTGGTCCAGGCTTTTGGCTTCCTTTGGGGACTGCAGGCTGGGGCTTTTCATTGTTAGCTGAAACAGACATTTGGACGCTTTCCCTTCCTGGAGCACATTTGCTTTTAGGGCTTTTAATACTTGCTTTGTCCCAAACTCAAACTTGTCCTATTTTGTTTGCTGCCTCTTTTTTTTTAATTTTTTTTTTTTATTTTTTTACCTTGATTCAGCAGTGCAAAAGCCTGATGCCTGGGAGCAGTCAGTCTACAAAGTTCCTTCTCCTCTCTAACTCCATTTCCTACTGATTTCCCAGCTCTGGGGTTTTTTTCTGTGAGTAAAAACAATCCACAAAACTCAGATAGGAGAGTTTCAAAGCCCAGCACACAGGACTTTTCTGCAAACTCTGCCATCCATTTAAGCTAGGGTACAACTTTTTGTAGCCAAGTCTCCCAACTTTTCATTGTATCCAACAAAGTTTGTCTTGGGGAGTTTTTATAATCACCTACACACGCTGGCAGACACTCTGAATTTTCTCAAGTAGCTGAAGGTTGTCAAGACAGACCCTTTAGGTGTATGCCAAATGCGTCTGGTCTGCAGTGTCCTAACCTGTCACCTCAGTGTGCAGAGCTCCCACTCTGGGCAAAGGGGAACAGAGCTGCCAGTCCTGGGAACTGTGACTCACCTCAGGGCTCTGCTTGCCCCCTTGAGTATGGTAGGGTCCTGAGCAAGAACAAGAATTCCTAGACTCCAAGTGCAGAAATGAGTAGTTTGGATAAAGTGTGACAGGAGCCCTGGTGGCGTTATGCAGATGGGAAAAGGCAAGATATAAGCAAGACGGAAACAACTATGGTTAGTTCATCTGCAGTCATTTTAATAGCCTAAAATCTCTGTAGCATGTGGAAGTCCATTTTCATGGATTCTATTCAGTGGGCATGCCTTCCCACTTGGAGGCTGCCACTTTAGACCAAGGAATAGGCACAAAGCTTCCATGGGTAAGGGATATGGGAAAACCACAGTCCTCTACACAGCTCAAGCAAAGGCCATGTTGGTACAGTTCAAGTCTGAACTTCTGAACCCTCATTGAATTTTTTCAATATGGCTTTTGTTTGGATTAAGAGCAGAAGGCAGAGGGCTACAGACTGCAGGAAACACTCGATCAAAGTGCTGGCGAGGCTGCCTCTTCCCTGCCACATCCCTTCCCATGACACCTCTTGGCTTTGCTCACCTGCAGCTGCTCTGGCTCTTTGCTTTTGAATACACATGCATGCACAACAGAATTTCCATGCAGATGAGAGGAACCACATGCTGCTGGAGTGAAATGCTGATAGTAGGGAAACCAGATTCTGCTCCCAGGGACAAGAGGTGTCCACAGAGCCTGAGAACGTTGTAATTCATGAGGAATTTGTAGGGAGCCTGCCTCTTGCTTAACACAGACCGACTCCTCCAGTTCAGGTGACAGAGGAGGGATTGACATGGATACTATCTGTGCCAAGTTATGCTCTTCCAGTAGAAAGTTGGAAATGGAGTAGAAAGTGAGCACTCAAAATCACGTACTTACAGCACCTCTTGCTGACAGACCCCATAGTCAGGGAACCTCTGATATCCCCTAGTCCTTTTGGATAGGGAACAACTTCATGGTGTTGTGTTTTAACCAATACTTTGGACCTGCCAGAAGAACATAAGTGCTATATTCATATTAGAAGAGCATCTAGATGCTGGCTTGAAATCAGGGACTGTTCTGGACAGACTGTTAGCCCACATTTTCCATGCAAAAACCTCCATGCTGAAAAGAAAACTGCTGAACTATTCAGGTTTCCATTACTGAAAGGAAGAAGTCTGACCTACAGCTGATCTTGACTGTTTCCCAGATGGTTCTGATGTGATGTGCCCTGCACACACATGACTCTGGAGTATGGGAACAGACTGTCACCCTACACAATGCTGGTGAAATTGCTTGGAACCTCCTCAGCCTGACAGGCTAGCGAAAATATTTTGTTGCTGCAGCATTTAACTGGAACATGCCAGGCTGGAGCATGAACAAATGCAGAAATAACAGCAGGAAGTTTTGAAAGGGAGAATACAGGCTGAGGATGAGAGAATGATCCTTGGCTGCAAGACAAATTTTCTTGTGGAATGATCCCCTGGAAAGAGTGAAAGCCCCAGACTGGGCCAAACATGAGGAAAATAAACTGTAGGGAGTAATTCTGCATTGACAGGGTAAACGTCACTTGTTTTCAATGTCCAACTTCTGCACACAAAGTAAGTAAGTAAGTAAGTAAGACAATGTAAGTAAGAGAAGGTGAGGACATGACACTCAAGAGTTCATGGATGATGTGGGTTACTCCCACGGGCATTTCTTCAAAAGAACCATAGCCAGTAAAGCAGTTAAGTGGTAACATTCATGAGCTATCACTGTCAAAACTAATCAGGCAGAAAGCAAAAACGCAAAGAACTGAAGTCCGAGAAACGAGAAATATCACAGCAAGTCTCACCTGGACTTGCCTTCTATCCTTTATCCCAACTACAAGGGATAGAAGAGGGAGAAGTGGAATGCTCCCCAGCTGAATTCTGACCACGAGGTGTTCTTATGCATCTCCTACCACCCTCAGGACCACAAAGCTTAGCATTTCACTTCCATGTTATACCTTCTTTTGCAGTTCCCAATCTCCTCCTCTGTGTTACATTATATCATGGATGAATGTTCCATACTATGCTAGACAGCTGTATAACCAAGTTCAAGGCAGGATCTGTAGGTCAGATATTCTCAAAGCATTCTGCTCTTCTTGAATTCCAGTAGTGGAAACAGGATAAGGAGACGGAGTGGGTAGAAGAAAGCCAGCTGCCAAATGATCCAATGCAAAGCAGGGAAATCCTTATCTCTTTGGAGAGAAATCTGGGGCACTTAGACGGGAATGTCCAAAGTTTGTACAACTGAGATAGTACAACCAGTTCAGAAAACTGAGCAGGAATTCTGCTTTTTGGAAAACATCACTGAATAAGCACCAGAAGAGCACCTTCTTAAGAAGCAGAGGGGCTCTGCATGATAAATCCACACTTCACAACACTAAATGGCATGTCAGCACCCCTGACCCTTATTAAAACAAGGCAGTTTGCTGATAGTTCCATATGGTGGCATGATACCTTTTAATCCCAGCTAGGTGCTAGCCCGTGCATGCCAGACTCTTTGGATTTGAAACAGGCTCACTTTAATCAGGGTGAGAGTGACATGGGCCATTCTGGCCAAGAGAGCCACAACTGCAGTAAAAAAATAGCTGAGGGACAGCTATTTTTTAGTGTTTTCAAAAGTATACATTAATGCAGCTCCTTAGTCGTTTATATACTCCCTTAGTGCCTTTGCCTAGGAGCCACAGAGTTCCTCCCATGTAGCTGGCCTGTACATTGTCTAAGGGACACATCAGTTTTTCATCAGGTTCATTTGTCCTTCTTTTGGCAACAAATGAAGCTGCTCTCAAGAATACTGACACAGCCTTGGAAGAAGCCTGGCCACAGGGAGCACCAACCAGAACTTTGCCAGACAGGAAAAAAATGAAAGGGATTGCTCATCCAAACGAAGTAATCTGCCAAACTTTGACCAGGCTGGGGTTACTGCTCTGAGTCTACATGCAGTAATTCAATGCTCAGGTCTGCAGCATGGCAGAGGCACTGGGCTCTGACTCCCACTTCACAATGAAGTGACAAATCTCCTTCAGTCTCAGGTGGTGTGAGTGAAATCAGTCCCTAAGGCTATCTTAGGGATGTTATTCTAGCAGCTGATCATGTAGTATGTCAAAAACTCTACGACATGAGCAAAACACTCTTCAGTTCAGTGTAAGATGGCAGGCAGTTCCCAGACACTACAAATTCCCACAGAAGTGTGTAACATCTGGAGTAGACAGTGACTTCTCAGAAGCCCTTCCTTTACAAGAGTGTAAACTTTCTCCATTCTGAGTAAAGACACAGACAACAGATTGCTTACATTACCTGTTTCTGTCTTGGAAAAGCTTTAACAAGGGGCCCAAGCATATTATGAGGCATCTCAGCTTCTCCCTGTTGACATTCCCAGGGCTACAGCAGTAGTGCAGAAAGGCACTGCTGCCTCTCATCTAAGCAAACTGGTAAAGATGTCTAGAACAGCCAATACAGTGATCTCAAAAAGAGAAGAAGCTTGAAGATTTGGAAAATACATCACTTAACAGTGTAATGCACTGCCTGCTATAACAGGCTCTCTTTAGATCCTGTTGATCCCTTCTTGAACTGGCACTTAAAAATCCAGTACACAGAAACACAGTGAAGGAACAAGCTAAGTCAGGTGAATAGCCCTGATATTACACATTTAGAGGATGACCCAGACACATTCTGATGGCACTGGACAAGGCAGCTTATTCCACTCCGAAGTTCAAGCCCAATTCTGCCCCTTTTGTCCCCTGTCAGCTCACTTGCATTTGGCACCACCACAGATTGAGTGCTTCCCAAGTTACCGCAGACTTACAGGAAGCTTTGGAAGCAAGTACAGAAGCAAAGACAAGGTAAGCTTGGACAAGTCATTTATGTGGGAAACTTCTGATAAGAGCTCTGGCTTCATTCCCAAAGTAAGTACGGGCTAAATGACTTCAGTCATTCAGCATGTGGGTGCACTTCAGGCTAGAGGAAGGAAGCAATTTGTAATTCCTGCCTTATGCCATGCCAGCTAGTGCTCGAGAGAGCAATGAGGGAAGTACAGGTGGGGGTTCACACAGTCAAAACTCATACAGAATGGCCAAGATTTTGCAAGGCTCCAACACACAGAGCTTTTGCCTTCCAGCAGGCTGAGAAGACAGTACCATGAGGGACCAGAGGAACACTCGTGAAGTACTCCTGCAGTTTATCCTACCTCTTTTGGGACTCATTTGTACAGTGTCAGGTCCATTGCCAAAACTTTCAATCCTATTTCTTGATTCTATTCTCTTGTCTCCACCCAGACCCCAAAGCCTGTCGGCTTCAATGTCTCAGCAAACAGCTCTGCTCTCTTTTTCTAAATTGTTTCCACTGGGCCTGCTACATTCCCTCTTTGGGAAGAGAAAAACAAGGGTAGTGTAGGGATGGGCTAGCAATGCAGTAACCACCAATTTAATTAATTTGGAGGTGTAGCACACCTACTTGCATGTAGAATGTATCTGGAGGTATTCATTCTTTGTTCTTATTAAAGGTCTATAGAACAATTTGTAAAAGTCAGGGCATCAGATCTGGAGTCCTGGTGTGATTCCAGCAAGATACCGCATTTACCATTTCCAGTCTCAACCTGCTACTCAGGGTTGCAATGTGAATGCTAACAAGATAATGTGCTCCACTCCACAGATGCCAGATAAGACACAGATACTAAAGAATCCCCAAGACTTGTAAGACACAAGGAGACCTGAAATGCAGGAGTCTCCAGCCATCCTCAGCCTTGCAGTCTAAGCTCTCCCAGCAACAGCCCCATGGCCTCTGGTAACCCCATGGTTTGCTAATGTGAGGTTCCTACACCGCTCTGACATCCCCATGGAAACAGAGTGTGAGGTTATAAACAGGGGATTAGCACCTCCAAGTGCCCAGCACAGAGCAGGAAGCGGCTGCAGGCTTTCCCTCCACCCACCAAAGGCCAGGGGCCATTCATGTTGGGGAGGGGGAAGAGACTTGGTTGCATAGGAAGGGCAGGCAGAGGGCAAATTGCTGACTGGAGGAAACTGGGATGTGGCAAAAGGTAACAAGCCTGTGATGGGCCCCCTCTGGCTGCTCAGCCCCAGCCTGCCCCCCCCCCCCGCTGGTATCACTGCCTGGGCACCATTCTGCCCTTGAGGGCTAAAAAGGCTAAGAGAGAAGGGATTGCTCAGCCTGGAGAAAAGAAGGTTCAGTGAGGTCTTACCAATATTCATAACTACCTGAAGGGAGGGTGTAAAGAAGAGAGGGGTGGGCTCTCCCCAGTCACTGGTGCTCAGTGACAGGGCAAGAAGCAATGGACACAAATTAAAAAAAGAAGTTCTGTCTGAATGTTAGAGAACACTGTCTTGTATGAGACTGGTTCTCTGGAACAAGCTGCCCTCAGAAGAATCTGGGGAAGGTCTATCCTTGGATATACTCAAAATCTGGCTGGACATAGCTCTGAATAACCAGCTCTAGGTGATTCTGCTTAAGCAGGAAGCTTGGACTAGACAATCTTGAGAGGCCTCTTCCAACCTCAGCTACTCTGTGGTGCTATGACTCCATCTGTGGCACCCTCCTGTGACTGCCTTACTGATTGTTAGTGATGAGAAGGTGAGCATAGCTGAGGAAGGACAGGCAGATTCTAACATATGTGTCAGTTTTAATCTTGAATAAAGGGTTTATATGAGATACAACTTGACCATAAAGACTGACAAGAGAATAATGTGACAGATCTCCAAAATGCTGAGTACTCTTTATGAATCCTGCTGCCTAAGGCATTTCTCACCCAGTTGCAAGGAACTGTTTTTCCCTTTCCAATGTATTCCTGAAAAAGAGAAATGTGGAAAGACAAGACTATTCACCTGTTCAGTTTGGGTTTCTTGGCAATATGCCCTTCAGGAAGTGGAGGCCTATGGTTTGGCAACAAACCTGAAACAGAAAAAGATGTGAGAATATTTTGCAGTGTCTCTTTGCTTCTATTGCATTCAGAAGTCACATTACACCTCATAAGCCAGGCAACCCAGGTCACTGCTGGGACAGCATAACAAAAACTCAAGTACAGTAGAAAGGGCATTTTATCTTCAGTCACTGCTGAACCTGCACCTCAGCCAGAGAAGCTGGGAAGCTGTACTGGGTATAGGGAGGAAATACACACCAAAGACATTGTCACTTGGGCTCATCGCAGAGGCTTTTACAGAGGACACAGGGTACTGGTGACCAAACAGATTTCATCTCCAGGATGGAAAACCTGACTATTAAAATTCTCACTTCATTTAACTTGGATGTAAATCAGGTACCAGGCATAAAGATCAGCACAATACTCTTGACTTTGTCAACCTGGGTCCCACTCCCAGGGAAAAGCAACAAAGTCATCACATGGCAGATGGCGAGTTGCATATTACTAATGGGGTAGGTCAAGCTTAGGTAAATCAAGTAATTTCAGAAGCAGGTGTTTAATCATTAGTTACTGGAGATTGAGCCACTTTCGAGATCTTTCTGCAATGGTCATCTCATCTACAGGTATAAATGTCTGCTGTCAAGGCAGGAGTGTCATGGCACAGAGGAAGCAGAACAGTAATCTCTGTTCCATCACCCTGTCCCAGCACTTAGACCATAAGGAGTTTGCTGGGTGACTGGACAATGACATCTCACTGAGCTATATCAACTGGGCAGAAGATCTCTCTCATGGAGTTCAATAGATGCCCTACAGTCAAGGGTTATCTCTGGCAGAGCTACTAACCTGCACGGTGAGCCATCTGCACACAGACAGCAACCTTCTTGTGCTCCTCCAAGCAGAGGCCTGTGACCCTTCGTGGCAGCATCCCCCCATCTGAACGAATAAACTGACTCAGGAGCAAGACATCCTGAAGGAGAGAGAAGGACAAAAGCATCAGTGCCCCAACCACCTTCACTGCTGCGACTGCAGGTGTTGTGCTGAGCCTTGTGGTGTGTACAGAACTCAAAACAATGTAAAACCAAAAAATTATTCCTCTCTATGCATTTTGTCTGCAGCTTGACAACACATGGCTTTTGTTCGCTGTCACTGCATGCCAGTTTAGCTTAGTAAGGTCACTCAGATGGTTTGAGTCTTCCTCTGACTTCACTATTGTAAACACATGATGTCAGCCGCAATCCCTGCTCCTTCACTGTTGCACTACTTGCTCCAAAATTCTTGCTAAGATAATATGTCGTAGGTACTCAGGCGGAGTTACACAAGACCTACAGATGGATATTGTTTACACAACTTGAAATGCCATCACAGCTGCTGTCCTAAAGTTCACAGATATGTTAGATCACCTCTGACCTCCTCCTTGTTCCCTCAGAGCAGGCCTGTTCAGTGCTATCTGCTACTCAAACTTTTATCTAGTTTCCCATGGTGGAGCTTCCCTCAGGTCTCTTTGGAGGGGTGGAGAGCAGGGAAATGGTCCAAGATCTTGCATGAGGAAGCTTTGTGTAAGAAAACAATATGTGCTGATGAGTAAGGACTAATAGGATAAATTGCTGCACTCAGTCCTTCAACTTCGTGTGCATTAGTGAGGCTGTGACAGTCATGGTAGATGAAAGGAGCACTTGAAGCATGCTGAGGGCTTGTCTGTGATTCAAGAACCATTTAGACTACACTGCTGTTGACCTTTACAATTAAAAACTCTAAAAATGTAAAGCAGTCCTTTTAATAAAAACAAAATTAAAGGGATCTCTAGGATCAGATAGTATCACAGAGCTGGAATGACAAATTTTTAAACACAGCAGCAACAGCTGTTGCACAAGTGTCCCATTAACTGTACACAGTACAACAGCCCAGGATTCAGATCCATGCTCTCTGTTTCCACACACAACACCAGTGCAAAGATACTCCTCAGGACAATGAAAGCAGGTATCCTTGGCATCCTGACATCAGCATAAAATGGCCCAAAGGGCCTCCAGGGACTTTGCACTTGTTTTTTCCCCTTCTGTGAACAGACTTGCTGACGGTTGAGAGTTTACTTCTCCATGGCTCTTTTAAGTATGTTCCTACTTGAGGAGTAGGATCATGCAGAGGCTGCCTGCAGCTGAAGGGACCTGCCAGCAAGCGTCTGGACAGAGCAAGTTCAAACGAGGCATGGCAGAACTTTGCACCCCCTGGCCAGGGCAACAGGCAAGAACAAAGAGTACTTGCTGCTTTTCATGTTGGGTGACCCTGACTGCCTGTTCACAGATTCACAGTCCTCCTATCCCACATCCTTGCTCTTTTACAAAGAGCTCTCTGGAGCATTCCTACCTTCATTTACTGCCCTTGCAAAAGCAAATAATCACGAGTGAATATAAAGTGAGTATTCAGAAATCTAGCTAACTAGGAATTATTCACCCACCCCCACTGCACAAGACCAGCTCAGCTGTCAAGGGGGCTGCTGGAATTTAGGGTCCCTCTCTGGTAATAATGGATTCTGTCAGATGCTGTCACAGAATCATAGAATGGTTTGGATTGGAAAGGACCCTAAAGATCACTGAGTTAATCCCCTCCCTTGACCTGCTGGCCACTCTCTGTTTGATGCAGCTCAGGATAGAACTGGGTTTCTTGACTGCAAGTGCACATTTCTGGGTCATGTCCAGCCTCTTCATCCACCAGCACCCTCAAGTTCTTCTCCCCCGGGTTGCTCTCCATCTGTTTATCCCCAGGCTGTGTCGATACTGTGGGCTGTGCTAACCCAGGTGCAGCACTTTGCACATGTTCTTGTTAAACTGCATGAAATTCCCACAAGCCCACTTCTTGAACTTGTCCAGTCTCCTCTGGAAGGCATCCTGCCCCTCAGGTGTGTCATCTGCAAACCTGACAAAGGTGCACTCAATCCCTCTGCTATGTCATTAATGAAGGTACTAAATAGAAACTGGTCCCCAGTAAGGACCCCTGACATACACCACTTGTCACTGGTGTCTATCAGACTCTGAGCAGCTGATCACTACTCTGGATGTGACTATCCAACCAACTCCTTATGCATCTAACAGTGAAGCCATTGAGTCTATTCCTCTCCAGTTTAGAAATATGTTGTGGGGACCATGACATCTGAAGCCCTTCCTTTGTTCACTGATGGAGTCACTTCATCAATGAAGCCCACTGGATTCACTAGGCAGGACCTGCCCTTGGTGAAGCCTTGTTGGCTGTACCACATCTCCACGTCATACATGTACCTTAGCACAGCTTCTAGGGGAATGTTCTGTGATCTCCCTAGGCACAGAGGTGAGGCTGATAGGTCAGTAGTTCTCAGGTTCCTCCTTTCTACTCTTTTTAAAAATGGATTCCAGTCATCTGGAACAAAATGTTGGTTACAAGAGTTTTAGACAAAATGTTGATAGTTTATATTTGTTTGAGGTCTTTGTGGTTTGTTTTAAATCTTCACAGGCTTATTCCAACCTCAGCTACTCTGTGGTGCTGTGACTCCATCTGTGGAATCCTTCTGTGACTGCCTTACTGACTGTTAGTGATGAGGAGATGAGCACACTTCCTCACCCCCACCCCCAATCAATACCATCCTCACATACAATCATGACACACATTTTCCCTCTTCCCATAACTGGCTTTCTTTCTGCATCCACTTGTCTACAGTGAGCACATTCAGACTGATTTTCAGATCTAGCTCCTTTGAAAACACGGCATGTCATCTAGGCCCACCAATATTTAGACACTGACTTCAATGTCTCATTGATACAAAATGACTTATCAGGCATCATACAGAACAATGCTGTATCCAAAGAAGGAGAAAAGCCCAGCCGAGCAACTAGCAGCAGGTTCCTGGGAGGCCATCGATGGTTAAAAGGGAAGCAGTGTCCCCCAGCCCAGCTAAAAAATGGCCCTGCCAAGGAGAACAGTAACCAGGGCACTAGATGGTGCCAGCTGCACTGGTAGAAACTGGATGGAGACCAGCCAAACAGTCCAAGGGCACTGACTTTTGACTACTCCTGAAGTACACTGGATTGGATTCGGGAAACCAGAGCAAGATCCCCCTTTTTCCTCTTCTTTAGCTCTCTCAATCTTCAAATTGCCAACAGCTCAATTTGCCGTTTAGCACATAACACCTCCCCAAGTGAAAAAGGGCTGTTCAGCTCTGATTGCCTAGAAAGGGAAAAATTTGCAAGGCTTTGCACTAGCCTGGTGCATTATTCTGTGGAGAAGAGAGTTGATGGCAAGTTTGAAGTAGTTTCAGTCTTTGCAGCCATGAAAGGCTAAGTAGGCCACACACTCTTGTGAAGGGTGTGTGTGTGGTCCAAGTGATTTCTCATATTACCACCACACCTCATGGAGTCACAGGCTTGTTATCAAGTGTTTCCATGCAAAGGCGGGTGGTGCGAAGCAAATGGAGATAATTTTTTTTCTCCCTGTGGGAAAAAAAAAATCAAGAAAATCTGTTCTCTGTTATCATCTCTGACCAACAGTGTCACCAACTGACCAACACCCTGGTGTGGCAGTCATTTCTTGATCGAAATCATTAGTCATGTCTCGGCTGCTACAGCTCCAAATTACAGTCACGCTGTTTGGCTTAAAATGCTGCACATGTGACCAAAGGTTTGTCCACTTCTGAAGATTCCCCACAGTTAACAGGCCAGGTGCCTCTCCCAGAGTATTCACACAGATGTATCTTACCACTGGGAGAAAGCAGACAGGTACAGCCAACTTCATGGGGCAGCTGTGGAGGGAAGTGAACAAGTATGTGGAGCAGTCAAATTAAAAAATATGTCTGGCAAGTTCTCACGGTGCCGTCATGTTCCATGAAATTCACATTTTGTGCTAGCGGACAGCCAAGCCTGCAACCGCAGATTTGCTTTAATCACTGGACAGCTCCCACGAGGCTGGACACAGATTCCCACCCCTGTAATCTGCAGCATTTGATGAAAACAACTTTGACTGAATTAATCTAGGGCTAATAGGCAAAGCTTGCAGTTCGGTTTCCCCTAACTGTTGCCAAAGCAAGATGACATATTTACTGCCTGCTCAAACTAATGATGTTTGAAGTGGATAAGGGGGGGAAACTTCTAAAAGGGCTACACAAACTTGCTAGATGAAGTACTATATACTGCACATTCTTGTGAATAGATGGTAACCAAAATGCAGAGGCACCTGCATCTATAATGTCTGTAGACACTTTGAAAAGCAAGATCCTTGACTGACACAATTCATTAAAACTTTGATTTACTGCAAGAACAGTTCTATCTGTGCAGCCAAATTACTACTGGGCTGTATCAGACAAGTCTGCCAGTCATTATTTCCAGTTATACAAGAGTCTAGTTTTTTTCTTTCTCCCTTACTCCTGGGAGCTGTACACCATTCTTCATGCATTTTGTAACAGAATTGCAGGTTTCAGTCCAGTTGCATCCATACAATGACCAAAATAATTTTTTTATCTCCAATGGATATGAATAAAAAATCAACTGACATCTCAGTTTCACTGGACAGAGAGACACACGTAGACCACAAACTGTGAGAATTTATATCTTAAGCTCTGTTATCCTGAGACACAGCAGAGGATCAGGATTGAACTGGCAAAGACAACTGCAGCCCTCTACACCACAGCTGAGGTAGGTTGGAATCATGACCTGCTAATGCTCACAATGCCTGTTCATTTGATTAATGATTTTGGAGACACTAGTCCCCCAGTTCTCTGACAGCCAGAGTAACTCATTATGCCACTACTTTAGACTGTGCTAGTTGCACATGACAAAAGGGAAGTCCTGTGAGGTCATATTACTCAACTCCCTCAGGGGCTAATTCAACACTTCCCTTTTCATAGTGCCTCATTCAGTCCAATTACAAGCATCCCAAGCAAAATAGCTCATACTTTCCCTTCTGTGCTACCAACTGATCTCAGCTTATCAATCTCAAAGGAACCACCATTCCAATCTCTCACCAAACTCAGCATATAGGTTATGCTGTATGAACTAGGCTATATCTTTAACAAAAATAGCTGCTCCCAATTTACAGACATTTAGGACAATTGACCATCAGTGAGAAAACTGTCCCACTGTTTAATTGCCCACAGAGTTAAATGCCTGCACTTTGGTACTTAAGCATCTCAAGATTCTGCTGCTCATCATGGCTACAGCAAAGAAAAAAACAGCTGAGGGTGCTTTAGTGTAGAAAAGGGAGATTTTTATTCACCATAACGTTTAAAAACCTGAAAATCCGTGACTGGTACAAAGCATTCAAAAACATAAGGGATTTACACAACTGGAGAAGTGATCTACTCCAGAACTCAAACTTCTAGTTCTCATCGCCCCCACAGAGGGAAGTTTCTTAATATGTGGAAAGAAACTTCTACAGTTCCAAAATACCAGTTCACACTGCTCTCTTTAGCTTTTTGTTTAGAAGGAGTATTGGATATATCCACACTAGATGCACATGCATTCAAAATCTATGTGACAGCTGAGATGGACACATTTCTAGATTGTGTCTCAGCACCACAATTTCTTAGAAATTATCTTAGCAATGATTCTCAAGACTGGCTGCAGAACTTCACATTTAGATTTCTCTTTCCTCTTAACTGAACAGTAGAAATCAGGATCTAAGAATCAAAATGAAGTGTGGAAGAAAACTCATAACTTAGTTCACTCTACAAACACATGAAAAATTCATGTTTCACAGTCTGTTGTGACCAATTCCTAATCCTGGAACTCAGACTCTACAGAATCACATTGTCTAAAACTTCTTTGGTTCTTGGATTATCTCTCCAGACACTCAATGGAGTCTTCTACTACACATGGCAGTAGGAACAGAGTCTATGTAAATACATATATATAAATTTCCAAGATGTAATCCACTGCCATAACTTCTATTTCATCCCTGAACGTAAGTTTATAGTTTCTCAAGGGTTGTTAATGTGTGACTCATGGAATGCTTTCTGTAAATCTCTATAATTATCCAGTTTAATTATGCTGTTTATTTCTTGCATTTAAAAATCACATAAAATGATATGAACCTTAAAAAAGTATTTTCCAGAGTAACTGGTTGGTTTTGATGACAACATAGTTCAGCAACCATGAAAAAGAATTGCAAGGAAACTCTGCATTTGAACATGTGCAACACAAAACAGACATGATCTGTCTTTGTAGTATTTTAGAAACCTTAATGTTTATCATTTCACCTTATTATAATTTGCAGATTCATTGCATTTCCAGGTTTCATACTCTTGAAAAAGCAGGCCAGAAAACACTGAATACTCCCCTGCCTTATTTCACTATTTAACATTGCACCCAGCCTGAGTAAGCATCAGTGACAGCATTGGAATCTAAATGCCTCCAATTCTGCAACACGTGCTTTGAAAGACACTAAACATATTTCATTTACATCTCACATCCATTGTTTCACCTGTCTGGAGTAATTGCAAGTATTTTGTCTGGTACTATTGCTGTACTCATATTCTTCATAATTCATGAGTCTTAATTAGTCCTATCCAACAGGCTATTTGCTTTTACTCCTAGTTAACACCTTTTATTCGGAATTTGCAACATTTTATTTACCAATTGGTAATCATCAGCATCATTCTCCTTCTTCTCTTACCTACTCAGTATTTCTACTTGCCATTTTCAAACCATTTGGTGATTTCCTAGGATTATTTTTTCATGCTTTAAAAAAATCCTGTGAAGTAATATATTTGTTACTTAATTCTTTCAAAATCTTGAGGCAACATGCAATCCAGGCCTGCTGGTCTGTACCTAAGAAAGTGCTCAAGTTACTTATGTATTTGTTTTTTCCTTTTGTTTTACATTTGCAGATTGCTATCAATATACAAATATTAAACCATAATTTTTCCTTTGCATGTGTGCACTAGGACTACACACAAGCAGCTCCATCATTTTGCAACCAATGTGGCTTTCAGACCCCTTCTCCTCTCATTAACAGACCTTCCCACAAACATTTTTCTCCAATGTATTTCTATCACCCTCTCTAATCCTGTTGACATTATCTTATTCTGAGATTTCTGTTGCCTTATCTTAGTAACAGCATGTTCCTGTCTGGTTTTTCTCTTTTCTAATTCCAGTGCTAGGTTTTGAACATGCAAAGGGGGAAGTCAGTCCTTTAGTAAACTCTGTGTTTGAATGACCTCTTATAAAGCTACATTCTGTGTCTCCTATATCACACTTCTTATTCTGAAGTGTTCCTGACTGTTGTACTTTTGTTTTAAAGCACTACAGGATTTCCTTCCCATATTCTAGGTTTAGTTAGTTATCCCCTCATTAGTTAATAAACTTCTCATTAGCATTTCCTGCAAAATGTTTGAATAAAACCTGTTCTTTTTCTTGCAAGGTAAGTAAAAATGTATGCTCTCCTTCATCCTCATGAAGAATTTTAAAAGCTGTATGAAACATAACTTAGGGGACAATGACAAATGAGAAACCATAGTGCTTGAAGTCATATAATTGACATGGTCAAGTCTTCTTGGAGACTTGGAGTCCAATCTTCTCTGGAACTAGGCCTGTATCCACTGACTAAATGCTACATTCCAGCTTGATTCTCTGGGAAGTGCAATGGTGAAAGGCAGCTGGGCACAGAAGAACTATATGGCCTTTTCAGATCAGATGGCCATGTGAGTAATTCCAAATCTCCTGTTTGATACAAGCTCATCCTTTTTCCCAGGAACACCATCAGCTAAGGCAAACAATTACTGTGTAGGAGGCTCTTGCCACACCCAAGAGAAGCAGAGCTGGAGTTAAGTATCTTTACTAGACCCAAGAAAAGACAAGAGGGGCAGGTTGTAGGGTACATAGATCTGAGAGCAACACTTGTCTAGCAATGAGGATTGGGGGAACTCCTTCATTAAACTTACCACATAATCGTACTTATGTTTCAGGTTCCAGCGACAGATGGGACACTGGCCAGAGGGGTTTGGAGGAGGTGGTGCTTCAGCATCCTCTATAATTCTCCCTTCAATCTAGGGAACAATTCAGAGCACGTAATGATGATTAGGCACAGCTTACAACTCTACCTGCACCTGTGACTCAAGGAATACTTTTCATCAGGTCCACAGTAGGTTGACCAGTTCTGTGCAGATATAAGTGGAACAGCATCTGCATCATTCAACTCACTTTTATATAGATACAACAAGCCCTTTGGTATGCTTATCCCACATACTATAGGGAGAAGGACAAATTCAAAGGGCATAGAAAACCCTTTGGCAAATTCTTGTGCTTGTTTTAAAATGTAGACTAGCTGACAGTCAGTATGAAGTTTTCATATTCACCTGTATTTCATTTATTTGAGTACTCTTTTGAACCACCATGCCTTGAAAGTGTAGAGGCCCTTTAGCCAAAAGCTTTAAAATAACTTTTTTTCTGGGAACATGAGACTGTCACAGAATAGCAGATGCATGTTATAGTTGAAAACATGCAGGGGCTTGCTGGATTATAAATCACCAGCAGGGAAAACTCTGAGCAAAATTTAAATTTAAGAAAGGATAGTTAGGAAATGTCTGTGTGGCTTGTAGATTTTATAATACCTATATTTTATCCAGTTTAATTCTCTGAACAATTATTTTATGAGATTATAAAATTATCTTTTCTACATCACTATAAAGTGGTGGCATCTAATACTCAAATCTTCTCACAAGTAACATGCAAAAAGATGTACGAGGGGTGTGAAGGAAGAACTTGACAAATTTGTTTCCTAATTGTAGATGTGTCAGAAGTGCAAAGTCTTAGCTACACGTGCACTTGTCATTTGTTTTTTTAAGAGGACTTACTAATGGAAGCAAGAGCTATCTCAAATTGTACCCAACTGAACAGAAGAGACAATAAAACTAAGCGTTTTTTTCTCCAAGATATTTTGGAGTTTTCTCTGGTCATATTAAAATTAAAAGCAGATTCTGAACAGCAACTGTCAGCCTCAAAGAGTGCAAGCACCAGAATTCAAAAAGAAAACCTGGGTGGAATGCAAGATTAATTTTAAGAAAACATCAGGTTCTGTGCCTGAAAACCTGGGAAGAGAAAAGCATGACCTTTCCTGTAAGTGTGCATGGGAACCTGGCATCCAGCTGAACTCACAGAGCTATTTCATACCCCAGATTTCTGCCTTTCTGATGAAAAAATGGAAATAGGTAAGTTACTAATAGTTCAAGCATCTCAGTACCTCAGTCAGAATTGTCAATTTTTAAGTAAGATTCCTCCCCCCACAAGTACATCAGCCAGTTTTATAAAAACAAATACTTGACTTATATGAATATAAGATGTAGGCTAGCATCTAATTTCCTATTTATCAGTAATTTTCAGGGAAGCTGGTGTATCTAGTCTTGATTTTTGCCAGTCTAGCTTCAGACTGTAATTCCATCTTGGAAATAAATAAAGATTCAGAATGCTATGTCAATATCAATTTTTCTTGATATAAATTTCAGTGTACAAGTTTTGGCAATTATTTCCCAGCTGCTGAGGACTTCTATACTGCTAATCCACTCAGTTGCTATTTTTCTGTTAAACAACTAAGAGGGAATGCAGGGGCTCTACATTCTCAGTATGCTGGTGAAATCTGTATTTTTCTGGGATTTATTAATTGGTTCACATCAAACACTTCTTTGAGTACTGATTAAAAATGAGGAAACATAAAGATGAGCAGGGAAAGATGGATTCAGGGAAGACCGATGTAGAATTGGCTAGATAAATGGAGTGACCAATGGATATATTGAGAAACATATCAGTCCTTTGGTTTGTAAATTTACACCATTTTTGGCAACATTTTCCTCCAGGGAAATCCAGGAGGGACTGATGGATTGCAGACTGATGCTAGGATATTACACAAAAAATAACTGTAATTTCAGTAGTTCTAAAAATGACAATTCTCTTGATAAAAGTATAACATATTAGATAGTGCTAACTAGGAAAAAATTCTAATTTTACTGCTATAGTATTTTCCTTCCTATCTTAAACTGTAGCTAAGAAGATGCTCTTCTTTATCAGTTACTTCAGAACTTCTTTTCAGTTTTCCCTTAGTATATAAGGGTCCTCCTTTGAAAACACCCGTTTCACTTAGAATTTTTTTTTACCATGTGTGTTATAAGATGGAAGCTTTGAAGTCAAAATGGCACACTCTACCATTAACAAACACAATACAGACCAAAGGCATGAGATGTGTGTGGCATGTAGGCGGCACAGACATGTCCTGCAAGGCCACATCGCACTGTCAGTGCAGCATGAAGTGACAAAACCACTGGCAATCCTGCCTTGTGCCTGTCCACAACCAAGACAATGCCAAATGTCAGCAGTTTAGGAAACGAACCCGTCTGAAGAATGGCCTCCAGTGTTTTAGATCCTGAATGCCTCTGGTCAGGGATTCCGACTTTACCCGGGTGCGGCGAGGGGGTCTGGTGCTCATGAGTGGCTCTGACCGGAGGCACCTGGCACCAGCAACAAGGTGATGATCCTGGCCTTCAGCAGCCAAACCCTCCACTGCTCACCTAAACTCACAACTCCTACCTTGCCTCTGCCTTCACACCCTGAGAGGTCTTTAAAGTAGAAATGCATCCCCCTTTTTCCTTTACTTGTTGTGGGGTAGGACACGAACACACACATGGCTGAAGGAGGAAGCCGCGGCAAAGACAGTTTCCAAGGAAAAGGGACTTACTGTGGTCGTGTTGCCTTCAGTCACCTCCACGACTGCAAAAGTAAAAAGAGACGAGAAGCCAGAATGAGACCCATAAGCCTGAAAGAAATAGCATTTTGGGGTGCGGGGGAAGAGGGCGAATTACAGTGACCGCAACCATCTCTCCGAGACAGCGATGAGGAAACGGGGCGCGGGGCCGTGCGGAGCCCCCTCCAGACTCACCCTGGCGGAGGGCTCGGGCCGGCGGCGCGGCCCAGCGGCTCCCCAGGAGCCCGGAGAAGATCCGCCGCAGCCCCCCGCGCAGCAGGCTGGGCGCCGCCATCTTGCCGGGGGCGGCGCTGCCGTCACGCCGCTTCCGCCGGCGGGGGGAGGTGCTGCCGCCGCCATTTCGGGTCTGAGGGGCAGCACGGGGGGAGGGAGGTGTCCTCTACCCCGCTCAGCGTCTTCGCTGCGGGGTGGTCCTCCGCATTGTTTTCGTTTGTTTCTTTTAAGCTTACTGTGGTTGGTATTTGGCTTGGGTTTTTCTGGTTTTTTGGGGTTTTGTTGTTGTGGATTGTTCGTTCGTTCGTTCGTTCGGGGGCTTGGGCTTTTTGGCGGTCATGTCAGCTTGGGATCACAGCATCACAAATTCAGCTAGGTTGGAAAAGACCTCTGAGGTCATCGTGTCCAACCCGTGACTGAACGCCACCATGGGAACTAGAATGTTGCACTGAGTGCCATGTCCAGTCTTTCTTGAACACCTCCAGGGATGGTGACTCCACCATCTCTCCGGGTAGCACATTCCAATGTCGAAATACCCTTTCTGTAGAGGAATTTCTCCAGCTGTCCAACCTGAACCTCCCCTTGCGCAATCTGAGGCTGTGTCCTCTTGTCCTGGCACTGGTTGCCAGGGAGAAGGGGTCGATCCCTACCTGGCTACAGCCTCCTGTCGGGAGTTGTAGAGAGTGATAAGGCCTTCCCTGAGCCTCCTCTTCTCCAGCCTAAGCACCCTCAGCTCCCTCAGCCATTCCTTATAGGACTTGTGCTCCAGACCCTTCACCAGCTCCACTGCCCTTCTCTGGACACTCCAGCACTCCAATGTCCTTGCAGTGAGGGGCCCAGAACTGGACCTGGCAGTCGAGGTGTGGCCTCACCAGTGCTCAGTACTGGAGGAAAATCACTGCCTATGTCCTCTTCCCCACACTATTGCTCACAAAGCCAGAAAGCCATTGGCCTCCTTGGCCATCTGGGCACATGTTGGTTCATGTTTAGGAGGATGGAGATAAATCTAGAGGTAGTGATGCCTTTGTGTTGTGGAAGCCTGAGCTACATTCCTGCCACAGCTCTTGAATCTCCTAGCTCTGCAGTGAGGGAAGACTGAGGTAGTTTTACTTCAACTATGTGGCTCCTCTGTTTGGATGGGCTCTGGTGTGACTCCCACATCCACCAGGGTTTCAGACCAGCTGTGGGATTCAGGGAAGGGGTTTGTTTCAAATCAGCATTATCACGCCTGTATGTTCAAGGAATCCTGAGGTTCCTGGCTGGTCCTGCAGTGCTTTGTGCATTTCAGCAGGTGACAATTTGAAGCAGTGTCTTGCAAGGCTATAACTCTTGTAAACAGTCAGTCTGGTTTACATACTTTACATTTTTGTTTTAATATCACTTGCCTTTGACAGTTTTTGAAGGCTGCTGAGAGATCATTTTCCCCATCATCTTTCTTATCATACCTCATCACTTGACTTCTTACACCTGCCTTTGGTGGATGGTTGCCTAGAGGTGCTTGCTCAGACCCACATAGTCCACCGGGAATTCAGATACCAAGAAACAATTTGTCTTAGATGGTAATGCTGCATCTTTGTGAAGAACGTACTTGAGTTGAACTGTACTTGAGGGCAAAGGTCATTCATGGAGTTTCTCCAAGTGCTTGTTTGTTTTCTGTCATTTCAACCCTTAAAAAAAAATCCAGAAAGTGAAAACTAATGAAGTAAATTAAAATGACTTGTGAGTCGTGCACACTGATGGACATTCTGTTTCATCACTGGTCAGCAATGCTCATCCAAGATGTTTTATATGTTTTTCGGTGTTTGTATCTAAAAAGTGCAAAACGTAAACTGCAAGATAAATGTAAAATTCATTGTAAAATATAACTTGATCTTCCTATCACAGGAGGTCCTTCCATCTCCTTCCTCTTGTGTGTTACACTTGCTTCTTGTTACAGTCTACTTTGCAAATCGGGATAAATGTTGCAGGTCTAAACTCTCAACTCTGGGACTTTCCAAAGAAGTGGGAATGCAGGCAGGGCTTCTGTCCAGACTTTTGTGCTTTATGCCAAGCAGTGAAAGCAGGGCCATCCCATTTATTCAGAGAACAAACTGAGTAAGAATGCTTGCCGGAAGAGACCTCTACCTCTCTTGTTGCTTTATGCTATATAACGATTTATAGAAGCAGAGTGATTTTCAACTTGTCCAAAAGCTTAAACATAAGAGCCAAACAAAATATTTACTGCCATCCAGTCTGGGAATTATTTTCTTATGAGGAGAAGGAACATTGCTGGGCACAGTGGTGTAGTGAAGTCACAATTTTATGAGTTGCTTGTTGTTTTTTTTTCTTTATAAAGTGAGGTCTATCCTAGGGGAAGAAGCAACCTAACAGAAGAATTTATTCAATGACTTAAAATAAGTGCAATTTCTTCTGCTGCCTTTGTTGACTCTTGTGATTGGGAAAACTTAAGGGATGGCTCTCTTTATGGGATGGAAATCAACAGCTGATAAGCATGATGCTGGCTCACCATGGTAAAGTTACATAGACAGAGGATTAGTGGCTGTTCAAAACTTACTCCGTGTCATGAGACTTTTGAAGCAGATACTTAAGCAGCAGTGTGGCTTTTGGTCAGACAGAAAGAGATCAGCAACGTGGTGATAGTTCGAATGCAGTAAGTACTCCACTTGCTTGCCTCACCTTCAAACAAATGCTGTCTGTAAAGGTGTTTAAGTGACAAATAATTTAATGCAAAGAAGATAATTGCATTCTTAAAAACCTGCATGCTTGGGTTGAGCAATTTGTCTCTTCTCCTGAGATTTTTTTTAGTCTTGTGAATATTTCTTCAACTGTTAGTAGTGCAGACCATCGAGTCCCAAGGAGAAAAACAAAGCATGTGCCAATTTGAGTTGAAGCCCATAATCTATTTCCAAATTTGGAAATTTGACATATTTCTGATTTCTTGCAGATAATTTTTGAATGTGCTTATTTCATCAAGCTCTTGTGTTCAGGGAAGAAGATATATAGCCCTGAATACTATGTCCCTGTACATGAGAAAAGAAAGTGATTTTCTTTCTGTAAGCTGGTTCAGCCGTGGTCTGTGATTTGTCAGCACTGTGGTGGGTCATCCACTTTAGATAGAACTGGATGTTTCCAAGGAGCAGAACAGGATGTCACTGGCCATTGAAGAATCAGTCCTTTTCCTTTTGAATACAAATTAAATCTGTGCTCCCAAATGTGGTCTTGTCAGGAGCAATGAAGCAACATAAGTTGAGAAACTTATACCCTAACTGCTCACGGCCTCCAGAGATTTTACAGGACTGTTCTCAAAGAAATTGTATTCCCTTGTTTGAACTGCTTTGGGATTACACATTGTAGAGGTTCTGTAAGGCTCCATTTTTCTTTTCATACTAATTTGTGTTATGTTCTTGTCTGAAAATGAACTATGTTTTCTTATTTTTGTTGTTTCTTGTAATGTATTAGTGTATCTGCTTCCATCTACAGAGAAACTTTTCTGGTCCTGCGAGCCTTTTCTGGTCCGCTGGATATTAATGGATGACTTGTATATTTGCTCCAGAGCCTTACCCATGCAAATAGTTTCTGAAGGCTGAGACTGCTCCAACCAAACATGATTAAAAGTCATAGGAATCAAGATGGAAAAAGCTATTAGGTCAAGTAGTTCCCACACGCACCCCCAGGACCAGTGCAGGTTTGTTTCCAATGGTACATTCTTGGTGCTTTCCAGAAGGGGTCAGTGCAGGTCAGCGCTCACTTTGCATCCAACAGCCCTTCCCCCTTCTTGAAAAATTAGGAAACCTGAATCTGGTTACAAGTAGGTTGCAAAATGTCTAGAATTGATGTTAAAGTCTATAATTTGATGTTGGCTGATCAAAAGCAGAAGAAATGTGTTCAAATCCAACAATTAATCATCCAAGATTTTAAATGAGAAAAATTAGTGAGCCCTTCAAAATTACTTGTTAGGTATGTACATACGTTACATATGTTACAGATCCTAAGAGCTGTTCTGGGGTACTCAGCTGTAATGAGAGTGACACAGATTCACAGGTTTATCCCGTTGGGTCGTCCATACTTAGAAAGCGCATATTACTATAATATTTTATAGTTACATAAAGAAAAGCATGGAGAATGAAAAACTCTGATCATAAAAGACAAATGTGACAAAAACTCTCGTAAGTCTAAATTAAGGAAGAAAATAACAATCATTCTGCAGCAAAATACAGATCATCCTACTCAGCCACTAAGATACAGGAATGTCCTTGAAGATTGTCCAGTGTCACAAGTCCTTTAGGGCATGGAGGCTGCTGCAGGGTTCATCATATGTGTATCAGGTGTCTGGTCAAGAGCGGCCACATCTCATCAGCAGGAAAGGCCAAGCCCATTCCCCACCACAACTGTGTCCCTCAAATGCCTGCATCCATGAAGAAGTGACAGCTAGCTTCTGAAACTGACTTTAGAGGGTGGAGGAGAATGACATTGGGAAAAAAATTAATAGTTGCACGTGTGAAGGGAGATGAAAAGGTGGCTGGAAATGCTAAGAAGGAAATGCTGCAAAGAGAGCAGAGAGAGATGGCACTCGGGTAGAAGAACGAGTGACTCACTTGAATATAACTTGTTTATATTTTTAAGGTTTTCTTATTTTCCCAGTGGATATGGCTATTTTTCAAAGTAAAATAACCAAGGAATAATTTCATTACGTTTCCTTCCAAGATTTCAAGCTAAGTGTAAACAAGAGAAATCCAGTGGGAAAATTAATCCAACTTCCTCTTGCAAGAGCATTTCAGTTCTGTTTCTCCCCCCCACCACACTCCTTATACACTTTCGCTGCTACTGTTCTTATACCCAGTATCTGTGGCACTGCTGACACCAGCTAAAATACCTCAGTGATGGCATTTATTAGAGGAAGATGACTTTAGGAGCACTCAAAATTACTTCTGATATAGAAATGATAAGTTCTGAGCTTCTTAGTGTTTAAAAACTACTGAAGACTTTTGATGCTTTGGGAATGTTCCATATGGGCAAGTCAAAATTATGGAAAACAACTGAACACTTGCACTGGATTTGATCTCTGGCAATTAATATTTGGGCTGCATGGAAGAATCATAAGGAACAAAAACTCTGTAACACCACCGTGGCAATCAGACCGGCAAACTTCCAAAGCTTTAATTTTTCCAGATGTTAAGTGCCTTGATTTTCCAACGAAGGTGAAGGAGGGACTTCAGAAAAACAGACAATAAAAAACATTAAATTTGTAATGGTTGACTGGCATAAAGACTGCTGCACTTCTGAGTGTTCAGATACCAGTGTTCTGAAACACAAGCAGCCTTAATTTGAATTAAATTAAATCAGAGTCTTTATATGAGACATAAATAAAGATAGGTTTTATAAGTTTTAAAATACATTTGTATGTTTTGATAATAAAAATATTGTTTCTTCAGATGTTTCCAGGCTGCGCTGTAACAAATGCTGCATCTGCCTTCTACAACAGACATGCTTGTAAATGGCCAGGGTGAGCAGGAAGAGACCGGAATCCTCTAGTTCATTCACATTAGGAGAGCCCTGGGGTGGTCTTTCACTAGGGAGTCACAGAAGCCTGAGGACAGCTGCTGGTGTCAGTGTTCTGTGCTGTTGGCTGCAGCACGCAGAGCCTTGACTCAGTTTCTCTCTTGTTGCCACCAAAGCTTGAGATTTATTGGAGAGGCCTTGGGACAATATACTTTGTGAAAAGAGTAGGGGCTGTGTCATAAGGATGAGCTTTTCAATCCTCTTCTTGCTCATCTTCCCATATTTCACTCCATGAGATTGGAGTGGGGGAAGTCCGTGCTGTGCTCTGATGTTGGACCGTGATGGGATGTGATGGGGAGATCTCCAGCAGGGTTTTACTCTTATGGCTTCTCCAGCCAGATGGCTTCAATCTACTGACCAATTCTCTGTGCTTTGTGTGAGGTCTGTATGAAATTTAAATGGAGCCTGTTCTCAGCTAGTTTTGCCTTTTCTTTGCTCCCCTCCCCCACATGCACATATATTCCCTTTTTCTTTAGCCATTAGGGGAAATTATGCTGGCACCATATTACAAATATATCAGCTGGATTTGCCTCAAAGTCCTTTACTTTTGGAAAGTTTCAGTCATCTAACTCCTACAAGGATTTCTGAGAAGAGTGCTGACTTAGCCAACTGTGCTGTTGATGTAGCTCTCAGAGTGGTATTTCTTTGTGATGCTGCTGTTTTCCAGCTGGCTAGAAATTTTAAAACATGGCACTTCTTGTACAAACCTATATATGCTACCACTCTGAGTCTCAGCAGATTTATCTAATCCACAGAAAACGGTTATCTGAACCTTGATTTATCGTTGCATTCTGCAAATCTGGAAAGAATGTGTTTGCTTTCTAAGTTTTTGCTTGTTTTTCTGTTTTTTTTTAAATTTCCAGTATTGAAAAGCCTCAAATATCAGAATAAATAAAAGCAGGGAATGCACTTCTCAATGCATTTTTATCGCTTAGCATCAAAATTGCACTGAGTAGCAAACAGTAAGAGACCATCTTATTAGACAGTCTTCTAAAGAGAGGACAATAGAAAACAATAGAAGAGTGATAACAGTGCAAGACAGTAGGGCATTTCTGTTTTATTTCAGTCATCATCAAGCCTGCTTCCTGGACTGGCATGTTGGAAAAAAGGTTAGGTGGGCTGGAGTCATGATTGGTGGTCCATTTATGTCAGTTTTACTTCTTCCCTAACTGTATGTTCTTTCTGCTTTGCAGTCTGTTGCATTGCATTTTTAGTGAACTCTTTACTTTTATTTATCATCAACTGGGAAGAGACTTGGAGGCTGCTGGAAAACCATAGCAATGTCCTTCTTGCCATCAGGTGAAAACACAATATAATCTTGCATTTCCCTTTGTCTTCCAGGACGGATGGCTGGATGCCTGACCTGTTTAGAGACAGATAATGGAAAAGAGAATTTCTAAAAGGATACTTCTATGACACTTTCCAAATCTCCTAGTGCATTGGATTGTAGTGTCTACGTGGGTCATGTTGGGTAGCTCAAAGAGCTGTTCCACTGATGGGGATTCCCAAAGTGTATTACAGTGTGGTGCTTTTCATTTAATGTCTGTCAGTTTGTTTTTGGGGAAGACATTCTGTGCCTGTTTGTGTGAGTGATAATGACAACCAATTTCCATTTTGACATCCAATACCTGGAAATAAGATTCCCTCCTGGCCCCAAAGATACTTGTTTCTGGCACCCTGCAGATCTAGTATATAAACAAGAACTGTGTGTGTGTTTTCCCCAAACAACAAAACAAAACTATTAACTGTAGTCTCACTGAGTGCATCATAGAAGAATATGAGTTTGGCGTGCAACAAGAAAGCTGAGGCAGTGCTTAGCAAAGATAAAAATGAGACACTGATGGCCATAGTTTAATTGGGTTTTCATAAAACATGCTGTTCTTCACAATTTGGCTAGTGCATGATAGTTTCTTTTCATGAGTCTGGCAAGACAATCAAACTTCAAACCATTTGCTTTGCAACTGGAAAAATGAAACAGAGAGATATTCAGAAGGGCACTAGGACCCTTTGTTTCTTGTATCAAGAGGATGCAATTCAGCAGCAAGGGAACAAGAGCCTCCAACAAACATACAAGCACAGTTTAGCAGTAAATCAGCTCAGCTGCAGTCCTTACCACGTGATATTCTGTAGTTGCCACTGGGGGGAATTCTTCTGTCTCCAGACAAGATAATGACTTGAGTTAGTATTTATTTCCGTTTTTACAGATGTGCTGTCTGGTGATGGATGGGCTGTATTAACCTTCTACTTTTTCACACCTGGTACACACCTGTTTGGGATCTCATTCTCTGTCCTACTGGGCAGCAGTTCTTGAACTTTGTTGGATCCTGGATCTCAGGCCAGATGAACAGCTTTGAAACTCTTGGCCAGAGGGCTTTTTGTTTTTAAAGTCAGAGAAGTTGGTAGATTTTGTTTTGTTCTTGACTGAATATTAATTCTTATGACAAAAACATTTCACAATAAGCTGTTTCCATTTAATAGCTCTTTGGTAATACATTTGTGAAATAAGTTGGGTTTTTTGTAGTCCTAGTGAACGAGAATATCCCTTTCTCTAAAAGGCCTTGGACTTTCATTGCATTCATTGACTTTAATCAAAAAAGTTGCGGACTAAATGTTACTCAGAGTCAAAACTCACTAGGGAGCATAGAAGCCAATTCTCCAACACACTGTGAAGAATCTTGTCTTGCCTCTGCAGCTCCTTTTGAGTTAAGAAGGGGACTTTGGTCTCCAGGGCTGTGGATTCAATAGCATGAAATTCAATACCACAATTTTAAAACAAACAAATGGTATTGTTTTGAATCCTTTTATAGCATGTTTTTTTCATTTGCACTGCATGAGCTTTAAATATTACAATGTGAGCATTAGCCAAATTCAGGTTGATCAAGACTAGAGAGGAGCTCAGAGAGACCCAGCTAAACTTACTGAAGAGGAGGCTCCATGGCAAATTAAGTTCCCTGTAGAATGATTTGAGAGAATGTAGAATGATTTGAAACAATCCATGATTTGAGAGAAAACTCATTTGTTCAGACATCTTGAATTGCTCTAATTCTATTTATTTAATTCTATTCATTTAGGAAAAGACTACTCAGTGTTACAGTATTACAGTATTACTGTTTACTTGGTTGGGCAATGTGTGAATGGCAAGTATGTGGAGAACCACTGTAGTTATTAACACCATAATTGAAAGCCAGAATAAACATGATGTTTCAGGCTTTTAAGCTAATGTCAGTTCAAATTTAGATGGTACACAGGCTACTAAGTGGATTTTAAACCCTCCCCTTTCTAGTCTGGTAGCTTTTTCAGGAGGTAAAATACTGAACTATGGAGACCTTGGGATTGATACAGCAGAGCAACTCACATGTTCCAAATCTGCTGGTTTCTGTACAGGCTGAAGAGGGTGGTGAATTGGGACTGAAGTGCATGGAAGGAGCTGTGCTGTGAATGAGAGGCAAGAACAGTTGGGATGTCATGAGTGAAGGCATGCAGCAGAGATGGGTTGTGGGATCCCAGAGCTGAGATGTGAGTAATTTGTGAGTAGACCAGCATGTCACTGTCACACTGGCTGTTGATCAAGGCTCAAAGACAACTACTGGGAAATATGTCATGGTCCCAGGGCTGGAACAGTAGGGAGAGCTGTAGGTCAGCAGTGCTTCTTGTGGTGACACCAGGGAACAACAGAGAGAGGAGGGGAGTTGCCAGTCAGGAATGAGACATGTTAGCAGAGCTCAGTATTTGGACTAACCGGTTAGCGCTGAGGTGCTTTGTTCTTCCTTAGATGCCATTATGTACCAGTTTTTCCAGGTTTTCCAGGTTTGGTTTTTTTTGTTTGTTTTTTTTCCCCAATTTTCCTTTAAGAATCTGAACCCCCTTGAGCAGCAGGTGATCTTAACTATAATGTAAAGGAATAAGCTAGGGAAAGTTTTGTTCAAAGACAGTGGGTTATAAAAACAACCGTCTCTGCATGGCTTGAACCTGTCAGTATGATGCTGCCGATACTGCAGCTGGAGGGGAACACGACAGGCTCCACAGCCCTGAAACAGAGCAGCCCACACAGCCTGCAAATGTTATGGGCCTGATGTGGGTTTGGGGGAGGTGTGCCTGCTTTGCCAGGTGGGCCATGCATGGAAGTCAGATGCTTAAGTAGCTGTAAGCCTCTAACTAAAGCAATAATTTTGAATCACAGTCAGCCAAGAGTGAGAGGGGTGAGGAAAGTGCCTGAAAGTCCTGTCGGGCTCATCTCCAAAGTACAGGGTGCTTTTGAGTGTCTGTTTTGAGCCTAATCTTTTTCCCCCTTTCTAGATGGAAAAACTCTTTGTAATGATAGTTCTTGCTGCAAGTGGCTGCAGCATGCAATTGTTCTGGTGTCCAGGCCTGGGGCAATCAAATAAAGCTAGAAAGAAAGTGCCCAGGGGCTGGGAAAGTTTGTGTCTCTGTGGCGTGGGATGCTGGTCAGCCCAGGATGTCTTGGTGTCCAGCTCAGAGGCTGTAGCCTTAGAACAGGGGCTGCTGTATCATTTTCATCCAGACAAATTGACTGCGTTTGTTCCTGTTGGCTTTGTTTCTGTTTCCTCTGTGTTCCAGAAAGGGAGAATTTACCCTTTGCAATTACAAGGCTTATACACAATTTTCCTGGAGCTCAGTCAGTCAGCCAAATCAGCAGGAGACTTTTGGAAATGACAGGAGCCAACTGAGGTCAGTTTTGATCTGGTAGAAACTTTACTAAACCAGTATTGGTTAGGAGTCACTTTCATTAGACCAAATAAGTAGGAACTGCAGAGAGCTGGCTGAAAAGGTGTAATTCCCGGTGAGGAGCTCTTGGGTGAAAGTAACCACCAAGATGGAGTCATGACTGTGCTGCATTATTTGCTGCTAGAAAAGTCTTTGTTCTCAACCAGATGAACTAGACTACTCTCTTCAAGATTTTTTTTCAAGTTTCCTCATTGTATATTAAGACCCTTTCCAAACAGGCAGCAATGGCCCTACAACCGTTGTGTAAGGAGCGTCAGAAGTTACTATGTCCTTTGTGGGTGCCCAGAGGCCAGGCTGGAGCCTTCTCTGCTTCCAGCTGCTGTCTCAATCCCACTGTGTGGTCCTCACTCCAGTTGTATGGAGGCTTCTCTTGATCTTTAGAGATAATGCAGGAAACTATTTGCTCTCACTTCCTCAGAGATGTCTACTTGGAGAGGAGGTGTCATAGCCTAGCACAACGCACCAATGTAGGTAGTGCTATCCTGTGGAATATTCAGCAAGCCATGTCTGCCTTGCAGCACTATGTGTGAACATGCCCTGGGGCCTGTTGGTTTGAGGTAGCTCATCCTTTCTCCCACAATTATTTTGTGTTCTGTTTTCTGGGTTGTTACATTCTGAGGGTGACACAAATTTTCTCAGGGTGCTTCTAGGCTGTCCTGCTTCTCATGCCTCATCTGATCCATGTTCTTAGGTGACTAGCTGGGGACACAGACCACCTGGCCTGAATTCTCTGCTTTGCTACAGATTTTCTATGTGACCTTGAAAAGTCATGGGGTGATTTTTCCAATGTTTTTCTTGTGAGCAATTAAGGGACACATTTTTAGAAGCTGAAGAGAAACTCCAAGAGAATAGCAAGAATAAACTTTTGTATTCTGGCCATTCATGAAGTAGAGAGTACCTACCAAAATGTGTTTTTAGTGAAGGATTAAGAAGTTAGTTACTTTATGGTCAGGAGCATAACAACATTGGCTGAGCCACCTAGGAGGAATATGTTCTGCATGTCTAGAAGCTAGACTGGGAATTATTTACTGCCTTCTTTTCCCAGCCTTGGGCCATTTCCTTGTTTATCCTGTGACAAAAAATGAGGACAGTATAGGGTTGCATCAGTTTGAAGACATCTACATGAGAGGTTTTGCTGGCACACTTACATCAGCAGCCCTCTTTGGCTGAATGAGCTTTGCAGTGTGGGACAAGCCTTAGTCTTTTGAGTTCCTCAGGGACTTAACCATAATTGAGACATAGTTTTGCCTCTCTTTCCTGTAGGTCTGTATGAAGATGAACACATTAAAATGAAAAGCTGCATAAGCTGTAGCTGAAGGGACCATTGAAAAACTTTGATAGGTACAGTATCATTCAACCAAGACTTCATAAAATATACAGTTGATAAGATGACTTGAAACCTGTGCACTTGATAAGTGGAAGTGAAAACAGGCAGAAGGTGGAATGGTAGATTGATTCAAACATTTCCCTAATTATAAATATCCTTTGCAATGCTACTAAGACACTTATGTTTATATATAAGGAAGGAAAATGTAAAACAGAACAGCACAAAGGTGATCTGTTTACTTCTAGCTGCTCACCTGGCTTTCACAGTGTTTTGGTTGTTGGTGCTCAATCTTGTCTCTCAAACAGTAAAATCATTGAATTAGGGATTATCAAAGGACAACTGTGGATAATGCCACTTCACTGAAAATTTGAGGCCTTTCAGCTAATCTTTATTAGTCTCTGCTACAGGGCTAGTAGTTCTGAGACTTAGTAAGCAATTAGGTTTCTTCCAAAATAAAATTGTGAAGTGGATCCACCTTTATGCTTGAAAGCTACTGCTGGGGGAAGTTCTGTGGCCTCATCCATTCCTCCACAGATCAGGCTCTTGTTATAGGAGCTTTTTTCAGCATGGCCTGTAAAAGCAGCTCTTTCTCTTGGCCTGGAAACTGATGGTCCGATTGATCTACCACTTTTGGCTTCAGGGAGAGGCCCTGATCCCACTGATTTAAAAAAAAAACCAACCCATTCCTTGTGGTGGCTTCCTAAAGTCACCATTTCACATTGGTGCATACTTGGCCTTTATATTTTCAAAGGTTTTTATTTTCTTTCCCTTCCAGATACTTGGGAACAGGAGGTTCAGAATGATTGGTGATGCAAGAGCAGGGTGGTGCTAGGGGCTGCATTGCTGGCAGCATAAACACTCTTGATGTATAAGCTGCTGCCAAATGAAGTTCTTATAAAGCCATGGAAAGACTATCTGGAAAATCAGTGAAGGTGTAACATGCAAATTAGCCACCTTCCTTTTTGCAGCTCTCAAAACCAATTCTTCTGCAAGGTGGTTTGGGCATTTTAGGGAGTGGCAAGTGAACCACACCTCTTCTTCCTCACTAGACCTTAATTCTGCCAAGCAAAAGTCTTTTAAAGTTCAATGTCAACAGACAAGTGTTGTCTGTTCTCTGTAGGGACAACATGTATCTGAGTGATCTAAAAATATCATTCAGTGTTGAGAATAAGAAAATCTGTGGTTTTTTTATGGAACCAAATTACACAGAGTAAGTGAAATACAAAAATTATTAATTTGGTCCAATAATTAATTGCTGGTAGCATGTGAGGACAGTTTTTGGGAAAGACCAGTTTTCATTCTTGGCTTCCTGAGCCGATATAGTGGAACTGTCTGTTCACTTACCTGCCTACCTCTTCTAGACATGCATGAGATTATGGTGAAGAATATAGACCTGAGTTAGATTCTGAGATAGTTTCTTTGCATATCAGCTATGCCATGCACAGACTGCTGGGGGAGATCAGGAAGCCAAATGCAACTTTCTTATTATATGGGACAATGACAGAGTGAGTGAGTGAGTGAGTGAGTGAGTATGCTATGGACAGTTCTCTCATACTGCTGATGGTTAAACTCCATGGAGTCTTATTCTGATGAAGAATCATGTAATAAAACAGAATCTGTGAAGACTTTTGCCCTGTTAAAACATCTCTTCACTGTCCATTTACACTCAGAGTCCTGACAACATGCATTGAGTTATGCAGAATGGCAGGGATGGGAAAAAGTGGTATGTAGTTTCCAGGCCATTTATGCCAACCCAGAAGTCTTTACATCCCACCTCACTCCCTATGTCTTTGTAAATGGCAGGGAGGAACTGGACTGTAACATACAAGTCATGTTGCTTTTTGTTGGTTTTTTTATTAGTATACATTGTACACTGAGATGTGACATAAACTGCAAATGCTCTGTAAAGGACTATTTTGCCCTTCAGTACAAAGATTTCAGTCTGTGCCCCAGTACAGCTCTGCCTCTCTCTTTTAATGGGAGGCCTCAACACAGGGAAGCACATCCTAAGAAAGCAGAACAATAGGGAGGGAATTAGATGCAATGGAGAGCGGCTTGGTACTAATGGCCAAATAGGCTCTGACAGCCTCACACCAACAAGCCACTCTCTTCTATGGGGAGTTTATGAGGCCTTGGCTTGTGTGGCCACCTCCACTTATGAATTAAAATCAAAACCAGATTGACGCCCCCCTCCCAACAGCAGCTGCCTGTTTTTTTGCATAAATCATGCTCCCCAGCCCCTCTCCAGGGGAGCTCCATAAAATAAATGGATTCATTACATGCGGATTTCCTTTTCCTTCTTCTCTGGAGAAACAAAGACCCTATTAGACGCAATATGGAAATGCACATACGCATGCACACACATGCAGACAACATGAAAATGTACATGTGTGCATTCAGTGTATAAGCTCCCTCCCATCTCCCTACACAGGCAGTGCCATAAAAAACATGGACAAAACCCCTTCTCCTTTATGTGTACAGTTCTGCCAAACACACAAGCCTGTATTCATTCATGCAGATCTGCAACTTAAATTCTAAACTAACAAGTACAGGAAAGCCCAGGACAAATTGCCTCCTCCCAAAAGGTGAAGGACTGTGAGTAAGCTGAGCGGGGCTTGCTTCCTTTTGCCAAAGCCTCCCCCAGTGCCCAGGAGCTGTGTCTTTACCAAGAGCATAAGGGCCCCCATCTTTCACAGAGCAAGGCTCACAACAGGCTGTACTCATGGGATATTGTAACCACAGAAGCTGGGAGGCTGCCAGCTCTCCCTCCAGCTGAAATTGAGGAGGATGCTTTGTGGCTGAGAAAAGGCAGAGGGATGAAGGTAAGGAAATGGCTGGGAGCCCTTCATTCCTCTCATATCCAGGTGGCGGCAATACTGGTGCAGAAAAGAACTGGAAAACACCTTTCCTGGAAAGCTGTGCCTGTGTACAGCAGCCACAAATGCAAATCTAACACACTTGTTAATGGGGTGAGGGATGCACTGGAAACCCCTTACTGAGCAGGTTACACGAAGTTAAGACATGTGAGCATTCAGCTTCAAAATGCTGCTGTAAGATGTTGGCCCCAGGACCAGACTGTAATATGTGGGCATGTTCACACTGTATGCTAAACCTGGGTCAGAGCCTGAGCTTGGGCATTAACTTGTTTCCCATGCAAATTGTGAATGCCCTAGCCCTCGGGGTTCCAAAAGCCCCCAAAAATGTGCTGTGCCATAGAAACAAGAGCCAAATTACAACATCAGTGGAAAACTGGTCATAACCTTTACCAGCTCGTGGCTACCTCTGCTAACCTGATAGTGGAACGAGAAATGGAAGGGAGGAGAAAGAGGAGAGCTGCTTTTGCTGCCTGGCCAGGGAATGCTGTGCTCTGAGACAAGGGAGAGGGACACAGAGCTCAGCTGGAGGCAGACACAACAGTGACATTTGCTGGGACAAAGCTCAGGGCCATAGTAAGGACATACTACTAGTGCCTGAGCTGGACTGAGTTGTAGTGTTCAAGGGAACATCAATTTCCTTCTTTTATCCAGAATCCATACTGCTGTGGAGTACTTTTTAGCCTTTTAGCCTTTTTAAGAAGCAGCAGTGTAAATTTGGAATGGCAAATGGCACAGCAGCAGGCTGGAGGCAAGAGAGACCCATTCAAAATCGAGGGCTGGGGAGAGCAATGTTGCCAGCAGAAGGAGTTCCGATACATGATCCAAGACCTGAATCTCTCAAATCATAATGTCTCAATAGTGTAAGAAAATACTGGTGTTTTTCTCAGGCCTTCAGTATTGGGCTTTTGGGTTACAACAGGGCTCCATTGCTAGCTTTTCCTGGCAGCTATGAGGTGTAGGAACTTTCCTTATATGATGTAAGTTTTCACATTATCGAGTGAGTCTGAGAGCTGGAGCATTAAGAAAAACAGTGACTCCAATGAGATGTCTGATGAAATCTAGAAAGTCAGCAGCATGGGGGGAGGCAGACCCTGCAGAGGAGGGCTTCTGAAGAACTGCTGAGCTGCCCTGCAACTGAGAGAAGCTAGAAAGAGCTGAGATATGAGGGAACTTAAAGAGTATACATTGCCTTAAATTCAGTATTCTAAGCTCCAAGGGTTCAGATGTTTTAAGCTGGACCACAAAAAGTTGTGATAACTGTAAAATCATGAGCTTTTGTAAAAGAATAAATGCAACGTTTTCTCTTTGCCTTGGTTTCTGAGGCTTACAGCTACCTTTAAATAGCATTTTTTAGTTTTTACCCACAGTGAAGACTACTAGAAACTTCTCTTGTGTAGAAAACATGTTTCATTCGTATCACAACTTTAGGTTTTCCCCACACACAAGACTAGAAACTTGTCTTATGCAGATAACATGTTTCTCACCTAATCATCTGTCATCAGGTTCTGGAGTTTTAAGGAAAAACAGGAACAGGATAATGAGATACACAATCCATCACAAACACTGGCAATGCTGCTTCAAATGGCTTCACTTCCCTGGGGTCTGCAAGGACTTTGTATATGCAAATATGGAGATTTCAGTCTTGTCTCTGGAAACACTGGAACCTTGAAATGGTCAAACTGGGTGAACCCTAAAAATCCATTTATTCCCAGATCCTGTCACTGATTATCTGATGCTTTCTCCGATGCCTTTGCCAGATGCTTCAGGGGAAGGTGCAAGAACATCTGCAGTAGGCAGATGTAATATAATCTGTTCAACACTTAACATCACTTTCTGGTTACTCACTGTTAGGGATGGGATTGAGACCAGGAGGATGCATTTTAGCATATTTTCCAAAAGTGTTGTTAGCTATCATTAGTATGTTTTTTTGTTCTTCTCATGCACATAATTGTCCAATCTTTTTGTAAGGTTTGCTAAATTCTTGTCTTCCACATTTTCTTGTGTTCCGGCTGGCTTAGTCCAGATGAGTGAAGGAAATTAGTTACTTTGATGAAGTTTGGACTGGTCACTTCCTCGTCTAATTGAATATCTGTTTGCTCTTGTGTGTCCAAAGACAGCAGCAACACCCAGTCACCTTTCTCTCTGTGAGTATTTTGTACGCTTTCATCAGGATGCCTTCCAGTTGCAAGAATAAATGGTGCTGGGGATTTGTGCCAGGGAATCTCTTTGCTCAAGTCTCCCAAGTACTTTACCTGCTTTCTTTTACAGACCCTGCTGCCCCTCAGTGTTTTTCTCTCCCTACATGTGTTACCCTATAGCTAAACACTCAGGATGGACTGAGGCAGCCTCTGATGTTTCCTGCTGGGTCCTTTTGCATCAGCATCTGCTCCTCCTTAGTCTGTAAGCTCTGAGGCAGAGTTGAGCTTCTGTGTATGTGTCTTTGCCTGCAAACCATTATTTCCACTGGAGCCCCTCTGTTCTGCTTCAGTGCACACAGCAATTAGTAACAATTCACACCTAAATAAACCCTGCTCTGCTGTTCACAGGGTTAAGTTGCAAGTTCCTTCTTCTTGACCTGGTGTCCAGGCTTGGTGGTGGGGGCTCATCCCTGGAGTACAAGGAGGCCAGTGTCTTGGAAGGGATGCAGAATGCTCCTGATTCTTCTTGGGAAAACAGAGGGCATGCTATTCTCTCTAGAAACAATCCTGCCTCTGGTCTCCTTCCTTTGCCCCTTGTCTCCAAGGAGATTTGCATGCAAATAGGGTCAAAGGCTCAGAGATGTGACACAAACAATATTCAAGTGAGCAAGGAGGAAGGATAGAGGCAGGGGATCAATCCATGACCCTTCTCTGACAGTTACCCTTGTTTCTTACACTTGGGAGTCACTTGCTGCCGTTTCTGGAACCAATACCTCCCCTGTGAATGGAAAATCCAGCTGGAGATGTGCCTATGATATCTGACACTTGTAATTCATGGTATGTTGGTCAGTTCTGCAAATCGGATTTGAGAGCACAAACATCCCCTCATGACTTTCTAGCCACGTGTGGAATTCAGCAGTCACACCGTGTGTGGGCTCCTCGGAGAGGAGAAACCTTTCCAAGCACCAGTGGACTGTGATGAGGGTGATAGGTGGGAGGGGTCTGGGACTCCCCAGTTTGGATCTGAGCAAAAAGGCAGGTGAGGATTGATAACTTGCAGATTTGCTCAGGCCCAGGAGCTGGTGAAGATTTGGAGGTGAGGACCTAAGCAGCTAGCAAAGGAGACAATCTGATGGAGGGAGGAATGGAGATTTTGTCTGAGCTTGTGTGGGGCTTTTTTGTCTTCGTTCCCACTGCAGTCTGCCTCCAGGATCTGGAATTGCAACTGCCACCACAGAGTTCAGCCTGGGCTTCTTCTTGGGGAATAACTTGTGGCTTTGATCAACCATAGCCATGTGCCTCCATCCCTGCCTGCTCCCTGAGCATGGAATTCAGGTGTTCAGAAAAGAGGCAGTTTGGTTAGAGATGGTACATGGGCCCTGCTGCTGTGACAGCCCTGCCAGAGCCAGCAGTTGCTCTCAGGGAAAAGACAAAGATGCTGGCCAGCCCAATTGCCTCTGGTGTGCAATGTGCGTTCAGCTTCAGTTCAGCTCTGCTGCCCAAACCACCCTGCAAGTCCCCACAGAGGAGGAAAGGGCCAAAGTGGCCTTGGAAATGTTAGTGTCCTGGCTCTTAAGGGAGACTGGGATGGTTTGTAGGGGTGAGACAGAGACAAAAATGACCAAGGCAGCTGGAGGGAACCATGTTGCTTCTGCCTGCCTCTGTCTTCTCTGCCTGCCCTACTGAAGGCAGCAGAAAGGCTCCTCTTGTGTGTATGCCATATCCTGGCAAATTACCTTTGTGTAGTCATTCCTCCCTTAGCAGCTGGGGCATACAGCAATAAAATCTGTCTGCATTTCAGACAATGCTGTTTTCAGTCTATTCCCTGTCCCAGCTGGTGATCTCTGGAGAAGAAGGATATAGTAATGATGGGAGGGTAATAAATATTCAGGCTGTTTTCAGTCTATGAAGATATTTCCTGCCCTTCACACCCATCACATACACTATGTCATGGGTTAGCCGATCTCAGGAATGAACATTGGAAACCACCGCGGGTTGTGTTCTTTGTGCTGCACTGATACTTGGGTGCTTCAAACTGTTGAAGGCCTGAAACCTCAAAGTTTAGAACTCTTACTTGCTTCTGGATGGGCCCACTAGCCTAGCCCACATCCAGACACAAAGCCATGTCTATCCTCTGGTTTGCAGACAGGATGTTTTTTTCCCACTAGTTTGACGGTAGACTCAGGTCTGGCAGCCTGCACAGCCTATTAAAAACCAGCCTTATAAAATATGAGCTAGGAAGCAAAACTCGCTGTAAGAGAAAGAGGAGGAAACCACCAATTAGGAACACCTCCCGAGGGGATGTTTTCTTAGGAGCCAAGAGGCACTCTGCCAACAGGGCTTTTGGAACAGAATGGGGCTGGCTGGGGAGGGCAGAGTCAGGGGTACCTGCCTTGCACAGAGCTTTACTGCACTCAGGAGGGCTGGTCCTGCAGCCCAGAAGCTACTGCCCCTGGAGCAAAGCAGCAAGGGATTGCACCCTGGCTGGGCAAGGACTGGAGTGGGGAGGAAGACCAGGAGAAAACACCACGATGGTACAGCCTCCTTAGCTCTCCATATCAGCTAGAAATGAGAAATTCCTTCTGCCAGAAAGCAGCTTTGCCAAGGTGCAGCTGGGGGAAGCTTTCAAAGCTCTCCTGATAGCCAAGCTTCCTACACAATGGCAAATACGTGCCTGACCACAGTGCGCCTGCAGACACAGAGGCTCTGTGGCCCTGCAGTGAGCAGAGAGGTCCCCTCATGAAAAATAAACCCACAGCTGATGTCCCGCTCCAGAGGTGGCCTCTTACACCACCAGGTATAGGTTGGTAGAGAAAAAGGACATGAGGTCTGAGCTTTGTAATCAGTGCATCCTTCTGGTGGTTTAGTAGATGCTGGGGATTATTTTTTATGTCTTGGCCCGCAGGGTGGTGGCTGTGGGAGTCAGGATTATTGTCTGTCTGTGGTGTCAGAGCATGGTTGGTACTGGGGGGCTGCACTTGCTGCCCTGATGTTGAGACACCAAGGGCTGAACAACCCTTGTTGGCTTGTGGACCGTGTGCTTTCTGATGGAGAGGAGTGGGTGTGTACTGTGGCTTTTATTTGCTCCAGTCTGTCTTGTTCTTCAGTTTTTGTGGAGATGACAGCTGTTTACCAGCTTAGGAACCTGCTTAGGCAATGGGGTGTGGGGAATGATGAAGTATAATACTTGCTTGGGTCCACTGGGTGCTGCCTATAGGGACTGTCCATGGCCTGTGAAGAGGAGGGCCTCCAGTGGGAAGCCCGAAGCGCCTGAAATCCCATCTGCTTTTTGGGGTGCCAGCGGAAGCCTTTCAGAAGATTTAGGCCCTACTGTTTTCTCAGCAATGAAATGGCTTACTAACTGGCTTCCCAACAGTTTTTAATATCTGTAGTCATCATTCACTACCCTGTAGGTGTTCAGCACTTTGCTTCAACTCTTTAATGATGCCTTAAGTTTCAGCTTTCATATTTTCCAAATTCTGTACTGCCTTAGTGAGTGACTCTGAACTTCAAATAAAGTGTTAGCAAGTTCTCTTCACAGGGTACTCTTCACAGGGTACTTACACAAAACAATCCTTTTCCAGCCTGAAAGCCAAGGACACGATTGCAGCTTCAGGCCCCAAGAAGTATAAACAACAGTGAACTGAGGAGAGCAAATTGGGAGGATGGCAGTTCATAAACCAAAGTTGTAATTGGACAATTAACCCCAATATGTAAATGGCCCAAAACTTACTAAAATGTGAAAACTTGTGACCAATGGTCCATCTTGTGTCCATCTTGGGTCCATCTTGGGTAGAGCCATGGCTGGACTCTTGCACTGCCAAAGTGTATCCTTTGAAGGCCTTTTAATAAATACCTACTTTATTCCTTTAACTCTGTCCAGCCTCTGTTCCAGGCAGCCTCTTTAGGCATCATTAACAACTGGTTATGTGCTTTGGGAGCAGCTCAGCTGTCCTTACTAATCCCCTGAGTGAAAGGGTACATGAGCAGGGCTTCAGGTGAGACCTGCCAGGCATGGGTCACTGCAATGGCCACCCAGGGCACAGTGGGCAATGTGGCACAAGGTATTTTGAAGATGCTGTGTGAGAGTTGCTTAAATATTTGCTTGGATTGAAACAGGGACTGAGATCTCAGTCTTCAGAGCTTTTTTAGAAACATTCTGCAAGTTTCTGTGTGGAAGTGGTCTCCCTCTTCCCAAGGAGCTGTTTCAGGTTATGTAAGGGATTCACTATTCATTAGGTGAGGGATTTGAGTAAAGGCCTCATCCTGGCAAAGGAACCACAGCAAAGTAATGAATCAGTCTCTCTGGTCCATTTGATGCAGATCATGAATCTGGGTCTCCTGCATCCTTCTTGCGGACCTAACCTTGACCTTTGTGATCTTTCAGCCTTGAAAAATTCCCACAAAGTTGTTAATGTCCAGTAAATTTATTTTTTTTTTCCACTTAAAAAACCGGCACGAAAACTTGCTGAGAAGTATCAGGTAAGATCTAGTCCAGCCATGTCAGTCTTCCCACACAAAAAATAATTTGTACCAGAAATCATCTTGCATCAGATGAATCTCATAGAGAAAAAAAATGCACTTCAAAGTTACTTAGTAAGCCTTTTGCCTACTAGTACATGCAAATGAAATTAAAAAAAACAACAAAATGGATCTTTAGTTTGACACAAAAGGTAACAGAAATCAGGCTGTGTAATATTTTCTGCCTGACTACCCTTATCTAATGTGAACAGCATGGTGAAAAGGGAAACAAGAAGTGGATAGAATTTAGAAATTGTCTTCTGAGTCACTGCGGAGTGAACAGGAAGTCCTGATGATTCAAGATTTGGCACTTTCCCTTGCTGAACTCAATGGCACATCCTAGTACTAGGATAAACTAGGGTGTAGGAAGAACAATCTTTTGGCTGAGATAACAGGCCTGTGATCGTCCTCTTTATCAATGAATCCAGTGGTATTTTTCATCAGAAAATAAAGCCCTGTTCATAGAATCCTGACTGAGACTGTATGTGTAAGTCTTCATCATCTCACTTTCCACAATGTCATGAAATCTCTCCTCATTTCAAGCATATCTTGCTCTGTGATAATGTGCACATACATCAATTTGTTAGTCTATTGGAGGAGCTAGTTATTTTGCTCATTAGAACGAATTATGTTTATCCTCCTATTTTGTTACTTATAGCTTTCATTTTTCTCTGTTTTTGAAGTGTTGAGATACAGAGCCACTCTCATTGGCTATTTGTGGACAATACCATTGTTTGGTGTGTGCATTTTGCTCCAGATAAAGTCAAATCTATGCTCATTTTAACTTCCTTTTGGAAAGCAACATGGGAGAAAGATTCTTGTGGCCTCTTGTCTGCTTAATGGATTCTGTTGACCAGTGTGGGATGTGATAATGTTAATTTATAATAGCAACCCTTATTCTTTCTTTGCTGTTCATTTTTTGAGCAGTGCTCATCCAACTGTCTCTGCTCCTGTCTCTTTCTCCTTCTCTTGCTTTCCCTTTCTTCTCTGTCCGTCCAACTTGCCCGTTGTCCAGGTACCTTTGGGGAAGCACAGATGTACGTGCTTCCAAAATCCTGCTGTGAGCTGCTGGTAGTATTCCAGCAGTGGTAAAAACCTTATATTTCATAGCCAACTCAACAAAAAGGATGGGCTATGCATGGATGACTCATTTAATTTCCCTTTGCCTATAGCAGAATCAGCTGAAGAATTTCCAGTTGGTTGCTCCTTTAGCCGGGGTGTCTTGCTGTAAGTGTGTTGAAATTGCATACGTAGCAGCAGTTACGGTTATTGCACTGGTGAGCTAAAGAGGGCACTTGAGGCTTTTGAGCAGAAAAGATGGACTCCTGAGGAAAAAGTAACGTGGAAACCATGTCGACCATCCCCAGGCTACTGGCTGGTCTGGGCCTCATCCCCATTGCCTCTGCCAAGCCCGCCCATAGCAATGATGTCAGTAAGTCGCTCTGTGGGGTTCTGGAGAGCAGTGAAATGCACCAGTGAAGTCAATGATGACATTTCCAGTCCTGGGGGTTACATGACCATGGGTTGTCCCTGTGCATGTTCTATTGGATGCAGATCTGGCAGCAAGACCTCTCAGCTCCTGGAATACAACTCATTGTATCTGGGAACAGAGCCAAGGGGGAATGAGGGAGACTTCAACTGTGTCAATCCCAGCTGCATCTTTGCTTAGCAGCACAGGTTTGTGTAAATACATTGTCCGTGGCTTTGCAATCTCTGCTTATTTTTTTGCTGCAAGAAGATGCCCATGTGGGAGCTGAGGCCACCCCTAGGACCACTGGCCCACTGTGGCCAAGAAAGTTTTGGAAATGCTAAATCTATCAGCCACTGGGCACTAGCAGCCATCTGCCAGGTGCTGCTCCTCATGACTGAACAGCAGTAATTGCCATGGGTCCTGCAGCAAGAAGGGCAACAAGTCTCTGCTCATCTTCCCAAGCAGCCACACAGTGTCTGCTGCACTCTGGCTGCATTTTCTGCAATATGTAAATGCCAAATGGAGGAGACTTTAAGATCAGACAAATATTTGGAAAGAAAAAACCTTCATATTAGAGACAATGTTACTGTACTTTCAGTTTGGGTCAAAGACTCTTCCTCCATCCTTCTAGGATGGAGGTGCTTGACCTCAAATCATACTGGCATCAATCCATCAATCCTTCTGGGCATGAGCTAGGAACCCTGTGTCCATGTTTTGAAGGGATCATGTGTATGGATGAAGTTAGTGCCACTTTTTGCTTTATTTCTAGGTGCCTTCACAGCCCCTGCTGGGTTCAGTGGGTAAAACAAAAGCTCTTCCAAGTACTAATGCCAAACAACCAGAACAGGACTCCAGAGCTTCCCTTCCAGCCTTAGGTGCTCAATTGACCTAAAAGATGAAGCAGGCCCCTGGAAGTCAGGATGGCTGAAATAATTTTCTAGCAGTAGGAGGCACTGAGGTTAGGTAGCTAGGAGAGGGGATGAGAAGCCAGGATTCCTAGGCTGTAGCTTTACCTTTAATGGAGAATCTTTTTCTGATTCTGGTGGCAGAGAACTTGGGTCAGGACTGATCAGTATTATGGACAAGCCACCCAAAAGCTTTGTTTGCCTTTGACTCTTGTCTGGGTTCATTCAACTTTCATCTGATGCCAGATCCAGTCCCACTCCTTTCCCTTTGAAATGGTTTTCCGTTACTGGTGTAAAGGAGAAAAAAAATGACTCAATCATCTCGCTGAGTAAACAGTTCCCACTCCATCCTCTGAAAACAACAGCTGAAGATTGATTTTCCTCAGGACTCACAGCAGATGAATCAGAAGGCAGGGCTTTTTGTGTGTGTGTCTGAGTGGGCTGACAAGAACAAGAGCCAAATGGGTATGGCAGAAATGGCATCAGAAGGTGGCACTTCTGTGCACTGGGAAAGCACTGTATGTTGGATGTGAACACAGCTGAGGAGGAGGGACACTTCCAGCTCCTGGCCTCCGGATAGTTCAGCTGTTGAGTCAGATGAGTCTGGGGCTTTATGAAACAGCAAGGGGACAAGGGTGAGCAAAAAGCCAAGAGTGTGTGTGTGAGAAAGATGTTTCACCTCTGGCAGCAGGCCAAAGGAGTGGTTACTGCAGCCCTTGGAGACATGCTTGTACACACACATGCTGGCTTGCACACAAACACACTCGCTCACACACACTACTAGCACAAGGGAGGCTGCTCCCAAAGGACAGCCCTGCTTCACACTGGTCCCTGTTAATGACCAACATCTGGTGAAGTAGCTGGGGTGGAGAGAGAGCTGGGGTCTGGTGAGAACTTTTGCTGGCAGTGAGTGAAGAGGAGGACTGAGGGCTGAGGGGTGGGCTTGGGTGGACTTTACTTCTCTAAAAGCAGCCTGCAAACACTCATTTCTGCTTTCTCTGTGGAGAGCAGAGGTTGAGCAGCTCTCTACTTTCATGTTTTGTGTGTTCAAAAGCTGCTGAAAGACAATTATGGGAAGCCCCCCAAAGGTCCCTAGCTGCACCAAGCCATAATAGCCAGGGAAAGTTTTGCCAGCCCAGCCTGATTTTGCCTGATTTTAGCTTTGGTGCACAGCGTAGGGGTGCATATATCGTCAATATATCCTGTTAGGAAGGATGAAAGTAATTTTCAAAATGAATGTGGTCTGTTTACAGATTTGGGTTTCTCTGACCATACTGTTGGCAAAACTGTTACTGTTGGGAGGAGGCAGCATCTATCCCATGGCCTTGCAGCAGCCATCCGCACAAAAAAACAGTGATGTTTTGGCAGCCAGGGAGGATCCTTCACTGGTGTGACTGGGTGGGTGATGGTGATGCTGCTAGAGGGTGTGTGGATTTGCCCTTCTGCTGCCTGTCCCGTGCCTTGTGTGCTCCCCAAGGTCTGACGTTAACTGAGGCAGAATAGAAGATGCACTGGTAGGGAAATATGGGAAAACTTTGCATTTTTTAAATACAGCCATTCTTCATCTAGAGGGATTCCCCTGCAAGCTGGCCAGTTGCCCCCTCCCTGCTCCTTAGCAGCTTCACCCCATCTCACCCCTGGAATTTATCTGCAGGGGCACATTCTATTCACACCTTGCCCAGTCTGGAGAATCCCAATCCTCCTCACCAGAACTCTGGGCAGCAGAAACCTTCCCCCATGTGTCAGCCTGCCTGAGCAAGGACTGCAGCTACCCCAAGACAGCACTCAGCAAACATATCAAAAGTTTTCTGGGCATCAGAGTGGTGATATTTTCCAGCTCTGCTGTTATCATTGCCTCCTCATTGGGAGTACAGGAGGGCTGTCAGAGGTGGGGAGAGAGAGATGGAGGGTATGGAAAAGCAAAGGAAAGAGAAAAGGTCTTTTATGAGCAAATTTTGGAGGATTTAATCTCTGCCTGTCCATGGAACTCCTGAGGAATGAGGCCTCATTTCCTGTAGCTGAGCATGAGCTGGCTGTACCCTCTGGAAAATACCCTGCCTGACATGTCACTGAGCTGAGGATCTGGGAGAATGATGAGGGCAGTCGAGGCTGGGAATGGTGTGCCCTGGAGACATGTACCACAGAGTGCAGTGCTGGGCCTTGGGAGCTGAGCCTCACCAGCATCCTTCACCCTTCATCCTCTCACCAACATTTGTGCTGCCTGTAAGGCACTGGTTGGTAAGGGCTAAAATGAACATTTTGTCCCAGGAATGTTCTTGAACTGCAGGTCTCCCCAACCTGGGGTCAGCAAGGCCAGACTATGCCCTCAATCTCTAGCTTCCAGGCTGAGTGTGGGACCACAGAGGAAGGCTGAGGTTAGAGTTTGGCCACAGATCTAATTACTCCCCCAGATGTGTGTACACATGTCACAGTATCACCAGACACAATCCGCATGTCCCATTGCTCACCAGTGAGTCACGACAGACTGGAAAAATACAATCCCACTTTGATGCTGTGACAGATTTGTGAGTGCTCTCTAGTAATACGTGAGTAGTGTATGTGAGCAGCCAGTCAGGACAGTCAGCATCTGACGTTGCTGCCTTGAAGAATGGGATGTTTACTGTACAGCTATGTTGAGTTCAACAGGGCATGACTCATGACAGACCTCCAAGACATGCTTGAGGGTTTTTGGGGATGATGGTCATCAGGTTCTGAGGACACTGCCTTGACCTCCTTCCCGTTCCCTTCAAGCCCATCATATAAGCGTTGGGCAATCAAAGCCCTAAATCACAGGTATTGAGGAAACAAGGGAAGTCCTGTTTTATCATGAGACATTTCTGCTAAGAGGGAAGGAATTCATCCTGGTGGGGGTTTGGGGAAAAGCACTTTCTGGAGTTTGACCTGTCTAGGGCACCATGATGAGCTCATGAGTGAGTTGGTGATCAGGGAAAAAGCAATGTCTCTTGACCATGCTCCCTCCTCACTGGATACTGCTATGTAGTGGCAGCCAGACACAAAGTCCTGCTGAGTGGGATTCTCCACAGAGGACCAGCCAGCTCTTGTCTCAAAGGCTGAGAGGGGGCACCAGCTCCTTTCTCAGAGTTGAAGGAACAGCCCATACAGCACACATAGGCTGGCAATTCCTCTCCTGCTGGAGGCCCCAGATGCTGCCAGTGCTGCCAGCTGTGCACAGCTGGGTTACAGATGTGCTGCTGTGGGGTGCACCCACAACATGCCCATGTCTTTGCTGGTGGGACCAGGAGAGAGTCCACAGTGATCTGAACTGCAGGTGAGAAACTGAATATTCCTGGGCTCTGTAGCCTTTTCTTCAAAGGCCCATCTGTGAAAGGAGCCAGTGCTGACCCAGATGTGGGATCAGCAGGAGTGTTCTTTAAACCTTTACATGTCACCCCTTTGCACTTGCATACTTAAGGGCTTAAGAGTTGGACAGCAAAGGGCAAATGGTCTGGTCTCCTGACATGTTGAACTTAGGTGACTAGGGAGGCAGTCTCTACCTGGTGAAGGTATGGATCCCAGCCATGATCAGCTGGTGGGAACCCATTCTATAGTCTCTGGCATTTATATGGAGTAGTTAGGAGGCTGCAGGCTGCTGCTGGGGTGTAGTGCTGTGACTGAGGTTGCTGCACCACTCTTCTCCCCCCTTGACCTTCCCAGGCAGAGAAGACAAGGTAAGACTTTAGTGAAGAGAAAGGGAAGGGAGCTAGGTGGACATTCTACCAAACCCTTGGTGGCACTGAGCTGCCATGCAGTTGGAATAGTGAGGAGGAGTTTGGTGCTGCTTTGTGTCCCATAGAGGTGGACCATTCTAACCCTCTGGCTTTGCTTGTCTGACCAGCTTGACCACAAGTGCCAACTGTTTGCCTTCAACCAGCATATGCTACCAGCCAGTACTTCTTCCTTGCCACTGATTCCCTTCTCTTATTGTTTGCATCCATCCAGTGCCAAAAGCAGGTCATGGAATAATAGAATTATAGATTAGCGGGATGGTTCGGGTTGGAAGAAATCTTAAAGATCATCTAGTTCCAACCCCCTGCCATGGGCAGGGACACCTTGTTCAGAGCTCCATCCAGCCTGGCCTTGGACACTTCCAGGGATGGGATGCTAAGTCAGTGTGAGCTGCATTAAACTTCAGGATGAGGTGAGCACTTCAGTATGAGGCCTAGGGCAGACCTCCAGCTGGAAAGCACTGCAAGCCAGACCCACACAGTCAGTTTGGCATCTAAGCTGCTGTTGAAAGTAACTCACTTGTCTCTGAGGTGAAGCTCTGTAGTATTTCATCTGCTCAAGTCTGCTGCTGGGGGCCAAGACTGGGTCCTGTTTCAGGGAAATGATTTGAAGACAAAATAATATAGGAAAGACAGTAAAGCTGATACAGAGATCAGATTAAGCATAGAAGCATCTGGGTCCAAAGAGTTGGCATCAAACTCAAAAACCCTACATGAAAGCATAGCAAGAAACATATTCCCGGGTCAGCTCCTGACCCTGCAGTTTTCGCGAAGGGCTTTCTATGCTTGACACTCTGCTGAGGTGCTGAGCACTGCGCTGTTGGCTCAAAGGTGAATTCAGATTGTAGTCTGAAACAATTTTTCAAGTGACTAGTGTAAAACGTCTCTCTTCCTCAAGATTATGACACCCATCTTGTGGGGCTGTAGTTACAGTTTTGAGGGTTTGGTGGCTGTATAAGACACCAGCAAGAATAAGCCCCTGAGTAAGACCCAAATAGGTGATAGGTATCCAGGGACTGACCTGACTGGTGTGCTTTGCCCTTTGATATCCAGGTTTGTCCTGAACATCTGGACTCAGACAGTGGTGAGAAAAGAGGAACCTGGGAAATGGGGGAGGGGGGGGAGGTGGCAGGTGGCAGGGAGGGCTTAGCTAGCCTGACATTGGGGGGAACCAATAGCATCATGGGTTATCCCTTAGCAAAAGGGAACAGAAGCTTGCAGTGCTGAAATGTCTTCCTCCCTCCACGGTGCCTCAGGCTCAGAGCCAGAGGATGTGCTAGGACTGTTTCTAACTCGGCTGTCTGCATCACGGATGAGTGTCTAGGTGCGTGACTAGGTAGGGGTGGATCAGGTTGCTGCACCTTAGGAGTTGTTTTAATGCTCTCTCCACTGGTATTAGGTTGTTGCAGAGTCAAGGTGGCGTGTCAGGCTCTGGGAGCTTTGGTGAGACCACTTGTGGGGTAAGGGGGCTGTGTTTAACCCTGCACACTGCCAAGCGTGCTAGGAGGCTGAAGTCTGTGGAGACAGCCACATTTCCAACTCCTTAACTGACTGCGGTTTTCTGCCAGCATGAATAGTGTCTGCATGGGGAGGAAGGAGGAGGGAACTGCACGACGCTATTCCTTACGCCTCCTAAGCAAAGGATGAGACGGGCAGAGGTTTCCCCCGCGTCTGTGACGCTGGCGCATTCCCTAGCCCGAGGCTGACGCTGGGCTGGCGAAGCTGCTCTGGGTCGCAGGGTGTCTGCACGCTGCTCCCAAGGCACACAGAGCTCGCACGTCAGCTGTCCCTCCGGCCACCTGCCTCTGAATCACAGCGCTCGGGTCCTGGCCGAGAGCAGGGGGATTTCCCAGCGCCCAGCTCACGGGTTTGCGTGCAGAGAAGCCTCCGTGCACGCAGCTGGAAATCGTCTCCAAAGACACATTCCTGGACAAGCCAGGGCTGAGAATGTCGCTGAGTGGGTGGAAGTCCCTGAGGACTTTTCTGTGTTTTGTGGGTTCTGTCCCTGCAGTGAGCACAGGGACAAAAGGCTCTGGCTTTGCTGTACCCCCTGGTGTGGTGTCTCTTTCTCCAGTGCATCCTTACATTTCCTGCACTTCAGGGTATCTCCAAAGCCATCTCTCTCCACAGAATGGACAAGTGCTGACACTGTTACCTGGCTGAGCGGGGGCATGAAAAAAACCCTGGGTTACTGGGACTGTGTGGGGCTGTGACACCCTGAAAGGGGCCAGTGGAACCCCTTTGATGGGGGTTTGCTTGTCTGGTTGCTCTCAGTGTGAGCTGCAGGATAGCAGAGCGAGTGCAGGATGGCTTTGCTTGCTGTTCCTGCACAAGGATGATCCTTCCCCGGCCTCTTGCCCACTCCTTACAGTGCTGGGCACCCTTTTCCTGAGTTTCCCAGGGGAAAAACTGCTTTCATATTTCCTGTGCTTCTATAGCATGTAGCTGTTGTGGGAGATGCTGGGGTTGCATACAAAGCATCGTGGCAGCAGGGATCTGTCTGAATGTGATTCTCTGGGCGTTTGAGTGGAGGGTGCTCACCACATCCCCTGAGCTGCTTCTCACTCACTGCCTGTGGGAGGAAAGGATATTTTAGCATAAGCCAGGCGTAGATGCCAAACAAGCAGCCAGCAAAAGCACAAATATTTGGCTACCCCAACACATCTGTTTAGAAGCAGCTCAACCCCAATTTTAAACAAAATGGGAAAGAAAAGACATTAATTGAAGCCATGTCCTTAGGAATGCAATCCCTTGGTGGGGGCCCAGCAATGGCAGCTTCGCTTGGAGATCACATGTCACACAACTGAGACAATTACCCCGGCTCTGTTGTGAGCCCCTTGTGCTGCTTTTGGGTGCCCTATGGAAGCTCAGGTAAGCTGTACCTGGCTATATGAACACATGGCACTCTTGTAGGACTACATACTTGGGCAGCTTCACACCTCCTCATTGCCCTCCTCACAGCAGCATCCTGTTTCTTGGAAAGGACTCAATGTAGCTGCTCCTGTTCTGCTTCATCTTTTGAGAGAAGGATCCAGCACTGTGAGATCCTAAAAAAAAGATCAGCTGTTTTCCGAGCAGCCCCTTGCTTTGTGTGTGGAACTTGGATTATTAGATTGGGAACAGCTGATCCAAAGTCTGTTGACAAATGCATGAAGAGTCAATGAAGCTGAGACACTACTCTCCTAATAGCCTCCTTTGGTTGACCCCAGACCTTGTTAATCTCCCGAAGGCAAGCCTGCAAAAACAGCTTAAGATGGGGAATTGATGTGTGGAATGAAAAAGGGAGATTCCCAAGCATCTCATCTGCTTCTCCAGTGAGCTCTGCAGCCCTTCCTGAACTCAGTGGTGTTGCAAGTATCTGGGATATTTAGATTGAACTCAAAGGTGAGGAGAGCTTGCACTGTGGTCGTGGGCATGTGCCCAACCCCACTGATAGACCACTGGTGTCTATGTTACCCAGTGCCTCGTGTGTCCCACAACACTGGTGTCCTTCTCCCCACCTCCTTCTTCACAGTGCAGGCAGCACAACCTGTCCAAGCTGTCCTAGTTTGGCATATGGAGGTCTGTGGGAACTGCTGGAGGGAGGCCAGCCCTCCAGACTACTGCAGTAGGGGACTCTCCTCCCTCTCACAGCAGAACAAAACACATGAGCTCAGAGGTTGCTGGGGTCTGGGAAGGAGGTTGGAGAAGCCCAACATACAGAAATAGGGATAGGGAAGGAACCAGCTGCCCCATAGTCCATGGGATGGCCATACTGCAGCACTCAGCATTGGTGAAGTCCTGAGGGACAGGCCCTGGCTTCCCAGCAGGGCTCTCCCAAAGAGCCATTGGATGCCCCTTAGGTGGTGATGCTTGGTGCTATCATTGGGTCTGTCCAATTCTCAGCTAGGGTTACATTCCCATGGGCTCCCTGTCCATGCTGGAATTGGCCATGCTCTGACATTGAGAAAGGCAATGGTTAACAGCTGTGCCATCATTATTGTAGTACGCAGTCAGCCTCTGGGATGTAATAAATACTAATGTCGTCCTGGGCAGGGGCGATGGGGGCAGGGAGTGCTTCAGAGGAAACCCTTGGCTTGTGTCAATCAGCGCAACTTTTTATTTTACAGATCATGCTGCACAGTGCTTCCAAGTATGAATAAACCTAAATGAAGACAGCTGGCAGAGGCTCTTGTCATCTAATTCCTTCCAGATGTGTGGTCATATGCTGCAGTTTCTGACTAATGACATCCCAGAGGAAAGCCCTGGGGATGTGGCAGCAATGGGGAGGGCGAGGGGCATGCCAGGAACCTGTTGGTGGGCCAGCAGCATTGATTCCCAAGGAACTGGTGCCTGGAGACCCTGAGGAGGGGCCCTCTGCTCTTTCTCTCTTCCTTTTGAGATCATCAGGGCTCAATGGGTAGCACAGGGCTGCCTCTGCCATGCTTGGGCACCCAGGCAGCTCTCCACAGGTGGGTAAAGCTACATAATCCAAGAGCTGTATCCAGCAGAGATAGCCACTTTATGGCCTGGAAGTAAAAAAATCCTCACTTGGTAGGGTTGTGCTGGAGCAAATTAGCGATGTTTTCTGATAGTGAATTGAGGTTGAAGCATTTATGCTTCTTCCTGCTTGCAAGCCCATTCAGATCTCCCTGCGGGATGCCTCTGTCTGCCACAGAGATGTCTGAGGAATCAGTCTGGGTGGGAAAATTTGTAAATCCTGCTGCCTCCCTCTAAAATAGCTGTCTTGCATGTTCCCATTTTTTGTTCATGCACAGCCTGAATTATATTAGAGCTGTGCACAGTCTCTAGTGGGTTTTGTTTCCTCACTCCCTTATGTGGAAGACAGTGCTAGTTTGATGATCTGGGACTTAGGAGATGCTCAGTGTCTTGGAGATGGGTCAGGAACTGTGGGGGACAAGTCCTTCTGACCACAGGTGGGAGATCACATCATCCTAGAATACTGCCTCCTTGTCATGGGGTGACTTTACCTTTAAGATAGCTTTGGGAGCTAAGGAAGTTGAAGCTGCTGGTGGCTGATGGGAGTATTTTCTTGTGACCAATTATCGGTCATTTCTAAGAATTGACAGCAGTTTTGACCATTGAAAAGTGAGATCAACTTGTGAACACCACCTTAAGATGTAAAGCAAGAGCTCTCTTGTTCTTTTTTTAGTTTCTGGCTTCTGAAAAGGTAACAAGGTTCTGTCTCGGCCTTCCCCCCCGCCACCTCCAGGCCAGACAAGGCCGCAGAGGATGGGGGGGGGTGGGGGGGATGGGGGAAGAAAAATGGAGCCGGCCAGCCTGGCTTAGTTTGTAGTTTTTGCTGCTGGACTGAAACCAGACACTATGAACACCTGCAGCTTTTTTTTACTACCTGGATAAAACGTACAGATTACTCTTTTTTCCCAGAGAGACAAAGAGAGACAATCAAGATGAAGAAGACAGTGAAGAAAAGAGTTAAGTCTTAGATGGGGAAGAGAGAATAAGGAGATGCTTTATAAGCTGAAATATTTTTCTGTTAAAGCTATGGAGATGGACAATAATGTTCTGAAAAAAACTCCTTTAATTCATGACAGAGTATATTGGGAGGAATGGAGTATTCGAAGTGTAGATTTTGAGCAAAAAGTAGAGTAATTGTGATACAGTGAGGTTCTGGAACAGAGTAGAGCGAAGATTTGAAGCCTTGAGGGCAATGAGAAAACTGTTTTCCAGCGAAGCTCACAGAGACAGATGAAGAAGACTTTTGCCTTTGAATAACTCATCCTTAAAAAATGATATCCCTAGACTCATGGCCCATACACACCTCAGAGTGATATGAAATGGGAGGAGTGAACTGATGGCAGATTTCCGGGCAGCTGGCATCAGAGAAATACAAAACTATAACAGAAATAGTTTTCTTGTGAGAAATTCCCTAGATTAGCAGAAGAAGACTTCTGTTTCTCTACAAAGACTGATGAAGAGGCTCTAGCAGGAATTGGGACTGTTTTAAACACCAAAGTTCCAAAGTTTTTTTTGTCTCTATGTTGTCATGTGTACAAGAGAATGGTTGGGTAGTGGGAGATAAAAGGGTTTTCTGGAAGTTTATTCTGGTGTTCTTATTCTTGTAGTTTTGTTTATAAATTTTCTTTATTTTCTTTTAAGTTTTAAGCCTGTTTTGCTCTTGTTCTAATCCATATCTCACAGCAAGAAGTAATTTTTTTAGCTACTGCTTTAAAACCATGACATTTATTTAGTGCGTTAGCCGGGAAAACGAAATTGACAAATCTAAACCACTACACTCCTTCACACTGTATTTCAGAAATTGCAGCCCACCTGGGGCCAGGCTTGCTGCTTAGGAAGAGGAGTCATTTTGGGTCTACCCGTGGTCCCTGTTCTCCCCTCTTCCTCTTCACACCTTTGCAATTAACCTCTGAACTCTGGCTAATCCCAGGATTAGCATGTCATGGGCTGTTGGTTATGTCTTCCACCACCCATTCTGTGTCCCGACATCCCTGACAAACTTGCAGGGGGGTCCAGAAAGCCAGGTTGCCCCTGAGAAGAGAGGAGGCTTGTAATGAATGCACGATGTCAGGAGCCTGAAGGGTGGTGAGAGATAATCCAGGAGTCACCTATGACTGATAATGATCTCCTGAAGCCTGTGAGCAGGGTGGAGGGGCACAAAGAGCCTGAGGGGCTGTGACAGCCACTTCAGCCTCCCTTATTTGGCCCCTTCTACCAGAGTGGGCTACAGAGGAAAGGAAAATCCTGGTGGGTTTTCAGTGGAGGTGTAAATATCTTCTCTGGCTACAGGTGTAAATATCTCCTCTGGCTGCAGGCAAAGGAATAGCTTGTGGCTTTGGTGCAATGTCTCTTCCAGGACTTACTTATGTGCACGTGTTTTCTCTTGTGAGGGTGTCCTTGGGCAAAAGGAGAATTTGCTTGTGTGGTTTATTCAATATCAGTGCTTGAGATGCACTCCAGGTCTGTGGATGAGCTTTCTGCTCCCTTCTCAGCTCTCCCCTGCCTTGCCTATGCCTCCTTGGGAGCACTTCACAGCTCCCAGACGAGTGATTTTCAAGGAGAGCCCCAGAGAGATTCTCATTTAACCTAACAGAGGCAGTGAAGTGACCTCTGTCACTTCTCCCTCAAGATGAAAACTTCCAGCCATGATGAAGCATTAGGCAGTACAGTCAATTTAGCCATAAGAGCTGCTTTTACGTCCCAGACATCCAGCTGTGTAATGGACCACATGGTGGAAATAACAAGTAGAAAGGGACTCATGCTGGGGTTGGCCCAAAGGAAAATAGACTGCAGCAGAAAGCCTCATAGATAGTGGTGAAGACATACTGAAGAGACCCTAGTACCCGTTTCCCTTAGCTGAGGGGTTTGTCTCAGGTTTTCAGTGCTTGTTAACTCCCTTGCCCTAAATGCCTGTGCTCTCTCCTTCTCATGTAACTCCATGAGTTTCTCCATGGCCCTGGGCCAGGGGAGAAGGGTGAGCCCAGTTGCTGGAACAATTCCTTGCCACACTGGCAAGGTGCTGGGGGCTCAGCCTGGTGGATCTTCCGGAGGGGAGAAAACTCCTGGAAAGGCACCTGGATTTGCAGCAGTGTGAGCTGCAGTTTCCTTCCTCCCTGGAGCAGAGGAGCAGCACTTTCTCCTGCTTCCACTGTTCCCCAAGGATGGAAAGGGGAGGGGAGCTGCTTCCCAGAGGCCACCTGGGGAACGAAGAGGTCGACACGAGCTGCCAGTTTGTTTGCACCTCTAGTTACAGAGGTGACTGTAACCTCTGCTGGGAGCAGGACTGAGGGCAGGTGCAGATATGCTCAAGAGGAAATGGGCAATAAGCTCATGTCCCTGCCATACCATATGCTGTGTGTGTACAGGATGTCTGGTTTCCTATCAATTCCATCCAGAGATTGTTGGGACAGGAGATTCTGAGTCCATGGAAGCTTATACCCAGGAAGGACCTGGCTGCTCCCTGTTTGAATGGGTTTCAGTCATGCTTTGGCTCCCAGCTAGAAAATGCACTAGAGGGAAATCGGTGGTACTTTCCTGACTTCTCACTCTTCTTAGCAGTGGTGATGAAGGGAGTACCAAGGAGGGAGTTTAGGAAATACAGTTACAAGGTGCAAGTACCTCTGAGGACAGCCAGCCCTGCCCCATCTGATTTCTGTGATATCAAGAGGAGTGTACCCCAGGTGTGTGCCCTGAGCCTCTGAGCAATACTTTGTTTGTAAATACTTGTTAAAAGACCATTAAAAAAGTAAAGACTTTTGAGATAATCTCAGTCTTGCCACATCACCAGGTGCTGGAAGAGCTCTGGCTGCCCACAGAGCAGAACTTGGGTAAGCCTCAGGCATGCCACTGGGGATTCCCTGGCTTCAGAGAGGGAAACTTCTGGGAAGAAGCACCACCAGCTTCTGTGAAATGCTTTCATTCATTGCTGTCCAGGAGGGAACCGATCCTGGCAAAAAGTGGTGAGGGGATGTGTTTTATTCCCAGCATGGGCTGGTTTTGATCGGAAGTGATCTGGCACTGGACCTCAGCACGACTGATAACTGCAACCTGCTGTCCTGAGTGCAGCTTAGCCCTGAGTAGGCTCCCTTGTGTTTGCATTTGGAAAGGCCTCCCATGCTCCCAGCAGCTCACAGTTGAACAGCTTCCAAGGCAGCTTACTTTTTTCTCTTTTTATCACCATTATTATTTTTTAATAAAGTTCTCTGATTAGCTTCTGAGGCTTCGTGGTAAAGTGGCCTCAGAATTAATTTCCTCTCCTTGGCTACTCACGGTGGTTTCCAAGCCAGCTCAGCACTGCTGCGAAGTTAGACTAAGTGTGGTGGCTCCCAGCAGGCTGAGAGGAAGCCCAGGACACTGACTCTGTCCTGATGCCACAGCGCTCTCTGGGACATACAGATGGGGCTCAGGGAGAGCAACAGCTTAGGGGCGGAGTGTGGTGTGGGGAGTGCTGGTGTGGGATATCTACCCAAGTTCATCTCCTTGACTTCATTCTCCTCTGCATCTGCTGTAGGGCTTTCCTCCACTCCTCAGAAAGCACTGTTTATTAATATCGATTGTGTTATTAGTAACAATAATGAAAACACCAGCAGTAATACTAATGCACAGTGTTTGTTGCTATTTGCAGAACTGAGGACAAAAGGAACGAAGTCTGCATAGAAAGAAGACACTGCAGGTACCATCAACTCTTCTTTTTTTACCACCTTCTCTGTCTTTTTCCCTTCTCCAAAACCAAGAAAAAGTTCTCCTGCTCTCCTTTAGGTGCTGGGGCTGCAGAAAGCCAGAGGTGTGGGGCCCCACAGGGAAGGCAGGTGGATTGTGGAAGCCCAGGCTGTGTTGCATTTGAGTCCTGGCTTGGCAAACACCACAGTGGCAAACAAAGCTGACCTGGGAGAGCACTTCCAGCATATCCCTGGGACAATTTGGTCACTGCAGGAGGACAGGACAAGTTCAAGGCTCATTTCCCCAGAGTGCAAAATGAGTGCAGTGGAAGCAGTGTCATGAATGGATCAGAGAAGTGGAGGGGCATGAGGAGAAGTTTTGGGTTCCTTACTGAGAAGCTTGAGCCAACCTCACCCATAGCCACTGGCAGACAGAGGGGACATCCTGGTTTAGGCTGAGCAACAGACAAGTAACCTAAAGGATAGGCATGCCCCTGGCCTCATGGCCCTGTTGGGGCACACAGAGCTTGGCTACATCCCTGCTGGCAATTTGCTTTGCAGAGTGGTGAGGCAGAGGCACAGAAAAGAAGAGAACATATCTTTAATGGAACATATCATGTATTAGGGTTGAGTGCTGTTGTGAGTGGGATTCCCAGAGAGGGGGACACTGGTACTTGGAGGCACCACAGAGCTCTTGTGTTTATGAGCTTTAGTGATCAGCAAGCTCTTTGCAAGCCTGTACTGCATCCAAGCTGCTCTGGCCACCTGTTCTCTACTGGCTGTTAACTCTCACTAATTCATTTGTCTAGAGCTTTAAAGCTCTTACATACTCCTGATTACTGGGAGTCTGTGTGGAGAATGGAGATGCTTATATCCTCATTACCTTTTCCCTCTCTTCCTATTCCTTCCCTACTGCGGTCCTTTGCTCTTTGGCTGTGTTTCTTCCTTAGTGCAGCACCTCACCTCCCTGCCCAGCTTTGGTCTCTGTCTGGTTTGAGGGAAGGGCCTTCTATTGCTAGCATATATTGCTTTGCTTGCTTTCATTTCCTCATGACCTTCTCTCCGAGGCTGATGTGCTGAAGATAATATATCTCTCCCTCCCTTTGCCTCACTCACCTTTCCCCTTTACTGCATGTATTTCTCTCTCTCTCTCCATTCCTGTGATTGAAACTTGGCAGAAAATTCAGATATGCTCAGTCATTAAAGTGACTAAGGAAAGGCCAGATCACAGCATCAGAGGGAGTGGAAATGGGCTCTCAGCTGATCCCCATAATTTCCACATCAGCTGGGAATGAGATCCCTCCTCCCTGTGCTAGCAACAGCCCCTGGCTTACCCCAGGAAAATGCTTACCTACCTGAGTGGGAAGTGGAATCTGCTGGGACAACTTCCTTGATGCTCCTTGCCCTGACTTTTGGGTTGGAAGATGAACAAGTGCTTTCGGTAGTCCCTGGGAGAGGGGATAAACAGGAAGTCACATCTGGGAGTTCAGGGGCAGATCCCTTGAGCTGTGCTCTGGAACAAGTGTGCTGGTGTTGGACTGCGATGCTTGGGTCTGTGTGTGCATTGCTGCTGTGTTTGTGTGTGCCTTTTCAAAGAGTGGGATGCTGCTGAGGCCTACACATGAGCTGTGTGTACTCATTGGGTGTGCTTTCCATGGGCAGAGGTTTTGTCTTTCTGCTGCTCCATCATTCTCCATCTCTGTGTTACATGGCCAGCTCTGACACCCAAAATGACAGGACAGGAGGCAAAACGGGGCAATTTGCTGTAGTAAGTGCATGGCCTCAAACAAGGGAGAACTGTGGCCTACGTAGTAGCTTGAAATGGAAATAAGGGCAGTGCAGTAGTGGAATAAATGTTGCAGGGAGATGTAGAGAAGCTCTAGTGTGTCACAGTTTTCTGTTCCAGGTGAATGGGGCACAGGCTGAAATGCAAAGGGGCCAAACTCCAGGCAGATAAAAGGGGTGATTGTGCAACCCTCAAAACCAGTGAGTAACTAAGTGCAGAACAGTTGAAATATTTTTAATGACCAAGAAGAGCGTTAGCCAATTGCTTTATAAAGTGCCCCAGGTGTTGCTCTTTAGCCACTGGAGCCAGGATCTGGGGAGGTTTTGTCCAGGGTCGGGTTCTCAAGGCTGAGTGCCCAGCTGTGGCAATGGTTGGTAGCTGGACACATGTAGTCAGAGAGATTAAAGCGTGCTGTGGGGAGCTGAGGTTATGTTTTGCTGAAGCTGATGCTCTATGACCCTGCTACTGTTTTCCACTTGGGCTGGGAGGCAGGACACCTTGATAGATGAGACCTCCTGTTTCTGTTTGGCAACAAGCAGGATAACTGCTGCGGCGACGGAAAGCCCGGAGCACCGCGACTTCTCTAGAGACACAGCCCTGAGAAGGGCCGGCCCGAAGCGTGTGAGCAGCTTTGAGCGGTCGAGTGATTCCAGCTCGGCTCAGCAACAGTCAAGTGATTTCAGCTCAGCTCAGCGGCGGCGGCAGGCAGGCAACACAGGAAGCAGGGACGAGAAAGCTGGTCCAGCGTTCCACCGAGGCACAAGCCTTTATTCAGGCAGAGCTTCAGTGAAGGGTGCCGGCAACAGCGAATCTCTCAAACAGGGGAAAACCCGGGATATTTATGGGGAAGGAGAGGGGCGGGGGGAAGCCCGAGATACCTGTATCGGGGTGGGACAGCAGGGGAGAACACCAATGAAACACAACAGTTTAACATATCTAACTCAAAGATCCCTGGGAGCGACACATTGTGTCTCTCTCACAGAGAAATATCTCCTCTCCAGGGGAGAGCCAGGATCTTGGGCCCAGCGGGCTCCTCTGTACCCACAGATAACAATCAGTGATGGTGTCTGGCATGGCAAAGAGTGGTTTGTGGTAGCTGGCTGGACCATGCCTTCTTCAGCTTCATTTCATTTGGTGCAGCTCTGGTGGCATTCTTATGGCATGAAGTCACTGGATCTAGATGTACAGCAGCTCTGGACAAGACTGGGCTTTGATGTGCTGGGGATTTGTTCTTGCAGCTTCCCCAAGAGATGTCTTTCAGGCAACATCCCAGCTTCCCCATGGGACAGTGCAAGTGCCAGACATCATTAGGTCTAGAGCAGATGTAAGGAGAAGCTACAGCTGTTCCCAGCTAAAACTGCCCTTTCTTGGGCTTGGTGGGAATAAGGTGATGTGAGCAACCTGCCCAGAGCAGGTATTTGGGAGCTCCTACATGGGTAAGGGAGATCTTGGGAATGACAGGAACTGGCAATTTTCATAAGCCGCCCTGCTCCCTTTTTCTCTAAACACATGGATGCTGGCCAGACCATATGAGGTTGGCTCGTCAGTACTCATGGTGCAAAAGTGCCTTGTGGGTTCTGTTAAGAGATCTCTCGTGTCCCCCATGCGGGATCTTGGTCAGCTTCAGTTCCCTCATGGAGTTCAGCCTACCACCAGCAAGCTTTAAAGGAAGACAGGCTAGACTGCTAGCTGAGATGGCTTTGGAAGTCACTGTCTCCTGAGTGGAAAGAAGCTTTATGAGCATTACTGGAAGCTGCTGTGGCCGAGTTACCAGAAATAAACCACTTCAATTTGGGGCCAAGTGCTCTCAGACCACTGCATTTCCCACTCTGGTAGCTGGGCCATCTTGCTAGTGCTTTTGCTTCTCAGCAGGGAGATATTCTGTAAATGCCACCCACTGCTCTTGCTGATTTGGGTGGGTGGCAAAGAGGCAGGAAGACAAAGGTGGGTGCCTTGCTGAAGGCTCCTGTTAATGTGGATTTTTTTCTTTTTTTCTTTTCTCTTTTCTGGGAAATGTGTTTTAAAAGAAGTAGTAATAATAGCTCTGTTTCATTCACAGGCAATGGGGGGCAGGAGGCAGCTGGAAAGAGAAGCTCTGCCTACAGTCTGGGAGCAGAGGATGTGTCCTTGGGGAGGCATAGATGCCTCAAATGGAGACTTTACACACATGGGGGTGGCAGGATAAGTTTCCCTTAGCCAACGCATCCTTGCTATTCTCTTGCCTTTGATTTTAAATAAACTGCAAACATGACGCACAAGCTACGTGTTAACCTGCTCGTCATCAGGAAGCATGGAGGCTGATGCCTACACAGCCCCCAGCAGATGAGATTTTTTTCCCATTACCCCAGGAAAAGGGGGCAGGGACCTGTCAGCCTTGGGTCCTGGAGGGGAGACTGAGGCAAGGAGGGGTTTGCCTGCTGCATGCGGAGGAGGGAGGTCTGAGCCCAGTGCTTTACTCCCAAATCCATGTTTTCTATTCTGTGGGAATACCTGGTGAAGAGGCAAAAGCTGAGAACAACAGGGATGTGCAAAGATTCTGTGTGGCTCAGGGCAAAAGTTATGACTGGTACCACTTCTATGTCAGGATGGAGCATCATCTGACAATTCAGGTCTCCTGATAATTTCCTTTGAGTCTTTGAGCTTTGCGAAGACTAAGAGCCTGCCAGCAGATCTTCTTGGCAAGTGCTGGGAGTTGCATCCTCCACCAGGATTCCTCTTCAAGGGTTTTTTGGGAAAGAGTGGCAAGAACTCTCTGTGGCTGAGGCTGGTGCCCTTTTAGCAGTACGTTCTCCCTGCTGCACTGTGAACAGTCAGCCCTGCCTGCAGCATGGCCAATCCACCAAATCCACCAACTTGGCCAATTTCCTAAATCCAAACAACACAGTCGATTGCCAGGCAGTGCCTGGTTTTCTTCCCTGGAGTCAAGGAGAAGGAATGTGGGTGGCTCTGTGTGCTGTGGGTATTTACACCATGGTGGTGGTCAGCCCTTCTTAGTGTCGATTTCCAGCCTCTGTGAGGGTTGGGAACCAGCAGGAACCCTTCCCTGTGGTCCCATGTGGTCCGAGCTTGGATGCATGGGGCAATAATCCTCCATTGAGGCAGTGTCCAGCTCTGGAGTGGGTCAGGGTGATGTTGGAGGGTATTACTATACCCTGTTGTGTCTTGTGCTTGGTATAATGTCTGGTAGCTCACTGTACACATGCTACTGCCTTACCCCATCACGTTACCCTGTGGAGCTGGAACTGCAGGCCACAGCCCAAAGTCTGCCAGACCACATCCTCTGGCACATGACCTGATCCTTCTTATGTCTTCTCCATCCTGAAGCTCTCAGAGGCCTATGAGGAGCAGGTTGTGGACTCTGAAAACTGTTCCTGCTCTTTGCTATCCCCCAGCCTTTTCCTTGTGATATGACTAGCAGTGTCTTCAGTGTGTGATCAAAAGCCTGGTTTTCTCCATTGTTTGGAGAGGCCAATCCTTGCCATGTGATGGAAATGACTATGGATGTCAGGATGGAGGTGGACTTTTTGCCACAGAAAAAGAGAGCGACCCTGCAAGGAGGATTTTCCCTACCCTTGATCCAGTAGAAGGTGTCAGATGTTTTACCTGCAACCCGAAATACCCTGAGATAGACCCAGTTATATCTCAACAGAGGATGTAACAACTTGTTGAAGGGGCGCTATCCACTTAAAAATGCACTTCTCTCAGTTATTTCCATCCCCTTGCTGAGCTGTGAAGTTCCCAAGAGCAGAAGAAAACGTTCATGCTCGGCTCCTGGCTGGGTCATATGGTGTGTGTGTCAGCACTTTGGGTGCAATCAGTTTTCCTTTGGTCAGTGAGTTTCTTCTGTTGTTTGGGTGGGCCTTGCACAAACTTTGGAGGAGAGTGAAAGCTTTTTTAGAAAGTGGAATATATGACTGTGAAACCACAAGAGTGTCGGAGGGTCTCAAGCGTGGGTAGAAGAGCCTAAATGGCTCCTGGATTTCAGGATGTTAGTCACCATCACTATCACTTTCCTGGCCTGCTACTCCCTGCTACCCACCTTTTGTCATCATCCTGGTTCTCCGTGAATCATTTAGGATTTTGGGAAGACCATTCTTTCCTCACCATCTGTACAATGCATAGTGCCTCATGGCTGCTACCATGACATAAAAAAATGTTAGTAATATAACCACAACATACTCATTTTGGAAACATATGAGAAATCAAATTGACAGTTTCTCTCTATATTTAGGAGTAAAGCCACAGGTCCTGGAAAAGCTCCAGCTGGTATGAGGCTTAGCACACATAAGTGTCCAGGAATATTTGAGGTATGATACAGGGAAAAACTTTCCTACTGTCAGGCTGGTTAATGAAGGGGCAAACAATCTAAGGGTACAATGGGAGATCCTTCCTGTGATGTTTTCAGAGGGGCTTAGGCTAGTATCTCTCAGACAGTGCTGGTGATATCTGAGCTGGGTCCCTTTCATGCCTACATGTCTATAATCTATCCTACTTTCTCTCCTGGAGGACAAAGTCCCGTTAAGTATCTCTGGCTTTATACTTGGGAGCTCTGTGATGGCTTGGCAGTTCTGAACTGTTGCTGAATTAGTGGTGCCATTGTATGTTGCAGGAGTTCCTGGAAGATCTCCCTGGTAGAGGCAGGAGCTGTCCCAAACAGCTAAGGACAATGTCAACCCCAGGAGCCACGTCTCTGGCACGGAAAGGCAACAAGCCCCATTACACCTGGGCATGATGGAAAAGACACTGGACTGAGATCACATGCCTGTGTATCCTGTTGCTTGGGTCAGTGTATCCAACATCTTACCAGGAGTCTGGGGTCAAAGAGTCTGGTCTGGCGTCCCAGACACCACCGTGCTTCCAAAGGAAAAGTTACCTACTTAATGTTATTTTTATTTATTTATTTAAGATGCCAGGGGAAGGCATGTACATCATGTACAGTACAAAAGCAAAGAGGGCTAGTTCTTTATTGAACCCTGGGTAAGCATCAGGATGCAGTAGGGGCTAAAAATCTGTAACTCTTGTGATGATGATTAATCAGACACAAGGAGTAATAGTCCCTCAAGGATTCTTAGTTATGAAAGCAGTTTCTGTCTCAGGAAGGCCTGAGCTACAATCAGCCTGGAAGAGTATGCAGAGGCAATATCACTGCTGGCCTGCTCTTCTCTTCTTCTCCTTCAGGCATCTATCAGCCAGCATCAGAGACAGAGCACTTGGCTAGATTGATGCTCACTTTGACTCAGCACAGCTGTGCTTGTTCCTTATGTGTGGAGCCACAGGGAGGCTGCTGTTGCACATAGAGTTTTGCCCATGACTCTCCCTGTCACATCAGATCATAAATACTTTGCAAGGGAAAGCTTTACAGAGCCAAAATGTCACGCTCTTCCCTCTTCTCTGTGAAAAAGTGCATTGCCTAACATTCCCAGGCTGTTGATCAGTGCTGTCTCTGGTCACTGCTGCTAGGGTGTGTGCCTTGTCTGCTGTCCCTGAGGGCACCCAGACATGGAGTCTCATGGGGCTGGGTGAGATATCATCCTTTTGTGCAACTGTGTTTAGACCCTATCTCCACACAGTGGGAAGTGTGCCAAGAGAGGGGTGACCTCTGGGAGGTCAGAAGTGAGAGGACCGATGGTCCTTTGGTATCTTTAGCTAAGCACTGCATGATCTGTGCACTGCAAATTCCTCTGGGAAGAAACTGCACAGAGCCCTGTGGTGGGGAAAGGAGCAGGAGAGTGCATCGACAAGGCTGTGGGAAACCTTCTGTGTGCTGTGAGGGAGCTGGTATTCACAGCTTGTTAGGGAAGAGGGGACTGCTGAAGTCAGGTCCACATTGCTTTGAGATTTGGTAAGAGGCACAGCTGATGCCAGCCCCTGAGCACTGCCATGCAAAATCCAGGTGGCACAGGAAGATGTGTCCCTGCTTGGTGCTTCTGTGTAAGCCAAGGCTGAGGAACTTTCCAGAGAGGTCTGTCAGGGAGATGTGGGGCTTGGTGTGGAGAGGCAGGCATAATCCCTTGGTCTGGGATGCTGCCTTGGAGAGACCCTCCTGAGCAGTGGCTCGTGCCCTGCACACAGTGTGCCGGGTCTGCTGGCAGAGGTTTCCTGTCTAAAACTCCTGGAGGAACCTCTGCTTGTGGAAAGACCTGCCAGGTTCCTCCTGCTCCTTCTCTCCCTTTTGCCTGGTGCTCTCCTTTGGGATCTGTGGCTGGCACCGAGGATTTTTTGTTTTGCTATTTTCCTTTTTCCTCTCTGAAGGGCAGAAAAGGCCAGGATGGAGATGAGCAGCTCTGCATTCACACCAGAAAAGGTGGCTGGTTAACAGGGAAGAGAGAGCCAGGCATCAGCGGGTGCAGCATAGCCGTGGGCCAGACCCCAAGCAGGAAGCCAGGGCGCCCCTGCCATATTTGCACAGGGCTGAGGACTGCTCCCCTGCCCCCTGTTTCCAACCCAGTCCCCCTGTGACCCGCTCCCACCAAATGGCTGCCCCCCCGGCCCCGGCAGGGCTCTCCACACAACGGAGGGGCTGTGTGACCTGCCTGCTCCCAACTTGGTTGCTATAGGAAAGGGAAGAGGCTGCAGAGAATGTGTGGGGCCTATTCACACCCCCAGCCCCGATTCATGGTGCCCCTGAGGTAATGTTTGCCTGGCTCGCCGTGATCTTGCCTGATAAAGGGGCCTCCTAAAAGCCGGGGGGGGGACACACCAGACCAAGGAGTCTGGGAGAAATATTTGTCTTGAATGCCAGTAACATGTGGAAATGGGGAGGTTGAGTGGGGAGGGGGGTATGATAAGAAAGGACCCTTTGAAAAAGAGGGAGGTGGGGGAAAATGCATGCCTGGCTGGCCCCACAGGCTTGCTGCCTCTGCAGAGTGCAGCCATGCATGGGAATATTGGGGTTCCTCTTCACTGGAGCCAAATGGTGACGTTGCACAGGTACACGTTTATGAACACTTACAATGATGCTGTGACCTGTATCCAGGGTGGTTTTCTTCTGGAACTGGGGATCCAAAAGAAACATCATCTCTGCAGCAGCAGCAGGGGCTATACATCTTTCCAAAACCTACCTTTTGTTCCTTTATGTTCAGCCATCTCACCCTGAATGTTCTTATGATTCAAATTATTACTGTTAGTATAATATTTCTGCTTTTGTGCAGTCAGAATGTCCTGTGGGCCCATCCTTTTGTAGGTTGTAATGGTTTTGTTTCAGAAAAGCCCTTTGGCTGCATGTGAAACCTGGGAAACAAAACCAAAATTCTCATTGCCTAAAAACAAGTAAAACAAAACTCCAGTGATCCTGTAAATGTTTCCCTGTGCAGATTAAAACAGGAATTTTGTTACAGGGCAGACAGTGACCACCTCCTAAATTTTCATAGCTGATCTCAGCAAATGTCATGTTTGTATACTTGCTATTCTTGAGTGGCCTGATCAAAGCAATGAGATGAGTATGTCACTGCTGTTGGGATGCTTTGTGATGAAGGCTGAATTCAAAATGCATTTTCAACATTGCCAATGAGGCTCAGAGGTTGTCTGGTTATCTCTGCTCCAAAGGAGGTGTGAGGAGAGTGGTGGGAACATCTGGACCCTGAGGCCCAGAGAAGCAAACCAATCTGGGAGAAGGTGCATGGCATGGTACTGGTCAAACCATTCATTCAGAGGACTTTGTTTCAAATCAGCTATAGTTGCTTTGCTGGGACGCTCAGTATCAGTGGGCATGGCTGGGTGGAAAGCTCTTCCCAGTGTGTCACTGGGGTCAGAAGGAAACAAAAACAGGAGTGGGGTAGAAGAGGAAAAAAAAAGAAAACCCAGCAAATATTATAGTGGCATTTTCTCATGGGAAGGGAATATAGTCTCCAGCTCTGGTAAAAAAGAAACAGAGGGGGTTGGGGCACTGCTACTGAGAAAGGCTGGGAGCCTGGGAAAAGCACTTCTATGAGAGAAGGACAAGATGAGGGTGATTTAGGATAAGAAATGTTGTCATTGGCTTTGACTAGAGGGAGAGCAGGTCTGTTCCTCCTTTTAATTGGCAGCTATCATGGTAAGAAGAAAACAGACTCCAAACAGACCATGAATATTGTTTATAAAAACTTCTGCTTATACCGAGACAAGGGCACCTAGAAATGAGTTTCTCAGCCTTTTCCTGTTGCAAGGAGTAAGCCTTTCCTCACTTGGGAAAAATATTCAAAAAAAGAAGCCCTTGTGTGTGAGGGAAAAATAAAAGGACCATCAAAATGCTTGACTGATGACTTTGGGAAGAGAAATGGTGTTCACAGAGGTTACTTCTGTCCTTCTAAGGATTGCACTGGGAGAGAGACAGAAAGAAGCAACATTGCTTTTCTTTGTGATTAAATAACACTTTGGCGGTCTCAGCACGCTTTCTGCAGATGGCAGCCTACCAGCTGAGGAACACTGCCTCTCCAGCACTGGGGATACACAGCACAACAAACAGGGAATCTGGGACTTACTGCAAGTTTTATATTTCATTTCAGCAGCTTGATTGGGGTTTTGCCATTGTGTCAGTTGCTGTTAATCCTGTATTTGTATTTAGCAGACACACCTCTTTCTCTGTTTTCTGGAATTCCCCTGGAGAAAGCTCTCATGGGTGATGGAGGCTGCATCTCACAGAGTTTAACTTTCATTTATCTGCAGAAGAAACAAGACTTACAATACTTTTGCTGCTGCTGCTAAAGCTTAAAGTCTCCCCTTCCCCCTATCTTAGGTTAATTTCATATCCATCAAAGGATGTTATTACTTTTGGATGAAAGTTTTTCTTTAAAGCCTGTGTTGCAAGTGGCCTGGTGAGGCTGAGCACAGTTTCTGAGTCCTCTGAGAGCTCCCATGGCTGGTGCGGATTAAAGGAACTAGGTCAGATTTCTAAACTATAGCACACACGATGCTGCTGTTCCAGCTGGACTATCTATAAAAGCTGGAAAAGAAAATCAGAGTCCTGGAAAGGTTTTCTTGGATGTGCACTTCCCAGAACTCCCCCGAAAAGTCATCCAACTGTGCAGGCAGGAGTGCAAAAACTTCAAAAGGTTTTTCCTAAATCAACCCAGCCAGCTGAAATCCACGGGAAAGCTTGTGAGAATTCTGCTCATGAGATGACAGATAATGCAAAAAAAAAGGAAGAAAAAGCATTTTTCTACGTGATGTCACTCCCAGCATTATTTAATGTGAACTAATCCATAAATAATTGTGTTCCTCCTTCAGCCTTAAGCACAGATAGGAGGACTTTATCACCCATTACAGAGCAGGTCTTTCTGGGACAGAAAGCTGTCCATGCGTACTGCGGAATTGCTTGGGATGTGCAAAGAAAAAGAAGTTTGTAGCCCATTGAAACTCCCTCAAGGAAACAGAGAGGTAGAACACAGCATGCCATGGTCCTAGGTGGCCAATCTCCACTGACCAGGCAGAGGGACCATGCTGTCCATCTCATGAACTTTTTTGATCTCTGTCCTCTGTGAAAAGGGTGCTGGTCACACAAGCCAGGTTGGAGCTTGGCCAAAACAACATCCTGATTCTGTGGCAAGTGCTCTGGGATCAGACCACATGTGATGAGTACCCCAGATTTGTGCTGCATTGGGAAGAGACTATTGTCATGACCCCTGCTGTGCCCTGGGAAAGTCAGTCGGCCATGGCTCACAGGAAGGAGAAAGCTGGCTTTCCCTTGATCCAGGATTTTCTCCTTCCCTCTTCCCCTGTCTCATGTGCTGCACCACAGCCTTCCCCACACCTGGCATGCCAGAATCAAAAAGTAATGTGGAAAAGTTGTGTGGGCTGCCAGTGTTCCTGTGCCAGCAAGGGGGCTGGTGCATGGCTGCCTTGTCCCCAGTGAGAGAGATGTCCTTTCTTCTGCCCCACAGTGCCAATACTACTACATGGTGCCGGCCTGCAAAGCTGCCTGCAGGACTGGGCAGCCCTGGCATGGACCAAGCACGGCTGAGCAGACTCTCCAGTGTGGGAAATTTCTAAAGAAGCAGCTTCCTTTAAACCACATTTTCATTTAACTAGTCTAAATATACTTCAGTTTCAAAACACACACTTAAAAATATCTTACAGAAATATTTATATGGACACTGAAAGGAAGTTTCCAGCTTTGGGGATTCAGTCTGCAGCCCACGGCAGAGCCCACAACTGCCTTCCTGCTCAATCACTCTTCGCTTGTTATTGAGCCTCTTGTTTTGGGAATGTTTGAGTCTCTTTCTCCTTAAGTTATCTTGCTTCACTCCACCCTGCGTCAGGGACTAAGAAGGTTTTGCTTCAGTGAGGTCAAGGCTGATATTGCAGGATAGTTTTTCTCACAGTCACAATCATCATAACTCTCACGATGCTACAAGTTTTCCTTCAGACCTGGAAAATTCAGCTCCCCCTGTGATGGGGCACAGCACATATTTGGGAACTCCCTCTGTCATCACATTGCCCCTCTATATGCTCTTCATTCATTTGCCTGTCTCAATTCGTGTGTTGCTTGGAGCAGATCTCAGCTTTTGGCAAATGTTTGTCAGCCTTGCATACTGGGCTTAAAGATGGGATTTGGAATCTTCTAGGTGGTTTTACAACCCCAATGCGATAGTAACGGTAATAACAAAACCTTCTGCCTAGTGGTTTTCACCATAATTTATTCACTGCTGTCAATATTTTCTTCAGTGACACTGTGAGTTATCTGGAGGTGTACCAATCACTTCCCCTTTTCTATATAGACAATCCCCTTTGCTAAAGAAAGGCTAGGCTCTTACTAAAGCATCACAATTAGGTCAAGTCCACAAGTCCATACTATACATCATATGAGAGAGAAGCAGTCTGATGGGTTGGGACAAAGGTTGTCTGATAAGGATGTGTTGTGTCATTTGTCTGCATGTCTTGGCTTTTTGAAAGACATCCTTGTAGCCCAGGAATGTCTTACAGGGGGGTTTAAACGTCTCAGTTTTTCGTTTCACCAGGTTTTTTTTTTTAGATCACGATACAATGTTTGTTCAGTACATATTGTGGCATTAGTAAGAATCTGTCCTGTGTTTATCAGGAACAAACAGCCCAGAGGAAGGTGTGCTCGCTATGATGAAGAGTATTTGAATTACAAGAGAGGCCAGATGACTGCAAAACTCTGAAGCTGTATGACCATTCAGTCTTGTTTGGTGCTGCAGGGGGAATTGATCTTGAAATGTTTAATTACTGAAAAAGTTCTGCTACAATAAACATTTGTGTTGCTGTAGATGAGGTAACTTGCACATGAAAAAGCACAAACCAAAACTAGTTCTGCAGTATCTTTTATAGGAATAACTTGTGATAATGTAAGGTGTCACTACCAATATGTCTCTGGTTTTTATTTTCAGAGTGAGGTTCAGCACCCTACTGGTTTGTTAATGATTTTGCCTCTTTCCCTACATATTTCTTTTTATATGTAAAGGCTGAAGAGGGATTTGTGAGTGAATGTGTTTCAGTGTTTCTCATCAAACTGTAGTCTAAATTTTCATACAAGGCAGTGGGAACAGACTGTAAGTCACCAATTAAATGCAACTAGCTAAAAAATGTCACACAACAACCATTTAAAACAGTCCAAACTCCAGGCTTGGATTAAGATCCAGGCATTCTTAAAAACACAGGATTAAACAGAAAGCTCAGATTTCCTTTAAAACAGAAAGCTTCCTGCTCTCTGCCTGCATAGGCAAGATTAAACCCCTGATCTAAAGAGAGGCAAAGCAACACCTCCGTCTGGGGTCCCAAAATCCCAGGGGTGCAGTTCAGAGCTGCAGTTTGCATGAAAACTTTTTGCAAAAATAGGCAGAGGTTTCTGTCCTCTGCACTGAAGCTGACTGTGCTGGTTGTGCTACTGCTGTCATCTGCAAGTTCTATCACAGAGAGGTTTACAGAGGGATGCAAAACTTGCTTTTATTTTAGAAGCTTCTCTTTTTTTAGCCCAAACCATTTCAATGAATGAGCTGTCTCTTGGTCATGTACATTGATGTAGTGGCACAACAGGAGATAAGGGACAAGAGGAAGGAAAAGTTGCTGTTTCAGGATCAGGATCACAAGGCTAGGGCAGGAGCTTCCTAAGTAGCTTTGCTGCTGAGGAGAATTTGTCATCAATATGCCCCTGAGAAGGCAGAACATTGCAGCATGGATTCAGGAGCAAACAGCAGGCTTAGGAAAGGCCAGAAACTTTTAAATCAGCTTTGTTTTTGGAGAAAAATGGATCAAGACTCAGACCCTGAGACAGCAGCTCTAAAGGGAGTGAACTGTTCTGCTCACTGGAGTGTCCTTTCCAAGGCTAATCTATAGCAGACCCAAGCAGGCACTTCTCATGGCCTCTCATGGTCACAGTTGCTCAGGGCATCATTTGCATCCTCCACAAGAGGGTCCCTTCTTAGGACAAGCCTACTGATGGCCACACTAGTTGCGGGATGGGGGAGGCCTGCAGTGGAATGCATGAACCACCAGTCCACTTGGAGCAGGACACCACAGCCTCATGGAGCCTGCTGTCTCAGTGTGGTGCTCCCTGACCCCACATAGATTTCTGGGGAGATCACATCTTAAACTTGGCATACCCAGGGACCACAGAAGGATGTTGTCATGAGGATTAGGGGCCAATTTTCTTTCCAGAGGTGTCAAAGGTGTTGCATTATGTTTACATCAGGAGTGAGAACAGACATCACTGGAGGCAGTGATTCCCAGGGACTGCAGTGTGAAAGCTCCAGGGAGCCTTGCCGCAGGGGGACCAGCTCCCACCACACTCTGGTGAGACAAGGCCAACCAGCACACCAATTACAGACCAAGCCAGCAGAGGTCACAGTAGGTCCAACAAATTCACAAATGTCCAGCTCAGTCTGCCCTCACAGTTCATCGCTGACTGACTGGCATTAAGTCCTTGTCCTACTCAACAGCCTGAGCAAACCTGACAAAGACAGGTTTCGGCTGCAGAGTACCTTCCTGGAGGGAGCAAATAGTTGCTGGACACTTGGGCTGTGGTTTGGTTGTAACTCATCCCCAGTGAGTGCTCCTGTTGCAGCTAATGTACAATATCTTGGTGTTAAAATCAGTCATGAGGGTGTGGATGTGTTTTCCTCCTGTGACTGCACAGAGGAAAATCACTAGACGTGCCAGCCTGTCAGGCTCCTTTATCTTCCCAGACCTCTCACCTTGATCCTCCCTGTGCCAAATTCATGCCCAGGCTGGAGGATGTTCCTGCTGCATGAAGGTGATTTGGTCTACAGGGAGGTTGGGTCTATGTCTTCTTGTGCTGTGTTACCACCTTACCAGCAACTGCTCTAGGAAAATCTCCTGAGCATCTCCATGCCACTGTCTGGGTGGATCCCTGTTGCATTGGGCTTTCCTGTGGTTTTCCACAAGAGCTGAGATAGTCCCCATGGAGATACATGTGTTTCAGGGGCAGGTAAGTTTGTAGACAACCAGTCCATGTCCCTGCTCAATTACAGCTCCACAAGAAAATGGCAGGCATGGCAAATGCAAGACCAAGTGTATAGTTCTCCATCTAGAGACACTGGGGATTTCCTTCCTCTGTTTCTAGCAACAGTATCTGGAGCAGAGAAGAAGCAAAAGTCAAAAACTATTTCTTTTTAAGTGAATATAGGAGCCATGAAGGTCTGTATGCCTTTGCTGATGTCAAGATATGCACAGGATCAGGGTCTGGCTGGTTGAGGTCTCCCACAGGCTACTGGACCACATGCCAGGGCACATTTCTTGGTACAATGCCTTGGTGGCTTCAGAACCCACCATGACGCATGGCATTGCCCGATGGCCACAAATACCCTCATTCTGCTATGGCAAGTGTGAGATAGCTGTGGCTGGGCGAGCTGGGCAAGCGAAGCCTGGTAGCTGATTCCTATAGGTCTCTGCCACTGGAGGGGGACAGAGCACCTCACTGCAGAGGTAGGTGCCTGAACATCCCTCCCAGAAGAGATCCTCCCATGCTGTAGGGCTTTCATCCAGTTCATCCTGGTGGATGGGCCACTGCTTGCAATGCCACGCCCTGGAGTGGGTCATTGCCGGATTATGCTTTTAGTAGAGGAGGGGTGCCATTTGGCAAGAAGGCAACATTTCACACAGTAGCAGTGAATCCACTGAGTATTGCTGAGCCTGTCACCATGGGTGGCCCAGCACATCCAGGGAGGGGTGTTGATCAGGGGCTCTCTGGAGATAAATGCAAGCTTCCTTTGAACTTCAAGTATGCTCCTGGTGGTCTGTGATTTCCAACTGATTTCTTGTCACCTTTGGCCCTTGAAGAGCCACTCACCATCTTTCCTATTAGTCCGTGGCATGAACTGCTAGAGCAGGGCAGTGCAGGTACAGTATCCTTGGATGATCTGCAAATGCATTCTGCAGATTCTGGTGGCGATGCCTAGAGCAGTAGCTACATTGGCTGGGTTCAGTGCTGGGCTGGGCTGACCAAGACTATCTGCACAGATACACAGAATGCAAGAGGTGCCACACTGATACACCATGGTGAGGTGGGTCCTGGGTGCTGAAATGGCACATTCTGCCTGGCAGAGCTTCCCATGGAGCAGTGCCTGCAGAGTGTCTCACCAGAAAGACATGGTCTCAGCTTTGGTCAAGAGGCCATCTGGGCAGTTCATGCCTTGCTCACCTACTGGGCTCTTGTGCTGCTGTTGTGCCAAATACCACAGAGAATTGGGTGGCAACTCCCTCTGCACATTTTGGGAAGGTGTGGTGATCTGGGAGAGGCTTTCCCACACTGGGGTACCCTGGGGAGCAGACACCTCTCTCCTGACCAGCTTGCTGTGGCCGATGAGACCTGATGGATGAATGAAGATGGCATGCTGCCATCAGGCTGCATTGTGCAACAGTGCGTGATGCAACTGAACTTTACATAACCTGATGCAACACTTAGAGCTGGAGTTTAAAGCTGCAGGTCCTGGGTCATTACTGTGTGGTGGATGTACCTCCCTGGTGTATACATGCATGAGGTCACCCAGTGTGTGGACAATAGCACTGATCCAGGCAGCTCCAGCTTTCCTCTTGGGTTTGAAATTGCTTCAACCAGCTGACCAACCAACCAACCATGGCTCATTGAGGATGACTAGACCAAGGGCAGAGGCAAGATCCACATTTATTGCAGACAGCAACTGTGGAAATGTCATGCATGCAGCTCAGCTTGTGCCCTCCATTTCTATCTGTGACTCATCCAGCCCAAAGCATCTTTCCACACTCCTGCCCTTCAACCTTTGCTGGTCCAGCCCTGGACCCCAGCTCTGCCTGTGTGCCGCAGCCTCCCAATGCATGTGATAGCACAGTCCTCCTTTGTAGGCTCTCTCCCACAGATGCTCCTCAACAGCTTCCTCTTTTCATGTGAGATCATGGCTTTGAGCTCCATGCTGTGTCCCGGCTGCCTTGGACTATGCAGAGCTGATGCTTAGCCTGGTGCTTTGTGAAAGGTGGCAATATTCCTCTCCTGAGGCAGAACGCAAATGCTCTACAAGGCATGTAAGATAATGTAAGATAATTCCCTTAAAGAAAATTGCCTTAAACCTGACTTTCACAATTGTCCCTACTGAGCTTCAGGCCGAAGTAATTTCTCATCTTTTCTTTGACATTTATAATATTTAAGCTAAAAGAAAACAGAGAGGAGTTGCTGGCCTGTTGTTTTCTGTACAGCAATGAGAGTTTGCAACTGTTCTGAGGTCTGTCTTGTGTGTGGTGCATGAGCAAGGCAGGAGGAGTGGGAACATGTCAGAGAGGAAGGACAAGCCCCACCAAATAAGCAATCATGGTATTTACTTTCCTCTCTGAAACAGGGGAATCCTGCAATGCCCCTTACTGCTGTAGCATCAGACCAGCCTACGTAGATAACTGCATTAGCTTCCTTGGGCTTTTCTATCTCTCTCTCTGCTCTCCCAACCAGTCCCCCCTAGGGGATATGGTTCCCATGCAGACAAGAGAAGAAGGAAGAGTCTGGGAAGAACCCAGTCTTCTTTTTTGTATGGGGATCAGGCTAGCACAACTCCAAGTATCACCTGGCTTTCCCTTCCCCCTTCAAGAGAAGCTAATCCTGGGCATTACCAGCTCTGCCAAGTTTACATGGAAAATACCACTAGCAGGACCAGCAACTCCTTCTGAAACCGGACTGGGAGGGGACAAGCTGGTATCCCCTTTCTGATGTGACTCTGCACTTGTGACTCACTGACATCTCAATATCTTTCTAACCATGCTGTTGTGCCTGGAGCCAGTGCTTGGATGCCTGGTGAAACTTCTTTCTTTTCAGTATTTTTTTGCCAGGCCCCAGTGATATAACACCCCAGGTGTATTGCCACAGCCCTACCAGAATATGCTGTGGTGCCAGAAGAAAGATGTGAAAAATGTCTTTCCCCTCCTGGGTGCCTGGTGTATTGATGTACTATCCCTCCAGTTCTCTTAAATTTCCCTTAAGATACATGGGCACCCTTTCTCTGCTCCTAATTGTGTCCTCCACAGTTGATGCACATGAGACATTTTCTTTCCTGGCCATGAGCAGAGACAGTGCCTGCAGAGTACACAAGCTTCTTGAGGCACCTCTGCCTCTGCCTGGCATCTGTAGTGCCAGAAGAGATCACCCCATAGCATAGGGAGGAATTACAGGGCATTCACTCATAGCCATCCTGGCAGCTAACTGCTGCATTTGCAGCACCTTACAGGAAGGCTGAGTCCCCACGACTGCTGCGTGGTGCTGGTCTCTACTTCAGGTTCCTTATCAGCAAAGTGGGAACCACGGACTGGAAAACAAAGGCATGACATTGTCCCTTACAGAGAAGAGAGAAGAAAAGAGGTCAAAGACCTGAAGCTGTGAGCAGAGACGTGTGTTGGCAATGGTATGAGCTATTTGTGTTCTGTGGTAAGGCCTCAACACCACTGACCACGTACATACAACAACCTGGGTGTTTGAACTCCACCCTGTGAGGATTCACTGGTATGAGAGCAGCACCGGACATGGAGATCACCAGATGCCCAAGATCAGTTCACAGATATTCTGCAAGGATGTGTAATGAAACCAGTTCTTTATATCCCTAAACTAAACAGCCTCCAGGAAGCAAATAAATGGTTAAGAAGACAGGCCAAAATGCTGAAGGAGAAAGCAACATTTACTCCATACTCATGGCCGTTTTAGTGGGAGAGACCACTATGTATACTCAGTAAGCGCTGATCCGTGACCATGTGGCTCTTTGTATTATGTCTAAGAAGGAAAGAAAAACAAGAAATGGTGACCAGAGTGGGATTATAATCCAGGAATACAGTAGCTGCTAATAAACCAAAGAGAAAACCAGAGAACAGTGGCTTCTGTTAAACCAGTGGATTAAATGGTTGCCTAGATGATGGAAGTTGTCCCAAATCCTCTCTCCATAATGGCAATTGTGGTGGCATTGTGTTTAAGCTCCTGAAAAATACAATTAAAAAAAAAAGGAATATTAAACAATTTCTAAACATGGGGGGGTGGGGGAAGGGGGATGTTTAGGGAAATTACTAGCATATTGCCAGTTTGGAGAGAGTTTAAATACTGTGTCAAGGGAGCAGTTAGTGTGTGGTATGTAAAATGAAGCAATACAAAAACGGTTATTAACTGAGGCTGATTTGGCCTTAAAACGTGCTCTAGGAACTGCTGTGTCAAAGGATACAACTACTCCAGAAGACAGGGAGTTGCAACAGCATCAAACAGCCTGAAACAAAACTTTTATTGTTCCCCTTTTGGGCGACAGTCTCCCCTTTGAGGTGAAAGTCCCTCAGGAGAGTATCACTATAAAAAAAAAATTAATGAGGGAAAACTTTGTTGAAAGAGAAACATGATTATAATTCCACTGTGCTTCTGAGAAGCCGTCTGCAGGACAACCTGTGTAGAGGCAAAATGACAACATGGGCAGAACTCTTCTCTCCCTCTACTGAGAAAGGATGTCAGTGAGGAGGACAAACAGGGTTTTCCATTTTGTGGTAATTCTCTAGTTTCTGTGAACAAAGATGGATATTCTTTGCCTAGGTTTGACTAAGAAAAACTTATCAAATCTATAGGAGTCCTGGCTGATGGAAAAAAAAACAACAATCCAGTGAATAACACACACAATTTTATTCCAGCATAACAGGCCAATACTAGGATAGTTTCCACGCCCATGTTCTGATGGTGGGTCTTGGCCCTGCTGTTGCAGAACATTTTTAACTTTCAGAGCAATGCAAGCAGGGTTTATTGGAAATGACAACAAGGGGTGTCTGCAGAAGTACTGGTGAGGCTGTCAAGAATGGCTTTGGAGCAAATGAGGGAAAAGTGATTTTCCAGAATCTCAGCCATATGCTGTGGGTCTTGGAGACGATATTCATAAATCACAGTAATGCATGAGACTATCCTCAAGGCACCTCAGCTACAAGATATGTCACAATTTTCTTCCTTTCTGGGGATAGGCAGTTATTACCAATGGGTCTTGCCCAACACATCAACACTATTACACTCCCTAAACAGACCAGTGCACAAAGGACAGAAGTAATGTTGATCCACAGATGTGCCAAGGCTCCAGATAAAGCAAACAACTTTGCATTAACAGAAAATGAAACTGCCTGTAAAATTAGCCAGCAGCATATTGCCATGCGCCTGAAACACTGATGCTGAAAGCCAGACATCAGGGTAAAATACTCAAAAGAGCCACACTTGGGGCTCACTGGCATCTGTCTGCAGCGCTGTGCTCACACCCAGAGAAAAGACCCATGGGTCATCTTGGGAGGTCAGCGGTTTAACCACAGCTTATCTCAAGAGGAAACAATTTACTCTGGTTGCAAATGCTGAACACTGACTTCAGTGTTAGCAGGAACAGCCTGGTTAGGAAGAAGGAAGGTTTTCTGGGGTACTTCCTGCTTGGGTGGTGTGGTAGGAATACCTAGTGACTGGTACCACAAGCACCTGGAGAGTGACAGGTATCTTAATGAAATGTGAAAGAGAGAGCAAGCCAAATCGATGGAGACATCTGATGAAAGGATGAAGAGATGGGCTTAGCACACTGCCTATTTGAGCCTTCTTGGCTGGAAGAAGAGTACTGAAATACACATCCAGGTTGCCTAACGTGTGGCATCAGAGCACTTACTGTAATAAATCTCAGGTCTACTGTACTCCAAGTACATGATGGCCCTCTGGGAATGATAACTATGAAAGGCCTGGCTGGAAATTTGGTTCAGTGGTCAGACACTGATACACAAATAGGAGGAATGGCAAAACAATGTCAAGGGTATTAATAAAGCTAGTTGGGAAATTTTCCATCAGAATAATTCTCTAATGGAAAGAGCCATTTTCACTAACTCTGCACTTTCTGTAACAAAATTGCAGATTTCCATTGGGAAAATCAAACTGAAGTATCCTTGGCTTTTTTTTTTGCAAGAAGAAAATAAAATTGCCAAGAGCATTGTAGGCTAACACAAATTGTCTTTCTGTGCAGCTCTCAGACAGTCAGCCTTCCTCTCAGGTCCAGAAATCAGAGATACAGCTGAGCAGTCAGAGATGCAAGAAGGCTGGGAGATAGGAAGTCAGCCCCTAAGTTTTCAACAGCTCACCTGCTCCAGAAAGCAAATACATTCCTACCAGATGGAGGTCCCTAATATATATCCCTACCAGAAGTTTTCATTCTGGCTCTTGTAAAGCTTATTTTTTGTGGAACTGTAATGAAGACAGGATTTTTGATTTTTCAGATTAGTATTTTCCTTAAAAACAAACTCAGCTACTTTTGTTTGCTTTCTTTTTGGAAGGGATTTCTATTTCCCGGACAACTCTGGGTATCAGCAAACACTACACTTGCTTATGTATTCTGCTTTGTATTCTCAGGAATGGCCAGCTGCTCTAGGAAAGCAAACTTAGAAACGGGCCATTTATGGGACATATGTTTTTGATTGCAGGAAATGCGCCTCATAAATGGCCGAAAGTGCTGCATATGAATGCTACTAATTTAACACAGACAGGGAAAGTGTTAAGATTAGTATTTTCATGAACAGGAATTCCTACTTGCATTGTAAGTGATGAAGGGTCACTTTTTTATTTTCAAAAAGTTGTGTACTTTTATCTTACAAAATAGCATCAGTCCTGTCACATAAGCTCCTTACTATCCTGCCATAAGAGCAGTGGGAAGATTTGTTCAAACATCCGATTCAGTGATCCAAACCAGAAGTCTGGATAAAGTGAACTTACAAAAAGATATGAATTCTCTTTTGGCCTGGAAAGAACACGTTAATACAGATCTCAACTACAGTCATCCATGGTCTTGAACACAGATTTTTCTTGCTGGGACTTGCTAGCACCTGATTTCCAGGGGGGGGTGTTTGTTTGAAAAGTGATAGGATCAAATGGCCCCATATAGTCATGCATGAGTCTGCTGCCTTCAGATTGGAAAAAAATATCTGTGCAAGAGGTAACTGTGAAAACTCAGAGAAATTTTAAGCAAATTATTTGACGAGCTTCTTCTCTGTTTTATCAGGTGGAAATGGCATTGGGAGCCTTGGAATTAATTAGAAAAATTGAGTGGTTGAATTGGGCCCTCTTATCAAAAATAATAATTGTCAGCTTTATGGAAATGTTTGTGGTTATGGATGTTGAAGTAGGTCAGCTGACAATTATTTAGGTAGCAACAGTGGGGACATGAAAAACAGAAAGACAGACCATTTTTGACAAGCCTGCAAGTTAGACATCTGATTTAAGGCTTCTGCATTTAGAAACATCGGCTGGAATCTCCTGGTGCTTCAGTTTCCTGATTGGTAAAGTGGAAATGCCTTTTTTGCAAGGATGTAACATTTAACTGATTCTTGTCATGAAGGACATTGGAGTTCTCTGGAATTCCCAATGGAGGTGTTATGTATTGCAGCTAAATGTTTGCTTCATGCTTGTTCTATTGTACTTGTGTATTGTTTTTTGAAGTTCTGCTTCCCTCTGGAGCACCTTGGCAATCAGAATTCAAGAAGAAATTATTCTATATGTCCTTCAAGCAGGACATGTAGAAAAGACCTAATGACTTGGTACTCCTCTGCAGAGCTTGATAGCAGGGTCAGCTTCTCCAGTGCTGCTCCTGTCTTTGTGGCAATATTTATCCTGCTTTTTGTCATTGTTTGAGAACTCCCAGAATCTCTGTCTTTTGTTGTAATTTGGGATCTGTTTCTTTCAGCAGCTGACCATAGCATGATGGTAATGACCTTCAAAAAGTATTCCAAAGGAGCATGCTGGAGCTTTGTTTTTTCTCACTGACTTTCAGTTTTCCCCTGTTCTTCTGCAGAGCTAACAGTCTTGCTCCCCTTGGTCTGAGCTGCAGGAAAGCTTTCATCCAATCAAGACCAACCAGTCCTTCATCCACCTCTCACCTTTCACCTTTTGCAAGTTCCCCATCAGACCCAGCTGCGGATAGATTAATCACATTTCTATCAGATAAAGATCAGCAGAGGCGTCACAGATGAGGCTGGGCTTGACTTCCTGGTGCAGGGTCAGCTAGTGTATGATCTCACCTCACACTCCAAAACACACCACTCTCCATCAGCTTCCTTGCTTTTGTTAGCAGAAGTAGTAGGACAGTGCTGGGTTAATTGTTGGACTTGGTGACCTTTAAGGTCTTTTCAGCCTGAGTGATTCTATGATTCTGTGACTTCTGGTGGTGAGTAAGTATAGCTGTTCCCTCTTGTGGGAGAAGGTCCCAGGTCCAAGGAGGGATCATTTACACAAGCTCAGAGGGCTTTGAGGACTTTGATACAAGTACCTGTTATATATCCAGTGCAATGCAGCCATCCTTGACAGTAAATTCATGGGAATTTACTTGCATAAATGTACACTTGTATGTATTTCTGAGTCATGTCCTATTGCTATTTTCCGCACCAGTTACATCTGTGGGTTAGATAAATAGGAAAAAAAAAAGCAAAAAAAAAAACCAAACCAAACAAAAAATCCAAGAAGTGAAAAATGGCATTTCACAGAAATCTCAAGGATCAAGATTTTAAAATAAAACAAGATCAACAAATGGTCTTAATACAACACACAGATCAAACACATGAACCTCTCACTCTTCTCCATATCTCTTTTGCATCTTAATTAGAAAAGCACAGGCACTTTGGGGACCTCTGGCCCTATTCCTGGGATGTGCTATAGGGCATTCTCTGTCTACAGAAAAAGCAAACTGTCTTACTTTTTGTCCCTCTTCCCATTCCTCATGATCTTGATCTTACATAGGGATGGCAGCTGATGCTTAAGACTTAGGACAGCTGCATAATTCATTGGCAGGATTGCTGAATTTATGGAGGGGATCAGATATCTGAATAACGGGGTTCTGGACTGGAGGGATTAAGCTCACAATATTGAGTTTTGGATGTTCCAGTTGGTGATATTGCCAAAAGGGACATTGTCATGAGGTGACTTTACCTTTAAGGTGGTTTTGAGAGCTAAGGAAGTTGAAGTTGCTGGGGACTGATGGGAGTCTTTTCTCCTGACCAATTTTTAGTCATTACTGGGAATTGACAGCCGTTTTAACCATTGAAAAGGGAGATCAACTTGTGAACCTTACCTTAAGATGTAAAGTCAGGGCACTTTGGGTCTCTTTGTCTCCTGGCTGTGAAAGGTAGCAGACCTCTGGCTGGCCTCCCGTTCTCCGCCCGGCCATGCGGCCCGGGCGGGGGATGGGCTGGGCCTGCCGTGTCTCCCGGCCGGGAGATGGGGCCGGTGGGGCTTGCCCCGGGCTCTGGCTGGGCCGGGCCGGTTCCTGGCTCGGCTGCAGTGACGGAGTTCACCGGGGACTGCCGAGTAAAGAAGGAGAAAAAAGCTCTGGACCTGCAGCGAGCTAAAGCAGCGACTACACTTTCCAGAACAGCCATGAGGAATCTTCTATCGAAGACAGCTCCAGCTCCTGCACTGGCAGAGGTCACAGAGCCATCTACAAAGCCTGAGCAAGATTTTAAACTTTTCATTTCCCAGATGAGACTTGCAGATTAATCTTTTTATTCAGAGAGAGAAAAAGAGAGTGATCAACATGTAAAGAGACTTTATAAAACTATCAGAGACAGTAAAGAAAAGAATTAAGTTTCAGAAAAAGTAGGAAATAAGAAGATGCGTTTGTGAGCTGAAATACCTTTCTGTTGAGGTTATGGAAATGGACAATAAAGTCTTGAAAAAACTCCTTTAATTCATGATAGTATATAGGGAGGAATAGAGTGTTCAAAGTGTAAATTTTGAGTAAAAAGTAAGGTGATTGTGATACAGTGAAGTGCTAGAAACAGTGAAGCGAAAATTTGAAGCCTTGGGGGGCAGTGAGAAAACCTGTTTTCCAGTGAAGCTCACAGAGACAGATGAAAAAGACTTTTGCCTTTGAATAACTCATCCTTAAAATGCCATCCCTAGACTCATGGCCCATACACACCTCAGAGTGATGTGAAATGGGAAGAGTGAGCTCTGATAACAGCAGTTCTGGGCAGCTGACATCAGGGCAATAGAAAACTATAACAAAAATAGTTTTCTTGTGAGAAACTCCATAAATTAACAGAAAGAGACTTCTGTTTCTCTACAAAGACTGGTGAAAAGACTGTAGCAGGAATTAGGACTGTTTTAACCATCAAAGTTCCAAAGTTTTTGTCTCTGTTGTCATGTAAACAAAAGAATAGTGAGTAGTAGAAAATAAAAAAGGGTTTTCTGGAAGTTTATTCTAGTGTTCTTATTATTGTGGTTTGTTAATAAACTTTCTTTATTCCTTTTAAGTTTTATGCCTGTTTTGCTCTTGTTCTAATCCATATCTCACAACAAGAAATAAGTAATTTTTTTAGTTACTGGTTTAAAACCACGACAGACATGAAAAGTGATCTCATTTCAGTTTGGTGCAGTGCACTCACTAATTCCAGGGAATATACACAATTCTGCTAAATTAATCCGTGTCTCAAGTTGCCCATATAAACCCGCTAACAAACTTTTTTCCTCCTTTTGATTCACTTAGAAAGAATGCTGAAAAGACATTCAAAAAGTTTTTGTTGGTTTTTCTTTTCCTGTGATACACAAGTTACTGGCTTCTGCTAGATATAAGATGTTGTGGGGTATCATAGTGGCTTTAGTGGCACACAGAAACACCTCCAAGGCCTGCCTGACATGCATAATGCATGTGTTCAAACTTTAAGGAAATGCAAGATTGGGGATCAGGAAAGTACTTCCATCCAAATCAGATTGGCTGGAACAATTTTTTAACCTTCTCTAAGGTGTGGCATAGTCTGCTTCCCTTGGCCAGCAGATGTTCCTGTGAACTGCAGAGGAGCAAAATGACACATTTAATTCTGTGAGTGATGGAGAAGATGGAGGTCAATGTCCTTGATCTCTCTGGATCAGCTTGTAGTTGCCTGGACTGGGACTGATGGCCATAGTGGTCCTAACCAAACTAATAGTACTGTAGATGACAAATAACTACCTGCCTCTTCCCTGCCTGGTGTTTAAAGGATGCCTTGTGCTTTGCTTTCAAAGTTACCTGCATTACGTGCAAAAATTTTGATCCCTCCGCTATACAGAAATTCAGATATAATAGAAGTCCAGTATAGAGCATCATCTCAGTCCCCTCCAGAAGCAAAACCTCTGGGCTTTGCACTTCGTGTCTTATCCGCTACAGGACACTCCTGGGGCTGTGACAAGTCAGGGGAAGTGATTAGCTACCACATTCTGGGAGGGGACTCTGCATGTGTCAGTCACGGCTGACCCTGCAGCAGCACAGCAAACATGATGTCGCCCTCGGCAAGGTGAAGGGTTTCCCTTCTGGGAAATGTTTCAGAAAGCAGCAGTGTCTCTGTCATGGCAAGCAGAGCTCCTCCCTGGCCTCTCACTAAAAAAAGCCATTGTCCATGTGTCTATGAATCACCCCAAGCACACTCAGAAACACAAAGGTGTTGTGTCATGTGAATTGAGGGGTGCAAGAAAGAAACCAGGGGAGTTTCAGAGAATGGCTGTGCAAGTGGTCAGGAGCAAGATGGCTACTTATGCAGGCCTTGTCTGTGCAGAGGGCTGCATCAGTGGGCAGACCAGCTACATGGGGCATGCACTGAGGATTTCAGCAGTAATCCTCACCACAGTCCAGAATGCTGCAGCCTTCCCCTCTGCTCCCTGTGGAGGAAATGGGAAAGATGGTTGGCAGGATCCACACAGCTGCCTCATGCCTCCTCTAGTTTGTCTCTGCACTCCCACTGCTTGCTTTGTGCTGCCACTTGAAGGAGTATCTTCATAGCTAAGTTACCCAGTGACCCCTAAGCTTGTGCATTAGTTGCAGTTTTTTGTGATGTGAGGCTGCTTCTGAGAGCCTTCACTTGAAGGACCTCCATGTTCCTTTTTTTTCTGTGTCAGAGAAACCTTGATTATTTGAGCAATGGTTTGCAGCTGGGATGGCTGCTGGTATGAATTAGAAAACTCTCCCCCTCTGTCTGTGAGGTTCTAGATTGTGCCCCTGTTCACAGCACATTTCATGGATGGGGCTTGTTTCCCTTTTAATGCAACAAAAATCCTCCCTGTCTGCTCACATGTAGATTTATACAGGAGTTAGGTCAAGACTGAAGCTCTTGGTAACTGTGCTAGGTGAGAACACAACTCATATAGGGTTTGCCTGCTTCATAGCTCATGCTAGCCAAATCTAAACTAGGATGAAGGCAGAATTTTTCAATGGTGGAGGCAACTCTGCAGGAGCACTCTGTTGTGGGTGATATCAGCTTCTTTGTTTCTTGAAGTCTTTGGATTGAAACGGGATGACCTTCTGGAAGGTATGCCTGGCTAGATGCAAAATACTTGGGATCAGTAAAGGAAGAACTGAGACTAGGTTTCACAGCTAGCTTTACATATGAGGCGCTAACCTGTTTTGGCCTGAACACACAAGTCAGGGCTTTGGCCTCCATTGAAATACAACAGCATGTGGTGCTTTGGAGAGAACTACTCTTTGCTCAGGCTGAGAACTGGTGACCATGCAGCAGCTCCTCAGACAGAAGTGAATTGCTCCTTCCAAGGGTGAGCATTCATACTGGCTGCTGTGTGGACACAGGCAGCCTGGAGTACAGCTGAGGTCCAGTTTGTTGTGTGACTAACAGCTAAGGTCAGCTGCATCTGCCTGTACCAGTAACCCCACTAAACAGGCTGCTGCCATATCCTCCCAGGCTCTCTTAAGTCTCTTTTGGAGCCCAGGTCTATAAGGAGATGTGGCTCTCTGTGCAGGGATTCCCATATAATACCCACTCTGACAGCTGGGCAACAGCTGGTTGCAGATGATTGCCAGCATTAATAAAGGAGGCTATGTGATGGATTCCCTTCTGTAGGGGTTACTAAACAAACAGGGCTTGAGGAAACCTGGCCTTCTCCAGGAGCAAATGCAGCACAAAAACTCTTCTTGTTCTGACAGGCCAGCAGCGGGTCCTTCTCCACTGCAATTTGCAGATAATCCCACATACAACAGCTTCAGAAACTGATCTGGTGAGAGCAGATCCTTTCTGTTTCCCTCACCAGCCCGCTAGTAAGGGAAACATACATGTTGAAGAGTAGGGTGATTCCTTTTGGGCCTCCTAAATGATTTTGTAGTGCCTTTGGGAGAACATGGGCAAACTGTGGCAAAGCTCCCATACATTATATATTTGTAGGCAGAGGTATGTGGATGTAGGGGGTAGGAAAGATTGCCCAAGTCTCTCAGATATATGGTGATGTTTTAAAAGTATTGTGGGAGGGGCAACAGGCCACAGTTTCTAGGTTTCTGCATCTGTGGGCAGTGCAGTCATCATATTGACTTCCAGCAGACCCCTGTACTCATGAGGAGAACTTTTCCCATCTCTCTGGGACCAAGGTCTCCCTTGAACAGGCAGTTCCCACTGCTGTGGAGTCTGAAGGACGGCCTCCCAGTATGCACCAGACACCCTCTCTTGAAAGGCAGGCCCCTTCTTGGCAGCTGCTGAGCTGTCTCCACATGTGCCACTGTACAGTCTTGTGGGCAAACTTAAGGGTCCTGAGTACCTGCAAGGGGGGAGGATCCTCTGTGGTCTGCTTTTTAAGCCCCCATTTATCCACTCTTCCTGATTCACCTCCTCTTTGCTCTGGGTTTCCCTGATCCCTCAGCCTGCTGTCCCTTCCCTTGCCAGGGCTGTGGAGGTTGGAGCTGGGCAGGGGGTTAAGAGGCATATGGGAGTTGGTGGTTTCACTCTTCTGGAGTGAGGGAGGGCAAGTCAATGACCTCCCAGCAGGAGTGACACAGGAAACCTATAATTACATGCTTGTGACAGCAATGCTGGATCTTGTTAATCACTCTGCTGCCATGTTAGAGATGCTGCCTCTTGGGATTAAGGAAAACAAACAAGCTCAAGTGGCACTGGCAGCAGTAGTGACTCTGTCCAGTGATTACCCAGCACCTCCCAGTGCAGTCCCCCCACAGCACTGGCTAGCCCAGCTGTGGGGGGAGTGTGATAGGGGCCTAAGGCTCAGGAAACAAGCTTGTCCCAGTAAAGCCTACTGGATCCATCACTTGCAGTGGCAGATTGGAGTCCTCTCCTCTTTTCAGCAGCCCTCTAAATACATGACACCTTCACCTCCCCTTGGAATTCACCCCACTTTTTCCCTCTGTGTTTTTAGGAGTAGGCTGAGGCGCAAAGGAGGTTTACACAAAGCCCTGCAGGGAGCCAATGGTAAAAGGGAGCTTTAAGTGCAGCAATGTTGCTTCCACACACTGTTTCCTCGACCCTTGCTCTGCTGCTCCAACACTGCCTCAGCCCTTCTCCCTCACTTTGGAGGGAAGCCCTGGTGTTCCGCCCTTCAGTAACTGTGTCCACTATGCTGGCTACTTTATTTTTTATTTTTTTTTAGTGATTGCTAAATATCTCCACTTTTGCAGTGTGAACTTTGTTTGAGCAGTTTCCTGTCCTCATGAAGTGACTCCACCTCTGATTCCATCCCCACCTATTGGAAAAAATCTTGGCAAAAACAGTCAGGGAATACAAGGTTTGGGCTAATTCCCTCCTCCTGAATAAAGGTCTCTGCCTGGGGCAGCCCTAATGGCAGTCCCAAGGCGGATAAGACACTGTTGCCTTACTGAACTTTACTAGGTTGTGTCGTAGTGGGCAAACCCATCCCACGCCCTTGTGGGGTCCCCTGTGCCCCAATAGCCAGGGTCCAGAAGAGGCCATTGACACAGGACAGAACTTGCTTTAGGCCAGCATGGGAAGCTGAGGGTTTAGGACTTGGAGTAAGGAGATCCTTGGTGCATCCCCAGAAAATGAGGAGAACAAGCCTCAGACTGGGCGCTCCAGGCTTCAGCCAGCCCCTAATCCAGTGTACAGCTGAGAGGATCAAGATATAGAAAGGTTGCTCAGAGTAAATCTTTTTGAAGTCTGTTCCAACTGTTTTGCTGGGAACTTGCTTGCCTACATGCCAGAGGAGATGCTAAGCTGAGAAGGCATTAGGAGCAGGGGTGTGTATCCCCTGTGGTATCACAGTCAGCTCTCTGTGATCTCGGATTGGTCCAGCCAGGTGGTGCGGCAATAATAACGGAATGGGCTCCATGGAGTGCCCAGGACAGATTTTAATGTTCATAGAGAGACCACATGGTCTTAGGGGCAGCTTCCAAAGACCCAGGGGTGTGGTGGTCTTCACAATACCTAGGGTTACCTGGGGTGAAATAGCCAATCGCAGCTGCAGGTTTTGACCTTATAAGTCTAAGGTAGGATGACTCTATCAGCATCCCCCCCACTCCCTGCCTCTCAGAGCTTCAGGTTTATTCCCTTCATGCTAGGAACTCTGTCCAGGGTATGAACTTTCCCATCTAATTAGGTTCCCACACTGTGGGGCCTTGGGCTCTGAAAAATCACTCACTTGCTCCAGGGCACACTGCTGCCTGAGTGCCCCAAACCCAGCAACAAATGATGATGCAAGGGGGTCAAGACTGGTGAAGCCCTTCTGCTGGAGCCCTGCAGGCCAACTGAGAGGGGGCAGGAGGGTCACCAAGTGCCAGGACAGTCCAGCTGAGGATATGGCTGGTGTGGGAGCAGCTGGGTGGGCATGGCTCCAGCTCTGATCCTATGTGGCTGTGGGTTGCAAGATGGCTCTGCCTTTACATAAACACACTTTGCTTCTCTTGACTTTTCTCTTAATGAATTCCTCCTCTACCGGCTGTTGTTTTTGGCCTCCAGCTGACACTGTGGTTTTTCTTCTCCACACGTGATAAATACACTCCTCACTGACTGTTTCCTCCAGGTGATGGACACCTGTAGCTGGCCTCCTGTCCCCATATGGGTCAGGGTTAGTGGCACCAGGACATTAAGTCATCACCACACTGCAGACTTGCTTTCTGGACTCTGCAGAACACAACATGTGTGGTGGTGTGAAAGGGGTCTGCATAAAGGAGCCAATGCTCCCTGAAGCAGAGAGGGACATTGGAGATGCAGGAGAAGGAAATGAGATGGGAGCACTAGGCTTGCCATGGAACTGGACCCTTCCGAAGCAGCATGGGCCAGAGAGTCAGAGCAGTGCTGCAGCCCACTGCATTTTCCAGCAAGGCAGAGGTGACCAGAGAGCAGCTACCCTGCCCACCGGCTCTTAAAATTGCCTGCTTGAAGTGCAAAACAAACTGATTAAGTAAAAATACCAGTAAAGTATTTGTATTTAACAGCCCTTCCCCTCCTTCCCCACTTCCAACCACTTACCCTTAAAATTCCCCTTGGGACACAACTCTAAGCTTTTCTCTGAAAACACCAAGACTAGAAACTGCTTTTCTTTTCTAGGCAAGTCCTGAAAATTTTCTTCCCTCAGTGAAAGCAGGGAAAACCCGCATTATCACAAAACCTATCCTAATTTGTGTGCCTCTGCCCCCTGACCACTCTCCTCTCCCTGTTGCATGGGGCAGGCCCCTCTTCAGATCTGTCCTTCCCAGCTGGTATCTGCCCCTGCTCCTGAGGCCAGTGCTCCCAAATCATGGCACTGTCCGGCTGTTGACCTCCACTACTGCTGCCCACAGCACCCAGTCTCCATGGCCCACGTCCCCAGACTGTTTTTTATCCTCCCTCCTTTTCCATGAAAATGTAAAACATACAATCCTGCTCCCTCTTCTTCCTGTGCTTTCCTCTCCTACAACTCAGTGCCCTTTGCCTTTCTTTCAGCAAGTTTCCCATAAATGCAGGTTTTGCAGTCTCAGAGCACATGCAGCAGAAATTCTTGTGCGTGGAGGAGCAGCGTTGATGGCTGCTAAATAGTATCACCCTTGATACTATTTATCCTGGGATGGAGCAAAGCAGACATAAGGTATAGCTTCTATTCCTGAAGGCACAGAGTAATTTTCCTGACTGGGTGACAATAAATACCTTGTTTAAAAATAGAGAGAGGAACCTGAATGAACAGGCATAGGGTATGTGAGGTAACACAGGTAAAACTCCACTGTGCCAGATGCTGGGCACAGACAAAGGGCCACACCTGTGGTTTCACTAAAGCATCTCACCTGATCTGGCATTGCTGGTTAGTGAGTGATGATGACAAATTCCAGTCCTGCAAATCCTACCAGGAATCCCTTCCTGCACATATCAGCAATGCTCTTTGATCTGCCTGTGGACAGTGGCCAGGGCTCTCAGGCAGCCCCTGCTTCCCCTCATACCTGACAGCCCCTCATGCTGCAGGAGGGCTGTGAGAACCTATTGGTATTGGTTCTGCAAGAGCAGCTTGGGCTTGGCGTTGACCTTGTCCCATTTATCTGAGTTATGTAAGATCTTCCCGTATGGGTTGCTGGCTACGTGACACCTAACTATTTAGGGCAATGTAGTCTGTGACAAATGTGACAGTCGGTTTGGGGGAGGGAAGTGGGTAGGCTGGCTTGTGTTGTCTCAGGCGGGAAGGGGAACAGCTGGATGCTGTGAAGCAGGGTCACTCCTCAGCTGACAGAAATTTCCCTGTCCCACTGCTTGTGGGAGATGCCCAGTTTCAGCTGAGCTCAACAGTTCTGCACCCAAGGCCTCTTTTCAGAACAAGAGCTACACTAATAAATCACCATGTTCCTTTTTGACCATCCTGTTCAGGGCAGGAGGGGAGACAAGATGAGAGGGTAACTCAGAGATCTGGGTCCTTTGCCTCTCCTTTGGGCTTCTGAGTTGGGCTGAGATTTCCTTGTGGTTCATTCAGAGACAGTGCAGTTCTTGCTGACGTTTTAGTTTGCATTTAGGCCAAAAGAACCAGTACAAAAAGGAGGAGCTGCTCCTTGGACTTTGGGATACAAATCCCTGGCAGCTTTGGAGACATGAGCTTGGGATGGAATTGGCAGCAGATAGGACACTGTAGCATATGGTTAGCACTGGGCTTGCTGGAATAAGAGCAGCATGAGGAGCTTGCAGGCACAGGGAGCTGTGAATCACAGTAGTGCCACCACTGGCTTGCCTGCAGAAATTGGAGGGAACTGGACTTCATCTATGTCCTTCTTGCCTGTATGCCCCGTCAGGTAGGTGTTCATCCCTCTTCTGGGCACTGTAATTGAAAAAACATTCCCTGACAAGGCAAGGGCTCTTCTGCCTCTCTCTGTGTTATGCTGAGGGTGTTTTGTGTGTGACTGTTCAGCACTTCCATCAATGCAGTGGGTGACTTCTACCCAGAATGTCCTGGACCATTGTGATTATCCTGTACTCAAAATTAAGAGGTGCTGTCAGATTTCCAGTTTCTGTTTGAGGTGCAATGCACTTCTTCTCTCCCCATTACAGTGACTTCAAACAGCAGCAAAAATATTTGTTTGAAGAAGAGGAATGGAGAAAGCTATCAATAACAACAGATATTAGTTGGCAAAAAACTGAACCCGTTACAGGTGCCTTCAGATAGCCATGGCTGTGGTCTGACATTGTTCCTGCCACGACTCTGCTTCATGACCATGGGCATATTATTCTGCCAGGGATCACAGCTTTGACCCTCAGTGCTGGAGGCACAGGAAGCCAGGGTGTGTGAGGTGCAGTGTCTCTGCTACTGACCTGGGGAACACTTTGGGAGATGCAGGCAGCTTTCTGATAAGCACAGATGCTGTGATAGCAATAGATGGGATGGCATCTAGGAGACCACCTATATTATTAAGTGGTACCATACGTCTGGCTGATTTTGTCATCTCCCATAAAGCACTATCTTCTGGATGCACCTCATCCAAGACATTGCTGCCTTTGAGGTTATCTAAGCATTGAGGGTCTCTGGCTTTCCTGGCTACTGGTGGGCAAACAGTCACTCTTGCAGTCCCCTGACCCAGCCATGCTTCAGTGTGCCTGTTACAGTGCATCTGCAAGTTCAGTGCATGTGGGACCACTGACCAGATCACACAGAATCACACAGAATTTTTAATGTTGGAGGGGACCTCTGGAGATCATCCAATCCAACTCCCCTGCCACGTCAGGGTCACCAAGAGTAGGTTGCTCAGGAATGAGTCCAGGTGGGTTTTGAATTTCTCCAGAGAGGCAGACACCACAACCTTCCTGAGCAGCCTGTTCCAGCCTGCTACCTCCAATGGAAAGAAGTTCTTCCTCACGTTGAGGTAGAACTTCTTGTGTTTTAGTTTATGGCTTCTCATCCTATCACTGGGCACCACTGAAAAGAGTCTGGCACCATCCTCTTGGTACCCTCCTTTGGGAGGTTTAAATGCATTAATGAGATCCTTCTCAGTCTTCTCCAGACTGAACAGGCCCAGCTCTCACAGTCTCTCCTCATAAGAGATGCTCCAGACCCCACAATGTCCTTTTGGCTTCTATTGGACCCTCTCCAGTAGCTCCTTGTCTTTCTTGTGCTGAGGAGCCCAGAACTGGGCACAGTAATCCAGAGATGGCTGCACCAGGGCTGAATAGAGGAGCAGTATTATGTGCCAGTTGTGGGTGGGGAGACAGAATCCACGACTTGAGTCCTCTTGCTCATCAGACAAAACAGCCTTGTTTATTGTTCAGAACTGTCTTATATAGTTGATTCAAAACTCCTGGGCTTAGCTCATTGGCTGGGATCTCTTTCTGCCCAGATCTCTGGCCAGTGGTGTGCTTGCAACTAAGCTTGAATGGGGATGGCTGAGTTACAGATCCCCTGTAACTTATGTGGGGGCTTGTTCCAGAGTGAACTAGGCTAGCCAAATTGGATTTGTGTTGTGGCCAGATTTACCTTGTCCAGTTCAGGCCAGCTGTACTGTAACAATATTGTGACAGGGCATGATCATCTCCCTCCATCTGCTGGTCACACTGCTCCTGATGCATGCCAGGACACCCTTGGCCCTCCTGGCCATAAGGGCACTGCTGGCCCATGGACAATTTGTCACCCACCGGTACCCCCAGTCCTTCTCCGCAGAGCTGCTCTCCAGTGGGTCAGTCCCCAGGCTGTGCAGGCACTTGGGGTCATTCCTCCCCAGGTGCAGGACCCTGCACTTGCCTTTGTTGGACCTCACCAGGTTTCTCTCTGGCCAATTCTCCAGCCTACTGAGGTCCTGCTGAGTGGCAGCAGAGCCACTCGCTCAGATGCTGGCCACTGCACAGAACATCCTCCTGAGCACAAGAAGTTCAGCCCGAATGGGCTGGAAGGGTTCACATCACTGTGAGGTGCTGATGGATGTTTCTCCTGCATGGAATTTTTCTGCAAAGGGAGCTTGCTCTACCTGAAGAGTTTCTGTTCTATAACTTGGTATTAGTTTGGAGCTAGGTCTTCAATATCACTGTTTCTCCTTACCATCCCTGAGACAAGCCTTTACCCAGAGACATTAGTTTTGGTTAAGACAGGACCATATCAGCCTTTCTGTTTTTAAATGGTGAAGTGGTCAGGTGAAGCCTATACAAAATAGGAGATGTGATACTGTAAGAAGTTAATTTGTTAACATAACTTGAATTTGCATTGAGGTTGCCTATTTTTATGCCTTGAAGCCTCCAATCTTCAAGGCTGCCTCAAACATCTTTCATCAGAATCAAATTCTTGATTTGGAATTTGCCTCTGGACAGAATGAAAACCACTCCCAAAGACCACTCGTCCTGGTTACACTCTCTGTGGCGGTGACACTGGTGTTGAGGTACAGGGCCTCTCACCTGTGTTTCCCTGCAAGGATATGCATGCTTCCTTCCTTGCTTTTCCTCTGGACTGTGGCCCCCCTATTAACAACTGTCCCAGGGAATTGTTTTTTGCCTTTCCTAGACTTGCTGCTTGTAGGAGATGAGGAAGGAGCCTCCAAGCACTGATCAAGGCAGGCTGGGGCTTGCTGGCAGCACTTAAGCAGGATCTCCTCGATCATCCAATTCATCTATGCCACAACTATATGCTGTTATTAGGTGATTATGTTTCACTGTCTTCATTGTGTAATTGTTCATATGCTCATAAACAATGTAAATAGCCTCTAATGAGTTGGTAAGTTAATCATTCAGTAATGACCTTGAATGTCAGGAACTGTCTGCACGGAAAAGCAGCTACTTTAAAATATTTTTTTCTTTTTCTCTGTGGCAAAACCATCTAACATCTTTGTGCCTTCTTTTTCCTAACACTCTGTGGGCTATTCTGCTCATAAGCCACTTGACTTGAGTGGATTTACTCATCAATTAATCCAGAAAATTTGACTGCCCTGTGTCATGCTGTTGATGATATTTATTTAAAAAAAACAAAACAAAAAACCAAACAAACAAATAAAACATGTAGCATGTTCTCTTCTTTTTTCTTATTTTAAAATTTTATTTTAGTGTTGATAGTAATGAACAGATCCTTGGCCCTATTTCTCTTTGACTTTGCTATTTTTGAAAGTCTTTTTCAGGGTAAATATTTAGGCCAAAATCTTACTTAGATAGGAGCTGCTCTGCATGTAACAGCAAGGATTTCAAAAGGGCTGTGACAAAAAAAAATCCCCAAATCAGTTTGATTTTCCCCCCACAATTTCCTGCACTTTTAAAAATAGATTTCCAGCCCAAAGAGTCATCAATAAAAGCTTGGGAGTATGAAGTCTGAATGCTTAAAGGCTCTGTTGCGGATATAAAAAGTATAGTTTACCTTGTTGGATTTAAATTTTTTATTTTTAAACAAAGCTCGTGATTTTTATTTAAATATGATTTGTGAGTATGTTATTGCCATTACTGTGTTAGAATGATACTTCACTATCTTTCTGTTGAGTTTTTCAATCATGGAAGCTTCCTCTTGTGGCTGACATCCCAGACTCCTCCACCACCTTCCCCCGCAGCGCTGCCCGTGTCCTTGGCCTCTGGCATTTCCTCTCATAACATTGGAAAAGGAGCATTTTAGCACTTTCCAGAGCCTCAGCTTCCAATCATAGTTATGCTTCCACTTCTATGTAAAATAGACTGCACCATTCTTTTCCAGATAGATTTAGGAATTGCTGATACACATCCTTGTATTTTTGGACATATTTGTGTATTTCTGGAGTGAGACCGCCATGGTAGATAACCAGAGGAAAGCAGTTCTGTTTGGGAACAACTTCCAAAGTTTTCTAATTAGCTCTCAGTCTATGTTGGGACAAAGCCACAATATTTCAGCTATTCTGGCAGAGAGTGTGTTGTGTCAAATTTCCATTTTTTGTGTATGCAATGTGCTTTTCAGACTGAAACTTAAATTTTTCAGAGCTGAAATATGAGGGGTACATGCTAGTGTTTATACCTAGGGAGAAATGTCCAGATTCAAGTCTCTGCCCAATCTCATTTTGATCAAAATATCTTTCCCTAATCATACACAACCAGCTATGGGACGGAGTCTGATCCAAGTTGAGGTGTTCCCTCTGACACTGACTGCTGCAAGTCTGCTGCTTCTTTTTTCGCCCACCAAGCAAAAAGTGTATGTTCACAGGAGAAGAACAGCTGTGCCATGTCACAGAAAGGGTTCTCGGAGCCCAGCAGCCTGTCTCCAATAGTGGCTGATAACACATGCAAAGAGCATTACTTGAGGGCAAATGTATAGTGATAGATCTCCCAAATGTTCCTCCATGTCTCACAGTTTGTAATTTGGGGGACTTTCTGGGGCAGACCTACTATCTTTGTTGCATTTTTTGTTCTTTTTCCACTTTTTTTTTTTTTCTAGTTTTAAACCCTGTGAACTTGTAGTATCCACAGCATCCTGTGGCAAGGATTTCCCCAGTGTCACTACCTGATGTGTAAACAGACACATCCTACTGTGTTCTTTGCTTGCTGCTTTCATTTGATGCCCCTGATACTTGTAATGTTTTTTTACAATTTCCTTGGACAAATTTTCACTGAGGCCTTTCCTGTCATGCTTTTGGTTGCAAATAAATACACTGCAGTATAATCTCACCCTAAGGAATGGAAGAATGTGTCTGTCCTCAGCAGCCAGAGGTGTATGTCTCTTTTTTGTGCCTCCTAGGCTGTTTCACAAAAGTCTGTGAGTAAGATGCAGCTATAAGAGGTTGTTTGGTTTGTTTTGTTTATTTTTCTGATGAGTGTGACTAAAAATGTTTGGAGCCTCTATACCTGCTGGGGTAATTCTATTTCTGCACATTGGCTTGCTATGTTCTCCATTTAGGCAGGAGACCCAGCAAAAGCCTATTCTCAGTAGGTGGCATTTTGCATTAAGATGCCTTCTGCCAACACAACCTCTCCAGACACAGGCCCTGAGATTGCAATGGATATGATCTAGGACAGCACACAAACACATGCTTAAATTTAATCCACACATGCTTAAGTGCCTTTTGGAAAGAGATTTGTTCCACATTTGTTGCTAGGTATCTGTTAAAGGACCAACAAAATCCAACTGCTGAGTTCCTACTATACATTCCTCTCCTTGGGCAGCCAAGCCAGCATCTATATTGCTTTTGGGTGTCCTCCACATGGCCACTGACACCTAAGGCAAGAGTTTCTGGGATGATAACCTGCTTTATTAGCTGTTTTATATAAGCAACAGGTACCCTGTGTGGTGTCAGGTCTTGCCTGTGCTGCTCCACACTCATCCAGCTGCTAGCCTTCTCCAGCAGGCTTCGCAGTATCCTCCCAAAATGTGCTCCTTGTCAGTCCCAAAAGGCACTCCGTGTTGCCAAGGAGAGATGGTAGTAGCTCCCCGTTGGCATGTCACTGCACTGGGACATGCTGCAGGTGGGGTGTTTTGGCAGCAGAGGACCGGAGCCGTTCCTAGAATGCTAGTGATGCCTCCCTGTGGGTTGCTTGGCCCTACCTGGTGCTGTTTGCGTAATAGAGACTGTCTGTCTGTTATCACATCGGAGATACGAAGCTGTGATTATGAAAGTTGCAATAATGCGCAGCCTCCACACTTGGGTGCATTAGGAACGCGGCATTTGTTCGTGGTCCTGTGCTGGGGGACACACAGCGCTTACGAAATTCTAATACTCTTCTCCATGAGATACTCTGCCAGGGAGCGAGTCGTGCCTGCTTGTGCCTTGTGTCTGGAGCTCTGCAAAGCTGTAATGCAGTGCAGACTGGCACATCTTGCTGCTTTGGGCTCTTATAAAGGTATATAATAAATATGATGCATGGGGTATAGTTTTTTATGGCATCTGACACACAGAGACATCCATGCCTGTGTCCTATCATGGCATTGACCTACCCTGCTTCTGTCACTAACAAGTTTCTTGTGACTCAGGCAAGTGAGAGGTTATTCACAACTTAAATGCCTACCAGTGTTCCTGGCAGCTTAATTCGTTTGCAGATTTTTCCACTCCTTATGTGAAGCAGTTAAAATGGAAAGGGAGAGATGGCAACACTGTCTGGGATAGGGAGCCAGCATAGCTCACTGATTTTGGAGCATGCTGAGAGGTAAGGAGCCAGCCAGAACTGATTTTTCCCATTGCCTCTTGCTGTGGATGTTTTCCATCTGCTGCTGGGGGTGAGCTGCAGATAAGTGGTACTTTGGCAAGGGATAGGGCAGGAAGTGTGTATTGCACAGAAGACTTGACTAAGCAAAGGGGTTTGGAGTTGGCAGCTAGGGCCAGCTTGGTGAGATCTTGGATGAGTTTCTGGTTCCATGTGGACCTGAGGAGTCATGCCTGCAATCAAGTGAGTAACATTCCCAATCATATATCTGGGGCACTTCACCCCTGGTCCTGTTGTTAAGCAGCCCATGAGTTTATGATTGATTATTTGTCATCTCAAGTGATACATTTATGTCTTGCCTAGAGATGAACTCTCAGAAATTCATCAAAGTTTGCAAATTTGTTATTTGCAAATCCCCAGTGCTTCATAATCAAAGTAAATGTCATTTTCTTGGCACACGTTGATCACCTCATTTGTGGTCCTGGGTGTTCAATATCATGTATCTCATCTCACCTCTTATTGCTGGCCTTGGAGGATGAGCCCCACATTTGGAGATATCTTCTGGAAACAAGGTTTCCCACAAAAACTAGCATTGTCACCTGCTATTCTTGCAGAAGTTCCCACAGTAAAATCCTTGGTTGGGGCAGTGTGGGGAGGTGAGCATGTAGAGTGTTAGAGCACAGCCAAAGTGTATTCCAGCTTCCATTCAAGCAGAAACCTTCAAAGTACTTGGGCCTTTCTAAACAGGAGTATTCAATCCTTCCTTATTAAATCAGCAACACAAGAGAATGCCTTGTGTGCTCTCCACGGGGATTCAGCCTCCTCTTGGCCTATTGTCTAAACTTGTATCAGCGACCTTTTAAAAGAGCAGCTGAAATCCAGTCAGACACAATTAATAGATACTTTGCTTATACTTGACAGACATACAAGGTAAGAATGAGGATGTTAGCACGCCAGCCATGCGAATGAGAATGTTGTCACGTTAAAGTATTCTTGGCCGGTTCTGGTGGTGTCCTAAACCAAAGGACAAACCACAGCCATAATCCCCTAAAATGTTCTAATGTTTCATGAATATTTTGAACATTTCCATCTCATGGTGGCTCCCATGCTCAGCACTGCACAAGCCAAGTGGCTGATGTATATACAAAATCTTCTTCAGCAGGCGAGAGCTGTCAGTTGCTGAGTACTGACACGCAGTGGTCCCTGCAGTGAGCCTTACCTGGCTGCATGGAAGTGTTGGACAGGCCTGGCTGTGTGGCACATGTCATTTATCAAGAGCAGTTTCCTATGTCCCGTGCATATTGCCAGTACCAATGACCAGACCAATCACTTCCAAATATTTTCAAAGTTATTTCTTTAAATACATAAATTCCAACACTTTATATTGGGTTCTTGATAGATGTGAATATTATACACATGTATATATATGTGCACTTCCTTAGATATATATTATGTACTTATATTGATACATATTATAGATATTGATGTTATCTTTTTGCATTTCAGTAAAGTTTCTGATCCCATCTATCACAGATCCTTTTGGACAAAATGTCCAGCACATCACTGAATAAACACATCATGAAATGGGTGAGCAACTGGTTCATGGGTCAGGCACAAAGGGTTACAGGGAATGGGCTGACATCTGACTGGGGACTTGGCATAAGTGGGGTTCTGCAGGGCTTTATCTTAGGCCCCATGCTCTTCAATATCTTCAAAAACAACTTGGACACAGGACTGGAAGGGATACTAAGCAAGTTTGCAGACAGTACAAAACTGGGAGTAGCTATTGATTCTTCTCTTGAGAGAGGCCCTGCAGAGACAAATCAGAGGGCTGGGCAATCACCAACCGTATGGAGTTCAGCAAGGGAAAGTGCTGGATTCTGCACCTGGAATGGGGCAACCCTGGATGTACAGACAGGCTGGGAAATGAGATGCTGGAAAGCAGTGGCACAGAAAGGGGTCCTGGTTGACAGAAAGTTGAACATGAGTCAGCAGTGCCCTGGCAGTCAGGAGGCCCAAGCATGTCCTGGGGTGCAGCAGGCCAGCAGCATTGCTGGCCAGGCCAGGGTGGGAATTGTCCAGCTCTTCTCTTCACTCACACAGCCTCACTTTCAGCATTGTTTGCAGTTTTGGATGCCACAATAAAAGAAATTAAGCGATTAGAGAATGTCTGAAGGAGGGCAACCAAGATGGTGAAGAGCCTTGGGTGGAAGCCATATGAGGAGTGGCTGAGGTCACTTGGTCTGTTCAGCCTGGAGAAGAGGAGACTGAGGGGAGACCCCACTGCAGTTACAACTTTTCATGAGGGGAAGAGGAGGGGCAGGCAGAAGGAATCTCTTCTCTGTGGTGGCCAGTGACAGAACCTGACATTGAGGCTCTGAAAAGTGCTCAAATGCTTTTTCCAATGTTACTGAGGGAATAGCCTGAAGTTGTGTCAGGGGAGGTTTAAGTTAGATATTAGGAAAAGGTTCTTCACTCAGAGAGTGGTTGGCCAAGGAACAGACTTCCCAGGGAAGTGGTCACAGCACCAAGCCTGACAAAGCTCAGGAAGCATTTAGACAACACTCTGGGGCACACAGTGTGATTCTTGAGGCTGTCCTGGGCAGGGCCAGGAATTGGACTCTTATAATCCTTCTTAATTGGTCACTTCCAATTATGAATATTCTGTTATACTTATTTCCTTGCATATATTTCTCCAGAAATGAAGACCCGCCAAGTTCTTATCTATTATTGTGTGCTAGTACTGTACAGTGTTGTACTGCCCTGTTCATCAAATTCATGGCCCCATTCTGGAAATGCTGGTCACTTCTTCACTAATGTCAGCCTCCTTCCCAAGGAGAAAACAGTTTAAATAAAGCAGATGGCCACCAAACTCTGAGAGAGAAAATACAAAAATATTTTCTAAGATAATGTGGAAGGTCCTAGAAAGAGTTGGGAAAGGGACTCAGATTTCCTGATGCTCAGATCAGAGATTGACAAAGATGTCTCTCCAAGTGATGCACCAAGATCTCCAGAGTTAACCTCCAACTTGGACTTGAAAAATTGCAATAAAGGCTCTTCAAAACAAGTATTTGGCAGACAATTTCCATAATGCTTTATTTTGGGAACATTTTGATCCTCTTGTGGGCTGCCAACAAAGCAGATGCAAGGTGGAGTTTTTGATTCACTCAGTCATGAGAGACCAAGTCGTTTGGTTCAGTGAGTATGGGCCACGTCTCTCTGTCTGCATGCTGACACGTCTGGGGTTAGGAGTGCTGGATGAAGGACACACTTTTACTGAAGGTCAGCACAAAAGATGAAAGTCTGGTATATATTCAGGTATTTTTAAAGCCCATTTTCCAAAGGAAACAATGCTTCTTTGGCTCTCCATCCTTCCTTTTTCCAGTAGCTTTGTAACACGTCAGTCAGCTTCAATCACATCTGAAAGAGCAGTAGAAGTTTCAAAACCAGTAACATTGTGGCTGTCAGAATAGGTGAAATAATAGAAACCAGTGACTTCTGAAGGAAAGAGAGGGAGAGCCCAGCTGTTAGACATCAGCTGGCCACACCGTCACCAAATGTGAACATGACTTACCAGCTGGCAGGTATCTAGCTCTAGATTATGCACACTGCTATTGTCCCTTGCATGTTGTGGGATGAGGATTCATGCAGAGGGTGAGGAGAAGATGTCTGGGGACAAAGGACATCCCTTTTTCACCAGGAACCCTAGGCTTTACTAGCCCTGTTGCTCAAAGGGAAAGTTATTTCCTTTACATATGGGCAATGCTGAGGAATAGTGACCTTGTCATTTTGCTGTGAGCCTGTGAGTCCCAGTCTCCTCCAGAAGCCAGTTCCGGTACCCAGGGCCAGCTCCAGGGTATGCTCTGTGTCCCACACATGCTCCTCCCTCCATTGTTCGATGGTGGTCTCTGACTGTCAGGACACCATTGTCAGCAGCAGCCAAGTGGACATGAGCATGAGAGAAAGACAGCTGGGAAGACAGCAAGTCTACCAGGAGAGTAAATGAATGATGGCCTCAACCACACAAATAATAACTGGCTGTTTGAAATACTCACTGAAAGGAAAACAGGTTGGGCAAGCTTCTGGGAGCACTTGGGCCAACTATGCATTGCTTAGGGCATGCTGAGCACACCACACACCATCATTAAGTAAGCACTGGCCACTGGTGTGGTGGGAGAAGCCCTCAGTGTCAGGATGTTCACTCAAAGGCATCTGGGACATCCAGCCCATCTCACCACTATTATTGTTGTCAGGCACCACTAAGTGAGAACGCCCAAGGACTTTCTAGGTGAGAGTTACATGACTGTGTCTGAGCCATGGGGGCATGTCAGACTGGCCTGGCTACTAGACCATGAGAGTCTGGGAGTCTGGCTATTAATTTTAGGGACTGGGGTCAGATCCATGGTTGGAAGCAGAAGCTCTCTACAATGAATGACTGCACCCTGGGGCTGACTTGTGCATGGCCTTTGCGCTCTTCATGTTATCTGATAGTTCAGATAAAAGCCCAATTCTCCTTTAAACTTTTAAGCACTTTATAAATTATCAGAGGGCTTTAATCTCTCTTTTCATGAGATAAGGAGCCTTCTAAGCCCCAAACTCTAATTGAATGGCTTTGGTTGTTTTGTTTTAAGCCCCTCTTTGAGGGAAAGCAGGCCCATCATCCTGAGAAATACTTTCCAATGTGATCTCAGCTAGAGTAGGTTTCCTATCTGCTGTTGGGGATGAGCACAAGCAAAGACTCTGGTTGGTTTGTGCTCACAGAGGAGTGCCTGAAAAAAGGATAGAGCAAACAGTGGATATGGATTTATTTACCTCTACACTCCTGTACTTTAGCAGGGGCATAGAAACTTTGCATAAGTTTGCTAGAGAATCAGCTGCTGCTAACCCTACTGTCCAATCTGCCCAGAGACGTTTGCATCTCTGATTAAATTGATCCATACCTACTAATTTATCTAACTGCTTTTGAACATAGTGATTCTGTCCAGAGTATTCACTGTGCTCCAAAGGGACATGTACATCAGACAGGAAAGACTGACCACAGGCAACCATTTCAGATTTTGTCTCTTTGTGAGAATATCTGCACCATCCAAAGGATTCACCTCATGACAAGGGACAAAGGATCCCATGCACATCCACTCAGAGCAGCTGGTATTTCAAGCAGACTTTAACAGAGCTGTTCATGAGCGTGAACTGATGCCTGGGAACTGTCTGTGGGAATTATCTGATGCATAGTTTCATAGAACAAACAGCAGAGACTGAAAGAAGATGTCTGAAACAGGGCAGGATGCAACAGGAAGAAAATATTCTACAAGGAATTACGTGGTAGTGGCTCAGCAAAGAGTACTGCTGTCCCCCAGGCTTTAGGGAAGGCTCTTCTGGTCCTGTGAATGACCAAGACACAGACACAGACCAGCAGGGAATCTGAATCGTTTATTCAAAAAAAAAGAGCTGGTTCTATACACTTTTTCAAGACACAGTATTTCCTTATATGGTAATTCTCACTACATGACTTATCCCATGTTGCCACATCAGCAACACGCATTCTAAGTGTCCTTCTGTGTGGTGATCATGCGCTGTTCACCTGTCTTCAGCTTCCAGCAGGCTCCTCCCGTAGGGGTCTGCCACCTCCTCCCTCCAGGAGGAGACAAGCCTCTCTGTGCTGCCACATGCTCCTTTGTGCTGCTATGTACTTCTCCAGGCATGTCCCACAGCCCACAGCCCAACTCTATCCCATCTCTTCCCACATGGTCCCACCTCTTTGATCCTCAGAAATTGCTCCAGGCCTTCTACACAGTCATCCAGATTTACAGTATCTGCTGTAACAAAGCGTAGTCACTGTGATGGAAGCTACTAGCACTCAGGGAGGGCTGAGGATGAGCATGGTCCTGCCTGCCTTTGGGATAACCATTTGTAACCCCTGCAGAGAAGCTGGACAACTTGCACAGTGCGAGGCTTACAGGAAGCTCTCAGTCCTATGCCCTTTCTGATGGGAAGACAGACAAAGAACAGCAGCCAACAAAAGACAAAGAAATGAAGTGCTGGGTGGTGCTAGCAATAAGTCAGGCTAGCAAGAAGCAGTCCATGCTGGGGATCTTATACAGCATAGCAAGACATTGTCACTCTGAATTCAAACTCTTGTGTGAATAACAGAGGATAAAATCATTGAGATGTCCCAAAGCCATCCCAGTGACACGCAGAATAAGACACATGTCCTCCAGCATGCTCTGTGTACTCAAGGAAACTAGTGAAGGACCAAACTACCTCTGCACCATGAAAGAACTCACATTGCTATCAACATGGCTAGACATAGCTATAGATAAATACTTAGGAGAACAAAGAAGAAGAGTACACAAAAGTCTTGGCTAAAATTAAAGGGTATGGCATTTCTACAAGGCAACAATGTATGTTGTTATTATTATCTGCATGTGGCATCTTCTACTCCAGCTCACTGTCACAGTCTGAACAGGAAGAAAGGAGTCAGAACACTTGTGTTCCTCTCATAACTCTGCATGGTTTATTTGTTGTCTATGGGTAATTCACCTCATATTCACTATCTGTTTTCTACTCTGCAAAAGGAAAAAGTAATAATTATTATCAAATCTCTCTGGTCTGTTGGGAGGTGAAACTGATACAAAATTCCCAGTGGTCTGATATGAAAGATACTATGTACATCAATGCTGTGGTTTACTTCACTTTCTGCTTTCTGGACTGCTGATGTGAAAGCTGAATCTGGAAATATGGACCTCCGAATACCCTGAAAGATCAGTAGCCCTTGTTGGAAAGGGCCATGGCTTTTCTTAAGTCAGTTTTCTCTTCTGGAACTCTTCCTGGAGCAGACATCTATGAGCTGTGCTCTCCACTCTGCAACATCTATCCAAAACCATAGTGCCTGAGAAAGGAGGTTTCAAAATATTTCCCCAGTTCCTCCCCTGGATGCAGGGTAAAAGAATCAGAGGCCTAAGTCTCAGAGTCAGGATCAATGCTGCTTAGGACTAGCTCAGAAACTACAGAGATGAAAGAGTAAGAGCCTACATAGCAATAGAGGTTAAAAATATTGTCAAACCTCTCCAGTGAGGAGGTGGTAGAATTAAGGTTTTCTTTGCATCTAGGATTTAACTCCCTGGACATAAGAAGATCAGATACTGTAGAAATATCATCATGTTACACTTTTTCAATGTGTTTTTCTGATTTACATTGGTCTTAGGATTGCTGAACATGAATTTGTCATCTCTAGGGAAGGAAACCAGAGGTGTTTATGACACACAGTCTTGGTCATGGCAGAAATCAAAAGGTATGTGAAGTGAATGAAGTTAGGGCAAACCTGGCAAGTATTTACCTGGCAGGTAATGTTTGGAAACTGGGACTGGAAGATTCAGCAAGATTTTACAACACAAATGTTTATGCACTTCATAGAAAGTAACATTTCCATCAACATGCCGCTCCCCACATACATTGACAGAGAGACACGCAGATGTTCTGGTGAAGGACAAGTTTGGTCTGATGCTTGAGAATTCTGTGTGGACATACAGCACACTCATTTGGGGCAGAAACTTTGCAGCAGTGGAGCCACCAACTCTGCCAAATCTGTTCTATCTGAGTATCGAGCTCATAACTGGATCAAAATTCAGGGATATTTTTCCTGGGGACAGCAGAGACATATTCTTGGCAGCTAGGCACTTCTCTTGCCTAATTTCAAGTTCTTGCTATAAACTGCAAATTCTCAGCTAACAAGTTTTAAGTGTTGATTTTTTTAGCATGGACAAAAGAAACTCTTTTCCTTCTGGTACTCTGAAAGTAGTCAAAATCCCTAAATGTATGTGGGCATTTTTGTTCAGTTGTTTTCCTTTTTTTTCCCTCTTTTTCTTGTAACAGGCTAAGGCAGATGCCTGGCCTGGAAAATGTCAGCCCAAGTGGCAAAATTGGAAAGTTACAAGCAATTGAAACCAGGACTGGGAGAGACAAGTAAAATAGGTGCTAGTTCTTACATTCTCTAGGACAAAGCAGACCAGCTCAGAGCAAGACAGTCATCACCTGGGGGTAAATGATCCTGGGGAAGATGTTTGGCTACTCCCCTTGGTGAAGATCTATTTCCTCTCACTGCTACAACATTGCCTGCATCTCTCAATATTCATGGCTCCTTGCACAGCCTGTAACTTCAGGACTGCTGTTCCCTGGCAAGCCCAGGGCTTCTTTACCATCTCGATGGAGTGCTTTTTCTTTCCACTTCTTTACTGGGGTGAGCCTGGTCCCAGAGAAGCAAGCAGGGTGTTTCCCCCTGGTGCTGCATAAAGCTAGCAGGCAGCTCTGGGTGATGGGCTGGTTTCTTTTTTCCAAACTCATCTCATTGGGAAGGGCCAGAGATGAGGCCTGAGGGAAGCTGTGATTCATTCTGTCCACAGCTTTTTTAATGAGACCATTCCCATTGTCTGTGAGTGCTGGGGAGGAGAGCATATCTGCATTGGAGGCCGTGCTTGGGCCCAGGATGAGAGGGTGTATGCATGTACCTCTGCACTCTTGGGCTGGTAAGAGGGCTGGTTAACGATCTGGGGTACAGACCAGTGGTACACTCTGGTCTTACCAACTCTGAGCACTGAATAGCAGCAGTGTTTATGCATGATACGAAATGCTGCCACTCACCTTGCTGCTGCTAGGAGGTGAGGAGTGGGTGGTGAGGCTGCAGCCTCCCCAGAGATGAAGTCTGGCAGCCATGGAGAGTGCAGCAGACAGGCCGTTGCCTCTGTATTTCTAGGCAAGTAGCTCCTGTGGAGCAAGTCATTAAGTAACAGCTATGACTGCTGCTGACTGGTGTCGAAAAGGCTGATGTTCATGAGGAGGGTGTAATGAAGCAAGTCAGCAGAGCAGCAGAAAGCAGCTGGCAGGCAGGTGAGCATCTCTGCGCATTGTGAAAAATGCATTGCAGTTGCCTTTCTAGAAAAGGCACTCCAGCACCAGGATGGCCAGATGTGTATAAATCTGGTAGAGGTCAGGCACTGGAATCCCAGTGGTGCTTTTGAAGATGATAGCCCCTCTCTGCATTAGCAATATGCCACACATACTCCCTGGCATAGCACCAGGCTTTCACCTGCATGGTGCTCTGTCAGCAGCACATCCATGTGCGGCCCTGACTTGGGCAATGTTAAATCTGACAAGACAGAGGGGATACAAAGAGGGCCTTTGCTGTTTTCTGTCCAGTTGGATCTTGCATTCCCAACTCTCTTGTCTCCCCCTTGCTCTCAGTTTGTGTGATACCTTGAACTAGTAATAATGCCTGTGTGACAGTGTCCAGCATGAAACAGACACATATGTGCTTCCTTCTGACATACGCAGCAAAAGCAGTATAAGGTGAAAAGTGTTTTGAATGAGAGAGCCTACTCTCATGGATCCTCTCCAGCCCTAGGGAGCACTTCCCTTTGGGAGAGGTGTTTAGAGTATTGCAAGGTCCAGAGGGTTATTACTAACTGGGCAAATGAAGAATCAGAAGTCCCAACTCAGCATGCATGTGGATGTCCATGCAGGATAATGTGTGTGCTCCCAGGCTGTCTTTTCTCTCTGTACGCCTCCTTTGATACCCAGTCCTATTTTCCCAGCCCTGTACCTCTTTTTTGTCAAGCCTTTGCCTTTGGATACTAATGGATATTCTTCCTTCCCCTTTCACCCTCTCATCCACACCATGCCATCTGTACCCTCCAGCAACAAGAAGAAAACTTGTATCCATCCTTCCTGATCTCCTGGTCCCCTCTTTGCACACAGACTCATCGCCCCTCCACTGCATGCAAAACCCTATGTCTCCCACTCCATTCTCACTGAACAACCACTTCTTTCCTCTCCTAGCCCCATGCTATTTCCCGGGCATGTACACAGCCTTCCCTCCTCAGAGGCAATCAGAAAGTGGGCCAGAACTCATTGATGTGTTTCAAAACCTCTTGGTAAGTCCTGGATCCTTTGAAGTGTAGCAGGAGCTCCCAAAGAGAGTCAGGTCTTTCTATTCTCATTAGGATTATATGCTTTCAGGCAAAATTTAGCAGGCTGTCCAGAATACTTGTCAGAGTTGGGAGTTCAGAAGAAGCAGAGTAAGACTTTACAAAAAAAGAAAAAAAAAAAGCAGCCCAGACTGAATAGCCCAGAGGCTCTGCTTCTGACAGCTAATGTTACAGTAGAGCTTGGCTCTGGCACGCTTTGCCATCTTGCTTACCACAGGCTCCTCTCCTCGTCATGGGAGCCAAACTGGATGGAGCCACTACTACAGCTCTGGGGTCTTCACAGTTTGCTCTAGCAGTGGTTTTTAGTTGGCCATGCATGCATAAGTAGAGTCAGGGGATTTTTCTTCCTACTCTGGTCTTTTTTCCTTCTGACACCTTATGCCCTCCATCATACAGATGGGGCACTCCTGTTTTTTGGTGGTGGGATCCTTGACTCTGTATGTGTTATTCTAGGTTGCAAAATGAATTGGTACATGGCTCACCTTGTTTTTGGCTTCCACTGACCACTGAGGAAAACTGCAGCCCCTTGATTTCTAGCCTGAGGGGCTTAGTTGGATATTGCTATAAGGGTCAAAATCAAAAAAAAAGAGGCAAGGGGAACTAGAGAAGAAGATCCCTGTTCCCTGGGGTAATCTTGGAAGAGGTCAATCCAAGTTTGGCTGTTAAACATTAGCTCTTTCAGTCAGGCTGAGACAGCACACACTTCTACATCCTCATCTGCATTGATCAGCTCCCTGATTTCATAAGGAGGAAGATGGACATCTTGAGAGAAGAGCCTGGCCTTCCTCATCCAACCTGGCTAGCAGCATGGAAAAATCTCCAGCAACTGTTCTGCTGCTGGCATATGGTAGGTGGTTCAGGCATGTGTATTTTGGAGAGGGATAAGCAAGGTGCCTCGGGGGCCGAGGAACATGCCCATGGCGCAGACACCCTCCTCCATGAGCAGCACCAGGAGCGGGCACGTTGCGCACGAAACCGCCAAAGCTGCCGCTGGGCGCAGGGCGGGATCACACCCAAAATTTCTTTGTTTTTGCAACACAAAGGTGGAGACAGAGCGTCAGGGAAGGGGAAGTCCTACTTGTTCTTCCCTCCCAGTGAGGCGTCCTGCATCCATACCCCTGCGTGTCTGGGGCTGCCGGCAGCGGCCCAGATTTCCAGCACCACTTCTGCTGCCCCTGGGGGGATAGCATTCATTACTGTCCTCAGTAAGAGTCAAGCACCATTAAAAATGCAGCTATTTCAGACTAAGCTAGCTTTATTTTGTCATGTACATGTAGAGGTAGAATGTGTTTTTTTGAAAGCAACATTTCAGTACTAGGAAGGATGCACACTGAAGGATCCACCAGTAATGAAATGTTATTGCTAACTCATCCCAATCTGCCCGAGTGGCAAGGACAGCAGTTATTTATGGCTGGGGATGTGTGCTCAGTCCTGGGAGCCCACCAGGTTCCCCTGATGTCTTACTAGGTGCCAGCACTCAGAGACCAGTGCACAAAGTGCTTGGGATTGCTACAATGCAAGTGGGAGGCTTTTCTGAGTGCACCTGAGTTTCCCACCCAGCTGAAGTGAGCTGTAAGGGCAGAGTGGGGCAGGAAGGGGACAGGTGGTGCAAACACCTGTGGGGCTGTGAGTAGTGGGCAACAGAGCCTGGATGTCTGGGAGGATGCAGGGAGGGGGCACTGCGAGCAGCTTGGTGCTTGCTGCTGGAGGTGTTGGCAGTGGTTCTGGTCCCAGCCTGTGGAAATGGGCAAACCCCTCCTGGCAAGCAAACTCTGTGCTAAAGAGAGGCACGGATGAGCACTTGCAATCAGTCGAGATATGTGCATGAGAACTGCCAGGCAAATGTGAACTTGCCCTCCTCTGCCAGACAGTTACAGTGTATATCATCATGATCCTTTGCAAACAGGGGTGCAGCAGGATCGTGGGCAGAGAGCTCAGATCTAGGGTTTGATGCCAAACTCAGCAGATAAGTATCTGAATGAGGAATCATCCAGAGGAACCCTGCAATAGGACAGCAGAAGAGTAGGAAGGAGACAGCATGCTCTATGGATGCCTGTCCTGAAGAGCTTGCTTCCCTGTCAAGTCCAGGAGCAAAACCTTGGTGTGTTTGACACAGAAACTTCCACTAATTTTTGACAGCACTACTTGAATATAAGGAAAACATCTTCTGCTCTCTCTGCAAAGGTCATGGAGTGATGCCTCTGGCTGTCAACCCTGTGCCGTCTCTGGCTGGGACCAGGCAGGGAAGTGTGAGTAGCTGAGAGCAGCTGGGCTGGGGAAACAGAGAAGCCCAGATTTGCTCCTGGGTCTCTGCACAGTGTAGAAGACAAGTCTTCTCCCCTTCCTAACCCCACCTCCTGTGATGAGCAGAGCACTGGGAATGAGCTTAAAGCCTGTGTCAACCCTGCCTTGATCTCCATGTGCACTCTGCATCTCTTGTGACTTTGTCAACACTATCAGCCAGATGCTGTCTCTGGTGAGAGGGCTGTCTCCTCAACAGCTGAGCAGAACAGAGTGGAGGTGAGAAATTCCCTCCAGAAGAGATAAGCAGAACTCTCCTTCATGTCCCTTACTCTGATTGTCCCTTCCTGCAGCTGCTGATGCATGAGAGTGAAGACCTCTAGGGACGAGGGAGGGAGGGAGGGAGGGAGGGAGGGAGGGAGGGAGGGAGGGAGGAAGGGAGGGAGGGAGGAAGGAAGGAAGGAAGGAAGGAAGGAAGGAAGGAAGGAAGGAAGGAAGGAAGGAAGGAAGGAAGGAAGGAAGGAAGGAAGGAAGGAAGGAAGGAAGGAAGGAAGGAAGGAAGGAAGGAAGGAAGGAAGGAAGGAAGGAAGGAAGGAAGGAAGGAAGGAAGGAAGGAAGGAAGGAAGGAAGGAAGGAAGGAAGGAAGGAAGGAAGGAAGGAAGGAAGGAAGGAAGGAAGGAAGGAAGGAAGGAAGGAAGGAAGGAAGGAAGGAAGGAAGGAAGGAAGGAAGGAAGGAAGGAAGGAAGGAAGGAAGGAAGGAAGGAAGGAGGGAAGGCTTCTCATCTGTTCAAATGGGGTCTCTGGAAACACCTTTCTACAATAGATACATGGTGGTGTGAGGCTGCATTTGAGGCCATTCCTTGAGAGCTGTGCTCCTTTCCTGGAACAACTACTGCATACAGTCCACTGTTCTTGTAAGTGATCAGTCCTTTTTGTGACAGCACGGTGGAGGCACCAGTCGGGGAGTGTGGGCTTGAGCTCCAGCACTTTCAACATTTGCAGTACTGGTTTCAGTGCTTGGACATGCTGGTCAAGAGGGCATGCAAGGACTTTTGGCAGTATGGCTTTTTTAATAACCTGAGTGAAGGAAGACACTGGCTGCTGGCTGCTGGGGAGCAGAATTTCAAAGGGCAGCTCTCTTGCCTGGTCTTCTGAGAGCCAGTGTGACCCAGCAGCATCCCATGAGCACCAGCAATGAGATGAGCTTGAGGTCTCCCCAGTTGGGGCAGGTAGGGTCTGGGAGCCCAACGGCAGGAGATTATTCCTCATTACCCCTGCAGATGTTACCTGCGTCACAAAGGACGTCAGCTCCAAAACTGCTGATAGGAGCAGGGATATTTCTACATGGAGGAGTGTGCAGGGGGGAGATCTGGAAGAACATACAGACTCAGCAACCCTCGTACCCCCAGCTCTCCACCTGGAATCCTGGGCCTGTCCACAGAGATCAGGGAGCTGTTTTTACAGCACTTAGTAAGTGGAGATGGTAGAAACACAATGGAAAAAAACCAGGAAGGGATGGTGTGGGACTGTGGTCTTCCAGAATGGTGGGAGAATGGGTAAGCTGCTTGGAGACAAGTCCACACAGAGGCAAAGCCCTTCTGTGTAGGTGGTAGTTGGTTTGACCCTTGAGGACCTCACCTATATCTGAGACTTATTTGCAGTTTCTGGAATGATTGCACCTTTCCTAGAGGAGTGCAGGAGGGGGACAGTATTTGTCACACTCAGTGTGAACAGTGCTAGTGACAATAGTAAAACCACACTTAAGCATGTTTTCAATCCCATTTTAATTGCCTCCAAGGCCACAGTTTATGTGGACTAGCCATACATGGCTAAAGACTTCTCTCCTACCAGCTAACTGATCTTCCCTGGACCCTTGGGCAATCTCTCATAGGTGTTATTTTAAATATGCAAACACATATGATCCCTACCGCATGCCACCTGAGGTCACTGTAATCACAGCAAGGATGTCTTTGTGTGCTGTGTCCCCTCAGGGAAATTGGCCACACTGAGATTGCCCACAATGAAAAGTGCCATCTTTTTAACTCCATCAAAGGGAAACAAGCCTAATGTTCAACGCTTTGGTTTAGGTTTAGCTGCCTCTACTTTGCAGGCAACCACGAAGGCTTTTGAGTGCTTTCTAATGAGGTCAGTTCCTTCAGGGGTGAAAGGAGACTGGATGCCTTCCAAGCCAAGATGCTAATGGGAATAAGCATATGGCATATGCGTGTAAATTATAACCCAGCTACGTGCTAACATGCCAGCACCTTCCTGGCCCTGTTTGCTGGAGTCTCCCTGCTGCCCCAGGGGTGAAGGGCTCCATTCATCCTGTAGGCCACACAGTTCTCCAACTGAGAAACTGAATTTTTAAGTGATGGATTTAAAGCTATCGAAAGGAAGCAGGATTAGCAGGGTGAGAGACCTTTCAACCACTTATCTGTGCCTGCCCTCGATGCTGTGAATTACTGGTGCTCCCCAGGCACTTCCCTCTGTGTACTGCTCCACAGCAACTATCACTGGTCTTACCTCCCCTCACCAGACCTGGCTTCTGCTTCCCAGCCACCAGCTATGGCAGGACAGGAGTGAGCCACAATACATGCAGGTTTTTTTCTCTCCACTCCATGCTGGAGAATGCCCTCCCTCAGACTGGATTTCCTCTCTCCCCTGCCTGAGAACGCTACTGACAGCTGGAGACTGTCATTTCTGCCCTGGAGGTCATTGTGCTCCGGGAGTAGGGGATGCAGGAGCCCAGAACATAGAGGGCATGCTTCCCTCCCAAAGCCTCCCTCTTCTGGTCCGTTGGCCCTGGCTCCAAGTTGCTCCAGACCCTGATGGTTGCTGGCAGTCCTGCTGAGGACCTCTGTCTTCCCTGACTCTTCCCTGACTGAACTCTGCCCCTGCACCTCTTTGTCCTGCACCCCATGTTGATCCTAATTCTTTGGCCTCTTGCAAAGTTCAGTAAGGTGTCAGCTTTGCCACATGGTGGCACGTTTTTTGTAGCCTGAGCCAAGAATCAGGCCTGCAGCGAGACACTCAGCTGCACCTCCTCTCCCATCACAGCATTGCTGGAGGGTACAGATGCTCATCTGGAATATGATGGCACTGCCTGGATGCTGAGGGAAAGGGTTTTGCAATGCCAGAATGGCCCCCAGCAAGACTGGTCCTCTGGGACTCAGTATGACTCCCATGGCCAGGGCTGGAAAGAGGTACCTTGGTGCTGGTGCACAGTATCAGCCTGTGGCTGTTTTGCTCCCCAAGTGCAAAGCTCCCAGCTTGTTTATTTTTCATTAAGCCTCCTCATTAAGGCTGTTTCTCATGTGACAAAGGGGAGAGGGGATGAGGGTGCAAGGAGGGAGTAGTGACAGCCCGCTCAGGTTAAGGCACCAGATCTGCTGAGGGGCAGGTTGAGCTGGACACTCAGGCTGAGTGCTCAGAGCCTCCAGTGCTGTCAGGAGCCAGCACTGGGAGCAGGAAGGAAGAGGAGACCCCTGTGCTAGGTCTGCTGCCCCAGAGGAGCAGGCTGGGCACCGCCGGCCAGCCCGTGTGCCTGCAGGCTCTGGAGACTCCCACTGGGGCAGGGTCTGCCCCAAGGGGGCCCTTATCTCTGCTCACATCCCTCCTGTAGTGCCCACCGTGCTAAGTGGCACTGATAAGGGTCTGGGGGAGAGCGGGGGCCAGGAGACGTCTGATTTATGGTCCCTCAGCCCCTCTGGTGGCTCCAGTCACTGTGACTCCTGTCAGCTCAGCCAGCCCCATGTCTGTGGGGACAGGGCTTTCCTGGGATAGGGTGTTTGCATTGCGGGGGTGCCTGCACCCTCAACAAGGGTCACATTGCTTTTTAATTTCTTGCAGGAAGAGCATCTGGAAAGTGTAGTCAATTACTGGATGGAAGACTCCCTCACAAGACCGTGGTATTTATGAGTTCCCTCAGCCTGTGGGGGTGCTGACCGCAATTAGAGGAGAAGGGGGAGTGAAAGTTGCCTGTGGTGAACTCCAGGACAGTGGAGCTGGAGAACAACTTGCTGGCCACTGCCATAGGGGCAATAGCTCCTGGGGTGATCTGGGAATGGTTGACAGACCTGAGGGCTGGGGGAGAAAAGGCAGTAGCAGAGTTTGCTGTTGGGAGGAGATGAGGAAGATGGAGCAGGATGGGAACAGCATGTGGGGCTAGTGGGACAGAGTTGGACTGGGGGTGATGTGGAAAAATGTAGTGTTTAGACCACGATGAAGACATGGGGTGCACGAGGAGGATTGTGCACGTGTTTCCTGACTCCCTTGTTGTGCCCAAGACCCCAGTGAGTAATCTGATATAACAGATGTTAGGCCAGAAGATTTGTGCCTACTTGTAACCCTCTTGGGTCCCACAGAGGGGCTTCAAAACATGCTTCAGTGTCATACACATCCTTTAAATGCTGTGTGCTGATGAGGCAGCATTAAGGGGTCATCAGTCTTGTCCATTCCCAACAATTTTTTGCCTGCATAACCCCATCAACTAAGGGAAGGAAAAGTCATCCTGTTCCTTCCATTAATACAGTAATGCTGGCAAGAGTAATAAGATAATGTGCTGTTCTGCTGGCAAAAAATTCATCCAAAACAAGCCACCCTGGCATGTGCAGACTTTTTGCCGATTGAAGCTGAGTCTCCATTGGGAGTGTTTTCCTTGCTGGTAATGAGAATGAGGTGCCCTGTGTGGTGGCAGGTGAAGAAGCTTGTGGTCAGCAACCTGTGAGTCAAGTGGTAGAAGAGGACTAACTGGAGGCCCACTTAATTTGTCCCCTTGTCCCCACAGGTCCCATCTCCTCAGTGATTTTTTCCTGAAGCAGCTCCCACCAATTATAGAATTGGTTCTTGCTAGCCTTGCCCCATGCCTCATGCATTGCATTAGCTGCCAGGGCAGTTGCACTGCTTGAAGACATGCACCCATCCATGGAGCGGGCAGTCTTGTCCTCACTGACTCTCACTGTCAGCATGAGAGTATGTACATGCGTACAGTAATTGAAGAGATCAAGGCTGAGTGCGCCCAACAGACCGACAAAGCCAATTACCCCTCAGGAATTTTTGCTCCTCAGGCTCGGATGGTGATTACAAAACCTTTGCCATTAAAAGTTAGCCAAGAGAGAAACTTGTTGCCAGAGTCTGTCAGGAATTTCCCATGCCCATCTGACACACAGAGTGACCACAAAATGTGCAGCAGCCAAACCATGGATATCACCTTTTCACAGGCCTAACATTCCCCTCTACTTTAGGAGGTGGGTAGCATGACATAAATTCATGGATATCCACAGGGACAGTGCATGTGTCCACATTTGATGGCACACAGAGCAAATAAACTGTAAAGCTGCAGTAATAGGAGGTTGTGAAACCAACAGTGATTGCACTGACAACTTCCATTTCTGGCTGTGTGCTCTGGGCCCAGCTGCAAGGTCTCAGGGTGGAGATGGAGGAGGGATGAGTGGCTGCAATACAGGCAGGGACAAGGGGTCCTGCTGCTGAGATCCTGTGTCCTGGACACTGGCAGAAAAACCATGTCCTACCCTCACTTTGTACAGTTGGCAATGAGATCACTGGGTGTATGGGGTGAAGGGGAAGAGTGGGAAGGCTACAACTGGACCAGTACTACAAGCCTGACTGCCTTATTCCTCTTTTGGATTCATCCTGCCTCCCTGGCCTCTCTGCTTAGTGTGGGTGTTCACTGCAGAGTTAATGAAATTGTAGCTCCAGTGTTGCTGGTAACTTGTGTCTTATCCACACCCACATCCCTATAATTCAAAGATGCTTTTTGAGCTGGCTGGCCAGCCAAGGAGATAGGCTAGAGTGCAACCCCAAGGCTGCTGACATAGCTGCTCTGCAATGCGGGTGCAGCTACCCTTTCTCCCATGCTGCCAAGTCCTCCAGGAGCTCTTTTCCCTCCTCTGGGTCAGACAGACATCTCCCCTCCCAGTCCTCTGGGAAAGGGTTTGTAGAGCCATGCCATTTCCTGCACACCACATGGGACTGTGGGATAAGCCCCCAAAAGCATGGAGAGCAGCCAGTAAGGCACAGCTGCTTTTCTGCGAAGTCAGCTAATGGAGAGAGAGGCTGGACAGTAAACTACATGAGTTTACTCCGTAATGTGGATGAACACTTGCTGACATAAACCCTGTGCATCCTAAAAGTTGGATCTTGCACTGGAAGAATTGGGGAAAATCTCACAATATGCTGCCAATCCTACTATTTTTCATTTCTTGTCCCCTCTAGGGTTTGGTAGTGGAGCTAGGAAATTTGCTATTGCAGTTTAATTTTTATTTGTGGTAATTCTCTCCTATGCAAAGAAAATAACACCAGGCTGGAGTCCATTGACATCTCACTTAGGCCCAAAGTACTCCACATGTATTCAAAAGGAACTAAAATGTCAGATTAGGCTGGTGTTAGCCCTTTGCACCACAAGACTGTCACTCTAGCATATTCCTTCTCCTTTTATTCTTTTTAGACTACCTCAGTTTTGGTAGAATATTGTCTCTAAAACCCTCTTAGCTATGGCTCTGTGAAAACTTTCTGGAAATTCACTACTTGTAACTGCAACCACACTTACCACTCTTAACCACTCTGGCATGCTGCTTTTGCTGTTTCCTGATCTGTGAAGAAGGAAGGAGAAGAGATGTGATCAGTTCACTTGGCCTTTGATTCTGCTGTCTGGGGGAATTAGCGAAAATGATGCTTTTTGGAAGTTTCACACCTCTTCTCTTCCAGATCTTTTAAGCCTCACTAAAAGTCACTTACCAAAACTGAATTTGGTGGTAAAACTCTGGCCCTGGTCCTGTAAAGAGCAGTTTATGAGTGCACAGCTGAGTTAACCTAGCCTCACCTGGAGGTGGAGGAGGGGACAGCAACTGTGAGAAACACATAGTACAATTAGGGCTTGTGTTTGTAACTCTACAGCACTTTGACAGCAGTATCTACAATTAGAAATTCCTTCTTCTTGTTGTATTGTTTCCTCTTACAGCCACTGTATGAATGTATGAAGATGAATGACAAATGATGCAGCACCTTTACAAGACGGGAACTTCATACTCCAGCTCAAGAAGAAATAATCTAGTTAATGAGTTTCCTAGGCACTGCTTCTTGTTTTTCATGTGCTCCATGTCTATGCCTTGCAGCCCTCCTGTATACTAATTCCCATTAGGAGTTTTCAGTGATTTGTTATGCTTTTTGTTTCTGACTGCCAGTGAAGAGCACACACATACCGCTTCCTTTGTGTTCCAATCAGTCCTCAGTAAAATCACTGCCTAAACTAGCTAAAGTCTTCCTGCACCTCATAGAGTAACTTTTAATGCCCTGGCATGCTGATGTTACAAATATGCCACAGAGCAGTCTGGAAGCAGGAGGTGCTTGTTGGATTTAACAATTCTTTCATCCTACTACTCTTAAACCATCTTTTGTCCCTAATGTCTGAGCACTTTGAGAGACTTTGTCCTGGGATTGCCTTATTTAATGGAATCTCTGCTTTATTCTGGCTTGATTTAGAGAAAATCTGTGGCGCTCTGGCACACAAGAGCAGCATCAGATCTTGGTCTATTTCTGTCCCTCTTCCCACCCCTATTACACCCCAGGCTTTGGAGGCTGTGGTCCCATGTCCTGTGGTGCTGGAAAGGGTCTATCCTTTGAGCACCACCTCATGAAGCCATCTGATGCTGACCACTACTCCCTTTCCTTGATGCAGAGAGAGCACATAGGGTTGCAGTCTTCCTCACTCAGCCTCGTGAACTCAGTCCGGTGTGTGCAATATGATCCCACCTGCTCCAAGCCTCACTGGTGCTGCACAAGATTGCACAATTCAGGCCTCAGGAGCTGTTGTGCGGGTGTGCCTGCATTCTACACTGGAAGAAACACAGGTAGTTCCTTGTAATAGCCTTTGTTTCAAGGCTCTGAGGAGATCTTAAGAGCCTGTCCCTTTCCTTTGTCAGCTGTAGCTTCATTTGCCCATCATTGGAACACACACAGTGTGTGGGAGAAGTAATGACAGGGAAGGAGAAAGAATTCACAATGTAAACAGTAACACACTTTCACCTCGAACAGATACCAGAAGAGAGCCCAACAAATGACCCTGCAAGGAAAAGGATCTCTTACCAGTCTGGTGTGCCTGCTAAGGGAAGGTTGTAGACACTGCCTTCACAGACACTGTGTTTTCTGCAGGGCAGTCTGATGCTGTGAGGAGCACTATATCTGTGGCTGCACTTGTTTACTGCAGTGTGATGTGGCTTTTGGAACTGCAGACAGAAATGTCAAAAGGTTTTATACTTGGCACACATCTCATAGAGCTGTGGCTTGTAAAACTCAGACTGGCCTACTTTTTTTTCCAAATATTCAAGAAAAATACTTGGAAACGACATTTTGCTGAAAATTTTGTTTTCTGAATTTTCTGATTAATTTAGAGAGAAAACAGAGGTCCTGGAATTTCCCACAAAGTAGAATTTCTGTTTTTCTGCCAGCTTGACTCAGCAAGACTATTTCCCGGAGGAATTTGACCATGAGCATTCATACTAGTTAGACAGTTTGTTTGAATCTCTGAAGTTGGTGAATGCAAGAAAAAGAGTATGTCATAAATCCTTGTGTAGTTTCTGCCTCATGCCTTCATGTGAGCAGAGAAGATCATCTCACCTCTCTCTCCATTCTCCCCTATAGGTTTCCTGGGAACACCCTATCTAAATGAGTACCAAAGCAAAGGTCTGTGGAAAGGGCCAAAGCTGATGGAGATGTGCTCTGTGAATTGTTTCCTGTAAACAGCTTCCCCCTTTATTTCTCTTTATGAATGACCTCAGTTTCTACAACACAGCGTCTTGGTTGCAATTACATGGAAATTTCAGCCTTTTTTATTAGGACTGGATAACTGAATTTCAGAAATATTTTTTTCGGGTGTCATTTTTGCTTGTGGGTTCACCACAAGGAAAGGAATGGGGAAGGATGGGATGGAAACAGTGGAGGCTTGAGGCAGAGTGGGGGCAGGAGGAAGTGTTCCAGAAATGGCAGAATCACTGGCTTGAGAGGCCTCATCCCAAGCCCTGAACTGAGACTCAGAAGAACAACTGGAAATAGTCTGGCCTATCCTTACCCAGATAGGGTGTAAGGACTACAGTGATGGATATTTTACCATAGTAAAAAAAAGTCTTTGTGTAGCTTCTTCTTTCAAAGCTGCATTAGGAAAAAAAAACAGAAACAAACTAATAAATATCTTACCTCTTTTTACAAAAAACCCAAGCCAAACAAACAAAAAAAAAAAAGCACCAACCAACCAAACAAAATAATCCCAAAATCTTGAAATCTTGGAGATCTTCCTGGTACTGCAGAGATTTGCTGAATGCAAGTGTAGCTTTTGAACTGCTGAAGTCTGTGGCCTGGAGGCAGCCATGAGGTTAGATGAGATGTTCTGGCTGGCCCTCTATGGCCTCAAGGGACTGTGAACCTCAGCTAAAACAATGTTACGCTGAATCAAGTTCAAAGCCTATGAATTGGGAATTCAAGCCTGAGCCTAGTTCAGGGGAAAGGAACGAATTCCTGGTATTTGATGACAGTGCAAGAAGTTACTAGAAAGTTTCTCTGTGTATGCAAAGCAAAAGCCAAATAACTGACTGTGTTCATGTCCAAAACATTTAATTTTTTTATGGAGTGATAACAGAACCTGAAGTGTGATAAATAGCTTCTAAATCTGCCTTCGTTTCAGTGCTAGTGCAGGAGGACTGGTAATTTTAAAAGCTTGTTGGAAACCTGAACTTTGATTGATGCTATTGGGGTAGCTGCTGCTTTTCCCGTGGTTTTATAATGGATGTGTCCCCTAAATTTGTGTCTGGGCCTAAGCCTGCACTTAGAACCACTGGTCCACTTGGCTTTCCTCGCCATGGTGTGGTTTCAGTGACTTTGTGACCCATGTGTGTGCTGACTTGCAGGTGCTCTGCACTTTAGCATGTCCAAAGAGGGACAATGAAGCTGGTGAAGGGTCTAGAAAACATGTCCTGTGAGGAACAGTTGAGAGAACTGGGGTTGTTTTGTCTGGAGGAGACTCAGGAAACAAGTCAGACTCAGTTGTTTGCTACAACTACCTGAAAGAAGGCTGCAGTGAGTGGGGGTTGATCTCCTCTACCATGTCTCCAGTGAAAAGATGAAAGGAAATGGCCTTATGTTGTGCCAGGAGAGTTTCAGATTAGATATTAGGAAAAAAATTCACTGAAAGAGAAATTAAGCATTGAAACAGGTTGCCCAGGGAGGTGGTGTAGTCAGCATCCCAGGTAAGTGTTCAAGAGGGGTCTGGATGTTGTGCTTGGGGATACAGTTTAGGGGTGATTATGGCAGTGATGGGTTGATGGTTGGACCAGATGTTCTTGAGGGTATCCTCCAGCCTTAATGATTCTGTGATTTGCTAATCCTGTGATATATGGGTGGGGATGGCTGTATGAAGCATGGCTTGAGGAGCTTGCTGGGGTTTAGACCACTTCCTAGCAGGTTCTTCCTTGAGCTGTTTGGGTGTAGAAACACTTCATCCAGGTGACCACAAAAAGGTACTTTAGGCAACGGATGTGAGAAACTGTAAATCCTCAATGATTGCTCACACAATGAAGTCTGTCAGATAGCAGAGAGCTGATCACTGAAGTCTTATACCTTTTGCAGGCTAATAGCCTACAAAATGATTGCCAGGAGCTTCACAGATTTTTGGTAGAATTTGTTTGTAGAATTGTTTCGTAATGATGGAAGAACAAAATAACTGAAGATAGCATATTGTGATCTGGAATTTTACAAGTATTGAAATTGTACTTTATATTGCATTTTCAAATTTCAGGGCCAAAGGATGAATTATTTCTTTACTTGCTTGCAAGATGACAAAAAAGCCACTGTGACTTTTAAAAAAAATTACTTCTGCATAGTAATATCTCATTTTTCTTTCAAAGTCTCAAGCACTACCGAGGTGATAGCAGTAATTCTGCTGAATGGCACAGGGAATATCAAGATCACTTTACAGAACTGTTTAGAGCTGTTCAGTGACATAACCATTACTACCTTGAAGCTGAACCCTTTGTTAGTGTTCTAAGATGGGAGTGAGGTTTTGCGAAGTATTCATTGGTTCTTTAGAAAGTTGTTTAGGTTTTTTTCCTGCTGCTCTGAAAGCATATTTTTATTTTAACCCATGCTTTGTGAAATTCTGCATGCTTTTGCTGCCCAAGTAGAAAGTTATAACTGTGAGTGGTTAGATTCAAATCTTTATGCTCAGGTATAATTAACATGCCAAACTCAAGTAGCTGGCAAATGGCCAGCATGCTCCGCAGCACTGCTAACATCTGTCACCCTGGCGTGTCTGGAATCAGAGTTGCTTCTGCCTCCAGAAACAAGAGGGCTTTACTGATGTCAGGACTCTGCATGGTCCAGGAGGAAGAAACAAGTCACCAAGACTGGTCATTACACTCAAAAACATCATTTGTTGGGGTCTGCTTGACTTACTTTCTACTTGGTCTCTGCTGTTCTGCTGTCATCGTGGGACGAAGCAGAAAGGGCAGAAATGTTTTTCTTGTGTCTGAACTCACAGAACATTTAAAACTTGGGTGATTTCCCTAGATGGGACCTGCTCAGGATGATCCCATTCTTCATTACTATTCCAGGCAGGGCAGGGTATGTACTCACACTGTGTGCTGGAATATGTGCAGTCGCTGCTAGGAAGGCTGTAATAATGTGGTACAGATTTCCTGGTCTACTTGTGTATTTTCTTCTTTGGTCCCCATCACCACAATATTTGGGCAATGTGTCTGATAAAACAAGGGAGTCAGTAACAAAGGGACACCTGGTTATTAGAATGGTGCTGACAGGAGGAGGCATTAGCATCCTTTTGTCCTCACCTGGAGCCCAGACATGCTTGTCTTGAAACTCCAGAGGGAAATACATCCATTGCCAGGCTGTGCATGTTCCCTACACTCACCGGTCTCTGCCTGGGTTCATTCAGAGAGTAATGGTGAATGAGAGGGATGTGCAGGCTCTGGAGCCTCCAAGGCTCCTCCAAGGTACCTAGGGCTTCTTCCTAGTTTTTCAGAAGACACCTCTGGGACCTCAGGCAAGTGTCGTGTTCCTCAGGAAGCTGAATATTGCTCTCTAGTACCCTCTAGGGTTCAGAACACACAGAACCTGGGAACTCATGGATGTGAGATGGAGTCCATAGGAGCAGAACTGCGGGTTGGGCAAGAGTGTGAAGGAGACACCCTGGTCACGTCACAAGTACTCTAATCCAAAGGGCTCTGAAGCACTATTTTCCGCAAGGGTGCAACTTGCCATTGTCTCGAGGTCCTCACATCACCTCTGTCCCACCTGCAGGTCTGACCCAAGCAGCAGATGGGAGTGACTCATCACCTCACAGCCAAGTCACTGAATCAGAGCATTTCGAGGCAGAGGCGTGGTAAGGATACTTGGGTCAAATCCTGACAGTAAAACAATGAGCCTGAGGGGTCTTTATTGTCCATGACACTGTAGACAATAATATTTTTGTTACCAGAGAAATTGCTAGGGGGATATGGAGACAGCAAGCCCTCTACATACCACAAGACACAAGAAAATATTGCTCAAAAGTTGTGTCATGTTTTGGATTACTACTCTTGATTTATTTCTTCTCCCTGCCTCTGGGGATGCAGTGCTGAGGCAATCCAGGAGTAAGGATGCTGCGTTTTTGGAGCACAGTCAGGGTTGGACCATCAGCATTACTTGTAAGCACAGCTTAAGTCTCTCACCAGGAATAAAAGCCATTTATCCTACAAACAAAGCTTATTCAACTGCAGGCCCCTAATGCTGATGCTTCACTTTTCCCCTATTTCCTAAGAAGATAAGCTTAATAATTTTCATATTTTAATGATATGGTATCTACCTTTTTAGTGTCTTTTTAACTTTTTTTGCATTTGGACTTGTAGCCATGAGCGCAACTCTAGGCTCCTTTATATTATTTTCTTCCTAGAAAAAGCAGGCTGCAGGAAAACTTAGTCCCAGCTCAGGACAATACAAGAGATCTCTCTGAGCTGTTTCTTTTCCTTCACAGAGTCTCCAGGAAGAATATCTGCCTCTGGACTTGGGGGAGTATCTTCTTGGAAAGGGGCTTGAGTGGGGAGGAAGAATGAGGGTGTGCCAAGGGGGAAAGCAGCAGGAGGTTTTGCTACGGGCCAGTAGGGAGGGAGAGCACTGGGATGGGTTGTTCTCAGCCCCTGCCAGAAGGACATACCACATACCACCAGCAGGACCTACTTGGATGCAGCCTTTAAGGGGGTTAGAAAAAAATGTCCTTGAAAAAAAATGGGGTTGCTGGGGAATGCTTTCAGTGAGGCTAAGAAAGGGAAATAGCAGGACATAATAAGCCTCCTGTCCTGGGGAAAGAAAGACAGAGGAGGGTTATAGCTTATCCTAGAGGTATCCCCATGGTTCAGAGTAGCCGAGGGAGACATCCAGCTAGACTTCAGTTGTGTGAGGGTCAGCTTGAAGAGGAGGAAGTTGCAGTGGGACACCAACCTGAAAACTCAGTGGAAGTTGGGGGCAACACGTGGTAGAACCTGCCCTGACATGAGCAGGAGCAGACCACTGGCTTCCCTCCCATGTCCCTCACTGAACAACTTGCCAAGGTGTGAAAGACCCTGCCTTGCTGCAGGAGGCAGAGCTGTGCCTGAGCCTTGAAATTGGAGAAATTATCTGTGTAACAGGAGGGAAGCAACATTGAGAAAGAAAGAGCTTGAAACCATGGAAACACGTCTCCCCCCTCCTTCATTTCACTCCCATCTGTATTTCCCAGAATAGACATTGAACTCTGATTTCTTTTGATGAGGCAGACTTGGGTCAGTGGCGTTGAGAGTGAAATGGCCATTGCTGGGCTAGTTGAAGCAAAAAACCAAAATGCTCTCTTCCTCATTTCTCCTCCTGAAGCAGCCTTTTCATCTAGAGGCAAATTAACAGTCCCTCTGTCAGGTCACAAAGTCAGAGGCCAGGATTAATATGAAGGGCTTCTAGGCAAACAGCCTAACTTTCCTCATCTCCTCCTTATCTTGTTTGGTGCTAGTGATTCATTTTCTCAACTGCAGATCTATTGGCCTTTTGAGTAAAATCCTGACATTTTAGCTTGGCTCCAGAATTTCCCTCAAGATTTTGTTTTTAAGTACATACAGACCACACTGCCCATACTGCAGATCCAGTAAGATTTCAGCAGCCACTCCACCCACTGCTGTTTGCACGCACAAGGAAAAACTGTGCCCTAAACTTTTAAGTCCAGTAGGGCTGAGGAATGTAAGGATGAATGGTGTGAGATGGCTGGAGAGTCTTCCGGGGTAAATTGAGATATGGAGAATAACTGATAAGGGGAAGGGCAGGACAAGGGACAGAGTGAAATGGAGGAGGAAAGTCTGATTATGAATATGTGGAAACAGATGATGCAGCTGGAGATTGCTGAGGCCTTCTTTTATTCAGCCTTCAGAATTTGTGTGTTCATTCATAACTACTGAAAAGGATCAGTTGTGCTCAGGTACTGTTTGAAGAAGAGGGTGGCATTGGTGGGCATCCTGCTTGAAACTGTACAAAAGGAATATGGAACTCCTGGGAAGGGCCACGTGGAGGGGTTATGGGGGTTATGATGACAATGCAGTGACAATATATCTTTCTTTATCTCTGCTTGGCTTACACTAACCAACCACCAAGAACAAAAATTCTTCTACTTCAGCCTATCTCCCTTACTTAAAAAAAGTAAACCACCCCTTCAGAAAAACCTCTTTGTACTGATGCACCAAGATAGACATGCTACTAATGGGACAGACACGTAATCCTTAAGAAAAGCTTTGTAGTCATTCATCTCCACCTCCAAATATGAGATGTAGAGAACAAGAATCTCCTTCTGGGATGGTGAAAGGATAAAATCAAAGAAAAATGAAATGACCTGAAGATGAAACTGGTGATGTAGTGAGAGATGTTGCCACAAACAAAAAAGGAATATTCCTTCTGGAGGTCATTGGATACACTATACGGATATATGCTCTGGGATGTACCAGGCTGTAGACAATTAGAGGGGATAATTTCTATCTAAACAACATTCCAAACGGAGGCAAGTAGTTTTCACTGTGAGCAAGGGGGAAGAGTTTCTTGCTTACCTCAGGGACTGGCACTCAAGAGAGATAATGAGAACAAGGAGAGCTCCTGCGTACAAAGACAAGCCATACTTCTTAAAACAGCACCGAACACACTCTGTTCTTGGCAGTGCTTGAGCTTCAGCTGTGTTGAGATCAGGCTTAGCTGCACCCCTTTGCAGGAATTGCTAGCACATATATGCAGCTGGGATTCTATGAGGAACACAGCCGCTTAGATGGATGCTCAGATTGCAGAACGCCACACTGAGCCCTCCCGTTGCCTCCAGGAAGTTTAGTGTACAAAGCATTTTCAAAAGCTTTCATCATGATAGACACTACAGGGGGCTGAGGAAGAAGCCTGTGGTCACACTAACCTGTGCAAGCTGGGGATCTGTGGAAAATATTATTTCTGGTATATGGAAAGGAAGCCTTCCTTTTTGCAGTGGTATTTCTGGCATGGTTACAACCCCAAAAGCAGTGGAGACCTCCGGGGTGGAATGCTGTGGACATCTTGATACTGGAGAGAGGAGTAAAACTGGCTAAAAAGCTCTGTTTTGTGTAAGAGCAAGCATATGCTACAGGTGCCCTGCCAAGTGAAAATACAACTGGGTTTATGGCCTTGTTTGTTTGTTGACGTTGTCTAATCAGGACAAGAAAGTAAAATGGGACGAGGGAAAAGTTTGCTGTTTCTTAGAAACAACAAAGTTTTTGCATTGGCATTTTCCTTGATTTGATACGTGTTTCAGAACCTACAGATGTCTCCTGTCTAAATTTACAGAGTGGTTGTTAACAAAGATACTATTCTTTTCCTATTTTTATTAGGTGTCAATTTTAAGAAAAAGAAATTAGCCTGTCTACTTAAAAGGTAACATGATTTTCTCTTTCTTATGATGTAGGCAGTGCCAATAGCTCTCACACAATGCCTTGATGTTCAGGTTATAGGAGCCTGAGTATGAAAATTTAAAGAAATCACTCCTTTTAAAATGCTGCGAGAACATTGTTAAATATCTACCTCTTAAAGTCTCTAAATTCAAACAGGTTTTCTTTGGAGACAAAGTTTAAAACATTCTTAAAATACGATGTGATCTTAAAATACAAATTATATGATATATAATTCAGAAATTTAGCAGAAGAATGGCATTTCAAAGCAATCAGAGATTTTGAGCAATTGTTTTTCCTTGGTTTTGATTATTTTTTCTTTTCTTTTTTCTTCATATCCTTTCTGCTCTGGTTTGTGATTCCTAGTGGAGGTCAGACATTGGAGGCATCCAATTCTGATTGATTTCCGTGGAAATAGCGATGAGGCAAAAATGACAGCAGTGACATCATGGGAGAAACAGATGGTGAGAGTTGATGAACTTCTAAGAAACAAAGACACTATCTGCCAATGAGTGTTCCTAGAGAACAAGAAAAACAAAACTGAGAAAAACAATCCTAGTTCATAACACAAAGAGAGAGTGCAGGGAAATTACTGCTTAGCAGTAGACTATCTGAAAGGCAGGAGAACTAGAACTGCGGATAGCTTTTTGAACTCCAGTAGGCCTTTGACACAAATTAAATTAAATCAGTGTCAAATACTTGAAGCACAGATCATTCAGGGTGTAAAATCTCCCTGACGCTTACGCATTATTAGGAAGGTTGGTTGGAGCATGAAACCCACTAAAACCTTACTCTTTGCTCAGGCATTTTTGGAAAATTTGCTTTTGGGCAACAAGACTCCCCACAACAAACCAGGCTTTGCAGTTATGAAGCGATATTTGTGTCTTTGATAGTCTTGTTGGGATGCTGAATAGCGTGAATGTAGCTAAAATTAGAAAGGAATATGGATAAAGCGACAGTCGTCCCTGCTAATAAAGAAAGGAAAAAGCAGTGCTTGTCTGTTTTCTCATATGAAGAACATGAAGTTTTGATTGGTTTGAAATTTGATGAAGGTTAATTTGGAGAGTAGGGTGTCAAGGCTTTTGAGCTTCATGCTACTACCTATCATAATGTTTGCACTACAATCACTCTGGTATCTAAATATGAGAGTATTTTGTGATTACAAGGTTGATTAAAAGCCTCCTATCTGGAGTTTCTGGTGTGCATCATCAGTTCAGGTAGTAATTGCAATGTCTACTCTTGGGGGAGTCTGAGTGTGGCCTCCTCTCATGAGATAGATAAAGTGAGGTCTCACTGGTGATAAGGTGCATGCTGTACTAATGAAGGCAACTGAGTTGATACACCTTTTGATATAAATTTAGAGACAATGAAGTATTTTGCCTCACATTATTTTGGGGACATATGAGCTGGCATCATGGAAGACTGCATCTGCTCAGTGACGCCAGACAAGCAGCTCTTCCCTTGCATGAAGTTTGTTGTAAAGTCATTCTTCCTCTTGCTGAGACAAGGCAATTTGGTTCCACTGATGGCAGCAGAAATACTCAAACTGAAGTTCCTGATTTTGAGGCTGAAGCTTAAGCCTGGCTGTCTCTTCAGGAATGTGAGCAGATAGCTCAAAAAGGACTAAAGAGTCATGATTCCTTCACAGAAATACTCTTCCTTCTTTGCTGCTGCTATTTGATCACATAATGGAAAACACATAGATATTTCTTCACACACTACAAAGGCCCAAAGCCCAGTGACTACTGGCACTTTGAGGATCATACACTTTCATCTCCCTTAACTTTTGATGTTAATGTTTGAGCTTCTGCTCCAGGCAATCTTTATAGCCAATGGAGAGAGATAGGCACTTCCAGGACTTGGTTCATCTGAGCGCTTTTCAACATCTACCTTAAAATGAGATTACCCATGTCCCAGAATGCCTGTTTCTCTCTGCTGACTGTTAAAGTATGTCTAGACGTCTAGCTCTGATGTAAATGCCAACATCTGGACAGGTTTATCCCACAAGCAAAACGTCCCCTGGTAAAATCCAGAGCAATTACTATGTTTTCTTGAAAGGACAAACACACAAATGAGGGGAGAGTGCAGAAAGGAGTGAATCTGAAGAGAAATGCAGGAAGAAAATGACAAAGTGATCAAATTTCCACACCACTTCAAGACCACTAAGGATCAGAATGGATGTGGATAAGGATCCCCTTATCTATGGATTTGATGGGAAGAATTTATAGATTTCAGAGGGAGGAGCCAGGAGGAACTGAGTATTTTGATACGGTTTGTAGGAATGAGCTAATAAGTACTGTCCCACTTTGTAAATGGAGTTACATAGTCCTATTAGCCTAAACTCTGTATGAAAAGGGTCTAAATATTTTGGGTGAAAAAACAAAGAGAGGAAAGAAAAGAAAAAAGTCTGAAAAGGAAAAAAATTAAAATAAAATATAATGCTTCGATGTTTAAGAGGAACACAGAGCCACTATGGCTTAGATCATTCAGGGACAACTGTATTGTTTTTTCACAATAGGAGCAAAAAAGCAATCTTAGGTGGAGTGTCACCAAAGAAGACAGCTTTTTTTATCAGATCCCCCAGAACAAAGGACCCTACAGATAGCTGTTTTCTCACATACTTGAGAATACTTGACAATTTTTAAATTTATTTCTTTTCTACCCCTACTCTTCCATAAAACCAATAGATACTGAATTATATCTCTTTAAAATTGGTCCCTTAGCTACTGCAGCTTTAAAGTTGCTGAACTTGACCAAGACACCACAACACATTAATTTGTGTTCACTCATATTCATAGGTGCATTTTTCTTTTTCTTCTCTTAAAATTTCCTTCTTGGAAATTTAAGATGCATCTGTTCCTGTTGCTGCTTGTAAAGGCAATTACTATTTTGTGTGAGCAACGCCCTTTGTGTGACCACAGTATATATTTATTACTGAGTTTTCTGCTGTAATAGAGTCAGTTAAAATTCATTTAGTGCAAGGAGTAAAATACCAGTGTGACGGGTGGAAAATAAACCAGCAACAAATGTCCTACATAGGTGTATTCATACATGACTTGTTATAAAATACAGCATAAAATATTAGAGGAAGAATGTTGCTATAATTAAAAACAAAGGACTGGAAGCAAGAATATCTGGTTTCTGCTTTTGGCTGTGTCACAGACGCTCTGTGTGGCTATGGAAGGATCACTTCTTTCTCCTGTGGGTTTCCCCATCTGGAAAATGGTCTGATGATACCTTCCAAAAAGGTGCTTGAGAAGCATGACTCATTAATATTTGTAAATATCCAGGGATCAAAGGGTCTGTAGATATACAATGTAACATATTATTATGGCAGTGTTCTTAGCCAATTTCCCTTCTCTGTAAGGATGAGCTCTTTGAATTTATTGCTTTTGACCCAGGAAAATGGCCCCACGGGACTCTGTGTTTTTATTGACTCCAGATGAAGTTTTCTCGTGTTTACAAATTAAGTGATAACTTACTGACCTCCAATGCCCACCATGCAAGCCCTCCCTTGGATCTGGTTCCCAGTTCTCCCTGGTGCATGGCAATAAGCAAAATGCCACATTTCCAGTGAGCAGAACCGGTTTTGTCTCTCATAGATAGATGGCTCCTGTGGGGATTGCACAGAGGGAAATGCTCTGGGTGGGAGTTTTGAGAGTAAGAAGCATAAAGCCAGCACAGGCAGCTCAGCTGTGACATAAGGAGTGGTCACAGCTACAGATATTTTGCAGACCATGACACAGTGCTGTTCTAGTAACAATTGGTCCTGTTTTCCCTGCTCTGGGATGCAGAGAGTTTACAGGTCTTCTTAGTAGGAAAATCACTTCTGCAGCTGCTCTGTTGAACCAGAAGAGCCAGCAAGCAGCACTTGCAAATTATTTTCTCTAACTGAAGAGAATATATTACCAAATTAAAAAGGTCTTGGAAATGCTTGAATATAGTTATAAACTTCCAGCTATTGGAGTTTGAGAGAGAGTCTGAAAGTGCTGGAATCCACTGGTAGATAACATTTCCAGAGGGTGATTCTGAATATTTGCAGTCAAAGTGTTTCATCAGCCCTTAAAAAACAGAATTTACTTCAAAATTCATTTATTGTTATTTTGTTCTTCAGGAACATCTGAAAAACCTTTCACTCTGGTAAGATGAATGGGTAGCTTTAACTTCCTGAATACTTACGTCTTTTGGAGGTAGATAGAAACTGTGTTTTGCTTAAAATAAAATGTGTGAGCATTTCAGCTATAGCTGCATTTCTCCAAATGCCCTGTGTGACCCACTAGAGAAGAAAAAAGTCTGATGGCCTAAAGCCAACATTGGTTAAATTAGGGACAGAAGTTTTATCCAGAGGAAAACTGCTTTAGTTTTGGATATATTTTTTTAAACATTATTATTCAAAAATGTTAGCTTCATGAGAACAAGAGGTTGCAGGAAAAGCAAGGGCTGGCCACTTTGAGCAGGAAATTATTAACGATTCTTATCTTCTGGAATTTGAGAAGATTTGGTTGGTGATCTTTATAGAACAATATTTATCTTTCCCTGGTGGACTTTCTCTTTGTCTCTACCAGCTATCACAATTATAACCTGGCGTTCTGCATGAGTGATCTTGCAACTGTGAGCCAAGGCACCCAGGAGTAAGGACAATAGAATTACAGTTATAGTCGGGAAATTGTGAAGACTTTTTGTTTAAAGGCTGGATGGCAATTACAGGAGATTGGGGTTTGTGATTACTAATGGACCTTCAGTCCCCTTTTCCAAGTGAGTCTTTGCCTGTACAGAGCTGCAAATAATTGCATGGAGTAAGGTTTTTTGGGTTTTTTTTTAATATGTTATAACATGAACTAAGATTTTAGCATGTTTTTGTTTTTTTTTTTCTTTCCCCTGTTCACTGTTTATGAGGGAGAGGAGAAATACTAATATTCTTTGGAGATCATCTGATGTTCAAAACTTTCTCATTCAGATTCATGTCTTTCTCAAGTTCTCAACTGCCTTGGGCAAAATTTCTCATTTTCTTTCCTTCCTACACCACCTTATCTGTCCTTCCTCAGTCATAAATACTGTAGAATCTGTATGTTTGTATGATTATTTTTTTCTTACTCTATCTTGAGTTATTCCTGCTGCATATGCAATAATAAACAAAAACACAAACTGCTGGTGTTTATTGCTCTTCATATATAGATGTTCCTAGTCCCAGTTTTTGGGAAAAGTTGCTCTTTACTTCCCTGCTTGAAAACTGGTAGTGTTTTATGGGTTAACAGTATGAGAAATGTCCTACCACAGAGGAAATCAGTGCTGGATTCCTTACCAGATAGGCCAGAGATATACTAAAAGTTTAACCTGTTGGTGGTGGGGCTGTTCTGTTCCTTTACAAGGGACAAGGTCTGTGCTCCCTTATTGCTTTATTCAGAGTGTTTTTGTGGTGATGTGCAGCCCACAGGCCTGCTGTGTTGGTAGGCATATCACGGTCCTTTTGTGCAAAAACCTGAGATGCATTTTTCCTCATGAACCAAATTCTGAAAGAGAGACTAGGTTGGGGTAGAGGGGGAACTTCAGCAAGAGTTACAGTCCTATTTTGGCAAAAGGAGATTGCCTGAGAGATGGGGTTATCCCATGGGTTTCTTGAGCCTCAGCTTTCTCCAGCTGGAGTAATAATCCTGTTTTTCATCTTTGGAGTTCAGCAGCCTTGCCACAAAGTTCTCCACACATAAAGAAAATGCTCAGAGTAGCTTCAGTGTGCTCAGAGTCAGGCTTTCTAATGGCCTGACTGGATCTGGGGACCACAAGAAATATGAGGTGCCATATGTGGCATGCCACATGAAGGCCAGTTGCATTTCACTCTGGAATTTTTCTATCTTCTCACAACTGGAATACATTCCCTGGAAAGCCCAACTAACATGCCCCTCCATTAGCTGCATGTTACTTATTACCAGCTATCTCAGAAATGGAAATCTTGACTAATTTTTCTTCTTAATCCCTATCTTCAGCAGAAAAGTCCTGTCTTCAGAGGATGGCTGTCAGGAGGGGACATGCTATTTCTTTGAGTCCTCTATCTGGCTTCTTAGGAATAACAACAACAACAACATGAATAAGTTAGTTTTTAGCGATCTCTTTCTGCTGGTGTTATGGCCATCCTGTTAGAGGGCACAGGTAATGGGATTTCACTTCCACTTCTAGCTATGAGTCATACAAGGCGTTAATGATATTCCTGTTCACACACCTGCCCAATGACCCTCCTTTGGTGCTGTTGAATCTTTCCTACGGTGGCATTTGCAGGCAGAGACTTCCTTGGCTCAGGTGCCTGTGTTTTCGCGGGCATTTTAAATTTGTAGCATCAGCTGAAAATAGGCACTCCTCATTGTTCCCCTCATCCAGGCTGAAACTCATGGCCCATCGAAACACAGGGATATTTAATCCCACATACCTCCAAGGCAATGGAATAGATGTCACTGTGACCTTTTACCATCAGAGCCAGGTAGAAAGCGGATGGAGTCGGAGATGGGACAGGCTGCTGAGAGAGCCCAGCCCGCTGTGACCAGCAGGGGGGAGTGTGGTCAGCACGAAAAGCCAGGCGCTTCGCTCCTCGGGGAAAAACTGGCCGGGCCACTAAAAACGCTGCAAGGCGTGAACGCCGGTGCAGGACACGGGAGTCTGCCCTGGGTCCCTTCCCCGCTCTCCCATAACCCTGGAATATGACGTGGGCAAGTTGACAGTCACAGGAGTTGCTTTACCTGCTCAAAAGTCGCCTTTAGCCGCCCCCAAATTGCCCGTGACTCAAGTCTGAGGCAGTTACACAGCTGCTCGCTGTAGCTGAAGAGAGGGACAAGGGCATCTTCCCAGGCGTCTGGAGGGTCTTTCTTCCAGACACATCTCTTGGGATTGAACAGTAGGAGTAGGGTTGGAGCAATGTGGAGACTTGGGGTCACCAGGACAGGAATGGAGTGGTGAGGAGCCAGGAGTGGCCTGTGAGAGTTTGAACCTTGTGGAAAGTAAAAGGGAAGGCAATGAAGCAGACTGCTGCTTCTGGCTACAGCAGTGAAGGAGGGAAAGAGGCTGTCAGGAAGGGAATTGCAACTGGATGCAGAGAAACAGCACTGACTGACCAGCAGGTAAATGTGAATCCCTACTGCAATCAGAGCAAGCAACAAGCAAGCAACAGCCACAGAATACAACTTCTATAATAGATCAAGAAGCATAGGTCAGAAGGGACTGTGGTGACCATCTCATCTGATTTGTATAACACCTGACAAAGAAACTTCCTGAGTTTGTCCCTGTTTCACTCGAGGAGAAATATGCTTTTTTCTAGAAAGCTGTCTCGAAAGATTTCCAGTTTGCAGAAAATTCACCAGAGCTTCTTGTAATTTTCCTCAGTTGTATTTTTGTCTCATTTCTAATCTCCTAGATTCTCTTGCATAGTCTCCTCCCATTGGCTCTTTCAATATTTGTAACTGCTAAACCAAGGAGAACCTTGTTGTTTCTTTCCTGTCTCCAGTATAAGGCTCTTACATGCCGTTACCAAATCACACATGACCTCTTTCATCCAAAACCAGGCTACATCATGGCAACCCTTCTCCTAACATATTTTTCAGTGCTGCAGTCTTCCTTTGGCTCTTGTCAGCACTCTCCTGACTCATCCCTACCCATGCAGTGATCCCAGCAGCAGTTATCTTGGTGCTAAAGCCTGGCATAATGCAACCTCCTTTATTTCCCACTAAATAGTTCCTGTTTTGCAGCCCAGGATCTTGTTACTCTTGACACTGTATTTCACTCTGGCAGATACTTCCATGACCTCCAAGTCCTCTCCAGATTTCTGGCTTGCTTGGGTAGAAGTCCCTTTCTGGTAAGAGGACTCCTCCTTTCTGCTATAGCTGAGTCATACATTTCTGCATTAAAATACATTGTGTTTGCATGAGCCCATGCAGTTTGTATTGATCTGCATGAAAGACATCCTCTTCACCACTTAATAATTCCATCTTTACACTATCTTCAGACTTCAATAGGAATAATTTTGTACACCTTTTTGAGTTAGATTTGAATGAGCTGGGCCAAAAGCACCGACTATCAATGACTCTTCACTTACAATATCACTTCCCAAGACCTACTAGTTATCCAGTTTTTAATCCTTTTAATAATAAGATCCGTGCACATTTTCTATCATTCTATGGTGTGAACTAAAATGGCCTGAAGAAGTTAAGTAAATTACATCAACCCCTTTACCTCTGTCAACCTGTAATCTTGCTGATAAAATACCAAGTTGGTCCATTTTCTATATATCTAGACTCACTGATGCAAATTATACTATCCTCTGGAATTAGTTCTTTCTAATTGAAAAGCTCAGGAATGGAGGCTTCACCAGCTCACTGGGTATCTTGCTACAGTGCTTCCCAACATTCCTGTGTTACTCATGGTGATAATGGTACAGTGCCACCTTATTTCTTGGCATATGAAATCTGTTTTCCCAAACTTATCAAAGCCCCTCAGAATCCTTTCTTAACACACTTTTTAGCACTTTATGGATTGGAGTTTTTGTGTGTATTCGATCTAAATCACTGCCTTCAGGTTTCTTTTGCTTCTGTTACATTTGTAAAAAACTCCATTGTCTCTTTTGGGAAGAAAATATGTGTCATCACTGTCCAAACTCTACAACAGTCATATTTGTTGGCTACAGCTGTTCCCTGTATCACTATAAGATAATTATTTCACCAGTAGTACCACAAAGTAATTGTCTAGAACTAGCTTTTGATATCCTTTGGCTTTAATCTGCATAAAAAAGCTGTCTTACTGCCCTTAAATCTCCTGTTCACTGATGTCTTCATGTGCTTTTCCTCCTCATGTCAATTTTATACAGTCGCAATCAATTAAATGACATTAATTATTGCTACTGGTTTCTCTCTTCCTCCCACATACACAAATCCATACAGTGACCAACATCTAGATATTTAATTATTGCTTTATTTTCCCTCCAAACCATCTTTCTTTCTCAATTATGATATTTCAGCACCAATAAAAATATTCACTTTCCTAACTATTCCATATTTTCTTTTTGTATTTCTCTCCCATCTCATTTAGCTAAAAGCTGAACTGTTTTCCACTTTGAAAACTAGCCTTTTTAAACCTTCAGGTTTGTATAGGAGCAGTTTGGACTTTATTCTGTTTGTCTGAAACAAATCACATTGAGTCACACTTGTTTCACTTCTAATCAATAATTAATTTTCAGTGGTGTAGTTACTTGTCTTGCTCTAGTGTAGAATACTAATAGGGAATGAATTTCCTCCAGAGGAAAGTGTTTTGGAAGGTCCATCCTCACCCTTTCTGCCCCACTCTGTCTCCGTTCTGCCAGCAGAGATGTGTACAGCTCTTGTGGGGTCACCTTCTATGTTAGCCTAGGCATGACCAGTGGTGGTCAGAGTAAAATATACACCAGTCTTCTGTGACGCTGCTGACTGTTTTGGTCTTGATCCTGCAGTGCTTTGGAATTGGACATGCTTTGGTGCCTTCAGGACAGAAGCAGCCAACAATGAACTACCCTGGGTAGTTTTTGCCAGCAGGTCTACAGTGACAGAGCACAAACATCTTTTGAAAGAAGGCACAAAGGCTCTGTGCTGGCTGGCTTGGCTTGGGTGTCTCCATCTAACTGTTGTCCATCAGTGTGCAGGGACATCCATGTGGCCCATATCCTGATTCTTGTCTGGTTTCTGCTACCTAGCCATGTCTGGGGAGGAGATTACTCCTGTATTGGGAGCCTGCCTTAGTGATAATCCCATCAGAGGCCTTCAATCTCCCACAAGTCCAGATACAGAGGTGGGACACCAGGAGAGCAGTACCAGCGTGATCCTCTCGATCCTCCTCTTGCCAGAATGAGTCCTGGACAAGGGAGAACAGGTAGCTGACCCAATAGTTGCTCCCTGAAGCACATATGCACATTATTGGAGAAAAATGCAGCCAGCTCAGGCAACCTCAGCAGCTGCTTAATGAATTTTGAGCTGTACTAATTTGCCAAACTTTTGACTGGATGAAATTGGCACTGGCTGATGCAGTTTTTTCATTTACACTGCTCAGTCTGGAACAAAATGAAAGGCAAGCGCTTTTGACTGAAACCTGGCATGAGCCCCCAGTCACCAGCATCAGCTCTCTGTCACACAGGATGCTGTCCAGCACTGAGGCCAGTCTGCACATGGCTTGCACCTGGGTCAAGAATGCATGTTATTAAAGAAGCCAACTCCCTTGGCAACCACTTCAGTCTTCAAGGTGGTATCCCTTGGGCTGCTCAGTGCCTCTTATTTCATCAAAGGCATGTTACATAGTGAACTGAAAGGTTGTCCTTTTCCTGTGGAATTCTTCAGGCACCATCCCTTGGGTGAAGAGCTACAGACCTTCTACCAGCACCTCCTCTAGCAGGCTCTGCATCATCTTCCCATCATGCACTCTGCCCAGCCCAGTCTTGTGTGCTCAGACCTCTCTTCAGCCCCAGAAAGGGCAGGAACAAGGGTACATGCACAGTGGGTATGCTCAACAGTGAAAAAACTGAAGTACAGAACAAATAAGTTATTTCTCTTCTAGAATTCACCTCTTCCCTCAAAGGACTTTAAAGCCACCTTCCTTTCAAGCAGGAAAGGCCAGCTAAATCACAGGCCCAAATGGTGCTTCAGCAGAGATTTGCAGCTGGAGCCATTCACCGTTGCAGGGTCCTTCTGCTGAGAGCCATGAAAGATCAAACTCCCCAAATTAAATGCAGTGAAATGTGTAAGTGCTCCAAGAGGAGAGTGAGCAGACTGGTCAGAGACAGGACTGATAGTCTTCAGAAAAAGGACTGCTAGTCTCCAGAGCCAGGCTAGCTAGCTAGGCATGGCACTTCATGAAACACACTCTTGCATTGAGTTTCCTGCATGGCTTCGTTTGCTTAATGATTTGTTTTCACAGATAGCACTGGTTTGTGCAATCATTTTCTTTGAAAACTGAATTCAGCTCATGTTATTTCATTTAACTGGGCTGTTGTTGAGTAAAGCAAAAGTTGTTTTGCTGACAGCCCTGGTCCCCAGCCAGTGACTGTACCTGGGATGTTGCCTCAGAGAACAGTTGTGCCAGTGTCAGGTGTGTCCTGTCCACTGTGCATGGCTCTGGGAGACGTAAAAATGAACCTCCTCAAAAGTAGTGGCACACAGCTCCAGCTGTGGCATAAAGACATTTTGGATGGGCAAGGACAGCTTTTTGCCATCCAAGCTTCAGGGTCATGAGCATTAAAATGTAAAGCGATTTAAATATTTATTGAGTTCAGGGTAGAGAGGGTGTTTTGGGGCTTTTGCAACTTTTGAGTGTGTAAATGAGAAGGGAAGATGGAAAGAAATGGGACTCTGCTGTTTCTAATGGGTGAGGGAAACTTTATTCTAACTGGCCAGCTTCTCTTGTATAGAAAAGCTGATTGGCTTGGGACATGGGCTCTCCACATATAAATGTATTCCTGTAAAAGCTGGTTTATGAGTCACTTTCAATGAAGACAAACTGTTGGGTACTTCATAGCCAATGGTTTTGGAGCAAGAGCTATGGATTTTCCTTTGCTAGGGAAGTGGCTTGCTCTTTTATGACTGCTGCTGCTTCACATTGAAATGACAAGAGAGCACTGCCCAGTGCAGGTTTGGAGCACTGTCCTGATGGTCCTGTGCTGTCCTGCAATACAAGTACAGATGAATGCTTGTCCAGCCACAACTCAACTCTTGTGAAATGTCTAGAAAGGGGAAGGGGTAAACCTGCACTGTGTTTTCACCTTCCAGGATAGAGACAATATTTTAGATTCACTCATGATCTACAAACTCACATCCCTTCCTCTGTCCATTGGCCTTTAAATGAATTAATATTGTATATTTTGGGAATACAGATAATACTGAAAAACAACTTCTCTATCAAACTATAGATGTCAAAAGCTATGCTCTTTGACCTATAGCTTAGTAACAGAAATACCACTTCTTTTCAGATGAGCAGAAAATAAGCTGGAAATTACAAAACTGATTATGTGTTTGAACTTAATTTTGTTGATGGATGGCATTTTTACTAGTAGCTGTCTCTATGGTTTTTGTTTTAAATCATTTTGGCTTTTAATATTGACATTTCTGTGAATTGGTGACATCAGAAAACCTATTACCCAATTCAGATTTTGCCAATCTTCTTCAAAAGTAGTTTTATTTATGAATATTGTATTTGTAAGGAGGGAGCCTTTCTGACATCTCAGGCATTCTAAGCCTTGGCTACATTTTGTCCTACTGGTGTAAGTGAAGTTTTCCCAGAACTGACACTACTGAACTGTTGTCTCAAGTTAAAGCTGTTTTGGACCAAAGTTCTTTTCTCCAAGATTTGGCCTCAGAACTCAGTTTTGAAATGCTAAGAGGAAAAAAGAATTTGGGAAATTATAGTAGAAATATAGTTAGAAAGGAGGAGGCTGATGAGTTTGCCCAAGGATGAGGAAGGTTCACTCTCAGCTTCTTTTCTCTAGAAATGCTGTACACCCTGCATTTCAGTTCTAGAGCTGAGAAGTGCTCCCCCAGGAGACTGAGAGCTGGAGAATTTAGGAGCCTTCTAACAGACTATTTGCCCTTATTTTGATCTTTAATTAGTTGGGGTATTGCCCAACCCTTTCTGAGGTGTGAAGGTGTGGTTCTGGGCAGACAGCCATCAAGGTGTGTGGGCATCTGTAGATTCTAAAGACAGAAGAAATTTAAGAAAACTCCCCTGCTTTGACCAACCCAACATGCATTCATGAAATTGCTCACTGAACTGTATTCAATATGCTGTACTTAAGATCCTCACAAAACTGAAATACAATCTTGTGTAAACTGCAATTGAAGAGTTATAAAATTTCACTTTATCCAAAACAATTTGTCAGGTCTATTATTTTAAAAAAAATTGCATGTTTTTAGAGTGTAGAGTCAGACACTAATATACCCCTGAGATGGAAGCCTTGCAATTGTGTATATGGTTTGTGGTTTATACATAGATAATCGGGCATAAGTATGAAAATATTTAACTGGCATCCAGCTGCAGATTTTATTGGAGCATCCTTTGGTTGGGGTTTATAGCCTGAACAATTGAGTGGGCAGGATTTCCTGAAGAGATCAGGTCCCAAGTCATTTGTGGAGGTGAAACTGGTATGATCATGAGTTACTTGTGTGAAAGGGGGTGGGAGGAGGAAATGGTGCAAGGAGGTCTACAGTTACCTGTGGGGAAGTGGTATTTGGGAATGGAGAGATTCTCTACCTGTGACCCTAATTACTGGGGAAGAGGCACAGGTATTATTTTGGTACATAAACATTTCGTGTCCCTCTGGTACCCTGCGATGGGGAACCACAAATAGCCAGTAGCTGCTCTCTGGCTTTTTGCTCTAGGGAAGTTATATACCTCCCACACCCACACACCCCCCATCTTTCATTGTAGAGGGGCTTTTGGGTCTCATCAAGCAGATGAGAGGAGGTTGGGTCAGCAGTTGTTGGCACCATGCCTGTGTGGCAGGCGTTCTGTGGCTTCTTTCTTCTAGGGGAGCACTGGTGAGTGGGCAGAGAAAAGACGTGACCTGTGGCAAGGTGTGCTTGTGATCCTGTCCCTGTGTCCCCAGAATTTATTCTGACTGTCAGATCTGTGGGCAGGAGGGAGTTCTTTCTGGATCAGATAGACACCACTGGTTGGTGTTTGCTACTTTTTCTTTGGCGCTAATTGTGGTGACAGTTCTGTGGGGCACTGGTGCAAACCACAGCCTGCCACTGCCACGACTTTGGAGAGAGCCCTCTTCCCTTTCTGTGGTGAGTTATGTTTGTGGTATTTGGCCTTTGCTACAGCTCTGAAGTGTGGTGAGAGGTGCTGGGGTGACTTTGAGGCCCATGGAATGCAGAATAGGTGCTTTGTGGGTTCCTTTGGACTGAAGTCCTGTTTGCTTGTCTTTGCAGAGGACTGTCAAACTTCTGTGTCTCTGTTATTGTATTCATTTAGGTCCCCCACTCAAGTTGTTCTGATTTGATTGTTGAATAGATTTATTTATTGTTCAAGTCAATATTGCTAAATGCCACTTGATTTTCAGGGGAGGGATAGGCATACTTCAGTTTAGTTTTATTTTTGTTTGGTAGTTACCAAAATGTCAAAATCCGAGATCAAGCCATATCTCCTTCAGCAAGCAACATGTGTTTAGCACCTGGGACAAACATCAAGTGATCAACCTCAGACAATAGAACAGTTTTCCTGAAATTAGCATTTGCTTCTTAGACCCATAGCCATGAATAACACCCACTCCTTATGCTCAGAATGTAAAATATGAGCTCCAGGACAAATGATAATAAATGAGCCCAAATGAATTCTCCCCTCCAGGAAATGATTTAATAAGTAAGGCTCCCCCATCAGATACTTCTTCAGGGAATGTGATGTAAGTGTAAGGTGAAGTACTATCACAAAAACCGTGTGTGTATATTCCTACCAGATCTATTAGCCAGGGAAATATAAGTCAGGGTCAAGATGACTGTACCCTTAAACTGACATTACATATCATTTTGGCAGGAGGAGCTGTTTTGAGTTTCTTGATCTCTCTGTAGATGTTAAAACAATCCTGCTGACTGTTGAGGACCAGTCCTGTTACCTCCACTCACTTGTCACTGCCTCTGCTTCTTGCTCCAAAAGGATGATACAAAGATCCAGTCAATCATAGGAAAACATACAAAGAGTAAGGAAAGGGATGCAATTCCTCATAACATGATGTGATTATTGACTATGGGAAAGTGTTCAGGGTACAAAAACAACCCAGAAGGACAGAATGAGTGATGGTGCTGTGCATTCATGAGCACTTTTCTCTTTCCAGAAGCAGACGATCTTTGGGAAACTCCTGAGTGACAGAGGTAAGTGAAACTGCCAGTGGGTGGTGCATGGGCATCTCTAATGCTTGCAGATCCGAGCTGAGCGCTGCCTTTACCCATCACATGTATTCTATTTACATCACAGCAGAGGGAGCGTCAGCAAAGCATCTCAGAGGAGCAACCTTTTGTTATACCTACAGCTGTTCCTTTCCCTGTTAGTGCAACCAACACAAAAATAATGACAATAATAAGGCTCATGCAGTTAATTGATTCACCATTTTGTGACCATTGCAGCCAGCTTGGCCATAGCTTGGCTACTGCAGCTTGTGTTCCCGTGATTTCTTACAGGGAAAGAAACACCTGAAATACCTCAGGATGTTTAGGATCCATTCACCTGGCTGCTTCTCTCAACAGTTCACTTCATTCTGGCCTTTTTTCCCTATCTGCTAGAAGGCCATACCAAGATGTTGATTTTTCTAGTGCTGTCCTCCGTGCTCTGCACTGAGGGACTGTATTTGAAATCAGTGAGTGAGTTGTGTGTTAGGAAATAGCTCTGGCACTAAAATGCTTAAAATTGCTCTTTGTTTCTCTGACTTCTCTCCTAATTTGGATTATCCCCCCAGACTTGCCCACAAGATGGAATACTAAGAAAATATTGTTTTGTTTAATTTGTTTTCTGATGTCCACATTTCTCATGTTTCCTGTTCCAAATTCAAAGTGAGCCTGAGTTCCTCCACTAACATTGCTCTGGCTGTTATTTTGAGGATCTGAGAGAGGGGATTAAAAATAAATGAAGTGTGGGTAATGTGTTTTTTGCCACAGGTTCTCTTAGGCAAGTCAGTAAAAAGTTATTCACATTTGTCTCTTTTTAGGTTAAATAGATAGATTAGATGAAGGGTATTACTAACACACGTCAAGGTATTAAAACATGGATGCCTAAATTTGGGCTCCTAATTTTGTATTTTGAGCCTCTAAATAAGGCTTGATCTTATGTCCTTTGAAGTCAATGCCAAAGCATTGACTGAGTTCAATCTGCAAGATGAAGTCCTAAATTATTCTTAAAAGTCCTCAGCGCCTCACAGCTCCAAATAAGTCATCACCCTGCCTCTTTGCAAATCACGCGTCTTTCCTTAAGTTCCTAAACATGGGGCTCATGCTTTTAGGTATTCCATATTTAAAATCCTGCCTGTTAATGATTTCTGTCTCAGGGGCCATGGACATGGGAACCTAACAAGGCTAATAAAGAAGCATAGCTGGGACACAGATAGATTTGCTTTCTTGATGAGCAGTTCTTAGCACGAACACTGCAGATTCTATAGCAATGTCAGTATTTATTATGGTGTACAGTTAACATGGAAGGCACATGAATGTCCTTGCTGGTGCCAGAATTCAGCAAGTACATGACCATTTGCACAAACTTCACACACACTGCTCTCCTGGTAACAGGATGTTGGCAGGTGGGAAGATCACAGGATCCAGATGAAACATAAAACGAGATGAGCAATCCCGTAGTGGTAATTTTAGAAGCTGGGTTCTGTACATTATTTACAGTACATTGTAGCTTTACGGGGATAAGGCTGCCCCTTGCCACTCATGGATTTAATGTTTTCTGTGGGGTTTCTGTAGGGGACTTTCCTCAAAGCAGCAGCTGGAGGGATTTTGTCCATCCAGAGAAGTGTTATAATTGGAAATTATTTGCAGTAATTCATAGAATGCTTATCTATCATGAGGGGAAAAGGCACCTAAGACCTTCCACCAGATAAAAGGATTGAGTGAGTTAATCTGCTTGCTGCTGGTCTGAAGTGCAGAGGCCTGGCATAAAGACAGACCTGTTCACAGTGAACAGGGACAGAGTTGGACAGGGTTTCTGCCTCCGGGAATTTTAAATTGGCTTTACCTTCAGTTAATGAAATATCCCCTCTTTTTCCTGGGGGAGGTTGAATTCTCCCTGTCTCTTGGAAGGCATTTTTGGCAATTGCATCCTGAACATGGGGAACTCCAGTTATTTTGGATGGGTATTTGTTTCTTCAGAAACCCTCTGCAGAAAAAGCAAAGGAAAAGGGATTATTTTGCAATGTTTGAACAACACCCACCACACCACAATAGGAATGTGAACCTTGAGGAGAAAGGGTTTATATTCTCCTTCAGGCTTTCACCTGGGCTGGATTTCTACCCTTGCCCAGATGGAAGGCTGTGGGTACAAGGGGTGTGGGGTGTGACCTGCAGCTGGGGCAGTGGAGGGGCCAGATGGGAGCTGCTCCTTGTTCAGGCAGACCTGTCACTCATCTCCCAGCCTTCCTCAGGATCAGTGTGACCAGGGCAACATCCCCACATACTGCACCAAGGGTTGACACAACATCTTTTAAAATTAAACAAAGGGACAAACAGGTCTAAGATCTACCAAAACCAAAGATTTCTTCTATTTTTTTTTTTTTTTTGGGGGGGGGAGGTGGGAGATGGGGGTGGGGTTTTTTCATGTGTTTCTCTCAGCCAGCAGGTGCCTCTATAGAGCCAATGCTTTGCCTGTATGAGTCTGTGGCACAGCATTGGAATACCTGCTTTTAAATGACAATATAGCATTTTCTTTCTTCAGTGTCTTTTCCCCCTACCCCTTCCACCAGTCCATGGTGAGCCCTGGGATCTGCCAGCCTGGAAATCTTCCACTCCATCTGCCACATAAGGTCCTTGGAGGATGAAAGCAGGAGAAAGATGTATGCTGTCGCTCGCATATTGTTACTATGTATGCAGTATGAACAAATTTTCTGTGCGAAGGGAACCAGGTAGCTCAGTTGGGGAATGCCCGCATCAAACTCAGTGAGACAAAGCTGCCTCTTTGCACTTCCAATACCTTCTCAGAAAGCAGGGTGGGGTTTGTCTGGCAAAACCTTCACCCCTTCCACACGACACCCTTCTGCACACCCGGGCATCACTCAGCCAGTACAGGCAGGCCCGAGCCACCAGAGAATAGCACTGGGTTAAGAAAAATAAAACCCACCTGAGGATAACGCTCCTTTAGCCCTTTAACACATAGGTGCTAAGAAATCACTGTATCTGAAAAGCCAAGTCCTGTGGGGGGTGGTCAGATGATGGTTGTGATTACAATTTGTCCCCCGCCGCCCCTCTCCCCAAATGGCTCTGCTGGACTTTGGAACAATTCCCACGGGCAAAGTGAATTTTGACCCGAACATGTATCCATCGGCACGGCAGAAAGCGTGGCGAGAAAGCTGAGAAGGGAGCTGGGTTTGAAATGCGCGAGCCGCGGGGCTACAGCTCCAGCGTACGGAACCGCGGGGCTACAGCCTCCGCGGCCAGCTTGGAGGGCGGGGAGAAGGCCGGGCCATCGCCGAGGAGGTGGGACTTGCCGGAGCGTCTCTCCCCGTGGCCGCTGTGATCAGTTGCAGAGTGCTGACGAGCGGCGGGTGGTGGGGCGGGCGCTGCGCGGGGAGCGGGCGCTACGCGGAGGCGCCGCTGGAGTGCGCGGAGCGGGGCTGCCGCCGCGCCGGGGGCGAGGAGCGCACGCCGTGCCGGCGGGGGACAGCGCGCCGCGGGAGCAGCCTTCCCCGGGCACCGGGACCTGCTGTTAGCTTGTCGCCTTGCTTTATCCTCTCATTTAATTTATTTTTTCCCTACCTATACTTTGATCCGCTGGGATTTTTTTTTTCCTCCCTTTCCTACAGAGCCTTCCCACGCCCCAGTTCCCTCCCTCTCTATCCAGCTTGGATTTTTTTCTTTTTTTTTTTTCCTCCATATATTACTATTCTGATTTTTTTTTTTTAAAGCGGTGGACAGAGAGAGGAAAAGACAGTAACAGAGAAGACAGGAGGAAAACGCTCTGTTCGTCCTTTCCGCCACCACCACCCCGATTTGCGGAGAGGGGTCGAGCCAAGCGGCGGCGGAATCAGCCCCTTTTCCCTGGGGAGGCGACCCCGGCTCGGGGAGCCGCCGGTGGCAGCCGCCGCGAAGAGGGGGCGCAGGAAAAGAGATGCATTGAAAGTTTCCGCGCAAACTTTGCCGTGAGTGCGCGAAACCGAGCGAGCGCAGCGCGGGTGCCTGCCTGCCCCGACGCGGGGAGAGCGCCGCGGACGGGCGCCGCTGTGGAGCTCGGACTGCCTGGCGGCGGGGGCCGGGCGGCGGCAGGGCGGCCGCGGAGCCTGCGCTCGGCCCGGCGGAGCGCACAAGGAAAGAAGCAGCGGGGACCGGCGGAGAGCCGGGCTTATGGAGGGGTGAAACCGGAGACCCTGAAGAGGAACTCCCCTTCCCCCGGAACCCTTCGCAGCGCCCGGCCGGCGGCACCCCAGGAGGCAGCGGCGGGCACGGAGGAGGCGCGGGCGAGAGCGCGGCGGGGCGGCGGCGGCGGGGCGGCGACGGCGAGGCGGAGCACGGCGGGCCCCGCTTCGCGGCGTGCGCCGGCAACCATGAACTTTCTGCTCACTTGGATCCACTGGGGGTTGGCGGCGCTGCTCTATCTGCAGAGCGCGGAGGTAAGCGGCGGGACGAGGGCTTTTGTGCCCCGCGTAGCGGAGGGGGAGGGAAGGGAGACGGCCGAAATTACTTTTCCCCCTTGTTTTTGGTTTCTCTCCCCCCCTTCCCCCCCCCCCCCCCCACCCTTTGCCTCCCACCTGCTCGGTGCGGTGCGGCCGAGCCGCTGGCGCCGGGTGCGAGTGGGTGCCCACAGCACCGACACGTGTGCGTGCGGTGCTGCGGCGGGGGGCCAGCGCTGGCCGGAGCTCCGCGGGGCCCCGGGGCAGCGGCAGCGCCGTGCGGAGTGCCCGCGCACATGAACGCGACGCGGCCGTGAGGGTCCCGCCGGGGCCGGGGCGCTGCGGTCGGCGGGGCTTGGGGCAGGGAGGCAGCGCGCTGCCTTCTTGCATCAGCCTCGGGTCTCCTGACATTGCAAAAGGCTGTTTCGGCGGTATTTGCCTTGGGTCCCAGCTCGGGTTCGTGCCGCCGAGTGGAGTTCAAAATGCCTAGCTGGAAAAACAAATAAGAGATCAAAGGGGACAAAATGGATCCAGAATTTCTTGTAGATTGGAAAAAAAAATTAATCAAAATATATTTCCTGCACCGCGATTACAAAACCAAAGATTTTTCTCTTCCTCTTCAGTCACTTTTACCTCATTGTCATTCTTGAGGAATTAGAAACCAACTCTTCCTCCTTTCCTATTTTAAAGAAAAAAGAAGGGCAGCTTTCTTTGCAAACCTGTCCTATAAATCTGTTTTCTAAAGAGTCAAGAGGGCTGTGTTGCCAAGAGATATTAAGGGGTTTAGACAGAGTGCCCACGTGAAAGTGGCTGTTCACGAGGCAGGCATGGATTACGTTTTAAAGGTTATAACAGGTTAGTTCTCTCCTGCCATTTCTTCTCCACAGTTGGAGAGAGCGCAGGCCAGATCATCTCCCACAATTGTGAAAATAAACGTCGCTTGCAAACTAATCAGTTATTCACATTGTTTGTTCAGCACCGATGCTGGAAGGCAACTCCCCAATTAGGAGCCATTTCAGCTGTAACTGAAGTCATGCAAGCACTGCACGCTTTGTTTCTAGCCTGTTATATCTCTACTTTATCCAGTGACAGCCGCACATTAGGCTGTGCTCGGCCATGCTCGATGGGAACTGAGGCGCACTGTCACTTGAGTGTGGCACAGAGCAACTCCCTGCTGCCTTCCTGCCAGATTTGGCTGGTGGGACAATTGTTTCTGCTCTCCAGGAGTTTTTCCACTGTCACCCAGAACAGGGGTTTCTTTGCCTCCCAGCTCCTCAGTAAACTCGTACAGTAGCATCTGTTCCCCACCTATAGTATAGACAATTCTGTATCAGTGTCCTGTGACAACACCCTTTAACCCTCCCCTTGTTCCTTTCCCCTCCCCTTCCTCTTCCCCAGAAGAGGAAACAGCGGATCAGGTAGAGTTGACATCTGTCTGTCCTCAAGAGTTCCATAAAAGTCTCATGCTGCTTTTTCTCCTAGGCCAGAGGATGGTGCAGATGAGGAAACAGTATAATGTGGAAAAAATGGTAGGGGAGAATTACAGGAGTTTGGGGGGAAATGTTGCAGAGGGATGGCTAGGGCTTCAGGTACCTGGGTGATGTGGGCTATATAAGTGCTTAGGCAGATTGACGGTGAGATCTGTCCTTCGATTCTGTCCTTATTTGTCCGTTGGTTGTCTGGGCACCACGGTGATAGGAACATTAGAAATACCAGCAGATCTCATGTAGGCAGCTTGATGATGACTGAGCATGGCAGAAGGCATGACTCTTCACATGGGACTAGGGTTTGTGCTTTGATGATAATATTTATCTGGCTCTCAGACTGATCTATCTAGCTAGCCAGGCACATTAGAGAGCATTAAATAAAAGCCCTGACAGAGTCTGAGTTGGGGAAGCAGGATCCAGCGCAGCTTTCCTGGAAGTGAAGGAGAAGGGATGAAGGAATCACGGTGCTCCTCTGGTGAAGGTTCAGGGGGATGACTCCTTACTGAGGTTAAGGTTGCTCCTGCAGCAAGACATGGATGGTGGGAAATTGTTTCATGGTTGGGTCTGGGCAGCACTGATGCCACAGGTGTCTGCCTACATTGGTGGCAATAGCCTTTCCATGCAGGCAAGGGAGGGAAGGGCACTTTTGCCACCCTCCCAGCTGACTGATTGTGTTGAGCGGCGTGCAGTCCTCACACACTACGGGATTAGAGAGGTTGCACTGTTGTCCTCTTCCAGTCCTCCCTTTCCTAGAGAACAGGGGGCAGCTACTTATTGCCCATCTTCATTCATCTGTGGGTCTTGCTGCCAGCCTGATGACAGGTCACTCCTGATGATGGTCTGGGAGCTCTTCCCCTCCTGCCCTGAACCAGCAGAGGGACCTGGATATAGCAGCTGTATTGCCATAGGAAGAGGCAGTGATCAGACACTGAGGGAGGGAGAACAAGCCTGTGACTAGACTGTTAATGATCGCAGACCCACCAGGCTGCCTGCTTTTGCTGTGCCTCTGTACCACGCTACGATGGGGAACCACCAAAACCTGCTTCCACAGCCCTTAGGCAGCTGGGACACAGCAGGTCACCTTCCCCAGAGCTGTTCCTGTGCTCTGAGGACAGGCTGGAAAGAGAAGCACTCCTCTGGGAGCAGGGAAGAGAGATGTCTGAGGGGCTCACTGATTCCTGAGCAACCCCAAAATCATTCTCCTGCCTGTTCTGTCAGAGGTTCCTTGGCTATACTGGCAGCTTGCAGGATTGCTGACCTCTGTATGCATGTACAATGGAGGAGTGTAGTGAGTCCCATTACCCCCCTCTCCTAAGCAGAAAACGCTGAGAATTTCTAGTGCCTAAGATGAGAAGTGCCTTAACTCCTGTCCCAGAGTCCCTCTCAAAGTGGATGGATTGTTTGTTCCAGTCCTAAACAGTTACAAAGCTCTTTTAATGAGGCTGCACAGATTAGGGGGAGGGGAAAGGAGAGAAAGAGTGCTGGTGGTGGTGGTGAGGGGGGGTGATGGTTAGAGAGGAATGACTTGATTAACCTTTTCTCTCCCTTCAGAGAAAAGCTTGCTTTGGACAGGGACTGGGGGAGAAGGAGGATGGGGAAGGTACAGATGCATGGATGGTGTGAAGTGAGTTTTTTTGTTAGGGAAGGTTTTACCCCACAGAGGGAGGGGTGTGCATTTGCTACAACCTGAAAAGAGCACAAGAAAGGAGCTTCCTCTGTCAGCCCCATTCCTGTGCTCGTTTTTCCTACTGTCAAGGCCGGGCCAGGGGTTGCTTCCACACTACTGTGAAATGTTGAAAATCTATTGGGAGGAAATTGTGTTACAGAACTGTTGGGTAATGCCAAAAGCCAGCAGAGGCGAGCATGACCTTCAGGCTCCTACTGAAGGGCACAGTTGGCCTGCTTGTCCTGAGGAATGTTTTTGGTTCCCCATGTCTGATACGTAGCAGACTGTTTTGAAGTGAAGCACAAGGCCCTGCCTCACCTGCTGTTCTAGTGGACATGCTTTGAGGGCACTAGGCACAGGTGAAAAGCGCTGCTGAAAGGGCAGGAAAGTTTCTTGGAATAGTGAGCAGAGTGTGTTACTGATAGTTCTGGGAAACCTTTCTCGTTTCTGCTGAGAGCTCCCCTGGGAAGGCTCAGAAGCTCTTTGCCCACTTTGCACCGATCTTGTTTCCCATCTTTGGGGTCAGATCACATCCCATGTCCAGGTGAGCACTGGCTCCTTTTCCACTACATCAGGGGCAGGGCAAGGTGCTGGCTAGGCGCATGTGAGTAGCGAAAGCGTGTGGCTTGCTTCTGCTTCTCATCACTTGTGCAGCCTGTGTGCTTGCATGTGAGGAGGCAGTGGGCTTGGCAGCTGGCTGGGTAGTTTTGCATAGAGAATGGATAAAAATGCCCCTCAAAGTGTCTCCAAGCTAATTTTGCTCAGTCTGTCATGTCATTTTGTGTGTGAACCAGAAATCCCTCCGTGAAAAGTCTTGGGGACGTTGTGAGTTGAATAAACTGACTTGCCTCATGATCCTCTTCCTGTGCCATGGAAGATTGAGGCTTTTCTGCCCTTGAAGTGGTTCTCTTTTTACCCATAGATTGTCAGGCACTGAGTGGCTTTGGAAGGCCGCTGCAGTCTCTGCCGCTTCCATTTTGTTTGTGCTGTTGCAGTGACCTTCACACTTCAGGAATGAAACTGTTTCTAGGAACATGCTTTTTAAAGTGTTGTCAGAGTACTGAGACTGAGCACACAGCCCCCTCATCCCCAGAGAGGAAATAGATCCACTCATGGGGCAGCTCAGATCTGGGTTGGTAAGTTATGCCCAGGTATAGAAAGACTGTGGTTGAAATGAGAAAGAAGTTCGGTCAGGGGGACCTTAGACAAAGGAAACTATGCACAGACACAAAGGAATGTCTGGGAGAGGGGCTTCTAGCTGGCTCTCTTGTCCCCTTCTTTTAAAAGCTGACACTTTCAGCTGCTTGGATGGTGGTGCTGCCCTGTGCACAGGACTGCTTAGAAGACCATAGGTGGCAGATTCCTCTTGTGAGCTTGGGGTGGACTTGGCCTTAATTCAGTTCTGCCTTCAGCTAGAAGATCAGAGGGCCTTTTTCTAAGCCTGAACATAGCATATTGCTGACAAAGCAGTATTTTGTACAGATCCCCATGCTTCTTATGGGCATCTGCTGAAAGGCAGCAAGTTCTGGGGTGCATAGCATCACACAGGTGCAAACATACCTCGGGGAAGTGAAGTAAAGTTGGGCCTTTTCCATTTTGGTTCAGAACAGAACAGCAGGGGGAAGCCTGACCTGGCTGGAAAGTTACGTCAGAGCTAAAGCCCTCACGAAGAGTAGGAGGAGTGGTGTTCCTGTTTCACCTGGAATTAAAAAGACTTTCTTAGTAAAGTGGTGTAATATTTCTTCATACCATTTTGGGGGTGGGTTACCTGTCACCACTCCTGCCTGCATCAGTGCTTTGGAAATGGCCCCAGTCCCAAAAGGCATCAGGAGTCACTGCAGAGCTTGCAGCCTTTTCATTTTTGGCCCAGGGGAAGCTGTGGAGCGCAGGAACGGGATCCATGCAGGGGCTGGGGACTGGGACCACTAGGTGAGGGCGCGCGTCGCCCTCCCTTCCATCAGAGAGGAAGAAAACCCGGGCGGTTTGGCGGCGTCAGTCGGCAAAGTGGTGCTGTCACAGTTAATCGCCCTGACACCCGGCCAGATGCCGACACCTCCGTGGCCACCACTGCTGGGTGACAGACATCTGTGACATTGAGAGGGGACCGATGCCCTTCTGTGCCTGGCTGCCCTTCTCCCCTTTCTGCCCTCCCGGGCCAGATTCACCTTCACGGGTAGAAGTGGCGCCCGGGCCCGCCGGTCGTGTTGGCGGCAGCAGCAGGTCACCCCGTTACTTTCTCCACCGGGCTCGCATTTGCTCCCGGCGTTTGCCCGAGGTCACTGACAGCAGTTCCCCGGGGACGCGTTTCTCCCTTCAGGGCCTCTCTCGGGCCCGCCACATCGCTTTGCCAGCCCCGTCCCTCAGCCCGGGCTGCCCGTGCCCCTCTCGGCTCCCCCGGGGACGGCGGAACAAAAGGTTCCTCTGTCCGCCGGGGGGAGCGGCTCCGCCTCAGGGGCGCCCCCTCCCGCCGGGGCTCCCTCCGCCCCTTGCCCGGCGGGACCGGGAGCCCCGGGGCCCCTGCCCGGGAACTCCTGCGCCCCGGGACCTCGTCACGGTTCCGTGTTGTGACTGATTCTCTGTTGTCTTTGCAGTTGTCGAAGGCTGCGCCCGCTCTGGGGGATGGGGAGCGGAAACCCAATGAAGGTAAGCGCTGGGTGGCTTCCCGGCGGGTGGGGACGACCCGGGGTTGGGGGGAAGGAGCCCCCGGAGCCACCGGCGGCCAACACCGCCACCTTCCGGGCAGCGGGACCGGGGGCTGCCGGCGGGAGGTGCCGCCGCCATCAACCCCTTCGTGGCGGCCTCAGCGTCCCCGCCCCACGCCGCGGGCCCGGGCCGGGCCGGGGGTGGCCGTGGGGACGGGCTCCGGGGCGGCCGCGGTGCCAGGGCGGGTAGCAGGGCTGGCCCAGCCCGCCCCTGGCTTACCACAACTCTGAGGGAAACTGCGTGCGTGCGCTGGTGCACATACGCACGCTCATTTATATATATATATATATATATATATATATATATCTTATCTGCGCACACACGGGGGCACACAAAGAGCTGAGTAGCGGTGAGTAGTTTGCTCAGGATTCGCCACAGTGCTATAGGAAGGGATTTGTCAAATTTTGCTGCCCACCTCTCTCCCGGTGGTGCTGGTGATGCCCAGCTGGGTGGCCAGGGCTGATCCCCGAACAAAGGCCAGAGCAGCCCCCAGACGGCAGGTCTCTGAGTAAGAGAAGGAGAAAGGGACAATCTAGGATGGTTTTCTAGGCTCATGCCTCCCAGCAATGTCAGATACCCCTGCAGTCAGGAAATTGTAAAGAGCCAGGCTTGAAAAATACACCTTTTTATTCTGGTTTGGGCTAGCAGACTTTGCCGATTCAGGAAACAGCACTGTGATCTGATAGGTTCTACTGATTTGTTCCTGGTGGTCCAGTATGGACAGGACCATTGCCTGGCGGGGAAACAAGGTGGTGCCTTTCCAGGTGCTGTGATCTTGTGTCTTTCTGGTTGCCCAAAGGCCAGGTTGTGACGGTGTCCCCTGCCTCATTGGTTCATGGAAGTAAATGTAGACCAGAAGGACAGTCAGCCCGTGGCTTAGTCAGAGACGCCTCCTGTGAGCTCCCTGTCTAGTGAAGCCCTGTGTGTCAGGAGGTCGGCTTCTCTCCACACACCTCAGTTCAGCAGTGGGATAAAAGGGCTGTGAACTTCGGAACCTTCAGGCTGAGGTGATCATCACCTGTTTTAAGACCATCCTAACCGTATTTTCCCCTTAACTGCATAGCAGAGCAGATCGCTTGTTGCATGGCAGGGTCTGGCAGACGTCTTGCAGGGTCCCCATGGGCTGTGACCTTCAGCGTTATTCCAGCTGGAGGTCAGCAGAGGGCTCCAGCAGTGTGGGCCGAGATTGGCTTTTTTTTTCTTTTTTTTTTTTTTTTTTTTTTCCCCGTAGCTGTCAGTTTCAATTTCTGTAACTTTATTGGTGTGACAGACTCCATGTGTGTCGCCAGAGGCTTGTGGCAAACTGTGCTTGGTATAGGTGTCCATTTTGCACAGCCAAAATTTCTGGTTTGCTGGTGGGCTGCTGTCTGTTGTTCTTGACCCTTGCTCCTGCTGAAGTCAACAGAAGAAGGTTCAGTGACTCTAGCGGGATCAAGATGGAGCCTGCTGTGAGGCTTATTTTGGTAACCAGTCCTCTGCTGTTGGTAGAAAAGAGCTAGTACTCATCTGTGCCATTTGTTGTGTCCAACAAATCCCTCCTGTGGAGGGAAAGAATAAAGCAGAATTAACTTCTGTCACAAGAAGTCTGATGGGATTGCAGTAGAAGCTGGTGTGGCAATATAAGTGGTGAGACTTTGGTGTTGTTGTCTTGCTGCTATTTCAGGTTCTGTGATGTAGATACATCTGTGAAATAGAAATCAGGACTCCTGGCACTTCCTGGCTCTGCTTCTGTGGTTTGACCTTAGAGGTCCTCTCTGTGTAGCTCAGTTTCTCATCTGTGAAGAGATGATGATGAGCTTCTGTTAACCAAGGACAGTCCCTTCCACTGAAGCTCTTAGGGCTTGGGGTGAAGGGTGGGTTTGTGTCTTTGGCCATTTTATGCTTTCTCTGACCCATCAAGCTGTGACAGGTTTTTATTTGGGGTGGACTTAATTCTATTTGGAGACTGTTATTTTAGCTTCAGCCTCTACCCTTTTGTGCTCAGGAGAGGTTTCCACATGTTTTGGGGCACAGGAAGTTGTAGAGGAGTCAGACAAACACTCTTTGTTTCACAGGAGAAGATTTTTCTGGTATAAATAAAGGAAACCACCACCACTTGTGGCTGCACTTTTATTTTTAAAATAGTAGTGTGTCTATATTGCTGCTAAGCCGTTGATGGGGAGGGAGACAAAATGATCACAGACTTTCTCCTTTTTCTAGTCCAGCATGTTATCACTTGACTGCTTGAACTTAAACTCTGTGTTGAAGAGTTAATGTGGGTCCTGTCTTGGTTTTAACCTTACTTCCCCTCCATTCACGACAAAGAACCTGACTCAAATCTCGTGGTGCTTTGCAGGGTAGGAGTGTGAGTTAATTGTGGGATTAACTTCTAATGTGGTCTGAAACTCAGACTACAGGATAGGAGCAGACCTAGCAGTTAGTCCTTTGGTGACCTTCCTGTGTTCCCCATGAAAGAGACTTTCTTCCATTCATGACACAACCAGTGGAAAGAAAGCACAGGCAGAATCAGCCCAGCAAAGTGTGGAATCTAAGTCCCAGTAGACAGGAGTAAGTGTAAGTATATGATAAAAGGGGCAGGGCTTTGCTGTGAGGTTGACTGTACCTCAGTCATGTGCTCCAGTTTGGTTTGGGTGGTAACTGTGCAAATGAACCAGTGTTGCACAGCCTCCATGTGAATGTTCTGTGTCCAGCAGAGTAAGGCAAGATGCCTTTTGTGGTAAGATTTTCTGACTGGCAGCTAGGGAAAGATTCCCTGGTTCCTTTTCAAAGGCTGATTCAGACTTTGGAAAACCATCACATGTTAAAGTAAAGGTAGAAACTCCCAGATTGTTCATGGGAAGGCTTAAGTCCTGTCAAATCTCCCAGTTCTAAAGTATAGTTGTCAGGGTGCAGCTGTGAAAGTAAAGGCCCTACGAAAGAAGTTGAATGTGCTGTTCTGGGGCCAATCTGTTATTCTGGATTCTCTGGTGTAATCCAAATGCTTGGATAGTGCAAACATTTAGAAAAGCGTGGCAGACGTTGGTCAGTTTCACTTTACTTTTCTACTCTGTTTCGGTTTCTGCCTCCTTTATGCCCCAGACTGGTGTGGTGAGCAGCATTTGATCCGCACAGGTAACTGCTGCTTTCCCTCCCTCTTACTTTCTGTCTCTCCCCTTGATGTAGGTCTGTAAGCATTTTTATCCTGAACTATGCCTTTACTGCCAGAGTTCTCAGATCCTGTGTCTGGCATAGTGTGAATAATCAACAGTGCAGTTCAGCGATTATCTTTGTGCCTGCAGAATTTCCCACATATTAAATTGTTCAACTTGTTGGAACATAGGCGGTGACTAAAGTCACTCCAAAGGAGAACAGGAAAAAGGAGGAGAACGAGGTAGTCACAGACAAGATAGGAGAGCAGACAGGAGACATACGGCAGTTAGGGGAGGAGGGAAGAGTAAGGAACAAGGAATAGAAACATGTTGTCTTCTAGACAAGGAATACCAACAAAGCAGTCCATGCCTGCCAGGCTACATTTCCCTTTCACAAGCCACTTTCTCTTTTAATAGCTGCTCACTCTCTCTGACACTTCAAACTCCTTGGATGGAAGTTCCTCCCCTCTTGTACCCGCTCTCAGCACTATGGCACTGTCAGCCCTGTATGACCTAGAATTAACTTTCAACAATTAACTGCGGGCTGTGAGCTCCAAGCCCTGCAGCTTTTGCATTTTTGTGGCAGAGTAACCTTTATGCCAGTTTGTCACAAGTTCAGGGCACTTCAGAAACGCTTACTGGAGACCATGATTTTCCATGATGCAAGCAGTTTGCTCTTATCACTCTGAGTTATCAACCTTGGTGCTAGAGGACTCTGCATACTGTACAGGTGTATCATTACAGCATGGGGCAGGTACTCTCTCCTTGTGCATACTCTTACCCTCTGATCATGTGAGACATCCTCAGTTGCCAGTGTGGTGCTACAGCTAGGAGGCCTGGAGGACTCCAGGTACTCATTGTTTGCAGTACTGTACTAGCGCCCAGGGTTTGTATGTGTGTGTACTTATCTATACTATCTTTCATCTCTTTAAACCTCTCCAACCCTTGACCAAGCAGCAGAGTGAAGCTTTGGCAAGAGACTGGGAAACATTGAGAAATACTTGTGAAATCAGTGCAGATCGCAAGCAGTTAGTGTTTGCTCCATTTGTAGGGAAGGCATGGGATAATGGCAGATCCACCCTGTTCCCCCTCCTACACTGTCTCATTGTGGTTCAGTAGCCAAATATATAGTCTGGTTAATCCTGGGGGTGCTGTGAGCCTACTTTGAATCTTTCAGTGGGTGGCTTGGTTCTTCAATGTGGGATGGTGGTCAGTGTGGAGACTTGGAGGCTGTCACTTTGTAGTGGATGCTGTCATGGTTCCGTGATGACCTGCTGAGGTGGATGTTCTGCATGGCCAAAAGACATAGATGACAGGAAGGGTAAAGATGCATAGCTCCATGGTTCAGAGCCTCTGCTTGCTCTTAGAAGTGTTTGTGTGCTGAGGTCTGTACAAAGGATGCTTCTGACTTTAAAACCCACTGGGGCATCCACTGGCTGTTTTGAAAGGGAGTAAAGGGCAAACCAGTGAAGGGCCTTAATCCAGAGTGCAGATTATCTCCTGCAGCTTTTTGGCTGATCTGATATTCTTAGTGGCAGCATGCCACTATATGGGGAATAGCAGAGAAGAGGTTTGGGGAATAGTCACCTGTGGCATGCATCATGGTACCAGGGAGGCAAACAGTGAGGCTCTTTTGTCCATCTTGCCTTTGCCCTGAAGCAGCCGTAGATGATTTTTTCCCTTCCCACTTGATGTGTGTGTATGTAGAGCACAGACAAAGGATTTAGGCCTGCAAGACTGTTAGTGAAGAGCATAGGGTAGCTCTGTTGCAACTGTCTGGCTCACTTTAAGGGGTGAAGCACTAGACATTCTTGGGCTAAGTTTGCATTAACTTATTCCCTCCATTCCTCTTTTAGTTATCAAATTCCTGGAAGTCTACGAGCGCAGCTTCTGCAGGACTATTGAGACCCTGGTGGACATTTTCCAGGAGTACCCTGATGAGGTGGAGTACATATTCAAGCCATCCTGTGTGCCTCTGATGAGATGTGCGGGTTGCTGCGGCGATGAGGGCCTAGAATGTGTCCCTGTGGATGTGTACAACGTCACAATGGAGGTGAGGGTCCAGCTTGCAATCTGCCATGCACGGTTGGAAGGAAGCAAGTCAGCCATCACAGCCACCCCAACTCCCAGCTAATTCAGAGGAAATGCAACCTACCCCAGGGAACTTGTCTTCTGACTCTGGTGCTCTGTGTTAAACCACACAGGGTTAAAAGATGAGTCGCCCATGTCTCTTTAAAGCTAAGAGGAAAGTCTGTTTTTTGGCTCTTGCCCAAATACAGTAGGTAGGAGCATGCAAAGGAGTGTTTCTGCAAACGAGCGCTTCGTGCTTAGAGAATGCAAAGGAGCATTTCTGGTGGTGTTACCTCCCAAGTTCTCAAAGAACATATTCCTTGGTTCTTGCTCCACCTTAATTCTACACACAGCTGCTGTTCTGACCCAGCTGAGTAGGGCAAAAGGGGAGAACCTGTTGGTACTCTCTCCTGAAGGGCATGTGAGGTCAGCCTGTACCAACAGAGCAGGGAATTTGGGTCATTAGCTACCCTGGCACTGTAGGGGTTAAAGGGGCTCTAAGAAACAATCTGCTTCTGTGTCACCTGGAAAAGCCTTTCTGCCTCTGGGCATCTTCTTTTGTTTGGAGGCTGCTGAATTCATTTCTTGGAAGAGACAGAGGTGGACATGATAGCAAAGGCTGGGCCAATGGGGAAGATGTAGATTGCTTTAGAGAGCTTTGTTACTGCCCTTGTCTGTGAGGCTGGATCCCAGCTCATGTCCAAAATCATGCTGGTGCCCCTTACCTGTAACCCATGGCTCCCTCACCTACTTTTGTCCCTTAGCCTCTTAAATGGCCACTGTAAATATTGCTGTCACTTTTTAATATTGATGAGAGATGTGCAGTACTAAGTGATTTACCAGCAGGTCCTTTTACTTGAAATTTGGGCTGTGTTGGAACTCTGTTGAAGAACCTGCCTATGCCCTCTCATGGTTCCCTATACTACTTCTCCACTTGAAGGCTCCAGCCTGGGCCAGACCATACTAGCTTGATGTAGCTAGGGATGGTTTTCTTCCTACCATTCCTTGCTGAATTATAGTTCTTGACTGGTATGCCTGCATGCCTGTAAAGAGTCAGAGGCACTTAAGCAGATCTCTAGAGCTAGTCTTCCGTCTGTGTTCTGGGTTAAGAGAATGTGACAATACTCCATAGCTTCTCAATAACTTCCCTGGAGGTACCTGGGGCTTGGGTGTGGGTGATGTCTAGCTTTCCAGGACTCTTTAAAACACAGATCTCCAGATTTCTTTTGTGTGTCAAGTTACTGAGAAAGTGAGATGTCAGCTGGGAAGGAATGGTGGCATAAGGAAGAGGACCTGGATTTGGAATTTTCAACTGGGACCTTTGCGTGCGACTGAGCATGGCTTGTGCACGATCAGGCTGGATGTTCAGCTACTGTTTGTCCAGCATCAGCCAGGGAGGGCTCATTGAGAACCTTGCTATGGTGGTATACCCTCTCCCATGCCTGTCTCCAAGGCAGTCCACCAGAGCTGGCACCAGACATGCATGAGCAAACAGAGCTTTGGCACAAGTCTGGTGTTGCTGCTCGCATGTGATCAAAGGCCTTTTCTGACTGGGAGTACAGGGCCTCAGAGCTAGCTCGAACTCTGCCCTGCTCTTCCCAGGAGCACCTGGGGTGTTAGTGCTTTGCTGTACAACAGCCTGATTTGAAGATGAAGAGTGAACAGGCAGTGACCCTCTCTGTTTCTTTCATTCCAGATCATGAGAATTAAACCCCATCAGAGTCAGCACATATCACACATGAGCTTCTTACAGCACAGTAAATGTGACTGCAGGTGAGAATGGAGCAACACTGGTTCCTCTTGCAATAAACTTACTCTGAGCCTTTCCTTTTTTCTGCCATTGGGTTGGGACTCTTGTTCAGACACTTCTGCAGCCTACTTGGTTGGTTTGCAGTGGGATGGTTGAGCCTGGGAAAAAAAGCCCTCTGCTGTCAGGGCTCTTCCATCTCTAGCTATCACAGGTGGACAGTGCTGACTTACATCCTGGGATCTTTTGGCACTAGCCACCAGCATGGGTCAACAGGAGAGCAAAAGCACTTTGAGACGGACCACTTCACCTGTGCCATGGGCATCCTGCAATGCTGCCTGTACATGTCCTTCCCTGGACTTGATGGGAACTGGGGATGATATCAGAAGTATATGTGATAAACTCTCTTCTAATGAGGCCTTTGTTCTGTCTTTCCCCACAGACCAAAGAAAGATGTCAAAAACAAACAAGAAAAGTAAGTGACAAGCCTTTCCTCCTTTCTCTTTTGGTGGTTGGTTGGCATTTCCTCTCCCCACTTCCCCATGCCCTTTCCTTTGGTTGGATATACTCACTTTAAGGTGTTTTTGGAAATGGCATATGGTACTGCATGGGGCGATGCTCTGAATCCATTCCAGGTGGTCACAGAAACTCAGATCTGATGGTCATTCCTTCATACTCCAGACATGGACCTTGCATGACCCATGGCCATGGCAGTCATTCCTAATGCTTTTTCCCAAGTCAGGGAAGTCCCATCGTGTTTGTCCTGCTGGAATGGATTCAAGGTGCAGCCCCCATTGTCCCCTTCCCTCTTCCTGGGGTGTTTCTGGTTACTGCAAATTGCTGCCTTCCTTTATTAGTAATTTTTTTCTTGCTGCTTGAGTGAGTACTTGCTGGCTTCTTTCACAGCAGCTTTGGTAGGAACTCCGCTGGCTACAGGGAGAGGTGGAAGTAGAGGCCTGGTGGAGGCAGGACTGATGCCATGCAGGATGTGACGCTGGTTTTGGTTGGGTGGGGACCTGGGAGGGTGTAAAGGGAGGTGGATGTCCTAGCTGGGTCTCAGTGAAAGCTTTCATGAAGCATTTTTTGAATATGATAGATTTGCTTTGGTGGCCTGAAGAAGGTTAAGTCACAACCTTCCATTTACTTCTCCCCACAGTAAAAAGGTTGTGGAAAGTAGAAAAGTAAGTCTAATCCTGCAGTAGTTGCAGGGACGCGCATAAAATATGAAACAACATTAAAAAGAAAGAATGATCTCTCTGAGTGAGAGGATCAGCTGGACTGTGCATGACTGGGAAAGCAACTGCCGTTTAGAGGTGTGGAGTTGGAGAGGAAGGAGTGAATATTTGGAGATGCGACTGAATCTGAGACAGAGGGAGCAAACAGGAGAGAGAGAGAGAGCTTCTTTCACCCCTCTCCTGGTGGTTGTATGTTTCTAGCTGCCTTCCAGCCTCTCCTCCTCCCCCTGGAAATCTGCTCCTGGCTGCATGAGACTGCGTGCAGCCAACAGTCCTCTCTGCACAGGGCCGGTCGGGGCCGGTCGGTCTGTGTGGCTCTGTAGTTTGAAGGTGTGTGAGAGTTTGGTCTGTGTGAGCTCTGGTGAGGATGGGGTGTGGGTGTAGCAGCCAGCTCGGATTGTGTTGCATTCACTTTCCTTTTCTAACAGCACCTTGCCTGCTCTTTGCTGGTTCTGCACTCGCCAGGGAAGGAAGGGAAGGGAAGGGATTGGAGAGACTGGTGTGCTTTGATTTGTGCTGGATTGAAAGCCTTGTTATATTGGTACCCCTCTCCTCCCTTCAGGTTGATTTTCTTCCCCTCACCGTCTCCCTGTGACTCCTGCCTGACATGTAGGGCAGAACTGGGACTGAGCTGATGCTCTGACACTTGTTCCAGTGAGACAACTTGAACAGGGCCTAGGAGACACCTATGGTGCTTTCTCTTCTGTCTCCCCAATTCCCTTTGACAGCTCTCTCCGAGGTGGGCTGCACCAGAGAATGAGGGAGCCTTTGCTGAACCGCCTCAGAGATGGGACTCATTTGCCTGACAAGCCCTGGTGGTTTGCCTAGGGCCTTTTCCTTGCATGTCTCTCCCTTGCTTCTGTGCTAATGTGGCTCAAGGAGAAGTACAGGCTCCAGCCTCCCTCACTCCCTGTGCTCTCAAATGGCCCATAGGGATCCATGGTTAGTGTCCATAACTACATGTCCTAGCTCCTGCCTGCTCAGCTCCTGCCCAAGAATGAGTCAACTGGTGAATTTTTCAGAATGGAGTCAGTACCTTGGCTCCATCTGCTTGTTTGTATGGCAGATCCACGTGGAAGGTGACAGGAGGGGAAGGAGGGAAGAACTGAAAGCTGCCTGCTGGTTTTCTCCTGGGTAAAATAACTAGGTCAGGCCTTCCTCTTCCCCCTCTTTACTCTTCAGTACTCAGAATGGAGGCTGCCAGAGGAGATGTTACAGACATCCAAGTAAGGTCTCCTGGAGTCCTCTGAACCACAGGCAGGAGGTGAGGTGAATGAGCAAAGCCTTCAGGTTGGATAACCCTCTCCCACACAGCAGTGCTGTGTAGATCAAATCTCTTCCCTTGTCTGCGTAGTGCTCCCATCTCAGGGCAGGATTGGCACCCGCCCTGCAGCAGAGCTGTTGGAGCTCAGCTGCCCCTTCAGCTAGGCCCAGTGCTGTGCAGTCCATCAGGTCAGAGTTGTTTCCTCTAACCTGAGGAGAGTCCTTTCACTCTGGTTGCCTTTTGTCAGTTGTTGTGCGCCTGTGCTTGTCGCCTGGAATGGTTGTCTGCACTCACTGCGGTGGTGTGATGCTTTCACAAAGCTTTCTGTTCCTTCTCCCTCTCACCCCCTGCCCCTTTCCCACTACCCCTCTCTGGAGGGGGAAGGTGCCCCTCTGAGGCTCCAGCAGATCCACCTCTGCTCGCAGCAGCCTTGCAGGACACAGTCTCTTCTGAGTTCCCTGGTGTTTGCTTGGCTGTGGGCAGGCTGTTTGCGGAGCTGACAGGAGCGCCGGAGCCGGTGAATGTGTGTGCGAGGTGGAGATCTGTGCTTCGGCCCTGGGATTTACTCTCCAGTCCTGCCTCATGTGCTTCTCCCCTCCCAGCAAGGCACATGGCTGTATTTTTTTCCTCTTCTTCCTTGCGTTTTCTTCCGTTTTCTCTCTCTCTCCCTTTCTTTCCCCCTCTCTCTCTTTCTCTTTTTTTTTTTTTTTTTTGTTTTTCTTCCAGAAAATCAAAGCGAGGAAGGGGGAAGGGTCAAAAGAGAAAGCGCAAGAAAGGCCGGTACAAACCACTCAGCTTGTACGTTTGTGTCCTCTGCTTGTAGACTCTCTTCCCTCCCTCTCCCCAAACCAGTCTGCCTGCTTGCTGCTTGCTCAAATCTCACCCTCCCCTCCCAGTCACTGGTGGGCTGCAGATCCTGCAGGGGCAGCACTGGTGGTGGCACTGCTCTGGCACTAAGGCTATCTCAGGGAAGCTGCCTTTAGCTTGCTTGGCTCTCTAATCATCAGTGGTGACCATTGTCCCAAGGCACAAGAGTGTGGTGGGTGGACGAGTACCCTGCACTTCTTCACGCCTTTCAGTTGCAGCTCTGTCTTCTGCTTTCCACCACTTGTCTCATGCCCTCACTGCTATGATGACTGGTGACAGGCAGGCTGACATCTACCATGCATGTGTGTATGTGTGTGTGCGCGTGCGTGTGCACATGTGCGTGCGTGTCTGGTGGAGTCACAGGTGGAAAGGAGAAGGGGGACAGCGGGAAGCCAGAGAGGGGGTGCTGGGGAGCCAGGGGGGATCTCTGTCTGTTTTTTTTTTTTTTCTCTCTTTCTGCTGGATTTGGTGGCTTGTCTCCCTGTCTCTTCTGCTCTGCCTCTCTCATGGTGGTTCACAAAATTCTGCATTGTAAATTCATGGCCCCTCCATAGGAGACGCTTAGGTGGCAAAGTTGGGATGGGGCTTACAGAAAGGAGGGCAGTGCCAGCTGCAGAGATTAGCATATGATGCTGGAGCCCAGCTGCTTTCCAGGGAAGGATAGACCCTGTGTATTTAAACTTGTTTAGCCGCTGGCCTCTTTCTACTCAAATAGTCCCCTTCAGAGAACTTCTTTCATTGATGTGTCAATAGCTGGCTGGGACCTCTCACCTTCCCATCCTTGCTTTCCCCTTCTTACTCCCTCTGGCCTGAGCCAATGGATCCAATGCAGCATTTGTGAATACTGTGCAGAAGGCCTGTTTTCTTTCTCTATGCTAATGCAAGGGGTTGCTGTCCTGGGGCTGTTGAGGTGCTGCTGGAAAATCCATCAGCCCGTGGCACTCCAGTGGGCAGCATGGGGGCTGCGGGAGGGGGCAAGGGGATTGCTTTGATGTTCAGGGTGTTGCATGTGTATTTTCTTTCTGCTGAAGCGCTGTAGCTTAGACATCTTTCCTTTTGCCTTTTTGCAGTCACTGTGAGCCTTGCTCAGAGAGGAGAAAGCACTTGTTTGTACAAGATCCCCAGACCTGTAAATGTTCCTGCAAATTCACAGACTCACGTTGCAAGTCGAGGCAGCTTGAGTTAAACGAGCGCACTTGCAGGTTTGTGTCCTGAAGGATGAAACACACAAAGAGAAAGAGAGAGAAAGAGAAAGATGGGGGGAGCTTGCTTCCTGCTGACTTCTGGCACCAGTGCTATTTGATTACTTTTCTCTGTCCTACGTGGGCCCGGCAAGCAGAGGGGCTAACTGGGATGAGGACTGTTTCCTTGTGTCAGAGGCCAGCTGTGCGTTTCAGGTGTGCTCTCAGGACTTGAATGGGAATGGCTCCCAGAGACAGGCCCTTCGTATCCCAGGTATTCTTTACCATACAATAGGATAATGGAGTTCATGTTGCTGAGGTAGGCAGGGGGAGGGTCTGTACCCCTCTGTACCTTACCTGTACACAACTCTGAGCATACCGTTGGACAAAGACAAATCCTCAACTGACTAGGATTTGACCACCCCTGTCTTCCAAGCCCTTTTTCTGTGGCTTGTAGATGCTCTAGTTTGTGCAGAATGAAGAAAGCCAGTAGGAGCCTCCCTCAAGGCTGAGCCTACATTCTCCTTTGCCTCTTTGTTCTTCTAAAAGCCAGGGAGAGCACCCTGTCGTCTTGTACTGTGGTCACAGTTCCCTGTCCATGTCCTGTCCAGAGTTGTGGTTTCAGAGGCTGCACTCAGGACTGTGAATGGAATACAGCAGATTTAAGTCTGACTCTGGGTGAAGGCAGAGGTGTGTATTTCAGGTGTGAGGTGGGAGACATAAAGGCACTGTGGGGTTAGTGTTAGTTTGGAGATCTATGCTGTGCATGTGTCATCTGAGTGCTGTCACACACCATCTGTGGCGCAGACACATAAGAAAACCGATTCCCAGTTCTCACCTGAGCACTTTGGTGAGTGCATTGGGGTGTCTTGATTCGAACAAGCTATGTGTGCACCTCGGGTGTGAGATCATCCTACCTGTGTAGACGGAGATATATAAATAGGGTTGCTAATGAGCACTTGGCTGTGACTCTGAACTCGGATCCCTTTCACAGAGGTCTAGGAGATTGTTCCTGTTTCTGCAGTATTGCAGTGGCAGCAGCTCAATAGGAGAATACAAGGGAGAGCGATCCAGAGTCCTCTGTGGCTGTATCCCGAAAAGAGGAGATATCCATTGGCTAGGTGGCTAAGGCTGATACAAGTAGCAAGTGCTTCCTTTGGGTGTGAAAATGTTTTGAGTCCAAGCCAGAGAGGCATTGGCACTGTTAGTATGATGGAAGTTGCTCTGTATACAGAGAATTTTTCTGGGGTGCTCTAATTTCAGTGGGAAAGTAATTGATGGAGGCGCCAGAGTAGAGCAACTTCCAGAGTTAAACTTCTCCTAGCGAGCAAAACCCCTGAAGTCTGAGACCAGACTTAATGTTGGCCTTTTCCTCCTTCTTCTTTTCCAAAGTCCAGAGAAACTGATAATTACTCCACAGAGTTTGGAGGGTGAGAAACAGTAACAAATACAATGAAAAGCCAAACAATACTCTGAAAAAGTCATGATGATAGAAGGGGTTTGCTAGTTTTCTCTTACTAGTCCCTCTCTGTGATGGGATAATGGGCACTAAGAGAGGTTTCCAGAGGTGATATGTTGGCCAGAAAAATGGGAAGGAGTCATAGGAGTGGTTAGCTTATCAGTTTCCAGATAAAAAGCTGGTTAAACTGAAGTCCATCTTGCTCTTTCTTGTAGAATTAGAACTGGGACCTACAGGGGAGGGTAAATTCTCATTTCTGCTGCTGCTTCTTCAGGGCACAGCTGTTCAGTGGTGCTAACCCCCACTCACAGCAGCTAGTGGAATGAAAAGCACTTACTTTTCACCTTCTTGCCTGCATGAGGTCTTGTTGTCTGCACTGCTTCCAAACAAGAGGCTAGATGGAGAGCTGAGGGCGTGTCTCTGCATGTATTGCTTAGCCTTGTTTTTCTATGTTTGTGTGTATTTGTGTGTGTGGTGTGCAAAGATACAAACAAGACACTCAGATTTTTTGTGAGGATGCCACTGATTCTGCTCCTAAATTTACCTGTTTGAGTATTCCCCCTGCTCTGTCTAGGTGAGCCTGGTGGAATAGAATTCATTGACCCATTTGTGGGGTAGAGATTCTCAGCTGATTTGCCCATCTGCACAGCACTTCACCCCACCAGTGACGGTCATGTCATGTCTTAACACCATGTGCTCTTAAACACATTAGCCACCACCCTTACTTCCCTTCCCTGCCCTAGTTGCACTCCCATTACAAACATTAACCCCTGTGCTCTTTTTTTCCTTCCTTCTTCTCTTTGACAGATGTGAAAAACCTAGACGGTGAGCAGCGGAAAAGAAGGGGAAACAGCCCTGTTTCTGGAGCCTGATTTCTCACCTGGACAGAATAAAACAAAACAAAACACTAATCCAAATGAACCCTAAAAATGAAGGATCGGTAGAGCACAGCACTTTCAGTACGGACGATGGACTCCGGAAGGAACATTCCCCAAGGCACCCGCCGCACAGAATTCACCTTTGGGTTTTGAACTGTTTTATTTTATTTTTCTTTTTATGCTGCTAAATAACAGAGCCAGGAAGACTTATAGGGGTGTATTTGATGGGTTTTCCCATGCATACATATATATGTGTGTATACATGCATATACATATATATATATGTATATATATTTTAACCACATCTATATATACATATATGTATATCTTAACCACACACACACACACACATATATTATATATATATATATATATGTATATATATATATATACATACTGATTATTTTTTTTAACATTGCTAATGTTATTGGTGTCTTCACTGGATAATACTCAACTGCTGTGGACACAAGCGGGCTACTTGGGGCATAAGATACAAGCTAAGAATGGACTTGAGTAGAAGCGCTGGGTGTAAACTTCTTAACTCTAACTGACTTGTGTGGCCTCCGCTGTTTCTCTGTAGAGTGTGCTGTACCACAAACCACCTTCTCCTTGCCTGGGACAGGGAGGAGAGGTGATGGAGAGGATGGGCAGGGAGTTCCAAAGAGTGGCATTCTAGGGTGCGATGGGTCAAAGGCCAAGGAAATGGCCATCTCCGTGATCAAGGATTCCTCCTCCCCTCTGTTCCCCCAGCCTTCGCCCTTACTCGTCTCATAACCTGCCTGCCTTGCTGGGACATGGAATGTCAGTGTACATTTTGTGTTGACTTTATTTGCTGTAGAACCTTTGCCAGAGAGACATGCTGGCTTCTCTTAAGGATGGTGGGCAGCTGACGCGCACTGACTTTCTGTTCAAGGAATAATCACAGGAGTCTAGATTTCCCGCCCTTGGTGGCTGCAGAAGGACACAAGGTCTACAGTGTGCTGAAGCAAGAACGGGGACCGGTGCATAGCCACACAGTTGTTCAGCACTGTCTGCTTTCTTCATGCACAGAGCTGCCACTCAAGAGCATCCAAGATGCTTATGGAACATTTCTGGAAAGGGATATTAATCAAAAGTATATACACAGTAGTGGGTGTGTGTGTATGTATGTGAATGTATGAATTTGTGTGTATGTATATATGTATGTATGTGTTTTTATCTCTTTTTTATATATATATATTTATTTTTATACATATATATATATAAAAAATAATATATATGTATGCCAAGATTGAAGGGGGAAAAAAAGAAAGCAACTTTTGCTGCCTTCAGTTTGTGTGCCCAGTGTGAATGACCCTTAAGAACGTCAAGATTTTTTTTAATGACGTACTGTAAATATCAGGCTCCTTTTCCATGTCTTGGGCTGGGGAATCAAATGTGAAGGCAGCTGGAGTCCCTTAGCTGTGTCCTGAGGTTCTTGGCTATGTGTGTATCTGCAGTGTAGGCTGTGATGTACATGAAACCCACCTTACACACGCCTGCACACACACGCGCCCCTGAAAGTATGTTTGTACGTCTATGTGGAAATATATAATCTAGTTCTGTGATTAAAATTATTATTAATAATAATAATAATCAAAAAGGTACTCAGTCTGTGTCAGAATGCTGACAAACATCATCTGCAATTGAATTTTCAACGCCTGACAATGTACAACACAGAAAGCTTCCAAAAAGACAAGACAGTCTAAAAACAGACTCACAACAAATGACTACTAACCACTAGGATCTCCCCATCCAACTGATGGCTTTCAGAAGGAGAGAAAACACACGGGTGGGTGCTTGCATCTGCAATGTAGAATACTCATGCTGCATCGTGTGCAAGACAGAGGCTTCTGATCGGGGGAGGGAAGAAAAAGTGTTTTATATACTTATTTAATATCCCTTTTTAAATTAGAAATTAAACAGATAATTTAATTAAAGAGTAGGGATTTTTCAGTATTCTTTGTTAATATTTAATTTCAACTATTTATAAGCCGTACTTTTTTTTTTTTTTTTTTTTTTTTTTTTTTTTTTTTTGTACTGGTTGTGTATAAATTTAACCTTCCTGTTGTCCCATCCCGTCTCTCCCCAATTGTTGGCAGAGTCAGTAGCATGTTATGGGCAGTTATTTAATTAATTTCTCTAACACCTACCCCTACACATTCCTATTGAGACAACGGTTAGATATACATCTACATACTATATATATATATATTTGGCTATGTGTTTGTATATATATATATGTTTATGTATATGTGTGATTCGGATTAAATAGACACTACGATTTTTTTATATATGTAAAAAGAAGAAACAGGAAAAAATAGAAAGTTCTACATCTTGAATCTCTTTCCTTTTTAATTTTAATATTTGTTATCGTTTTATTTATTGGTGCTACTGTTTATCTGTAATAATTGCGGGGAAAAAAGATATTAACACTACATATTGTGTCTAGTGAATTTTTTCAAGATATTCCTTAGTACATATTTATTTTTAAACAAAGAAATTACAGATATATCTTAAAACAACGACGACAACGACAAACAAACTTTTTTTTGTATTAAAGAATTTAATTCTGACATTGATTTCCTTTGCCTTCTCCTTCTGCCTTGCATCCTGGTTTTCTTCCATTGTGTGACATTTTCTCCAGCATTGCCTCTGGAGGCTACAGGGCATCAGCAACCTACCAATTGGACTCTCAGATTTGGGCCCAGAGCCTCCAAAAGCATCTAGGTATCTAAAACCTGTTGAAATGAATGGGAAGTAGGCACCAGAATCCTTGCATGGAGCTCAGCTCAAGTTCCCTGCTTGGTGAGAAGAGGGTGGTGTGATGGGCAGGACCAAGGGGGCAGGACTCCTGGGTTCCTTCCCATCCTGATGCTGAGCAGTGTGGTGATGGTCCCAGCCCTGCTTCTTTCTTGTCAGGAGCCAAGTCCCATGAGCTGGATAGTGTACAGGCATGAGTAGATGCAATCCTGGTGGAATTTACAATCCAAGGTGAAAGTAATGCTGTGAGCCTGCCCTTTCTGGTAATGGACTTGGTGTGTATGTAACTCATTGTCAGGGATGGCTCAGCCAGACCTTGCCATTCTGGATAACGTTGAACAAAAAACTGTTTAGTTCTGACAGTGCTTATGACTTCATGAGGGATCTTGATACCATTGCATCTTTATGTCCTTTGGGGTCTAGGAGAAAAAACTTTGGCAGTGGTGTAATTTCCTCGTCATCCATGGAGATGAATGTGTCATGCATCAGTCATCTGTCCACACTGGAAAGGAGCATGCAGGATGTTTCCTGGGCGTCTGGGAGGCGTCTCACTTAGGGTAATACAGACCACTAAATTCATGGCTGCATCATTCCTGCTCTTGCAAAGGTAAAGAATCTGGCTTCTATCTAGCATGGACTCCGGTAGCTCAACAGGTGGACCTGCAGTCACTCCCTCAGAGGAGTGTGGAGCGAAGGAAAGAGGATGAGTACCTGAGGACACTTTGGTTGACTGTGTTCAGTAACGTCTTGTGGACTGGAGCAGTGAGGTGAGAATGTGAGCCACCTGGATGTTTCTGCATGAAGAACCCAAGAAGTTGCTTCCCTTGTATATTCATCACTGGCTTTTGTTCTGTGTGGATCTGTGGGCTCTTTTGCTTGTGGCTGTGCAAGGTGATGAAGACAGCAAGCCTATCCTCAGGAGACCTGCACCGCCTGTTTGTGACCTGGGAAATGTTTACAAGTCATCAAATTGGAAAAATTGAAACCAGCAGGTACGTGCTTCTCTCCTGGGCTAAGCTGGATGTGAAATCTCAGCATGGAGTGACCCAGGTCTCCTGGATGGATGAATCAGCATGTTCCTGTCAGTCACAACACATCAAACCCTCATCAACCCATCAAACCCTGTCCCACCAATGGCAAGCTGGGCTGGCTATTCCTGGTGCTCCTCTCTTTTCCTACCTCCAAGGGCTCATGAGAGGTAGGATATCTGCAGATCAAGGTCACCTGATAGCCACTTCTTCATGAGACAGTGGCTGGATAGCATATTTCAGATGGGACAACTCAGAATTTGTTTGTGTGGATGCTGGATGTTTGAGGTAGCTTGCTCAAACTGCAGCAAGGCCCTGCCCAAGCCAGCTCTGATGGGGTTTACCTGGGGCCCTGGAAGCAGTCCAACTCTTCCTTATTCTCCAGGGTGGGTATAACTGGGCTGTCATCTCTTGTGAGTAAGGTGATCATAGCTTGGTGTTGGAAGTGAGCTCAGGCTGGTTGGAGAGGCTGTACGTGATTGAGAACCCTTTGGAGAGGCTGGGACATAGGAGAGCAGTTGCCCCTCACCCTACCCAGAGTTTGCACCTGGCTTGCCTGTGCCCTGGCCCAAGGTGAGGTGAGGACACATGGAGGGAGGCCAGGTTTTCACGCTGGCACTCTGATCTCGTCATACAGGCTTTCACCCTGTGCACGAGAACTTTCCCTGAAAGGCTTCTGGTCACGTCCACGTTTTGGTTGCTGGCTAACTAAAATGCTATCTTCAGGCAGCCAGCTGATGCTTTCCTCGTGCCTGCTGCATTTACTGTGTGATTCAGAGAGTGGAGACACCGTGAAAGGCAGTAAAGGGTGCCCTGGGGAGACAACAGAAAATCCACTAGCAATGGAATAAAGAGTGCTTTTGGTTGGAAACCCTGTCTGTCTCTCCCTTTTGGCACCTGCTAGCTGGTTTAACCCCTTGTTGTTGATGTCTTGCACTGCTTATCAGGTCTGTATGTCAGCCAGGCTCTGCTTGGGCTCCATCACCACCTACAGTGCCTGTGTTAGAAGTCCCTATAAATCTCCTGTCCTTCAGGATGGTCCCACAGAGGACCTTAGAAGCCCAAATGAAATTCATTTCACAGGCCATGTCCTCCTCTGTCTGCTCATGGGACCTTTGGTAGTGAGAGATAGGTATTTTTATAGTAGTCCATGTGATGAGTGTGCAGGCAGTCTCTCTGTGCTTGGGATGGCTGAAATTCATGAATAATCCAGATCATCCAGCACAAGGTCTGCAGTCCTGGTCTGGGCAAGCACCGTGCTTGCTCCCAGCTCCCTATTTGGGGCCAGGCCAAGGTGGCCCTGGTGGCACTGTGCCACCCCACAAGCAGCTGCTGGCCCTTGCTGTGCCCCACAGCACCTGACACCCTTCACGATGGGGTGGCTGAGCTGCTGGCCATCCCAGAGCAGCCAAGTGCTCCAGATCTCGTAAGAGGTGGCAAGCTGTGGATAAGAGCAGGGAGGTGATATCCCCTGCACAGGAGTGAAGGAGGGTGCAAAAGGAATGCAGAGAATGCCTGACCACAGCTGTGGGGAAGGCTTGCCCTTTGGTGTGGGGAGTTGGGAGGATCCCAAGGGCTTTGAATCATGAAGGGGAGAAGGGTCAGGTTCCCCTTCAAATGTCAGAGGTTTGCTGGCTGCCTACCTTAGGATAGTATCTCCAGAGGTGCAACTCGCTGTCTGTGTGAGGTGATTACAGAGTTACAAAAGGGAAGTGGGCTTGTTGGGCAAGTGCCACCTGTTTACCTGCCGAAGGCTGGCTTCCCAAGGCCAAAAAAGGCCTTTTGATAAGGATTTCTTTAAACTTGCTGCCTGAGCTGCCTCCATACATCCAGGCGAGCAGTGCTATTCTGCCCACAGCTGAGAGATGCAGTTCTGGGCTATACCTGTACATTGTGACATGGGGCTAATCTTGCTGGTTTGTGCTCTATATTTTTACCTCACTTTTTCAGATGCCCCAGACACTTCATTGGGAATGAAAAAAAAAAAAAAGCCCCATCTTTCCCTGGCCTGCCCAAGCATCTCTTCAGGCATTAGGGCTGCCCACTGCAGCCAGCTGCTGTAGGATTCTCTGTGTGTTTAGCACTCAGGTGCCTCTGCTGCCCAGCCCACCACATTGCCCATCTCCTGGCCAAGCCTGGTGTCTGCAGCAGGGGGAAGGCATCCTGCAAGCCTGATGCCAGCACAGGAGGGCTTTACTTCAGGGTTTGCTTTGACACCTCCTTTGCCAGCTATTCTGAGTTGTTGGTGCACTCCATGCTTGGAGAGTTTTGGGACCCAGGCTAGGGAGGGCGTCTGGCTCTGCTCAGACCCCTGCTAGGACTGGTGATGAATGTCAGTTCCTGCTGAACATTCCCCAGGGAGGCTCACATAATCCCAAAACAATCTGGGATGCAAGTCAGGATGCCTTGCTCCCAACCTGTGTTGTACCTGCTGTGTGGTAGCTTCAAGGTGAAAAGCTTTGGCCGCAGATGGCATTACCTCTGAATCTTGGTCAAACGGGTCTATAGTGGAGGAAGGGTATGACTGATGCAAACCCTTGTGCCTTTGCAACCCTTTTCAGTGGGAGCATTATCTAAGGGGAGATAAAAAGGGCGAGACCTCACCCCTTAGGTGCAAACCCTACTGACAGCTCACAAGAGGCAGCACAAGATGAGCAAAATGGTCAGCTTATGCAAGTAATTCATTTCCATCACCTCTTCAGATATTTTAAGGCCTGAGCAATTCACCTTCATTTGCCCATAACTCCTTTCTGAGCCACAGTGTAGACTTTGGAAAGGTGGCCAAGCTGCCATTTCACTATGTGGCCTTCCTGTCCCTCTCACCTACAGAGAACCTGCTGGCACTGGATCCAGCCTGTGCCACAAACATAAGGATACCAGGGAGTATATGTTTGTGTCATTGGTCTCTTCTCCAGAAGCAAGACTCCCACCAGCATCCCTCCCTGCTCTTCCTTCTGTCCTCAACTCTGATACTGAGTTCAGAAGCAAAACCCCCAGTAGAGATTTATGATGGACTCATTCCTTTTGAAGAGACCCCTCACCTGGTTGCTCAGATGCCTGTGCAGATACTAACTTCTGGAAATGCAACTTCCTGTTGATCATCTCTACTTCTTTTCTTCACAGCTTCAACTTGCCCATTCCCCCTCCAAGTCCCCTTCCTTATGTTGGGCAGCTTGCCGGGAGGTTAAAGTCCTCTTTTTTGCACTCCAAGGACCTCACATCTGGGAGAAGCAGCCTGAAGACTCCTGAGCAGATTATGTTTGCTCAAAGGTGTTATTTCTCCTGGGGATAAGAAGCTAACTCCTACTTTGATTTATCTCACTACTGGTAGTGTGGTGAATGGGGGTCAACGGCACAGGATATGATTGTTTCCAGTCTTCATAGGCATAATAAATTATGAGTCATAGGATCATCCTGAGTTATTCAGTGACTAATCTGAGGCTGGTCTTGAGGCTGCGGGCCAATTTTTTGTTGCAGCATTGGCTTCCCAGAGCTCTGTATTGTGGATGTACAGTGCAGACCTAGTCAATGCACAGCACCTGGAAGAACTGGCTGAGCTGCTGGAGGAGGTGCTGATGAGTCAGGGAGTGGCACTGCCCTGTGCACCAGTACCCCACTTGGGTGGCTGGATGTTCAGTGCAAGTGGCTGTGACTTTTGTGAGTCACTTTGTGGGACTGAGTGTGATCCACACCCTTGCTGAATTGTTGGGACCAGTCACAGACTCAGAGACATCCCAAGAGGAACTACTTGTGGGTTTAGGTTGTCTTGTTAATCACGTGCTGCTGTCCTGAACAGCCTAACCTGTTGCACTGCCTGGACTCTATCGTTATCTTTACCTTCTCTTTTCTGACTTAATTTCACCCTTAAGTTTGCAAGTGTGTCAGTAGGTGTGTTCCCTTTCTCTCTGACGTAGACCCTCATATGATTATGGAGTCTGATTACGTTTCCTCTGGAGTAATTTCTTGGCCAGTAACATAAAATGGACCTTTAAATCCCATAGTGTCAGCTCACCAAGCTCTGGTCTCTATAATTTCTCTTTCTTGTATCCCAACACCTTTCATATATAAAAATAATACTCCTTTTCCCTTAAAAGTTGTCTACTGCTGAACATGCTCAAAGGTGAATCATTCCAAAAACATAGAAGAGGCAGCTGACTCTGAACATATCTCCTAATGTCTCTCTGTAGATGCATCTCTCTATGGTTTTTCTTTCTCAACCTCTTCTGGCAGCTCTGCTTTCCAGGGTGTCCCCTCCCACAGCAAAGCAGCTTTGCCCCAAATACATTAGCTTATCTTTTCCCAGGTTAAATCTCATTTTGTTTCCTGCTTATTTCTAATCTCTCTAAATCCTTTTGGAGGATTTCTCAGTTTGCTCTGGAATTTGCAATCACTTCTGCTGGAGGTGCCAGCTGGGGGAGTTCATAGGAGAACCTTCTCCTTGGTCCTGCTGAGTCAGGAGGGTGCTGTGGCTGCCAGTGCTGGGATAGTGGTGGTGGTGCCCACGGAGTGGATGCAGTGCGGTCCTGCACGTAGCTATGCTCAATCATCTGGTGAGCTGTGTTTCTGCCTCACCATCAGATAGGGATTGCCTAGTACAGCTGAAGGAACCGTGGGAGTCAGCGAGTCCTGGTCTGTAGAACAGAGTGGAGGTGTGGGAAGAGAGGGAGCTGAGTTCAGTTCCCAACTGGATCACTGATACCTTGCTTTCCCTCCCTTGCCTTGATTCCTCCATGCATAAGAAAAATCCCATCCTTCTTTTTGGGACCCTTGACAGACACCAAGTGCCATTTACTAATTCTTATTTTATTTCCAGTTAGTAGAAGGCTTCCCATCTTGGTGAAATGGTTAGGGTTCTCTGTATGCCTTCTCCCAAAGCAGGTAAGTCACTGGCCCCTCATCACTCAGTCCCAGGGGCAGTCACATTTCCATGCTCCTCTCCATTATTAGAAAGAGAACATCAACAGGTATTTGGGTACCAACAGCATCTCCTTCCATCTGGTATTTAAGGAGATGAGAGCAAACAGAATAGGGGGATGAGGGGGAGGAGGAACAAGACACAGCTCAGGAGGGGCTTTGTTGGCTGGGAGAGGTAGGACATAATGCAAAGGTGATGAGGATGGAAGGTAAGTGATGCCCTTGTGAGGTGAGGTGGGAGGATGAGGAGGAGTAGACTGGATGTGTCTCAGGAGTGGGGTGGGGCAGGTCTGAGATTATCTGGCAGCCTCAGGAGCAGGGAACCCTCCCAGTTATGAAACCTCCTGCACTCCCATGGACACATTTCTCACTGGTGTGAATTGCTTTGAGTGCTGGAAAACTCACAGTGAGGGTTTGCAGAAGGTCCCGAACTTCCATCCTCCCCAGCACCTGATGCACCTTCCCTGGGCAACCCCTTGGCCTCCCCCTGCCACAGAGAGCCCTGCTCTAGACAAGGGAGTCATGAGATCCTGTGGCTATTGACTATGCAGATGAAGAGGCACCTGCTAGAGCCCAAGATGGCCAATGGTGAGAATCTTGTGCTAGCAAATGACCAGTGGGGTGTGAAAAAGTAACTGCTTTTAGCAAAAAAAAAAAAAAGTTGGTCTTTCATGCCCCTGAAGATATGAAATCCAGTATGACCCAAGTATACTTAAAAGCTCAGAAGGCAAACATTCCCAGATTGCATTAGTTTTCAAAGTGCTGTGAGGTTCAGCTGGGCAAGTGGTTTGGCAGCAATGACTTTCCTTCCTAGCCTTGAATCCTGCCAGTGAGTCCCCTCAGGCATGCTTCAAACTCTGCTCTTCAGGCTCTTGCCATATCCCTTTACATCCAGGTTCCACCCTATTTTTAATTCACTCCCCATCTTCTGGTGCTGTCAATCTCAGACCTTTCCTATACCTGGAAGGGAGTTGTAAATACATCCTTGTCTTGCAGTGGATATTTTAGTTTCTCACCTAGTTTTAAGTCATTTGAGGTCTATTTGCCTCTTGGGCTGTAAATACACACAAACCCCAGACATCCAATCAGGAGTATCCAAAGCAACTGCTAAGTATTTTTTTTCCAGAGGGGACCTTCAAGAAACGTGTTGAAGAGGTGAAGTTCCAGATGTTCTGTGCCAGGGTACTAACCTTCTGCCTATCTAGGGGCCATTTCAGAGGGCTGTTACACTGCTTCACACCCAAGTATCTTTACATCCCCTTCAGGCACCCCAGACATCCCAGCACCATGAGCCAAACCCATTAACTCCTCATCCCCAGTGTCCTGGGATCACTCAGAACCGACCAGAGTGCTGGCACCCTGCAGCTTCCTCACTGGAGGTTCTGCTCTGAACAGCAAATTTTCACTTTTTCTTTAATCACATCACCAAGTTTTAATGCCCAGCAAGAACTTTGACCCTTATCCAGGGATTAGTTGTTATCCTTAAGAGCTTTCTGCAGCCAGCCTTATAAAAGAACTCCAGCTTGGAGAATGTAGGCAAATCATGTCCACTGGGTTAATTTTCTTTATGAGCTGACTACCTCGTTTTTCCATCCACAGCTCTCAGATATTGTCTCCTTGCTCCAGGAGAAGGGCTGTTCCCATCAGTTCACAGGAATTTCACTGCTGAGATTCTTGCTAGCACCATGCCACCCTTAGCAAGAAGGGGAAATCTTTGCTTTGGTGAAATTGAGGGAAAAATGTTATGTTCCCTCATCGGGCTGTTTCACATCCCACCCCAGCACAATTAGGCAGTGATGGAGGGCTGCCAGACAGATCCTGTAAAGAGGCAAAATGTTTTAAATAGGGCTGTAGAGGCAGCTGAGGTTAAGCAGAAGTAGAAAAATTAATTTGGCTGGTTAGCAAGTTTCTTCATGAAAAGAAATGTGGGCATCCGTGTGTCTTTTCTTGTATCTCTACTATAGCCTATTTCAAATGTAATCCTGCTTACTGAGCAGGGTTTCAGTAAGGCATAAAGGGGAAATTCTATTCAGGTTATTGGCTGTTATTTTTCATGTGTATGCAAGGTACACAGATGAGGGAAAACTGGGAGCAGAGTGTGTTTTGCTCTAAATAATTAGAGGCAGGATTCACAGGTATATTCTGGCTGCTTTCAGCCTTTCCCATGACAGAAAGCAGCTGCACACCCAGCATTAGCCAATCTGCTAATAGGCTGTGTCACAAGACACAGCATCACCATGTCTCACAAAGCAACTGCATTGTCCTCCCTAAGCTTATTGTGTGAAATATCACGGGAACACCACCAAATCGTGTTCCACAGACCGTTCCAGACTAAACATCCATGGGCCAGCTCCCTGACCCAGACTGAGGGTCCTTGAGGGAGGAGAGAAGGCACCTTGCTTTTGCTGTGCTGAGAGCATAAGAGGTCTGTGCCCTTGATCAGCATCTCCACGCAGACCTGCCTGTGTGAACAGATGCGAATGATCCAGAGACTCCTAATTTTCTCGTTCAGATGATAAGTCTGTGAACATTCTAGCGACACAAATATTTTCTGTGGATACCTCTGAATTAGATCCTTGGCTCTTTCAGTTCAAGCAGCCTGGGAGACACCAGGAAACAGTGAATCCTTTGAGTCTGGGGTGCTGGCTAGCACTGGATGACTGATCTTTAACTCATTGAGGATGAGAGGGTATGAATAAAGATGGAAGGCAATGTAGGATGGGAAACCTGCTTGGAGGATATTACAGAGAATAAAAGGAGTTTTGGATAGGATATTGTAGCAAAGACAAACCAAAGCTTCAGCATCCATGGAAGATTCTTTTTATCAAACCCTTTGTTTTGTCTTAGCGTAAAAGAAGCTCACTAAAAGTTATGGTGTTGTACATTACAGGTATTTCTGTACCTTGATATTCTGCCAGAGCTGGGAGTCTTGGGTTGTCTTCCCAGCTCCGTCCCTTGTTTCCTAATAAGTGTGGTGTCAATCACTACTCTGGTCTGTGCCTCAGCTGTTAGTGGTGATAAAAGTACAGTGATGATAACAGTACTGAGCTGCCCTGGGGCATGATCTGTAAGTGAATTAATAGGAGGAGTTAAAGAAGAATTAATTGGTTGCCTCTATTCAGTGCTCAGAGATTCCTCGATAGCAGGCAGTGAGTGGAAAGCAGAAGTTTTGTGTGCTGTGCAATGCACAACTTCCACTTACATCACAGCCTGTCCCTGAGCCTTTGCTCCTCACTGCCTGACTCCAAAGGAAACTCACGCTTTGATTAGGACAAGCACTCATCAGTCACGTAATGTTATTTCCAGGTGTGCTGCGGGCTGTGTGGGCAGGGTGGAAAAGCTTCCCAGCTGCAACTCATCTTCCTTTGAAGAAATATGTAATGAGATAATCCAGGGCCAACATTCTCTGGGAGACCCCTGCATGTTGCCTGTGATGACAAAGAGAATGGGAAAAAATTAGAAGAAACAGAGTGAAGTGGGATGTTGCTTGCAGCACACTCATGGTATAGTGTTTTAACCATAAACTGGTAAAACCAAGGAAGAGCTCTTCAGGAGAGAAACCTGGAGAGTGGGAAGAAACACATAAAGTCTGCTGGGACAGTAAGATCAAAAACTGGAAAGAAATGTCTGCTGAAAAGTGAATTTGGCCTCCAGCTCCAGAGTATGAACTGTGAGTCTGGGGAATGACAACAGCTTATTAGGTTTCAAGTTTTTTCAGTCTCTGAACCCCTGCCCCTCTTTCAAGGCTGTTTCAGAGATTTTCAGGGAAGTTGGGTATGTAGATCTTTGCAGAACACCCAGCCAAGTGTCCTACTTCATCAATTCTTCTGGATCACTAAGATGTAGTCATGAAATCTGTGGAGATCTCCAGAATGGAAGCAGTAGATCACCATTGGTGAATCATTTCTCCTCTCTACACTTCAATTGTCCTTTCCTGTGAAACAAGGATATTAAAAACCAATGTTTTAGCTTGGTGCCTAGAGCCTGGCAAGGACTATGGGGCAGGAGCCAGGGGCAGGGACAGAGCAGGGGGGCCACATGTAGGTCTGAGAGAGGCCCTAGGACACCAAGACTCTTCACAGGTAGGGAATGGTGTCTCAAGGGCAGCTGTGCATAGGTGTCAGGAAGAAGGTGGGTGCTCAGTGCTGGTGTCTGCTCTGCACCCATTTGCACAAACTGCACTGGCTGTTACAGCAGTCACTCTGGAATGCTGGGGTCCCCCAGTCCTTGGGGGCTGTCCTGTGTCGCAGGCCAGGATGTTAGACCTGTAACCTGCTCCTTTGCATTCACAGCAGGTCCTCGAGGCAGCTAGGCCCCCTCTCCCCATGGGTTCTGCCTCCAGAGATGGAGCCTCTCCTCCCCTGCGAACGGAGCAATGTGGCAATGCTCTCAGACCTTGGCTTGTAACAGCAGTAACCTCCAAGCTGCTGACTGTTGCTCAGCAATAAACACCGCTCATGCTATTAATAAACTCTATCTGTCAGCCTTGGTATTTTTAATGCTGGGACACTGTGCCCTGGAATGTGGAGCCACTCAGAGACGGAAGGCCGGATTCAGAGATGAACCTAAACTGCAGCAAGGTTCTCCATTGTGCAGCCCTGCAGCTCATGCCTGTTGCAGGGTGGAAGGTCTCTGTTCTCCTTGGCGTGTTAGACAGGATCCAAGTTCCTCCCACAAGGGATTCCCCTTCTTGTCCTTTGCAATTCCAGAACACTGACACTCACAGACAGGCTCTACCCACTGTCATAGGCTGGGATAGATCTAACAGGATCTCTGGACCTGTGTGAGTCAGTGAAAATACTTCAGCTTTTTCCATGTGATAATGTGCCAGTACATTCAGCTGAATCAGCAAGGGAATGCTGTCTACTCACACTGTGTCTTTGGACTCACAGTCCTGCTGTAGGTTTCACACATCAGGCCTTGAGAAGTGCTCCCCAGTGCACAGAGGTTGTCAAGAGAGCCCTGATGAGATTGGTGCCTCTGAATGATGCACATGGATACCGCCTGCCACATGAGACCACTCCACCAGTAGCCTGGAAGAAAAATAGAAAGGAAAAGGAAAATTAAGTGTTTATGGGGGTTGATCACGTTGTGCTGAAGCTGCTGGCTGCTTCCAGCTGGCTGCAGCATGAGCCATCCCTGCATCAAGCCGGTGTGTTCTCTGCTGGGGTTAGTCTGTTCCCACGCTGTGCTGGAGGGCATTGGTGTCAAGCTACGGCGGGCCTGCACGGCTGGGCTGGTTTCACCTTCAGCTTCAGTGTTTGCCCTGAGAGCGGAGCCGGGGTGGTGGGTGTGAGGCAGAGCTCAGGGGCAGGGAGGGGTGCAAGTGATCCCGGAGGGCAGCGGGGCGTCCTCGGCACTGCTGCTGCTGCTGCTGCTCGTGTGGCCCCGAGCTCTGGGGCTGGCTGCGGCTGCACTCCCGGGCTGCTTCGTCCTTTGCCACCGCAAGAGCAGCCGTGGAGGGTTTTGGAGGGGCGGTCGGAGAGGAGTAGCCGAGCAAACAGTGAGCTGGCCGAGCAAACAGCGGCCAACGTGAAACAATCGGGTCCCGTTCTGCTAAAGCTCAGCAAATACTGCGTAAGACCTGCTGCTGGCAGTGGTGCTTGCCCCAGTCATCAGGTAGAGTGCTATCAGTGGGCAGATACAGAACAACCTGGGGAGGCAGGGAGAAGTTGTGCAAGAGAAAGCTCTGGCCGGCATGACTCAACACTCATTAGGAGCGGCACACCTGCGAGAAACCCATTAAAACGGAAGGGAAGAAACTCGAGTACCGTATTTCTTCCCTTTGTTGTAAATAATCTCTTTTATCACACGCACATCTCGGTGTCTGCAGAGTCGGCACCAGACAGAGCAGCACCGTGCATTGTAATCCCCTCCCGGCTCTGCCCGGGCCCATCTCTCCTGCCCTACGGCCCCTATCAGCCCAGCTCCGGGACTCACCGAGCTGCCCCAGACTGACTTGCCAGTGGAGTGATCCAAAGCCTATTTCTCACCCACTGCCGCGGACTCTACCTTCTTTAGAGCCATCCACCCTAATGTCTGCAGCCTCTTACGAAGGCCAAAGCAGCCGCAGAACAGCACTGCCCTAGCACTGTCAACCATCCTGCACTGGGCCGGTAGTGCAAGTGTAGATCCGCACCTGGGAGATGCGGGGTGCTTTTGGGTTCAAGCTGGGCTCTCTGAACACCATCCATCTGCCACCTTGCCCTTGCCTCCTGGCTGGTTTCTTGGACATACTGTTGGAGAAAGCATCGAACTAGGGAGGGAGGAGACTTCTATATTGTCTAGGTATAAATACTCTGACCTGGGGGATGTGTGCAGAGTGGAGACAGGAGAAGAAACTATATCTGCAGTACACCTGACAGTGGTGTCCCATGCTGATACATCACTGGGAAAATGGCTTCGTTTTTCTGCTCCTATTAAAGTCAACGAAACATAGGTTTATGTGCTTTGAAGTGCTTAGTACAGAGCTGTAGGGCTGGCTGTGGAGCAAAACTCCCTTAAGTCACTTCTCCATTAGTATTTTACAGGGTGATAGCTAAACCCAGCCTTCCCTTGCATATGTCTGCATTGCATTCCAGTAGGGGAATTGCACTTTGGTAAACACCCTGATGAGCTTGGGTTTTAATCTGAGTTTTAACCTAGTTTTCTGCCTCACAGCGTGGATCCCAGTAGTGGCATGTCACTGAGATGTCTGGACTGCACACCCCTCTTAGACCAAGCTTGGCTGTCTGCTGCTGCCCATACTCTCCCATTAGTCTCCATCTAGTTTAAAGATAAAGGAATGTCTTCTCAAGCCATTCCTGTGATATTGAACTGCTCTTTTGTCACTTTATGTCACTGTCAAACTCTCACTGCATCCTCTATTCCAAATCCACCCCAAGTGTTCCCCTTCTGACCTGCAGCTCTCAATATGTCTAAGCTTTTGGGCTAGCTGTTCTGGATGAAGGTGGGCAGCCCTCTTGAAGTTTTGAAGAAGAGATCCCACTGCAAAGGCAGAGGCTCTGGGGGTGTGCTGTGTGCTGCAGTGGGGACAGATGGTCCCAGCCCTCTGAGCTGAGAGTGGCTTTGCTATTCTAGACCGTTAGCTGCTGCAAAGGAGATAGTTCATTCTGTCCCATCCTTCCACTCCAGTGTCCCTTTCCAATTCTCACAGTACCCACAGCAAGTCTTTTGGAGGGGTCTTCTTTCTCAGAAATACCATCTTAGGCCCACTGTCTTTTTCTGATTCAGATTAAGCTTCTTTCTGCTTTTCTCTTTCTGCTGTTGACACACAGAAGAGTGATACCCCCAGAGGGGAGGGTCAGGATGTGCTCCAAATGATGTCAGCTTTGATTTATTATTGTTTAATATCATATTGCTTACTGTTGCCATTTCATGTAGTTAGCTCAGTTTGGGAAAGACTGATATTCTTTGGACAGGACAGATGGTCTGAAAATTAATTTTTTCCCTTGCCTAACTAAATATCCAAGGCAGGCTGTTCTGTCATCAGAGCTTTGCTTAGGCAAGACCTTTTCTTGGCAGAAGTGGTGGGGGAGAAAGGGGGGGTAAGGGAAAGAGAAAGAGGGTGATGTGTGTGCTCTACCACAGTTGAGGTTTCTCAGTTTGTCTCCTTGTCTGCCCTCCACAGAGTGGAGTGCCCAATGAGTGCCCTCATTCCACTCTTGCCAGTTTCCCGGTGGTTTAATTCTGAGTTACATCTGGGATGGGGCCAGTGCCAGACATTGCAGGTAAAAGGGGCATGAAATGCAGCTGCAGGTAATTACAAAACAACCTGCTCAGCTACGTCATTTTGTCACTGTCAGTCAGGACTGTCTTGTATTTTGGAGGAAGAGGGCTTAGATCTCTTACATTTTTATTCTATCTCATGTTGCTCTGGATGTTCTTTTTTATCCATTGAAACATCTGATCCTTTCGTGCTTCCTGCAAAGCTCTTGGCCTCCCTGATGACAATGATTTCCATCTGTGCTCTCACTCAGATCATTTCCAGGCTCCTTTTGGTGAGCATGTGGATTCACAGGGATCTGGGCGCCCGTTTTGTGAATGAGCTCAAGGGAAGACTGCTTGAATTCTTGCTGCCTCTCAAACTCCACAAAGCTTGGCTCCCTCTCCTGCAATCAGCCTGGTCAGTGTAGGTGGATCCCCATCAGAGTAGCTGGGTTCTGTTGCGTTTCTTGCCAGGGTGACGAGCAAAACTGGTGAAGTGTTCACAGAGAGGAGAAGGAGACGAAGGCTGCCAGAACCATATGCTCAAGCCAGTCCTAGTTTCCACCTTAGCCAAAACCCTACCTGACACACACTTTACCAGTGTGCATCAGGAAGAGGAAGAACACCGCATTTGTTGCCACTACCATTTTTAGTATCCAGCTCTCAAGCACATAGACTGCCTTATATAATCTCAAAATGTTTGCTTATTTTGTTTGGCATGAATTCTAGAGGACATAATTGTGGGTTTCTGAATATTTAAGGCAAATGTGTTATTTATAAGTCATGTCGGAAACATCCTGAGCATATGGATTATAGTGAGGAGAGTCTGGGTTTGGTATGTCCACACACCTCAGGTTTGCCTTTCTGCAATGCTGTCTGTGGTGATTGCATTTGAGGTTAGCAATGTCTGTAGGGGTGCTAGACTCATGACATTCTCTTCTCAATATCTTCAATCTGCTGGCAAACAACAATGAAATTATAAGGTAGTGACAGACTAAGACCCTGCTTTTGAATCCCTTGCAGTGCCCCTGTCTAAACTCCCAGCAGCCAACATAACCCTGCTCCCTACTCTCCCTTGGCCCTCAACAGAGCCCTCACCATTTTAGTCTGAGATGGTGACCACCATCCTTGGCATAACGCCCCAACTTGGAACTACAGCCCCAAGGAGGAGCAGAAGGCAGAGAACGGAGCCCGTTCCTTTGTGTATTCCTCTGTCCACCCATCCCTCATGATGCTTACACAAGGCTCATCTCCATGCTGGCTGCCACAGCATCCATCTTCAGCAGCCTTTCCTCCAGGATACAGAATCCCTGTGCACAACTGCCTGACAATTAGCCAAGAGCCAGAGCAGCTTCTGTGGCCCACATTTTCCTTCTGCAGGAGCAATTAGGCTGCTTGAGACTGTCTTCAGTAGGCTGATGTTATCTCCACTGTGACGAAGGCGAGCAGCCCTAAGCCCTTGTGGTAACTATGCCAGGGTCACAGAATCACAGAATATGCTGAGTTGGAAGGGACCCACAAGGATCATCAAGTCCTACTTCTGGCCCTGTACAGGAGTATTAAATGTCTCCCCTTTGCCTGTGTTCCTCTACCTGCAAGATAAGCTAAGCTTCAGAAGTCTTTCAGCTGTCTCCAGCCAGTGGGCAAAGATTTTCCTTTAGCAGCACAAAGATCAAGAAAGCCTTTCTTTGTGCTTGAGTAAAGCCTGCAAGGCTTTTTGGATATGTATCCTGCACTGTCTGCAAAAGCCATGCTTTTCCTGGCATGTTGAGAGTAGGGAGCCACTCTGGCTGGTTCTGTAGGAGAGACCCTTCACTTTCCAACCAAACCACAAAAGGTCTCACATTTTGCTGCCTGCTAATTGAGACAAGATAAGTTTGCATTAGGGATGCCTGTTCCTGCTGACACTGTCATATCCAGAGGGTCTGCTCTGCTAGGGTGTTAATTGTGTCTAGGAGTACTTCCAGCCACTCTGTGTCACTGCCCAGGGAGAAACAATCTCTACCCTGGAAAGCTTTTACCTAATTAGACAAGACAGATAGGCAGGGAGACAGAAGAAGGAAGTGGCAAAAGCCTTGCCCAGGGCCACGTGTTGGGTGAGTCGTGGCAGCAGGATGTGCAGCCAGGTCTCGTGACATTTGCACTATGCATACACATTACATCCACCACAGGGATCAGGCACTGTGTGGTATCAGAGCTATCCCAGGGTCCACCTTCCAGCCCACCTTCCCCTGCACCCACGGTCTGCATAAGGGTAACTTCCCTCTCCTGGCACAAACCCCAGCTTGGCAGGGAAACCCCTGGCTTGGCTGGGAGCGTGGGTGGAAGGACACCGGGGTAATCCCTGGCCAGCCAGCAGCCCTCAAGAGCAGATGGAGGGTTTGGAGCATTATCTGCAGTGGGTGGTGACATCTGGGCAGGTGAAAGATATGTGGTCCTGGAGCCCAGGGCTTGAAGGTAGTGTGGCTGATGCTGGTGATAAACATGCAGCCACAGGAGTGATGTGGTGAGCCTTTTCCGTGTGCTGGTGGTAGGTCCCTTTCCCAGAGCAATCACAGCACTAATCACTGAGGTCACCTCTCTGACACTGCGGTGTCTAATGCTGCATCAGTCACCAGAGAGAGAAGACCAGGGTCAGGCTCCACATATGACACTGGTTTCATTGTACTCTCTCCCCGCCTAATGTGGAATTTGTCATGGGTGACAGAGGCTGGATTGACACCAAAACTGTTCCTTTGATACCTGCCTTGCCTTGAATGGCTCCAAAGTAAAATTAGCTAGACTACCAATGCTTCTCTGTATGCTATGGGACACATTCTCATAGGTCAGCAAGACACCCGCAGTCCTGTCCTGATTTTACACTCGCCCAGGCTCTGACGCATATAGTCCAGTTTTGCTGCAGAGTTGGGATGTTTGAGTGACAGGACATGGAAAGAGACCAGTCCAGGTTAGGGCCCTTCTTGATGAGATTTTACCCTTCTACCCATGATTATTTGGAGTACACCAAGATCTTTAGTTTAACATCCTGGAGGAACAGTTTATAGCTTACGGTGACTGCAAGTTCTTTAAACAGCAAACCAAGGTCTTGCTAAGGAGGAGAAGGGCAGGAATGAGAGAAAATGACCCTGATCTGTGAGACACTGAATGGAAAAAAGATGCTTATTTCAACTGTTTCAGCAGAGCTTCTTCTAGATACCAATAATCATTTGAGAGCTGCTTGCTGCTGCCCAGAAGCCAGAGAATGGGAGAGGAGGTAAGTTAGGAACAATGTATTTCCAGCAGGCTGGGAGGATCGTGGCTACCGGGCTTCAGATTCAGCCTGATTTGCAAGCCATTTCAGTGTATGCATGCTCACACATTATTGCCCACAGGACTCCTAGTGTGACTCTTTTTGCCCTGTTCAGCAATTTCTGATGTTTGGGATCACCCGGTATTTGGCTCACGGGCTTTGTTCATTTAGGAAAGTCAGCTGGGGCAAGAAACAAGGGATTTCACCTTTCTCCCTGATTAGATGAACCAGTCCAATGCAATTAAGCAGCTTAGCTTAAGGCAACAGAAGCCATTATTGCTGGGCTCCTCTGCTCTGCTTGAACTCTGTTATCCACACCAAAAATGTCAGGGGAAAAAAAATTTTCCTTCAGTGCCTGGCGTCTCTCTGGCGCTGGCTGAGTGACAGGTGTATATCTGTGATACCTTTATGTGCATCTATCTGATCACCTTCCCTCTCTACTTCAGGTTGTCTCATTTTAGGTGGGGTAGGAGTTGGCCTCATAAGAGAGCAACACCTGGCCAGGTGTGACTCTCAGCCCTCTTTATGGAAATCCTTGTTTTGGCAACCTTCCACACTGTCAGGGAGAGAGCTCATCTTTGCTGCTGAATGCACCATGCACAAGTCTCCACCTGCCCCTTAGGAAACAGCAAGGGTTGAAAAGAATTGATGAGAACTCCTTTAAATTCTTTGTGCTTCTTCAACCTTCTCCACTAGGCCTGCACCAGAGCAGAGGGGATGCCTGGGGAAGGCATGTAAAACACTCCACTTTTGGGATAATCCTGTGACTTTTTATCTGAGCCTGATCTTGACATGTACTGCAGGGCTGGGAGGGGTTATACATACTGGCATAAATATTTCATGGACTGCTCTCTTCTTATAAATATCCATGCTGCAGTCTCACTCTCCCTTATTTCAGCAAAAAGTGTGTAATATTCAAGAAAGAGAGACACATACAGATGCATACATGCACATGCATTCATACACACCTGTGCAATTCACAGAACTGATCCGTATACCCATCCCCAAATGCAACTGGAGCTTGAGGGCAGGGTGTATTCACTCCTGTCCAAAACCACAGACCATCTCTTCCTTCACAGCTGGTCCCATTTGATTTCCTGTTTATCCAGATGTCACTAAGCACCGTTCTACTACTCAAACAGGTTTCCCAGTAATAAATCATTGAGGGTTTTTACATTCAGGTGCTGTTATCACCCATTCATGTATTAATAAAGACAACTAAAGGCCTGTGTTTAGAAATAAATCTCTTTCCAGTGAAAATGCCTCTAACTCATCTTGCTGGTTAGAAGGTCCTCAGTGTCCATTTGGCACAGCACAAGTTATGGTGTGGTAGTTACTTCCAGCTAAATAGCCTAAGAAGGTGCCCCAAGCTCTCTGAAAGGGATGTGGGCACTTCCATAGCACTTCAAACACCACTTTTGCTACTGGCTGGGAAGTGTCCCTGCAGGAGATGTTGGCATATATCACAGCAGCTGCAATGTGATGCTTAGGAGAACAGAACAACAGAGCTTGAGAGACAGAGTACAGAGGGCAGAGTCTGAGCCAGGAGAGGGTGCAAAGATCAGTGGAGGCAAATACGCACCAACACAGACTCATGTGGACATAACAGAAACTGCAATTATGGAGATACCTCTTTATTTCTTCTAGTAGATACAAGATTCGCACTGCATCCGAGGAGACCAGAATGGACTGGTTTGGCTTCAAGGTGAGCCTCTGTAGAGGATTAGGTAGAAATATGAGCTTATTCTCATGACAGACCTCTGACTAGAATTGAAGATCTCATCCCTTTCCTTAAAGAGATTGCATGAGTTTTAAGAGCAAAACTGCAGCAATGAGCAGCAGAATTTGCTGCCAAATAGGTAGAGCTCCTCTGGGCTTCCAGGAGAGCTGTCTGGTGGGCTAGATAACTGTCTGCAGGAGCAGAAGAGCATCACAAGCCTTCCCATCTTCTGTCTCACACATGAGGGCACTTCAAAGCTGCTTTCTCTGCCTGTGATACTTGGTGAGCAAAATAAAATGTGTTACATTCATGCTGTGTTACATTCATACATACATGCCTGTGGGAGAGGAATGAGGAAAGGCAGATATTAGTCAGACTGCCTCAGGTGATACCAGAAGGTCTTCAGATACCACCACCATAGTTTTTTTAAGGAAGGGAGCAACTCCATGGTTGCGTTACTGTGGAATGGGGGTCATGGCTGCTGGTGTGGAGTCAGACATTTGGGAAAGAGTCATCAAAGCATCTTTGAGAAGTGGAGAAATGTTTGGTCCTATAAAAATGATACATGATGGGGAAGAAAAAGGAGGGCCTCTTTTTGTGAAATGGTGTCAGGAGAGGGCTTATTTTTTTCACTTTAGCAGGTAGCACATTATCCTGGGAAGGACAATAATGTTTTCATTTGTGAAGCTGCTTGTCCATGTATTCCTGCAGACACAAATATTCTCCCCGATGCTTTTACAAAACAGAGAGGAAAGTGACTTCATGGCATTCCTTTTCTGACTGTTTCTCTGACATGTGCTTTCTAAACATAGATCTAAAAATCAGAAAACATTGGGAGAATTACAGGTTTCTATACCCTATTGTGCATTATAATAATTATAATTATTGTAAATACGGCCCAGACACTGTAATTTTCTGCTCTCCATTGGGCCTTCCTTTTTCATTTTGTTCTTCTTTTTATGACTGTTTTCTAAGAAAGTTTTCATATGTCACCTTATAGATGGGAAATGGCACAGTCAGCTCTTAAAATAAAAGGAGTGGCTTGAGGGGGGGATGGAGAAAATTATGAGAAGCGAGGAGAGGGAAATGTCATATAGTCTGTGGTGAGGGCACCAGTGGAGACAATCAGGAGACCTAGTGCTGTACCTAACCTATTGCCAACTTGCTGTGTGATTATAGACTCCATCTCTGTACATATTTTTGGTTGTGGAAGCCTTCTCTTATCTCTTATCTTATTACCTGGCTCAGCAACTATTTGATTGTAAGTTTAGAGGTGCTGAGCACTTCTCACGTGCAATGTCTGGTTTAAGTTACTGTAAGAAGTTATGGTAAAGATATTTGAATAGGTGGAGCATTGTTCAGTCCGAACACAATCAGGAAAACCTGGTTTACATTTTGGGTAGAGGGGTACACTACAGTACAGTCTCTGGTTCCATGCCCTGTGACTCTCCAGAGCAGAGAGGTGGTTTAGATGTGTCTTCTTGCACGGCAAGTTGCAAGGCAACTTGATCCTCTTCCTGTGGACATTAAGGCACAGCATAGAAACACGGAGACTGAGAATCAAGAATATCCAGTATTTGTCCCACCAGGCAATCAGAATGTGGCCAGGGTATGGACTTAGATGTGTAAGGCAGAAAATGCTCCTACACCTCAGAGAACAGACACAAGTAATGCCACCTACAGTCAAGTGAGCAATGAGGAAAGAAAAGATGCAGCAACCAGTGTCAGAAGAAACAAAATATTCAGACACCCTAGAGTCGGGAAAGAGAGTTTACACTGAATTCAGACTGAACTTGAAGAAATATTTAGAAAGAAAATGGAAAAAGGCAGAATAAGATGGATAATACCTGGGGGATATATGCAACCGACAGTAGGAAAACAGCAAAAATATCTATGTGATGTAGAGAATAGGAAAGAGGAAGGCAGGCAAAGGAGAAATCACCTGGAATGAGAATCAGTGTTTTGAAATAATGAGCTGAGTTGAAATATCACCACCAAAACACAGCAGAGATTCAGATTGAACTGCAATGATTTATCCAAGTTTTGCCTGAACAGGAGCAGAGTAGTTTTGAGAAGTCTCTTACTAAGAACTGGACTTCTTCCTCTCCTCAAGAATCTTCACTGAAAACTTCCAAAGGAAACTAAAGAGCAGAAAAACGCACTCTGTCACAGAACCAGGGGAACTTTGCTTTTACATAATTGTAAAGAAAGTAAATGAGTCTTTCTGGGGGACCTTCTACCAAGAGTGTAAGCTTTAGAGTGTGGGCTAGGGGTGCGATAGATGTAGGTATTACTCTGCCAATGAAAAGGGAAGACTGCAGCCAGTGCAATCAGGATTTTGGCTTCTAATTCAAGACTGTAGAAGTGATTGACTGTAGCCTGAATGTGGGTTAGTAGAGTTTAATTTCTGCCTTTTCCACTGTCCTGCAGTAACCTACTGAATCACTCTCTTATTACAGCAACTGCAATCAGTTGCCTCACAGAGGGTTTCCTTGATGCTGAATTTGCTGTTTGCAAATGCCCAGAAATCTGCTGCTGAAAGGAGGAACATTATCCCTTTGCTGTATGGCTCAAGAAGTTCTTACAAGAAGGTCTGTGTATTTGCCTCTGGCTGTCCATAAATACAGTGCTACTTCAGGCAGTGCAGTAGCCTGAGCACAGCCCTGTGCATTAAGAGGAACATTTGCCTTAGTTTTTGGAAATGAGTCAAATCATCTGCCATCTGCATTTCTTACAAATACCACAGATTCCTTACATTTGTGCCTCCACCATTCCAAGCTGTTGCTTTGACTTGCTAATAGGTTCCTGTTGTAAAAAAAAACCCCATGGGTGTTTTTTTTTGTTTGTTTTTTGTTTTTTTTAATGGAGCTAACACTCAGATGTTACTTTCTGCCCAGAGAGACAGCAAGGACATGGAGTATGCTGGATTCCAGGAGAAAAGGTCTGCAGGGCTCCTGGAGGGAAAATTACCAGGCAGGTATTTATGAGAAAAGGTGATCTGGTTGAATTCAAGACTGTATTACAAACTATATGCTTATCTGGTGTCAGTTGTCAGTTTCCTTGAATTAATTGGAGCAATGCTGATTTATAACTGAGGCTTTAGACAATTCTACATAAACAGCTCTAATGATGCCCCTTTCAAGGCACCAAGAGTCTGTACCAAGAGATAAATCTTGAAGAGCTGTAAGTCCTTGCCAATTGACTTCCAAACTGTTCTTCCTTGTCACTGTAGAGAATGTATGGAGCTTTCCTGATCCAGGTTCAGCCAAATCACTTTCCATTGCTCTCAGCTTTACTGATGCACCTCCTCCAGCCTGTGCTCAGTCACTGATCACAATTAAAAACCAGCTGCAATCATAAAGAGATGGATATTCCCACAAGCAGCTGCATCAGGTGAGAGATGGTGTATGGAGCTAGGGTCATGTGCCAAATTCTAGTTTGATCCATGGAGAAATACACACCAATGGAATGGGATCACTGAGCCTTGTGCTCTCAACTTGGGACTGGCTGTCTTTTTAAGAGATAGGTGTTCATCCCAAGGCAAGGTGTTACCTTGTTCAGGAATCACCAAGGCTTGCAGAAGAGAGGACTGAAAGAAAAGTTCTGGCTAGTATTGAGCAGGTGTTAAGAAGAAAGCTGGATGAAAAGTGCCTGAGGAGTCTTGTGGGCATGCAGAGGTAAGTATTTAGCCCCTCAGACAGTAGCCATTCTTTGTGGGCTCACATCACTTTCTCTGCAGTCCTGTCTGTGGTGTAGCAGCAGCACTCAGCAGTGGGTGGAGGATGGTGGGTATGTTACCCACCACACAAGACTTGTGAGAGGGCTGTGTGGCATCTGCTGCTCCTGCCTGGGCCCTGGGTATTGGTGTTGCTGAGAGCACTCAAAAAGAGGAAGGCGTGAGGATCTCCAGAATAGGCAGCTGGCAGCTTAATTTCAGCAGGGGTAGGTACAAGGTAATGCAACATGAAAAATCAATTTAAGCTACTTATGTAACATGACAGGTCCTAAATTATTTATTTCTTACTCAGGAAAACATCAATGACCTTTTCAGGCTCCTTAAGTGGTAGAAATCACAATAGCTAGCACTGAAAATACTGTATTATGATACCTTCCTATGAATCGAAATTATATCTACATTAGAAATTATGTACTCAGATTTTGTCACTTTTCTGAAGGATATATCAGAAATAGAAGATGTCTAAAGATAGTTGATATAGATTATTAGAAGACCTAAAAGGATTTAATGAAGAAAGGTTTACGACTATTAATTTAGCGAGAGAGATGTGACATGGGAATGAAAAGAATATTGGCAAGGAGAAGGCACATAAAATCCCAGCATTTATTCTTTATTAAAATACCAGAATGAGAAAGAAAACGATCATGACTTAAAATACTGTACCTGAAATACTAATAAAGGAACACACTGCATTACACAGTATGTAACCTGTGGAATTTGCTGTGTGAAAGCACAACTGGGGCCAAGAGCTTGGGAAGACATTACTCTCACATTTTCCATACAGAAGCAATAAAAATATCATCCACCCCTACACCAGCTGGGCTAAAAACCTACATGGGATATAAATCTTCATTTTGCATGACAATAATTGCTGTGAGCTAGACGAGGAAGCTTATTGCATAACTGTCCACTACAAGGGTTTTACTACCTCCCATGAAGCATGTGGTGCTGGCTGCTGGTGGAGATGTGCTGCTGGCAGGGATGCTGCCGCTTTCCCTTGCCGTCCCTCCTGTTACCCTACAGCTTTTTCTCTGGAGCAGGTCCTTTAGCTGTGATTGGGATCTCTGCATCAGTGGGATAGACCACCTTCTTCAGTGCCCACAGCAGTGAGGGCTGTATTTGGTGTGTGTGGTGTTGCTCTCATGAGTTGGCTGAAATGAGACATGCCTCTCACCTTGGGAGATGGGAAAGCTGGGAGTCATTCCTCTGGTTCCTTGCAGCAGCAAGCTCCATGGGTAGGAGTCATCTGCAGAGAAGATGCCCATCTGCTGCAGACATCGGTATTCCCTTGAGACAGAAAGTTCTGGGGTGAATCACTGCTGCTGTGAGCGGCCACCACCAGATAGCATGAAACAGTTCCTGTAGACAGCCAGCACCCAGATTGCAAGTTGGTCTGGAGAGAAGAGCTGGAAGTCTGGCTTTGGCCCAAAATTTGGTACAGAACTAGTGCAGAGAACCAAAGCTTCTGATATTTGAAGCTGGTGCCTGACCTGGAGTTAGGGGCAATAAATTTGTGGGAAGTCATCTCTGGAAAGGCTGATTCAAAATGTGGGTGCAACAGGAAAGAAGTGCTGTCTCTTTGCCAAAAGATGCTTTATTACTCTTCATCTGCAGTATGATCAGGTGCCAGTCAAGAATGGGACTGCTGCTCAAGGCAATGTTCACACAGAGCAGCAGATACGAATCTAACAGATGTGGCTATTTCAGTGACTAGAAGTGGAGACAGGGGAACACCGAGGCTGTGGGTTGTCCTAATATTTCAAAAAATTAATGATTTTCTTCTTAGCCCCTTGTCTGCTGATTTTCAGGGTAAGACCCTCAACTTTTTCATGTGAAGAGTAATTCTGAAAGATATTTGCATATCAAATAATTTTTTTTTAATTATTACTTTCTTACAAAATTGATTCTCATAGTGTTTCCAGTTTGGGGATTTGGGGATTTACATTTTGTATTTCATTTACATCTTGGAATTTCAAAGCATCAGTTAAAAGTCCTAATTCATGTCCTTTTTGTGTTTTACAATGCTTGCTACTTGTTTTAGGACAAAGTTTTAATGCATGATATGACAAGGTTTGAAGCCTTCCATTCTTCTATTTTTAAGCACAATTCAGGGCAGCTGTTATACAGTACTAATTAAAAAAAAATCTTATCTTTCTCTACAGATCAAAGTGACTTTTGTTTGTAATGAAACAGTCTGACAAAAAGAAAGTGTCACACTGCTTCATTACAAAACAAACAGGAGACACTTTGATCTGTGAAAAAAAGATAAGGTGTTTTAATTGGTACTAAATAGCAGCTGTCCATCATGATTTAAGAAAGGAAATAAACCAGCAATATTTCAAGTCTTTCATATGGTGCTGTGCATGCTGGGGTTCTCATTAAGTTAAAAAGCATTACAATGAGAACTGCAATAAAATTTAGATTTTTTTTAAAATTTATGAATATGTATTTCTCAACAATAAAGAAGATGCCCATATTGACATATTTTGCAAGGGGAATTTCCACCGATATTCGTATCTGTTTATTAAAAACAATGCATTTAATATAAAAATCTTTTAGGGCAAAAAGCTGTGTTTAAAAACATTTCAGCCTGCTCTGTCTGCAGACACTGGTTTCAGGTGTAGCCATGCTGGGTGGGGTATGGAGTTAAATAACACAATGCAGAAGCAGCTTCACCACCATGCTGCTGGCCCATCTGTAGACAGGTGCAGCACAGCACTCCAAGCACATATCACCTGGTCAAGTCACTCTGGCCTTGCAGCTTGGCTCTTGGCACCTTCTTCCCTGCACCATGAAGCCACATGCATTCCTGGAGGTGTTGGGGGAAGGCAGATGAGCTGAGGTCTCACAGAGAGTGCTGGCTGTTAGGAAGCAGTAACTAATACCAGTCTTGTCTTCAAGGAACTAGACACCGTCTTAGTGCAATCCTGCTGAGCTTTTTCATGTTCCTGGTCCAGGGCAAGTGTTTTGAAGCTGGCTATGTCAAATGTTGCCAAAAGCAATGCAAGTCTGCTCCTAGAAAAACAGTGGTTATTTATCTGTATTTCCACTGATTCTCCTCAGCTCTGTGTGTTGTGCAAACCTGGTGAAGGGAAACTCCTGTCCCAGGGAGCTGTACTAGCAGAGGGAGCATAAACTGCAGGAGGACCCCATTGCTGCTAGTGAGGTCTGTCTGATGGATGACCAGGCAGTGGGTGAGCATGTCAAAGGGTCAGTCAATGGTCTGAGCTATGGAGTTCATTTTGTTCTTCTCTTTCACTTTGCTTTTAAGAGGTAATGAATTTCCTACAGGAACCCCATGGAAAAGGTCCTCAAAACAACATCCTGTGATCTCAGGGGCAAGCAAACAGAAGTCTCAGTCCAATTCTTGAACGTCAACTCTGCCCCTTGTTCCCGGATCATTGAGAGCTGCTGGGCTCTTGTTTATCTCACCTTTGGTCCTGCTCTGTGTTTACAGTTAAGCTGTTCATTCAAGTGCCATATAAGTTTGTTAGGATTTGCTGAGGGAGCAAAGGTCTTCAAGCAGAAGATGAGAACAGAGGAAAAACAGCCTCTGGCTACCACACTTCTCCAGGGCTTGCTTCAGAGATGTTACTCAAGATGGGTGGCAGCTAATAAGTAAGGAAAAAAAAGGAGCAGTAGCAGTAAATTGGCAAAATTTGGAGGCCTCCAAGACTCCCCTTTGTGGTTGTTTGTGGTTGTCTTCTCAGTGCCTTTATCATGGTGATGATGCATTCATTGCTGATTTTCCTTCTAGTATTTTATCAGGAATGGTTTTTATGGTTGCACTAAATTCTGAAATACAGATGGGGTGACTGCTTCTGCTGCCTCACCCCAGCCCTTCACGTTTACAGTCTTCCATATTTGTGTTATATCTGTAGTAGATAATTTAAATAAATAAAGTGTCATGGGGAGAAAGTATATCTTTTGCTTGCACCAAAACACACAATTAGGAAAAAATACTAGCTTTAAGGCACGTAAGGGCAGGTTTTCCCTCACTTGCCCATATTCTACAGTAATGTAAGACATCCAAATTTAGCTTTTTAGTTCTTCAAGGAAGAAATTATTGTCAGGCTGGGCCTTTTTGATAGCATCCTTGATATCTCTGTGAGGAAGTCACAGGCCTCCAATGCTGTAAGAATCCCTCAGTCATTGCTGTGACTGAAATACAGTGAAATTATTTGGGATGCAAGAAATTCAGGGCTGTGGCTAAAAGGCACATGTTTCTTATGAGGTAAACAGAAGTGAGAGCCACTGGAGAGGAATGTTAACTCGGGCAGGGACTAAAAAAACCCATCTGCATAATGAAGGACTGTAAAAATATTGTGTGAAAATGGAAAACTGGTGATTGTACAATTTCAAAGGCACCCTTGAAATAATATTTATGAAGGGTCAGGAGAGGAAAATTCATCTGTTTATCCAGGAAGCCATGCTGAATAAAACTGGAAATAGTAACAACACCAGAGGTCAAGACCAGGTGTGGATGTCAGGTTTAAACCACTTCCTTCAGGCTGGCAGTAGTGTGAGGGAAGGGGGCCATGCAGGTGGCTTGGGCCTCGGGGTGTGACTCCAATGGTGAGAGAAAGCCTAAAGAAGCAATCTCCTGGATAGGCCAAGAGTTAGTCCCCCTGGTAGGCAGTGTGATGTAAACACAAAGGATTAGAGCTAAGAGAGTAGGGTGAGGAAGTGGCTGGAGGAACTGAAGGAATAAACATGCTGGAGGTGGAATTTCATGTTTTGCTGTATTTTCCAACTCGTGAGTCTGAGGAATCACAGCTGGGTTTGTAGGACTGATCCAAGTGGAAGCTGCCCATAAAGTTATGGAATTCCTGTCCATAAAGCCCACCTCCATACCACATATGCCCCAGTGACTGTTTTCTGCACGTCATTTTAGGGACTCAAGGATTCCTTATTTCCCATAGCCAATATAAATATGTTCCCAAATCACAGTGCCTTTCTCTACTACCCACCCCTTCTCCAGGTTCATAAGGGAAGGACAATCACCCCTCTAGGCATTAATCAGCTTCCTTTGCAGCCTTCCCCAGGTGGGAGGACCCAGTATCCTTGTGCAGCCCACATGCTCTGTGGCCACGCCAGCCACAGAGCAGCACCTCCTGAGGCTGTCCCGGAGCTGCCCCTTTGGTGGCAAGCTGCGTGACATTTCCACTAAGGCCCTTCTTTGCTCTTCCCCTCAAGACAGTCCCAAAGATCAAATAATCCTGCACACACAACACCATGTTGTGGTGGAGTAAGTGCTGCTGGGGTTGCAGAGAGGGGATGGGATTGCTCTCACAAGAGTCTCTTCAGCCAGTTTTCTTACCTGCTTATTATGGGTACCCTTCCTTTTCCAAGCAGGCATCAAGAGGTGGGCCAGGTCTGGTGACCCAGCCATCATCAGTGTATGTGAGGGGTCTGTGGCATCATGCCATGGAATTCAGGTTGGCAGTATACATATGTGCAAGCCCTGCCCTCAAATCCCAAGGAACCCCTTTGGCCTTATGTTCCAGAAATAGCACAGCACCAGGCATGCCCTATGCCTTATGCCATTTCTCCAGGATGATAAACTGACTGTCCCTGTCAGGCCATGTTTCTGGAGACGCCTCACACTCCATGCTGCAGTGAAGGCCTGAGGAGACGACAGTCATCTCTGCTCTGATCTCAGCCTGGGTTTGTGACTTGTGACCTTGTACACATTTATCCCATGACCACAGAGGGCCTTGGCCTGGTGCTGTGTTCAACACAGAAAGCAGCATCCCATGTTGCTCTTTTATACCTCTGGTTGGGGACCTGCTCATGTTCTGGTAACTGGGTCTCCAGATGGCTGCATCATTCCTCAGTGGGAGAGTGGCACAAGTTTTCAGGGGTCATGACCTCCTCCAGGGTACACCAGGAAATTTGTGGACAGGACATCACAAACCCTTTTCTTTTTTAACAAAAGTCATCTCTAGACGAGATTATGATCTTTTGGCCTGCATGGAACTTCCCACCTACTGGTTCCACAACTTAACTGAGAATTAGTTTTCAGCCACTTCCTCTCAGCAGCCACTGTGAGAAGCTCTGGTCCATGAAAACAAAGCACTTGCCTTGGCCTTATGCTAGAGCTGAACATGCCAAGCAGATGGCCAGTCGGCCGTTTCTTCCCATCTCTTCAGTGGGGGTTTGCAGGATGCTTTGATCGTGTCCTCTGAGTGAGGACAGCTGGGCTGTAAATCAGGGTCCCTGCTGCTCTGAATTCTTTCGTCCGCCCAGCCACCATAGAGAGGAGACATGTTTTTCCTTTCTGTGCAGGGGTGAAGCAGGGTGAAACCTAGACCTGACAGCTGGGCCAATAGCCCTTTCTGTGCCATTCACTTCTTGCTTTTGCAGGAATTTTCCACCTTAAAACCCAATCTAGCTTCACTTCTTCCATGCAAATAACATAGGCAAGAGGTTAACTTCTTCCTTGTGTAAAGAACAACCAATTACACTTAGATGACAAGCTGAAAAAGTGCCAAATTTCTTTTTATAGCTTCTTTATTGCTCCCTGTCTGTGTGTATAGAATGAGGAGATCTGTGACTTATATGGCAACTTTAAGGCTGATCTGTGGAGACTGGGAATAGACCAAGATAATTTTAAGGCAAATGGGTCATAAAAAAATAAATAAACACTGGGTAGCTACTGAAGCATGCATGCTGCCTTTTCCATCTTAAAAGGCATGAAGGTGATGCATGTGAGGGCATGATGGCAAATTTGGAGGGAAATTCAAAGGAAGCTCAATATTTTTGACATTCTCCAACCTCTAGCCAAAGCTCCACTTCTGCAATCACTTTTTCAATGAGGCTCGTAAGCTCTGCTAAACATGCCATAACCCTGGAGGGGTTGTGTTCAGTAACTGGGCTCTGAAACAGACCTCCAAGTAAATACCAAGCCACTTTTAAGATGGAATTCAATACATTCCTGAAATGTAGTGCCTGTGAGAACTGAGGATCAGGCTGGTTGAGCCAGGCAACCCATACAATTTCACATTCCTTGGCTGGAGACAGGTAGTGGATGTGTGCAATTTTTGTACAAATCAGGTCTACAGTCAATTTTTCTGAATTTACAGTGGATTTTTCTCTCTCCAGCTGTCACCCTGTATCATCCTCACCTTTTGGAGTTCCCAGGTCTCTCTTTTCAGTTTCAGAAAGGTTCTATCTGGCAGTCAAAACATTAATTAGACCCTCTATTGATACTATCACACTCATTTTGCATCCTTACAGATGCCAAATGAATGAAACTCCCTGTCTGTGCAATCCCCAGGGGACTGCCGATTCCCCCTCCACATTCCATTTGGTGCAGGAAAACACCAGATCGTTAGAAAGATACCCATAAACTTTGTGTGCATTTGCGTGTCCTTGATGTTATAAAAGCACCATGCTCTACAACTTCTTTACTCAGGTGGCCATTCTATGCACTCATATAGAGGCCCAGAGAAGCTCAGGAAATAGTCTAGGAAGATGGGGCTTTCCTGAGGGCTGTGGAGGAACTTTCCATCTCCTGTGCCATGCTTCCTGGCATCAGCATAAAATCTCCAAGCAAATGAAGCTGACTTTTGGACTGGAGTAATTTTATTTACCGCCATGTATTTGGCAGCAGGCTAAGAGGCCCCTTGGTTTGCTTGTGGTACTGCCACTGCAGCACGTTGATCTACTGACCCTGGTGAGCAGACAAAGGCTAAAGTTGCCATGGAACCTTTGCGCCTTCCTTTGGGCCTCACTCCCAAGTTCAGTGATTGACAAGGAAATTACCAGGTCCACTGAGCCCCTGGTGATGAGGCTTGCTGGACCCTCTGGGTGTTGACAGGCTGCACATACATGTTAGGATTTCTTCTTCTTGAGACCTGCTTTACTCAAAGTTGGGTGAACAATTGTTTGAGTTGTGCCTACTGCCAACACTGGCTTTTCTGGTCACTGCTGTCAGATATAATCCCCACTCTGAACCATGCTTTGAAGCAACCAAGCATGTTAGAAGCATTAAGGAGCATTTTAGCTTGCGGTTCTTGCAGAAGGTGCTGGGAGCATGAATTTCAAAGCCTGTTGGTCAATTGTAAAATCTCAGTTCTGAGATTTTGAGTGAAGATGGAATGAAAAGGTAACACACAGGATGTAAAAGGAAGTCACTACTTCCTCACAGGCAGCAGTTTCCCACAGAAAAACAGGACATGTCTGCCATGCAGAAAAATGTAAACAGTAAGTTCTGCCCATATCCATCGGCCAGTGTTGTGTTTTGAAGAGGCAGGAAAACCTGTCACACTGGTGCAGCTGCCCATGAGAGCAGGTGATTAGAGTACAATAGGCAGTCCTACAAAATCACCAGGCTCATGCCAGAATCCTGCAGTTGCTGTGGACCATGTCTGAGTCATGTGCAGGGTCTAGAGACTTCCCTTGTGGTGCAGAAAATGAGCAAGGCTTTCCTCTGAGTGTTCCATTTTTCCTGGTGCAAATTGTTGTTGTGACCTTCAGGGGCAGGCACATCAATTACAAAACCACACAAATTAATGCCTGACCCTTCTAACAACATACCAGCAGAGGGAACACACAGGAAACATCCTGAGCTATGAAAAAAACTCAGTCACTCAACCACACAAAATCCAGGCAGAGTAGGTGGACCTAACAGCGTACACTGGAGGTGACAACTGCACTGCACCGTGCCCTGAGGCAAGACTGTCCGAGAGTGTGTGCAGTCCTTAGGGCACCTACAGGCCTGCCACACACTCCCTTTCTGCAGATACTCAATGTTACATCATTGATTGATTACATACTCGATCTCAAGGGATTGCGAACGAGCTTTGGGCATGCTCTGTTACTAAAAAGAAAATCCCAGCAACTGCGTGCGCTGCTTGGGCTGGAGACGAAGGGGATACAGCTGAGAACCAGAATCCAGGGTGCAAGTGCAGCACTGACAGCCCTGCCAGTTTGTAGCGTTGGTGACGTGCATATGTCATACAGGTATGACATAGGTCAACCCAAAAGCCACTTCCCTCTCCGCTGACTTGAAACATCTATTCCAGATTTCTATGGGAATGACTGCTAGTCTTGTCTAAAGAAAAGTTAGTATTATTTTTGTTCTGAAAGACATACCTAGTCAGGAATGAGGGTTCAGGACTCGTCTCTGGAGACTTTTATCGCACCCATAATAACATCACTTTTGAGAACTTTCCAACAGGACATTGGGTAACTTGTTACTGTCTGAAGGCTACAGATGGGACCATTCTCCTTGTATATGAATTTATCTACCAAACAAAACCCACATTGATATGTAGCAAGAATTTTCAAAAGCTGTTCACACCTCAAACACAAAGGGTTTGGTTTTCACAAAGAAGTATTTGGCACTAGCTTGTATGAGTCTTGAAGCTTTCAGGATCTCAAGGTGAGGCCACACTGAGTTTCCTTCACGCAGAGTGCAGACACAGGACACAGAGAGCCCTGTGCTCGATTGGACATTGTTGGCAAGCAGAAGGTGATCTTTACTGTAGGGATGAAGGAGACCTGGGTATATTTCTCAGGGGGTCTACACACTGCTGTTCTGATTGTTGCCATACATGTTAGGGAGCCAGCTGCTGCTTGGTAACATAGGGCACCCATATCACCACGGTCACTGACTCAGGCTCGCTGCAAGTGATAATTGAGGAAGATGGTTTACTGTACCTTTCCAATCTGTTGTGACACCTTCTGGCAGCCCCTGTGACAGAAGGATGCCTCACAGTAACAGATACTTGCTCCGCAGGCACTCTGAACACCACCTCCTCCAAGACAGGCAGATCATGCGGCTGTTCAGGGCTTCCAGACAGAGTCCATAGGGCGCAGATGCACACATGTGGAGCTCCTCACATGTTCTGGATGGTGTTGTAGGCATGCTGGGCCATGTGGGGCAGGGAGCATGATGGTCTGCTTGGCTGCTGAGGTTCCCATCAGTGATGGTGTTTGTAGAGGGTTGTGGGTGTTTTGTTATTCCCCAAATGCAATAGTTTTCCCTAATGCTTGGGAATATTCTTGATGATGAAGTCATAGGGCCACGTGTGATCTCGACAAACATACGGTCACAAACATACAAACATGCAATTCAGGGCCAGGCTGTGCAAGCATTCAGGGCAGGAGGCACTTTGTCTTGGGAGATATGTCATCGCTCGACAAGTTAGATGTATTTGAGTTTCTGGTGAAGTTATGTTCACATAAAAGAACAAAAAGACCTATTGGATTGTACACAGCACATAAAAACATAGCAATGGCCTCGCTGGCTTGGACCCAAGTGTTCACCTGAACATTCACTTAGGTCTGGGTGTGGCGACCCAGGAGGTCAGGCAGGTTGGAGTGGAGGGGGATGAGATGTGGGAAAGGACGAGACAGAGGCAGCAGAGAAGATATGCCCTGGCTGCCAGGGATGAGGACACCTGGGATACTCAGCCCAGGGGTTCTGTGAGTTGGTGGCATATGGGTGAGAAGCCTGCATGTGACCAGATGTCTTCCTAACAGGCTGCAGCCCTCTATGAACATGCACCAGTTTCAAAGCACCACACAGCTACAGGCATAGATAGGAAGGAATAATAGCTGCCAGGAGGCCAAGGGCCCAGAGTAAGTCAGGAGCATTTCATTATTGCTGGGTTGACTTGGCACAGGGAAGAAATTTATAACCAACATCAGGTTTCCCAGAATAGTTAAACAGAGCAGTGTAACAATAGGAATAAGAATTTCAAATATTTTATTTTGCTTTGTAATTCCTTTCAGGCTGCTCCCAGTTAAGAAGGGTAACTGTCAAGCCTAAAGTGACTTTGATATGGTAGACAAAATCTCAGATCTTGATGTTGAATTGTCCACCCCTTTGTCTTCCTCAACAAAAAACCTATATTTTTTTTTTTAATTGGCATGTGTGGAGACAGTAGAAAACTTGAGCAAAGGAACAGTTTTTGTCTCTTCTAAAAGTAGCACATGGGTCCAGATCATGAAAATTTAATGAGGATAGAAGTTCCTCTTGTTTTTAAAGCTAAAATTTTGTAAGAGCAATTTATCCATGGTAAAATCAGTCCCCATGTGATGTTTCAGATATTTACTCAGACACTTACTGAGAATAGTGCTGGTGTCACAAATCCATCTTGGTTACTGAAGATAGCTGCCTGATTTGCTCTGCTGCTATACTGATGGCTAAGTGGCTGTGCAGTTCTGTGCATTGTTACCAGGAAGGTGCTTTGATAGACTGCACCTGGCAGCCTCATTTACAAAGGTGCTTTTGAGTACATTCGTGTGTCGTGGTTGTTTGCCACAACAGAGGACTGGATGCAAAAGGTTCTTTCCACTGCTCTGCTCTGTTCTTGGATACCCAGAATTCTTGGGGTTAGTGGCTCAACCTCTTCACTGGGCAATGCTTGACAACCCTTTTGGTGAAGAAATTTCCAGTTTAAGTATTGAATCTATACCTCTCCAGGCACAATTGGATGCTGTTTCATCTCATCATGTCAATTGTTACCTGGGAGAAGAGACCAACATCCATGTGGCTACAACTTCCTTTCAGGTAGTTGTAGACAACAATAAAGTCCCCTCTGAATTTCCTTTTCTTCAGATTAAACACGCCCAGCTCCCTCAGCTGCTCCTCGTAAGACCTGTGCACCAGACTCTTCACCAATTCCATTGCCTTTGGACATGCTCCAGCACCTCAATGTCTTTTCCTGTAGTGAAGGGCCCAGAACTGAGCACTGGATTGAAGGTGAGGCCTCACCAGTGCCAAGCACAGGAGAACAATCATTGCCCCGGTCCTGCTGGCCACACTATTAGTGATATAGGCCAGGATGCCATCGGCTTTCTTGGTCCCCTGGGCAGACACTGGCTCATGTTTAGTCACTGTCAGCCAGCACTCCCAGGTCCTTCTCTGCTGGGCAGCTTTCCAGCCGCTCTGCCCCAGCCTGTAGTGCTGCAAGGGGTTGTTGTGACCCAAGAGCAGGACCCAGAACTTCATGTTGTTGATCCTCATAAAACTGGTCTCAACCCATCAATCAAGCCTGTCCAGATTCATCTGCAGGGCTTTCCTACACTCCAGAAGATTGATACTCCAACCCAAATTGGTGTGTCTGCAAACTGATTGAGGATGCCTCTGATCCCCTCATCCAGATCATGGATAAAGATTTAAACAGAGCTGTCTTCAACACTGAGCACTGGGTAACACCACTTGTGACCAGCCACCAGCTGGATGGGACTGCACTCACCTCTGGGCTTGGCCATCCAGACAATTTTTTGCCCAGTGAAGAGTGCACCAATCCTGGCCATGAGCAGCCAGCTTCTCCTGGAGAATGCTGGGGAATTGGCATAAAAGTCTTTAGTTAAGTCCAGGTAGATATATCCACTGCCTTTCCCTCATCCTCTAAGAGGGTCACCCTGTCACATAAGGTCATGATGGTCAAGCAGGACCTGTCTTTCATAAGCCGATGCCAGCTGGGCCTGATTCCTTCATTGTCCTGTGATGTTTTCAGTCCTAGAGAAGTTTAGTACTATTCTCTGCTGCCAGAAAATTCCATGCAGATGTCTATAAATTCAGAAGGATATAATGGAAAAGGCTGCATGTCAAAATTGACAGGACTTCTGCTCATGGCTGTGTACCTAGCAGCTAGGATCTACTTTTTGAGACAAATGGTTTGGGGAGGACATAGCATTGCCTTTGATAAGAGGGACAGGATAGCTGCAACATGACAAACACCTTGATAGAGGGAGCTGGTCTGGAGGTGACAGATACCTGAAGAATCTGTTGCTGCTTGTCTATGAGAAGATGAAGGTGGCAGTGATGTGTGTTCCCTTACCTCTACGCACAAGAACCCCCAGGCAATGGGTTGGATACTGATCTTCCACCCCAATGGAACCAGCAGTGCTCACTGATCCTGTTAACTGGGGGCTGAGCTGCTACTTGGCATCTGCAGCTGCTGTTGTAAAATAGTATAAATTTGACTAAGAGCAAACAAAACACAGATTCTGCAAGGCCCCCTGGCAAGTGTACAGCTTTCTGGGGCAGAGACAAATGCAGAGAAACAAGGCAAGGATATGTGTTGACATCCCTACTTGAGACCTGTGTCAAAGGTAGCATTAGCAGCATATTCTACCATATTCTACACAAATGGAGGTGGAGGGCTCCATGTCATTGCTTTCCTTTTCTCCACTTCACTTTTCAGGCCAGTTGCACATACTAACAAATCCCCTCTTGAAGAAAGAGTAGCCATCACAGGAACAAGCCCATAACCTCCTCCATCGTTAGCATGAGTTCCCATTCTGTCTGACAGCCTGAATAACCTGCTTGGTTGGTCCATGGAATATGAGTGAAGAGGAGAGTCTGCCTCCCTGGGACTCTTTGTCGAGCTGCTGAAAGGTAAAAGGCTTCCCTTCCCGCTGTTGCTGGAAAATTGCAGCTTATTCTGCTTTCAACTGCTGCAATTTCTGCATCAGTGTGACTCTCCTGACTTCAGTGGCACCATGGAAGGAAACAGCCTTCCTGTCAGCAATGTAAAAACCATTTGGCTTGTGAAAACACCGGTGGAAACGTGTTGCCATTTTACCATCAAAGTAGCTTGTAATGGTTTCCTCATGTTATGGATGGTCTCCAGACAGTGTGATCATGGTGGCCCCAGGTCTGTTTGCTGAGTGGAAGGATGTCCCTATCCCTCCTTCATTCCCATTCTCTGGGATTTTCTAAGCTGATTTGACATGACTGGGATTCTGCCCTCATTTTTATTGAACTGCTCAAAAGGACAACAGATCACCAATACAGGAGAATCCAAGACAGAACAAATAGGTCTTCATGGATGCTGTTTGAAATTCTCAGGATGCCAGCTGGGTCTCCTCATGCTGCAACATGACAAACACCAATACAATGCCTGAAGTGTGAGATGTCACAGAACACCTCACAGCCAGCCTGCCATCCTGGGTGAAGGGGTGGGAAATAGGAGGGTGCACTCAGCTTTCAGCAGTGCTGCCGAAAGCCTGGAATGAACCCCAGGGAATAACTCTGGATATCTACCAATGACCTGAGAATTTGGATCAGCACAGCAGAAGAGGCAAACAGAGATAGGGGTTGCTGGTATAAGGCTTCAGTATGTAACTGAGGCAACAAGTCTTTTAGTGAATATTTTTTCCAAAAGGATTCACAGAAAGGTAGGAGTTCTGGAAAACTTTCCTCAGGCAATGCTCTGCCTGGGTTCCCATTTAAACCTGTTAAGTGCTGTAGGGAACCTACAGCACTAATGCAGATATGTGCTCTAACAGCTGTCAGGTGATGGTGTGATGATGGGGTAAGGAGGAGAGGGGGTCAGGATCACAAGTTTGTCATGAGCTTCAGCGAACAGTATCACTTTTCCAGGCTTTCTAGGCTTAATATTTGTTTTCTGTGAGGGGGCATGCAACTGAAGATGCATGGCATGACAAGTCTGTGCACCTGTCTCTGACAGTTATTCCTGATTCCAGGTTGTGCCGTATGCTGCTGCTGCTTTTGTCTCTTTGTTCTCTGCTGCAGGTTTCTATGGCAAGTTTTCAAAGCTTGAGAGAGCAGAAGCTCTTCTGGTTAATTTTCCATTAAACATGTTAGGAAACATCTCAGGAGGATGATGGTCATGATCTTTTATCAACATCAATCAAAAATTTAAGGGTCTCAGCAAATTCTCCATTTCCTTTGTCACTCCAAACCCCATCTTTACTTAAGTCAAGCCCTATGCTACTTTTCAACCCTGATGTGTTTTATTCTGCTGCTTCCAGTACTGACTGACTCCTGGCAGTAAGGGCAGCTGAAGGAGTTAAAGCAGCCAGCTGGCAGGGAGAATTCAGACATGCAGGAGCTGTTTAAACACACGTAGCAAGTCGGCTGGCTGGCACATGACCCACGGAACAGATCAAACAATGCTGCTAGGAGCCAAGAACAATTTCCAGTACCTGCTGCAGTGTCCATAGCTTTCCTGGGTCCGTCCCCCTCCTTCCTTTTATGGCCAAGTCAAAGTCATATCCTCCAACATTACTAAAGTGACACGCACCTGGTTCTGAGCACATGTGCCTCACAAGGTGACAGGTGCTCGTGCTTAGGCAAAGTTTATGCTGCTTATGTCCATGATGGCATTTGAGTCAACAGATTACTGGGGGTGAACACATGTGCATCTACTGAAACAAAAATGCCTGAGCCACATGGGAGTAAAACAGTGCTTGATCTTCCTTTGTTATATACCCCTTCCCTTCCCTTCCCTTCCCTTCCCTTCCCTTCCCTTCCCTTCCCTTCCCTTCCCTTCCCTTCCCTTCCCTTCCCTTCCCTTCCCTTCCCTTCCCTTCCCTTCCCTTCCCTTCCCTTCCCTTCCCTTCCCTTCCCTTCCCTTCCCTTCCCTTCCCTTCCCTTCCCTTCCTTTCCCTTCCCTTTCCTTCCCTTCCCTTCCCCCTGCTTCCCTTCCCTTCCCTTCCCTTCCCTTCCCTTCCCTTCCCTTCCCTTCCCATCCCTTCCATTCCCTTTCCTTCCCTTCCCTTCCCTTCCCTTCCCTTCCCTTCCCTTCCCTTCCCTTCCCTTCCCTTCCCTTCCCTTCCCTTCCCTTCCCTTCCCTTCCCTTCCTCCTAATAGAAGATATGACTCACACTAAACATGGACAAAACAGACAAACACTTGGGGCAGCTGGTTTGCAGAGGCACCAAAATTATCCTAAGCTATTGCATACCTTGTCAGTGCCACAGCACAGAAATCTCTGGCTGGTGTTCATGTTGCTAAGGGTAGATTTGGGATGCTGGGGTGGGAAGCTGTTGAAAAAAGTTGGAAAGCATGTTTTTTCCAGCATTCCAGATGCAGAAAGAGCAGCAAGGTGAACTCCTCTCACCCATTTGTTTGTGCAGTTAGTTTCAGGGAAACAAAATTCCTATTTCCCTACCATGGTGAGAAGCTTTGAGCTAGTTTAGAGGAGGGATTCTTACAATCCCTTCTTCATCCTGTTTCTGAACACCTGAGCAGCATGAGGACATGTACAGGTGTCAAAGGAAAGGTGGAATGTCTTGCTATGCTGAAGTGGGGGGAGGGGGTGTTATTTTTCCTTTCACTTTTCATTTGTATCTTTGAAGGATTAAATAGGTCCTTTGTAGAAATTTCCACACACTTGGAGCAGAAAGACATGTGGTGACTTCTTGTAGAAGCTCACATTCCATGGATGAACCCACATCTGTTCTAGCCAACCAGAGGAAGATTCATCTTGCAGTTGAGATTTCCCAAATGCTGAGGAAGTCAAGCTGTCAGCCATGATATTGATCTCAAGTGATAGCTGGTCCTGCTGTTATCCCAGCCTTTGCACTGGGACACTTTGAAGATAATGACTGTGACCTCTGACTTAGTTGGGTGTAATGTGGGAGTCCAGGGAAGAAAGGCCAAGATCTCCACTGTCCTGGGGATAGCCTGTCCTGTGCTGGGGGATCTATACCACAAGGAGCCTGAAAAAGTGCATAAAATATTTAAAGTTTTATGCATTGCCACATTGCATAGGTTTCATCACTGCATCATCAGATCATGGGGACAAAGAAGACAGAGCAGGATCTTGCAGTCCACCCTGTCGTAAGAGCTTGTTCTGCTGGCTGCAATATGTTTGCAACTTTACAGAGTCTGACATCACTGCACATTCCGCTTTCCAAAGGCAGAGGAAATATTTTCAGTGATTTTGCATGAAGCTCTGAGCAAACTGGAACCTTATAGCTACCCTTTGTAGTAGTTAGGAGTTGCTACTTTTTCCTAGACAGTGACACTGAGAAGGAAATTCTGCTGGGACTGAAGAGCATCCTGAAGGACCATAGGCCGCAGGGGATAAATTCTGTGCTTAGCTGCCTGCTTTGCTTGTTGCCACACATGGAAAATAGGAAAACCACAAATTGGCCATTTGTGCATTGCTATCCTCTGCCTGCCCCTTTGAGTATGATTCTGGCAGTGTGATGAGTGAAACTGGAGAGCTGGGATCAGATTGCAGGAGGGATTTTGACTGTGGCCAGAGCTGGTTGCTGGAAGGCGTGGGGCAGCTCCATTTGTCCTGGCATTACTGAAGTCAATGGGATTTTGGCCATAGTCTTCAACAGAGATAGGATTTCACTGTGCATGCCTAAGAAAGCACTGTATCATACAGTTGTGTTGTCTGCCATGACATTTACTGCTAATGAAGTCAGTGTACCCCATCTCACTTGGGTCCTTGTCTATCTTTATAGGTCTTCACCTGTGGTTTTCCCCCCATCCCTGCCACTTTTCTCTCTCTCTCCCTCCCTCCCCCCTATCTATCCATTCTTGTTTCTGTCTGACACTGTGTCTTAGTTTAGGGCAAATTAGGAAGGAAAACTCCAAATGGGGATTTCCCCAGGGAAATGCCCCTCCCCACTAACTGGTCCGGGAAAAGAAAAAATTCTTTAGAGAGAAGTGGAAAAAGCTGTTTATTTAACAGAAATTGAGTAATATTAAATAATAAAACCTCTTGCTGTTCGATGGGATGGCAAATCTAGGAGGAAAAAAAAGTCCTTTTCATGTGGTGTAGCTCGGCTCGCTCAGGTTCTTATCAGTCCCTCCGGCGCTGGAAAGTGCCGAGGCCCAGGCCCCGGTGGGCCACAGGCGTGAGCTCCCGGGGTTTGGCTGGGTGTTCAGTCCAGAGCAGGCTTGCACAGATCCAAGAAAATTGGGAAAAAACAAACAAAGGTCCAGGGAACTCCTCTGCCTCAGCTAGCTAGAACTAACTAAAAGCCAGAGAGAAGCTCTATCTCGCTGTCTGTCCGTGCTGCAGACACCACAGTCCAGGAGCGGGATGTGTGGGAGTGATGTTTTTCTTTAACACAAACTGAGCGATTCTTCTTCTTCCCCCTCTCTTGCTCTCAAAGCCAGTCTTAAAGGTGCAGAACTTAATATATAACATAAACCAGACGATTGGGGATACCAGTATCATAAAGTCACCCCAGGACACACTGCTTGTGTCCTCCCTTGCTGTCTTAGCTTGCTTTCTTGTGTACTCTGCAAGGAATGTGCCCACAAGAGGTATTTTTATTTGGCAGCCTGAGTAAGCTTTCTGTTTTGGCTGCAGGTACTGAGATGAGCAGCCAATGGAGCTGACATCTCCCGTGTCATGTTTTTAGCTCCGTCCATCTGAGAGAGAAGATGACCTCATTGGCTGACTGTGTTGAGAAGGTCAGGTTGCAAGGGCAAAAAATATTAGAGTTAACCTTGAAAGAAGCAACAGAATGCCTCACATGGCCTTTTAGGCTGCTTTGCTCTAATGTGGGGTGTCACAAGGATTTCAGACCTTACTTCAACACAGAGGGTGTAAAGACAATGAGCAGTCCAGATACTGGGGAGCAAAAGATTTTTTGTTAGGACTTTAGCAATAGGAAGAGGTGGCCAAAGGGGTTTTATCAGCTTCTGAGGAATGTCCTCTTTGGAGCAAGTTGTTCTCTGACCAGCCTAGAGATGATATGAGGTGCTGTATGGCTTTTCTCTCACCTGTTAAAGAAAGTGGAGCTGTCATGTGTCAGGGGTACAACTGATATGCTGCTCTGTAGCATCATATCAGGTCACAGTGGCCCAGTATAAATCAGGATAACACAGTACATGATTGCCATGATGGGGCTGAGCCCTCAGAACTGTGTGTCATGAGCAAGACCTATACAATGTAATCCAAGACAAATTTAATGTCCACATAATTTAAAGAAATGTAGGAAAATATTCTAAATCTTCTCCTACACTGATCTTTGAAAGGGCAACCCTGGCAACCCGAGATGACATTTTTCAAGACATACAATTTGTTGCTGCAAAATCAGGGAAGAGCTAAGAGGAAACTGTGGTCTGAGCTATTATGAAACAAGAATCTAGGCAGGCATAGGGAAAATACTGGATTATATTGCTTTTGTTGATGAAGTTTCTGAAAGCCTATCCTCTTAGCACGCAGCAAAAGACAGTATCAAAACTGGCTGCAAGTGTAAAAAGCCACGTGGTGTTCTTGAGACTTTGCTTTGTGCATTATTCTACCACCCTTCCCAGCTTTCCAACATTTGATGCTGGGAAGGAGCTGCTCTCCAGACTTGACCATGATGACCAGGCTGTTACAGCAGCATGATGGGGGAGTGATCTGTGTGTATTTTGGGTAAGAAAGGTCCACCATGAGGAGCTCGCACATCACATGCCTGGAGACATGAAATAATTTTTTCCTCTCAGTGTGACACGAAGGAAACTATGATGCTTTTCCAATGAGAGGTGTGCATGTGCATACAAAAACTTAGCTAATTCTGGTCTGCACAGGTGCTGTCTCAGGCTGTGCATCATTGCACATAGTAACGATGGGTTGGATGGGGGTGTGTGCTGAGACAACTAAACTGCTATGCTCTGACAGCTCCTCTGCATGTGTTAAAATAACATCACCCTTACGTGTTGTCTCTCCTATTCCACTCCATCCCCTCACTCAAAAAAATCTAAAGGGAACAAGCTCTAGGTATTAAAATAGCTCCAGTCTAGCTTGTTCAGTCTATTTCAGGAGGCTGGTTCCATCCTGACACAGACAGAACACAGAAATGTTGTGGAAACCACAGCCACAAGAGGCCATCAGCCAAAACTAAGTGCTTTCCCAGCATTTGCCGAGTGGTTCATTCCCCCCGCTCCCTCCATCACCTCTCCTGGCTTAAAATAACAGCTGGAAGCTGTTTGGCTTTGTTTTGTTGGATTCTTCTGCTTGCTGTGCTCAGTCTGGTGTCATTAAGAGGGAAAGCTGGAGGCACTTCTGTGGCAACAGGGTCTCACATTGCCTTCTGGACTTTTAGGTGAGACCTTCAGAATCATCATGGAAATGAGAGTCCCACACATATTTCTGGGATGAGTTTTCAAGGAGCAGGCAATCAGCTGGGGCTACAGCTGAGCATGCACAGTGATAATGCATAGATTTACCAGTTTAGACCATGTATTTTGTCTCATAGCCTTCAACTGACTGAAAATGCAGTGGACATATAGAAATAGGTTAGGGGAAATGTGGCTGAGGGATAGCTAAAGTCTGGTTAATAAATCTGTAGGGAAGGACTCATTTTCTGGTTTCTGTGACCCTTCTGTTGCTAAATTAGGGCTTGTGACATGGAAATGCACTGCTTCACATCAGCTGAGGGTTTGGCCCAAAAAATCCCTCAGATGAGGATCTGGATGATAAGACTGTTATGAAAACACTGTGAGCAAGACATAAATGCCTCATCTACATCCAGTGTTCCGCTTGTCTGCTTGGAACATCAATGTTTTCTGCATTTGCTCACCTTCAGATTTGTAGGTGTCCTTCCAGTTTCTACTTCTGCCTGGTACTATCTGTTATTCCATGGAGAACAACAAGTGACACCAGGCCTATTCCTCACTGGGATCAAAGTAAGGGATTTAGTTTAATCTCCATCCTCCAGTCTAAACAGCGCCAGAGTTTGTGAATATTTCCAAAAACCTGTTTTGAATTTGAAGGTGCTCTTAACCCTTAAGGAGAAGAATTGAACTCTCAATCTTTACAAAAATACTGACCTTATTTTCACAAGAGATGTCAAATTGTGGATGTGCAGATTACTGTGGGAAACTGCAAACATGAACAGAGCCTTGGGACCAGATGGCTCAGCACCAGAAGTGTTCACAGGCAGCCTGGCTTCAGGGGTGAACCTTGGTGCTTGGCAAGTGAACTCCCAGGGCTTTCTCTCAACAGTACTAAATTCCAAAGTTTAATATCATTCTTGCATTCTGCAAACCTTATGACCTGAGGTCTTCTCTGCCTTATCCCAGTTGTTTCATTAATTGTAAAAAGAAAAGTTGTTTTAACAGCATTCAATGAGCCACTGCAAGCAGTAACAGTGCACAGATGCAATATTCAACCTCAAGCAGCAAAAGTTTCTGAGATTAATTTAAAGGTGATCAGCACAGTGTAAGCATGTAAGTTATGAATTCTCTATGTCAGAGACATAATTGATTTTACATAATAGCAAATCTGCTCTATAACTTAATAACTTAAGCTAGGAAAAGATTACCTTTTTCTCTCTCTGTGTGTGTGTGTGTGTGTGTGTTTGATGTTATGCAGAAGGAAAGCAGAATAAAAATGAGAATTTGTATTTAATGAAATAGATGCTTCATCATTTGTTTTACTGCAAACACTGACTGTACGTTTGAAAAACAGAGGGGTATTTGAATGAAAATCTAAAGCATTTACATCTGTAAATCGCTTCTATTGACATTTCTGAGGCAAATAGGCTATTTGACTTTTCAAGGTGGCAATGTTCTGAGTAATTTAATTCATTTTAGCAGACATTGCTTTCTTTTGCGTTCCTTCAGTATTACAAAGAATATTTGTATGGGGGCACACAACCCAGGTTGAACGGTAGCCCCATTTCCTCATGTTCACAGATTGTTATATTTCAGGAAAGAAATGCAAACACTTAGGAGGCATTGCATCACAGTATGCAAATACACTTGAGAGTATTTTGGGCCAGGTCAACAACAGAACATACAGTCAGTCACACTGAATTATCTGGTTAAAAATATACAGGTTTAATTTTCCTAGTAGAAAACTTTAAGACAAAAAAACCCTTGGGAAATAAAACCTGCTGAGTATAAAGTCCATTACCCTCAGACAGAGATTACAGCAGAAATTACTTGACTAAATCTATTTTAAGATACATAGAGTTTATCTATTATCTATTATCTGTCTATCTATCTATCTATCTATCTATCTATCTATCTATCTATCTATCTACCTACCTACCTATGTTTCTCTTTCTACCTTTCCACATTTCCATCTTTGTAGATCTTAGAGTTTAATCAAGGTTTAATAATTTTGCTCATAAGAACATTATGTCCTTAAACTTTGGATCAAGTCTGAAGTCACTGGCATGTGTCAAATTATTTTTCACGTCCCTCTCTATGTGTAAATGCACAGACGTAACACAGCAGCCTATTGTCAGTAGCTGAGTAATTACCTTAATTTAAGCAAAAAGGTCAGTGGGACCAAATGTTGCTGTAGCCCTGTGGTTGGGGTATTACATACCAACTCACCCACACTTGTTCTTATTTGCTCAGTGTTTTTTTTTTTTCCTTTATTTTCTTTTTCTGCTGGGCTTTTATTTATATTTTTTAACAAAGTGTAAAAATAAATTGTAAGTTCCTGAAATACTATATGTCAAATTAGCTCGTGTAAAAATGCTTTCCACTTACATAGCTTCTAAACACTGCTAGGACAGCCTGCTCTCATTGAGCCAGACATGCAGATCCCTATTTCAGGAAACATGGCACAGGAGGTGTAACCCAGCCAGGGCAAGGCAAAGTCAATGAGGCCACCTTGATTTGCACTGGCAGAGTATCTGCTCTGATGATTTCTCCCTGAGTCCTCCCTTCGTGCTCCTGATTCACCTCATACCCAGCAGAAGCCCCCACTCCCTCCCCCATGTGTACCCATGTTTTTTCAACAATTTGTCTTTGCTTTGCAGCAATGAGGAAAGACATGCCTGAGTGCTGACAAGGGGGTTGCCCAGGACCAGCTGAATCTTCCTGATTTGTGATGGGCAGTTTGGCAGCTGAGTGGGTGTTTAACCAGAGCTGCAGCAGAAAATTAGGGTGTCTTGGGGACCCCATTGCTTGGGGGTCTCAATGAGAAAGGTATTATTTGAGGAGTCTCTGAGAAACAAAAGTTTCATAGTGAACAGTTTTCTAGGTATACGTAACAAATTTTCTAGAGTGCTTTTATGTGGCATACTGGGAGTCACAACCCAACATTTTGAGCCTAATAGGGAAGAGAGGCCTAGGGTTGTCAGGCTGCTCACATTCACCATCAGAAGTGACAAGGAGGGGTGAGAGGGTCCCACCCCATCAGGTAACACCTCTGACTTCCAGGGCAACAACCACAACTGGATCTCTGTCACTTGCCACTAGCTGCAGAGGAGCTGCAGGCACCAGCCCACCCATCTCCTCCCTTCTGTACTTGCCTCTTTCCTCAGGCCAGCCCCGGGAGCACTGAGCATGATACAGGCTCTCTTTTTGTGGAGTGGAGGCTGGTTCAACACAGCCTACTAGCTGCCACGATGTGCTGGGATGTCCCTCTCCTGAAGGTTGGATTAGCCAGGCCTGGGCAAGGACCTGAATACTAGTGGTACTGGTCCTTATGAGCCATGAGTAGAACAGTGAACACCAGACAACCCCATTTCCAGAAAGGGAATTGGAGTACAGGCAGCTGAAATTGTTTCTTGTGTGTCACAGAGGAAATGTGTATCTCAGTGTCATACAGAGCCTCTGCAATAGAAATTATACTCCATTATATTCCTATATTCCCAGTACCAGTCTGCTGACGTCTCCTTAAGACATTTCTGCAGCTCCTGCCTGGGCGAGGACATCTCTCCTGTTTTTCTGCCCTTCTTCCCTTATTGCTTGTTGTGCCAGTGTTCTTTGTCTTCAGCTGTGGAAGGAAAAAAAAGCAGAGTATTAGCAGTATTAGATTCCTTTTTTAAAGAAACTTCTTTGGGAAACTTTAATGGGATATAGGATATAGGATACCAAGTGGGGGTCCTGCTTCTTTTTAGATACTAAGGACACTTGTCAGACTCCATCCCAAGTGGCCATAGCAGACTGTCCAAGTGTGCTTCTTTTCTTTGTGCCTTGCAGGACAGCAGAAGCAAAGCCACAACTTGAAGGCGGCAAGCACTCCATGGAGGCCAGGTTCCTACAGGGGAAGGCAGTTTCTGCTGCAGGTCCTTGCCAGCATGCAAACACTGCACTGCCCAAATTGGCTGGGCAAAAGCTGGCTGCAAGCTGCTGCTCTCAGACCTCCACTACTACAGTAGACCAACCAAAGTCTATGCTTTCTATTCCACCCCTAGGTCTGGTTGTGGTGTTCCAGCTCAGGCAAGAAATGTTTACGCAGTGCTGATCTCTGTTGAAGTCATTGCCTAAATACCTGGGCAGATGTTGGATTGGGATGAGACACGCCCTGAAGCTATGCGGGTAATGAGTGAGATGTTCCTTTTGCATTTAATATTGACAGTACAACTGTCAATCCTTTGTTATCTTTTAAAATAAACACCTCTCTTGGAGCTAAACCTACACTGGAAAGGCTGTGTCTTACCCAGTTGGAGAGGACAGCTGACAGCATTCCATATGTTGTCAAAGTGGCCCTTTTCCTCTGTCTGCTTCCATGGTTTGAAAGGATTGAATGTCCTCCCCTCTTGTTCAGTCACAGTGGCTGTGTCTGGCACTGGACATTTATTTACACTTGTATGAAAGGAAAGGTATTGTCCCCTACCTATAAATGAGTATGGAAAGCAGGATGGGAAATAGGACTTTATGTCAGATGTAATTAAGTTTACTTTGATAGTTTTAACTCTGTGGTCATTTCTGTATCCATCTGAGTCTGCCTGAGATTGGGTTGTACAGAGTACAGAAGGGAAAATGCTGAGAAAACTGAAGAGCTCAGAAAGTTCCCACTGTGCCCACCTTATCCCAGGGAAGAAATGCCCATAGTATCACTCTTTTCTCTGTTTAGTTATACTAAACACTTTATAAAGGTTTCAGCCACAGGCTTTCTCTTTGTATGCCTCCAGTAGCATTTTGTTAGGCAGACTTGTCTTATTGAGTAGCTTTAGTTCCACTCCTTCCCTGCACATGTTTATACCTGCAGTCACCAGGGATAAAGGTATGGCCATGGACAAAGAGAAAGCAAAGAGTCATTCCTTGTGGACAGTCTCAGAGACTGCTCATGGATGACTGTTGAAGTTCTGCTAAATTGTGATGGCAACAACAGTGAGAGCAGTTGTTATTTTGCACTGTACTGACGTGACAGTGATCAGCAACTGGCATTCACCGGGGTCTCAACACTGCATGATTGAGAGAGATGTTCTTACCTGGCAATGACATTCATCTGACTACGTACACCCTACATACTCACAATCTGGCTCCAAAGAAGGAGAGGTTGGTTTATTTTAATATGTCAGAGTGAATATTTTGTCTCTTGTCCTAGGGAAACCTGGTGCTCATGCTTAAGCATGTCCTCAAGTGGCTTCTGCTCCCTGACAGATCACACAGATAACATGGGAAATAGTAGGGGAAGGGTCTGATGTGGCAGTGGTTAATGTCCCTAAAGCTTGTGAGATCAAGATTTCTGCTTCACAGTGTAAGTAAGGTACATGTGCACAGTCTAGGTAATGCTGGTGCTGAACTCATCCCATTTTAGGGATATTGTGAGAGTGATAAATACCCACTGCATCATCTGCATTCAGCAGCCCAAGTGGGAATATGGTGGGATTAGGTGGGATGTGGTGCGATTGGGAGCGGAGCTGATGTGAGGTAACTGCTGTGAGCCTGCTGTGCTTGAGGAACATGATCTGCTACAGCATGGGACCTTGAAGTTTGATGTTGCAAAGCATACTTTTGTCTATAGAGAGGCTTTAGACTTCTTGTTCCTAAGCTCACTGAGCCTCAATGACAGCAAGAGCACCTTTACCTCTGCAGACCATTTTCCTCCATCCCTTCTAGGGTATGGGAAAACAAAGCCTCTCAGCATCTAGGTGGCATTGACCTTGGGTGTCAGGTGGGCTCTGAGCAGTGGTGGGCAGAGGCAGCCCTTTCATGAGCAGCCACACACTTGAGAAGGAAAGAAGTGAGGAGCTGAGAAGGATGCCCTGTAAATGCCCCTTCCTAGGAAACAGCTGCAGTCCTTGAGCAGCCCATCCAAGTCATGGGCTCATTTCTGGAGTAAAGTCCTCCTCTGCAGGAATGAGGTAATCAGACGCTGATATATAAAATTATTTCATGGGAGTATCTCAGTTGAGAGCTGAACGAAAGGCAGATTATGGCTGGGCTGTGGACTAGAACTTAGGAACAGGGTCTGCCAACTGTCCTGAAAGGCCAAAATATGTGTTACATTGAGCCTCAGCTCTCTTAGAAGGTTGATGGGCACTTCCAGAGAGTGTCTGATTCAGATTCAAGCTCCCCATGGTGGTATTTGTCTCACTCCACGTCTGGGTGACTGACCTGTTAAACACTTGTGTGAAGTGCATACCATCAAATGGATGCAATGCCTCACTGAGCAGTGATGGAGCTGGGACTCCCAGGTCATTTGTTCACTTTTGAAAATATTTTCCTTTACTGAAAAGGGGTGACACTCAGAGATCAGGAGTAAGTATGCCAAACTGGCAAGGTGGCAAGCACAGAGGGAGTGGTGCATCGTCATTTACAGTACATAGCGCATGGCACTTGATCAAAGTGACGCTGGTTTCCTTCTCTGTGCCTTAGAAGTGTGAAATTTATCTGGGGAAGGCGCCACTCACACTCTGTTTCTATGCCTGTTCTGCTGGGAGTCTGCAGCAGAAGGAGTCTTGTGGAAAGCAAAAAATACTATGCAACATGGTGAAGAAGTTGTTGGAACCTGCTGGTTGCTGCACATTGTGTCCTGAACCTCCCTCCTGCACCATGTAACCCTGCTATGGGCTCCTGGAGGTATAGGAGCATGACTGCAGGGTTAGTGAAAAGGATGGGAACCCTGCCATGGGCTTTGGCAACACCTGGCTGAGCTGAAAGAATACCTAATATAGGCCCATGTTGTCAGGTTTGAGGGTCAGTTACCGCTGTTAGACTTGTCCTCTGCAACTGATCATGAAAAGCTTTCCTCTTCATCTTCCCCATGAGGCCTCTTTTTTCCCATGGCACACTTCTCTGAATCCTCTTCATGGTGATGACTCATGGATTTTGCTGCAAAGGTGCAAGGGTAATTTAAATGGCATGCCTTCAAGATGTAAAAAATGAGTAGGGAAATTAGTAAAAACTGATTCCATACAAGCAGGACACAAATGTTCTCTGCAGCAGAAACAAGTTAAACCACAGATAGCACTTTCTCAGTCACCAGCACTTGGGAGAGGCAGGGAATCCACTGTCAGTCACCAGCACCAAATGTGTTTTCCTCTTTTGTCATGTTTAGCATGGGTGATCTGCACATGTCCACACAGGAGCCTGGCACATCTCCTGCCAGTGGGCTGGTGGATGTGGCACTATCTTTCCCTGCTTCTTTTGACTGAACAGTTGGGTTGCTAGACGTGACTCTGCAATGGTGCATCCTGGAACTGATTATTTTCCAATGCAAAGACTTCTACCCCATCTCTGGGGACAAATATATACAGGGATATTACAGTCTGGGGCTACTGGTTTGATGTTTTCTTCCTCAGTTAAGAGGGATAGTCTCTTTACACCCCTCCAAGTGTTACTGGTGAATTCTTCCTCAAGCATCTTATTATAACAATTTTGCCATCTGCCTGTAAAAGAGATGTTGGCAGTTCTGCAATCAGGTCCCAACTCTCTGTTTTGTAATTCAGAGTTGTACTTTGCTGTTTAGATTTGCACAAAAATCAGCTTCTTGTCATGAAGGGTGTGCAGTGAGAATAGGCATGCGTGTGTGTACCACGAGATCCATGGAGCATTACAGAGCATGCCAATTATGCTCAAAGACCAACAGATTGTTAACTGCTACATTTTTTTTTTTTTAACTTTCCACACATGTGACTGACCCTTGGATAAATAGTCCTGTGACTAATCTGTGCCAGGAACATCTTGATGGACTTCCTGATCTCATGTTCCCTTTAAACTACCTGGGTTTCCTGACTGAAAAGGAAGTACAGTCCTAGAGAGATACAATGTTCTATGCTGTTGCACTTTCTTATTTCTTATTATATGACTTTATCACATAACATTAGAAGTCAATATTCAATATTTTTCTTAGTCTTTATTAAGGCAGAAGTCCCACTAAGTTTGTACTCACATGACCACATTGTTAAATTTGACAGGAGAGGTGTTGCTGTTGTGGGAAGGCCATCTGTCTATTAGGGGCAGTGGCAGGTAAAGTTAGACAGCAGTTTGTCAAGTTTTGGGGTTTGTGGTTTTTTTTTCTTTCAGTTGCTTATAATATTGCCAGTCATTATTTTACTTAAAATTTTCCATTCTGGACAAATCTTGCTTCAGCATGATTAATTAATGAATGAGTTGATTGAAAAACAGTTTTTGTTATAATGAATCATTGGTTTCTGAGAATAGGTTTTAGAAAATGACATTTCTCTGCTCTGAAATAATCTTTCGTTTTTTGTGGTATTTTTCCACAGTCCCAAAATAGGCTGAAAAAGGAAACTACCGGCAGCCAATAAGGTGATTAGAGTCACTCACTGAGGGGTTTCTAATTCTGCCCACTATATATAGAGGTGATATTTGTAGTCAGTTTCCCACCATAGGGACCCCAGGGGACACAGCAGGAACCCAGGTTGAGTACAAACCTGGTGGATGATCCAGATGTTGGAAGCTTAATCTCATCATGCTAGTCTTAATCTCATTAATGTTTGTGACAGAGCAAGTACAATGGGAAAAGTACTACAGCAGAAAACGAATAATAATATGTTCAGGTCATAGGTTGGGTAGAAAGTGGTTAATAAACACAGATAAAACAAGAGGGAATGATGTATTTGTGTAGACTGCATATTAAAGTTTTTTCTGTGTGGACGGGAAACCTGTGTGGTAAAAGTAGACTGTCTTTTCCATGTAAAGCATCATAGTGTTTGGACTGGGGGGAGGAAAAGTAGGGTTATACAAAGAAGTCTAACTTATGCTCTTCCTAACCTGGTGGTTCTTGACTCTGCCAACATACCTGGCTCTGAGAAGAGCAAAAAGAGTGAACTGAGGGTGTGGTCTGTTTTATGGGCCTGGGGCTCCCTCACATGTAAAAAGTCAGAGTAGGTTTTAGCATCCTTGAGCAGAGGAGCACTGGCAGTGGGGGCATGGGGTTTGCCTAGGAAGCTCTTGGTTGAGTTTCTTTCCTCTTCCAGACCATGAAAATAATAATAGAAATAGGGAATCATAGAGTGGTTTGGGTTGGAAGGGACATTTGAAGACCATCTAGTCCAACCCTGCTGCAACAAGCAGGGACATCTTTAATTAGATCAGGCTGCTCAGAGACCAGAGAGGTTTCCTCTCTGGGAAACATCTTCTAGTGCATTACCAGAACTGCATTGGAGAGCTTTTTGGGGAGGGCAGAGGCACAGGAGGCTGTCATCTTTAATGTTACCTTGGGGTGTGTCTGTGGCCCCTTCCCAAGCCCTGACAGTCTGGCCTCATGCAATGAAGGACCCTGTGCAGTGGTCCCACAGGAGGCCTGTGTCCTGCTGATGTCTCAAATTAATGCAGCTGGGCTGACAGATCCCTTTCCATCTTACCCCCTCAGACATCTCTCTGAGATGAGGGTGGGAAGAGATCAGCAGGCAGTTTCACAGCACTGCTCGTTAGCAGAATTATTGCAGTGCTATCCTTTATGGAAAATACTACATTGAGGGCTGAGATTTCAGGGAAAATATTAGATGAAGATGTATGCATCAGCTCAGTCAGACAACTTGGGGGTCAACATGTTCTCAGACAACATGTGTCCAGGTGCCCAAGTCCTTATGGGGAGCCACTGTATCTGGGTTCTCTCTAAAAAAAAAAAAAAAAAAAAAAGAAAAACAAACCAAAAAAACCTGGAAGAAGGCCAGGGGAATTAGTGAACCAAAACTCTTACCAGGAAGCTGAAGATAAATATTCATGTCTGGATTTGTTTCCCATTGACTTATTTAATTACATAAGGAAGAGATGATGTCTGTGAAAGAATTCCCCCTTTCCTCCCACAGGATATGTAGTGCTTTGATGCCTGTCCTTTTCAGCAGCAGGAATCTTCCTGAAATGAGTTCCTAGAAAGTCCCTGAGGAAAAGATTTTCACATTTTCTGTGGCTCAGCTGCCAGCTCTGAAGAATGGCATGGCCAAGATTCCCCCTGTTGAGCAGTGGAGCTGAAGGCCTGTTCCTTGTCTATGTGACACACAGCCCTCTGCTCTGAGCTGACACAAAAGCCCAAGGATCCTGCTCTACCGTGAGGTAGCATTCACCATTTTATTACTCTATTATTAATTACTCCTGCACTTCTTGTACAATTTATAAAAGACTCTCTCTTTAGCTCTGTCTGTATAAAAATATTTCAGGTGGGAGTTAATGTCAGCATTTTCAGAGCAATACTTCCCTGCTGTCTCACACATGGGTAGTTGCTTCCCTTGTCATCTTCTTTCAGGTATGTGGCATCCCACTCCCCATTCACTGGGGAGGGAATTGACTCTCATGTGGCATCATGATGGCAGCCTTGTTTTCTGACAAGCCCAGGTTTGCACACAGACACCTATGGCTTGCTTGTGCTTTGATGGGAAGTCCACTGTTCTTGGTCTTCTGCTGACAGAATGGTCTGGGTGTAACATGACACCAACTGCAGCACTGCTGAGTCCATCAGGCAAAATGAGCTGGAGGAACTCAGGAGCAGTGTTCTGTGGGGAGTTAGGCTGCAAGTTTGTCATAGAGAGAACTACATCCTGGACATGGTGGCCAACAGAGCATGGACCTGGGCAAGAGGAGATTTCCTTGCTACATTTAGGGCTCTCTTTCATGCTATATGCAAAGAAAATTATGGGATTGGTCCTCAATCATCCAGAGATGATCTGTCCATGCTGGGAGCAAGTGCCTTCCTGGAAGGATGCTGTGTTGTTTACCACAACTGCTGCCTCAGTGCTGAGAAGCCTCAACTTCTGTGCCATGCTGATGCCTCCCTTCCTCTTCTGCTGGCTTCATGGAAAAACTGAAATGCCAGAACATTTTATTTCTGTTAGGCATCAAATGATGTATCACATCAGATGACTATTGGCCAGTAATGCTGCTTCCATTCTTTTCATTCTCCCTCCCTTTTTCTCTTCAGCCACCTACTCCCATTTCTCCCCACATTGATGTTCCCACCCTACTGCAGTCTGGCAGAGCCTTAAACAGGAAAAGGGAGGTTCCTCGTTTGATCAGTGCCTTTGTTTTCAGCTGATACTTAGCTGCTGCAAGGCGAATTGCCCAAATCAAATTGACAGAGATCTTCAGCTTTGGCAAAATGTTCCTGCTTACTTTAATTGTTTTTACTGAGAACACTGACTGCAAAAATACTTTGTCGTGCGATTTGTGTTTACATACAGGCAAATGTAGGACAGTTTCAGGTAGACATGTTTGTTTTTGTCATGCACGCTGTGAAGCAGTATAATCCTGGGGGTCATCAAATAGGCACTGGCTTATTTTATTCTTTCACCTCTTACTATTTTAAAAACCAGAGCAAAAAAACTATTCTTTGCCTTTGAAGGACTAGCCTGCTGAGTCCTCAGATAGCTGGTCAATGGGCTCCTGTTGCCCTTCCCAACTTATCTTCCTTCCTAGCCAGCTGAAAACAGGACAGGGTGTTCTACAGAAGAGGGAGCCTTTTTCTCCTTGGTTAAGGAATTCAAAACTGTTCCCTGCCCCTCACCCCAGAAGGACATGAGTCCTGGGAGACCCATAGCTCTAGGGGACAGGCTTCTCCTTCACCTCTTTTTTCTTCAAGACACCAAGACTCACCTCAGCCTTTCCACTTCTTATGACCCCAGATGAAGCCAGAGCTTGTGGGGATATCCAAGGTGGCTGGAGCAAGAACAGGTATTGGTGATTCTCACAGCCCTTCACAGAGAAGAAGTGGGACTGCTGGAGGCAATAGGCTTGAGCATGCTGGTACCATGGGTTTTTTCAGTGTCTTCTTTGTCAACATGTATGAAGCTTATGATGATCAACCAGACTTCTTAGAGCTGCTCCTGTGTCAGGTTCAACACTGTGACTTGAGGTGGAGAGCGAAGAAAAGGCAATTGAGTCCAATGGATGGTGACAATTCAAGTCAGGAACCTTGGCTGTGTAAATACATCAATAACTGCTTTGTTTATGTTGGCCAAAGTATTTGTTTCTCTGAATTGTGGCATTCACCCAGTATTGTGCTTCTCTCAAAACAAACACCCCACTGCCTGGGCAGATATCCCATGGTACTACCACCATGCTCTGGGCATGTTGGCAATATCATACTGATGCTATGTCAACAGGAGTCAAAACTGAGCCCTTTCCTTGGCTTTGGGAAGCTGTTCCTGTAAGCTTTCCTACTGGATGTGTGCTTAGTGTGAGGGTAGACCCTGTCCCAGTCTACATGGGATTGATGCTTACTCAGACACTGCTGCCATGGGACTAAGCATCCCACCACCCACTGGCCAGTAAAAATAAACTGTAAATTCTGCCAATGTCCATGTGCTCATCTCTATTTTCAAAGCTAACTGCCTTCTAACTGGGGTAGCCAGGAGCAGACAAGGCCTGGGTGACAATGGCTGAATTCACCATCCCAGCTCACTGGTCTACAAGTTTCAGAGGGATAAAGTGAATACCCCACAGGTGTCTAGGAGGGGGACATTTGTTCTGCTCAAGCTTTACTTATGATCGTAACAGATACAGCTGTGCTGTGTCCCACCAGCCCTATCACACTGGAGTCTGTAAGAGAAGTCCATTCCTGGACAATTAGCTTTCTGACTCGTGTTGATTTGCTTTCCCCACCACACTAGTGTTGGTGGGATTGGCAGTCAGAGCCTTTGGCGAGAACAGCACTTCACATGGAAAAGTGTATTTTTAAAGGCTGCAAGGGTGGCAGGTCTCTTTTTGGGAGAAGCACACGCTTGGTGAACACTGGGGACCTTGGAGACCTGAGTCTTGGAAAGGTGAAAGAAACTTAGTGAATCTAAATATCTCTCCTAGGCAGACGAGTTGTCAGATTCAGCTGGAGGCAGTAGCTAGTTATTCAGTCCACACTACCTGTAGTCATGGAGCAAAGAAGGCTGAACTGGCAGCAAGATAGTGCATCTGGCCCCTGTGCAGATGAGAGATGGAGTTTACACTACAATAACCTTCCTGTTTGCCACCTGACCTTTCCAGTCTCATCCCCACTTCTTTCTGCTTGACTTTTGACTGTCCTCAGTTAATCTCTTGCCATGCCCTTTCCTTTCCCGTTTCTAGCATATTTGCTATTCAGCATTCACACAGCAATAAATGATTAACCAGCAGATTTGTTGTTTCAGTCCCTTATTGGAATGCAGAGAAGATATCCATTAATTTGTACATGAGGTGTAACAGAGAGGCAGGGCTTCTGCCACAGTGTCAAACAAGCCTTGGCCTGTGAATTAAAGGTAAGTAATAATGACAGGAAAACACTTAAAAAAAATATCACATTAATTTAAGTAGGGAGCCAGCCAACCCCAGGCCCTCTGGAAATGGCTTTGTGCATATTCCTTCCTCACGCACAGAAGGGACGTGCTGAATACCTGGGTGAACGTCAGGGCACCACCACTGAGACCAGCAACCACATTTCTCATCAGGGACCCACACCTCCATGCTAGACCCACAGGAACCAGCCATGGGGAAGGGCTTGTCTTGGCTTGCTCAAGGCTGGGGCTTGGGCTGACACAGCAGATGGCTGAGAACCACTGATGAAAGAACATGAAGCAGGTGCCACAAAAGTGAGGGAAGATCTGGAAACAGAGAGAGAAGACCTTTCTCCAAGGTGACCTCCCTTCCTTCAGAGGCGGCCAGAAAGCAGCTGGTGGGAAGCGGAAGGAACCAAGCTGCTGGTGCCATTGCACCCCTGCAGGCAAGGAAGGGCTGGGGAGAGAGAAAACTTCCCCTTGCAGGGTGCTTTCCTCCCTCTAACAAGACAAGCCAGCAAATGATCCAATTATATATCAAAGAGCAATGAATTAATGTTTACAAGGTGCCTTTTTAAATGCCAAGAATTATAAATCAATGAGTGGAAGAAAGCAGGGCTCAAGATTCCCTGGTGCCCAATTCAGGCAATGCTTAACTACTAGACTGTGAGGTATTGGAAAGGCTCCAATACTCTTCTGGCAGTTCTCCTCCCAGATCACAAGCACAGTTGTGGTTTTTTTCATTCAAATAAATAAATAAATACTATCCTCAATTATGTCCTGTGTAAGTGCCTTGAATGGAGAAGGAAAAGGAGAGATTGCAGTTTTTCCTATCATGCCTGTCTTTCCAGGCTCTTCCATGCACTGGCACGTACACAGGCCCTTCCCTGGTTACAGGCATATATATAATTAGCACAGCAGGTTACACATTGCCTCCCTGTTTGCCAGCATAGTTCACCTCTGTGCAGAAAGGCACGATGCCTGAGTGCCACTTATGTGGTATTGCCAGCCTTAGTTGCCCCATGTTCCTGGGTCAGACTTCTGGAGATTTGCCTTAAAGAGCACCAGCACCCAGAAGAAAAGCAATGGGGCAGGAGAATTTACTAGCCGTTCAGCTTTCAAGCTGTTACCTTTTGCATTGTCAAGCCTTTCTCATCAGTATGAGGGTCTGGAAACCAGCTTTCTGTAAAAGTTAAAATTGCTGAATTACAGCAGGGCTTCTGGAGCTGGAATTGGCAGTAAACCCACCTCCTTTCCACCCAGACAGGGAAGCAAGATCAAGGTCCCTCTTCTGTTGCCTGTGACACATTTACCTGTGACTGTGGAGGGGAGATGAAAGCAGAAAGGAATGCCCTGGGCAGCAGTGGCTAAGCTGTGCAGCTGCATAATCTTCTTGACTGCCTGTGTGTTTGTAATTCCTGAACAGGGAGTGGGGGTCCTGTCCCCTTCCCCTTCTTCTCTACCTGGAACAGTGAGTCAGGTCATAATATCACCAGGTTATTCTGGTGGGCGTGTGGGGTCCATGCAGAAATGTGTCAGAAGATTTTTCCAAGGAGGTTTCATAAGCTGGACAAATTTACCAGGGACAGACAGTATGAGAGATTTAAACACCTGCACAAAAACATGTGTTACCCAAATAATGAGGAATGATAACACAACTGAACAGTTGAAAGAAATAGTCAAAGAAAAAAAAGAAAAGAAGATGAACATATAGCCAGGGTCTTTGGATGACTTAGAAACCCTAACAGCTTCTTTTGGGTCATGGACTCTCCTGCTCAAGCTTGCCTGAGCAGCACCTTGAGGATTGCTAATGGTACTGTAATGGCTAAACAAACAGTGGAAGATGCAAATGTGCTCTATGTCGGGTAAGGCATTTGGTGCCCCTCTTTACTTCTTCCTCTAACACTGGGCATGTATCAGAGGAAGAGTTTGAGAAGGTTTTTTTTTTACCAATTCAGGCAGATGATGAAAGGAGACTATTCCCAGCTCTTAGGTTAAACTTTTAGGTTGCTGCAAGGGGTTATACCTGCACTGCTGGAGTAGTACAGGACTGGCATCAGCCGTGAAACTATTCAAAAATTCAAGAGAGAAGAGAGGCATGAGCCTTGGAAACAGAGGAGATGGCAGTGGAGTTTCTGGATGTGTCTGTTGTTTACACTGCTACTGTATTTGCTGACTGAATCTAATAACTCAGTCTCTGCTCACTGCCTGACTTTGCTCTAATACCTTAGGAATGATACACAAAGAGCAGGGCAAAAAAGCTGCTGCAGATGCCTGGTGGAGCCACAGTCCAGCATAACTCTGTGAAGGAATGGAAGCAGGGAACAAACATGGATGTGGAAGTGGAAACTTCCGCAGATTGAAAAGTGGGCATCAGCGTGTTTTGACACTTAATATGTTTAAATCTTTAAAGGCCCAAGAGTTATTTTCAAAAGCTGATAAGCTTTAGAAACCTCTCCTGCTGAAAGCTCTCTGCACATTCCATTTCTGAAACGTTTAGGGCTCTAAGTCACTTTGTTACTCTTGGGTATGGGTTCTCTTCCAAGCTTGCTTGCTTTCTCTAGGGGAAAAAACCACCAAAATTTCATGAATGCCTTACACAGAGACCTCCATTTCCTGATTTTCATCCCTAATGTAGGGATTTCACCAGTCCTCTCACAAGACGCAATGCTTATCCTCATTTCTGGGTCTCTCAGCATTAGACATGCTTCCTAATGTGCAGATTGTGGTTGTAGGAAATACTTCTTACTTGTTCTGCTGCCACTGCAGCTCTGTTTATTTGAAAAGCAATCAAGGGCACCAGCCACACAGTGGCAGATAGTAAAAGACTTTGGAACAGTTTTACAGGCACAGCCATCTGCTTGTGCTGCTTGTACCACAGACTGCAGATATTCCCTGCCTCCCCTCTCTATACTTGGGCTAGCTGGCTTGACTTTTGCATGTGGTGAAGCACCAAGCAAAAATAACTGCAGACCTTTGGACAGTAGAGGTTCCTTCTGTCAGGATGACTCAGCAGGATAGCCATGCACTCCTATGCAATGTCCTCAAACAGTCTGTTTGCCTCTTCTTTAGACTGCACTGGGTTTGGGGTGGGACTTGTGCCTCCTGAGCAAGGCTGGTGCCAGAGAACAGCTTATCCTTAATTACATTTCCACGATAGGATTTGACTGCGGAAGAACAAACATCAGTGAATTCAAGGTGACAGTGCCATTTTCCAAGCAAAAGAAATCAAATAACTGGGAACCTGAAATCAAGCATAAGTTCTCCAGAGATAGAGATTTCATCATCTCAGAAATAGCCCTGGCAAAGCCCCAGGAGACAATGTAGCTAAGTTATTCTGTGGCTTTTATGTTCTTTCTTGTGGGTCCTGGATAGCTAAAACCTAACCACAATTACAGTAATTTTATTTTAGGGAATCACACAATGGCATGGTGATGTACTCAGACATTTTGGGTGGCCCTAAGAGGGATATATTGATGCCATTTTCAGTCTTTAGCACTGCGGGATGGCAAGTTCCCTGCAGAACTATGGAGTGCAAAGCCAATACTTTTTTTAATACTTATATTCAAATCTCTGTCTTCTTTTAGTCTCAATAAACTTTCTATATTCATTATTTCTATCCTTTCATAGGTGCTGGGGCTGTGATTCAAGGCCAGACAACATTTGGGATGCAGAATCATTTGTTAAAAGCATATCTGGAGGCTGTTTGGGTCCCTCGTAGAAAGCGGGAAGTGTCCAGGAGTTCATTCTTCGGAATTTCTCTCCAATGGCGCCAGTCTGCCTGTTTGCAACATTTCACCCGGTTTTGCAAATCTGACAACCCTCTGGCCAGTGTTACATGTTCTGCCACAAAGTTTTGCGAAACATCCTCTGTCTCTTATCAAAACAAGAGGGTAGAGTTCTTCTTGTGGTAAAAGTTCACAACACTGAAGCAGCCAAAAAAAAAATCATTTTGGGACAGATCAGCACCTAACTTCAGAATGAAGCTGCACTAGTGTGCTCCTCCTGAGGATACTGCGGTGTGGTAGTAAAGCCATTCCACAGACTTCTTTGGCCCACTTACTTCAGGACTGACTTTAAGGGGTTGTGCCCCCTCAGCATACTGATGAACTGAAGATCTGATACCTCCTCTCTGTCTTGTGGACGTCAGGGTGCTGCAACCTTCCTAATGAGTAGTCAAGTCTCAATGGCTCATCCTGAGCATTCCTGCTCCAGACCTGCCTGTGGGGCTTTTTAACCAGCTCTCAACTTGCCAATTTCTTCAGTATGTGTTTGCCTACATTGGCAGACATTCTCTTAAGCCCTGGGACTTTGGACATTCTCTTAGGACACTGACATAGATGTGGGCATGGTAAGCCCTAAACACCTATGTCCCACTTTCCCTTTTGCCTTGACCTTAGTGTGATCTGAGTTTCATTTCCAGTAGGTGTCATGGTGAGAGGTGAAGAGAGGAGAAGACAATGGAGGTGAAGCTGGGCTTTTATTCATAGAGACAGATCACATGTGAGCTATGCACCTCAGACAAATTCTGCCTCTGAGACCACTGTGCCACCTCCTTTCTCATGCAGCCACAGTGACCTTCCTGATTTTCCCCCTCCTACTCTCATTCCCCATGCTGTGATTTATGTCCTTGCTCCATTGTGTCTATCTGTTCTCTGGGACAGGTTTGTACAGCTGATGCAGAATTTATTGCAACTAGGGCTCAATCTTCATCCCATGTTTGCAAATTCCTCATGAAAAATAATAATGAGCGTGCTAACAAACTTCACAGCACTTGTGAGGGTGTAGAGAGATATGTTCTTGCAGTATATAAACCTGCTCTAGAGAGAAGAATGCTGCTTATGGAAGAAGTCATGCTCTGCATTGTCAGGTTCCTCACTGACATCCTTCATCGATTGCATGGCTTGCCTGAGGTTCCCCAGTGTTCCAAGAAGACAGAGAGCCTCCTTAGAACTCCTACACCACACCCCCTCCTCCTTGAGCCAACCTCTAAATAAATGTCAGACCATAATCAGACAAGGAAGCTTGGGAACCCTAAAGGTTTTGGGCATACTCAACCATAGCTCACGTTTGCAGTGTGCAAGCATGCCTTTGATGTCCTTGGGCAGAGGAAGGCTGGGTCCACAAGAGAAATCCCATTCCTGATAACGGGTTTCTGCTTTCCCACAGACCTAAAGCATTTGTGCAGCAGAGCAGGTGTTGTTTTTTGTCTAAATCTAGAAGTCTATCTTCAGGAAAGCCAAAGACTTTTAATGAGAAAGAGAAACATGGACTACTTTTTTCCTAGAAAACCCATCTGTTTTCTCAGTGGTTGGAGCTGCTAGTTTGCCATGGCCATTGTAGGGAGTGCTTCAGAGAGGTTTACATCAGGACAGGGTACATCAGACGGAACTCTCCTGCAGAGGTGTTCTCAGAGGTCCCCTGTGGTGTGTTGGAACTTTGAGATGGACCTGTGCTCTGTATTAAACTCATGAAAGGGAAACAGAGGACTTAAATAACATTTATTCAATTTCTTTGTGGGTATTTTTTTTCTTTAAATAAAGCCCTTTTCTCTTGTTTTATTGGAAGCAAAACCACAGCAGGGTGTCCAAAATCAGGCAGGGCCGTGCTTGTCAGGGGCCCAATGGGAAGCAGCGTGCAGTCCAGGAGGATTGCGGCTCAGGTACACTCTGTGGTTCTCCAACCCCCACTTCAACTCTTTCATGACTCACATTCACCAGGTACCAAATGACTCTCAGACCCTCTTGGCTAACTCTGCCTCTCTCTGTCACACCAGCTGCCATGAGGTAGGTGTAGGTCTAATTCTGGCCCTGAACCATGTGCTAATAGGCCACACCAGGTCATCATCCCCACAAGCTTCTTTGAACAAGTGAAATTTCCACTGAGCAGAATTGAAGTGGTTTCCCTCCTGCAGGGCCAAAGGAGGTGCCAAGCTACCATAAAACAGAGCCTGAGGTAGTGCTCATAACCACACTGTACCCGAGGATCCTGATCTGAGTGAGATCAGTCTTTCACTGGGCTTTAGATATATGAAATGTTGTATATATATATGTATTTTTTATATAATTTTTGTATATATACTGTATATAAATTTTAATAAAATATAATAAATATTTATATTTTGTATGTATTAGATATAGGTATAGATATGTAAATATACAGATACAATCCTGGACATCTGTGTGAACAGCTGTTGGGAAATCTTTTGACTCCTAAATAGTATACTTTTTCTGCAATATCTAGTTATGTTTAGTTGGGAAATGCAGAGCATTGATGAAGTTACAGCTACATCCCATGTTTCCCCTGCTTCCTGGAGAAATTTTGGAGGTTCCTTTCCTGCACCATTCCTGCACTTTGTTCTTTTCAATGATTTGGTTACAAAAAGCTATCTGTGGGAGAGGGAAACAGCTCTGCTAGAGTATTGTGCATTTGTCTAATGATGAGGAACCACTCCTCTCATGTTGCAAGAGAGGATGAAAGCATGATCATTCCCAGAAAACTCAGTTTTTGTGAAATAACAAACCTCAGAGAAATCCAGAACGGGCAAGGCCCCCAAATGATGATAGATGCCATTCTTTTGCTATGTAGACAATGATAAAACAAGCAGCCAAAAGCAAAATCTCTGTCAGTCATTGATGGCTGTCATTCAGACTTAACATGGCGTCTGGATCAAGGCAAGCTGGCTCTTCAGAGCAGGTATGGGAGCTGTCTCTGTCAGCACAGCAGATGGCCCGCTAGCTCCTTACCTCTGATTCCAGTGCTGAGCACAATGAAGCTGAGTAAGATTCTGCAGGGCACTAGCAAGGGGATGGATGTAAAAGTCATGTTTGTTCTTGAAAGTGTAGCTGAGGTCAGGGAATGCCAACAGGGAGCCTTGTAGTGATTTAATTCTGTGGACACTGGATAGAAAGCCCCTCCTCCTGTTATGAATGTTCCTGAAGAACTTACAGCTGGAGCAGGATGCGAGACCCTGGTGCTCTTGTGCAATGGGTGAGATGGAGCTGTATGGTTCCTGCTGTGATGAATTAGCACCAAGTAGCTAGCTGCTCTTCTGGGAAATCATTCAGATGTACTGAGGTATAAACAATCTCTTCCTGAAGGAGAAACCAGAAAGAAGTTAGGTGTCTAGTCTAGTTCTTCCTTCAGAATTTGGACTGGCCCATACAGGCCCATACATATGAAAATCAGCTGATAGTGGCTCAGCTGAGATAAGGCATTTGTGAGGCTTGTTAGAAAGGCAAGCATTAGAGGGACACAGCAAGCACTCTGTGTTGGGGGTTCCTGTCTCCCTCACGCAGATATAAGTGTATTTATTTAGAAAAGTTAACATCCACTGCTGTAGGCAAAGGAACACAACTTGAATGCTCAGTCATCACCTCCTGCAGGGAAAGGGTACATGCAAGAGAAATCTGAAGGGAGTTTTGGCTGCCAAGGAAGGATGAAAGGATTTTAGGAAGAGAGGTTGTGAAAACAAGTAGTACTGGAGAGCTTATCCATGCATAAATGAGATGGAGTCTGAAGTGATGGAGAGTCCCCATTGCTTCTTTAAAAACATAAGGACAGAACAAAAAGATTGGCTGAATAGGGTGCAAGTCAGGAAACAAAATCTTTCAAAACTTTTAGCAGTCAGGAAGGGAAGGAAAAATGTCTGTGTGTGCAAATCAACTTTGATTTGATGCCCATCCCAACGTCCTGCTGCAGAGGGATAAGCTTACAACGCTCCCCCAAAAAAAGAAATGGAGCATGCTCCCAGCAATCTGGGTCCATGCCAAACTGTGAAGTTCACTTTCAAAGGCAAAGCTGACACAGAGACATTTGACAGGACTCATGCTTCTAAATCACGTGGATGCTTTTGTAAACATTACTTCTGGGTGTACTTAATATCTCCACTATTAATCAGGTTGCGGGGAGTTAAAAGCCCATTAATGGCATTAACAAATGCTATTTAACTGGGCTGAATTGTAAATGAAAGTTTAGACAGAGAACAAATACAATGTGACTTTGGAGGAGCAGAAAGCCAGCCAAAAAACCCCACATTTCATCTTTGAAAAAAAAGAAACAAGCGACAAAACAAGCATCAATTAATCAACCCAAAAAATACAGTCTATGAGAATGGAGGAAAAGCCTTGGCAGATGTGATATTGAAAGGACTTGTGAGTATGTTGGTTAAAGCCAGATGTGGGGCTCAACAAATGGAAGGCAGTAGGTGGGCTGATACATGGAGCAGATTTGATACAATCTTGGCATGCAATGTGACCTAAGGACGGTCAGTGGAGTTTGGTCTCGCTGGCACAAAGAGCACTCCAAACAGGACCAGAAAGTTGATCTTTCTGTGAAATCAGTGGTCTACCAAATGAGGGAGGTGGTGATAACCTGGATGGTCTTCAAAGCAAAGCAATAGCAAGGACTGAGGGTTTGGAGAAATCATCCAAGCTTTTTTGAGTTTTTGAAAAGTGCAGTGGGAGAGTGACTCAAACATTCTTGGTTTGGTTGGCTGTGCTTGTAGGGGCATGTTAATGCCTGTTCACACTTACTGTTTCTAAGTAGTCAGGACAATGAATCTTTAATACTGTGCTTGCTTGTATGTAAAAATACAAAAACAGAAGGAAATTGGTTCAGGGAAAATATAACCTGAATATCATGGGGAAGTATTAAATAGGGAAATGCACAAGAATATCTCTCCAAAACCTTTGCCTGGGGCTTTCAAAAACAGACAGTAGAATGTATCCTATGAAGTCCAGTTCTCTACTCTGTTGCAGAGCACAAATGCCTAATAAATTAATTATTTTCTAAATGTGCTAATTGCATAGTATTTTAATTAGATGGGCACCTATTTTTATGTTGTCTGTCCTTATTACCTTTTAATAATTACATTAAAAACTGCTGAGGTTGGAAACATGAATTGCTCAGAAATAAGGCGTTGAAATTATGATAGTTCTTAATTTTTCAATTTTTCAATTTAAACTTCTATATGCATCTGCATTGTATCACAGTCACAGGATTTTCACTGTATAGGACAGATTGCCACTTGCTCACTGGGTAACTGTTCAAAATTTCTTCTTACCCTCATCACTTGACCTCAGACCTTATTTACTAAACACCACTTAAGCTCTGCCTAGAACACAAGCTGATTACATTTCCTCATGGGCTTTCCTGTGACACTTTCACTCTAAATCTCAGCAGTTCAGAATCATGTACAGATTTCCTCTTACCACAGCCCTTATGAAAAGAGGAAGGAGCTAGCAGCACTTCCATTTTACCGAAGTGGAACTAAGATAAAGATATTAGAGTTGTGACCACTGACTCTCACTGTTCACTTTAGAGCTAAACAAGTTTGCTTTTTTTTATTTTGCTGGCTGTATATATTTAGATGTTGGCATGTTACTTAATTTTGCAGAGAATTTACCCTGCACATGACTCTTGTGAAAAACAAAATTGCAGATACATAACAAAACCAGTTTGCTTCTGTAAATATGAAAGCTGGGCACCTACTGACAGAAAAGAACAGGAACAATATAAATACAAAGTTTTGCAAGGACCAGAGAGGAGGGCAGGGAGAATGGTGTATAGACAAGAACATCTACTATTGTGGAAGGTTCATGAATAAACAAAATGAACACTTGAGTACAGTTTCAGGCAGGACATGTAGCTGTGATGTCATAAAAAAGGTGAGCTAAGTAGTCCCTAGAACATCCTTGCTAGTAGGTTTTGATATCAAAGCCACCCAAACTGAATCTTTGGCCAACATATTATGGCCAGCTATGAACGATTTCTAGGGGCAAAATCTCTTGGCTGAAGAGTGTGAGGCAGGGAATTTCAGAGTGGTCAGGATTTCTTGAATATATAATGCCAGGAGCTCTCATAATTTCATGTTGAAGACACAGCTCTCGGCAACTTTGCTTGCAATGCAAAATGATCAGCACTTTTGCCAGTCTGGCCCCAGGTGTCCATAGCTTGGCAAACAAAATGGGAGGTAGTGGCCAACTTAGAAAATGCTATTTAAGTGACTTGCCAGTAGCACACAAGGGCTCAGTCGTAGGAGCAGGGCTAGGCAGCATTCAGTTGCATTAATGATTAGATCATCTCTTCTCCCCCTCCAATCCCCTTCCTCGTTTCCTACACTCCCCTCCATCTTGGCAATAAAACATGCAGGGGTCCTGTGGGAAAAACCCAACAAAACACTGTGTGATCATGTAATTAAAGGCTGTACTATAACACACAGGCACAAAAGAGATTAATTAATGCTTTATGGAAAGCCTCCAGATTAGCTTTTCCTCACTCTACTCTGCAGTCATAATGTTGCTTTAACAGAGCTCTCCACGTGCTGTTGCACAGACTTGTGAGGGGAACCACAGCAAAGTTTCAGAGCTTCCTTTCTTATCCTTGGAGAGTAGTGGTGTGTAGATGGGCTGACCCTGGCACAGGTCATCAGGCACCAGGGAGCTGGAGATTCCCAGCCCTTTGCCACCTGAGGTGATGGGAGAGCAGCAGCCCACCAGCCCTGCAGACTGCAGGGACAGGAACATGGTGGGCTAGGTGTTGTAGCCTGGGCTGCCATGGGACGCAGGTGTACAGACACGAACCAGAAATTTATGGCTTTAACACTTCTACTATATCACTTAGATTCTGAAGGATGTACCCCCACATACTCTTAACCTCTGTCTTGCTTCTCTCACTCATACCACATTTACTCTCAGCTCTGGCTGATACCAGAAAAAAAAATGTGATGTTTTTCATTTGTACACCCCAGCTTCTTCCAGCTTATGTCTCAATTTACATCTGCCTTTGGAGGCAGAGTGTGTACAGTCCTCTTATAACCAGAGATCTCAGCAGCAGTGGTTGCAGAGGCAACCTTGTTTGATTGTTTTATCCCCATACAAGGAACCTACACCAACTGCACCTACAGAGGAGCCAGAAGAGATGAAGCACAAACCTGTAAGAAATATCTGAGAAACCTTCAGAGAAAACAAGTGCTTGACTCGTCTCTTTTTCAGGCAAAAATCAAATGTCGGCTTTTCCGAGGTTTATAAGGTGGCCAGATGGATGGATTTTAATGAGGTTTCTAAGAGCACATCTTTGATACCAAGGGCAGCCTCTGCTTGGGTGCCCACTCTGAGACATGGGAGTCACAAACCAGAATGAATGTTTCACCATGAGGGAAACAATGCATTTTTCTTCCTCTTGTTCTCAGAAACAGCCATGCCACTTAAGCAAAAACACAAAAAACAAATGAACAAAATAAATTCAGCTTGAGGCAGAAACTCAGCATGGGGAATTGCAGGCCAGATGGTTAGTGTGACAAAGTTAGAAGCAACTGAAAACAGCCTTTCAATAAGAAGTGTTAGGCAACTTCAGGATTAGGTGGTACCACCTCAACTGAGCCCCTTTCCTCTTTTTAAAGAGGACTTTTCTAAAGTCAGCACACCAGCAAATTTGCTGAAGAAGCACAATGATGGTGCGAGAAAGGGTGCATGGTGTAGCTGTTGCAGTTACATCATGAATGTGTCAGAGGACAGCAAATCTTTCTACCACTTGTCCTGCTGCTGGGTCCTGTTCCCTTTTCCTCCTCTTAGCCCTGTTCCCTGGACCCACTCTCTTCTCACCCACCCTGCAGCTAGCCCCTTGGTGCCTGTCTCTTTCCCCTTGTGGCAGATGCCCACTCAGCTTTCTGAGCCTTCTCCTCTTTGCCCATCCCACTGCTTGGCTCTGGCAGCACCAACTTGGAGTCCAGCAAAGCTCCTTACCCTGGCTCCCTGCCTCCCTTCCCCTCCCATCTGCTGTCAATTCGCCTCACCAGTCTTTTGGAAAAATCTATGTCTTCCTAATCTACTGTAAAACAAAAGGGAGGGAGCCAAAATCTCAGCTCCTGATGATTGCTGCTGTTCAGTTGACTTTTTCCAGAGCCAAGGCTGTGTTATGCTGCTTCACATCACCAAAGGATGAGACCTGCTTTTGTCAGTGGACAGATGCCAACAGCAGAGAATCCGTCTTGTTGGCTTAGGTTTCAGTGTGGCTGGACTGATTGGTGTTGAAGGACAAGCTGACCTCTGACTCCAAATGAATACAGAAATAGCTAGGCACAGCTATGCATGCCCCACTCATCCTCTTCACCTGCTTTCTGCTTCTTCCATTGCAGAAGCACGTGCACATACAGAGACCAAACACATATAGGAGTTTTCAGTCATTCTGTGCACTGAGGCTGGCTCTCTTTAGTTCTTGGAGGATTCCCCCATTCTCAGGAGATGCAGCACATGATACTTTTACAGTGTTTGCATGAGTTGTTCCTGCTTGTTCCACATCATCAGGTTATGTACTGACAAGTGGAGCATATGCTCTCAACATCGTGTCTGCTGTGACTAAATCATATCCTGGGTCATTGACTCAAGGCTTGCAGTGTGTTCTTCCAGTTCCAGAGGGAACTGTTGTCTGCTTGCATTGTTTATAACCCTTGGGAGGCTTGGACAAATCAGGACAACCATGTGCAAGACCCAGCATTGTTTTCTTAAGCTGCACAGGCATTTACTTTCTTATCTCCATTTCTCTCTGCGTGCACTACAGTCATCTATCCAGTTGTGCAACTTCTTGGGTAAAACAGAGCTCTGAAGTCATTACTTGAAGCATCTGTGCAGAATTTGGTTGCTTTTAATAGTATCCTAAAAATGCAACCTAGATTGAGATCAGTGCATGCTACAAGTGGTGAAACTTCCCGTGTTGTCACTGCCTTGGCAGTGTTTGGGAAGTCATTTCACACAGATTGTGAAAATCTTGCCATGAACTTAAAACTCAACATGTATGAGAGACAGAATTTTTTAACTGTATGATTTTGAGGTCAGAATCTGCAAAATTAGGACCTTCTTTCCTTGTCTCTTTCTTCTTTATTTTTTTTTAATTGAGCTGAAATTTTATATTACTTAATTGAAACCTTTCCCCACTTGCAACTTCAGCAAGTGCATGCTGAAACTATTCCTGATGTTCAGTGACAGTTCTGTCCTAGACAACTATATCATCAGTAGACACTTACATTTTTACAGTTTGTAGCATCTGTGTGCTGAAATGTTTTGGAACCTGCCCAATAAATATATCGAAGTTGCTCAACCCTGGGCTTTCCATGCCAAAGGAGATCTGAAAAACCTTATCAGTCTATCTAATTCTCTCAAGAATTTGGCTTCCACCAAGCAAAAATTTCAGTCCGAGTGGAAATTTTTTCTTTGCATGTTCCTGTTTCAGAGGCTATTTAAGGCTGAATCAACTATGCTGTTTTCCATAATTAGAAAGGAGCAAGCTTGCTTGCATCTCCTTCTGTTTTGCAAATACTGCCACTTACTGTCATGCAGTGTCTCCAGGCCTTCCGCTGCAAGGCAGGAGGAATGTTTTGGACTGTCCAGATCTAAGTTTCCATGATATCTTCATCTTCACTTGGATTCCAGAAGTGCTTTGCCATGACTAGAGGTTTCACTCTCCCAGACGCTGTCCAAAAGTGTAATGAGAGACCGTCTCGACTTCTGTTACATTACAGATCACAAAGAGAAATTAACTATTCCTGTTTCTGTTTCTGTGGAAAGGGAGAGCATTGGCTGAGTGTCCTGAGTTGCCCTGTAACCATTTTTGGAACCTGTTTCATAGAGCTTATTTTACCAGAAAAGCATTATTTCCTTCTTTGAGTCAATCAGAATCAGCTTTTCATGGCTTGGGGATGTCACAAAGGTTATCCACTCTTTTAATTTTCCTTTCTTACTTCCTTTGTTTCACATTTTCTCTCTCTTTCTCTCTTATTCCCCCACCTTTCCCCCCTTCTCTCATTAGAAGGGAAAGCATGAGTATCTGATGTCCATGTGTGGACATCATACCCACCCCACCAGTGGACCCTCTGTTTTCTACTTCCAGTTCAATGCACAGCTTGTGATCACCACAAAATGATGGGGTATCTTCCGGGTGGTTGTTAGAGGGAATTACATTCTGACAGCCTGTGAAGGCATGTGGATGCTCTGATATTTGATATACTTTTTCTTTCCATCAGCTATAGCTATTTCCCTTCTGTTTGCAGGGCATTTCTTTCTTCACAACTGCTCGTACCTATAGCCTACTGAGTTCCCAGTCTGAGATTATCTCTTGTAGTTGTTGAAACTCCTGTTGGAAGCTGATGGACTTACTGCAGATTGACAGTCCTGTTGCTACAAACAATATTTGAGCCAAAACTTTGTCCTCTGTAATCTCCATATCTCAAACTAAATTCCTCATTCATTTTTTCTTCTTTTGTTTCACTAGCTTATGAGATGAGAATCCCAAATTGTATAAACAAGTATATATTCACCAAAGTCAAGGGATCTGTATTGATTTATACCATCCAAAAACCTAATACAAGGTCTTCAGGGAAGGAATCTGTCACATACTGAACTCAAAACACTGCTTTTAAGTGTGTGAAATTCCTGTTTCTTTTTATGTGTTTTATTTTCCTCTCCTCTCCTCTCCTCTCCTCTCCTCTCCTCTCCTCTCCTCTCCTCTCCTCTCCTCTCCTCTCCTCTCCTCTCCTCTCCTCTCCTCTCCTCTCCTCTCCTCTCCTCTCCTCTCCTCTCCTCTCCTCTCCTCTCCTCTCCTCTCCTCTCCTCTCCTCTCCTCTCCTCTCCTCTCCTCTCCTCTCCTCGAGTCTCCTCGAGTCTCCTCTCCTCTCCTCTCCCCTCCTCCCGTCTCCTCTCCCCTCCTCTCCTCTCCTCTCCTCTCCTCTCCTCTCCTCTCCTCTCCTCTCCTCTCCTCTCCTCTCCTCTCCTCTCCTCTCCTCTCCTCTCCTCTCCTCTCCTCTCCTCTCCTCTCCTCTCCTCTCCTCTCCTCTCCTCTCCTCTCCTCCTCTCCTCTCCTCTCCTCTCCTCTCCTCTCCTCTCCTCTCCTCTCCTCTCCTCTCCTCTCCTCTCCTCTCCTCTCCTCTCCTCTCCTCTCCTCTCCTCTCCTCTCCTCTCCTCTCCTCTCCTCTCCTCTCCTCTCCTCTCCTCTCCTCTCCTCTCCTCTCCTCTCCTCTCCTCTCCTCTCCTCTCCTCTCCTCTCCTCTCCTCTCCTCTCCTCTCCTCTCCTCTCTCCTCTCCTCTCCTCTCCTCTCCTCTCCTCTCCTCTCCTCTCCTCTCCTCTCCTCTCCTCTCCTCTCCCTCTCCTCTCCTCTCCCTCTCCTCTCCTTTCCAGCAGGTGCAGAAAAAGAAGAAGCCAATGGCTGAAAAAATGGCTTTGTGTCTCATCCTCCCCACTCAACTGTGCAATTTCCTGGTTTAATCACCCTATCTACCTGTCACTCCTAAGTTTCAGAGCCACTGTTGGATCTTCCTGGCATGGTCATACTAGTCTATTGACAGCTATTTAACCTTTATGTTTTCTTGCTCCATACCGTTGAGCAGGCTGATTAAATCCTGAAAAACCCCTTTTCATTCTGTGACACTGTGCAGAGGAACTTAATTTACAATGAAAAAGTGACTTGGGAGTGACCCATGTGTGAAGACAGATAATCAAAATACTACCTAGCAAAATACTACTGGCATGGAAATGATCTGGCACCCTAAGGTTGAGTCTCTTATAGCACATCCTGCATTCAGTAAACTGAGGAGCAGGAAGGATACACTGGTGTCAAAGACAACACAGAGAAGTTCATATTGCCTCCTACCACTACCTATTTACCATTCTCTGAATCAACATCCCCCTTCCTTGGCTCCAAAATTAAGCCACAGCTTTAAACTCAACTTTGCTTAAAGAAATAAGGGGGGAGAATAAGTGTCTGGGCCATTCTTCAAAAGCCTCATGTAAACACTGGGTGACCCATTCCTTGTTCTTTTCCCAACCTGGCTTTCCTGAACTCTGGAAGCAACCAATAAACAGCAAAGGTTAATTAAATCCATTTCTAAGTTTAACACCCCCACTCCCCACCCTGTCCTAACCAGACTTTGGGGTCTGTGTGTTTTGGGCAAATATAACTTGGTTTGAATTTCAAAACATGATTTCAAGCTTCCTTTAGAAACAAAGAAAACTGATTCCTATATGCCAAATGAGTCATTCAAAAAAGGGAACCTATTTAGGGTTGCAGCAGCAGCTAATTTCACCACCAAAAAGAAATTTTGTGAACTAGAGAATGAAGTGCTAGTTCCGGGCAGCAGCACCAGACACTCAGTTTAATTGTAATTTATATGGCCCTCACTGCTGTAGTTGTTAAGTGTTTGACAAGAACCAAGGGATTTACTCTGAGGTAGGGAAAAGTTTTCTTCTCTTTTACAGCCAGGGAATCAGAGATAAAATGACCTGCCCACGCTATTCAGTGGATTTGGCCAAGCTGAACTCAGGTCTCCCTAAGTATGTCTTTAATGTTTTCAGCAGGAGTTTCAGGCCCTTTATTTGCTCTTACCTCAACCCTGCCTGTAGCCCTGAGAAATTGTTATCCTGTTTTTAAATAGCGTATTGAAGGAAAGGAGCAGCCTTCCCCTCTGCAGCAGGGCCATGTGTCCCAAGTTCAAACCACAGATTATTTGAGTAACAAAATTCCCAACAAGACATAGATAAATATTTCCCAGATTTAAGAAGGTGAAGGGCTCAGCTTCTAGTTCTCCAAGGACACCAAGCTGATTTAGCTGTATGACACTCCTTTTATGGAGAAGTCACACCTGACCCTTACCTGTCACCATTTGGATGCATCACCAGGATCCCAGGTACCAAGCAGGCTTAGATTTGAGTATACTTGACTTACAGAATTACACCATGGGCTGCCCTGTCTCCTTTTTTGGCTCTTCAAGAATTTTGCTCTTCGAAGTTTCTCTACGGGCCCAAGAGAACAATATTTCTTTCAAAAAAAACAACAATACAAGGAGCAGCATAGAGCTGGATTATCATTGGGGGTGGTTTAGAAATGTTTATTTGCTTTAATGAAATCTCTTCTTTAGGAAAGCAAAAGCCAGGCTGCCAACCTACAAAAGTAAGTACTTTTTTTCTGAAACTGAGACATTTGGTGTCTATGCTGAGGTGGCGGTACTGGCCAGAATTCCTTTGAGGCTGGCAAAGGCTGGAGAGATTGCCCCTGCCCTTGAACTACATTTTGAGTCAAGTGGGAAATGGGAAAAGAGCCACGGCTTAGCACTGGGGTTAAAGCACCACCAAATCCAGCTTCTGGGCTGATGTGGGAGGGCTGGGAGCCTTACTTCAAGGCTGGGGGCTCATGTCCAGCAGCTCAGGTCTAGCTGGGAAATGTGTGACATGCGACCTTCACACTGAGGCTCCCGTCAGCCAAAGAGCTCAGTGCTGCCTGGGGCTTTTGTCTGGGCCGTGAATCCTTCTCCTCTCTTGGGGGCTTTGTTCAGTCCTGGAGGCCAGCCTGGAGCATCTATGTATGGTTTCACTTTTGCTGTCAGAGGATATCTGTGTTGCAGGAAGTTCTTACAATAACTCTGTAAACATGAATGAACATATTTCCCTGATAATGTCAAGTTAAAAATCCCATATTTTTCTCTTCTTTAATGAGCAATTCTTGCCCTTCGATGTCTCTGACCTGAAACATGTGTTTTTACTATGGAGCGACAGTGCTGTAATCCCATTCTTATACTTGATTTATGGAGGCAGGGCCTGGAGCTGTGCAGGGTCGAGACCCTGTTACATTAGACACTGTATGGGCTCTTAATGAGAGAGAGACCTCACAGAAGTTGGACAAAAGGTGGGAGGGAAAATGAAGGCGTGGTTGTCATACCTGGAAGGGAACTGATGTCTCCTGAATCCTGGAGTAGAAGCCCAGCTGCCGACATTGTTGCCTCCAGAACTTCCACCAGCTTTGCTGTGGCTCTGTCTCTGGCACCAGAAAAGCCCAGTATTCTGCAGCTGTTCCACCTCATGGGTCAAGCAGCAGTTACAGGATGCACAAACACAATAGTGGATTTAAGTAATACATATGAACTTGATTATGTTTTTCTGGGGAGAAAGAACCGTGTCTTCCACTGTGCTTCAGGCATCATTTGGGGAGTATTTTTTTCCAGCTCCTCAGGTTGGGAGTGCCTGTGTGAATATAACCACAGTGACGCACAGAACCAAAGGATGGATGGGTCCAGCAATTAAATAGAAAAATCTGCTTAAATAAATAAACAAGCCTTATTAGAGACCTCAGGATAGCTGCTGATGAGCTCTGCATGGAGTCCCAAAGATTAAGACTGTCTACTTCTTAGATCTCTCACTTGGACAGGAAACTGAAACAGATGATAGAGCACCAAGCACATTTAATGGGAACTTCCTCCTCTCCAAGAGGAGCAACAAAAAGCACATAGATCATCCAGCATTGGCCACATCTCATTTGTAATCTGTGTGTGCAACAATGTGTGGGCGTACTAGAGGAGTGGGTTCTGCAAAGCATTTCAGTGGACATGAGAGCAGCCATGCTGAGCATCCATAGAGAGCAGCACCCCAGCTGCCTCCTGTCACATGGGAGCGGTCAGGACAATATTCTTATATAAGAATGATATTAAGAATATATCTTATTCTTGATAAGCTATAGGGACTGCGGTGCAAGGAAGGAGACATGGCTAATCTCCCACCCCCAAACAAAAGCTGGAGTTTGCTGTCTTTCCCCTTCCAAAAGCAAGCGTAACCCCTACCCAATCACCTTGAAAAATCTTCCCTGTGCTGTCTGTAACACACAGATCTGCAGCAGAATACAGATGACCCATGCCAGTCTTCTCGTCTCAGACCAGTGTCTTTCACATATCTGTTTCTAGATGGCAGATGGAGGAAGAAAGAACAAATATTCATTACTTTTATAATGTGCACATGTATTTTCTACTCTCTTACTTATTCTAAACTCTCCCACTTCACTCCTTTACCAGGTCCTTAATAATTCCAATAAATGTCAGGTCCAATCTCACTTAAATGAATGATGCACCTATTAAATGAATGAAGTGGAAAAATGGCCCGGTCTGACTTCCTGCCTTGGATCCAAGCTGCAATACATGTTTTTTTCCATGCAATCAGATTATTTTTACCAGGTCCCTAGGAAATTTCCAATAAAACAAACAAGCTTTAAAAGTCATATGAGATCCCCAGCCCACTTTGAAGAGGAACCCTGAGATGTTATTCAGTCCTTGGAGCCATTTGTTTCACATGTGGTCACAAACACTAACTAAAGGCAACATAATATGATAGGTATTTACAACATATCCATTATCTTATCAGAGCTTCAGGTATGGCTGTAAACAGCCTGTTCCAGCTGGGCAGTCTGCTGAGTTAAATCGGTTCTACTTTTAAAAGCAGGGACTGGGAAACATGTCCCATTTAATCTAAGATTCACTTGCGCTGAGGGATGGAAACTCAAACAGCTCAGCTGCAGAGGAGGTCCATACTCCATGAAATGCCTCTCCCTCTATTTGGTGCAAAGGGCTAGGCTCCTAATCATCATGCTGCTCATCCGGGTGCTTTGTTGACAGAGTCCTGTTAGCAGCTCACCAAGCATAGAGAATTGCTGCTCCCTGGATGGAAGACAATTTTGCACAGTCAGCCGAAGACAAAAAGGAATGTAAGGCTGAGGGTGGAAAGAAAAGAGACCACATTGGAAGTTGTGAGAGGAAAAGGAGGGGGCAGAGAGCTGGTGGCTGGGAAAATGGGAAAATATGAAAAACAAGACCAGAGAAAGTGCAGTTGTCAGGGAAAATCCTTTCTGCTGCTTTCCTGGCTTCGACCAGTCTGAAAAGGACATCATGTTTACTCTTTGCATGGTGCCGCACACTGTGTACCAGGTGAAAATGGCTGGTCTTCCGCTACAGAACCCCTGGCAACAACTCAATCAGTGCCAGAAAGGAACAAATCTGTTAAATCTCCATTCAATCCATAGGCTTTTTAAGAGCCTGATGAAGAGTCAGAATTGGGTTGCATTGAATCTGAGTTTAGGTAGAAGAAAATGGTATTTCAAAGAAACAAAAGTGAGCAAGTTTTATCTCTGAGGCACAAGAAATCAGCAGCCAATTCCATCATGACAGAGATTACTCTCCAGCCCCTCAGAAACATCCCAGAGGCAACTGTACAAGAGACCTACTGTCAGGAGATGCTGTTGACCATTTCTATTGACTTTCTGGCTAAAACTGAACCTCGCTCATTAATGGTTGGTTGGCAGCTGATCTGACAGTGAGTGACTCATGGTTACTGACCACAAGAGGAGGTTACTGTAGAAGTGGACTTAATTTAACAATTTGCACCAGAGATTTGGGAATTTAGTGAAACCAGCACTTGGAAGTGTTAACAAGCAGTAAGCCAGTGGTGGTGAATCTACTTAAAGATGCATACCAGGGCACAAAAAACAGTGCCAAAGTAAACAGAAAGCAGAGAACAGATTGGTTTGCAATAAACATGGAAGCAATTGCGGCAGAAAACAATGAGTCTGACAAAGGAGATTTAGTTACAAACCTTCAATAAAAGCATCCCGTCTAACAAAAATATACTGCTTTTGGCAAACAACAAGGACATCCAAAACCAAAGTGCATTATTGCACATATGGCTGAAGGGACAAAGACTTCCAAACTGATCAGTCTGATGATGAGACAAAACCTGTAGTTCTTCAGGTACCCAACCTGGCAGGAGGAGAGGCTGCTTTGTGATATTGGAGTGGAACAGATGCACTCGAATTCTGAAATACTGTCAGTATCAGAGAAGATTTTCTACTTTTGTAATTAAGACAAAATGTTAATGAACTCAAATGTGATCACACGGAACACAAAGGGTCTCTGTTGACAAGTTTCACCAGGTGTTTACAGAAGAGCAAATGCTAATCAGTACACAGAGAGTGGAGAAAGCCCAAGTCATGAGTGTCGTAACTTCACACTTAACTGATGCTGCATCTCCTTTTAAAGAGGTGGTGGGTGGCCTTTAATGCTCTGAGATGGATTAAAAACAACATACTCATTGATCAGAATACCCAAGTGACTGACAGACTGTGTACAAGAATTGGCCACCAAGGACAGAGAGACATAGTAAAGCTTACCTTAATTTTGAGTATTTGCTGAGCACTAGCAGCTTGGCAAACAGACACCTACTAAAAATAAACCAGTCGTTTCCTCCAGTTTCCGCAGTTTAAGATGGTGAGGGTAGTGCCAGAATTTCATGGTGGCTTGAAAATGGCCCATAGCTGGATGTGGTGGTGCAATGTCTAGCAAGTAGCTGAGGAAAGGGAATGACAGAGACTTCCATGAGAAATACACGTTGAGCTGCTCATCAGGAGGAATAAGTCTCTCAAAAAATAAGATTGTTGTGCAAAGGGAGGAAGCAAAGATTTTTCTGTAAGGGAAAATAGGTCACCTCTGAAATGCAGGCATATGGGAGGAAGGCGTTTTAGGAGCTCAGGTACCATGGGAGGTGACCTCTTGCCATTCATTTTGCTTCTTATGTAAGATAAAATTACATCACTGCAGGGTCAAACAGCTTTTGTACTCTGTGGCAATGTCATTTATGTAGCCAGCTCCTGCTGCCCATAGCAGACACTTGGGATTTGAACTCAAGGTTGCTGGTGAAAGGTCTGGATTGAGAACACCAGTTTTCCACAATGGTCCTTAGTAGGAGGTACAAAGCTGGATCCCTCCCATGACATATATGCTGATTGAGGGGTTTCCCTTGGCAAAGGTGATTCATGCCTCTAAGGTCAGTTGCAGAGCAGGGTGGGTGGTCAAACGGGAAAAACAGGAGGGAGAGCTGTCGTACGTCACCACCCTCATCCCCTTCCTAGGGCTGCCCTCAGTCCTGTGCTGTGGATCTAACCTTAAACTTGTGCCTTGCAAAAGGGTTTGGGGGGGCTTCTTAAGTCTGTGGGGCTTAAACAAGATAACGCGGCACATGGGATTGTACAGATACGAATATACATCAGTCAGGACTGTGTTTGAGTGAGGGTATTTTGGGGTGATGGTATACCCTTAATCTAGAGTTGCATCCGGAGTGGAAGGATCTCCCACTCCTCTCTTAAGAGATGGAAGAAGGTTTATGCATGTGGGGCATGACACGGAGAGTCACTAAGGTAATTTGTGAAAAGCATGAAAAGGGAGCTGTGTGGTGGAGCCAGGATGACGTATGCCAAAATAGTGAACATCAGCATGTAACACAGTCAGGTCCTTCATGGGGTAACACAGGGAGCTCTTTTAAGCACACACATACATGCACACACAGAAAGAACAATTTATGGTTGTGTCAGACTAACGTCTGGGCTTCTCATTAAAATTAATGAGGTAACGTCTCTGAGGCATTCTGAAACGGATGCTGCCCACAGAGTGAGGGAAAGACCTCTACCACTTAGAAATAGCTACTTAGCAAAATCAATTGCAAATTTTATTTTCCACAGCCATGCATCAAACTCATGCCAGGAAGTATCAAAGACTACTGTCTAAACTTATATGCAACTGACCTTTCTTCAGACTCTTTCATTACCATGACCAAGGTTGAATGGCCAGAAGTTAGTGATGATATAACAGCAGAATGGTGTTCAATGGCTCATCCTGATGATTACCTGCACCCTGGAACTGAATCTACAAATCCTCAGTCTCCCTATTTGTCTGTTGCAAATAGCTGCGACACTCATAGTCAAAACTGGTGTCCTGCTCCATTCCCTCCTTTCCCTGCTTTCCTTTTGCAAGTAGCTTCTCTTTGGAGAAAAGAGCAGCTTGTTTTATGCAGCAGATCTGCAGTGCAGACCTTTACTACTTTACTGAAACTAATAATTCTTCTATGGCAACCCAAATGGGTGATCAATATAAATCCATGTGACAAAATATTTTTACCATTTTTTCTCTAAAATATTATCTTTTTTTTTGTTGTCGTTGCAGTGCCTTATGTTAAAGTTGCAAAGTTGATCACTCAGTGCAGAGATGCCAAGCATAAGGAATGTCTCTGCCTTGTGCTCAAGAGACATTCTGCTGCTCTCTGGTTACATGAGCACATACGGTATTTTTGGTATGACCTCTGCCTTCTTCAGCACACAGGGCTGGCTGATCTGAGAAGGAATTGGGCTCAGGAGAAGAAAGCTGCTCTGGGTCAACTGCCAGCAATGTCACTAGTGCGGCTGTCATGGCAGGAGCAGCGAGTATCTGGTAGACAAGACAGAGAGATGTTTTGCTGGAGAAACAGATGCTCTCTTCCTTGTCTAGGCAACAACAAAGCCTCCTCAAACTTCTCTGTCTATCACTCACTGTGTGTTATGTTTTTTGCTGTAGACAGTATTTGTGGCAGTGCTGAGCATGCATACCTGGAGGGGAAATCAGTGGGAGCTACACACTGAATATCTATAATGCTGTAATCTTGCCCACAGCTTTGGGAAATGAAGCCTTGAGTGCCTTCATTTTGGCATCCACAATTAGAAAGATGCTTCTGGCAACTCTGATCTCTGTCTTTTTATGAAGCAGCATCATCTCCTCTCCCATGCATGCTATGAAGAAACATGCATCAATTTTTTGAAGCTCTCTGACTTGAGGGTAAGACCACAAGGTAATTCAGTAATGATGTTTACAGGGCTGCTTGTGGAAAACAGGCTGCAGGCCATGCACCAGCTTAGAAGGACAAATATCTGGTTTGAATAAACACCCACACAGTTGTATCAGCAAAAGCCCTATGGAAAGAGTTTGTGTCCATGAGATTAAGTGCTGTACCATGCCATATGCTCAAGGCTGTGACAGGAAGTGTATAGAACCCAACTTTTGATGGTAAGGCTTTGCTGGATGTGCATGTTTACTGCAGCTGTTTGTAAGACAAACTCTAAGTGGGCAAAGGGTAGGCTTCCATGCTGGAAAGACTGCTTTTTCCACCAGCTGAACATCTTCCCCATGTCTTATCCCTGTATGAGCTTCTACATGATTTATTGTTACTTGAATCATAGAATAAGTGGCTTTGTAAAGGAAGTCCTTAATCAAGATGTCCTCTTCTATATTTAATAGTCTTAACTCTTCTTATGCCTGAAGATTGGCTTGTTGACTACTTGCTGTTTTGTTTCTTCTGTCTCAGTCTCCATTTTACTGCGTGAAAGGAACAGATTTTGAAGCTTATACTTTTCTAATCCATGTATTTCAGGAAATGGAAGATGCTGGTCTCTTACTTCCTGCATATTATCAAAGATAGCTCAGGGCCTCTTCAACATGATATATCAATAATTTTATCTAAACTGGAGAATTATCTTGAAATATTTATCATCAGTATATATGAGTTTCATTTTGTATTAAACAGGTTGATAAAATTAAAATGGATCTGCTTTCTGCAAGTGTCCTGGATAGTCGTGGGATGCATCAGGCACAGTTTCACCAGCTGGGCAAGGAAGGGCATTGTCCTGCTCTATTGTAGTTTGGGGCAGCCTCATCTTGAGCCCTGTATGCAGTTTTGGGTGCCACAGTAGAGGATATTAAGCTATTAGAAAGCATTCAAATGAGGACAATGAAGATGATGAAGGGCCTTGAGGGGAAGCCGAATGAGGAGCAGCCAAGGTCACTTGGTCTGTCCAGCCTGGAGAACAGAAAAGTGAGGAGAGACCCCATTGCAGTTACACCTTCTTTGTGAGGGGAAGAGGACAGGCAGGCACTGGTCTCTTCTCTGTGGTACCCAGTGACAGGATCTGAGAGAATGACCTGGAGTTGTGTCAGGGGAGAGTGGATATTACAAAGAGGTTCTTCACCCAGAGGGTGGTTGGGCACTGGAACAGGCTCCCCAAGGAACACAGCACCAAGACTGACACAGTTCAAGAAGCTTTTGGACAATGCTTTCAAGAACTGTTGTGGTGTGACTGTTGAGGATGGTCCTTTGCAAGGTCAGGAGCTGGATTCAATGCTCCTTATGCATCCCTTTAAACTCAGCATATTCGGTGATTCTCTGATTCTGTGATTTTCCATTCCCGTTTTGAGTGTAACATCTATTTATTGAACATTAAAAAAGAGGCAAGAGAGAAATCTCTGCTACCCCCTGTAGTCTGAATGTCACTGAAGCCTTATCCTGCTTCTCCAAGCTTATGAAGAGATTAATAGTATCAGACACATGGAAGCCTACAGTCATCTGATTAATAACCCATAATAATGCAATAATGTTTGAAAAACAGAAGCATTTCCTGATTTCCCTGGCCAAGTCAGTGCAAATAAAATTGCTAGATAATAGAAAATGATGAAGAGATAAAAGTGGTCCATCTTCTCAACCCTAATCATCCAGTCCTTGTCCTGGCTCTGGTGTTCACAGCATCTGAGGGTTTGTGCTCCTTCCTGTTTCCACTGCTTCTGTTCTTGTGTGAGCAGCTGGTCAAGTCCTCAGTATCCCACTTCCATCTGGGAAACCTGCTCTTCATCCTCCACTGGCTGGTGTTTTCCTCTGTCTCTTCCTCAGGTGTCCTTCACCCTCCTCATCCAAAGATCTATCTATCAACCAGTCTTGATGCATACGTCTGTAAAACTTGTGTTGTGTGAGAACACCTTTCTTCCCTTCCCCATCAGACCCATGTATTCACTGTAGGAATTTCTAGCATACTGGTCTCCTCTTCCCTGAACTGTGAAAGGTGGTATTTCATGACAGCAGCCATGCCACTGTGTCAGATTTGAGGATGACATTGATGCCTTAAGCTACAGCTTTCATATTTTTCATATTTTGGGCTGCCTAGGTATGTAGTTTTGAGCTTCATATTGAGTGCCAGTGAGCTCTCTTCACAGGGTAGCTAGACAAAATAATTCCTCTTCTGGCTTGATACCAAGGGCAATTGTTACAAGTTTCAGGCCCAAAAGCATAAACAACTGGTGGACTGAAGAGAGAAAACAAGAAGGATGGGACTTCATAACCTGAAGTTGTAATTAGACAATTAACTCCAATATGCAGATGGACTAAAACTTATGAAAATGTGAGACCTCATGACCAGTTGTCCATTTTTGTGATCATTTTGGGTCCATCTTGTGTGTAGCCCTGGTCAGGCTCTTGTACCACCAAACGTGTATCCTTTAACGCCTTTTCCTAAATACCTAGTTTCTTCTTAACTCTGTCTAGTCTCTGTTCTAGGTCAGCCTTCTCAAGGCATCACATTATCTCCACAGCAGCTCGTGGTGTCATCCTCTTTTGGTTTCTCACTGCTGCTGTCCTCATCTCTTCCTCTCCATCCTTCAAACAAGTAGAACTCCTTTCTCCCATTCTTTTTCAGTATTTCCTCTGGGCTCAGCATTTCCCTGTCTGGCAGATGTGACCAACAGCAGGATGTGTCCATCCACAGTCTTTGACCATCTCACAGTACACGGTGCCTTGACTGCTGTAACGAGACCATGTGATGTGCAGGTGACAGTGTCCTCACACCCCTCCACAGTCCCCATTGAGCACATGGGATTGTTCACCTACCTTGACCCTGGACTTGCTCTCCAGAAGCAATCTTCAAGTGGGGAGTTACCAGCATCACAGCGTGTCTCCTGCTAAAGCCTGGTGAGATGCTGAGCACAGCGGCCCTGGCCACACTCATCCCTCAGCCCTGCTGTCTCTTTTGGGACTGGAATTGTATGTTCTGCTCCGTTTGACCCACCCTCAGAGACATTCCCCAAGCACAGAGTGCCCAGTTGCCCTGGCCTATTTGAGCTGACAAAATAATCAGGACTTGTTTTCAGAACCAGAGGGAAGGAGGAGGTAAAATGAGGGGATGAATACTCAGATGTTTTGTTCTTGTGCAGCTGACTTTAAGAGAAACCCTCAGGCCCAATCTGCAGAGTGGCAGATCTGGACCTCAGCAACAGCCCAGGACCCATGCTTGATTATTTACTATTTAAATAAGTTCTCTGACATAAGGGTGTGGATGCTGGCAAGGCATCTGGGGAAGGATTTTGGATACAACAGCAGATTCCCAGGGAGAAAAAGCGTGTGGACTGTTGTGTGGAAGAGCCACAGCCTACAAAGAGCACTTGTGTCTTTGAGTTCAAGACAAATAGACCCTAAAAAGCATTCTGGCTGATGTGTCCACATTACTAGGCTAGAAACACTGTCAGGGGAGCCAAAGAGCAGAAATCATGTCTTGGTCATAGTGACACTGCCATTGCCATAGTACCCAGACACCTCATGCATTTCAAGGTAGAAGACTGAGGCAACAATGAGGAGTAAACACTGCTTTCCCTGAGATGATTTGCCTGTCGGTCAGCTCCTGCTAGAGTGTTCCTGTGGCTTGAGTTCACCAAGATTCAGGCTCTGAACTCTGCTTATATTAGGGCTCAAACCCTGTTAGACTGCCCACTGCCCCTCTCCTCACTCCTGGAAGAAGGTGTTAGTGGGAATGATGATGACAGGCAGTGGCTGGAAATACTTGTCTAGTCGCACCACAGCTCTGTTTCCTGGTGGTGGGTACTGAGGACCAGTGCATGCCACAGAGACCTATTTATCTGCTCAGCTGTTTCTGGGATGACCTGTACAAGTGCATAGGCAATGGTCAGCAGAGATCACGAGACACCCTCTGGACTGAGACACGCTGCCAGAACAATGAAGCATACTAAGGTTAGTGACTTTCTCAAGCCAGTGGCTGGGAGACATCCAAGGAATGCAATGAGAATAGGACTCTTCTGGGAAGCTGTCAGCAACTTAGTATAACATGCCTACACAATGTTTAATATTCCATACAGTGCCTCTGGTCATCCAATGCCAAACAAGGCCTTCAAACTGGGGTCCAGGTCTTTTGTCTGCAGAGTCTGGGCTATTATCAATTTTGTTGAATGCATCTTACCTGAGGCTGACAGCACCCTCTTCCGTCCCTCCAGTAGCTCCTTTTACACCATCAAAAGACAATGGGTTTAATATTGGGCAACAGTTTTGCTAAATCATGAGATTATGTCAACTTAAATGCATATTTCTGGTGTTTGAAGCTCTTGAAGGAAACTTAATGCTTTGACACTGATGTGCCTGAAGTTTGAGTCAGAATGAAAAAAATTCTTGCCTTTCAAACATGTTTTGTAAGTCTTACTATTTCTGCTCAGACTTATATTTTTGAGTGCCTGAACTGTGTTTTTCATGTTTGTGTGGGGCAGGAGCACGGATTTCCAGGAAATAAGCCTCGATAAACAAAGGATAACCTTATCCATTATGTGATGGTCAAGGTAAATACTTGTAAACCTAGAATATCTTTTAATACAGACTAGGTGAGGCATTTGCTTCCTTTTGTTAGGCTGTGAATGACAGGCTGTTCATCTGACAGCCCCAAGAGATTCAGGATTATGAAATTGTGATCTCTACTAAATACAGAGACAGAAGATAGCCAGAGAAATGCCTCTAGTGGAAACATTTGGTCTGGTCACACTCATTTATTTTTTAAAGTACTTTCAAGGCATTAAAGCATAGCATGAGCCAAAATAAACGGCTCATAATAAATAAATAAATAGATTAATTAATTAATTAATTAATTAATTAAAATATTCTTAGTTGTCTTGGAGCAGGGACTACTGTTCCATATGGTTTTTATGCAGGTCTCAGCACCACAGGGTCCAAACTACTAAAGTTCTTTTCACAGAAATAATACAGATAAGAATCCCTGCCTAATGGGCAAATATTACAACATCCAGGAAAGTTGGTAGCTGCCAGAAAGAATCATTGGCAAAATCATGTCTATGGTGAAGAAGGGTTATAACAGCAAGTTTTATAAGATCATGTTTTTCTAGATCTATGATAAGGAAAGTCTAAGAAGTAGAGGTTAATTCCCACAGAAAGAGCTCTGCCAGAGGCAACAGAGAAAGAGAAAACCATGACAAAATGTTGTTGCTAGCTTCAACATTCAGTATGTCATAAAAAGGGTGAAGCATTTGTAAAATTCTGAATGACAGAAGTCCACAAGGTGTGTCATTTTAAAATAGACACCAGAGCACGGAGCCCTGCACCATGTTAACAGAGTTCATGGAAAGTAAATGGAGTAAAATGCCATTGCACAACAGAAGGGTATCCAGAGCGTGCAGCTCCTGTCAGCCCGCCAACAGTGTGAGATTTGGGTAGGTTACAGACAAAGAAGCCGTGCCCTATAAATATATGGATGTTGCTTCTGGGTGGGCAGCCAGCTCTAAAATAAGGTAAGGACTGGGCACAATTAAAGGAACAAAGGAAAATGAGCTTGACAAAACCTTTTTTATGAAGACCACAGGCAAGTTTTCTCAGGTTCAGGTTTATTGTGCTCAGTTGTAAAACAACACTCATGTATTAATACCTAGAAAAACTCCATTGATGGTCCTGGCTGGACTATGGGGAAAAACAAAAATGAAGCAAGAGGGAGAAAACAGAAGAATTCCAGAGGCTTGGGAGATTACAGAAAAACAGTTTCACAAAGGACTTCAAGAGAACTGAGCCTGTGCTGAAATCTGAAATAATTGAATGCTATAACATCATGACACCCCACGGTGCAGCTCCTGTGAAGCCAGCCCAGCAGGCAAATCCTCAGGCTGGCTACTGTTGTGTTTGCTTCAGTGATACAAGTGCTTCTCGGCATGGGGTCACAATGAAGCTCTAGGAGAGACATGCCAGCTCACAGATCTCATCTGCCCAAATCCCACTACCTCCTATTGCTAAAATTATAATCTGGCTGCTAGTGAAGAAACCTTGTAAATAAGCAAGTATTTGGTTATTTCCTTTGTGTTGTTCACTTCTTGCATGTAGCAGGACCTCATGTGTATTAATGTTGTTGTTTTGGATGCACACTTTCCCCTTTTGGCGAGTTTTGCTGTGAACTCAAGAGGAAACTAGGAAAGCTGTTCTCAGATTCTGCTTAAAAGAATTCTTAGTCCAGGACAAACTGCTAGAGGGAAGATACATCAGAATGTTGATTTTAAGAAAATCAGTCTATGTCAAATTCCAATACAAAAGGACAGATGCTTTGATGTTGGTAAACCAGTCCTTGGTCCTTAGATGGATGGAACTACAGGAATACACAACATTATTATTAATCTAAACACTGAGTTATCCAGAGGCATAAAACAATGAAGTACAAAGGGGGATACCTCAAAGCTTTCTTGCAAAAGCCCACCAGTGCATCACTTCTGGATGTGCTGGGAAGGCTGTTGACCTTCTCAGGCATGGGAAGGCTGATGCAGTTCACATGAGTGTTCCTTAGCTCAAGGGCTCTTTATCCAAAACACTAAATTTAAAAACCACTTCCCAATAAACAGAATGGGACTTGTGTGAGGCTTCTTAGTTGAGAAAACGAACAAAACCAAGAGGAAAGAAAAAGAAGAAAGAGACCTGTGACTTCTTTATCACATTCTGCCTTAGGACTTGTCCTATGATCTTTAAAATTATATTGCAAATGTCTGTGCACCTCTGGAGTGTCTTAGCAGTCCTGTGCATCTGTTGGGACTCCAGGAAAACTGAAAAAATGCTGGGAGACTTGTCCATCACCTTTCACCCCTTCCATCTACCATGCTGTTCTGCTTGATGGCTCACCTTTGAACACATAAGTAACAGGGAGCCTACACACAAATCCTCACTGCAAATCCAGAGAAATCCATGCACCAGTTACACTCAAGTTTCTGAATTGCCAGGATCCCATTTGTTGTTCTAACACTTCAAAGCCTCCTGGGAGCCTGTCCAGGAGGTTCCTAACAAGGACCAGAGAACCTCCCACCAGAAAACACTTCCCAGCCTATGCCAGAGGTACATGGATTTATTTTTTTTTTGCCCCTGCTTGCATTTCAGTGTTCACAGTCCAACTTACCAGCTTCTCTGAGCTATTAGTAGTACAGTCAATAAGCCTGGGAACATTACAGAAGCTGCTCCCTGCATCTGTGATTTATGTTTCTTGCTAAATATAAAGCTCCCAAGGCTCGGCACATCCATTTTGGAATGGAACACATGGAAATATTTGATGGACTGGGTAGAACAGATCCCTGTGGCCAGTCACTCACATTTGCCCTTTTGTGAGCAATCTATCTTTCCTTGCAACAGGCAGTGGGATTTGGGCACAACAGCTGGAGTTTCAGTCTCCCCTCATGCTTTATTCATGAGGGAGCCTGGATTCAAGCCATCCAGACACTGACCATCCACAAATGCAACTATAACATCAGCAGTGGAAGAGCCTCTCTGAGCTCTGACAGGCTGTGTGGAGCACATACCTCCTGCCCCTCTCTTTGTGTGCTGCACCATAGCCTCAATGGGTCCCTTGGGAAACAAGCTGTCCTACAGGGACTCCAGGTCTTCTCCTGGCTGTGCACTGGCATGGTGCCTGCTTAGATGAGAGACTAATGTTCCCAGTGTGGCTGTTTGGGTTGCATCTCTGTAAGAGCAGTAGAAAGCCCAGGAATTCCCAGTCCTCTTATAATGGTGAAAATCTGGGACATGAGGCGGTGAGACATATCCATTCAGGGAAAGGAAGACCAGTGAATAACTGCCAGTGGGAATGTCTCCCTGGATGGCAGAGGGCAAGCAGACTATCTGGTGTATGCACACATCTTTTTGTGTGCTATAGCCTTATATCGCAGCTGTTGTAAGTCATTTTAGCTCTGTTGTAGTCAAGGGATTTTTTCCAGCTGAGAATCTGCTTTTGGGTGGAGCCATGCCAGATCTGCATCACCCTGGACATAGATCTAGCAAGCAGTGTTTCAGATCTACCACAGAGGTATCCAATATTTTGGACAAGTCTCTCAACACAGCACTCATTTTATCAGTCCAGGGTATGTTGTTTTTGTCAGAGAGGAATGTAGCAGAGGAAAGGCGTGTGGCATTTTTAGCGTAGCAGGTCTATCTGTGTGGCAGATGTCCTCTGACCTATCAGACCGTCTGGCTGAACCACAGTTTAGGAGCCTCAGTCAAATAGAGTGTATTGTGGAAAAGACACAAAAGCTCTCAAAATTAGCAAAAAAACCCTCAAAACAGCAACCCTTTTCAGAAATGCTTTCACAGTTCCCTTTTGTGTGTTTTTCAGCATCTAACATTTATTTTGGAGTGGGGCAGAGAGGTGGATTGGCTGCTTGCCTGCCTTCTGGGATGGAGAATTTTGTATAAAAGGAAGGAGAAAGAGAACATCAAAACCAGATTGAGAGGAAAACAAAGTCACCTCTTTGCAGAGAAAGCTTATGGTTTTATGCAAGTTCAGGATATAATAGTTATTTTCCAGCTATTGCTATTCTAAATTTGTCCTTCTGAATAATCTTGTGGAGTGGCCATGACAAAGTAAGAATGCATTGCTTGTTCTCACAGAAAGAAGATTGAATTTTATCATGAAGTGGGAAACAAAAGATGTGTGTAGCTAGTTCTGTTGTGTGTAAACCACCAGGTACTGGTTTCTTGCATGAATTTCCATAATAGTCTGTATGAATCACTGCTTCCTAACATACAGGTTCAAGCCAGCAGTGCAAGCCTATTGTTCTGGCTGATTGAATTCCTCCGATGCATTTAATTCTGCAACATACCAGAATGTCTCTGAGATAAGGGCTGGTTCAGCAACTGCCCTGGCAGGGGAAAGTCAGATTGCAGCTTGGAATGACAGCCCTGGGAAGGAGGGGGGCCTCACCAGAGTGCTGGAGCATAATAGCCTCTTTTTGGTCACCAAGCCTAGTGTTCAGTGGCCAGACAACTGTCGCCTCCTTTAGCAGGAACATGTGTACTCTGTGTCTGCATAAGACATACTTCGATTATGGGACACTACCCAACATTCTGAAACTAACATCCTGGTTTTTGAAAAGCAGTAATGTAAAAAAGGGCCAAAAGCCACAAGCAGCCAAGTACAAGAAAGCAAGACTCATGTAAGCTATGCTCAGTCTGTATTCTCTTCACAAGCAAGGAATTTGCTAAGTAAAACTCCAGAAAGGCTCAGTCTTTCTCTTGGAGAGTTGTACCAAATCTTTGTAGTGAGTCTTCATGGGGGGAGTTCTTAGAGCCACTTCCTGTTCGTTGGTAGTAGGAAGTACCAGGCCAGGGAATCAGTTAGCAGAGCTCCAAAACTTAGATATAAAATACCTGGTTTCCTCCTACCATGCCTACAACCTCCATTTTGGCCTGGGCGTTTGTTGCTCTACGGTTTGATGAAGCCTCCAGTTCCATTTTCCCAGGCAGTAATCTATCAGACAAAGCATCTCAAAAATATCAGACAGAAAGTCATACTATAGGCACTGTCAGACTGGTGTGTTTATACAGCCATCTCTGTTTCTAATCACCATGATTAGATAAAAAAATGCCCTCTTCATGAGCTGGCTTTGCCTGCCGGGTCATGAGAAACAGCCAGCAGTTGCACTCTTACCTCTTCAGTAAAAAGTGCAGAAGGAGATCCCTTCTCACATCAAGAACTTCATAGCATGCAGGTGTGGCATAGAAAAGAAACACAAGATTTTAAGATCAGAAGGAGATAATTTCATTTTAATGCACACGTCACAGGCTACTGAGCAACCTTGAATTTGTGTGCTCAGATTGCAGAGGAGCTTTTAGGTGACAACCTTGATCAAAAAAATTTCCAGAGGAGAATCCATCACAACCTCAGCACATTGTCCCAGTTGCTAGTTGACTGCTGCTTTTCTTCTAGTTTGACTCTTTTTGCCAAATATAAGATCTCACTTTGACTTCACAGGCTTTTCACCCTATTCAGCAGATAATGATCAGCTTTTTTTCCCCTAAAGACATTGATCAAATTTTTTATTTTTTTTTTAGCTCACCGTAAGTGTCAGCTCAATGTCTGAGTGTGAGATCCATCTAGACTAATAAATTACCTAAAATTAAAACTCTGGTATGACCCAGTTTTCTGGCCTGCCTCTAAGATTTGGAGATATAAAAAGTATAGGCTTTTTAAGATGGTAATTTGTCATGCTTAGAACAAATGTCACACCTCTCTAAGGATGGGTGAGACTTATTTACTAATGGACTTATGTCTCCTTCCAGGCTATCAATGAAAATGTTAAATAGCAGAGGATCTAGAGCTGGAGGACCCTGGATATCTGGAGGAATTCTCAGGAAATAGGTAAGAAAAGCACCCCCTTTAGCATGACACTTCAAACCCTATTGTTAATCGTTTCAAGTGTGCCTTGTATTACATATTTCCTTAATAAAAATATTGTGTGATACCAAGCCAAATGCGTCACAGAAGCTTAGGTGAATCACATCAACTCTTCCTTCCACTGACTGAGCCTATAAATCTCCTAAATCTGAGATTATAGCCTAAACTGACACATATTCCCTTCATGGCCCTGTGGGTCAACAGCAAGGGAAGGTACTCCTTTTAGGAAATTGTCTTCTGAGCACTGAATATGCCATCTTTAGCTTTTGAATGGAGACTAATGGTGCTCAAATGCTGTGTGCAAAGCATACCTGTTTGTACTTACATCTATTATATTTCCCTGAAAAGACCAACTGTGGCCTCAGGTCAATCACATGCTCCTGATTAGAGAAGACAGTACTTTTATCGAACTGGAACGACTTGGACAGCTGGTCCTTAGGGACAAAGGTTGTTCAGATGCAGGATCTTCTTCTTAGAGGCCAAGAAAACCTCCTGAGACACAGGTCTGAGTGAAGTCCAGTGGGTGTCCCACCACGCAAAACTCAGTCAGGGACATTCGATTGCAAACTTCTTTCTCCTATCCAATATACCATATATTCAGTTTCTGCTTTTCTTATCTTTTTTCTCCCATGATTGGTTGGTTGGTTGGGTTTTGTGTATTTACATCAGTTGGGGCCTTGAATGCACTGTTCTGAAACCAGTTCATAGTTTGGAGGCAGTTGAGTCCTGCGGTTCACATATCATCAACTCAAAATTTCACATCTTATTAGCCTGCCTTAAGCCCAGGAATGATTGTGCTCTTAGACTGAAGAATAATATCCAGAGAACCATCTGGCCTTGATTTGAGGCTATCAAGAGATAGAGAATCCAGAACCAGCACCAGCTGCTTAGTAGCTAAGCATTCACACTGTAATCCAATTAATCTGGCTTCATCTTTCAGTTCCTTGATCTTTCTTTCCTTATGGTTTACAGAGGCCTCATGCCTTTAAATCTTCTCTTGCTCTGGCTTTAGATAGGCAAAACAAATGGAGCTCTATAAGAAAGATACTGGCAAACTGGCAAGAGTCCAAAGAGGACCACTGAAATAGCTAGGACATATATGGTATGTGAGGGGAGGTTGAGTGGACTGGGATCACTCAGCTTGAAGAAGGGAAAGCTGAAGGGGAGTTGCTTGCTGATTTCCACTCTCTAATGTGTGGTGGAGACAGACTTCTCATGGAGGGTCACAATGGCAGAGTGAGAAACAATGCTGCAGGTTGCAGCAGGGGCATTTTCTCTCTGGACATTAAGATTTAATGGTGGAGGGAGGCAAAGCACTGGAGATTACCAGAGATTTTCAAACCTGGGGCAGACAAGACCTCAAGAAATCTGAAGTCCCCTGCAACATAGTTTTTTCCCAAGTCATACTATATAAGAAAATTTTCTACATCCATAGAGACCTCTATATGCTCTCTTATGAGCACCGTCCCTCAAGATTTAAGCATCTTCTAAAAACTACAAGCAAAATTGGCTGCAGAATTCTGACATTTTTTAAGCAGAGCCACAGAAAGATCACCAATCTTTTTATACCTCAAGGGTTTGTATTAACCATAGGAGAGCCCTTGACTGAGGACATTCAATTGTCCTCTTCTTACCCTTAATAATTTTCAGAATCATCCCTTTCCAGAATGTCATCTCCAGGTTGTTATGAGCAGCTTATGTTCTCTAGATGAATATATTAGCATTTGCTTCACTAAACATGTGATGTTTGAAGGGCCCAATTTATCAAGTGATACAGTCAGGCAGTGTGATTGTCATGCTTTCCACACTATTTATCTATCTGCCAATCTTTGTGTCATCAACAAATGATTACCAGCGGTAATTTCAAGCTTCTGGCTCATTGATGAAAATGTTGACTACCACTCTCACTGGTGACACATCCTCCTTCAGCAAGAGCTCTCTGCTGACAGCTGATTTAAATCTGTCAGTCACTTTGTCCTTCATGCCACTTCACCTGCCCTTTCCTGATATTTGGTTATGCTAATTTGTAATCAGACTGTTACATGGTTACAAAGGAGACACTTCATCAGGGACTATCATGTAATAGTTGACTAGTGACTTTACTAGCCATACCTGTGAACTCATCAGAAGAACACTATTTTATTTATTCAATGAGACATAGTTTCCACAGTGACATGTTACAGGAATTAATTGCTTTTTTGTTATCCTTTTATTCTTTATCACTTGCATCCCATGTCAGTTTTTCCATTTTGCTTGGACTGGGGTTCAGGTAAGTGATCTGCAGTTACCTTGCTCATCCAGATTGCCCTGTTTGAACTGGCATTGTGCTCATGTTCCTTCCATTTTCTGGATTCTCCCATTTCACAAGATGGTTTCAAAATTAATCCAAACAGACCTCAGCTGATAATTTTGTGATTCCCAAATGTAGATTATTTGGTCTTCTGCTTTGGAAATACTTTATTTATAAGAGACATTTAACTCACGAAGACATTTAACACCAAAGCAGGAATATTCACTGAATTGCTTCTGATTCATGTTGTCACTTCTGCTTTTGCTATCTTCATCAAGTAATGGGCCTGAGTGATTGCTGCAGTTGCCTTTGTTCAGAATATCCCTTTGAAAACATCTTTCTGCTTCCTTGGGTCCTACTGGCCATGCATTTTCCTCTATATACTCTTACTTTATTACTCTTATTACTTACTCTTATTTTAAACCACCAGTGTTAAAATATTGAAGTTTGAAAAAACCATTCTTTTCTCACCTGTTTACTGAAAATTCTTTTTTTCTCCTTTTTACTACCCTCAACCTTACCACAAAGCTTTTGACTAATGTTGTGCTAGTTCTTTTTTTGCAGGCCTGCAGATATTTGCCATCTAATACAATTTTCCTGAGCATATCTACTTCTATTCACAATTTTTTCCTGAGTAATTCCTCACAATCTGGTTAATTCCTAGTTTTCCTTGAGTTTGAAAAATTAGCTCTTTTGAGGTCCTGATGCACATATAACTGTTAAGGATAGCCCTTATTTGCCCATATTGAATATAATCAGGTCATACTGTTCCCTGAACTACTGTCAACTTTCAGCCCAGTAATTAATTTATCTTTGTCAGAATGAAGTCTAGAAATCTTAGAACATGATGGGCCCTTATGTTAGAAAGCAGACTATAGTTTTCCCCAAATCAAGATGCTTTCTCAGTGGCTGGTTGGAGCTTACAGTGTATGGAAGTCCCCTGGAGCATTGTCTTTCTTTCCTTGCATTTCTCATGGAGACTGTGGAGTAATTCTTATTCTTTGGCCTGCTTTTATGGTGTGATTCACACAGTCCATTTTCACTTACACTATCTTTCCTAAGCCAGTCATAAACAGTTATTTTAACATTCCAATCATGCAAATTGAAACCAGCAGATTTGAGTAATACTGATTATATCACATTTCTTCTCACTAATGAGAATTTCCAATTCCTCTTGCCTCCTACCCAGACGACTAATGACGGCTACACAAAATCAAATGGAAAACCTCTACTGTTCACATTCTTTGCCACACGATTAAATCATTTTGCAACATGCCAAGCTTGTTTGTAGCTCCTTAACCCACAGTTCTTGCATTGCATAATGCCTTAGCTGCTGTTGTATTCAGGCTAGGAAGATTAATTCTCGCTCCTCACCAGCAATACACTTGTCATCCTGTTTATACAGGGGATGTGACCTAGTGCTCCTCAAAACACAGACTTTCAATGTCACCTCCATCAGCTAAACAGTAGTTAGTTCATCTTTGTGTTCTGTCACTGATGGGGCTAAAGGGATTATTGAGAGGTTATATGAACCTTGCTCCTCTTTGGCTCCTTTCCAAGGGTTCCTCAAATCATCTGTTGTCTCTGCTTCTTCACATGATGTTAAATCAGGAATTTCTCCATTTGTAGTCACCAGTGTGACTTGCTGAAAGAATGCACAATCCAGTACCTATTGTGCTGTTATCCCTGTTATTTTCTCTAGGGATATGACTTCCCACCCCATTTTCTTCATGCCAATGTCCTCATCCATTTCACAATTAGATTTCCTTGGTGAGTTCAAGAATCCTCTTCATTCTTTTCACAGTTACCATCAGCATGTCCCTGAACAAGTTCTTGGCTATTTTTTTCTGTTTGAAATTCTTCTAACCAGACTCAGTTCATGTAACTTGCCCTAAGTATCCCCACACTTCATGCTATTCACATGTGGATGAGTTTGGATTTACTTTGCACAAACTCAGCAAGTACAGTCAAATCATGATTACTTGCACGTAAGCAACCACTATTCTGGTCACTGATCAGTTTCTCTTCTCTGTCAATATCTGGTCATATGTGAAATGCATGAATGATGTAACTCTTTCTGAATCCAGAGACTGTCACTTGCAGTTTTGAGTGGCACATGGATAGCTGTGTATTAAGTCTAGCACTCTATATCATTCTGATTGGAGCACCCTGAAGCATTTACTAGGAATATTGTTTAATGTTATGAGAACCTCGCATCTCAAAAAAAAGTCTAGGTAAGTTCATTTTTGGATAAGTGGCTCCATTTGCCTTTAAGGAGGCATGATTTCCAGAGTGTAGTAGAGTCAGACTGTGCTGGAAGCAGCTCAGTCTGGTCAGGCTGGAGTGTTTGTTTAAAATCAGAGTTGTTTCCTGAACCATTTGTTAAAAGCTGTATCATCACACTCTTTGCTGGGCTTCTGCCTCTCCTGGGAGCTCTAACATGCAAAACCAGTTTGACTTAATGGTGATTCCTTCTCTCTACCCACCCAGCTTCTGACATGGGACTCCAGCCACAGGGGAAGAGGGTGAGAATCTGCTTGATCCCTTTGATCTCAGCCAGTGGGGCTGGTTTCTTGTCTCTGTCTCTGTTCATTTTATTCTGATGCCCCCAGACTAAACAGGGAAAAATCCTTACACTGAAACACAGTCTACACTTGGAGTAAGACATTAGATGGCTTGGGATGTTTGCTGCTGTCTTCAACAGAGAGTGGGATAGTTCTCAGCTTACTTTGAAGTTTCAGTGCAAGAGATTCTTTGCTTGTCTTCTGTGGCGCAGCTTTGCTATCCATAGCAGAGCAACCTGTAATGGTCATGGTGCATACACATTGAGTTCTGCATCTTTCCTTGCAGAATCTAATTCCTCTGTGTGACAGGAATGTAGTGAATAGTGTTAAGGATGGGTCACTAAGACTGCTGGGGCAGAAGCTCAGCTCATATATTTAAATAACTGTGATCTGAAGGGCCCATCCATATTGCATGGGAATATATTCCCTTGGGTGATGGCAGCAAGGTCAGAGCATGAGACAATTTTCTGTGTTCCATTCTGGCTCTCCTGTCCAGCATGTAATGTGACAGTAACAACTTAATGTCAAAAAGTCCTTCCTGGAGATTTTTTTCCACTATGCTGCTGAATCAGCAATATCTGAAGATGTGATATGAAGATCTGAAAACAAAAAGCTGCATCTGAAGTTAAGTGTGTTTCAGCTGGGTATTTTCTGGTGATTCTGGAGGCCATGGAAGACTGGGCTAACCTCAGGTGTGGAGTGAGACTATAGAAATGTAATTGCACTTTCAAATTTGAATAGATCCTCAAAGCCATTTTCTTTAAGCTGCAACATATGTATACAGTGACCTTAGGAGAACCTGGATCCTGGCTGTTGATAAATGGCATTATTTAATTTATTTCTTTTCTGCCAGTTGCAATGCTGGCCAGAGAAACCTGCCCCACCAGTTTTGCCATTACATTCATTTTTGGCTTCAAGCCACACTATAAAGTAAATAGTAGTCAATGAAACAATAATGGGAGAGGAGGACCAGGATTAAAGACAGAGCCCATCTCTCACCAGTAGACATGTGACTCCAGGGCTAAGTGTTGGCTTATAATTATTATTAACAAAAACAACCTGGGAAGGAAATGTGATCTTCCCTTTGTGCCATGTGCATGGTCAAATCTTGAATATGCTTCCTGGGAAAAAGAAACAACCTTCTGCACAGTGGAGAAAGGCAAGGACTCTCTGTTGAACCTGTGTTTCTCATTTGTCTGGTTTCTGGATGACAGCATAATGTTATGGATAGTTTTTTGTAGTTTCTAAGTCCTTTTGTGAAGATCAGAAAGGTACATTGGATGAAGAAAAATAAATCAAAATTGTTGCCATTATCCCTTCCCCAACCTTACAGTTTCTCCAGCAACGATGTGATTTATGGGAAATTCCCTGGCTTTACTGCGGAAAGTATCAAATGGAAAAATATATCCATTTCATTCAGCATAGCTTAAGATAATATAGCTGGGACTTGACTGAGTTGAAATCCCAGGGTATATACTGCCAGAATTCAAGTGGCCTAAAAATACACAGTGATTTCCTGATGTCCTCCACACTCACCAGAACACTGCTAATGTGCTGGTCATGGCACAGAATGCTGCATATAGCAGTCAGCTAGGATAAAAAAAACACATTAGATTTTAACTTTTCAATATAAGACCTGCTTCAATGCAGTTTGACTACTCTGAACATTCTACACCAGGAGGGGTTTTGCCACAGTCCTTAGAAACCACCTTTTTCTCAGGTACCACTGAAACATTTGACCAGATGACTCATTCCTGTACACTTCGGTGTCTGGGGTGAGGCCTTTTTTTGCAAAGAATCCTTTCTTCTTTCATCAAAACTCTCCAGGGCAAGGATTAACTTTTGCTCTGCTGTGTTTGTACAGCACCACACACAATCTTGCATGGTCCCATCAAGCTCAACCTTTCACAGTCCTCTGGCAGGCTGCTGCTCCTGGTTGCAGTTGATTGCAGAGCCTGAGTTTAGATATTCCTGACAGAACTGCTAAGTTCTTACAGATCCAAAGTCAGATACAGATGCCCGAAATCCTAGACACCACACTAAAACACCACCCCAATGCTGGGTAGCAGTCTTGCTCCCTAAGAGGTGTGTGTGTGACTGTGTGGCTCTTCAGTGGGGTCTAAGTAGTTTTTGGCAGCTGATGCCAATACCCAGGAGGTTTAGCCTTCCACTTTGCCCATGGATGAGGAAACCTTCATGGAGAACACATGGAGCATAACTCCTGTTTGCTACAAAGATGGCTTTCTGTACCATATTTTTCATGGGATTCTTGTAATGGACCAAAGCTTTCAGAAACAGAACATTAGGTGGAGAAAAATCAGATCTAAGAGGACATTAAAACCTTGAGAGGTGCCCTTTATAAACAATGTCTTAGGCTATGCACTTTGGTGGGATGGTATCTACTGGGTATGGAAAAACTTCCTTCAAAGATAGGTCTTCCTGAGAGAAACACAGAGTAAATGTTACCAGCACAAATATGAGGAAATATATATATAAAGTTGGGACTGGAGGTGGTGTATGGGTAGGAGAAAGATAGAAGATATCAGATGAAGGGCTGGCCAGGCTTTTGGTTACATGTTCAGTTTAGTGGAAATGAGAAGGAAAAGCCTTCTACTTTTCCTCTTAGCATGCTATCCTCATGGCCTATATTTGTCATCTAGGACTTGAACAGCAGAGAAAAAGTTTGCATTGAAGTAAAAATAAACCAGCTTTTTTGTTATTGACTATTTTTATCAAATGTTTTAAATGAAGCAGTGCAAAAAAATGAAAATCATACCCATTCTTTTGCCAATTTCAATACAGATAGAGATGGGCTGAACTATTTTTAACAAAAAAATAAATACCCCTCTTTGAGGTCTTCCTCTGAATTTCATACCAGGACCCTTTGTGTTCCCTGGTGTGAGTGTTTGATCCAAAAATACACAAAGATCTGCCAAACCACTAACTACAACTGAGACAAAGTTGAGTAAAAATGGAGCCAAAAAAAGTTGTGTGTGGTTTTTCTTGAGAGGTTAGATCACTTCTATGTTTCTGAAATATGTAAATATATAAATGTATACCAGCGTATTTTAAATGACTTATTGTTGTTTATCAGGGGAAACTGTGCAGGTAAATAGAAAAATATAGAAAAGACCTTTAAAACAGGCACAGGAGAGAGATTGGAGAATGGGTCAGGGAATTTAAACTTGGCTGTTCCATCTTCAAACTGAGAAAAATAATGGTTTTGTGATTCTTGATGGAACTATCATGTACAATGCAAGAAAACCACAGGCACAATATGCAAGCAAACCACAAATTTTTGAGAAATACTAAGAGGAGCTGACAGTTCTGGTGCTGATAGAAACAGCAAGACTTGAGATGGGAAGGACTGGTAATTTGCAGGAGTGCACCCAGCTGGCAAAAATCCAATTGCAGAATCAAGGCTTTCAAGCAGAAATGGGGCTGCAGGCTAGGAAAAGAGTCTGGCACCTGTGAGCTGGTTCTCCTAATGCTGGGAGTAGGAAGGTATTGCTCAGCAGATCATTTTGTACTGTCCCTAGCTGGAATTATGACTGCTATGTACCACCAGTATATTTAACTGTTGAAAGGGATCCCAAACGGACAATTACAAAACTTTCTTAGAGAGTGAGCTATGTGCAGAAACAGGGTGTTACCACAAGTGATAGCAATGCTTCCTATATGAAAGATATAGCCATATAGATTTACACCACATAAGCCCAGTATTCAGGACAAAATAAACTTGAAAGTGCATACCTGTCTTTTCTTTGTGCAAACATATTTGACTTTAAATTATCTGGAATTAATTAAGTGAAGCTAGTATTTCTTCCTTGTGGCACACCAGAATGTCCTGAAAGGAACCAGAAGAGGTGACTGTCTTCCATAAAACATGGGGATGGTATTTCTAGGGGATGGTATTTTTTTTTTTCATTCATTTACCTAAATGTGACCTTTTTACTTACATTGAGAGTTTTGTGTTATGTTTCTTCTCAATTACCCAAATACTGCTATGTGCTACAATTTGAACCTGACAGTCCAGGTACCATATCTTCCCAGACAGCTTTGATGGTGTCTTGTCCTCATTCAGCTGACAAAGAGCTAGAGGAAGGATCTTTCACACAAAAGTAACATGAAGGATGCTTTACTATTTATAGAGAGGAGAGCTTTTAAGCACAAAAAATTTGTGATAGGTACATAACTTGCATAATCTTTCACTGGAATGGGGGGGGCCTGTCTTTCATTTGCATTTTAAAACGTGTCCTGACTCAAACATATTCAGCTAAAGAATTTCAAACAGAGAGAGAAAAAAAAAAAAAAGACAGGGAGGAAGGGTTTTTTTTTTCTGGTACAGTAGGAACGCCAGCTTTATCTGGATGAAACAAGCCAGAGATTAAATTTAGTTCCTCAAAAGGATGGTGAATATCAAACATTACTGCAAGGTTTGGATAAGCCTTGTTTGTTTGGATTCTTATCCATTCCACAGGCAAGAATAATTTTCTCTCCACAAACAGAAATGTTTCCAAACCCAGTCCCTCTTTACCAAACTAAAGTGTTAGACCTAGAGGCAGCAAACTTTCCCCAGATTCTGTTTCCTTCACACAACTTCCCTATCAGCCCCAAAATCTGAGCTCTCCCAAGCTTCCTGTTTTCCACAATTGCGTTCTTACTTTCATTCTATTTTCTGAAGCATACCCCACCACAGCTGGTGTAGCTTCTGCTTGGGAAAATATTATTTTCCTATACTGCTGCTTAATTCCCAAAAAACTGCAGACACCTGAACAAAGAACTCCTCTGAGAACTCTACCATGGTCAATAGATCCTATTAATACTTATCAAAGCCAGACACCCAGTCTTCAAAGCCTAGAAATTGTTTCAAATTCCAGGAGAAAGTGATTTCAAAATACTTCACACCTCCCTTGCCCAACTGTAGGAAAAAAATGTAGCACAGGGGGAAGTAAAAAATGTTCCTTGACTGTCTCATAGCCCTGCTTGCAAATAGCTTAATCCTGAAAGCAAATTTCACTGCTATATTTCCCTTGTGTAGTGGGCAAGATTATTTTGACAACACCTTAAAAGCAATAAACCAAAATTCTTCAATGAAAAACAGCTTTTGATTTGAATGAAGAAATGTTTGAAGAAAATGTTTGCTTTGGTAAGTACTTTTTGGGGTTTCTTTTTCTTTCAAATTACGCCTCTTCAGAACAAGGGACCTGATAGGACACTGGTGGGTGGCAGGTACATGGATGTACTAATAAAGAGTGGGTTTTGCAGTCTGGCACCATTGTCTAGGAATAGGTACTGTATGATTGGGCCCTTGCTAGCAGGTGATGGCAGGAATGGTAGACCCCTGGGGTTATTTTACAAGGGCCAGATCCCTCTGGCCTAGACAAACAACCTGGTGGACAAACACCCTCTAAGCTGGTCCCCCAAATCCTGAATGGAAGATAAGATGCATTCTGGTGATCGCTCCTCCTGATCCAGCTCCTGTCAATGGATGATGAAAACCTGAGAGACGTCCTGGAAAAACCCTAGGATAGTGAAGGACACGGGAGTGCTACTAGATAAATCCCAATCAGTGCGGATGTGGGGTGCTCTCGGATAAGACCTGCTCAAAGGTGACTCCAGGTTGTTGTTTCGAGCTCTGGCTGCTGAGGCTGCTGTGTCTGGGCTTAGGTGTTTGCCTCTCTCCTCTCTCTCCAGTCCATGCTCTCCTGTCTGGCTCATCCTCCCTTTGTTTACTCACCTGTGAGATATATTGTCTCAAGGCCAGATTGCTCGCTTCCCAGAGCAGGCAGCCTGGGAAGCACAGCTGCCTGGGTTATGAGTTAGCACAGTTACGTGCCAATCCTTTTTTAGGATAGATGCACATGAATGTATGGTTTGTAATAAAAAGTGAACAACAAAACACAGGGGTGAGCAAAGACATGGCAGGCGTGCCCTGGTGAGCAAGGACATGGAGGCAAAGAGCCCTGGGGAGAACTAATGGATAGCCCTGTCCCTTTGTCCTCTCCCCTGTGCCACCCTACTCCAGGCCACCACTACCCCCACCTCACCCTTCGGTAATGCTACTAGAGCAGGAGGACAAGAAGGTGAAGGAAACATCTCACCACCTGAGAAGACCCCAAGTGTGCATCCAGGAAGGACACAGAGGGGACCTCTGCTCTTCCTCCTGCTTCTGCCCTACCTCCTGACCCTCCCAGCCACTGAGGGGTTGCCTGAGTGCTGGCTGGAGTCTCATTTCTAGTTCAGTTCAAATAGCGCAGACATGATGCTCACCTGCCCTTCTGCTCCTTTGTTCCCAGGGGAGTAACTAGATGGGCTCTTTGATCATCCGTACTGCAGCTGAGTGTGGGCAGGTCTGTTGTGGGTGGAGGTGTGCACAATTCAGTACTGAGAAACAGATGACCTTCATTCTGGCTAAAAGCAGGAGAGTGAAGTGAGGTCCTGGGAGACAGGGATGGAGATAATGTGTCATTTAGGGCACAACTAAAGCTTTCAGACATCATCTCTATGCATTGAGTTCACACAGCTTGGCCCATCACTGGAGTGAGGGCTTTCCAGAGTCATCTTATGCCCTGTGCCACAGATGATCTGTTCTCTGGTGAATGTTGTGTGGAAAGGTTCTGTCACATAGGTGAGGATTTCAGAGAGGGCCTGTGGAGAACAGAAAATGACATCGTTCTGTCTTGGCCCGCCAGGGAGCTGCTCTGCTGCACAGGTACTGTATATAACATACAGGATGTTAATTCAATTCTCATGTACATTTTGGAGGAGCTGAATGTGGCCTTTGTCTAGTGCTCTGGCTCACTAGGGCTTTTTCATAAGAAATTCTATTTAAATGAAATAGAAAACTTTCCGATAGTTACCAAACACCAGGAGACAATGGCAAGCTATATCTGTTTATCATCATCAGCCATTCATTTATCCTAAGAAGGAATTTCTTGGTGATAATCCTGAGTGAAGGCTTGCTTGTTTGCATGACTGGATGATATGCAGCATTGATAGCACCTTGTTGAACCCTTTGGAGTGTCAAGCTGAAATTACAGGAGAGACATAATAAAGTTTGGGAAGCACTAACAAAAAACCCCATTCTCAGTTGCACCATGAGCATCTTTCCATCCTGGCATAGGAGGATATGAAGAACAAGAACAGATGGACAAAACACAGACATGCCTCCAGCAAGAGGTACTCTAAAGACCAAAACATGTAAATTTAAAAAAGAACAAACAGGAACATATTAGAAGGGATAATGGGAAGAAGTAAGCAGGTGGAAAGTGGTTGTGGTAGGAGTGGGGTGCAGGAGGGCAGCGCCACAGCAAATCAGGAACCTGAAAGCCCACTCAGTGCTGCTGAGCCCTGCACAGGTATGTGCATCATCTTCCCTTAAATACACCCTATGGTCTTCCCAGGCACTATGTGCTGCTGCCTCACACCTTTAGCATCAGAAAGCAATCCCCAGTCCCTAACTTGGCTCTTCCTTTCCTCTGCTTAAGCTCATTAATTATTATACAGCCCCTGGAGATGTGATAATTAGCTCATTAAGGGATAATTTTGCCTGCATAGAAAGCAACAGTTGCAGCCATCATCAGGAGAGAGGAGAGTGTCTGCATGCAGCCATCTCAGTGCCAGATGGAGTCCAGGTTTCAGGTGAAATTTTGCCTAAAAGAATTGACTGAGAAAGGAGGGCTTTTTTTTTCTTAATGATGTTGGATATGTTCCAGGACCTGGCAGAAAAAAGTAATGTTAGATCCCAAAGGAATTAATGCATCAGTTAGCTCCAACTAAATCTTCTAGGGAACTGATAAGAAGGCACAGTAAATATTTTACCAGGGTCTAGGCCAAAATATCTGAACCACTCTGGGGCAAATTAGTGGCTGAGCTCCTATCAAGAGCACCTAGCAGAGCACAGCTCCAAGGACGACACACAACCTTGTTTAACCCCAAGGAGGTGTCAGTGCTTCTGTGGCAAGTTTCCATCGTGCCTCCGGCAAGAAGTTGGGCACAGTCCAAGACTGCTTGTACTTTCCTTCACCAGCACCAAAAAGAATAGCATTCCCTTCCCCCACACTCGCCAGGGCTTCCAGAAGAGCTGGCATTTTCCATTTGCATTTCAGGTGATTTCAAAAATGTGAGCATTTTGTCACCTATTAATGGGAGCTGAGACCTCTGAATCTGTATGTGGGGAGCCATCTGGGGAGCAAGGGGGCTGAAGATAAGAAAACGTCTTTACCTGCTGCTTTCAAGCAACACTGGGGGACTGCTGTGCAGGAGATGAACTGTGGGAACTAGTGTATCATGTATAAAGGTCATGGGGTGAACAGGCAATTAATGAAAACCAGAACTATTATTTTTCTAATCTAAATGATTGCAACAGGTTGGATTCCAAAGAACCCAGTCTACACCAGGGGAAACTGGATCTTGTTGGTCTGCCAGAATGCCTCCAAATGAGGCAGCAAACTGGTAGCTAAACTGATTCAAATGATTTATTCAGGAATTGTCAAACCTTACTGGTAAAAAGCTGTCAGAGAAAAAAAAAGTGTAAAGGAATTAGGCAAATGACTACTCTTACATTAGTACTGGGGCTACAGGCATGTCTATGAGGTGTTTTGCAGCCAGACATTGATACATTGTCTGAATTCTGAACTGATCAGACACTATAGGGTAGCACTGATCCTAAAGTAACCCAAGCTTGGGTTTTTCAAGGTGATAACTCCTTTAAAGCAGCTTCTGCTCAGCTGTGCACACAGAGAGATCTTGAGCATGCTTGCTCAGTGCCTGGGCAGAATGCAAAGTCATACATGGATGTAGCCTGAGAGAAAAGCTTAATTAATAAATGCAGGCAAGGTCCTAGAAGGCTTTATGCTGAACCAGAACACAGGGAAAAGGACATATTCAAAAATGTGAAAACCAAAAAAATATGTAACGTAGAGAAGAGAAACACGCACAGTTATTTGTGACAGTGAGTCCCAGGCATCAGCCCTTGCTTAGCAGGCTGAATTTCTGTAATTAATTAATTAATTGTAATTAATGTGAATGGGTGAAAAATATAGTAGCAATGGCTAAATCAATAGAAGCAAAAAAGCTGTTGAAAGGTTCACACAAATTTGCTTCAGCACCTGGGATTCCCTGCACTAGAGATGGAAAGGCAGATATCTCTGTCTATAGTCAGGGTTTCTGGATGGTCCTGTGGGGCAGGAAGGACACCAGTACCTGAGGAACTTGGTCAATATTTGGAGAAATATGGAGTTCAATACTGTGTACTGCTCTTTGCATTCAGTTTGTGTCCTGGCAGGATCAGGTTCCCCACTTTGCTGGACCCTGATAGGCAGCTGCCCAAAGTGATGGAAACTCTGCTGCTGTCTCTGCCTGGCGTGGATGTTGGCATACAGGCTTCAGGGAAATGGACACTTGGATGGGCTCCTTCTGGGCTGGCTCAGGATAAACGTGGTGGGCAAGAGACAAAAAGAACCACTGCAAACATTCTACCTGTCTTAGGGCTTAAATTTAACTCTTGGGTCAATCAGATCTGCCAGCATGACCCCTTCTGCCAGCATAAAATGGCCTTTGAAGTGGGAAGGGAAATGAGTATGTAACACAAACAAATAAAAATTGGTTGACCAAGAATTCAGGGAGGGCAGTATAACTGCACACAAGACAGAGTTTTGCCTTAACCACCAATTTACCTTGTCTTGAGGGCACTGGAATATGTTAAGAGGCATCCAGTGGCCACAGACGTCTGCTGCTCACAGCCAGGGCCCAGAGAGTGGCGCCAGCACTTGCTCCTCCTTGAGCCCTTCCCAGCTGGCAGAGGTGGTGCCCTTCAGTTCTGCATCCCAGGTCTAAATGTGGCTCTGACAGCCCCTGGGCTGGCCTCTCCCACTCTTTGCTGAACACCTCGTAGGTATGTCTGGTGAAGGGTCCTGGGACTCCTGAAGGAAATCCCACTGGAGCTCAGGAAGATGTGAGGAATCCAGCATCCAGCAACAAGCAACCAGCAACAAGCAGTAGCCACTGAGGATGACCCTTGCAAAGCATGGCAGGAAAGCTGGAGATGAGTAATGTATTTAACTCCTCTACCTGGAAGGGATGTTTTATGGTGGCTTCACTGCAGGCTAAGCAGTCGTGAAACCATAAGGGAAGAAATGCTCTCTTTTTGCAGTGGCAAGTCCCAGACAGAGCATTATGGGAACTTCTGCCATTCTTAGCTGTCTGGAAACATACTTCACTCTTTATCGATGTTAAACAGAGATGCATTTAGAGGGCAAAATTACAGAACTGAACCTCAGCTTTTGGTTGTAGGGTCTCTGATATTGTTTCCACGTTTTTTTTCATTTCCTTTATTTGGATCATTTTCCCTCATGCTGTACTCCACCAGAGCTGCCCCAAGGAGCAAACCGACCTGTGTGAAACTTCTTCAGCCATGCTGCACATCCAGCTTGATGCAGCATTGCTAAACAAAAGAGGGGGCCCAAGGGAGCCATGAACCCCACTGCAGGGCTGGTGCTGTTCTCCAAACCCAGCTTCTGCAGAAAGCTCAGTGCCCATGATGTTCCCTCCTCTGCCTACAGGGACCTCTCTGCAGTCCTGGGAGCTAATTTTAAGGGCTTTGTTGATGGCTATCAAGCTGACTGCAAAGAAAGACTCAGAGGTGTTCAGTTGGTCTGGCATTTTCAACCCATTTTCAACTGATTCAGGCTGGAGCCTCTTAAAGACACAGCTGTCCCCAAAAACAGTGAGGAAAATGTTGCTAAGCCTGCATGGCCAAATCAGAGAAGCTACAGGTCATTGCAGCCCCCAGCTACAGATGGTTAGCTTTTTAACACAAGCTATCTTATCTCATGCTTTAGACTTCAGAGAGGCTGGGTTCAACTCTTGGCGCCCCAGCCAGGAAGTTGGCTGCCTTGGATGCTCTCCAGTGCTTATTTACAGCATACATTTGCAGTGTGGCCATTGATTTATACTCCAGGCAGCCTCCACCCCTAAGATTTAGAAGCAGAGTCTGTTTGAAACAAAACTAAGGTCCACTTTACTTTGCCCTCAGCTAAGCCTCATCCTATCTGGATGCTCAAACACAGGTAGTGGTGGTGGAAAATTTTGGCAAAGGCCTCCAGCAGGATTAAACACCCAAGCAGGAGCAGAAATTTCCAGTCTCTTACGTCAGTGTTTTGGTTCTTCACAAGCATTGAGGCTCTCCAGGCTTTAAAGGAAGTCTAATGGTGCTCCTGGACAGATTTAGGTTCCTAACTTTAGACCCTTCTTTGAGAAATTTGGCCTTTATGATTTGGGCCCAAAGTATTTCTTCATGACACACTGTCATCCTTTCTATTCTGGCACACTACCACCTATTCAAACACACCAGCCATGCTAAAAGAGCCAAATCAAAGAGACTGTCTTTTCTTCCTCCTTTTTTCATGTGGACAATTTCTGTCCTGAGTCACCTTGTCTCCTCTTAAAATGAGGCTCACACACCTAATAGAAAAAATGTCCTGTTTGTTGCATGAAGGGGGAAGTCAGTGCCAAGGCTGGGCAAGTTTTGGCTAGCTGATCTCTGCCCCACAGCTGCAGCTGAGCGTCCCACTCTGCTGAGCTCTTCTTCCAGCACCCCAGCCTTATGGCTCCACTACACTGGCCAAAGCCTGGCTCACACCTGCTTTTCTTCAGCAGATCTCCCTTTTCTTGGACATATGAATCATTGTGAGACATTTTCAAGGATCTGCCTGGTGCTTGGGATCAAAGGCTCGGCACCTTCCTTGCATGTGAACTTGTGCCAGCATTTTCATAAAAAAAATAATTGTATGCCTTGTTCAACAGACCTGGCTAATGGCAGGTTCTGAGAAGCTCCTAAGTACCTGGTAGTGGAGATGTAATAAAACCTGCTATACTTAGGCCCTTGAAGGCACTTCCAATTATAAAAACCTATTTTTGTACCTTTAAAACCATCCTTTTTTAAAACTGTTTTTAACAAAGAGCCTCAACCTTTGAGCTATATATTTTTCTTACATTAAAAAGCCCACATATTGTTTTGCTTATTTTGAGCTGGGCATTTGGAAAAAAACCAAATAGGTTTGCTGGTGGGAGAGCTATTTTTCATGTTTGTGCAAATAGTGAATGGTGTGATTGATAAAAATGAAAGTTCACAAAGGATGCAAAATTTCCCTTTCCAGAAGAGAGTTCTAAGCATGTTTTTTGAGGTGTTTCTGAGAGGAGGCTGCAGGGCTTGTTGTCTTGCTCACAGACAGGAAGGGCTCTCTAAGGCAGGGAAAAACTCTCAGGAGAATCACTGAAGACTTCTTACGCCTTGCCTGGCTCCATGCTCACTTCCAGGCAATGCAAAAAACAATTACCAGTGGGGAACAATATCCTTACTTGACAGTTTGGGAATATGACGCATGAAAAACCAGAAAGAAAGAAAGAACAATCCCTTTTGACTTCAATAGGAGAATGGATACAGAAAGTCTGAAGCATTTTATCTGCCTTCTAAATAAAAAAAGATAGAGCAATTTCACTATCTTTCTTTTCAGCTTAACAAGTGAAATTGGAAAATACAAACTCAAAGACCAGCTCTGCACTGAGAGTCGCTGAGCCAATTCTGTAACAAGAGTGCAATTCAGGCATAAATGTCAAATGTAAATTCATATTTCTTTTAAATTGGTCACGTCCCCTCCTACGTTATAATTTAGTGGGAAGGATGCTGTACTTGGGATGAACATGAAAGAGTAAGAAGTGCAGCCTGATGCACAGGCTGCGATGCAGTTCATGGGGTCCAGTGCCTCACCCCCTGCCTCACTCCTTCTCACAGGGCACCGAATAATAGCGGTTCTGGGGAGCCTCAGCTGCTCAGGGGGCCCAGGCAGTGCGCAGAGCCATATGCACCAAAGCAGCTTTTTGCATGGCTTGATGTGCAGCTATGGCCGGGCACCCCTGGGCAGGCTGTGTTGGGAGGGTGGCTGAGTCAGCGGGGCAGTGAGGATGGCTCTGGGCAATTAGAAGAGGGAAAAAAGGCGCTGTGTTTCCTGCCTGCTTGGTGCAGCACAGCGCTGTGAGTGGCCTGTGAGCTCGGGGCCATGTCCATGCTCATGTGCCCTGCCCCATAGGCTTCTGGAGTCTCTATGGACAGAGTCAGCTCCAGACTGTCTCTGCCAGTACTCGCACGTTTGAACCACTTATGTGTCTTGGCGTAGAAACAAGCAGTTGACATAAGGGACAAGGGTCATGGCTTGGTGACCAGCCTTGGCAAGGTGCTGCCGCTCACACAGATGGAAGGCTGTACTGAAACACAATGCTCATGTGGCCAAAAGAATAGAGAACAATGTACATTGGTGTGTGGAGGGTTTTTAGAGGTGGCACCAAAAGTGGTTGATTTAACCAAGAGGTGATGATTGATTCAGCACAGACGGGTGGAGATGCCTCTGGCAGAGCTTTATCCCATCACCTGTCATTCCTTGGCTGCTGACCTTTCAACAGCACACTTAGGAGTCAGGGATAGATTAGTACAGGTGGCTTTATCCATTTTTTTTGTGGTATGGGGCTGTTTGTAGGTTCCCCAGAGAAAACCAAACCCAGAGAGACATCAAACAAAAGCAAGACCAATGCCAAAGGTAATATTATCCATATGTGCTTTTCGATGCTTTGTATCAGACATGGGTAGGGAAGAGCAGCATCAGTACACAGACTTGAGGTGACTTGATTCCATGTGTGGATAAGGTGGATGTGGGTTCCTGGTTTATTGCTATTTCTCCAAGTGCTCCTTTGTCCTGTGAAATCTCTCCCCAGGCCAGTTGTGAGGCTGTGTGCAAGGTGTCCTGCTGAAACCCATGTCAGATCCAGTAATCCTGCAAAAGGATAAGTGACTTGCTCTGGCACTGCAGACTTTGGGTATCTCTTGGGAATTGGGAACTTTTGTGGTGTTGTGGTAGGTTTTGGACATAATTGAGGGAGGAGACATAGGGAGAACAACAGCTTTTACTGGATGAGATGTTAAGGGTGGAGAAAAATAAGTGAACTTTTGTCTATAAATGTCCTTCCTGAGGGGTGCCCGAATGCTTCCCTGTTTTTTCTGCCCATATCTGTAGGTCCAATGAAAGCTGGTACTGGCCCCTCCGAAACTTGCTGTGGGAGCTGAAAGGCAGCTTGAAAAACCAAACCAAAGCAACAATGTGTAATTGCCTGTAATCAGAGACAATGTTCTCTTAGCTCAGTTTTTCAGTCAAGCAGGATAAACTCTGACACGTTGCCCACAGCTGAAATCAACTTTTGGCAACAGAATGTGGCAAAGCAAAGAGCACCTTATAGTGTCTATGACTGGTACTGCTAAAGCTGCCCCTGCTCTGGTCTTCTCCTCAGCTCTGCTCGACCGAAGACAGGGCAGTACACTGTAAAGTGCTGCTTCCAACAGAATGCAGTGGAGAGTGCCTCCAGGAAAAATCTCTGCATTTATATTTCACCAACAGTGATGTACCTCCTGCTGTTCCTAGGCAGACTAGGGGGCATGTCAGCCAGAGGAAGAGAGGAAGAAGGAGACCAGAAACGAGAGACACAGGAGGAATCCAGACAGAGACCGGCTCAGCTGAGCTAAGATCTTCTTGGCTTGGTGGATGCCTGACCTGCCAGGGGATGGTCAGCATGCACTGAATGAGGAGGGCGGCTACAAGCACTCACACGATCTGGCCCAGCAGAAGGGAGGTGACCTTGACAGACTGCTCCAAGTGTCAGGGTAGCTGGTGGCAGGACAACAATTGGAACTATGTCAAGGAGCATGGATCACTCCAGACGGAGAAGGAAGCATGAGCCATAGCAACTGATCTTGTTTATAACTTGTATTTCTTGGTATGTGAGTGACAGGAAGGCAGGAGGTGTCTGAGGCAAGGAGCTCCTGCCTACACACAAGAGTGGCTGGTTTAGTAAATTTGCCTACTTGTTGCCTAAAACACTCCCACATGTATGTGCTTTACTATCATCTCTAGTCATTATAGATACACCCATAGGTATATAGATGTATAGATATATAGATTATATAGATGATAGATACAGATATATAGATATATAGATATATGGATATATAGATATATAAATATATAGATATATAGATATATAGATATATAGATATATAGATATATAGATATATAGATATATAGATAAGCCAGTCAAGTTCCACTGTGCAATGGCCTGCATCTAATCACATTTCTGCCATACTCTTTGGTATTCCCAGTGCTCTGCAGCCAGTCTTCAGTGCATGAGTACTTGCATCTATTTTCCTTGGGGTTAGCATGTTGAAAGCCTAGGAGCTGCAGACTCTAATTTCCATCCAAAAGACTGTGGTGGAAACCTGGAGGGGAGTAAAATACAGGTTGTATTGCAGCAGCACAATTTCAGCTGTGTGTTGTTTAAAGCTGTAGCATTTCTTGGAAAAAAAATGTGGTCAATGATAAACTATACCTTAAAACAAGAACTAAGGGCTTCTAGAGGGGAAAATATTCTCTAAGACCTATTTTAGTGTTGCTGGATGTGCAGCTTGTTCTAAACACCCAGACCCTTTTAAGTGCACTCATCAGTAAAACCCACTTCCTTCATCCCTGGGACAATAGACCAATAAATGGGAATATCTCTCCAGGACCCTCCATAACTTGGAGCAGCATTAGTCATTCTGTAAGCCAGACAGAATCCAGGCCATGCAACATGCAGAAAATCAAAAATGAAATGAAATGAAATGAAATGAAATGAAATGAAATGAAATGAAATGAAATGAAATGAAATGAAAAAGGAAAAGGAAAAGGAAAAGGAAAAGGAAAAGGAAAAGGAAAAGGAAAAGGAAAAGGAAAAGGAAAAGGAAAAGGAAAAGGAAAAGGAAAAGGAAAAGGAAAAGGAAAAGGAAAAGGAGAAAAAATAAAAGAATACAAAATAATAGCTTTTCACCCAAATTTTCATCAGCTGAATGTGAGCATTATGGCTAAGCTGAAGGAAACACTTGGTGTTGTTCAAAGAGGGTAAGTGACCAGGGAAGAAGGATATCCTTACAATTTTCAGTAAATCTGCAGCTCACACAACTAAGCGCTGCTTCATGAGACCAGGGAAGACCATGGCTCTCATTTCTGCTCAGAGTTCAGCAATACCTTTATGAAATTCCTTATTCAAAATCCACTGAAACCTTGACAAATGTCTCCTACCTACCTGCTTGGACAAATGTTGGTTGTGGATCCATCCTGGGCCATTTTCCTTGGTCTACCTGCGGCAAGTCTGTACGAGCTTTTAGTAAAAAATTGCTTTTTAAGTATAATTCAGTCTGATTTAGAAGGGCTTTGGCAAAACTGCCTCCTGCTCTAAAAGATTTCTCCATTCTATTATACATATGCTTTAAAATATTTTGCCTGTTAATTCTCCTGCTCCTTTTTGGGGAGGATTTTTTTTTTTTTTCCCCGAGTGCTTGACAGTACTCCTACAGGCTGTTCCCTCCACAGTGGAAACAAAGAGACATCCCAGCCCTGTGCCTTGAGAGCCCATAATTGAGCTGTGCCTGAAATAGGCTGGAGTGAGAGATGTCAATAATGCCAAGAACCACCAGACAGAAGGCTGCTATGGTACAACATCTGGTACCACTTCAAGGAACTAGGGGATGGAAAAGAGAGAGCACTGTGAGCATTGTCTCATTCTCTTATTTATTATTAGTTATTTTACTGTGCTAAGCACAAGGCATCAGAAAAAAAGCACAATAAACAAACAAAGAAAGAAAAAACCCAAAGGTCTGGAAAACAGTACTCCTAATAAAGTCACAACTCAGTTATTGAGGTTGGGTGGGGATGGATGGTTGGTGTCTCTCAGACTTGGAGAGAGGAATCAGCCACAACATCTCTCTTGCTTGCAGTGATGTAGCAAAGAAGGGTGCTCTCCCCACAGGGTGGTGACACAGTGAAGGCACTACAGCAGAGTCCCACCAGTTTCTGTAGGGCAGACCTGTGCAGCCTTCAGCACTTTCCTGGGATGCTACAGGAGTCCTCCAAGTCCAAGATGAAGCTCACTGTGGGGTATCACAGAGGACAGGAGGTGTGGAGGAGGTCGGGATGCACTTGAGGGTAGAAATCACAGGGCACTTGGTGCATTGCTCAACTCAGGAAACCCCTTTGGTCATGTTTGCTGAAATCTCAAGGAATATTTGAATAAAAAGATGACTCCTTTCAAGTCTATGTCTAATACACTTTCTCTAAGTGTATTACTATGTGTAATACTCTTTTCCGTAAATATTTCTTGCCAGGCAGAAAATAATTAATGGAGTAAACGAGACACTAGCCTGATCTCATGTACCTAATAACTTTTGACAGCCGCAGAAATAGCAAGGGACGACAAGAAGGTGTCCAGTTCTTTCCTGACCTACAAGGCAGATCAGCACATTTCATTCATGTTTCTCAGTGATTTCTGATCCCTTCCTACTTTGAAAGAGGACTGGACTAAGTCACTTTTCGCAGTAGGGTCCTATCCCAGAAAAAGGTAATCTGACTATAGGATGCTGGTGCCTAAATTTCTCACAGTAAATAAGGTGATCAGGAATAGGAAACAACCCAAGTGATTAGACTTGGAGGCTGTAAAATATTCTTCAGAGAACGGAGAAGACAATCCTGATCTCACTCTTTTAGGGCTCTTTTTCACCCTTCAGTAAAAAAAGGAGCACATGCTCTACAGGCAAATTGATTCTCCAAAAGAGTAGAAGTGACTGACAGATCCAGATAAAATGGCAGTCACTCAGAAGTGATTCTTCTGTTCCCCTGCAGACTTTTGTGTCTTTGGAACCCTTGGATTCAAATATCCCTGGCCGATGCAAAGCTCTTCCAGCAAGTTTTCCCATCTCTTCCTGTTTTTTGTCTCCCCTTGTTTAAGATATTCCTTCTTAAAAACAAACTTGGTTGCTTCTCTTGTACTGGATTCTTGCACTCTCTATTTCTATGTGGAAGAACTCTCACAACTCAATTGCTGTGCTGGAAACAATCGTGAGTCCTCATCAGTATAGAGTTCTGCTAAACTACTCAACAATCCATTCCTGTTTTCCATATACTGTTTCAGAAAGACGAGTCCAAATCCATTGCGAAAAATACAATCACAATTGCTGGTTCTAGATTGGTAAGGCAGAATTCCCTGACGACTCAATCTTTTAACAACTCCTCTACAACCAGGTATCATCTCTACTCGTGCTCAGGGCATTGCAGTTTTTCCTACCTCGGCTGCATGGCAAAGGGGATTTATCTGCAGGACAATTATACTGGTCCATTCTTAAAACTCATCTTTTACTATGATTTCTAGAAGGAAATAAGCCATTGTTTCTGGTACTTCAGAGTCATACTGTCTGCTGAGATCCGTGTTCAATACATACTGTTATTCCTGCAAGAGAAATCTCTGCTGCTGCTTTCTGTATTTCAATTTCCTGTTAGTCTTACCCATTTATTGTAGAACACCTCTACCATGTAACAAGTCCACAAGCAAATTACTTCAGCTTTTGGAAGGCTGCATGATGGTCAAATCATGGCAGCGTAAATTGTTTGAAACCAGGAGCTTTTTACAACATGTCTGCACAGGTCCTTGCACAAGAGGAGGCTGTCGAGATATCCCTGCCAGCCTGGTGATAACACACAATGCGGTGCCAGTAGGAGCAAACTCCACAGCGGTGTGGGAGAGAAATGGGTTTTAGTAGGGACTTGAGTCACCAGGTTCTTCTGTTCTCTCTTTCAGTTCTGCTTGCGGCCCTGTAGTGATGATGTGGGCTATCCTTTCTCAGCGAAGAAGAGGTGACAGAAACTTCTATCAGTAGCTCTGGCCACTGACAAATATTCCATAAAAATCAGAAATATCTTGGACTGTTACAGCAGAGCAAGTGAGCAAAGCCCTCCCCAAGATTTACTACCCCATTTAAAACTCTTCTGATGTGTATCTGTATCCTGGGTGTGAAAAGAAATGGCTGTGCATGTGATGTGTCTCTGGGGAATGCATGTGAGAAGACACAGACCAACAAGAAATGTGGTTCCACCTTTCTTATTCCCTGTGGAGCCATTGGCTCTGACCTGTGCCAGTCAGATATGGTTATTGTTGGCCATTGAGTGCCACTCTGTGGGAAAGCAGTGCTCTCATACCCTCGACATGCTCAATGAGAAGGTGTTGGTTCTCACAGTGTTTTAAAAGAAGGTACAAGTATTTCCAGCTTATTGAAACATTTGTTTTGACTTTTATAACACTTTATAAAAGTCTTTGAGTTTTGTCTATTAGGTTTCCATGCCATAATATTATGACGGGTCATGGCTTAATAGTCTTACTGTTTTGACTCCAAATCATGCTGTAACATGGGTTAAGCTGATGAAATCAAAATGAAATGAATATTTTATTTTGACAAGATTGTGTTTCTCTTTCATTTGTTTGATAAAGTCAAAGCAAAAGTGTCAGCAGGATTTTTCCACGGTGCAGTCTCAAAATTACATTTTCTCATCCAGGTGTGGATTTTGAATGGGCACCATAACCTTGTTTTGTGCTCAGATCTTAATGGAAATATTTTACATGGATAGCATCTCAGAGTAACAGAATCTACTTGACTCTTCAGCAGTTCTAAAGAGCCTGTTGCAAAAGTACAATCTTGGACTATACTTTGAAGAATGCCACCTTCTACTGTGTAGTTCCCAGTCACCTACCCCTTCTGTTCGGCCAGCAGGAACCCAGTCCAGAAACAGACTGAGAATGAAGAACTCCTGAAAAATTGGGGGTTGTGTCCTGTTGGGTCAAGGAGCCTCCAAAATACAGAATAAAATTGTCCTAGAATAGCAGGGTTTCTGTAAGGGGTCAGTGGTGTAGCCATGCTCTCTGTGGCTATAAGTCTGATCCAGTTTTTATTCATGTAGCACCCAGAAAGCACTATCTTTTCATCCTCTTCCTAGTCCTTGCTTCTCACATAAAATGTTAGGTAAGTGTTTGTTCCTGCTTTTCCCTCCCCATCTTTGTCTACTAGGACTGAAGTGTTTCTGAGACTGATACTTAATTGCTATGTGTACAGAGCACCTGGGGCACTGTGGGGGTCTTGATCTCTACTTCTGCTGACTGATAAGGTATCCCTTCTGCTGTGAAGTTTTTTATTCTGAATACTGACTTTCATGGTAATATATTTATTTCCCTTGTTTATTCCATCTCTTTTTTTTTATCCTCCAGAGCTTCCCTTTGTTTGTTTGGTTGTGCTCTGATGCACAGGTATTTATCTAAATGGAGTCTGCTGTATTTGTACCAGCCCAGGTAGCAGGTAAGATGCAAATATCAGACACCTCTTTACACATCCCCAGTTATCCAGAATGACTGATTTATTGCTTTCTCCCTTATCAGCTTTTCTTTCTCATAACTGGGGGTCAGCTTGCATGGACTAACACCTTCAGGGAGGCCCTATTTCCTATATACATCAGCTTTACTGGTTTCTTATTATCTCAGCCCTATCTGAACCTTTGTTCAATTCAAGAGGTAATTAAACTCAAAGCCAAAGCAAATGTCAGGGTGATAATGAGACAGATAAGATTAAAAAGAAGTCTTTTATTTTTATTTTTTTAAGACCTTACACATACCTGAAGTGCCTGTTGGCCCACAGCCAGTGGAAAGTTTCCTTTCTTGCTTGGATATAGTCAGAAAAATGACCATGTGAAAAAAATGGCACCACCTCACTCCAGGTGTGTGCTGCTGAGAACATCACCTACCCGGGAAAGCACTCAAGCATATAAGTATTTGCCCTGAAATTGTTTACTTGTATGCTTAAATTTAAGCACATGCTTTAGTGTTTTGTTCAACCAGTGCCTCAACCCAATGTAGCTGGAGTGGGTGTAATTCAGCAGGTGCAATTCCATTCATTTCTTTAATGCCATGGAAGTCACTTTGGGCTGTAGCCATTGCCTTCAGTCTGCTACTCCTGCTGAAACCCACAGTGATTGCCAGGGCTTTGCTGTGCTGCCCAGTTTGCAGGAGAGCTCAGAAATCACCTGGTCACTCCTTTGGGCTGCACAGTGCCATGCATCACCTGCTAGACTCCACCTGTCTCTGCATTGTTCTGGGATGGAAAGATGGACATGATAAGCTCTGCTCTGGGATAAGTTTTTTTTTCAGCAGAAGCCTGCAGTGGCTCAGAAACTACTTTTGGGGGTTTGGATGTTGAGGGCTCTCTCTGCTTCATGGGCTGTCCATGCTTCCTTATGCTTTTCTGTATTGAATGAGTTTATAATCTGAAGCAGGCCTATGGTGTAATTTTCAGAGGCTGGGGTGGAGAAGCCTCTAATCAAAAAGTGCTGCAGTTTTCCAAGGGAGCTTCAAAGCTCTCTGCAAGCAGGAGAGCCTGTGAAGGGTACACATGTTGCTGGCTAGGCAAAGTTAAAGTTTTACTTTAGCCCATGTGTTTTTCCACTGGGTATTTTTATCCTCTGAAGTCTACTGTACTTGGTATGTACTGTAAACACACTCCTGTTTTTCTCTCACATATGTTTACTTTGCAGCTGGGGGAGCACAGCTCACCATGCTGGGTGTTGGTAACTGGCTGAAAGTGAAAATGAAGCACCAAAGCACCAAATCACCGGTGTATCCTGACTATCTTCTCTGGTGACCTCACTACCTTGGAAGCCTGCTCTCTGCTTCCCTCCTGTCACAGGGCAGATGCACCTGAGATCCATGCTGTCCTCAACATCCCTTTTGCAGTCTGGCTCCCATTCCGCTCTGTTGCCTCAGCAGCAATGGGTTCTCATCTGCCAAGAAAAAGTTGTCCAAATAATCCTCTCATAGAACAGGTGAGAAGAGAATTCATTATCTCATATCTGAATGCTGTGTAGAGGCAGTAAGAGAAACATCTCTGTGCTGAGATCACACAAAGAGCCAGTGAGGGAGTCAGGAGCTGAAGGCTCTGCATCAATGCAGGACCTCTCATGGCCTTTCAGCAGCTTGCAGTATTTTGAGGTGGATGCTAGCTGCCAACAGAATGATTCCACAGGGCTCTGCATCTTGAAGAAAGATAATGAAAATGGTGACACCAAGGTCAAGTAATTATGTAAGCAGTAAAATTTATTAGACTCTTTACCATGGCTCTGTCCTTTAGGGACTCTTTGATATTTGCCAATATGGCCAAGTTCCTCCCAGAACCTTTACCCTGAGACAGGTGAGCAATTTTTTTTTTTTTTATTCCTTCCTTAACTAGATGCCAATTTTTAGAAAGCAGGTAGAAATTCAATGTCTCTTGAAATTCTCTTTTCTTTGCTGCTGGGCGCAGAAGCTGGGAGGGTGGGGAGCTACTAGGCTCCAATACTTGCATGAACATTAATCTGTCAAGATACCAAACTAAAAAATATTTTTATGGAGCTCTGAAAATAAGCAAGCAGATAGGAAGCAAGGGAAGACACTGGTTGGAAAAGGTCAAGTTCATCACAAAGCACTGCTGTTACAGGTACACTTCACCCTGTGAAGAAGCCTTTGTGCTTTGGGTGAAGCTTTGGTCTGCCTAAAAAACTATCTCCTCTCCAACATTGTGGGGTGTGTTTGACTGAAAAACAGTAAGTTACACCAGTGGGTGCTCCTTTCCTGCTGTAATATAAGTTACAATAATTTTTAAAATTCTCTGAAAAAAATTATTTATTTCATCAGCCTTCTATTATTTATTGACTGCCTTACTTCAGAAAATATCTAGGATAGAAAAGTTTAATATAAAGGCATGAAAAAATATCTATGTAATTTTGAATATATATAGATTGTGAATATATATTTAACTGTATTATATTATAAATATTAGGTTGAATACATAAAAGTTTATATAAAGCCCCTGCAGAAAGGACCCAGCTCACAGCTTGAAATCTGTTGAAATAGTTGCCACATATTTATTACTCATAAGGAAAATGTCTTTTTCTAAATGGTTTAGAAAAAGAACAGTGGTCAAATAGAAGAGAATCACTCCTTCAAATAAACAACTAAGCCCACACGTTTAGGAGATGTGGTTCTTGTCATGTCTGGGACAATACTAAAGAAGTAAAATAAAATTTGCCTGGATATTTGCTGCTTGAAACTTTCTCCCTGGGGTAAAACTTTTACCTGGGGTAAAAAACAAGCAGGCTTCACTCATAATGGTGGGAAAGTCCTTTAAGTTCCTGCTGCCTGTCCCTGGATGGATTTGCCAAGGGTGTGCTTATAGGCAGCATTACATATGTGAAGGACGTCCCCACTGTGGAGAAGGTGTGGGGTCTCTCCCTGATCCCAGTGTCTTGGTCCCACCCAGAGCAGATTCTGGAGGTCCTGAGGTCAGGACACAAACCACAGTCTCCGCGGGAGAGGTGACTCACTGTGAGACATTGCATGCTGAGAGGCAAAGCTAATAAATGCCACTCTGGGAAAGGTGGGCAGAGGTACAGTGCATGGCAGACACCAGGCAGTCCACCTCCCTATGGTGGCAAGAGACAGGGACTGAGGTGGTTGCAGTGTTTCCAGCACCACAAGGACATTCAGATCATGCTGAGGGCAAAGGCACCCACTCACTGCCATGACCAGGGGCTCTGCAGAGATGGGTAAAATGTCCTCGGGATCAGGACTTCCTTTCACCAAATGCGAAAGCCCAGTCAGGAAAATTACATTGTTCTTCTATGAACATACTTCATGGCAGCTGCTGCAGCTGAGAAGGCTCCTGAGCAGTGGGTGTATTGCAGCAAAGCTCTCCTTCTAACTCCAGTTTTTCTTTGCTTCCAGCCTCTGTGCAATGGGTAAAAAATGGTGAACCAGCCTGAAGTTAAGTCTGTTTGGTGTGTTCCCTTGCTCCTAGACCCTGTCTAGTGTGGTGCTGTGAGAGTGGCCCCCAGGATGGCTGGACTGAGTTCATTGTTGATGTCAGAGAGGTCTGTCTGGCTCAATTAAGCACCAGCTGCCAGCAGATGCTGTAGAAACAGGGGAGCTCAAGACTGTAGGAAAGAACTGAGTAAGATGAAAGCCAAAAGGTAGAAGTTTCTGTAGATCCTTTTCTTTGCTATGGCTTCTTTTCTGTCATAAAAACTCTGCAAGATGTTTAAAATGCCTGTCATGCACTTCCTCATGCAGTCTGTGATGCCTGGTATTTCAGCGGAACAATGGGATCCAGCTCTTACTGTTGCAGTGTATCTACACAGCTCGGGGGAAGGCACTTGCACCTCTGCTCATGAAAGATCCTGTCATGGCACTTGGACAGGAGTTGAGCTGAAAGGGCTCCACAAAGATGAATGACTCTTTCACTTCAACCCTTGCTTTGTACAAGAAACATATATTGTACATCTCATACAAAAGCACAAGAAATTATTTATTTCCTGAGACATCAGGAACTGAAGATCGAGGCAACCAGCTGATTACACCTGGTATTGCAAAATTGGAAATAGGAAACTGCTGCTGTGTTTTGGGGAGTATCTCCTGGCCTTTTCAGCATGGGGCCACCCATTTCTAGGTGAGGGTGAGATGCTGATGACCAGGTTGTAAGATGTGCCTTTGCCTTTCCTTTGGTGCACATATAGAAGTCAGCTATGAGCACCATGAGATCTGGTCATGCAGCTGCTGATACATATAGACAAAAAAGAAGATGCAAATTTCTGCAGTAGAAATGGTGGGATCAACACACAGCTGAAAAACTGAGACAGGCAGCATGCCCGTGACATCCATGGATTGAAAGTTATAAGCAGAATGAGGCGCTGCATGAAATCTGCCATTCACCTCATGAGCTGCCAAGAGTGGTATTAAAAAAAAGCATAGTCTTGAACATGTTATGGAGCTTGGGATCAGATTTTCAAGGTTCCCGTGGAAAATCAAACCAGCATTAGTTTGATTTTCCAGTCCATCTAGGGTTTGGTTAAAAAAACATTTTCCATGGCTCTATTCTCTGGCCAGGAGCAGAACAGCAGATGTGCAAATCTGCAAAGCAGTTTCCAAGGTATCTCCCGAACACAGCATCCTGTTGACAGCCCTTAACACAGATATTGCCTCATTCTCCTCACATTGCTGAGCTCTAGAAGGAGTTGCATTTCCCTTGAAGCATCTTTCTAAGATTATCATGAAAAGCTTGAGTAAAGAAACAGGCAGGACATAACCACCTGTATTTTACTTTTTGGTGATACATCAGGACAAATCTCAGCTGTTCAGAAATAAATGGTGGTCCTGTGTAGTGGAAAGGGCAGGGTAGGTGGAGGAGCGCTGAGAGAAAGGGCTGACTAAGAGAATAGAAAAAGTTTTTAAGCCTATCCATCTTCCCTAATATTGCTTTGACACTCTTATTTTTCTCATAATGGGCCATATCTCTTGCCCAGTTTCAAGTGATTTCAAGTTTTCGTTTCACTTTACAGTTTGTTTTACTTTACTTACAGGGTGAGTTAACCCTCCTTTTAGCAAGCTATTTTATTTACAATCACCCTAGCAAAGAAAGAGAAAATAGAAAACTGTTTCAATGACAGCTTTCCTTCCTGAGAGCTCTGAGCCTAGAAACCTGGTGGAAGCTGCACTGACAGAAGTTGTTTTCTCCTAGTCTGAGCCCTGGGGTCACCTGCTGTTTCTTGTGGAGGAAGAAAAAACTTTCCTCTCTTTGGGGAGAGGAAACATCACCTCACCCTTCTGCCCCCAAAGCTTGGCATCCTTAAAACTGTTTTAGAATGGGTTGGTAGGATTGGTTCATTTATGCATCCAATGTCTCAGCAGAGACATTAGTTTAACACTTGGGAAAATGAAGAATGGAAATCTTTTCCTCTCTGTGTCAGCCAAAAAGAGCTCAGAGACGATGGGAAGAGCCCATGGCAGCACACTGGTGATTTCTTGCATGGTGAGGTGTCATATACAAGGACCAGGAATCCCTGGTACTAACAGAGAAAAGTATGAGGGGGGATCCCACAATCTCTTTTAACCTGAAGTGTGAGGGGACAGTGGAAACCCAAAACTACATTCTTTCTTTAAAGTCACACCAGGATCTTCTGTAGTAGGTCTGTATGCTATTCATGTGGGGGTCCCTGTTGACATCCAAGACAGTTTCCCATAAGGGGAGCAAACTTTGCTCTTAAACACTTGAGGGTGAACTATGTAACCAAACTCTTCCTGGACCTGGTCTTAACAGAGCCTCAGAACCCACCTCAGTCAGTGCCAGAGGATGTCACTTTTTGGCTCAGGCCTAGAGGAGTATTTCTGAAGCCACTGTTACTCTGACAGATTTTTTTCTTTGTCATTTTAATCAATGACAAGAAATTTTTGAGGAAAGGTTTCATTCTTTTCCACTCCTTGGGAGTTTTGTAACTAGTCACAAAGCAAATTCAGCCACCTTATTTGCACAATCTGACCAGAATCACTGAGAAGCTAAACACATTCAAAAAGAGGACCATGTGAATGTTCTGTTCATTCTGAGGACCCTTTCTGCAAGAAATGTGTGAGTGAGACTCCTAGCCAGACCTGCAGTTCTGCTGGGTCATCATCTCCAGTACAGACCAATACAGATGTTTTACAGGAAGGAATTATTTTCTTCAGCAAACCCATTAAGAAGACTTTGGCTTGAGCTCAGAAGGTTTTATATCCTTTCTGTGCCTCTTAGATGCATATGTTCTTTGCCTAACAGATATATTGGTGAGTCCTGGGGAGAGGTAAACAGAAGAGATAAAGACTCTGAAGCTCAGAGCTTGTTTGCCTGGTGTCTGTTTGAATGACATACAACAAAGCTTTATTAGCACAAAGCAGCAAGGTCTGCATGTGGCCAGAAATCTCTCCTGCCAGTTGTCTCTGCATAGTCCAGGCACTCACTCCTTATCCCTGGTTTATACAGCTGGCCTGAGGACCACCCCAGGTAACAAAGAAAACATCAGCTCTTGAAAGATCCCCTGGGAATAGAAAGATGTTGTATTATTTACTCGTCTGGATTTGTGTGTGTGTGTGTGTGTGTGTGTGTGTGTAATAAGGAGCCCAGTGCTCGCTGGACTCCCGAGGCTGGAATTTATACAGACCAGCATTTGGCTGCTGCAGTTTATCTTGAATGCAAGAATAATAAACTCAGCTGACAGGATGATGTATGCAAAGCATCTTCTCCTCCCACAGCGTGTGGTAGAGGTGTCTGGTTTGCAGGGAATCCTATTATTAAGTGATTAGCCTTGCGACATTATCGATATCAGATTGCTTAGGGGCTTTGTGGGATGAGCAATACAGGACTTGGTGTCCATCTGTCACAGTAGCAGTCAGATACAGATGGTGGTGGGACAACAGTACCTGTGTAGGTGAAATAGACATGTGGGTTTGTCACATGAGGAGTCCCAGAGATATTTGAAAAGCAAACAAAGTTGCACCTTCTTTTTCATTGTTCTGTTCAGAGATAACTTCTGCTACGTTGTTTTAATGGCCCTCTTTGTCTCGTCCTTTCTTGTCCAGCTACTGGCTCTCATTCAGCAAGAGCGAAAACAAAAACATGCCAAACACCACTGAATATTGCATTTTCTTGACTTTTCAAGCAAGGGTGATTTATTCACCCCTAATTAAGTTTCAGCATCCGGGCAGCTTCAGTCTCCTCTTTGTGCTTCTGCCAGTTCAGATGGTAATTCTGAGATATTAGGAAGCCTGGATATTTTTTCATCGCCAAAGGAAGATCCTGAAAAGACCATAAAAAACCAACAGCTTGCTGTACTGAGTGTGTTAGACCCTGAATAATCATTAAGGCTACATGGCCAAAGGCAGATCAAGTACTTCAGCGGGTTTGATTGTAACTATTTAACTCTATTGTGCTTACATTATAAATAATGCTCACCCATTGTATAATGCAAAATGTCCTTCACAGCCACACCTCACCATGCATGCTTCCTCTTGTTGATACTTTATCTTGCCCTAGCTGTGGCACCAAAATCCCCCAGGTAAGGGCCTGCTGTTTGAAGTTCATTATATAAATTTACTGTATTGTATACTAGAGTGATTATAGTGGATTGTATATCTGTGGGAATTATTAGTCCCTGAAGTGCAACTGCTCCCATGACACAGCATGACTCTCAGAAGAGGGAATATTAGGCCAAGTACAGTCAGTGCTTGTAAGAAAATTTGGGTCTAATCCATCATGTCCACATGGAACGGGCTGGAGTCTAGATTCTAAAGCCTTTCTAATTCCCTTACCTCCCAGTAAGTCTTTGGTGTCCTGAGGGGCAGACTAAGATTTTGATCATGTGCTCCTGGGAGGTAGAGCTTTTAATCCTGTGATCTGGATCACAGAAAAGCAGACACTTCCCTGATCCCACCCATCTCAAAAGTGAAGAAAGATATGGTTGCAAAAATCCAGGCTGTTCTGACTAAAATGTTCCTGTGCTGTTTTAACTGAAGGCAAAGTCTCTCTAAGCATTGTTTTCAAGCTTGGAGCAGCTTGCAGAAATTCATAGAGCAGTTGTGGAGGGAGGCAGCAAGACCATAGACCTAAACTGGTCTGAAAGAGAGAGACTTGAAAACTTGAACGCTGACCTCCACTTCATGAGGGTAGTTTCACCCAGTGAAACTTCCTGACTTCTGGCTTACTTCTTACTGGTGTTTGACACCTCTCTAAGTGGGCACACTCACTTCCTCCTTTATGTGGATCCATTGTGGATCCTCTAAAGCCAGGGCACTGGTTCAGCTTGTCAAGGACTTCACAATTCATATATAGTGTTTGAGTATGTAAACTTTCCTGCAGTGACAAGAAGACACTGCTATCTAACATAGAACATTACATGGCCTAGAAAACCAGAAAGTCAGTTCAGGTTTCTGAAATCCCTTGCTCTCTGTGTTGCTTCACACTTCTCAAAGATGTGGGAGATCCTACAATACCACCTTTCCTCTACCTAGGAGGACATGTTTTTTGGGAAACTGGACTTGGTCCACTGAGGTCAGTGGGAAGTCATCCAGTGGTTCTAATCAGCTCTGAAGTAGGTCCTGGAGGGGCATATTGCAACTCAGTGATGTTACCCAGATCCTTCATTTGCATTTTGTCTTGTCCTCTGCTTCCAGTAATCTGTTTTCTCTCATGGGGACAGATTTATCCTAGCAATTTAGAAAACATCTTCTGCTTCTTTTTTTTTTCTTTTTCTTTTATTTTTTTTTTTTATGAAATCCCTTGTGCTATTTCTTCATCCCCTGACTTCCTCTGCACAAAAACCACCTTTGCTTTTCCTTCAGCATGTTTGCCCCTAAGCCACCCAAGTTACAAACCATCTTTTTCAAATAACCAGCTTCATAAGCAAGTCACAATGTTGTTTTTTCCACAGTAAACTCCAAAGAGCAGAAGTTAGCTGGTGGGACAGGATCAGCACCACTTCTCTGTTGGTTTGGGTTTGTGCCATCATGTATCATACTTGGCCCTGAGCGTGGCATTACCCTTCCCACATCACCCAGCCCACATCTTGCAGAGCTGGAAAATGGAGCAAGAGTTTTATCTGAGCTTTCAAATATTTTGCATTGTGGGCGGCCTGGAGCAGATCGCATCCTAATGGACTGATAGGCCAATTTGGGCTTGCTAACTGCCTTTTTAAGGATAAGAAATTAGCTGGGACAGAGAGGAGCAAAATACTTTGGAATATATATTTCATTCTCTGCTAGCACTTCTGTGGAAGAGCCAAAATGGATATCGTTGTCACTCAAATTTCCCTCTTGTTGTTTACTTCCTCATCCCTGCTCCACAAGGCCATGCTCCCAGTGAGTGTGCAAGTGTGCTGCTCTGCTGACCTCATGGAGAGAAGGTAGCAGGCACTCAGTGAGGCTGTGCACCTCCACTTTCCACAGGGCACACATCCCAGGGAGAGGATGGGGACTTGGGCTGACACTGTTCACTTCATCCAGTGAAGTGGAGACCGTGCATGGTCTCTGTGGGCAGCAGAAATGAAGCTTTGCTCCTTGTACATATAGGATGTAATCCATGTCAATAGAGTACAAGGAAGGGTGGCTGGCATATAAATGCAGACATTTTGCTACATAACCACCAGGTTATGCCCATCAGGTGAAAATTTCATTGTAGTCAGCTGAAGGGACCCCATACTCTTAGGAGCCCAAATCACACACTACATGGTCACAGAAGGGAGCAGGCAGTGGCAGCATCAAAACATGGACAAAAACGGTGTGCTTGTGTGTGTGTCTAGCAGAAATACAGGATGAGAAACTTATAGGAGGAGATTTGTGAAGCTGGGATGATAGCCATATTACCCAGGGTCTAGGTGGAGCAGCTTCAGGGAGAAGGAGGAGAAAGGGAATACAGTTTTAATCTCTAGAACTGCAGTCATAGAATGTGATTTTGTTTTGCAAGGGCCATGACGTACCTGTTGATAACTCAGCAGCCTTTTGAACTTTTCTCCCCTTTTTCCATCATGACTTTTTCAGCATCTTGATCACCACGTAGTCTGGGGAGATAGGACCATGCACATCTAGAAGCATACTATCTCCTGAAAGCAGGACAACTGTCCCCTCTGCTCAGTCAAACAGAGCAGGTGGGTGTAGAATAATGCTCATGGTTCCAGATTTCAGCCTGGCCAGCCATGAGATGTGTGACTGCAGCACAACCACGTCCTCGTTTGACAGCATTCCCCATTCCAATTATTCTGAGTGCTAAGAAGGAAAGAATTCATATAGCTTCCTGTTTCTCATACATTTGGAAATACTTTCCCTCCTTTGAGCTGATTTAGCATGCTGGACTGCTCCTGCGCAGGCCAACATAGTGTGGAGAGTAACAGGCAAACAAAGGAATGGAAAGAAGTTTTCTCCTTTCCTAGTTGGATTCTAATTCTCGCTTGCCCTAGGTAGCACTAAGGTTTTGGAGATCTCCACTGGAAATCCAGTAGAAGAAATGCAGGAATGATTTACCCAGGCTGATCCACATTCAAGTAATTTACTGAAAAACATTTACTGAAAAAAATTTAAAACATTTTGGGAGACACCATTCTGTGCCTCTTGATGCATCCAATAGCTCCAGAATATATTTGCAGTGTCCTGGGGTCATGGAAACAACATTCCTCCCTTAAGCTTCTGGGTGTGCTGGATACTGTGGGTCCATGCTGTGCAGAGAGTAAGCACAGGTGGTGCTGGACACAGCACTGGTCTCCGTGGAGTGCCAGTCACCACCAGCTGCATAGTCAGGGAGGTGAAGAACAAGCAGCTGATGGATTCCAAAAATTTCTGCTAGTCTGCTGCTGCTTTACAGGTGTCTAGCTGAATTTCAGGTCAGAATCTACCTCCTAGTGCCTTTCCATCTTGGTCTTCCAAGGAAACCTCTTTTAAATAGGTGTTTTCCCTTCTCCATCATTAGAGAGGCATCTGAAGAGTTACGCTTACCTTGACGGAAGACCAGAAAATCAGTAACTTGCACTCTTGCCTGCTCTTGCCGTTTTTCAGAGAGGGGTTGTTTGGGGACAACGTGGTGCCGAAGATCCTGAACTGTGCTTTGGATTCTGTTTTGTTCTGTTCTTGCCACCTCTGCCTTCTTCATAATAATAATAGTTTTTAATGCACAGCATATTCCCAGTGCTGAGTCAACAGATGGGGACCAGGGCCTTCCTCCCTCCTGTCTACCATGCAGACTATCTTAAAGCTCAGCAGCTAGGTTTCCCTCCAGATGCTGGAAGACATGGGGTTCAATCTTCCCATGGGAGGCAGACAACAATACGCAGCTCTCTCCCTTGTACACTCGTCACTGCTATAAACCTCAATTACAGTATGGGCAGCCTCCCCTCCCAGTTGTTCTTTAGATTGAACTGTCTGGGACATTGATCCTTTAAGCAGAAGTCAATGGCAAGTTCTGGGTCTATCTCCTAGTCAGGACCATTTGAAGTCCATGCTCAGGAGAGGGACAAATGCATAATCAAGGCAAAAGCTTGCTGACCCACTGTCCTCTCTGAAACTGGGCACACAGGACAGTACCAGTTCTGCACTTCACTGCTACTTGCTCTGAGTCAATCAGTGGCTGGATGCCTCCTCCGTGACCTTCCAAAGATGGTTACTCTCCCACTGTCTCTGTAACCTACCAGAACTCCATCTTTCCCAAGAGCAGGGAAAATGAGTCAGCTGAGGATCCCAAGGAGAAGCTACCCAACTCCTGTATAAAATCAACACCTCTCCCTATTCTCTGCATCTTTTGTGCATGACTCTACACTCTTGCTGGGTATAAAAGACTTCCTGTACACACAGGCTGGGGTGAGCTCATTGCCCACTTCCCTTCCATGGGTGGCCTTTCGCTTCTAGCTGCTTGCTGTACTGTAGCTGACAGAATGCCTCCAGCACACTCTCTTCTTGCAAGCCTGCAGCTCAGAGGCAAGCAAGGGAAATCACACAGTCATAGTGTGAACGTTTGAAAAACATTTATCGAAAAGGGAGGGAAAAGCAAGTCAATATTAATAAATTACAGAAAGATAGAACATCTGCACTAAATTATTGCAAACTCAAGTGAGAGTGGAAAGCTAAATAAATAAAGCTAAAGTCATGTTAAGTTGGAAGATGAGTAATAGAAAAATTCTCCTTCAAAGTGCCACCAGTTACTCTTTTTGTACAGCACTTTATACAAACAAAACTAATGGAGATATAACACGGGTCAGAAAGCCTGATGCAGCTGTCTAACAGCTGTCTGCCCTGTTTATTTCGCTCCCTTCTGAGTCTACATTTTTTTATGGCTTGGATAAGTGCAGTACATAGAGAGAGACACTGAAGTTTGAGTTGTCTTATCCTATAAAGGTGGCCAGAGATTGCACTAGATGAAGGCAGAGGTCCTGTACAGGCAAGGATAATGAAGTAGGTAAGTGCACACAGCAAGGGTTTAGGAATGGTCTTAGAGAAACCATGTGGCAGTCAGGAAGCTGCTCCTGGCCTATGAAAAGAGCACTATTTTCCTTTGTTCTTGTAGTTCTGTTGCCATATCTACTTCCAGTTGGATATGATGGGACACTGAAGTGGAAGTAGATGACTTTCAAGTGTCCTTTCCAGGCATAGGACTTGATGCCTCATATACTGCCTTTGTTCATTACTGTCACTGTTTTGTGACTGAACAAGAAGTTCAAGTTAACATATATACCAGTGGGAGAGGAGCTCAAAATGTGGTAAAACATTTTTCTCTGTCCTAAAGTAAGATCCATAACTATACCATTACTAATAAATGTGCTTGCTTATTGGTTCTAAATGCATTCTGAGATGGCTACTTCATAAATTCCTCAAGTAACCTATACTTGCAACTGAAATTTTTTTTTGAATGCATAAATTGCTTTTCTTGTAGTAATGTAGACCTAAGGGTTTGCTATGATGAAATTAAAACAGTAGATCCCTTCTATTTTCAACGGCCATGTGCTTGTTGAAAGTAAGTTATAATTTCTCTTTCAGTTTTCCTTAAACAACCCTGATTCTTTTAGTCTTTTTTCATAGATAGCATTTTCTACATTTCAAGCAGTTCTTGCTCTTCATTTTTGTGGAAGTACCTCCTTAAATTTAAGGAATAAAATTTCAGTGAAGGCCTTCCTACTACAAAGTAGAGTGCAGTATAACTTTTCATGATGTGAAGGCTTGAATTTCTGTTTTCACGCTCCCATGTGATAATTTGCCTTTTCCACATCAGTCTGTTATTGCTGTTTCAGGTCCAGCTAACCCACAAATCCTTTTTTCCAAGATACTCCTTTCTAATCAAAATATCCTTCTGCATTTTTAGCATCATAAAATTTACTACATGTACAATCTCCAGAGTTTACCTGAACTTAATCCACTGATCTTGCTCTGTCATCCCACTCACCTTTTTCAGACTATTTCTTCAACATGTCAAAACCATCTGGAGTCAGATGTTTTGTTGAGATGCATGATAACACAACAGCTTTTCCTCTGTGTGCAGTCTTGTTTTCCTAAATACTCCCAAGGCTGTGCTTTTCCTACTTAGCTTTAAATCTTACCTATTTTTCATTGGATTGGCTGTGCTTATTGCATCCTCACATTTGGCCATTTTATATGCAATTAAAAAAAACATTAAACACTTTGATCTTTTCATTGTAATCTCCCCATTATCTTCCTCTTCATGGAGTAATGAGGTAACATTTTCCTCCATCTTCTTTTTCATCAATGATTGAATTTTGTTACCTTTGTTGTCTCTTGCTAATTTAATTTCAAGTTTCCAGACCTTGTTTTACATGTCTATGTTCATACTCATCCTTGGACATCTGGTTTTGTTTCTTCTTGTGGTTCCTTATTGTCTTTGAGATCAATGAAGAGGAGTCAGTGTTTTTAATTTCTAGTCTTTTTTTCTGTATCTGAACTTCTGCCTTTAGCATTGTTTCTTTAGGGAACTACTAACTCTCTCTAAGCCTCTGTTTCTTGGCAGTTTCCCAAGCTTATTGAAGTCTGTCAGTCTGAAACTCGTAGCGTTGCGTTCTTCTCTTCTCTTGGTTTGCCTCTCCAGGGACCATGAAATCTACCTTCCATCCACACTGCCTTCTACCTTCCCTTTCCTACACTGGTCCTCCCTTGTGCTAAGGCTCAAACCCAGAGGAGCTTTTCCTTTACTTTCTTTCTGGGTCCTCTGAATACAAACCAAAGTTGTGGTAAGTCTGTGCTGCAAAGGTGCTGAAGACTTTTTAAGCTGCTGAATTATATTTGTTTGACAAATGTCTCTAAATGTAGCTAAAATCTTCCATTTCCCACAAGACCTGTGCTTCAGACATCTCTGTTAGTTACTTTCAAAGAGCCTCATATACCTAATATTCATGAATGGATGCCCTTTAATAGACTCCAATGAACTCTGACAATGGTGTCCTATTTCTGTCTTTGCCTAAGTCCAGCAAGGCTAACTCCATCTGTCTTCTGGATTTCTGAACAAGCTTATACTTACAAGGCTCACAAAGTGACACCTCTTTCATGTCTCTGCTGTCCATACTTCTTGAACAAGCAGCATCCTTTCCTGTCAGCATTCCAGTCATATGACTGATCTGACCATGTGTCTGTGATTTTAGCAAAGCTGTAATCTTAATCCTATATTAAAACTCACAGTTAGAATAAAGAGGATGTTTATTAAATGCTGATTTTACCATGCTGCTTTCATTACTCTGCCAACTGATGCATTATTCTCTTGTTTCTTCTGTGGCATTGTGACAAAAAGCATTTTCCTTCTTCACTTTAAAGTCTTCCTCTAGTTTGCTGTGGTGTCTGTGTGAGCATATACTGGTTTTGTGGTATTTACTCCCTGTAAATACCTTTCCCTGAAACATCGTGCCATAGGTAAAAAATGAGAGTTTTTTTGAGGGTCAAACATTATTTTATTCTTTTTGTGAGTACTGGTGCTTAGGACACTACTCTGAAGTCTTTCAACACAGCATTTGCTCTCAGGAATAATGAATAGTGATTCTTTCTCTAAATTAAAAGCAGTTGCCTTACAATTACATCTGTCTCAGTTCAAGAATGAGATTTCAATAATGATGACATAAATACATCACTAGGAATAAGTGAAGATGAAGGGGAAAGTGCCTATCTTACTAAATAGAATTTGATCTATTTCCTATGGACTAGAAAGACACACAGCTTTTTCCATTCCTGAAGCTGGATGGGGATGTAGCGTGCCATGCCAGCAGGAATGCTCACTTCATCTGCATGCAAGAGTTTTTCCTCACCTTGGTGACCACACAGCCCAGACCCAAAGTTCTCAGCAATAACACAAGTGGAAAGAATTGTCAGGCATGGAAATACTTCAACACATTCTGTGTTGCCCAGAAATGTAAGAGACCATCTGGAATTAGTGTTGAATATTTTTGCTAATAACCTCATGATGGAATATTGAGAATGTTTATTAAATTTGCAGATGACACCAGGCAGGGATTACTTGTGAGTCTGGTAGAGGACAGGATTAGAATTCAAAATTATCTTGCTGAACTGGAGAAATTGTCTTAAAAAAAATTAAATAGAATGCAATTCAATAAGAATCCACGCAATACATACACTTAGACAGGAATAATCATCAGCATAAGCCCATAATGACAATTTTTAGAAAGTTCGCACAAAAAAAGACTGGGAAGAATTCTGGCAGATCACAGAAGTTGTCAAATGAGCCAACTGTATTATTCTTCCGTGAAAATGTCAAATTTTATCCTGGGATATATAAATGGAAATAGATCTTAGATGATAACAATCCACTTAGCACTGGCAGGGCCTCAGGGGCAGTATATGGTCCTGTTTTGGGCACTGCCTTTATGAAAACATACAGGGTATTTGGAGGAAGGCAGGACAGGACCAACATAGTAGTGCAGAAGTCTGGAAAAACGGGAATTGCAGAAGTTAGCATTGAGATAAATCAAGCTCCTAGAGAGAAGAAGGAGATTGCCTGTTCTCCCAGCCTGAGAGCAGAAAGACATAAATGCAACAGGAAAAATGCAGATCAGGAATTACTAAAAAACTTCCCTGCTGGTCAGAAAAGTGGAAAGCATTTTCTTGAAAAGAGATCTCTACCCTGGAAAGTCTATAGACATGGATCTTCAACTAATAAGAATTGTTGATACAGAAAGATTTGGACATCCACCCCGAAAGGTCTGGCTTGCTGAATGCATAGCTGTGGCCTAGACCAGAGATAAAGCAATATTTTTAACAAGAAAGCCTCAGTCTTGAATCTAAGCAACTTTGGGGCATGCTCCCCTTCAAAAATAATCAGACATTGTTCCTACATGCTCAAAATGGGTATTCCCACTGCACGAGGAGCCTGTTGTTCTCTGTCACTTGGGGATGTCTTACAATGTCTTGCTTGACAGCTCCTCAATGCCTCAGGTATGCCTGGGTGGAAGACACCCACTGAGCTGCAGTTCTCTAGGGCAGACTGCAGCTTTCCCCTCTGCCCCTGAAATGCTGATGTGAGTGGGGATCAGGGCAGGAGTGAGACACAGAGCAGCATATCAGCATGTGCTTCCACCTGTGTGTAAGCACACAAGCCCCTCATTTCAGCCTTCTCCCACCTTCCTGTCTCCAGGTGGACTGAACAAGCAGGGGGTCAGCACAGGATGCAGAGGAGCACATCCCCTGGTGGTGAGGGACCATCTTTTCTTACCCGTTACCCAGTGTGGAAGGCAACAAGGAGGGGTAACACTACTCTGCCAGAGAGGCACACCACTGGAAAGGTCATGATCTTGGGAATCAAGAGAGCAAGCAGTAGCCTGATCACCTTTAATTGAGTGAGGCCTCACTCAATTAAAGGTGATTTAGGATACTGGTGATTCAGGATGTTGTCATTCTAAATGGAGTTTAGGTTTGCCTTTATTTAAAGTTATCACTTCTGCATTGCTTCTGTTTGGCTTTCAATTATGTTCCAAGTAAGTAATTTAAAATTCCTATGATTCATATTATCCCTGACTAATGGTGCCCACGAAGGAAAATTCTGGGAGTTTTGCGATGAAAACCATATTTAGTGTTAGTAGTATCCATATATAGTAGGAACTGACAGTAATAGAGGGAATGAAAAGAAATATGCTGGTAAAGACAGGAAGTGAAACCTCTAAAATGAGACTTTTTCCTGTGACATTTAAAGGGCATGCTAGAAATATTTTGGTGGGAGATCAAATACCACGTTCTCCACATTTTGGTTTGATGTCTAATCATTCTTCTTGGTCAGGTTCTAGTGAGGAAAACCACAAACACATACTAAACATCATCTGTTCATCTTCTGGTTTTGTACTTGTGGCTTCTCCTCCCACTTCAGTGCCAACCCCTCCCAGCTTCCACATCACCATGGGGTTATTAATCGATTGTGATATTCACATGACCTCCAGTTTCAGCTCTCTTTGGTCCCTCTACTCCACTGGCTGAACTATTTCTAATTGGCTAATCAGCTTATCCGGTTTGGCCCTTGATGCAAACCAGGTCTAGACATGATCTATTCCTGGGAGGCCCCTGGGTTCAAGGGGCCAATCTCACACCCTGTCCATCACTATTGTCAGCACAGTACCCTATCTCAAAGACATGCCAATGAACATTAGCGAGAGATTAAAATGACAGCCTTGGTTTTCTAACATGCCTTTTAATCATCGTAACATGCAGTCTAATGTTTCACTCTGTCTTCCTCTCCCTGCAAGCGCATGTTCTCAAGGAAGAAACCAGGAGGGATGAGAGCGGGTCAAAGACCACAGCAGGGTGAAAGCAATGGAAAGGAATTAAAATGGAGGGTGGGGGAGGAGGAGACAAGAGACAAAACCCAAGTCAGAATCTGGCAGCCAGACACAGAGCAACAAGGCTGGAATATAAATTCCTTCATATGGCTCCCCTAGGCTGACATCTTATAGGTACCACTCACATCACACCAGCATGTCACCAACATGTGCCAATGCTTGTGTCTACTGCAGACCACCTGACACCCATTGCCATACACCCAAAAGGTGGTTTTCACTAAGGCTGCACATCTAAACTAGTTCTGAGAAGAGCTGGGAGGCATGGCTGCTCTGGAAACCAAGCTGCCTTTTTGAAGTGCCTGCATATGGATTTAGTAGCTGACTTTTAGACCTTTGGGTTTCTGAAAAAGTCTTAGCCTAGTCACTTAGCTGTGACTTTATGCAATTATTGACCATTTACACAAACAATCAGAGGGCTGCATGCAATAGGATTGTGTCTGAATTCCTTCTTGGTCTCTCTGGCAGTGAATAGTCGGCGGCTCTTAAACAAAGCCCCATTCTTTCTGCAAAAAAGTGTCAGAGGTGAATGGTGGATGTTCCTGTATGAATATCTGCTAAACAGGCAGGCATAAAGAAGGTCTCCCTGTGCCCCAGTTGAAGATCTGTGTGGCTGTGTTAACAGCATGCACAACCAAAGTTAATGACTGCACTTGTCCAAGACTTCCTTGTGCTCGGTCAGCTCTGAATGCAGACAGAGCAAGTTCACACCTGCCTGCAAAATACCATATGGACATCATCTGTAACAAATTTGTTCAGATGGTTCATTTCTAAGGGGCATTCAAACTTTTCCTGGATGTGTGTTTTTTCCTCTCTTAGTCATGCTTTTGCTGAAAATTTTAGCTAGGGTAATACCAACTCCTTAGTTTTTCAGCTCCTTGGTCCAAAACTATTTGGCTGGTGGGATGTGTGAATTCCTTTAGCCAACCAGTGGAGCATGTAATTAGCTCTATATGCACGAATGAATTACGCATATGTTTTGCTATGTGGCTTCAGCTGGTAACTAAGCATGAGAAGTTTCCAGCTAGAAAAGGAAACCGGTGAGAAAGTTAGGAAAGTCTGTGAAGTGGGCAATGCACAGAACATCTCTGGTTTTTCTTGCTTTTGCTACATACCTGATTCTGCCTGTATCCTCATTTTTTAGGCTGTGCTTTCCATGGAATACAAGTTCTTCAGAGGATGCTGGGAACATACTGCAGGATGCACGGTGTTTTCCATGCATCACATTTTGCTTTCACTCAGCATTGAGTTTGGATGACTTTTGTTGATCCAGTAAGGGTTAAGCTCAGCCTGCAGCAGAGGTTAGCATGAGTCCTGCTCACACATCCCAGCCCACCTGAGCAGGAGATGGAAGCAAAGCCTTGCAATCGCACCTGTCCAGCTTATGAAGTTCCTGTTTTCCTGTGTGGGTGTTGCTGAGGCTGTTATAATACACTGTCAAACACGTTTTCTTGGACCTCTTCACAGTCCAGCTACATGGCATACTGGAAGACCTTCCTGCGAAGGCAGCTGTCTTACTGAACTCCTGTGCTGCTCTTCTCCTTTTTGTTGCCTGTTTAGCAATTCTCTAAGGATACAAGCCTTAAAAGCAGGCCACAGCTGAGAGAAGTTTCATGGTTGTAAGCCTTCTCTCAGTCCTTTATTGCAGTACACAGCTCATGTTGAGTTGGCTTTCCCTGAACAAGGGGAATGTAACCCTGCTGGTAGCACTATTATATTATTTATACAGCAAGTTACAGTGCAGAGTTCAGACTTCTTTTTTACGTGTCTGGGTGGAAAAAATTATTAGAATGTTTTGCATAAGCAAAATTTATCCTGTCCATTTCAATAGTCAATTTTTGTAATGCACCCTGGCATGTTAGGACTAATTTTTCTTGATATAGATAATAACCTAGTACATAGACTTCCCTCCTGTTAAAATCCATCCTGCTTTTTAAAGCAATACCATGCCCAGATGGAGTAGGACGGATAGAAACAAATATTTTCAAAGTGAGGATCTCTTAGCAGACTATCAGATCTCTTTTTATTTTATGGTGAGAAAAAGTCAGAAGTGGATTCAATGTAAATGCTGATGTGTTTCACTAGCGTTTCATACTGAGCTATGGCATCCAAGGACCAAACTGGGGCTTCCTGAAGGCAGCAGAAGTCTTTGCACCATTTCTCTGGTTCTCAGGCATCCAAATGAGAGCTATCCAGCTAGGCAGCACACATGGCGACTTTTCCTCTGACCTCCCTCTGAAATTACACACGAGGCCACACATTTGGCGGATGGGCTGAACAAGCAAGCATTTCAGCCTCTTACAGATGTGGTTAAAATATCTTAATGTATTTAAACAAAGTGTAATGTCAAAGTAGCATAAATACCATATTTCAGCAAAATGGCTGCTTCTCTGGGGTTCTGCTTGTTGATGCCAAATGAAATACTTACCACTGTTTATTCACAAAATTCTTTCTTTTCCACTGAATTTTCATATTGCTGGGCTGGGCCAAATAATCAGTTTCCTTTTAAAATAGAAAAAACATTAGTGCATTCCAGTAGGCTTTTCATGTTATGTTAGAAACCCTTGGGAATGCAGTGTGATTAACTTTTTTTGGTCTTAATTATTGCTTATGGGAGCCTACCTGTGGGGAGACTCTGAAAGGCACACAACAACAGGCCATGCACACTGAGGAGCTAAAGGACAAAGTTTGAAATGTGTGGCAGCCATTTGGTATATTAGTGGCAATTCCAGCCTTCTTAAACAGGATATCCTTTGTGTTAAGAGCCACACCTGCACCACTTCAGAGATTAATGGGCAATTTCTTGGCAGTACTAGTGGACATTTCAGTTGTCCATTAGGATGATATAAAACCAGAGGAGAAATCTTTTTTGAAACTCATAAGCCTCCTTGACTGCCTGGACAAAGAGTAAAGAAATGACAGAGGCCCCCTAAAGTATAAATCCTCCTCCATCCTCCTCCATTAGTCAAGTCTCTTCTGTGAATGAGTTAACTTTTTAAAAAATCATGTTGCTAAGTATTTATCAAAGCAAACATTTAATCAAAGTGAAAGGAAGAGATACTAGTCCCCTTCTGGAATGGGATGGAGACTGCCAAGATGTGTTTTAATTTCTTAAGAAAACAAACTATGTCAAACACTGGGTTTTAAGCAAGCAGATGCTCATTTATCATTCATTTTCTCTGTGCACGCATTTGGGATCCTGCTGAACACAAGTTTTCTGGGATGGAAATGACCATATGGCCAATACCTTAAAAATTAATTCAACATGCCCTGCCTCTTGTGCACATCACATTCTTTTAATGGTTCTTTTCTTCTTTTTTTTTCAGTGTTGGACAATGGAAACAGAACAACTGCCTTTGTGGGAGTCTGGTTCACTGCAAAGACAATCTATGACTGATGCTGTATGCTACCAGCAGATTTTGGATACTTTGCAAAGACTGTGATTTCATGGCCCCACTTCTTTCAGAGATTTTCTCACAAAAAAACCAAACAAAACACCAGCTTTGCTACTGTTTTAGGTGTTGTGAGAGAGCCCACAAGAAGTGGCCTGCAGCTGCCTCAGAGCTATGTTGGTGTGGTCTAAGCTGAGCACTGGCTGTGTAGTGTGCCAGAGATGTCCAGGAATGACAGCAGTTCATATACTCACCAGGTGCTGTGTGAACTCCTCATACATCACAAACAGCTAAAGTTTTCTGACTAAGGGAGATGTGAGCAAACAAAATAGGGTAGCGTTACAAACTCAAACTCTTTATTTGCAGGTACAGTTACCACACTCACTGAAGATTTACATGGTAAATTGATTTCAGAAAGATCTTTTGTAGCAAAATTAATATAAGTGCAGTTATGGCCATGGGTCCTTATGCAGTAAAAAGACATCCAATGGAACACAACCGTATGTCAATGGAGACTGTAGTTTTCACCTTCCTCATAAAGATTCAAGTGACAGCCAGGAACCTGAAACATAGCTCAGTGACATTATTTATAGATATCCACTTTATCTTAGCCACAGCAGGGTGTTTCCCTAGTCAATAGAGTATCATTTTGTCTGTCTGCTGATAGCATCCCTGTCCTGCCCCCTCTGCTGCTTTGTTCCTTTGCTTCCTCTCTGCCAGGGATCACTATTCACCCACTCGTTTGTGAAGAATTGCCCTAAAGCTCTACAAGCAAGAAGAGACACCGCCAGGCATTAGGGATGAACGTTATCAGCAGGGTGTACTGTGACTGGTCACGCTACTGACACCTTTGACACCTCGTAAACCCAAATTTGAAACCATCACATCCCAGAAAAATCATTTCCTGACCCATGCTGGTGCAAACAGCAACAGCAGAAGTACCTCAAGTCTTCACACACAGCTCACAGGTTTGATGCTATTACTGGATGCCATAACAGCAGTCAACTATAAATACTATGTACCCTGCATGTGACACAGCTGGGGCTTGAGCCTGGAGTTAAGGGAACAAGGATGACAGGAATGAGAAAGGAAGAGTATCTGTGTTTCAGTTTTCTTCTTGCCTTCTTCCAGAGGATGTAAGCTTCAGTTTCTTCAGATCCAAATATCTGAAGAAATACCTGCTGTCTGGAATGTTCCCAGGGAGCTTCCTACCAGGGAAGCAACCAGACATTTGTCTTCTAAACAGTACTTAAAGCCCTGATTTTGACTTCAATAAGGACATTAGTCATAATATTAGGGAACAAGGGAGTAGACTATTTCAGTTGAAAGGGACATGTATGATCATGTAGTTCAAGTGCCTGACTAATTCAGTGCTAAAGAAGGTAAATCATGTTAAGGGCATTGCTCAAATGCTTCTTAAATGGCATTGATCACCTGTCTGAAAGCTTGTTCAGTATTTGAAAATTCTCTCAGTAAAAAAATGCTTCTTAATATTCAGTCTAAACCTCGCCTAATGTAATTTTGAACCACTTCCATATGTCCTATCCCTGGATCCCAAGGAGAAAAGCTCAGCACCTCCCTTTCCAATTTCCCTTTTCAGGGAGCTGTAGAGACCAATGACATCACCCCTCAGATTTCTTTTCTCCAAACTAGACAAGTCCTCATAGCACATTCCCTACAGCCCTTTTGCCAGTTTTATTGCCCTTATCTGGATCCAAGGACCTTCACATTCTTCTTCACCTGTGAGGCCCAGAACTGCATACAGTGCTCAAGGTAAGAACAGCAGACAGCAGGATAATCACCTCTTTTAACCTGCTGGTTGTGCTGTGTTTGATACATCCCAGAATGTATGGATGCTAAATGTGAGCAGAAGGCAGGAAGAACAGTGCCTGTAGAAAAGCAGGCCACATAATTTTCTCAGTCTCGCTTGAGAAAGTGGGCTGGGAAATCATAACGAGGAAATTGAAACAATCCTCAGAGATAGAAGACAGCCTTGCAGGTGTTGTTTGTAAGTTTCTTGTTTTCTTGCAAGAGAAGGTCGAGGGGTGGTGTACGCCACTGACCAGTGATGGTGATGTGTTAGTTCATTGACCAATAAGAGTTTTACCTTTCTGGACTTTTGCGTATCGGTCTATAAAAGAAGATCTGAGGTAATAAACCTCACTCTTCTGTTCAACTCACAAGAGAGTCCGTGTCGTGCTTCTTAGCCATTCCTAATCTAGAGCGACAAGGATGTGGTGCCTTCTTGGGTGCCAGGGCTCACTGATGGCTCACACTGAGCCTACTGTTGGCCAGCACCCCCAGATTGCTCTCTCAAGCCACTCCTCTCCCAATTTATACTTGTGCTCAGCATTACCCCAGCATTTCAACTTGTTATATTTCATCCCATTAATCATAGCCCACTGCTCCAATCTATCAAGATCACTCTGCAAGACCTTCTGTCCCTCAAGAGTCAACAGCATCTCCCAGTTTGGCATCATCAGCAAACTTGCTAGCATCCTACATGTTGGATGTGATAATGTCCTCTGCAAATAAAAGCATACTGATACTTGTTATATTGCTCTCTTTCTTTTTTTCTTTTTTTCTGTTATTTTTGGTGTGAATTTTATATTTTATTTACCATTGTAATTTTAGAAAACAATTCATTGAGGTGTGATCATATGTCACGTCTCAGTGAAAGCTGTTTGAACTGCAACCTTCTCTAAGGAAGTTAGTTATGTGCTTTGAATTACCTAGACATCACATTCATATGTCTGATTTTATTTTTTTATTCTGGTAATGTCACCTTATAGTCAGCATCCAGGAAGGTTAACTAACTGATAGGGATGGAAAGTGCAGCCCATCATTAGAAAGACAGAGTCTGCATGGTGACAATCAGTAAGAAATCTTTCTTCCAGCTCTGTCTTTTCTTGCTTTCTGCAATAGTTACTCTATTTGTCAGCTGTCTACTCTAATCCTCAGAGTCTTTGATTTTCCAACCAGAGGGAATAGACCTTGGAAAAAGAGACTGGAGCTGTGAAAACTGACAGCCAAATCTCACCAACACTCTTAAGAAGAAACCTAGGTATACCCGAGGAAGAGCTCATTCACGGAAGAGCCAAGATGGGTTCATGAAGAAGTAAAGATTACCAACTAGTGATAGTTTCAAAAGTCAGTAGCAAGTGCCTGGATAGATGGTAAATATTTATTTTAAATAATAATATTCAAAATACACAGCTGGTCTATAGACAAGTGTCCTATCCAACATGCCCATGAGTCAGTGATTGATCTGAGAAGAGGATCCAGGTTTCCTACTGGCTCCTATCACCCTCTATGCATGTCAGGCCATGCACTCCCCCTCGGCAGGTTACCATTTCTTTCGCAAGAAAGATGTGTGTCTTATCTGCACTGCTTCTTTATAAACAGGTCATCTGATTTCACTGCTAAGGGGGCATCTGTAGGATCAAGATCACACTCCATCTCCAAACATCTGATTGCCTGCATTGGTCATAGTCTGGCTCACACATAGGCCAATCCCACTAATCTGCAGGCTGGGGACACACAGACTCAAGTAGAGTGCTGACCAGGACTTGGATCCTGCACCCATGGGCAACATGGGTCCCAGCAGGCTGGTCCATGCCCTGCACTGAATCCTTTAGCCAGCAGTGGGTTCCAGTAGCCCTATAGTAAGCTGAAGACTGATTTTCAACATGACTGTGAAGAACCTGGCTCACACATTCATTTATGAGAGTTTGGCCATCTTCTACATGTCTCAGAGTATTTTTTCAGGATTTTTTTTTTTTCCCTTATCTCATGATTTGGTGCTTGTTTGTATAAAGTTTCTGAAACACAGTCCAAGCAGGTTGAACCTTGTGACTTGTGGCTGACTGAATACTTCTTTGCAAACAAATGTGCCATGACCAAACTGAAAACAGTGGGCTTCAGTCCCAGGGAGATCTCCTTTGGCTCTCCCTGCAAGCCTAGTAGCTTCCATAGTGGAGTCCATGTCTGCACACATCCAGAGGTCTCCCCTGGAGAGGCAAGCTGCTCTTTGATCTGACACCCCAGCTGTCTCCTAATCTCCAGTCTTCCATAGCTACATCATCAACCCTGCAGCATGAGCAGTCCCATGCCCTGTCCCTTGGTGAAAAGGCAAACGCTAACCATGGGGAAGAAATTACTACTCTCTTTTGGTTGTCCTTTCTGGCAGCTGGTGGCATTCCCACCATGTCCCCTTGGAAGTCCTGATCATTCCTGTCAGATTGCCTCTGTGCTGATAATTCAGTATACCAGCAGCACCTCTTACCCCAGTCTCTTCCTTCAGTGTTGGCTGCCTTGGGCTGGTACAGCAGGAACTTCCTGCATCACATCCTACCTCCCAGGAAAGGCATAGTTGGAGTCTCTGCTGGTGAGTGAGCACATTCACCATATCAGCTCATGCTCCATTCCCTGCAACTTTCCTATGGCTACATTTCAGCTATATGATCTCTGCGTAGAGCCAGTGGTGTGGCAAAGCCTGGAGTCTCCTTCTGCTGAAGGACTGTCTCCAGCCAGGGTAAGACAGGCAGATTGCCTAGGCCAGCTGGTGCCCTTCTGAGACCTTCTGTGCAGCACTGCTCTGGTGCTGACCTCTGCCGTCAGTGCACCTGCTTAGAAAGGCCTACAGACCCTCCTGGCTGCACCACAGTAACACAAAGTCTCCCTTGGTATTGTCCTTAGTACTGCAGCCCAGTATTTTTAATTTCCTGGAGATATGGGAGAGGAAGAACATAAGACAGGAAGATAAGCAGACAGCAGTTTTAAACTGTCCCCTTTCCTGAATTTATGTGTGTTTTCAGAGAAAATTTCTATCTCAGAAGTGACATTTATCTTATTTTCCCCTCTTAGATAACTCACCAGGAATTTCCAGCCTCTCAACAAGTGGTAGGAGTGAATGTAAATATGTTTGTGTGCATGACCTCGATGCTGTCCATGGGATCTCTGTGCACCCCAGACTTGCAGTTATCTCAAGGCACCCACAACTGTGGGTGACTGAGTTTGAACCAATTACTTCAAAGGTACATTTTAGCCACAGAGGATTTTAACACCTTGAAAAATCAAGTGGTGAAGGTGCTCCATGTGTGTTTTGGCTTCCCAAGACTACAGTCATGTCACTGTTCTTGGAACAGATATTGAGACATATTTTTTTTTAATTTGTTTATTTATAATAAATTATATAAATGCATATATGCTCAATATAAGTGAATTGTTATTATTATTCCTTTTCTAACACCTCAATAAGCCTATTTTTCAGAAGTCCTCTGACATTTGAAAAGTTGGCCTCTCAGCCACATCTGTCCCACGTATGTTCTCTAATGCAAATCCCCCTGACAGTAAGCATCGATAGTCCTGTGAATGGGTTATGCAGGGTTACCTTGCTCACAGCTGATTAATTTCTGAAGAAGGGAGGTCTGGGAGTAAATGTCTTGGGATTTCTAGTTCCTGGGCTGAAAGGGAACTTGATGGTGTCTTGCATCCTGCAGTTTGTTTGTTTGGGAAGTTTGTCTTTGCACAGTCTACAGACACTGGTTAATGTGATGTTATTGCTCTGGTCATTGCTCTATCCTGCAATGTTTTCTGTTTCCGTCTTTGCTGACAAGGCCTTTAGCACAAGTCTAAGGGCAACGAGTAATAACAGGGAGGTACAGAGTCATAATGACCGTCCTCTGGGCAAACAATTGATATGCTAATGACGTTGGTGAGAACGCAGCCCCTATCTACAAAGAGAAGGACTAGAGAATGAAAATAGGACAGAGCAAAGAACAGAGGGGATTAAAAAAATTAAGACTCTTGTGGGGTTTTTCCAAGGACCTAGAATAATCTTTGTGGAGAAAAAGGGAAGGATCCAGTGTGATTTCATACAGGGAGGAAGTCTGGATTATCAGCAGAGCTAGCAGAGGAACTGATTCAAATTTAATATTACCCCACCAGAGAGAGGATATTCAAGTGCAGAAATCTGTGCAGAGCTTTTTATTTTAATTTTATCTTCTGTGTACTTCTGGTACTGAGTAAAGAGCTCAGCTGTTACTGAATCCTATCTCAACCTACGTTTTCAAAACATCAGTGACATGCTCTAAACACTTACAAAGAAGCACCAGATTTCACAGGAACCTGTGGTCCTGAAGAATGGAGTTCTTTGAAAGTCGTGGCTAGAACACAAAACAGTTGTGTCTGAGGTTTCATCTCCACAGCACAGCAAGCAAAGACAGTGATCTAGATCTGTTTTGAGACAGGTCATGGAGAAAAGGGAGCTGCGGTCAACCACAATGTGTCGGGGCCCTGGGAACAGTTCTGTGAATGCCTAAAGAGGGGATCTGCCCTAGCCAAGTCATGGGCAGTTGCATTTCATATGATCATTCTTTTCTTTTTTACCCCCACAAATGATTGAACCAGACATCTTTTTTAGAAAAAAATTCCATTCTTGGCGAAAGACCTCAAAAAACAGATAATCTGGAAGTCTCATGAGAATCTACTGCACTGCTAACACCCTCACAGCTAGAGGCTTATTTCTGCTCTTGTTTTTTCAAACAATGTGGAAATTTCAAAAAATGTGAAAACTTCAGTTTCCATAGTTCAGTGTAAAGAACCTCTCTATCTAGATACTTCCTTGTGCAGACACTTTTTAACCCAAATCAAATTGTCTTTTAGCTGTCCCTTTGATAGAATTTCTTAAATCTCTCTTTGTAGAGTTCAATTTTCTTACCATGAACCACTCTCATGCAGTCTAGGATCTGAGTGGCACAAAACTGAGGGAAAAAACTGGGCAGACTGTTTTGAGAAAATACTTGGGAGATAGACTTTGTTATCTGATTACATTTGATGTTAATAAAAATTTGATTATACAGCAATAAATTCTGCAGTTTGTATTGTTTTGAAATGACAAAAACGTGAGTCATTCATTTCTCTTCTCTATGAACTTCTTCCCTTTGAAACTATTAAAATAAGTATGATTATATTACATCAGTATAAATCAACAGTGATGCCCTGTCCTGGTTACAATATATTGAGCTTTAATCACAACATCATGAGTTTTCTTTTTAGGCATTTTCAAAAGTATAAATCTCCCTTTCAGGGTGCTCAGTAGCAAAATTAGCATTTGCTTTTTGTCCCTGTTCTTCCAATTTTTTCATGGTTGTCAGTCCAAGTATTTGGCCTTCAGAGATGTCTGAGGGGAAGCATAAATCAGGCATATAAAAATCCAGTATATAAAAATGTAGTTTCTCTTACATGCAAGACTGAAGTTCCTTTTTGCAGGTGTAAAAGTGGAAGTGAATCTCTGTTTAAAAGTTTGGTCACTGCTTTTTCACTGCAGAAAACTTTGCAACATTATGTTGCTACAGTGAGAAAATGGTTATTGGTCAGCTAACATGCTACTGCATCTCCCATAGAAGAAATCGTGATCTCATGATGGAAAAGTTCACTGGGCTATATTATTACTGCAACTTGTCCTCTAAGAACAAGGGCAGAAGCTCGAAATGGATATGGTGCCGGCACAGTTACACATAAGAGTACTCTGCTATCCACATGCCTTTGCATCACTTCTCCTCCCACAGAAAGGTCAATGACAGAGAGGTGAGAGGATTTATGTACTTGGTGCACTAGTAAGAAATTCTTTTAAGTAGGTTGGGCCTGGGCTGTAAACAGCCCCACTTATTTCAGATGAACATTATTAAGGTCATAAAATGTCTCAAGATTCATGCAGACTTCATGCCAGCTTGGCTGTGGCCCAGGTGCATCTGCAGTGAAAGCTCCCTGAGAATGGTTCGGGAGCTTGGGGCTATGATAAGTCACAGCCTGAAAGGGGTTGCTTTGGGAGGTTTTGTGTCTGGTTCTGGCAGCCCAGCTTTCCATGGGATGAAAACACTGCAAAAAGAAAATGTGAGGTCCTCTGACTGTGAGTGACATCTCCAAGTCAATGGCTGGGGCATCCTGGTATTCGGGTTGATCTGAAAGTGCAGGTTTATTGTTTTGGAAAACAAGGCAGACAGTGGCATTGCAAGGTGAGGTGAGGTTTTGCAGTGCTGCTGGCTTCCACGCTCCAGTGTACAAGGTTTTCCCAGTAATCCTCAGTAATTATTTATTGTACAGGTTTTCTTTTGAAAGAAAGAAAGGCCCTTCCTTCTCAGGAAGGTAACAGCTTCCTCTCCTTTTGCAAAATCACTGACTGCCACATTTAGCTAGTAGTGGGGCTCGGTGCTTGCCCTCTTTTTTCTCATCCAGTGGCAGGGAACAGGTATGAGGGGAGGCTCAACAGTGCAGCCCAAAGTCTGCATTTGCAGCATGGGGATGGGGACATCACACCTGGACATCCATACTGGGATGTCAGCTGGGAGGAAGCTGGAGGAGTGAGGGATGCTGGAGTGACAGTGAGCTCCCAGGCTGTCAGCTCTGGCATCCTGTAGCACCAACAGGGCATCCTGTAGCACAGAGAGATGGGAGGCCTGCCCAGGCCCAGGCAAGGGCTGTACTCCAGTGGCAGGAGAGTAATCAGCCTGTGACAGCCTGGTGCTGACTGATTGGTCTACAGTGACATGATGATATGCTCCCAGTTCCAGGGAACATCTTCCCAAAAGAGATTTTCTATGCTAATCCCTTCTGCCCTCATCAGCCAGGCCTCAGGCTGCTGGCTGTCAAGCTGCCAAGTTCCCAGCAGGAGTAACCTCTGCTGCACTGATAAGAGGGGATAAAAGCCACTCTCCCCAGGCTCCTCTGGCTGTGGTGGGATCTCCTCAGATTTCCCTGCAGCCAGCCCCTCCCTGGAGGCTGCTCCCCTCTCTGGGAAGGTGACACAGTGACCCAATGAGGATTGTGCCTGGGTCCATGTAAGCATGGACCACCAGTCCCCAGATGAGGTCACCCCAGACACCGGGGAGCAGGGACTGGCTTCTCCAGCTCACCACCCTCATCTTGGTGAATCTATCCCCTTTGCTCTGCAACTCAGCTTGTGAAGAAAAACTGGGCACACTGATGATGGGCAAGGCTCTTATGCAAGGGATTGCCACAGCCTGAAATACAGGTAGCTCTTTGCTCCAAAGCTCAGTGAGAAGAAGAGGTTCTGCTTTCCCCCATGGTTATCTCTGAAGTTACCTTTGCACTGCCCATGACCCCTGGGGCAGTCACAAATGCATCCCAATGCTCAGAGAACCTTCAGGGTTGGTCGTCATGTCAGCAAAAGCCTCCTTTTGGCAGCTGGGAATGGCTGAAGTAGACCATAGATTGTGTCATGGACATTAGTCCAACCTCTCTGAAAAGAGGATTGTAAGAGCAAGTAATACACTCCTGTCTTGTTGATGTTCCTGCACCATGGGGAATTCAACAGAGACAAAAACTCAGGCGTATGAACTCTTCTGCTTAACTGCAAAAGTTCTGAAATACAGTCAAGTCTTGGGCTCCTGGTATTTTGATTGGTTTTGCTGTCATATCTTGAGAGAGAACTCTTAAATTACACAGTACTAACCAATCAACATCCTGCTAAACTGGGAAAAAAGCCCTTGTTGCAGTAAAATATTCTATGACTAACTGCATCAACAGGTTTGTCTCTCCTTCAGAAAGCTGTTTTAAGGAAATTAAGTTGGTAATGAAGACAAATCATGTGTCTTTAGTAAATCTATACTCTAATCAGATGAGGTAAATACCCAGAGACTAGCTATGGGGGCTGTATAAATACTTCCATAGATAGAGGCATCAAGAGATGAAATGCAAAGATATTTATTATTTTATGAAGCTCATTCTTTTCTCTAGGACTTAAAGAGATGTGCTTCAATGAATGTCAGTAAATTGTCTTTGATGTAGAGAAAATGCCACTAGTTTTGATAGATTTGATCTTTTAAAAAAAAACTGGATACTAAAGTATTTTCTGTAGTGCTGGTGACCTTTAATGTCACATTACTGAGTCTCAAGTGGCCATACATGGCTGTGACAGAGCAAGGGCTCTATGTGACTCAGGGAGTCCCATAACACAGGAGCTCTCCAAAGGTATTAAGTGTTTGGCACAGAGTCAAGACGCTGTAGATTCTACGCAGCTTGTTTCATATCCAAATGCTTTTTCCATTTAGCTTTTTGGTGATTGATTGATACCATTGCAGGTACCAGGAATATTTTCTGAGCCTACTGACTGTGGAGGGTGCCACTGCCTGTTTCAGTAGTTGCACATAAATTGGCATTCCAACCCTCTGGGCTGCTGAGATAGACAATGCTAATACATGCAGCCAATGAGAATTACATTTGCCAGGGCTGACCCTGGGAATGGGCAGCCAGCCAAGGTTTCACAGCCTCAGTGATGTCCTCAGAGATGAAGGTGAGCGAGTAGCCCCAGTTGCTTGTTTTAAGATAGGAAAGCAACAAAGATAGTTGCTTCCAGAGAAAGGAAGATAGACACATTGATCAGAAATATGTCCTGCTTGCACAGCAGTTTATGAAAGCTTTTATGAGTGGGAAAAATAAGGACAATGCTGAAAGTACCTGTGAGAGGACCGGACTGGCCCAGGAGCTGGCTGGAGGAGACCTGAAGTTCAGATGAGCAGAAATGCTTTCTCTGACAGTCCTTTCTGCAAGAAGTGAGAAGGAGGTCGCAAAACATCTAAGCCTCTTGTTGTTGAAATCTTGCAGAGTTTCTTCCTTCTTCTCAGGCTTTTAATCAAGGTTTTAATCTCAGAGGGAATTGTACAATTTTTTTCTCTATGGGAATGTTCTACTTCAATTACGATGTCTTGCTCTGGACCCTTTGGCCAGTTCAGGGTCAACAGATACCATTAAGTGCTAGGGCGCTCTTTAGGAACAGAAATAATTGCTATATCTTGAGGTTCTTGCCTCTTAGTGGATGACATGTCAGAAGGCCAGCAACTGGGAATGAGAGTGCGTTTATTACAGGTTTGTTTTAGTCATGATCTTCACCTTCCTTCCTACCTCAGGTTAAAGAAAATGCTGGGTTTTATTCATTGTATTTGTTTCTGTTGCTGATTGTTCTTAATGACTGCAAAACCCCACCCTTTCTAGTAACAGGTCAGTGCCCAAAACATGCCCATAGTTAGGCAGATCTGCCGAGTTTAAACAGGTGCTTTTTCTAACCCACAGTAAATATGAGTTGAGTTTTTAAAGTCAAGTCATCCTTCTTGAAGCCTAGAAGCAGATCTTGCTATTGCTATTACCCTCAATGGCTGTGAATTTTAGTTACACCTATCCTGAACAACTAGTATCTTTGGACATAGTCCCTGGCTGATGCTGAAATTGCTACTTCTGATGAATGGTCTAGTAAACCCTCATATGACAAAGACATCTGAATCTAAAGCTGTTGGCAAGCAGAGAAATAACAGTTAGCCATTGCACAATGCCATATGAATGGGTTTTTCTCCACTTCAAACCCTTCCCCAAAGGTTGTATTTATAGCAGGGGAAGGCTCCCATGTATTCTGCCTGGTGTGGCATTGCTTTTTGATACTGTGGCAGGTGAGCAACCACCCCATGTCACTGCTGCTGAAGGTTATAGGTGAAATGTGTTCAGCAAACTTCAGCAATATGATAAGGAGCTGATTTTCGCATATAATCACCACCCAGAGGAGGAGGGAGATGCAGCACTCAAGGAATTGGAGAAGGACTCAGGATATCCACTTTCCCCAGAAGGAACCTGCTGCCCTTGCTTGGAAACAGCCAAATCCTGTTTCTCCAAGGATGCTACTTAGGACAGTGGGAAGAGTCCCGTAGGGGTAACTTTGGGAGCTAAGTGCGCAGAGCATGCAAGTATGTGTCATCAGGGGGCACACACTTCATCCCAAGCCAGAGCCAAAATCCATCACTACTCTCCAAGACACATTCGCATTTGCTCTTTATTAATGCTGCTGAAGAAGAGGCCACAGCCAGTGTTCCTGAAATATGACCTCCAGAACCTCTTTGTGATGGTATTGTTACCTGGATTCTGCCAAAGTGGGGTTGGAGGACTGTGTGCCCTGGCATGACCAGAAGTCTTTTAAATTACTTTTGCTTTCCTGCCAAAAGTAGCACAAAATTGCTCCAAAGAAGGAAGATCAGCACTCTATCCCTTCACAGCTGCCCCCAAATGAAGATGGAAATCTGTCTGTGCCCCGGTACTCATTGAGAGCTAATTGAGAGGGAGCAGTCATTTTGTGGGAGATCAGGTGTCAGTCCATGCAGACCCAAGCTGAGCTACAGGCTGTTTGGCAGTCCAGGACACCACAAGCTACTCCCAGGGCAAGGATGGACAGAGGCCTGTGCTCCTTTGCAGCACAGTTTCCCTTTCATAGGCTACAAGTATCAAGGTATAGGGCTGTAGGCAAGGCAGGGTGAGGACAGGCTGGAGAAGACACCAGTGGGCTGTGGTTGAGGACCAGCATGCATGGAAAACTGATGCCCTGTGTTCCCAGGCATATCTGCTGAAACATGGCATGGACAGACCAGTCCAGCTTAGGTGAAAAATGACACTGTGGTGCACAGACATGTGACACCCTCACTAATATTTGGCAGCTCACATTTGCCTGCAGGGCAGAGGGGCAGGGGGAGCCAGGGAACCTTCTGAGCAGGAGGCAAGCAGCAGCATGACAGAGTGTCACAGAGCAACGGGCACACAAGGGCTGTGAGTGGGGATTAGAGAGGGAGTGGGGCATTTTCCAGGATGCATATTCAATGTGCTTAGCTTAATCCACTGTTTTTCTCCATTCCCTTTCTAGCACCATATCCCACTAGATATGACAACTTTTCAAAGGCCTTTTTGGGGTGAGTTCTCTGTTTGTTTTGTGGGGTTTTTTTCCAAAATACTGCAGAGGCAATGTAACACAGCCCAACCTTGCTTACGTGCTGCACCATTCTGGAAAATGGAAAACAAAAGCTAAAAGAGGATGGTTAACCTTTTCTAATTGTCACAGCACAGGACTAGTTGCCAGGAGGAACTTGAGTGCTAATCCTACTTTACTCACCATGTGACCTTTGGGTAAGTTACCTAATTAACTTGTCCTTAGGTCTGCCGAGCCTGCAAAGAGCAGGTGTTTCAATGAAACACAACATTGCTGAGCCAACATGTGGCCTTAGGAAATAACCAGGGAAAAAAACATGCTACACTTTTTTAAAGGTGGTATTCATAGAGAGAATTAAAATGTCCTGCTGTAAGTTTAAGTTTAACCTTTTAATCCTTTGGTGGGGTACAGGATTGAGCCCAAACTGTTTGGTTGAATGGAAGGTCATTCTGGATGGCATTTGGTATTTGTGGAAGAGTGATACAGAGTCATCTGTTCAAGTTATAACTGAGTCAATTCTGTTCTGCGGGAATTAATTTCCTTCCACTGGAAGTAAATGGATCCTGATTTTCCCTAACCACCCTGTGCTGTGCTGCTGCTGTTAGGAGTGTTCTCCAAATATCACTGTGGCTGCCCTCTAGAAAGATTTGGGATTATCCCTCTTTTCCCTTGCATTTGAAAGGAATTTTCAGGCTGAATTTAAAATACTCATTATAAAAAGGTATAGTTATCCCTTGATTCCAAGCTTATTCCTATTCAGTTTCTCCCCCTTTCTGCATATGTCTTTTTTATTGACTCACTTTAGCTGTAGTTGAAGGTCTTTTTTTTCCTGAAAGTATTCAGTATTATGTACATAAACACAGCTGGATTCTTCATGCTAATGTGGAATGAAAAGATACTAACAACCATCCCCAGAGATCATCCTCTCTCTGGTGAAAGATCTTTCACCCTGCACTGGAAAAAGCACTTTACAGAACTATTCTCTGCCTCTTTAGCATTTGATGTCAAAGAAAATGCCATTGCATCTCTGCTAAGGATTACAGACACATCATTTATTATTATCTGGTGCTCAGGAGGCAAGCCTGCCTCCTGGGGTAGGTATAGCTTGTTTTCCAGGTTTGATCTCCCGTTTAAAGAGGTAGTTTTCAGGGAGATTTTTTTGCAAAGAGCCAGCCTACACTCTTCTCTCTCAAGAAGTTTGGTCTTCACAGTCTTTTGTTACAATGATCCAATACAGTGTTTATTTAAAGCTTCCCTTTTTATAATATGCTGTGGACTGGACAACTGAAATGAAACCTTGGTTTGGATGAATGGATTCTACAACCAGGTTTCCAGAATCAGGTTTTGATCCCTTCTTATTCAAAAGTGCCTGTAACCATAAATGGTCTAATTGAAACCGGAGGCGCTTGCTGCAGACTAAGGAACAATTCAATGGGATTAAGGCAATGTGGCATCTGGGCTGTTATGATTAAATTTTGCAAATATTAACTGAAAAAATCTTGGCTAAAATCCTATCCAATATGTATTTGAGCAGTTCCCCAGAAAAGAATGGAGCTGAGCCTTGCCTGAGGTGCAGCAGTGTTGCTGTTTTAACATGTCTTCCATTATCTTCACTTGACAAAATCTAAGGATTTTGGCTCAAAAAGGGCCCTCTTTGAGGGATGTTAAGGTTAGAGTTTGAAAAGAGCAATTTCCAGAGGAAAAAAGTTTGCAACATGACAATGAAACCAGACAGAAACCCTGCTGCCTTGAAAAATAACTCTGGGAGTGAGAATCTTTCTCACAAACCCAACAAGCTCCTTGGGGCACGTCCACAGCATGCAATGAAACAAGCTGCAAGGATCCCAGTGCTGGCCACTGAGCTAATGGCAGGATCAGGAGCAGAACAACTGTATCAGTGTCTTGTCTGCTCAGAGGGCAATATGCCATGATTTCAGGGGAGAGTTCACCTTCCTTCAGGTGTTGTGCTGTTCTCAGTTTAGAGGTGAGTTTGGGGTTTGCTCTGGAATTTTGGCAAAGGCTGTATAGGCGCACTAGCATATTCCCTCACCCAGAGAGTAAGCTTTGGGACATGAAAATGAAGAATTTCCTTTTCTGGGACAACAGGACAATATTACTTGTCCCTGAATACATTGCTAATACACTGTTTTGTTCTTTGCATGCTCTTCAGAAGAACTCATCATAAATCTATCCAGAAACTGAAGAAAAAATAAAATTAACTGTGCATTTATCACAAAGAATATCAGGCAGTGAGTCCTCTATGGCATTTCTAGCGGTGGGATTTTTTATGTTGGGATTTTTTTTGCTTTCCTTTCTACAACTGCCCATTAGGTTCCAAGATGAATTTGAGATGCTGATACCTGCAAATGTGTTGCTTCTCTGTGAGACTGCCAGTCTGACTCAGAGCCAAGTTTTGCAGAACTGCCACAACTAGAGTGACCAGGTCATTCACAGTCAGGATCTCCCAGCTTTGAAACTACTCTCCTTCTTTGGCCTGAAGTAACCTGTTGAATCAAACTACATCTACTTGTGAGCACCAAGCTTCATGAATTATGTTGACCAACTGGAGAGAGTCCAGCAGGCAGGAATAAGAGTGATCAGAAGGCTAGAAAACATGAGCTATGAGGAAAGACTGACAGTTGGGTATGTTTAGTCTGGGGAATTGAAGACGGGTAGATGTGCTAACACCCTTCAAATATGTGAAAGACTACTGCAAGGAGGAAGGATAAGCTGTTCTTCATGTCTTCTGGGGACAGTAAAGGAATTAATAGGCTTAAAGTGAAACAAAGGGAATTAAGGTGAGACGTTAAAAGTAATTTTCCAGCTGCGAGACTTGTGCACCACTGCAATGGTTTGCTATCTGCAAGTGCTCTTTTGGAAAGGCTTTAGCAGCAGCTGAGGTAACTATTTCATTGCCTTCAGCACAAATGATCCTATCTGGAGGCTGGTGGAAGGGCAAGATAACCTTTAAAAATTTCTTCCAGCTTGGTTTTGTGTCATTTCTGCTATGGATGCAAAAAGTCACAAGGGTGATTCTTAGTTCTCTAGTAGGTGTTTTGTGACCAGGCCACATCTGGTTTTACAGACTGTTATCTGATGGGAGAAGCGATTAGTTTTCCATCCTAAAATTGTCCAGAAGAATATCCCCAAAACACCACATGGTCTCCTCTTCAAGAGAGTTACAGATGAAAACAACCATGAAAGCCAGGTCTCAGCTAATGTAAAAATAAGCAATTCTCCCCAGCTGCCCTTGCCATTTCTCCAGTGGTGACCGGTGTGGTGGCCTTGCAGTGAAGTACACCTTGGTGCCCGAGCAAACTCAATCAGACAGACACCAAGCAGCCAAGAGTTGCTGAGTTTCTTTATGCAACTCAATAAAAGGAATAAAAACAAAAGCAAAACCTGACACACACAACAAGCAGCACACAACAATCCCTCCTTCTCTGGTTTCATGGGGAACCAAGTCCCAGCACTGTAAAGTCAAAGATTAAATAAAAAGAAAAAGCCAAGGACACCCCGCCATGGATATATTAGACCTGGGTAAAATAGCATTGAGCACACCCTCAGAGATTTAAACACCATGAGGTGAGCAGAGGTTTAGGGCCCGACAAAGAAGCTGCCTTTTCAGCAGGTTCATTTGGCCTGCATTTTTAGCCTTTCCTTTTCTTTAATCCTGTCCATTTTTAATGAGAGAACATTATGCAGCCAGCCTTTGAGCGGAGGAGTGCCCAGTCATGGCCAGCACAGGAGGAGGGGGCAGTTAGGATGGCAGTGGTAGCTTAGAGCTCCCCAGGCTGTGGCTGCCCATGATGTTGCTCCTGAAGAGGTTGGAGTTCATCTTTTCTGCTATGAGCCAGGGACTGCTGGGCAGAATTCTTCCATGCAGCTAAGCCAGCATGATTATCATTGGGTAGTTTAGAAGGAAAAGTCATCTCAGACATACTCATAGAGAGCAACTCTCCCCTATTTGTGAGTTCAGTTCCTTTCTGTTGCACTTCTTGTCCTTTTGTCCTCTTTTGTGACTCTTCTGGAATTTAGATTTGAGACTCACACACCAGCCAAGGGCCTGTGAGCTCCTTTGACCTTCCACTTCATCTGCAACAGACACATTGCTAAGCAGGAAGAATGATAGATGATGATGAGGTGCAAGATTTGACATTCATCTGGGAGTGCAGAAGCATACAATTGCTAATTTCACCAAAAACTAGAAATGGGTGGATATTTATCTCTTTAGTCTGTGCAGTTTTGAAGGTCAGCAATTCCGCTGAATTTCCGTATGTTTCAAAAGTGCTTGTTTTTCCATGGATTTGCTAGTTGCTCAGATTTTTAAATTAATCTTTCTCTTCTTGAAAAAATAGGAATATTAAATCCTTAACTTCAAATTAAAAATTTTCTTTCAAGAAGAAAAGTCTTTTTTATTGTTGCCTTTGAAAAACTGATCATGCTGATTAAGGGAAATGGCAATTGAAAAATCTAGAATTAATGATGAAGATGAAGACCATGGGAAAAAATGGAAATACTTTCAAAAATACTTGCAGAAGAATATCCATGTCTTAATCTAACTCTTTTTAGATGGTTAGCAAGCTTCATATAAATTATGCACAACCTTGGTTCTATCATTGGACATAAAAGGTAACTTTTCTTCAGGGAGAAACTTTCTATTGCAGATGGATGGAGGTTTTGGTTTATATAGTGAACTTCTTGAAAATTAGGAAATAATAACTGTGCATCAGGTTTTTTTATTAACACCCTCCCTCTCCCCCCACCCCCCCAACCCCTTGCACATCTGAAAACATACAGGTCTGGTAGAATAACACTCCCAAGATAGAAGTTTTCTACTTCCACCCCTCTCCTCAGACACCTGGAAAGTGCTTGGAGGACCCGTGCTTTCAGTAGCCCAGTACATGGGATGTGCATGTGGCTTCTGAGCATAGTTGCTGGCATGCATTGAGGGAGGAGAAAGTTGTCCTTCTGACTAGTCTAGTGCTGGTACCAAGTCAGGGCTGGGATAACAATGCCATCAGATACTTTAGAAATACTTAGCAGGACAGAGTGGTGTGTGTCCTGGACAGCGGGATTGCAACCTTCATGTGCTGTCCAATGAAATAAGTAAAATAATTTTTCTGATCATGTTCAGTATTTAGGTTTTTTTGCTATTTTGTATCTGGAGAGGTCTTTGACAGGGTGTCAAATCATTCAGTTATGTTTATATTTGGGAGTATTTCTCCCTGTGAGACCCAGACACCTACTTCCTGTGCGTTTACTCCCTAACACAACAGATATGACTACAAGTCACACTGTGTGTGCCCAAGATGTCTCTGGGAGCATGGATAGCCTGGATCCCAGATGGCCAGGAACCATGCACATGGGGCAGGGCTGGGGCTAGAACAGGGTTCATCTGGTGCAGCTGAGGTGCAGGCTCTGTATGAACACCTGGTTGTTCCTCCCATTGTTGCTTGGGGCAAAGGTGACTGAGTTCAGCTTTACCCTCTTCTCCATGTATGCAGGATGTAATAATGCTCTAAAATACTGCTGAATGAAAGGTGTTTTATGTACAGAGGGTATTAAATCTTTGTACAGCACTGTGGCTTGTATATTTACTTTGGGTCCTGAAGACCCAGCCCAAGTTACTGGAGCAAGTAATCTCCCAGTGCATGTTGTCACACGCATCACAAACTGCTGCGACCCAGGCAGCTGCCTCATGTATCCGGATCAGGGTTTTAGCCTCATGGCACTGCTTCAGATGCCAGTCAGAGGAACCTCCTCTTTTCTTATGCAATGGTGTTTGGGTAAGGTTCTTTGTCTGGAAAATATTCTGCAGGGGAATCCCAAGCCAGATCTTTCTTCGACTGCCACTCCTGCCAGCTGCACACGTAGTACTGCAGATCTCGCTGAGACTAAACAACAGCTTTAAGGTTATTGAGGAATTCTGCCTGAATTAATGTAGCTAAATCTGCACACCTCAGCAGGAAGAACTCTTCAGCCAGTACAATTGTGGTGGATTGCAGCACTTAATGCACTATGGAGTAAGCTGTGGGCCTGGTACAAGAACAAAGTCTTCTGGCTGCTCTCATATCCCACAGAGACCAGTCAAATCAGAATGCCCCTCTGTGAAGCCCTTGACTTTAGGTAAATGGCAGGGCTGTAGTCCTCTGGGAGATCAAATTTTCTTGTGCCTCTGGCAGAGGTCAAGAGAAAATGAGGCCAGCCCAGGCAGTAATATCTAAGGCACCCAAAATGGAAGGAAACATGATTAAACTGATTAAATGAATCATGCCTACATAATCCTTTGATGCAGAGGTAGGCAGAAAATCCCATTCCTACCACTCTGAGTTGCAGATTGCAGCATCTGTTAAAAGGCTTCTGATTGTAGGTACCAAGATGCTGGTATCTGTGCTATTTCCTGGAGAAAGGGTGTCATTTTTCCTTCACTGAAGCATGACAAAGCAAGAACAGTCAGTGTTTGGCCTGCGCTCAAGTGTCAGGGTATCTTATAACTGCGATACACAGTGTCTGTATTTTTGTGAAACTCCTGAAGTAGAGGAAGTATGAAGAAACCAGAAGGATTAGGACAGTAGGCATACCCTTTATTTGTGACTATTTCCATAGGCAAGACTTCAGTCATTAAAGTAGCTGTACCTCCTTTTGGAGCAGCCACGGAAGGATGGGATAAGTGCACTGTTAAAAAAGATAAACTGCCTTAAAGTGAGTTTGACAGTGCTGCTGTAGAATTTGTGGACAAATTTATGAGGCTGCAAGACCTTGATGTGTCATGATATCTTCAGTCTATTCAGGTAGAAGTGGAGGCTGACCTCATCTAAAATCAAGTATTTCAAGGCCCACCAAAGTAGATTTGGTGGTTTCACGAACAGGACAACTGGGTTTATTTGGTCTCTGGTTTTGAGGTCTGAGTATGTGACATGGGACAAGCCCCATCACTCTCATGTGCTCTTTTTTCCCTATTTATCTTTTCCTTGCTTATGCTCATCAAATATTCAGGCCATGCACAGGCCATTGCTAAGTGTTATTACTAGAGTTCATGTGCCCTCTGACGCCTCTAAGTATAAAGTAACAAGTTTAGTTTCCAAATATTGTTAAATCTTTCTAATACACAGAGCTGTTTCTTTCCACTGTCTCTTATTAAGCAGTAAAAGTAATGGAAAGCCTTTGTGTTCTCCTCCTGTGAAGACAAATGGGCAACCAATTCCCACACAGTCACCTTTTCATCTGACAGAGGGACAGGCACACCTCCCCAGGGCAGGTGCAGGGATTTCATTTCCCTAAAGCTATGATGATGAACATGAAGGCTGTGTTCATCATCAGCTTTTATGTCACTTTTCCAAATGTAACATAACCAGAGAAGACTACCTTTTTGGGAGAAAGAGGGGTTTAAAGAGGAGACCACTAGCTCAGCTAGCACCCATTTACTAGTATTTGCTGGTTATTTCAAGGAAGATGGGAAAGGAAAGCTGGACTGATGTCTTGAATGGCTTCTCTCAAGCCAGGCCTTTGGTTCAGAGAAGAAACTGGAGACCCAGGAGATCCATCTCTCTGTGCCTAGCCAATGCATGTGTGTGCTGTGAGCAAAACAAGCCTAGGTGAGGTTCCTCAAGTATAAACAGCCATCCCAGAACATCTCTGAGGATTCCAAGAAGCTACCTCAGGTATGTCTACCCATGCTGTGCTTGCTTTCCCCAGCTGCAGCCTGCATAGCTGGAGAGCTAACACAGATGGAGAATCCAGCTTCCTTGCTCCCAAGTGTCCAAGGAATGACCTAGCCATCTGCAGGAATCATTACCATCCTCCATGAGAGGGGACAAGGTCAAACCAATTGAATGTTGTCTAAAGAGAATCTTGGGGAGGGATTGTTTTCATTACAACAGTTCATCTTTCTTTTCACAGTTCATCAAAAGCAGGCCTTCTGCATACACACACAAGACAAATAGGACCGAGGGGTGATAACGGATACTGTAGGCCAGCAGTGGATGGGATGACCCTCCACTCACACAGTTGATCAAAGGAAAGTAAAGCAATCAGCCAGCCATCAGCAAAGATGTAATATTAAACTCCCCACACACCTCATTTAATTAAGTCTTTATGATCAAAATCTCCAAACCAGATCTTTAAAGTTAAACATTTTTAGACCTTGCCCTAAGATAGTAGAAAAGGACTTCCGGAGGGAAAACGTCTGTAAAAAAAATATTCCTGTAATAGTGTCTCTTCCCTCTAGCCTCCCAAATTATTTGCCCTCTGGGAGGATACATTTCTGACTGGTTTGACCCGGCAGTAATCAGAAAGGTGATCAGGGGTGCCTCATGTCCAGCACTTGTCCCTGCTTATTCTGCTGCAGACAAAAAGCAGGAAACAGCAAAGCTGCCTTTTATGATCTCATATTTGTGTTGTGGTGATGACCAGGGTGTGATAGACCCTACAACTGTGAACCTGCTGCTGGCCTTACAAGTCTGAGCCAAAGCTGACTGAAAAATGTTGGGCCTGGACAGGTGCAGTGGCAGTGCAGGAGGGGAGGAGAGATTGAAGGGTATGAGCATACACCAGGAATACATCAATGTGGAGGATGCCTGCACTGTTCAGCCTGGTCCCCAGAGAGTAAACATTTCTGAACCAATCTCTAGTCAAGAACAAGATGGGATGTGAAAAGCAGATGTCCTGGAGGTAGAGCTGGAATTTATAGTAACAAGTACCTAAATTGTTAGGGCAGATGCAAGGGAGGGGCACAAAACTGATCAAGGTGCTAGAGCAATTGTCCTAGAAAGCTGAGAAAGGTAGGATTATTCAACCTGCAGAAGAGCCAGCCCTTGGAAGACCTTAATGTTGCCTTTCATTATTTAGAGGAAGCATGTAAGACTTTTTACCAGGGCCTGTAGTGAGAGAAAAAAGGGTGGCAGTTTAAAAATGGATGGTAAATTCACAGAATCACAGAATCATCGAGGTTGTAAGAGACCTTCAAGATCATGTTGTTCAACCATCAATCCAGCACCACCACTATCACCTCTAAATCATTATCCCCAAGTGCCACCTCAATCCAGACACCTCTTGAACACTTCATCTACACCTCCCTGAGCAACTTATTCCAATGCCTAACTGCTCTTTCAGTGAAAAAATATATTCTAATATCTAATTTGAACCAACCCGGCACAACTTAAGGCCATTTCTTCTGTCCTTCCACCTGAGATGGCAGAAGAAACCAACCCCTACCTCACTGCAACCTCTCAGGTAGCTGTAGAGAGTGAAAAGGTCCATCCAAGCCTCCTCTTTTCTCTATGATGAGAATGGTGAAACACGGAAACCAATCGCCCAGAGAAGCTGTGGATGCCACATCGCTAGAAGTGATCATGGTCAAGCTGAACATGGCTTTGAGCAACCTGATCTAGTGCAAAGTATCCTTGTCCATGGCAAAGGGGTTAGATTAGATGATCTTTAAGGTCCTTTCCAATCCAAACCATTCTATGATTTTTTGATCTCCAGATGTCTCAGATCCCTCAAGCACCCATGTTTGTATGAAATACACGCATTTTGGAAGCTTCTCTCTCCACTGATCAGGGGAATCTGCAAACTAGTTCAAACTAGCTGGATATATGAGCAGAGATGAGCCCCTTTATTATTATTATTAGTAGTAGTAGTATTAATTATTATTATTATTATTATTATTATTATTATTATTATTATTATTATTATTATTATTATTATTATTATTATTATTACTTTAGCTTTGCAGTAATTATTGCAAAGACATCAGACATTGTAATGATGACAAATGGGCATTCTTTAAATTCCTACATGAAAAAGGTATTTCTTTATTTTCCCTCTGTTTTCATCATTGGCTTAAGCAATTGTTCCACACCTGAAAGGAATGACTCAGCCCTGCATCATGTGTTCCCACCTCACCACCTGTGCTCCTTGGTTATCCAGTCATTTAGCAGTCAGAGCAGTAATTTGGATGAGGGAATCCTTCCTCTTTTTTGCTGTTTTCTGCCAGCATTTATCTGGCTTAGCCTGATGTGCTTCATTTCCCAGATGCATGAGCCCTACAGCTGGCACAAAGTGGCACAAAGGAAAAGACGGGAAATTATGGACAGGGCAAAGCAATTCTACAGTTTGGCAAAATCCAGACTTGGATGGGCTCAGGGTGGCCATGAAACCACACATGAAACCTAACTCACACATGGTCTTGTAACTCAGTGGTGAGAGATTCTCTGTCTTGTTACTGGTTTCCAGAGTCATCTGAGCACTGCTATTCTTTTCCACCTCTGTATAGAAAGACAAGACAATTAAGCACAGTAAATCTTGCCATACATGAGTTCATCAAGCACCTGAAATTAAACCTGTCAAGGTGTTGTGTGGCATTAGGTATCCAACTTCTGTAGCAAGCACTGTTGCATTTGCCAATACTAAACAGGAAAGGGAGGGGAAGATAAGCTATTCAGGAAGAACCCCAAAGCCTGTGGTTAATGTTTTATTTTGTTAATACACATGAATTAGATAAATTTTCCAGGGTTGAGTTCTAAATTCCTCACAGCATGTTTGGTAAAGGCAACAGTAGTCAAAAGGCCTAAAGTCTAAAAGTCATTAAAATTAAACCACCTTTATCTGCTCTATGCCACTATCCACTTATTTACACCTCTATCCATTTTAATAAACCACCAGGTGATTTAACTGCTTTGACAGGTTTATACAGTTAGGTTTCTCCTTAAACTGTCTCCTTTAGACACTATGAAGCAGTATTTTTGTCTGTTTGTTTGTTTTCCACCTTCCCCTGATTGCTATACTATGCAGAGACAGGTTTCTGTGGGCAGTACACATGGTGACTTAGACCCTCGCTACCGGATCAGCTGTACCTGGAGGTTCTGTCTTGTGTATTACTGTGGCACAGCCATGAAAGGCAGGATTGTTTGTAGCTGGAATGGGGCAGAGCAAAACTTGAGGTTGCAACTACACCTGGTGATCCATGAACTAAACTCTTGATGGTGTCAGAGGAAAAGCTCTCTTTCATGACAATTTGGTGAGGAACAATTGCCATGTAGTTGAAGCTGGATTTGGTGACTACCCTAGCTGTGTTTCCTTCCTTCACACTGATCAACCTCATGTCAGCCAAGAGCAAAGCAATGTGGGGAGGAGAAGCTGAAATTAAAAGAAAAGAGCCCTCTTAACCTTATCACTACATCTTCCTCTGGGGCTTGGGTTTCAAGAAGAGTCTCTGAGAGTTGCGTAAGATCAGAGAAACTCTGGACTGTGGATGCAAAAGTAACACAATGAAAGCCTAAAGGCAGATAGCAGCATGGAGGACACAAACGATCCTTCTGCAGCCTCTGTAGTAGTGAAACCTTTCCAGTGAATAACTGCTAAGGAAACAGAATGTTCTATAGGACCAGGTAATGGTGAACTGGGGTCTCTCCCTTGTCAAGCAGCCACAGAGCTAAAGGGTATCCAAGCTGGCTTTTCTGTTTTACCTCTTGCTAGAGCAGTACACGTTTTGCTAATATAGCAAGGGCCTACTTTTCTGGTTCAATGGTTAGAACATGCTGGGATGGGAAGGGGAGTCACCTGACATATAAGCTCTGATCCAGGGAGGAACTCATTAATTTTGCAAAATTGAGCCCCATCAGCAGAAGTCCTAGAGAGCCACTTGGGGGTGCAAGCCCAGATCTGGGAAGTGGCCAAGTTGTCAGCTTAAGATGGTGCTCACTCATCTCCATACTGTACTTCCAGTTGACTTAAAGATTTCCAGTGAAAGGTGTCGCCCTGGATTCTGAAGCCTTCTGATAATGTTTTCATAGTTTTAGTTACTTTCCCATCAAAGTTCCATAAACATAAGTTGTTTATCACATTCCTTCTAAGAAACGTCTTTTGATGGATGTTTCTCATGACTGGTGTGCTTGGGAAGGTGGTAACTTAATTATCCAATCCCTGGTCAGTGTCGAGAATCTATAAATACTGGAGTCAGAGAAAAAAGGCACTGTTTTTTCTGTTCTGACACAGAGAGGTGTTCGTGGGAATCATTTCGTGTCCTCTAGCGACAAAAGGACTAAATTTTAAAAATGTTTCAGCAACAAAGCAAAGAAGCAAAACAAGAGATTTGTTTCTATCCAAACCAAAACATTTGGGGATAGTTTTTTCTTTCTTTTCATTTGGCCAACAAACAAGTAACTTCTGCATTATTAAAGGAAATTAACTAAGTGTTCTGTAGTAGTAAGTCATTCACTTCTCCCCTTTGGTTTCAGGGATTCAGGAAGGTCAGCAAAGACTCTGACCTCATAGTTCACACAAACCAAAAGGTCGTGTTCTCCAGAACAATTGCTGAGTACTCTGCCTCAGGACTGACTTTGTTTTATCCAAGGAGTTTGTTTGGGCTGTCTCCCACTTTCTGAAAAGTACCACTCATAGACACTAGGTATCTTCAACCACTTTTTGGCACAAAAAAAATTATGGATGAGTCAAGATTCTGGTAAAAGGGAATGAGGTCTTCTCTCCATGGACAGGGATAAATGAGGACACAAGTAACAAGGAGTTTGTCCAGCTACTTGCCTTCTCCCAAGTGCTGAGGCACAGCCTCCGACCAGTTCATATATTTATATTTGTTCACTTTTCTGTCATCCATTTTGTCTCATGACAGATGAGCATGAAAAGACCTAAACTCCGCCAAGTCCTCAACAAAAACACTAATATAATTCACCTTCCAGAGTTCTGCTCCAGCTGTTCCACACTGTATCTTTTGTTAGATACTTGTATGAATAATAATATCTGCAGTAAGTCTAGCTAAGATTGCAACAGAAAAAGAACCCTCTTGCTTCAGGGCACAAACCAATTCAGATTCTGGCAGGTTTTCCAGGCCTGAGGGTAGAAGTTCATACAATCTTCTCCACAGCAGCCAGCACCACCTGCATCCCTTCCCTCTGCTCCTCCTTCCTAGCCTGTTTTCTTGACCTCTTGCACTACCTTTCAGGATTTTTACTTGCTGCCAGCTTTTGCCTCTGCCTGGAGAGGCAGGCTGTTCACCGTGTTGCATCCATTTTCTCCACCTGCAGCTGGTTCTAGCTCTCCCCTGTTCATCTTGGGTTTTGTCAACCACCTCTTGCAACCATTTGAAGTGAAAATTTATGTTTTTCCTTCCCCATCACTGCTGTTCTTTTCTCCTCAGCCTTAGTCATCCCCACTTCACTTGATACCCTTTCCTACTCCCTCTCTCCCTCTCTCCAAGCACAGAGTTTAGAGACCAGGCAAGGCACAGGCATGGGGCTGGACCTGATGGAGTTGAGTCCACACACACGTGCAGAGGCATTTCCACCTGGATGCACATGCTGCCTGCAGGAAGGAGGTGGGGGTCTCTTTACCCACCTTGGACTTATCTTCCTGCATCCTGAGAGGGACAAGAATGACACAGGGGTTCTCCCCAGCTCCCTGCTCCAACTAATAAGAGCCCATCAGCCCCTTGTGCCTGCCTGCAGTTCCATGCTGAGGGGTCCCATGGCACTGATACCCATTTCCTCATTATCAGCTGCCTCCTTCCTGCCTACTAAGGCTGGATTATGAAAGGTGTCCCCATTTCCTTCAAAACACTGAGTTACAGAGGGATGAAGATTTTTGCAGGTTGGTCATCTCTGTTTTTCATTGATGCATGGCAAGATGAGCAGGGAAAATATTCCTTAACCCCTCCTTCATATCAACAATACAAACCCCCACCTTGCCTATGGGGTGCTGGATTAAGGGGAGAGCTACTGTCTAGTGTGCTTGCAAGAAAAGTCTAATTTTTTACACATTCTCTCTGAACTGCTGTCTTTTATATGTATTTGGACTTCAATTTTCTTGGATCTGGGGCCATCCTTCCACTCTGTTTTTATAGCATCGAACACAAGGATCTTACTGTGTTAGTAGGGTCTGTAGTCACAGTTCAGGCACAATGCTGGCTTCACTGGCTGGTTAAATTAGAGTATATGAGTGCAGCAGGGCTGGAAGAGGAGTGGTATAGCAGCCTATCACCCAATCCTCCAAGCTGGGATGCTTTTTCTGTCCCTTCTCCCTGTTGCTGTAGAAAACAAAATGTTACCTGCTGCAAGAGCTTTGTTGGAGGAAGTTTACACAGCCGGATTCTGCTGGTACATGTGCAGTGCAGAAGCATTAAGGGCAGATGCCCTCTCAGGACTTGCTGTTCCCATCTCAAGGTAGGAGACAATGACAAATACTAAGCAAAGGAAATAGACTTACCCAGTATATCTCAATGCGTACAACAGACTTCAAGCCACAGAGTTTGGTGCCTCCCACCACATATTCTCCTAACCTGCTCTCACCTTGCCCTCTCCTATTTGTGCTTCCCTCAAATCTTTCCCTTATCATAAGCAGGAAAATGTATCAAAGCAGAAGATGGACTCCTTCCAAATCTTGTCCTTGTTTGCTTACATTCTGTGTTCTCTCCTCTCTCCCATTGAGACCATTTACCAAGAAAATAGCTATAAAAATGTAGTAGGTCCTATTGGAAACCTATTACTAACTGTGGTTCACCATTCACATAGTTGTAGGCCTAGGAGAGTGTGATCGCATACCCTAGAAGTGAGGACTTTTTAATGGCCTGATCCAAACCCCTGTAATATAAATGGCATCCTCTTCATTGGCTTCAAGGGGCTCTGGGTAATTCTGTAAATAGTCCAGCGAGATACTGTACATGGACATGACAACTATTTATAGGCCTTATGATAGATAAGATGTGTACTCACCATCTAAATCTAGCCACTGTGTCATCTGAGGAGAGACAAATCAGGACTGATTCTTAGCAGAATGAGAGATATCAGTGACAATGAGGGACCATTGACTGATGTGTCACCTGCTTCCCCAAAACAGAATCACCTGAGATCCTTCACTGTCTACTGCAGGTGCCCTTTGTAACTGATAGTTTCATTCTAAAGGAGAGTTTTGTCAAATATAGCTAGGTAATAGCCTTCAGATTTATGACATTTTTCTGCAGCAAATACTCCTAGAGCATCTCATGGTGATTCAAGCCCTCTGAGATATCTTTAGTCTTATATCTTCCTTTGACTGGACCCCTCTAACTGTGGCAAATGACCCCATAATCATTGAAAACCCATTCTTGGTGATGGTGCAAGTTAATATGGATGACCTTGGTACCCAGGATTACATGTGCAATACAGACTTGATTACTATCATCAGTACCCAAGGTTACCAGCCCTGACAACATCAGCGTTGAGTTACCTGTGTGGAACAACCTATTCATATTCATACCTGTGAGCCAGCTCCTCACTGGCACTCATAAACACACTTCTCCCTCTGCAAAGGACACAGTGTGCAGATGTTATCATGCAAATGAATTTTTTCAGATAAAGATGTCCTAGCTTCTGATGTCAGAGGAGTGTGTCATTTCACATTATAGAGGGATCACCAGCAGATATTTTACAAATCATCACATCAAAGTTCAGGTGAGAGCAGGTTGTCCATACTCTTGTAATTATGGTGGTGCCTAATCAAGAACAACCCTATTGTTTTTGGCACTGCATAAACACACAGAGAGAAATAGACAATCAGTGACTCCAAGAGTTTACAGCTGGAAAAAAATAAATAAAACAACAACAACAACAAAACAAACAAACCAAAAAACAAACCACCAGGCTTAGATAGTTGAAATGCTAAGGGTTTTAGTACAAAAACCTCAGAAGTGATACAGATAGTGCTTATGAATGGGTGGAGAGACCTTCAGTAAAATCGTCAATGGATCATTAATCTACAGTCCTCTCTCTCTGTCATGAGGAAGGAGAGAAGAGGGGAACAGCAACAAAAAAGAGGAGGGTTTCTACAACTCTTCATAGCTAATGTTGGTTTTACTTCCTCAAAAATGCCACTGGCAGACATTCACTTTAAATATGATCAGAATAGATTTTAAAGGCCTCTTTCCACACACAGAAAAACCCTAGAACCTTATTTAACAAGATCCCATGCAGCAGCAAGAAGAGAAGTCAGTCTGTCTTGTCTGAGGCTTAGCACTGATCCCACGATATAGAAATGACATGGACATTATGCTAGACTTTGAGGAAATGACCATGCAATTCCTCAGCATCTGGCACAGAAACAAGAAATATTCATGGACTGTGGAAGAGCATCTCCTTTCTTTGAACTGCCAGATGAAATTTGTGAGGCTTGAACAGTGCTTGAATGGATCTTCCATCATACCTACATGGCTGGCAGAGCAGCAGCTCTGGTTGTGCTTGAGTTCCAGGTAGCAAGTTCCAGGCACCAATATCCAGGGGTTTGTGTCAGTGTGGTTCCTCTGTCATGCTGAGTTCTGCAACCCCATTTCTGCAAAGCATCTCTTTCATTTCAGAGATGTGCTCGTATCCATTAGTGTTCATGGAAATACCAGGGTCCATACTTATTGCTAATCTCCAGTAATACTCATATGCAAGTCCTCTGCTGAACAGAAACTTCTGGTCCCTGAACAACACAGAGAACCATGCTGCAGACTGTAGGAAGGAAAGATGAACAGAAGTCAGTCTCACACTGGCAGCAGCACTTGCACACATGAATTTGGGGTTCTTACATCCTAAAGAATGCAGTATATCACTGCTGCCTGCATAAACACTGTTATGGAGTGTATCTAGGATAGATCTGCTTGTTCATTTTATTTTTGACCCATTGAGAATTTCTAGTCATTCTGTGCTTCTATTTTTCTGTTGACTTAGTAATATAAACTTCCTCTAATGCAGGAGTAAGTATCTTTTGTGCTGTAACTTAAGATCCTCTACAAGGGATTCTGCATGACCTGCAAAGGATCTCAGATATTGTGACCCTGTAGTGACCACTCAACTGCAGTTGTCTGAAGAGCTCTCAGACTTTGAGGACAGCCACATAAATTGCATCCTCAACTGTTTCTGCAAGTCTAGTCTTGAAAAGTCTGTACTAAATCTTTTACTTAAAAGGTTTTTAAGTTGTTGTTTTTTGAGAAACCTGAAGAAAAGCTGTGGTTGGTTGATTGCAAAGAAAAGTTTTCCAGTGTTGGGTTGCAATTTTCAGTACGCATTTCCTAAAAAATGCAATTGCATTTGTCTTTCAACAACTGAAAACAAAACAAAAAAATTTTTAGCTGACATAATCCCCCAAAGTCTAACATGAATTTCTTCTGGAAATGTTAGTTCTGTCCACAAAAATGTGCCAGTTTTGGTATCTTCTATTGTTGATGTCATTCAAATAAAATCCTGGACTATGTTGACTGACTTTTTTTTATGATCCTTCCTCTGTCTGAATTTTTTCTTTTCTAAGTGCATGCATCTAGTTAAGTCTGAATTCCTTTGCAGTGACAGACCACTTTGCAGGAGGAAGTGTGTTCTTCCCCACAACCAGGACAGGGAATCCCTTCTCATCCTGTGTGTGGAAGAAGATACTGTGTCTCTCATTTCTTCCAGTTATTCATCAGTCCAAAAGCTCCTGTAATGAACACTGATTGAAAATGTTCATTACAAAGGGGAGTGTTTTCTTGGTGAGTTCCCATGCGTCCTTCTTCACAGTGAGACCAAGAGCATTACTCTATTTGAGTAGATTGTTACAAAAACATCATATGCTTCCAGTGCCTCTGGTTCAGGTACTGACTTAACAGCAAGCTGGAAGATGACAGCATACGATGTATACCTCCCAGACACATAATATCAATGAGATTGATTTGTGGTTGGTTGCATTTTTTTTATTGGTTAATTTTCTGTTGCTTAATTAGAAACAGTCCACTAAATTGAGCACATTTGAAATGCTAAGTCAATGTGGATATCCCATCAGTGTTGTTCCCTAGAAAGTTAGAAGAATTTCAGGTTATGGTGGCCTGAGGTCCGGGCGCTTTCAAAGCCTAAAAGTATAAACAAGTTAGGCAAATTCTAAGCTTTTGGAGCTGTTTCACAGTTTGTGTCTTACACCTTCCTTGATTATAGGCAAATTCTTCTCTCTTACCTGCTTTCTAGAAACTGCCCCTGACATGAAAAGCCATGGAGAATTAGCTGGCACTGATTTATGGTGCATTAGCACATGCAGCATATGTTTCTCTAACTCCAGAGAAAGCCTGGCTCTACAATGCTTGGAAATGGTCTTTGAAAGCCCAAGGCAGTGTTACACACATCAGAATGTGCTCTTTGCAGATGAAATTCAGCTCTCTGTGGTGACATACCACAATGCTGAGGTAGTTGCTAAGTTTTGTTCAAATGCCAGAATGCATTTCATCCTGTAGCCTTTATTGATATATTAGAAAGCAGATCAGAAGTCATGTACCTTGGCATTGATTTGATATTGGGACTAAATCAACATCAGCTTTGATTGCTCCAAATTACTCTGTAAATTACCAGGCTCTGAATGCTCTGCCAGGGGATTAATCACCACCAACAAAGAATTAACTACGTGTCAAAGTTATAAAAGGAGGGGTTTTAAGAAGCCATCCTTTTATCCATCTTTGTGAAAACAAAGCAATGCGCATTGAGAGACATGTAAATAATCAGAACACCCAAGGGGGAGGAGCAGAGGTGCAAGAACAAGCTTCCAGCAAGACTACCTGCTAAAAAGGTTACTTTAAAAGCTTTTTGATGATGGAGCTTATTGTATTTATGAAAGATATGACAGGACGCACTTGCCTGTAATAGCAAGGGATTGGAATTGTCAAATGGGAACAGCCCTTCTGGCCCTTTTCCTATCATGCGCTGTCTGAGGCATTGCAATTAAACTCAGCACAACAGCTGTAAGTAGGGAGAGCTCCAAAAGTACAGTTAGATGAAACTCTTATCAATGAAATAATAAAAGCAGCCAGTGTAGTGTGAAGAAAGCAGGTAGCAGGATAGAGAAAGGCTGCACAATAAGAGAGGGGAAGCCAGCAGGCCAGTTTCTGGACACAGACCAGTATTCTTATGATGCATTGTGTTGTGAAGTCAATCATTTCATGAAGCTTAGGACTCGTATCTCAGGAAAAGATCATTTTGAGTTCAAATGTCTGTCATCACAGCTAGGTTTGCAATGCCTTTCCAAGAGCCAAAATAATAGCCGAAAAGGCTCATCTGTGTACAAAATCAAATAAAAGATAAAAAGACAGTTTTGTCTCCACTGGAAGGTCAGTGAAATTTATCAAGCCATTAAAACTATTTTATTTCTTCAGTAATCTTCCAAAAGCAGCCTCTCTAACTCTGTATTATTTTCAGACTGCTCACCACTTCCTCTCATCTTTATAATGCACGAATCACCTTCCTATCTTTCAGACTTGGCTTTGTTGAAGTTTATATTCTGCAAAAAAAATATTACATTGTGAAGCTCTCAGCACTAGAAAAAATATCAGCCTATCTGGGTTTTTTTCCTCTCTAGGTGAAAAGTATCTTCAGGGAAGACTGCACGTCTGTGTCCTGAAGGATGGGGGCAGGCAGTAAATCCCATCCATGATGAAAGCCATGTTCAGTATTTTCTCTTTTTATTCTTGATTATAGCTGTACACACACTCGCCTTTTTGCTATTTTCCCATCTTGAGCACTGTCCACACCTTAGAAACATCAGGGTCAGAGCTGAAAACACTGTTCTGGAGTCTGGCTGATGGCAAATTTGTGGAGATAGATCCTGATAACTGACTGGTGACTAGCTTGTCATTACCACGGAGGACATTGTGAGCTGTCTTTCCTTCAGTCCTTTTCCACCATCCCCTCCTGTAATCCCAATGTAAATGAAGCCAATAGATGGGCTGGACTCTGGCCACCTTCTGATCTGTGAATATCACCTGCTGCTATGTCCATGTCACTCAACCTGGGAAGCAATGGCCGCTGACTTCTAACACCTTTTCTCTGTAGCATAGTTATCTAAGTGTGAGTATGCCCAGAATAGCATGAAATGGTCTCCTGAGGCCCTCACCACTGGCAGATCTGGTACATCAGTTAGGGGGAAGAGCTGAGGGCAGGATGGGCACAGGCAGAAGCTCCAGATAGGACCCAGGCTGAAGGCAGGTCCACCCACCTCTCCACCACTGGCAGGGGTAATGCAGAGCAGAACTTGAAAATGTCCCTTTTAATAGTCACTTGTGTATCTTGCTGATTCCAGTGTGGTTGGTCTATGACAGACCACAGGCATCTAATACTTCTTGAGACCTTCTATAACAACAGAAAGAACCAAGTAGTTCCCTGTTCCCTGGTAAAATGACAGCCAGCACTTCGGTGATGCACACATGGTTTCCTTCATGTGTCTAGAAGCATTAGAGTGAGTGGGGCCAGATAAGCTACAAGTGACTTGGCCAGTGGGAATGAGATGCCAAGGAAGAGAAACAAACCCAGAGCAGACAGCCAGATTTGAAGAGAGGGTGATATCTTCCATTTAATGAGGTCCATTTCTGACTTGTATGATCAACAGCCATGGACTAAGGAGAGGAATTCTCCTACCAAGAAGCTCAGAGAGCAATGTCTTCTCCTCAAGAACCTAAGATGAAAGGCAGGTCTTGCATGTAGAGGTGTCCATCAGGCTGACTTGATTTCTTACTGGTCTAGAGAGACGACATTTTGTTCTCTCTGATTTGTCCTCTGTGTTAACATTTGCTTTAGATTCTTGTCAAAACAAGAACAGCCTCTTGAAGTGCAGCACACACTCTGTCCTGTTTAGTTTTGTAATGTTTTGTTTGGCTGCTGGCAACTTGTTCATCAGAAGAAACAATATGTCCTTGGTCCATGCCCTAAGAAATCTCCTTTTACAGCAGAAATCTAACAAAGCCCACCCTGTCCATCAGATTTCAACAGAAATGAAATAGCCAACTACATCAGCCTTCTGTCAAAATGTTGTCAGAAACCCGCTTGGGTGAAGCTGTGCAGAAAGTTCCTAGGATCAGCTTATTGAGGAGCAAGTGAAGGAAAAGACTGCTTGCGTTACGAAAAATTGTCCACAGGGCCCAGCGCTAGAACTACAGCTGACAGTAGTGGATGCTTGAAGGACAAGTGCAAAACTCTTCCTAATTCACCTAAATTCCATTCCAGTATAGGGATATCTTACTTGCCCCTTTCAAGTCTGATTATTTCATACCCTGAAGCTGGGCACTGACAGTGCATGTGATTTCCTCCTGGCCAGCCTGGGCTTTGAAAGTATATGTATGGCTGGTGTACTGTAAGTGCAGATGCCATTAGTCATTTTATTAAGACACACTAACAACAAAGATAAATTTAGTCCCATGTCTATCACATGTTCAGTCTAAACTGTTTGTCTCAATACCATCCTGCAACATAGAGCCCTCTCTGAAAGTACTATATGCATTGCTAGAAAAAGTATTTATTTTTATACTGTTAAGTCTATCTTAAAATTAAGGGAGACTCCTGGTCTTGTATTATTGGAAAGTGAAGTAGCAGTGCTGGTTGGAGTCACCTGCATTACTATGTGCTCCTGCTCCCCCTCCTCATGCTCCCACCTGAGTATAATTCCCCTGACAATATTATCTCCTTATATCAAAGCTCTTCTTCCCAACTCCTGCACTTTTGTAATTCTCTGGGTAGACATATTCCATTACCACCACTCAGTTCTCTCTTAGGAGCAAGATGATTTGTGGCTCACACATACCCAACCCTTTCATAAAGGCAGTCGTTCAGAGTCTCTGCACTGACTTAGCTGCTTCCTCGTATCCCACTGTGAGTTGCCTGTTTGTCTTTCCATCACCTGCTGCAGCTGATTCTGACTTCACTTGGGAGCTCTTTGAGGACTGAGCCTGCCCTTTAACAAGTATGTGTCCCACACTCAGCCCCATGGAGCACATCATGAATCCCACACCACAGGAAGATATGTTGACCCTTGCCAATAAACACAGGCAAAGGAAGCTCTTTAGAAGGCAGCACGTCTTCTTTGCATAAGCAAGACCATTGGCAAATACAACAGGATCAGAAAGAAGCTTGCTGATGAAGTTGTGTTTCAGTTAATATCAATGAGGCTGGCACCAATGCAAATAACCTTTTCTTCATTAGCTTCTAAGCACTTCCAATTGTGTCTCCTTCTATTTTTCTGATCAGTTTTTTACAACCAACAACTGCTCTGTTTTGAAAGAGGGTTTGAAATTATTCCTTCACAGATATATGGAATTAATTCTGCAAATGTGTGATCATAGACCTGAAGAATTATCACTTTTGCAGAGAATTATACATACTCTGTAAATGTGGTTTTAGTTGTCCTGAAACTGCTCACACATTATTAGTATTGTGTTTCATGGATAATGCTAGCTGGGAAGGAAAAGAGAAAAAAAAAGGAGTTAACTTCACAAACAGGAAAGAGGAGGTAGTGCTCTTCAAATTGTACCTCTATGTCTCATCTTAAGAGTTGTAGAATAGTCAAGTTAAACTCCCACACAGCAAGGGAAGACACAACCCTGCCTCTCAGGTGCCTGGAGTGTGACTGTGGGTGGCAGGACAGAGTGTCCTGTCCAGACCTTCCTAGGGTATGAGTAGCTCTCAGCGCCCAATCTCCTGTTGGCTTTTCCCGATACAAAGCTCATAGTCCCTCCCAAAAGGAGGGAATCTGTGCATCTTGTGGGACAGTACTCCAGTCCAGCAGGGTGAGGAAGGCTTTCTTCTAGCCCAATCAATATTTAAACAAGAATGTCTTCAACAGGAAAAGTGGAGAGTTAAAGATCAGCCAGCTTAGAATCCTTTAGAGACTGGGACTCTTGGGCAAGGAGGTGTCAGAGCCCCATGCTCAGGGCTGCTGCTGTACTCCAGTCAGGGACTCCAGCCTGAACTAGCCTTGCACTAGTGATGGGGAGTCTCTTATGGCCCCCTCTATAACAGATAAAAAGCTGCAATGGCAATAACTCCTCCTCCCTTATGAGGTTGCATAACCCACCCTCTCTTTGCCTTTTGTTTGCATGTGTCCATAGCAAAGCATTTCATTTTGGATTACATGGAGCATTTTGTGTCAACTGAAAACGGTAAGACTGATCCTCCAAAATTTACATTTGTTTTTTTCTCTGAATCTAAGTTATGTTCCAATGAGACTGCCAAGCTCAAAATCACTTCATCTTGCAGCTCCAGAGATGATATAAATGCATCCTGTCCCATACCTTTCTGATTCCCAATGAGAAATAGATTGAAAACTGAAGATTTACACAAATGGCAGCAACTCCTTCCCCTTGATACACTCAGCTGCAATAGAAGATCTCAATGCCACCTCTACTTCTTTTGCCACAGCAAAGTAAGACCCCAAAGAGCCACTTTGGAATGTAATTAATCAGGCTCACTCCCCAGTTCTTTTGAACAGGCATGCAAAAGGTGTTGCACCCCTCCATGAAACTGCTGAACTATGCTGCCACAAGGTTTTTATTATACCTTCTGAAAAGCAGATGCAATCTTTGCAACCAAAAGCCATTTTTACTCTTCAGGGCAGAGTTGTACTTTACAGAGGAGAAGTACTATGCTATCAACAGACTAAAGTGGCTGAGGAGATAAGTAATACTTTAAACCAAAGGGCAGGTACAGTTACTTTCTGTGTGTTAATCAACACCCCCAACATGGGATATCAAAGCAGGGAAAACCAAGCACAGAATTCAATGCATCCCTGAACTCAAGGCTGTGTGACAGGAACAGCATAGAAATGTCCTGATTATGTTTCACAAGCTATCAAATCTTAGACCTGCCCTCAGAGGAAGACTGGCCCTGAAGGCAGGAAGATGCGGTGGGACATGCGGTTCTGTATGACTCCAAAGAGAATGTGATAGCCCTGCTTTCATGTGGCACACTCTCATGTGAAATCTCCAGTGAAGATGATAAAAGTCTTTAGAGTGGGATACTCTCTTGTTTTGATGGGCTTTCCATGGGTGAGCCAAAATCTGATGGCAGAAGGCACTGGAAAGTAAGGATGAGTGGGAATACTCTTCCTTGACAGTGTTGGTCGAGCTCTGACCCTGCCTCTGAATGGAAGATCTTGGAAATAAGCTTGTTCCATTGACATGACTCAGAGGGATTATCTCCTCCTTGACCTTGCAACCCTCTGGCTGATGAGCTTACCAGGTGCTTTTATCTAGCCCCAGCTGACACTGCCAAGGGGTTTTGTCAGATCTGCCGCTGTTGAGCAGAATACCGTCGGATGGATTCTCCATGCCCATTCTGTTTTATAAATGACTTAGACAATGAGGCTTTCACACCAAGCAATGGGGCTTTCAGGCTGAGAGTCAGGGCAGAAGGACTGAATGAACCCACACTCACAGTCTGATCTGGTGTCCAACAGGAGAATGGATCTCAGCAGCTGAAAGGCGAGCTGAACCTCTGAACAAATGTAGGCATTTGTTCTACTATAGGTAGTAGGCATTTGTGCCTACTATAACTCCATATGAGGGGTCTAAACACAAGCAAATAAACCAGCCATTCAGGTTTAAATGCAGTGCTCATGAACAGAAATGTGGCTGTAGTCAATCTACCTCTCACCCACCCATCACCAGTGGTTCCAAAGCAAAGGATGGACAGTCAGAGCTGCTGAAAAATGAGCACTGGCCACTGAAGTTCTGGAGTGCACAGCACTGAAAGTGCATTTTCCTGCATCCATGTGGTCAGCAGAAGCTATGTCTAGGCCAAAGAAAAGGTCAATGTGAAGGCATGCTACCTCTAGTTTATTGGACTCCTGTGTAGTTCAGGCAAACCATTGTCTTAACCTCACGTACATAAATAATAGCAGTAAATAACTACACTATAACCATCCTTGCCAAACCACAGGCAATCTGCAATCTGAATCAATAATTCATCACAGCAGCAGGTCCATTTTCTTTCCCATGTAACACTCACAGTAGAGCAGAGAAACATATTCCCTGACTGGAGTGGGTTTAGACCATAATTCAAGATACATATGGAGCCTGTCTGACAGTGACACAACCTGTATGTATTGCATGTGCATTGCCAGTGTTTCCCTTTGAATGCCACGGGCACAATTCAATCTTAATGAGCTAGTTCAGTCTTGTAAGGAACACTTTGGTCACAGATACAACTCCTAAACTGAAGTGAATCCTGATGAAAGTGGATTTTTAACACAGACAGGGTTGCACCATTATTGCTTTCATTACAGTAAGTTTAGTGCTGGCAGCCCATTGTGCTGAACAGGCAGCCCTGGAGCCTTAAGTCCTCTTCATCTCCCACAGTGCTACAACACGAGCATTTGCTTCCACTACAGTGACCTGTCAAGTTGCCTCAGCCTCGGCTCAGCAGGGTCACTTCCAGGAGCAAGGAGATAATTCAGCCATTGTGACCCTGTCCAGCTTTCCCATTCTTTGATAAGCCTCCTAACAAAGGTACCAATTAGTGACAAGTGTGATGGGGAATTTTGCAAGGCAGGCACCTGGCAGCTGAGCTGAGACTAAGTGCTGGTGGCCATCAGCACTTCACTGGGAGATGCTTCCCCTTGGCATTCACAGGCACAGGGTTTAGGGATGATTCTGGGGAAAACCCCACTACTGCAGGAGATGCAGGGTGTGCTCCAACTGTCGGCATTTTTCTCCAGGCTAGTACTGAGCTTCTGTTCTCTTGCTGTGTCTGAGACTGCTTCAGAGCATTTTTCTGTAACAAAGGGTCCCAAAGACTATTTATGGCCTATTTCAGGGAAGAATAAGATGGTAGCTCTTACATCCTCACCACATGTCCCTCTCTTCTTTCTAAATCTCCTCTGCACTGTTTTATTTGGATAATGTGGCATTCACAACATGCTTTCCATTATTATATGCTGCTGTCCAGCTGTTCAGTGTCAGGCTTTGCTTCAGGCTTCTTTTCTCTCCAGTCGTGTGTCTTTCTTTGCACATTTGATTCACTGATGTGCAGCGTATGCTCCAGGGCAGTTCTCTTTCATGGGCAAGCACCGAACCAATAGATGATCTCAGGAATGATCAGATCAATTCATTAACCTTCTGAATAAAGTTCTCTATTGATACAGCCCCTCTTATCAGGCAAGCCTTGGGTATTATTTATTCCACAAAATGGAAACGCTGCTCTCCCCCTCTCCCACCCTGCCAAGGTTATGGCCTTACGTCAGCCTGAGCTGTGGTGACCTTGAGGGTACTAACCCTTTGGAAGCACTGGACTTTTTCCCCGTCAGTGCGAGCATGGGCACGGCTCCCACACTGCGTGGTGATCTGCACGTCTCACTGCACTTTGCATACACAGGGCTCTTAGCATATATTTGCATGAGGGTTATTGGCCTTCTCTTGCTGTAGCACCAGCAAGATGTTTGGCATTAGAGCAACCTTGTTGCAGTGATTATCAGTATGTGGGCTTGCTAGCCAAAGGCTGGAAAGAATTGGCTTGGATTTGTCAATAAGGGAGAGCTGGAAATGGGTTGACCAAAGAGGTTATGGAGTTTCTATCCATCATGGTAGTAGTCTGAAACAAGTGGGCATGGCCCTGAGCAACCTGATCCAGCTGACCCTGCTGTCAGCAGGTGGGTTGGACTAAGTATCTCCAGAGGTGGCTGCCCAAGTCAACCACACTGTAGATGTGGGATTTGATGACCTTGCTGAGTGTGTTTTCAGGTGAGGAAAATTAGAGGCAGCAGGACAAGGGCAATTTAGGGGATTAGAAAGGGCAAAGCAGCCTTAGTCCAGAAGTGAGTCCACACTGTTTCCTCCTGAAAACATATCACTGGGAGAGAGGAGACTGCAGCATGAAGCCAAAAAGCCCAGCACAATGTTTTTGTGAGTCCGGGACACATGTACATTTGCAAGCTATCCCTGTCTGACTACCTATCCTCTTAAATCCATCAGTTTAATAGCTCATAAAAGGCTACAGATTTCTTGTTGCTCTGATTGCATTTACTTGGATTAGTACTGAATCATCTTTTTCAGCTGTAATATGTGAGACACACAAGGTTTTGTTCTTTGCCTATTTGTTCTTCAAATTATTCAATCCACAGGACACATTAGCTAGATCATCATTCACTATGATCTTTCTCCTTACCCCTACCTAATAATCTCAAAATATAATTTTGAACATTTTGGTTACAGTTACCAGTTGTCAGGCCCCTGGGAAGTTCTCGACACTTCTCAAGTAGCGCAAATAAGCACTTCCCAGCTTCCTCTGTATCTTTTTGAATCAACAAAATAGTTTGTATCACAACACCTCAACACTCTCTTCCTGGAAAGTTTGCCTCCCCAGGCTGGCTGTTGGGGGAAGGGGGAAGTAAGCCTGTTCTCACTGCTGCCCTTCTGGGGTAAGGATGAGGAGGTTTTTTTCCCTTGCCATAATTTTAGCATGAAAAATAAAGTCATTTTATGGTTCAAAAGCTAACAATTCTGGTAGCATTAGTCAGCTTTTACCTGCTACATTTTCATGGAAATTTCCTCAGAAAATTAAATTTCCTGTTTGCTTTGCTATGGAAAGCTACTGGTAGGAGCTGTCAAAGAAATTGCAAATACCCACAAATATTGTCATTTTCAAAGGCAAATATTTGAAGAGCATGAAGTCAAGTCATGGAGTTAAGCCATGCCTTTGGAAGAGTTCCTGTTGGCTAAGGCACCTCTGCTAGTGCTACTACTCACACCTTTTCTCTATATGGCATACCTATTTTTCCCTCCTTCACATTATTGTTACTGTAGTCACTGCAGTCCCAAAACAAGTGCAGGGCTCTACCTGTCCATTGTACAAGTACAGATAAACTCTTTTTTTTTTTCAACTCTTATTCTTCTGTTCACGCCTCTTTGGATTTTCACCTGGAGTATATTTGGGGTCATGTTTTATTTCCTCTTTGAGTGGGTTTTTGGTTTTTTTTTTCTTTACAATGACAAGTCATAACCCACTTACCCTCAAACCAGAAGTGGTATTTGCCTTCAGCTTTCAGCATTCATCAGTTGCAATTTGAGCTACAGCAGCCTTCTCCCCTGCACACATTCCCATCCCACACACACTTTTACATAAAACAAGGGATCCTTGAGCAAGCACATGATTTTCAACACCTACAAATGGGAAATATTCTGGAATGTTGACAGTATGCCTTTGCAAGGTCATGACCCAAACACCAGGTGTAGGGTTTGCCAGTGTACTCATGTCAGCACATTGTTGTACCAGAACTCATCTGAATCCCTGGTAACTCAGCCCACCATCCTACATGAACACAACTCAGTCGTCCCATGTAAACACAGTCTCTAAGGCAAATCAACAAAATTAGCAGGAATTTTCTCAGTTGTTTTAAGTGCTCATCTACACAGTGATGGATTCCAGCAGCTGATGGATATAGACTCACTAAAGGTCTACCTTAAGTCCCTCACAAGTGTTCCTAACTTGGAATTTATGCTCATGGCATGAGAAAACGAAGGTCTGTCATGTATTGAGTCTTGTGTGAATGCAGGAGAGAGAGGGATTTGGGAAGGTAGGAGGAGAGGGCCTTCTGTGTCAGAGCCCTGTAGGACAGCTGTACAATGTCCCCTCTGAGAAGGTGCAATATAATTCATCCTTAATGAATTTCTTTGCTTCCTCCTGGACAGTCATCAGGTCCCTGCCAAGACAGCAGAACACAGGCTGTGTGCTCTAGTCACACATGTTTTTACTGTGGTACTGTATAAGTACACAGTCCCTGGGTAGGAATGTTTCCAGGAACAAACAGGTGGAAAACTTCAGTGTTTCTAGGAAGATAAGCAGGAGTTATCATTATATGAGGGACGCTCCCTTTGGTGTTGTCATGGTAAGGATAACATATGACTGTAAACACCATAGGCTAAACATCTCTTCATGAAATCAAAGTGCTGTGCATTATCTGGTGAAGAACAGCTGAGAAATTCATCTGGGTTGGCAAAGAATGGCATTCAAATTATGAGCTCCAGCCTTAATCCTCCCTTTTCAATGGGCAGCTGAAGCCTTTCAGGATGGTACTGGAATCCAAAACCATAAGATAAAACTCTGCCTGAGGAGAGAGCAATGTCTGGCTGCTGCAGTGCTTGTGAACTCCCATCCACAACACAGGTGGGAAGCACAGAACTGATGGAGTACCTGGAGGTGATGGAGTCAATGGCTTCAAAGATACCATTACCATACACAGATGAAGATGCTTTTTGTAAGAGATGGGTTGCCAGAAGTGGGGTTGGAGAAAGGTAGACTCCTTACAGCCTGAAGTGTATTTGAAATATAGTGTCACCAGCTGGCCTGAAATAACTATAATCCCATGGCAGTCTTCATGGGATGAGCATCAAGGGGCTACAAGGGACACTTGGTGTGAGGATGGTCTCTTTTCATTACAAAATTACAGCACTGATGGGTGGCCACACTATTGGGACAGTCCTGCTGAAGTCTGAGCTGAAGCTGGGACCAGTATGCTGGACTCTCCAGCATACGACCCTACAGACACCAAAGGATATCTCACCACCTTTAACCCTTTAACCAGTATCATGAGGAGCAATCTCATCTTTGCAGAGCAGGAATTGTGGCAACTCTAAACACTGAGAAAAACTGTTCCACTTCTTCATTAGAAATATATTTACCTTTCCTTCTGCTAGTGTGGCAAAGGGACACCTTTGTCCTAGGACTTATGGGTAAAGCCTAGTAAACAACAGCATTTTAATAAGAGTAAGAGAATACATTTTTGGCAGTGCTGAGACATTTGCTGTAGCAGGATTTATTATTAGTTTAGTAAGATTAAAAGGGATCAGACACATTATGTGACGGGGAAAAAACAAATAAACTTTAAAGTTTTTTAATGCTTTAGCCCTCCTGCCTCAGGTATAAGCCTTCTGGAGTCTTCAAAGATGCCTTTCCATTACTCCTACCACTCATCCTACAAATTGCAGCGGCATACCAGTCTGGGCAGGGAGGAACAGCACTAGTGATGCATCTGGGATGGCAGCTGCCAGGCACACAGATGCCAGCCAACAGCTGTGGAGACTATGGTCTCCCTCCCAGCTAGACACTCATGTGATTTCCAAGAGCACGAGAGTTTCAGAGGATCCCAAATGAGGCCATGCAGGGAGACATCATTCCTCCTCCCCTCCACAAGCTGGCTGCAGGCACGTCTGCCCTGCTGCGATATGCACATTTCAGATTATTTGACCTTCTGCAGTCTGGTTGTTTTGGCTGTACAGCCTTGGTTTATATTTGGTCTGGACTGGCTTTTGCTTTGCAGATCAGGTGGGAGGGTTTAACATTGTGTTTCTGGGGATTTGGGGATTTCTTCTTGCTCCCTCTCCCTCTCTCTTATTTCTCAATGATTTCTCTGGCTGGGTCAGGTTGATCTGTGTGGGATCCTGGCAGTGCACCAGACTGTAGCATAAGCAGTGCTTGTAACATTGATTGCATTGTATACTCAGTCACTGGGCTGCTTGGGAGCCGGAAAACCTTTTACAAAACAGCAGATTTGTCTCCATTGAGCACACTTACAGCAAGTGAAATGAATAAAAAGCCAACCACAGGCAAACCTCCAGGTATCTCTTGGAAAATGAGAAAATGTACCAGGATATATCCTGTCACACTGCAGCCTTCTCTCACTTGTGAGACAGCAATGCCAATTCTATCAGGCAATACTGCTTCTTTCTATGGGTTATTTCACTTTAGCTGAATTTTGTAAATATTAGTTCATCCTCAGTCATACACAGAGTTTTGCAAAGTCTGCTCTGTCCTGATTTTCCCTCCACCTTCTAAGAACTCTGTTTTGCTAAGTTATGGCCTCTTCTAGACGTCTAGATCACTGCTCCTACTAGCAGTGCCACGTGATCCAGCAGAGCCGTGGAGGCAACTGGGTAATCCCATGAAGCCTGTTTGGTTCCTCTTGAACACATCCCAGGGTTGTCCCCAGGAGCAGGCTTCATAGGGAAGCCTTTGAGCTGAGAAATTATTTTCCTTCTGTGAAGCTTCTATGAAGTGCTGTTTGCCATTGTCTGCTCCCTTCCTCACTGGGAAGGCCAGTGTGAGCACTCGGCACTTGCAGATCCTCTGGGAGCTTCTCCAGAGCATCCATGAGGTATCCAAGGCAGCAATACAGTGTCTGCAGAGATGTGGAGGCCAAGGTCAGAGGAAAAGTGGACTTGTACCTAGCAGAATAAAGTTGCCCAGGTTAACCTGGTGCTGGCGCCTGAAGAGACACAGAGTGACAGGGGGGTAGCATGCTGAGGCTGCCTTTCCCAAAGGTTAGACAGGGAACACAGGTGGGAGCTTGCCAGGCACTGCACACACCCAAAAGTCAGTTTCTAATTTGAGATATTTTCTAATGCCCACTGTACTCTGGGGAATGCAGCCTGGCAGAAGGCACGAGCTGAATGTGGAGTCCTCCTGCCATGCAGCTCCATACCTCTGTCCCCAGCAGAGAAAAGGGACATTGTGGTGGCTGGGATCACCATGCCAGGGAGGAAGCAGCCTGGCCAGAGCACAGCAGGCAGCCTGCATTCAATGCCATGAGCCCTTTGGGACACCTATGGAGGTGGTCAGAAGGAAATAGCACAGAGGGGAGCTCTTCACACACCTCTGTGACAGCTTCCATGTTGCATCTCAACCCTTCTCCCTATGTCCTTAAAGTGAAAGAAGCTGGTGTGCAGGGAATGGGGTTCCAGCAGCCCCTGGGGGCAGCTGATATGATTTTAGGCTGGATACAGCTTTGCTGTTGGACAGGCAGCAGCCTCATGGGGGTTTTGCACTCCCACGGGCTTAGAGCTCTTCCGGTTTCAAAGCAAATGCTCTAAGCTGGACTATACTTCCCTGCTGCTCTGACACCCGAAACCCAGCATTAGATTTATGAAGCTCGCAAGGCAGCCTCACGAGATGTTTGCCAGGACATGAGGCTAATAATTTAATCAGGTGAATTCAGACGGAGTCCTGCAGCAGCTCGAGTTGCATTATATAACGGGATCTTTAGGAGACTTTGCTGGGTGATAGGCTGGATGCTGCACAGCCTGCTCCAGGATGGCCATTAAAGAGAAAGTCTGCCTCTGTTTTGTACCCTGTCCAATGTCATGAAGTTTCACAAGGAAAGAAATGTGTCTTCCTTTCCATAAAACTGCAGCAGGGCTTTGAAAATTAAAATGGTTTAGTTTTATAACAGAAAATATTGTGTTGTGGCTTTTAGCTTCCGAAGCAACAGCCAGAAATGGTACAATTCAGTCTAAGAGACCGCACACAGGTTTCCATCTGGCTTTGGAGGGGGTTTAGCAATCCAGCCAGCTGGTCCTACAGAGGCACTTCACCCCACAGACCTGCAGTCTATTAGCACATGCTATTAGGGACCTGGGCCAGGTGTCTGGGTGAGAACTGCTGCTCTCCTCAGGTACATGAGGTCTTCAGGGCTGGTATGACATGCTCACTTGCCTGTCCTTCCTTGGTGGATTTGATCTGCCCCACACTCAGCATGTTCACAACCTGCCCCTGCATGGCACTGACCATGTCACTGAGGCCAGTGCTGCAGTGTGTGACAAAACAACACACAAGACATGAGAACAGGAAAGATTCAAAAACTGCAGTGGATATTGTGTCTGTAGAGGCAACACAGAGATCTGCTTTGCAGCAGACAGAGCATCAGGTTGGGAGGGACCAGCACATAGGAATCTCAGCTTTTTGGACAATTTGGACCCCACTCATCCTTCCCTTCCTTCCGGGTGCCCCACTAATTTTCCACTGGTCATACTGAACTGCAGATCCAGCAGCCCTCAGAGATGAGTCAATCTCTAGGTGGGAATCCAAGGCTTACACTTAGGTTCATGCTGTTATTTTAGTTTGTGGTGTTTGCTTCTCATTACAGTAAGCTCCTAGGAATGTCAGCACCAAAATAGCACAGAATCACAAGGTTACCTGATGAAGAGTGAAGTAAACAGGAGGGATATTCTTTCTCTCTGCTTCTCTTTTATTATTTTCCATTTTATTTTTTTTTCTTTCCTAAAAAGAGGCATCTTGAGTACTGACATTGAACACCAGGGTGGAGATTTCAGGTTTGGAGATTAGGTGTATCCAGATACAGGAGGTGTTTTGGACAGGCTTTGCCTAACCTCCTGTGAGGAGGTGTGCAGCCAAGGTGCCATAGGTCTGCAGCAGCTGTGGAGATGCCATTCCTGCTTGCCAGACACAAAGGTGGGGCTTGGCCAGTTCTGGGCAGCACCAGTGCCCTGTCTGGCATCAGTCCACCTATCTCTGGTAACTGGAGCTGACACTGCAGGATGATCCAGCAAAGTAAAAGGACCCTTTGGAAGAAGTTGCAGATTAGGGATGTTGGACTGGCAGCACTGCCTCTGATCCCCATTTCCCAGGGCTTATCCCAGAGGGATTATAAGCTCATATATTTCTGTGTTCAGAAACTTCACCTGCAGCAGACAGCCCCTGGCCCTCTCTCAGAGGTACAAATGAGCACACACAGACTCTTTCCAAAACCACACTGAGGTCTCCTGAGATACCAGTGCACAGTCCAGAAGGGAGTCAGAGCTGTGCTTCTCTGTTTAAACTCCATGAGAAATCAGAGTGAGCAAAAAACAAAATCGATGTCTGGCAGACAGAGGGGCCAGAAGTGACTTCCCTGTTTCTAGGAAAGCAGTGCAGATGGTGGGAAATATTTCAGCCATGCAGTGGCAGCAGTGTTAACATGGCGCTAGGGCAGCTGGGGTGCAGTTCCCTCCTTTCCTGGGCTCTTTCTGTGACCCTGAGCATTGGGCTTGTACAGAGCCTGCATTGGTTCCTCCACTGCAAGCAGCCTCCACCTGCACAAGGACAAGTGCATTCAGGACAGGAGGGGTGCTCGGTGACCTGAAGTATTACATATTAGTATGTGGAGGGACCTTCCTTAGAGCCACAGCAGGAGATTGGGGTACAGTCACCACTCTGCGTGTGTGACTTGGAAAGGACATCACTTGGTCCAGGTTTTTGAGAAGGCACTTGGGAGGGAGGGTCACACAGGAACCTGGGCTCTGCATCTGGAAATTAACAGTTCAGATGGCCAGCCTAGGGATTGTTATGCTCCTACTCTGCCTAGAGGGTGCACAGAGCAGCAGAAGAGAAAAACAGCAGGGGTTCCTTTGGAACAGAAACACCCTCCACGGCTGAAGGGGACTGCTGAGGCAAGCAACACTTCACAGCGTTAGCTGCTCTCTTCATCTTCTCTTCCACTTTTTTTGAAAAGAAATCTACTATACACAAAACTGGTTTAAAAAAACAACAACAAAAAACCACAAAAAAACACAAACAAACAAAAAATTATTCTTGCAAAAGCTAAATAACCTGCATATAGCAAAAGTTAAAATGGCAGCTTCAGCTGCTGTACCTGGCTGGGGTGCAGTGGTTTTGTGGGATCACCCATATGCCAGATAGTCAAGCCAGCAGCTGTGCCCTTTATCCCGGTCTGGTATACTAACAAAATGATAAAAAAGCCATGGTTTCACTGGCCACACTGTACATATGGCTCAGGGTTCCATGACGGAATATTATGAGAAAACTGGGGAGACACCAGGCCTGAGGACATGCAATGGCAGCTCTTTCTGTATCAACAAGGAGGGACAAGCATGTGGGGCACTGCTGTGGGAAGACATGCAACAGAAATTGCCTATCTGTTGCAAGGGCAAGGATGAAAGTTGGAATGTGGAGAAAGGTGGAATAGAAAATAAGGTCCAGAAATGCATGTTTTGGCCTTTTGCCCTAATCTTCAGCAGAGAAACCTGTGGGGAGCACAGGCGCAATTCCTTCAGACGTATTTGCACAATGCATCACACTGAAAACTCTGTTGGAGATGCAAATAAACCTGCAGCTGGACTGGGCAGGGAGAGGGCCACTGGTGCTTAATTTGGGGCTGCTTGGCCCTGGCTTCTTTCCCTTTACCCCTTGCCATGCACAGACCTGAACATACTTTGGAAAGAAGATGTCTGCTTCAAAACAGTAGCAATCACTGTATTTGGCCAGAGACAGCCAAAAGCTGGAGGCAGGCAACAGCTGAGTAGAACAGAAAGGAGCTCTGAAACAGTCAAAGTTAGCAAAAGGAGCAGCAACTCCGGTAGACACCACCCACATGAGAAATTTCTGGGCATGTGCAGGTTTAAGTTTTTCTACTAAATGTTGCAGGAGCTTCCCAAGGGAGAGAGGTGGCTCATATCTCTGTGGTGCTCACAGGCCCAAGCCAGGCAAGTCACAGCCTGGCAAACCCAGGTTTTGAGCCTGCAATTAGTTGGCAGAATGGAGATGATTTATGAGATACTGTAGGACACAACGCAACAGATGTCCTAGCTGAGAATGCTGCAGGTAGATGCAGGAAAATCTGGGCAAAATATGTCAGTTTGAAGGGACTTAGAATGGAGGAAGGTGTAGTTTCAGCTGGAAGGGCCACGGACCTCACAGCCAAGCAGGGGAGGAAAGGTAAAGCTTGGTTTGGGCATCAGAATCTACTTAAGAAGCATGTTCCTTCAAGCCAGCTGAGTCCTGGACTGCTACAGCTGTGTGGTCATTGGCAGCTGGTTGAACTTGAGCATAGGAACATGCACAGACGATGGGAAGGGGCTCCATCACCTCAGCATGGATAAATCTGATGTTAAAGTGCTGGAGGAGGCGGTGGGTGAAAATGCAAGCTGTCACGTTACAATCTGTTTCCAGGTAGTTGTGGAGCCCTTTGAAAGATAGAGCATGGTGCTAATAATGCCAGGGTCATGGGTTTGATCCCTGTATGGACCATTTCAGGTAAGAGCTGGACTCAATGATCATTCTGGGTCCCCTCCAACTTTGACAATTATGTAATTCTGTAATATGATGATTTTACACCTTACATAAAGAAACAATGCGGACAGAAAAAGAAAAAGAAAAAAAAAAAAAAGGGATACCTTGTAACGGAGGACTGAACTCTGTGGAGAAATCCCATAAAAATGTTGTGGGTGATCCTGAATTTCTTCAGAGATAAGCAGAAAACCAGAGCAGATGGGTAAGTATGGAGAGGTCATATGCACAGGGAAGATGGAAAGGAAACCAGTAACGATGGTGGGAATGCATGGAGGGCTTTCATGGTCCTCTGCCACAAAAAGGTCTGAACCCCACCTCCAGTTTTCCTCTATGAGGAAGAAACACTGCACCAAATCCTTATCAGTGGCTCTCCTCAGCAAGCCTTTGGGATGCCGCGAAAATGGACTGTTGTCTGCTTGGGGCTTCCTAGCTGGGAGGCAGCTTTGGTGGCTTCAGACATTATCCAGTAGCATTGGTTTCCACACTCGCCTTCACAGAAGGTGCTGCTGCAGGAACCCCAGGGTTCAAACTTACACCCAGCTGCTGGATGTGCTTGTGCAAGGCCAGGGCAGCCACAGCCAGGCAAAGCAGAGTGTAGCTTCCTTTATTACAGTATATAAAAGCAAGTGATGTGTTTATGGAGGTCAGAAAGGGCTGGCTCAGGACTTGAGATATTCTTCAAAAGGACAAGAGCCAGCTGCTAAGGGAAGCAACTTCCATCTTGGTCTTCAGTTGCATGTCAAATGTAACAGCAACCATTAAACAACAGTTGATAACGCTCAGAACACTAATAGCCTTGAGACATTGTACAAATGGTCACTCACTTAAGTATTTGCAGTAAAATCTGCCTGGGAAGCTTTTTTTCTCCAAGTAGATGATATTTGGTCCATGTTGATTTTTTTTCTTTCCTGTTTCAGGGTCTAGTTCCTCCCTATTTGGCAAGTCATTGTGTTACTTCCATGTGGGCAAAAGGGATACTTGGAAGATATTCATTTTTAGGTCTAAAGGGGTTCTTATCACCGCCAAACACCTGAAACTCCCCATAGTTTCCATTTTTATCTAAGTCTTGGACAACTTTAGCACAGCTTCAATCTTTTGCCTGGAATCAGGGTTTAAAGGTCAAAGACAGCATCTGCAATAGTCTTGAGAGGGAGCCCATGCAACACTGGATTTCACATGAAAATTTTCTTCATTTGCTTCATACACAAATCAGCTTTATATACCTCGTAAGAGTGCTCAGAAAGCGCTTCAAGTTCCAGAGACCAAAGTGGAGGTATTATTAGCAGAGAGCAAAGAGCAGAGCTCTTGCTCTCTTTGTAAGCAGGCATCATGCTGAGCAGGAGGTTTTTAATAGTTTCCTCTGAGACAACTTTGGCTCCTTCTGTTACACAGTTTTACTCAAGTGTTCAACAAATTATCTCATGAAGGAAGCAAATATCACAAGAACAATGTCCCTCGTACATCTTGCAGGGGTTGAAAACCGCAGCATGGAAAGAGCAGCCTCTGCTCCCTAAACAAGTTAAACAGAAAGGAAAGGCAGAGAGGGAAATCCTCTCTGACTTTGTTATGGAAATGTGATACAGTTTGACATTTTAATTGTGATTCTCCCCTTATTATCTGGCACACGTTCATAGTGCCAAAGATGTTGTTTAGTGAATCCAGCTGCCTCCTCCGCTCCGTTTGAAGTCCGGTGACTCCGCATGATAGGGGAGTGTGAGAGTCAATGTGATTTGTGTATGGGGAAACATAAATATGTCACAGGAGTTTAGTCTTATAGGTCTGCAGAGTTTATACTCACAAAATCTGTTGTACCCTTGTTTACACACCCAGATCCAAAGGCCTGACACACCCTCACTCTAGCTCAAAGCTTTCATCATTTCTGCCTCCTTTCTAATGAGGCCATTGCAAAGCATGTGGATGATGTTTGACCACAGTTTAATATATCCAGGAAAATGTGCTCTCAAATGTTAAGAAGAGCTTTAATCAAAGTGATTCATTGGCATTTAGCTGAGATGAGCACATGCAAGGTTCTGCTGCCACATGTACAAACTCCTAGGCATGGGCCTCCTCATGTGCCAAAAACTTGCCGCCACCAAAAAAAGCGGAAGACTTGCAGATATATGAATTTTAGCACACACCTGAGCATAGACACCTGAGTACAGGTGAGATGCAGCTGTGTGATGAACAATGTTCATGCTGTTCCTGCAACTTACTTCTGCCAGACAGAATTGTTGAGATAAACTCATCTGTTCGATACTTGTTTTCACCTGAACTTCACTACTCCTGCTAGGGAAGGCTTGGTATAAAATGGTCCCATGATTCTATGTAACAGAGGAATGGAAAGATTTACCAATGGGCAAATTTAAAAACAAACTATAGGAAGCCCAGGGGTCTAAGTTAAGGGAAGAGACTTTCAAGAACATCCAATTGGAAGCAGATGTCCTAGTCTCTGAGAGTGTACTCCAAACTGCAGGTTGTAAAATCTCCATTTCTGAAAATGAAAGATAGTAATAGCCTTGCTTTGGATAGGAGGTTCTTTGAGAGAAGCAACCATGGAATACAACGACTCAGCTTATTTCACCTCAGGACTACAACTGTCCCTGAAAGCAGTAAGAACTCTGCCCTCCTTTGAGCGAGAGAAAACTGTTTGATAATTAATATTGCTGGAATAAATGTCCTAGTAAAGGCTACGACAAAAACACTTGGTAAACTTCCTAGCCCAAGTCCAGTCCTTACTCCAGCACTGGAAGAGCAGGGGAAGACTGTTGGCAGGACACATTTGAAAAATCTGGCTAGAGATGAGACTTGTGTCAGTGGAGCCTTATGTAAAGGTGTCACCTGGGGAACATTTAGTTAGTTCTGTGCCATCTCACTCTTACTTGAGGCCTGAGCTGTTAAATTTCTCTTGCTTCTAACCTTTACTTCTATAGCCCTGATGAGTGATAAGAACCCATAAGTGAGTCACAGTTTGAGGAACAGGATTCAAAGTAACATTCTGTTCTGGGCGCTCAGACAGAAACTTTAATGAGTAGTAAGACAATCACCACATGGAAAACGTCAGCTGATTGCAGGACCAAATTACTGGAGCTTTGCCTTCTTGGACACACAAAAGATAGCTCCAATTTTTAAAGCGCAGTTTTAGAAAAAGCACATAAAGGGGGTTTAGATGCAGAGGTCATAATTTTCAGGGGATCTGAACATGTGGTTTCAGGTAGTGGCATTTGCTGCTCAATTTCACAAGAAAGTAGGGTTCTTCTCAAGAAGGAACAGAGGAGTATGGCTTAGGCATAGCATATAATGATACTGTGATGATGTGGTTAGCATGGGAATTGAGTAGAAGCTCAGATAGCTCTTCTCATTACTTCTTTAACATTAATTCATCAATTTACTGCAAAGTGACTTGACCTCCCAGACACATGACTATAGGCTGCTATAGTTACATAAGAAATGCAATTAACACTGCAGTAATAACATCCTTGCTGGCAGCAGCCACCATGTCCTAGTCTTCAAACTTCACGTAGCAACCAGCTGAGCTGGGGAGATGTCTGTGGCGAGAGGTGTAGAACAAGCAGGTGTGGGTAAATTAGCACTTGACGAGCATTTCAGAGGAGCTCACAATATTTTATCCCACCTGTGGCATCTTAATAATCTCACTGTCCGTCTCATAAACATTGTTTCTTATTTATATCCAGAGTCTTGGCAAAGGGAGCCGTTCAGTGCCCAATGCCAGGCTGAAGGCAGGGGTTTAGTGATAAGGGAACATGGAAATAAAGCCAATACTTATTTTTGTCTCTAAAGCATGCACCTGATACTGTAGCATGAGCTTTGTCAGGCCTTACTTGTCTTCATGCCAAATGCTCAAATCATATGAGAGTGGGGGCCATTGAAGAACATTTTGTTGAGTGGAAGCTCCTCAGGAGGACTTCCCTCTCCCCTGCCTTCACCCTTTTGTTTGAGGAAAGCTGGTCCCTGACCTGCCCAGAGCACGAACTCAGTTAACACTTGAGCTAGTTAGAGGCCAATCAATTTATGAGCCTCTCATCTCCCTGCAGTTACTGCTGGGAAATTGCACTTGTCCCAGGAGCAGGATTAAGGAACTAAACACAAAGCTGTGAATTTCCAGCTGACATGGGTAAGAAGAGCCCTCGTGTTTCAGATGGCCTCATATCTATTTCCACCAGCAGAAATATAGACACCCTAGCCACTGATTCAGTGAGCTTTGGCTTAAAAAGGGAGCAGTGTCTACCTGATAAAGATGATTTGCTCTTTTGCTATAATTGTGGTTTTCAGTAGTGCAACTGATTGTAAAAGCTCCATGAGCTCCAAGACATGAGCTGAGCCACAGTACCTATCCGTGCCCAGGCTCCTCACCCACAGCAAAGGAGGAGTTAAACGCATTTTGTGGCAGCGGTGAAACCTGCACCCCCCACCCCATATCTGTGAAGTGCTCACACACAGAATCCATTCCTCTGTCCAGCTGACACACAGCAATCTCCAATGACAGACCATATGTCTGGACCTTCAGAAGTTATTTAGGCTGAGTGACTGATTTGTCTAGGGCAGAGAAAAACATCCTTTTGTGGTCCTAAAGAGAGAGAGCAAAGCTATTACCCAGCCCGGCTGCCAGTCACTCCCTGCTGGCTGATGGGAGCTCTCCCTCATCTGTTTTAGTGCAAAATTTTTAGTGTGAACCAGTTTTAGCAGTAGGTTAAGCTAAACCAGATGACTGTGTCCTTCCTCAGTTGAGGAACACCACCCTAGCAGAGCTGTGGGATGTCATACAAACTCCAGCAGAAGCATCATTGCAAGTAGGTGTTGAGTGCAAACACCCTGAAACTTCCTAGTCACTTGAAAAGTCAGTTTGCATCTTTGTTCTTGTGGCAGAGATCATTTTATTCACTGCATTTCCCAGGTCATTTACCTAAAACACAGGATCCCTCCTGGTTATTCTATATGGGAGGCAGACATACTCTGCATGCAATGGGAGCTACCTTACAAAGATTTGTTGGTGGCACTGCAAGAGAAGTGAGTTTCTGCAACCAGCTACTGACATTTTATAACCCTGCTTCTTTCAGGACTCCACTAGTGAGACCCTTTAACCACCCATTCCCACTTATCCCTGCCTAACATTGCTAGTTTCACCGACTCTCCGACTCTCCTCCCCCATCTCTTTTTATGTGATCACCTAACCTCTCCAAAATTAGTAGTGCTATGTTTAGCCTGTTCTGGCACTCTGGGCACTCCTGTGGATGCTGAGATGGTCTCACAGGGACTCTATGAATTTCCACTGCTATTGGAGGGAGGAGTGTTTTCAAAACTGCTGACACCAGATCCCAGTGAGTGAACTAAACCAAGAGGCCGGAGCCTGTGAAATGTTCTTAATATAACCAGGGCAAATGGCTCCCATCTTGTGTAACTGAAGCCCCACAGTCATGTGCCCCAGCCCCATGTCCGTGTCAAGCAGGAGGGCAAAAGTGTGAGGTCATTTCCAACAACTCTGTTTCTGTGACATCATCACAGGAAAGCCAAACATCTACTCATTCTAGACGTGGGAAGTCAGAGGAAAGGGCAGACGCAGGACTTAAGTTTTCCTTTCTGCTTCCATGTGAGCCAAGCATAATTTTGAAGGGTATAGTGGGCTCATTTTCCTCCCCTTTCCTCCTTCTTGCAGGACACTGTAGCCGTGTCACTGGCAGCTATTTAGGGGTGCTGGGCTGAGGCAGTTTTGCTCCAGCCCTCCCGGAGTATGTAGGAGCCATCTACAGGTGATGGGAGATAAGGCGACACAGCCCTACTTCCCTTGCCAGCGGGAGGGCAAGATGCTAACCCCAGCTATCCTGCGTTACAACCAATCTCCTGGCTCACTGCCATCCCTCTCACAGGGCAGCCACGCCTTCTGTGAGTGGCCACAACCTCTTCCAGCTCGCAACTGCTGGCTTCAAGACAGGGAACCACCATCTACTGGGAGGCTGGCAGTCCCTGGAGTGGTGAGCCCTGTCCAGAGGACCACAGGGAATGTGCCACTTGCAAGCCACCGCAGGTGTGAGAACCCCATGGAGACAACTCCGAAGCAGCCCTTCACACAGCTCTAGTGAGGCAGCAGGAGGCCAGACATGTCTGAGGCCAAGAGACTAGATTCACAGAGCAAGAAAGGGACCTTCACCCCTTAATCACCAGCCTTGGGATCTAGCTAGACTTCGGCCATGTTCCAGAGAGCTGTGCTGGCTGCTGCATGGTGCTTGCCTGTGCCAACCTGCATGACCACCATGCCAACACACAAGAGGAGGCAGAGCCCAGCCAGCTGCTGGAGAAAACACAGTGGTCATGCACAGGATACTAAGGAGGGTCAGAGGGATGTAAAGAGAGGGCTCCAGATGGAGATCAGTGATTGCAAAGCATTTAGAAAAAAAATGGGAACTTCTCCTGTTCAGAAAGGTTGGTGTGAATTGCTGTAGGAGGCAGGAGAAGGTCTAGACTGGAAGATCACTTTCACTCAGTAGTGCTTGAGAGATTTCATGTAAATCTATAAACTTTTGTACGTTTACTTTTTCCATCCACCGTTACCATAAGACATCCTTCTTTCTTCCCCTTGTGTTTCTACATGGACCAATGCTCACAAGACACAGGAGGAGAGCTCTGGGCATGTTCTGTGCCTAAAATGATACTGATTCCAAGAAAAGCATCTGGTGTTTCTCTACCATGGAGAAGAGCTCTTTCTTTTTTTTTTTTCTTTCTTTTTACTCTCTTGCCTTCAATATCTCATCATTCTCTTTGTTTCCGTTCATGATCTTCCCCCACTACCCCCATGGTCCCTCTGTCCTCTTCCATTTGTTTCCTACATATTACTCTCATTGAACACAGCTCTGGCTTCTGAGTGCTGTAGCCCCCAAGGGCTCTGTCTGACTGACACATGACATGTTTTAAAGCGTGTGGACTTAGCCCCAGCGAGGTGAAAGAGCAGTAGTCAGCACATATGAGCTGTGTAGCATAATAGAAAGTACAGCTTTTAATTAAAACTGGTATTTTGGGACCTCTGCTGGTGTCAGCTCTGCTGAAATATGGCATTGCTGAAGCCCCAGGTGTTGTAGTGTGACCCCATCCCCAGGAGCTGCCACTCCCACCATCACTGCCAGCTCTTGGAGTGATAGGAAGTGCTCTGTGTAGTGACTTACCCAGCTTGGGCTCAGAGCACTCCCTTGACAGGATGGCACCAGCTTTGTAGCCTGGAGTAATTACCTGTGTGGCAAAGTGCAGGTCACAGTCATGGCACTGCTTTGCATGTTGTTTCCAAGAATATCCATTTAAAATTACATGAAATTGAAATGTTGTGGGATTGTGTCCCTGTTGTCACATACATAAGTGGGACTAGATCCCAGGAGACCGGGAGCAAAGTCTTCCAACATCAACCCTCTTTATTTGACGCAGGACAGCACCTGCTCTTACACATTATTCTGCCAATATCTCTTTTCATTTGTTCCTTTCATTTTTGGCACCTGATGTAGATGACTCTGCAAAGCACTCTGCAAGAACAGCCCCATGCCTCTCTCAGCAGGATGCAGCACCACAGCTCTCTGTACACTCCTCAGCCCCTTGAAGGTGCCACCACGGCTGCAGGGAGGCACAACTGGGGATTGGAGCCAGTGCTCCAGGCACAGACAAGCCTTGATATTCTCATTTTGATACTACTGCCTCCCTGTGATACCTGGGACAAGTCACTTGGACCTTGATCTGCAAAGACAAACATGATTTCCTCTGTCTTGGTGTCTGTAAACCTGATTGACAGCGCCGCCCTATTTCACAAGGTACCACAGTGGAAGTGGATGTGCCCTACGGACAACTTGCAGGACCAGGATGGCACCTCAGAGAGAGAAAGCAGCAGCAGGCTGAGCTCATTATGAATAATTCTCTTAAAATGGAAGCAGTGCTTCCCACGTGTCCTTGAATACCTTATACCCCTGGCACAAGTGGAAAGGGCACTGGGAACCTCAGCCTGCCCAATTTGGTTCCTGTGTGCACGGTGCCCTTGTACAATGAAACTGATGAGTTTCAGAAAGCTGCAGCAGTTTGACAGAGTACTTCTCATTTTCCTCTGTGCCCTTTCAGACAGTCCATGATCTGCACCCAAGGCATGCCTCAGAGCTGGGTATTTCTCAGCTCTAAGTCATGACATTACCTTCTCCTGAATTTTCAAGCAAAAAAAATACCTGCTCCATGGGTGGGCTATGGCTCTGATGATTCCCATCAAAGATGAAGTGAATTAGTGCTCTGTCCTTCAGGGTGCACCTGACAGAGGCCAGTCACTGAATAACACTTCAAAGAAAATCAGAAGGAGAAGGCAAACTAGGTTTGTAGCACAGAAGAAAATATAGGTTTTAGGGCACACCTGACGCTTAAAGCCATAGCTCATTTGATAAATAGAGGTTGGTTGTTTGGGTTTTTTTAAAATTTAAAATATTAGGGTGGATCATGGGGAACAGGTCCATAGTTTGGACCCAGCAATACCTCCACCTATCAGCAGAGGAAACAAACAGCAAAGAAGAGCTGCCAGCAATGCTCCTTCACCAGCACCGCCCTCGGTGAGGCCCTGGGGCTCCTTGGTGCCAGGTCCCAATGTGGGAGCATGGTCCTCCAGGTGGGAAGAGGAGTCGGCAGTGACTGAAGGTAGTCATTCTCTCTCCACAGAGTAACTCAGAGGTCTGGCAAGGAAAAGGAAGGACCACCAACAAGAACCCGAGTTCATGCTGGCTGCTGACTCAACATGGGAACGAGGTTTAAGGGTAGGAGCTGCAGGTCTGGTTTGGATCTTCTGGGGAATGTTTTCTACAGCTCTGGAAGTATAACAGAATGACTGCTGCAGTCATGTAATGGAGGGAAGACCAGGGTCCTCCCATTTAGCCTCAGACTTCCTGAGTGGAGACCCTTGAGAGCATCCCCAGGCTGTGCAAGGACTGCAGAGCACAAGGTACTCATCGTCTTGCCCTTGCTGAGGCCTGTTTGAGGAGAACCATCCCTGGAGGAGGAAGGGGAACTGCGCCTGATGTTTTCCCTCAGCACCTGTCCTTCAGAACATGTACAGGGGTACTTTGGATGTCAGCAGAGCTCATCAAGAAAGTAGTGGAAACCCCACCCCAAGGGACTCATGTCCTTTTTAACCACAGGTTTAGGTCTTTCACACGCCAGCAAGCATAGAGTTAAGACTGCAGTTCAGATGAAATCCAAACATTTGCAAGTGTGGGAATTCCCAAAGAAGGCAACAAAACTACCTTCACTCTACCCTCCCAGGAGTGCTTTTACACAGCCTGCAGCTGAGTCTGCCTCGTCCAGCTGCAACAAAGACTTTAATCTTATCAGTGACCATAAAAACTCAAATTCCTCTTAACAGAATTGCTGATGGGGACAGTAGTGGTAAGCCTAGCTTCATTGCAGGCTTGTACAGTCAACAGCAGGGAAAAATGCTGTATCACAGATTCCTGAATCACAAATTCCTATATCACCCCCCACTCCACAGGATCCAAAATGTTTTTTCCCTCCATCATTCAAGGGGTAGGATTTTCACGTTACTGAAGTTAAACAGGTACAATGCTTCCTGCAGGCTCATCTAAAAGTGCTGCAGAAGTGTTCTGCCCTGACAGCAGGTGTGCTTGGCTGCAGGTGGGACTGACAGCTCCCCTGCATGGTTCCACCAAAAATGCTGTGTGCCTGTGGGCACAAGTTCCTGGCAAAGACATGCTTCTCCCTGCAAGGTGCAGTATGTTCAGCAAGGATGATGTATGTCCATGGAAGTGGCTTGGTATTTTGATGGTGAGAAAGCAAACTCCAAGTGCTCGTCTCCCACCTGGACTCTCTTCCATGTATGAGGGCAGGTCCTAGAGCTGGAAAGCAATAGGTGGGGTCAGATCTCAGACAGGGAGCTGAGACCTGGGTTACACTTCAGTGGCTAATTCTGGTGTTACTGACAAACAAAAAAGTGACAACAAGGTTGTCTCCCACGGTCTGTAACTTGGAGGTGTAAGCTCCATCCCACACATACTTGGACCATGGGCAAGAGGCGGTGAGGACGACCTCCTACATGCATGGGCCTTTCCTGGACTACAGTTAGCTGTCTTTCCCTTGCACACCTGCCACTGCCATCATCCTTCCTGCTGTCTCAGGTTCATTCCACTATCTCCCTCTTTGTCCTGTCTTGAGGTATTTACCACCTGCTATGACCTCACCAGCTATGCCCTGCCTCCCCATACTTTCAGAAGAATTAACTACTTCCATGTTTCCCTTACCTCTTCCTCATGTCAGATGTGTTCTCTCAGCCCATTCACCCACATGCATTTCCCTCCCCAGGCACACGAGTGGTCTTTACATGTACGTTTCTCATGTAGGGTTGTGAGACAATCTGAGCACTGCTCCAGCTCAGTCTGGTCTCTAATGGAGATGCCTCACCCATGGAAGGAGGTTTGCCCTCTGCTTTGCAGCTGATGGCTCATCTTACCCACTGGGAAGATGCCCCAGGATACCCAAGGACAAAGCACCCTTGTGCCAAAGACCTGGAATGACCATGCAATGCAGACACACTTGAACACCCTCTGAGAACAGATCTTTAAGTACTGCTCATAGCTTTCCAAGGTCTCACTCCTGATGCTGATAGGAAGTCACTTTGCTTACACAGGAGAGGCTGGTGGAAATACTTGGCATGCACTTTAGCTGTTGATAAGGCTGGACTATCTGCCAATACACACTGTGCCTCTCCCTCTGTCTGACTTGGAGTGGTCTACAGTTCTCCATCATATGTCAACAGCTGTGCCTTCTGGCTCCTTCCCCTTGCCTCACCCTTTGTACATCTTGGATTATAGTTGCTCAGCACAAGGGTTGGCCAAGACCCCAACGCCCAGGCCCTGTGATATCTGACTGCTTTGAGAATCAAACCATGGAGGATATCACAGAGGCACACAGTATTGCTTACAACTGCATTCAGACACGTGGCTTCACTTGCAGAAGCGTGCATCTAACCCTGGTGTTGGGCAGAGGGAGATAATGGGCCTCCTTCCTCCCATGTCAAAGGCTGTGAGGTGACAAAGAGCCATCCTAATTAGGGGCTACAGAGATGACGCTTCCACTGAGAACAAGTTTTATTTATGAGCCAGATTAGGAGGTATTAATTGCTTTCTCTCCTGGTTTCTGCTCAGAAAGGTACAGTAATCACAGGAACATTTTTGACATTGTTGACATAGCTTCCCAGCCCTCCTGCTGAGAAACAGGGACTCTTGCATACTTCAAAAGGGCTTAAAGGCTCGGGTTGTGCCACCACAGTAGTAGTGCTGATGTAGGACTGGGGTGGGGGGAATTTGCATTAGAAGGATTAAATACCAGGGCCATTGTGGAATTTTAAACTGATGTTTTCCGGCTGACCACAGGCCCAGAGCTTGTGTGTGGCATGTTTGAGCCTTAAAAGTGCTCTTGATCCTCTGATCTCTTATTTCATAACATTTCTCCCCACTCCCTTCCTTCAAATGTATTTTGCTTTTCTTCTGGCTGCTGAGCAGACACACACTAGCAAAAAGAACACGTTGGGTTGACAGTACTGAAAGCAGCCTGAAGCTCAGGAAAGCTTTCTTTGCATGTATTTGAAATGCTGAGTGTCTGGATTACTCTTATAGTCCTGAGCCCTGAGGTAACAACGAGGTTAAGGCAAGAACCATTCTGATCATTCTGATTCAAGTGCCCTGTGAAGCTTTGTTTCAGTCCTGCACAAACACTAAGGAGTGTTCTTACATCTGATTATGTTATGAGATGTGTGTCTAGCTTGTGGTTCATAAAAAACTCTCCTGACTTTCATAGCATGATGCAAAATTAGAGGTTTCTTGCAGCTTCATCAACATAATGGTGTCTCTGCTGAGACAGCCCATTACCAAAACACCAGTCCATTATATTTCTGGCACTTCACAAGTACCTCACTCGGCAGGAAGAGATTGATCCTGTGAGGATGCTCAGCCTCTGACACCACTGCAGCCATCATATTTCTGTGCCAACCTTCCATCCAGCTGTCATTAAACACAGGCTCAGGCTGCACACTGATGTCCTACTGTGGTAGCAAACTGCTTCTTATTAGGTACTGCGGCTGTTTCTGGGTTAATTCTCATAGTAGTCACCCCCCTGTGCAGTGTTGTGTAAGGAAACATGGTTCTGGAAGGGGAAGATATCTGGAGCTGAGGTTTTGGATTGGGTTTTTTTGTTTGTTTTGTTTTTTAATGCTCTGCATTGAGATGAATACCCAGTCTTCCTGTATTAGCCTTGCTACATAGAGCATCCCAAAGCTGAGCAAGTCTTGCCTTGGCTGGTCTTTGAGACAGATATTAGAAACTGGAAAGGGCCAGCTTTGGCCCTTAGAATGCAACATTGTGGTTTGATGTATAAGCAGGGCCTAAAAGGGAAGCACATGCCCCTGCCTAAAGACTGGGAGCACTGCGGGAGTCCCTTTGCTGCTCCCCCACATCACCATATCACAGCCAGCAAGCGTCCCTCCACAGGATCGTCATGACAGCCCCATGAAAAGAGGGACCCACAGCCTGCTCCCAGCTCTTGCTTAAATCAGGTTGCCTTCCCAGAGGGCAGCCCTGTGGTTTACAGGGTACACGGACCCTCTGTAAGCAGAACAGTCTCCTTCCACTGCCATGTGACCCTTTGTGGCTGAAGGCCCCTGTCAGTGTCAGCTAAAATTGCTGAGGATATAATACGCAAATATTTATATCTGTTCCTGTCCTTTCAAGAATCACTCTTCCGGGTGTTTCTAGTAGTTATAATTCAGCAAGGACTTGGCAACTCATCAAAGCTAGCATTTTCCCTTAGTCTGATGCAGCAAAGTAATAAAAGAATAACCACTAAAGATCTTGGACCAGTTACAGAGAGATGCAGCAAGAGGATTCAAATTTTTCCCTGCAGCCATGACTCAGCTTTACAGCCCATCCCTTACTGGGTAGTTTCCCCAAAGTGATGGTTGTAGCACAGCCAGCTATCCCTCTACCACATTTCCTCACATATCCCAGGATATCCTTCATGGGAAGCTGAGCATGCTGTCATGGAAGCAGCAGCAGATCCAGCCTTCAGGAGCAGGTGTACTCTCATCTGTATTTGACAGATGCCTGTTGATTATTTAAAATGCACAAGTGGTGTACTTGGTGCTAGACCAGCAGCAAGCAAGACCAGCCCTTTTCCCCAATGAGTTTTCCATGCAGATTACGCAGATACCAAGAGGCAAGGCAGGGTTAGGCATGAAAGAGGAAGTCAACCATGTCACAGAAGAGGATGGTGATGAAAGGAGAGACAAAAGTTGTGAGACATTTATGAGTTGTGGAATTGAAAGGGATGGTTTGAAGGAGGGAGTAGAAATGGTTTTCTACTCATGAGAAACAAAGAGGCAGCAGAAATTTGTCAGAAGTCCCAGAGAATATTGAGGAAACATACCAGCTTCAGGCTTAAAAGAAGCACAGTTCCTGCCCTGGCCACCATATCTTACTGGTGCAATAAGGCTGTTAGAACCTGGGAATGAATAGTCCTATAAATGCAGCAGAAGGGGCTGCCATGAGTTGGTCTTTTGCAATATGCAGATGTGCAATATTCTGGATGTGTAGTATGAAAGGATAAGCAGGAGCTGGGGAAATACAGAAATTATAAAATCTATGCTGAGCTGTCTGTACAGGCCTCTATGGTCCTGTATACTTGCAAATGATTTGTCTCACAGTAGTGTTGTTCAGATCCTAGTGTCATCATTCTGTTTAGGAAGGGGTGGGTAGGAAAGCACCAGTGATACTACAAGAGGGGCATAAAGTCACCACTACCTCCTCACAGGAGACACAGCCTACAATCCATCCTGCTTCACTCTTGTGGCTACAAATTGCAAGGAAAAAAGCTGCTGACAAAAAGGAGCCCATTAAATCAATAGACAACTCAATGGCTTTTTGATTCACAGTGCACTGGTTCAATATCCTGCTGGAACAAGGATAAGTCTCTGTTTGATGGTCTACTCAGTAAGATCTTTTGTGAAAATAAGATACTTTTTGGAATCTTGCACTGACCACACCAGACCATGCAATTCCTCTCCTCCTTGCCGGGATGCACTTACACATTGCCTGCTTTAATAGCTGAGGTGGCCTTTTTATTTCAATCACTTATTTTCATTGGCTTCTGCAACCTTCTGAAACCATTTCAAGTTGATTTTTTTTTCCCTGGGCTGAAATTTCTCACACTCATGCTCAGCCCCAGGTGATGAAAGCTTGACGATAATCTGCTGTTGCTGGTGTCTTGACTCAACTAAGTGGTGATTTGGGGCTGGGACAACTGGAACTCACTGATACACTGATTGGAGGAGGCATGGAACAAATTGTGCCTCCTCACTAACTCCACACACTCTAATTTTTAGGTCTTGGGATGTCTCTTCATGACTGCTTCAACACCCAAGAAAAACCAGACTCCAGAACACCCTGATCTTGCTTCAGTCCGTGTTGCCTCCTGATCCAGCATGTATGGTCCTGCTATGGCTTACCCACGCAGGTCACTTCATTTAAGAGACATTAGCAAAGTGGTTGATATTATTAAAGAGAAGCGTAATCAAATAGAGCCCACAGGCTAAGCAAGCCAAGTCGTTGCAGGGTAACACTGCTTTTCATTAACTTATTTTTCCTTTGGCACAAACCTTGCTAATGTGTGGCCCCAATTTTGCAGAGTGCCCATCCTTTTACCTGTGTGCCTCCCTTGACTTCTAACACACAGTGCACAGAGTTTTGCTTTGAAATCCCTGAGGACAAGTTGGCCTATTCACAGGATTAAGTGCCACCCACTATGGTTTCCAGAGCTAGCTTGACTGCAGCACAAGACTTGGGCTCTTGGTTTCAGATGACTTCCTCTCAGTGTAGGGGAGTGAGCTGCCTCTGTGTGGCTTGTTATGGCTCTCTTGCACTCCCTTGTTCTCTCTTTTTTAGGGTCCCTTTGCTTTACCTTTTCTGCTCCCCTACACATACTAGTGCCAGGAGACCCCTTCAACACCACTTTCCCCTCCCTGAAACTGAGCCCTTGGCAACATGATCTCAGCTGGGTACTTCATCTCTGTACCCCACGGGTAGCTCAAGATCGGTCAAGGGTGACATCTGAGACCACATTCTTTTTTACACGGTCCCTGTGTGCTCTGCAACTGTTGGAAAGAGTCCTGCTGGAGAGCTCCATGAAAGGCAACACTGTGCCATGGCAGAGGACTTTTCATGTTGTTTCACCCTGTGAAGAGCCCAGCTGAGCAGATACCTCAAACACAAACATCTGCGAAAGGAGGGTGGAGGAGATTAAAAGCCTCAAACCCCTTTAAAATCACAAAGTAGTCTGATAGTGAAGGCCTCTGGCATTGGTCAAAAGCTAAGGAGGCATAGCAGGGAAAATTATCCAAAGCCAGGCTAAATTCAAAAGAAGGTCAGAGATCATCTGTGCTCCCCTCACTCTCTCTTGGCACTCTCTACCAAGAGAGTAGAGCAGTAGATCTGGAGCACCCACTGTGGAGCTTGCTGGGAGGCAGGCAAAAAATTTCTCAAAAATCTTTGAACCAAAAGGACATTCAGGCAGCCAGCAGGTCTGGTGGGAGGGCTGGGGGTAGCATAGCGCCCCATCCTGCCCAGCTCTTGAAGACCAGCTGGATCAGCTGGGGCAGGGGTGAGTAAAATGTCTCCAGTGTCAACCAGTGAGGTTTGCCTTCCCTTTATAGCAGCCCTGATGGCTGAGTGAGAGACACCGCAGGGAGAGCTGAGCTTCAAGGCTGGGGGGGGGGGGGGGGGGTGCAAATGCTAGCCTGCAAAGTCAATAGTAATTTAACACCCCACTGACTTTTTTGGTTGGCAACAGGATAGATGTTTAAATCATAACCTTCTCCTTCCTATACCCCTCCTCCCCACCAAAAATAAATAAATAAACTTAGCAGACCCTGTTTTGGCCTGCCAAGAACTTGGAGCATTTGCTGTTCACTCCCTGAGCTTCATGTTGGGCACCATCAGCTGAGTCTTTCCTTGAGCCAGAGATGCTCACTCCCATCCAGCCTTTGGAGGGGTGTTGAGGACCAGGTGTCAGCAGGGCTGGCCCCAGCAGCTGGCTGGGACCCAGGCCTGTGTCCCTGGGTTGCTGTGCAACCGAGGCATGAGGCTCAGCACGGCAATGCATACGTGCTGCTTCATCCATGCCACAGCCAGCTCATACCAGCCTCTCTGACCCCTGGCACCACACTCGTGGGCCCCAGCTGGGCTCATTGCCTGTCAGGGAGAGCAGCAGGAGAGGCTGGGAGTCTGTGAAGAAATTAGGGAATATAGGGAGGGAGGGAGGAGGAAAAAAGGTATTTTTGAGTGTCAAGTAGTGCCCTTAGAGATCCACCAGCATCTGAGACTACATTCTTTTCCACTTGAAACTGATGTCTGAAAACAGGTCCTACAAACTCACTGCCCTCTGCAGGTTATAGAGCCCTTCAGCCCTTCAAGCCTGTAATCTTTTTATGAATTTCTTCAGACCCTGGAAGAAATGGAGCTCATTGCAGAGCCATCTCCTGCTCAGTGAGAATTGCCCCAAAACCCGTTTTATGTCCTCCCACCCCAAAGTGTAGAACAAAGACTCAGCTCAGCATCTCCCTTACCCCCTTTACTTTTTGAAAAGACAAAAAAGGTGTCTTTTCCTTGCACATGGTACTGCAAAACAGTTCTTTCCCTAAGGGAGGTCTGTCATTCTTTACAGCTTTGGTTTCTGTTTGCACCCTCTGTCCAAGGATCCTAATCTACAAGGCAATGAATTCAGAGGAAAAACATCCATCAGCTGCAAGGCCCATTGAATATGTCTGATATCAATTAGGATCTAATTTGTCTAGTCTTATTATTCACATATGAGTCCATATGACTGAGACTCCCAGCAGTAAATGGGAAATTTTCTCCCTCTCTGCACCTGGGTTCCAGTGGTTTTGATCAAACTGAATAATCTGGCTTGAACTTCTATAGCTGCAGCCCCTGCCTACCACCACTGAGCTGGATATAGCAGAGAAAAGTGCTTTGGGAAGGGGGAAGCAAGAAGAGGAGTTAGCTTGGAAGAACACCTGCAAGTAATGAATGTGCAGTGGAATGTCCAGTTAACCCCAGAGTCTTTCTATTGGTTGACCTTCAGATGAGCAGCAGGAAAATGAGCTTTTGTTAACATGTGTAGCAAGGCCTGTGTGCTTTCACAAGGTTGGCAGGGACTGAGGTGCTCCCCAACAGCCTGCTTTCCATTGGACTGTGCATGCCAGTTGTCTGAAAAGATGAGAAGTCAAAAAAAGGGGGCTGCAAACAAAGAGCTAAGTGATGCTCAATACAATGGGATCAGCTCCCTCCTTTTCTCCAGTCTCCTTTGCACATCGGCACAGCTCAGGGCAGAACTGTCCAAGCACCTATAAATTAAGGTTATAGTCCAAAAAATGCCTGAAGAGTGCCCTGCTTCCAAATGCAGGTGCTGACTGTGAATATTAGGGCCAAAGCTGCTGCTTTAGAATTTCTGAGAGTTGGATTCTGTCCTATTCCCTCCCTTATAGTGCTGCAGCAGGAGAGCTGTTTAGTGCAGCCCAGTCTTTCAAATATTGGGGCCTGAAAGTAGGTTCCAAAATACATGTGAAGCAGCCCCTTTCAGAAGCTCAGTGCATCTGGATGAATAATGTCAAATGTCCTCAAAGCCACTGCAAATGCATTCCAGCTGCCTAACTCTGGGTTTTGGAGACAAATTTGAGGTAAGATGGAAAATTTGGTTTCACTTGTTAGCAAGTCCTTCCATTCATACCCAGTGGAGAAAAGAGACTAGCAAAATTTAGGACAGTTACAATAGAAGACAATAGAAACAGAAAATTGGTCTGTTAGCAGATTTCCACCCTTTTTTATTTTTGTAAGCCCATGAATACATATCTCTTTGATGCCACTGTTTGTTTTTATTCTTCCTGAAAATGGTCCTCCTACTATTTTTGCCTTATCCTTTGTCACTGTTTGTAATCCCTCTAGTACATTCTATTCATGAAGAAATCTAGTCTGAACAGAAGAAAGGTCACGCTCTTGACCACACCTCTGTTATGGCCTAGATGACAGTGGGCTATGACATGAGGTTATGGGTTGTGCCACTGATTGGAAACAGGAATGGCTATGGAACTCTGCTTCCTTTGTCCCTCAGATATGTCTTACTTGCAGGAATGGTGCACAATAGGTTCTAAGGAATGCTTGTTTTTCTCAATGATTATTTAAAATTTAGCTACTTTTTCTTCCTGTATCAGTTTTGTACAACTCCTAGTTTATATGCACCTCCTTTCAAGGCAAAGGGTATATTGAGGAATGCTGAGCTTCACAGACCACTGGGCTTTGCCTTATGAACTGAACAGACACCAGACACTGCTGAGTGGACAAACCAGGATGATGGAAGCAGTAGGTCTGAGAGGAGCTAGATTATATGTGTGCAGGGCTGTACTCAGAGGAGTCCCACTCACAGCTCTTCCTACCAGAGGGAGCCTCTCACTCGCTGTGTCTTTGGAAGCCACCTTTATCAACTAAAATCAGCTCAGGATCTTTGCCTCCAGATTCAAAACAGTCCTATCCTTGCCTCCCTCCTTCCAGCTTCCTCTCTTTAACCAATACCTCCTCAGGGCTAGGGGGATGGCAGAGAACCCAAGGGAGTGGTGAAGGCAGGGGAATCCCAGATAGCTGAAGACAACCTCACCTGTTGTAGGGGAGGAATTTAAATACCAGCCTTCCCATGAGAACTCAGGAGATGTGGGGAGAAGGACCAGACCACTTCTTTCAAGTCCCTTTGACATTAAAGAAAATATTGCCTGAAGACCCCAGTAGTCTGGCTCTTAGAAGATGCTTCTCTGCGATGTTCTCCAGGCACAACTGCTCAACAGAAAGACATTTGCCCTAAGCAGGAATAAATGAGCTTGTGTGTCCCACACCTTTAACCCTCTCCTTTAGTCCTAGCTAGTCAATGTACCAACAGACACTGGTACTTGAACTATGTCTTTAGAGTTCCATTGGTAGGCAGGAGATGTTCTCATGGCAGAAAACTCTTGTGGGGGGCCACAGTGGCATTGTGAGCTTGTTATTTTATGAGTTAGTCTTGTGTGAACACAGTCCCAGAGGAGAAAATGACACAAAATCAATTGCACAGATCAATACCTGTTCTGATGTATTTCCTGGTGAGAGGCCAGATGGCTGATTGAAGGTAAACATAGTCTGAACAAAGTCTGGGCACAGCAAAATGTTCCAGATGGGAACCAGAATTTCAGAGCTCATCAGACCCACCTCCACACATACATTACAGGCACCAGCCAAACAGTAATAAATGGTTAACAGGGCTGCTGTGTATTAGCCTCTGCTTTTGGTCCCCTCCCACTACTTCTGGATAATTTCACAAAAAAGGCAGGTGATAGGCAATTGTGCATTTGGAGAAATTAATTAGCTATTTAGCTCTCTGTGAACTTCATACAATCCTGAGAATCCTGTTTCCCCCTTCCTAAATGCCTCAGACCTCAGACCAGTCCTTTCAGATGGAGGCTGCTCAAAGGCAGTCCCCTTTGGAGTCCATCCAACTCTTTCCTGAAGTCCTACAGAGTAATGCAGCAACCCTCTTCTTCCTTCTGTGAATTGATCTGTATCTTCAGAACCCTCAGTTCTTCATATGATGGTAAAGAGAGACAAGACCTAGGGATGGAAGCTTCTGCTTATGATGAAGAGCTGATACAAGAAAATCACTTGGGCTTATTGCCTCCTTCAGACCATCCTCCCATTCCCCTTCACTTCCTCTATCCTTCAACTAGATAGGTAGTTCCTTCATCTAGGTGGGTAGTCTAGACATCCATCTGCCACTTCCTGCCTCTTGGCCCATTTTCCATGTCTGTAACACTACAGCACTGTAATATCAGAAATATTCTTTCTTGGGTGCTGCCCACTCTTTTGCACCCCATAGTATAGTCACACTGTCAGACTTGTAACAGGCTGAAGGGAAGGAAGTCTTAATTTATTTTGTCAGGCTCCAGCCCTAGCTTTCAATATGGTCTCAAACTGGTGGGAGGGACTCTAATATCCAGCTATGATCAGATATAGCCCAAGAGGGCAGAAGAATCTGGAGCTGAAATTGGTCTTGTTCTTTCTATTCCAAATGGGATTTTCATAGCCTTTCCCTTGAACATGGGCATCTTGAGTAAGAGAAGACCACTGATCAGGTCTCCAGGAGCAAGAAAGAATGGTACCAGAGGGGACTGTGCCCTGAAATCTCTACAGAGCACGGTAGTTCTGCATCAGACAGCTTCATTCTTGTTCTCTGACCTTCAGTTCCCCCTCTCAATAATTGTATTCATTATAAAACACCAGGATTAGACAGTGCCTGCTGGTTGGCACGCTCTGATGGGCATTAATACCTGCTGGCACAGAAGCAGGCACACACCAATACTCCTGTGTACTAATGAAAAGGCACCATTTCCACTTCCATTTCAGCACACACAAGGTTTCCTGAGAGCCTGAGAGCACTGATCTTTGTGTTCAGGAGAACATGTGCTGCCGTCAGTCCTGCCTCACAGCTCCAGGAGTCCTGTGGCTTAGGGCAGTGACAGAGAGAGGGATGAGGCCAAACTGAATTCCTACAAAAATGTTGTGGGGCCAGAGCTTGTCAGCACTGTATCACACAAAAGAACTCCCAGTTCTAAGGCCCAACAGCAAGACAACACCCCATGAACACTGCACATGACCTTATTGTCATCTTATCAGATTAGCAGGAACTCACTGTCTCAATAGTGCTATTGGGGCACACAAGCCAAGCAAGGTATTTTTCTAAGAAGTAGGTAGTATTTATAATGGTCTCCAAATGTTGCATTGGAATAGTAACTATTTAAAGCATGTTAGACTTACAAAAGAAAAATGTCCTTTGTTGCTTCTGATAAACTGATTTCAAGGCCACAGGGCTGAGAAGGAATTTGCCCTCAAGCTTGCTTAGTCCAGAACCAACCACTGCAGAGTATCTTGAAGTATATCTCTGGAGGAACTGATAACAATCACGTTTCCACTCAGAATGGACAATGGAGCCATTAGGCTGATTCAGATGTCTGCTATGACCAGAATGGACAGCATCTGTGCATAATTGTTTATGTTTCTGATCTACATGTGATGTATGGGAATATAAAACCTTTGAAAAAGTGGTGTGCTGAGTGCAGAAATGGGCATGACAGGTACTAGCATGGAGGGGTTCATATCCTGCAGGTGACAGATCTGATGTTGTATGGCAAGCCAATTTAAAACAATGCTCCAAGACTACTAACAGCAGCCTGGCACTGCTGCAGTTCATGCCTCAGATATTGGGTCATCTGAAGCCTCTGTGAATAGGACCATATACACACACATGCTTGGTGACAACCACCCACCCTCAGCAAGTTGAGGGTATGAAGATTTTCTACTCAGCTCTTGGGGTGTGGGAATTTTGATTCAGTTCCATGTATGCAGCTCTGCAATTCACGTTCTGCAAACAATAGTTTGGTCACTCCAAGAGCAGTGAGCATGAAAGGGGTGTGACTGGAGCGGCTCTGTTCCCAGAAGTCAGGCCAGTTCTCTAATGGGACCTCAACCAGCATCTCTGTTGAGTGTCCAGGAAAGAGGTTTTGGCAGCCTCTCTGGAGATAGTTCCAATTCAGGAGAAACTGCTGCTAGATTTGGGACAGGCAGCATGCAGATCACGCCTGTGTGCAGCCAAGCAGACATCTTTGCCAGAGACACTTCTACAGCATGCTTGATCTTGACTTTTTATTCTTTGTATTGCATTGTTCTTGCATGTCAGCCCCTTCCACTCCCCTCTGCCTCACCAGCCTTTCATTGCCAAACCATGCCACATCTCCTCTCTGCCCTAAACTTTCTTTGTTTCTCTGCTCCTTCCCCCACAAAAGGATTTCTCTTTCTCTTGTTTCAGACTCACATCTCCTAGAAAACATTCTGATCTGAGTGTTTCCTATTAAAAGCACAGTATCTCCTAGAAAACATTCTGATCTGAGTGTTTCCTATTAAAAGCACAGTATCTCCTAGAAAACATTCTGATCTGAGTGTTTCCTATTAAAAGCACAGTAAATCAGAAAACTTTTGCTTTAACAAAAAGCCCTGCTACTAACCTGCATGAGAAAAACATCCTCTCCTGTGAATTCTTTGGGCTAGGCACTGTTTCATCCTATCTCTTAGAGAAATTCTCCAGCACAAAGCCTCCGTGCAGTTCAGTTGCAGTTAACAAACAGTAACTATGAACTGAGCTTGCAAGGGATGAATCTGACCTTCCTGGAATAAGTTCATTCCCGTTTGCAATTATCTGGTGACGGACTTCACCTCAGGCTGAATAAATATAGTAATTCAGTTTCCAGAGCTCCAGTTACTATTTCATAAATGGTGCTCAACTGTGACTTGGCCTGGCTTCAAACAGGGATGGGTAGCTTAGCTCCAATTGATTTGCCCTTTAAGTAAAAATTAGAGCAAGTACAATGCCAGGATTGCAGTCCCCATGTGGAGCATGATATCTCTGAGAAAGAGAATATGGCTTTGGACCTAGAGCTGATAGCTGGGTTCTGAAACCAACTCAGCAGGTAATCTTAAGAAAATCACCGTTCTTCAGGTTTCAGTTTCCTGAAGGAAAAGGGGAGCATCATAATGCAGTACCACAGGATTCACTAGAGTGTATTTGCCTTCCTTGAAACCAGTATAGAGTCTTGTATAATTACATTTACAGTGAACTTCATGTGGTATGTCTTTCAATGGAGAACTTCCTCCCTAAAAGCATTGTCCTCAAATGCTCATGAGCGCTGCTTTGAAGAGGGGCACCATAGGCATCTAGCAGTCCTCTGACAGAACAAAGCTTTCCCTGCACAGTGTTGTCTGGTCCAGATAGGTTAGTAAGTACAAAATGTATCAACAGACACCTAGGTTTGATAGATCTTATGTTTGAAATAAGTCAGAAATGAGCCTTCATAATTTCGTGAATATCTGTTCCTAAAACATGAATCAACACCAAGAGAAACATGGGGGGTTTTACCATCTCTGTTGAGATTCTAAAAGACAGTGACTAACAACACCTCTTCACGGCAGGCTAAATCAAGAGCCAGGGGATACTGAGGTCAGCTGAAATATGTACTGGGCGAACCAGGCTTGGAAAAGCTCTGGACCAACTGAGAGGTTGACTGCATCTCAGGCAGGATAACAGAGTTGTGAGAGGCACAGGATTGGAAGAATGGTGAGGATGTTCTAGATCTGGACAGCGTGGCAAGCAGCAGCAGCAGAGCTGCTTGTGAGGCAGCATGGACTGACAGGGGAAGGGATGTTGTCTGGAGGAGTGGTGGCCACAAAGGCTGCACACACTGGCCTGCAGCCAGGCACTGCTGCAATCAGCCTCACTGCTATCAGCAGCTGGTGAGGCCACAAACTTAAAGACAAGGCTGCACTGACAAGATTATGAAACCCACCATAGCTGCATGAGTAGGAGCAGTCTTAAGTTGTTTGGAGAATGAGATATCAAGGTGAGGCTTCACATGCCCAGGCACCATGCAATAGAACCACCACCTCACAGCAGTCCTCAGCACACACGAAACTGTCCCTGCTGAGGGTAATGCAAGGATGCAGTGGAGTATTTCTGCAGGGCTTGGAGCTATTGGCAGTGCAGTAGTAGCTCTGGTGACAGCGGCAGCTCTGTATCCATCCTGTGAGACACTACTTTGATTAGGGCTGGCTGCTGGAAACTCTGTAGCACAGGGGGACTGGCTGGTGCTTAGTCCTCTGATGGAAAAGGGCATACTCTGCCTCAAGGATGGCCAGTCTTCCACTTCAGCAGGGGGGAGAAATGAAACGGATTCTTTGAAGGAGATACAAATGTTAAAAATGTTCCCTGTAACCCTGCCTGGAGATGGTTACTGTAAATACCATCATGAGTGCACCACACCATTTCTGGCATAGCTGGCTATTTTTTATTTTTTTCAAATCACTCCTACTCTTGAAAAAAATCCAGAGACGCTGACACAATCCTGAAGTTATCCAGAGAGATTCAAAATATCCCATGGCTGGCACACTTAAATAAATACCTTTGTACCAAGGATGCCTCAAGAGCAGAGAGCTGCAATTCCCTGGGTTAAAGAGTCTCACAGGACAACCTGCCTTTGACTGCTTTGACACAGCTCCAGCAAGAGGGATGGATGGTAGCCCTGCAAGGGACAGCCGCAGCATGTAGACAACCACTACTCAGCCATGGTCAAAGGCACTTGCAATGCCACAGTTCCCATGGGTCCAGAGTCCCCTTAGGACCTAAACAGAGGACTCTGCTGAGCATCAGGACACATGTCTGCAGGACTGGCACCACAAGTTCACCACTGAGAAGTCCTGGAGGCCAGCCTCAGAAATCTTCAGGACTGCATTTGTCCCTCAAGGTGCCATCTATCTGCCCCTTCCCTAGCCAGCTGTCCCACAATCGACTTCTTCTGCAGTTTCAGCTGCTACACAAGGCTGTTCATATTGTCCTGCATTGCAGACAGTGGCCTGAGTTTGTATGAAGGGGCGAACAGGTAGGAAGATCCTATCAGAGAGCAGGAAAGCCAAAACAAATTAAAAATATACCTATGTTGGCAAGTAGCAAGAGCCCAACGTTCATATTCTCCACTCCAGCATGCTCAGCTCTTGCATTGCTGACACATAAGGTCTCAAGGTGACAGAGGGTGCCAGCTCCTAAGGAGCTCCCATTTTTCTTTACATAGATTTTTTTGGTCATCTGGCTTCAAATGTCAATGTAAGATACCTTAAACGAGTCTGAATTTTTTTTTTTCAACCAGCATTGAAAGGCCAGTCCCTAGGTGAGTGGACATGTAAATTTTGAAAATCCTGACCTAAATAAATAACCAATTAATACTTATGATATCAAATTACTGCAATGAAGGGGGAGAACCCTGATTGCTACTATAAACCTCTGCTCATTGCAACTGCATTGGGAATGAGATCTGGGAAACCCCATTTCCAAGTAGGGCAGGATGTCCCCCACTTGCATGTGTACGTACAGTGTTGGTAGTCATGTCCACTCTTGCAGCAACTCTTCAACTTTGTCCTGGTGTCCTGCACAAAGGTGAGTTACACTCGTGGCAAACACCTCTCACAGACTGTCAAACCCAAACACAAGTTATTACCTTGTTGCTGAAGGTCAAGGGAGGTAAAGACTTCACATGAATATGCTGGAAACGGAAAACAAACACACAAAAATTCCCAGCAAGAAAGGACAAGCCAACCTTAACAAGCAGGTCCATTACCCATAAATAAAAAGAAGGCAATCACAAGATGCATTAAGCTTGGGGGGAGCCAAGAGTCATCTCTCGTCTGTGGGTGACTGATGGCTCGCGGGCTTTCCAGCACAAACTTGCCTGGTGTCGTTTGTCACCTGTGAGGGGTAAGCTGCTCCTGAAGGCTTCTCTGTGCTGGTGTGTGTGCGTGCGTGCATGTAACTCACGGAATTTCAGCAAAGTCGCATAAGAGGATTGTAGTCCTGGTTCAGCTAAAGACTTGGGATTCTGCATAATGTGTTAAGAGGAGCTTAATGCAATCCTACTACTCTGCCACAGAAACCATGAACAGCAGCCTGCCTGTTCTCACCTTTCCCCATCTGCTAGCCAGCTGTGGAAGAGCTGGCTGGCCCTAGGACTGCTTAAAGGAGCAGGTGCATAGGCAGAGTTTGGGATTTTACATCTGTCTTCTCATGAGACCAGCTTTTTGTGCTCACTACAGTAAAAAGACACTGTGCAGGACAACTGATGCAAAATTCATACGGTGTGGAGAATTCACATTTTTGCATAATCTGAAGGCCTCTGGTCAATGTCTTATGAGAAAGGAGGTTCCACAGTTTTGAAGGAGGAATAGAGAGCCGTAAAAGAGCAGTTTCATGTCTCAGTGGCAGGAAGTATTGTGAAAGTGAGTAATGGATCCCTTGGCCAAAATTACATCACTGAGGAGGACATGTGATATTGTGGAATACATTATCATGGCTGAGGCAACACAGGTAAATGTGCACTTGGGATGAGACCAGCTGTCTGAGGATTAAAGCAGGGATGGCAAAGGGTAGGGAAGAAGGAACAGAAAGGCAAGATATTTGCAAATCAGACATGAATGTCAGGCAATAGTGAGGTCAAACAGTTGAGTGAGGGTGTTTCCTGCTACTCAGTTGCTGGAAAAGTTTGTGTTTTAAGAGCCAAGCCATAGTCACACACATCCTTATTCTGAACTTCTCCATGTCATTGTTCCCCAGCTACAAAACAAATTGATTGTGAAATCCTTTCTCCAAGATTCTGTGTATCTTGTTCCTAGATTCTCAGATTATGATGGTGCAGCGTTACCAATGTAGTCTTGCTACATGCTTAGGCACGAGACCCTCTGGAGTCTCCAGTCACTGCCTCATATAAATAAAGAAATAATAGTGCAGATTATGAAATAATGCATCTTATGAAATAATGATGCAGATTTCCTAAAGTTATGACACTGACCAGGATACTAGCACAATAAAGACTGGGGAAATAACAAAGGCAGAAAAATTATTAAAACCTGGTTTGCACACACATAGCAAAAAAATAAATTTCAGGTGAATGAGGCAGGGAAAGGAAGTAGACTGGAATATGAGTTATTCCCTATTCTGGAAGACAGCAGAATGCTAGAACAGAATTTCAATGCTCCCCATGCTGGAGAGTTTCTGAGTAGAAGATTGGAAAAGTAAAATGGCTGTAACAGTAGATCAGTGACACAAAGTGATTCCTGCTGCTCATAACTGGTCAGCAACCAGGTGATGTGTGTAATAACACATCATAGACATGTGAAATGTCCTAGATGAATATTGCAGGGAGTAGTCCATACAAGTCCATACAAGTCCAGACAAGCTTTACATGTTTATGAGTATGCACTCTGGAAAGCAGTGACTTTGAGAAGCTCTGAAGGATGACAGATAATTCACTGGAAGCTGGCTCTTGGAAGAGCAAGAAAGCCTAACCTGTTCCTCCTGGTAGACAATTAAGGAGATATGGAGTAGCAGAAAGAACATTTCCCACTGGCATGACATTGACAAAACATTTACCCACCTTCAAAAGGGAAGCAGAATGACTTGGAAAGGCTCAGAAATGAGCTACAGAAATTACATGCAACCTCTAAGATACTATCTAGGATAAGAAATTCTTCAGGATACCGTATAATTTATCTGAAGAAACGTAGGGACACTATGATATTCTTATGGTCTACTAAAGAAAAATGCACCCAAGAGCAGAAAGGCCTATTACCCCACAAACAAAACCCTAATGAAATCCAAACCAGAAAACGGAACTTATAAAATTCAAGCTGAAAGTAAGATGCAGGGGTGGGGGGTTCTTTAAGGTTTCAGGAAAGAAATAACTGAAATAATTTCCTGAGAAAAATGGCAAATTGTTTATCACTTGGACTCTTCATATCCAGTCTGCGATAATTGCTAAAGTACGTGGTCTAGTTTACCAGAATGTACTGGGTTTGATAAGTACTGGGGAAGAACAAAACATCTGGACTGCCATCTGGCCTGGCATAGCTCTGCATGTTGGGTTTTGCAAGTGGTGTGACGAGATCAGCCACTGTGGTCATTGTGGCTGTAACAGTCAGATCTTGTAATGCGCTTTCCATCTGTAATTCTGACAGTGGCTTTCATAAGGAGCCAGTGAGGTGGGCTGACCCACTGTGACTGTGACCAGAGAGTCTCTTTCCTCAGTGCCTGATCAAGGCTAAAACCTTCATTGGCATTGCCTAATGACCACTCTCCTTCTGAGACAGATAACGAGAAATGGCCTCAGTGGGATTTCTCCACAATGTCCAAGCTACTTAAAATTTGGCATTTGGACAATCCTGGAACCAGAAGCAGAGTCTCAATGGAGTTTTCTTTACATCTCTTGGCACTGATTTTATCATCTGTGTCCTGTGTTCTCCAGAAATCTTTGCACAGGGTAAGATGTGAGCACCAACCTTTTGTATTTGTCAAGACAATGACTCAGTATTTACACTGCTTTTCACGAGGGCCAGCATTAGACATAGAAAATAAAGTGTATAAACAATAATTATCAATTTCAGGGTGTGCCTACAGAAGAATTAGTCCTATCAGGAAATTTCAAAGAGACTAGAAGAACTTACAGTATAAGCAACAGTAATGGAGAGTACCATACTTGACTCCAGCTCTGAGTTTTGCCATTAATGGTCTTTGATTGCATGCATGTCCTCCTCCATGCCTGGACTTCTGCAGCAATAGAAAAACTGTACTTCCTGTCTCCCTGTATCTTTACAGATTCCCAAATCAAGGGGCCCTCTCTCTCCACCTGTGCTTGTGTAGTGCCCAGCAAAGAAAAGCCCTTTTGGGCTCCATGACTTGTTTTCTAAAAAATTAATAATAATAACTTCCATGTCTGCTGAATATGGTCACAATTTAGGAAGCAAAGTGTGTGTCCCTAGGTAAGATTTTGATGGAAACAAACAGTACTGATGATGGCTAAATTGTTTGCATTTAATTCATCACATTCTAGTAAGATAGATAAGTCCCCCCAGTATCTAAAAGATACATAGTTCCCCCGATCTGCTCTGTAATCTGTGGGCTCATACAGTATTAAATGACCCCAGCTCTCAGAACATTGTCCACTAAAAACAACTTCTTTCTCCCCTCTTTGACCACTTCTCTTTCCAGTACACTTTGTTCTTCCCTACTTGTGTTATGTCAATATAAGTATTTCAGTCCCACCTGCTACAGAGTGATTTTTTATTTTGTTTTGTGTTCAAGTAAAAGCTTGGACTATCTTTAGCCCTGAGAGCTGGATTATTATTGCTGGCAGTTATGGAGATCAGACTCCTTCCCTAATGCAATTGTCTAGAAAATTCACATTTTAAAGTGCTTGCTTAGAAGCCAGTCAGAAGGAAAAATAGAAGTGGGATGAGACTGGTAAAGGAGAGTAATGCTGGTGTTCAAAACCCCATTTGTCTACTGCTAATGAAAATAATGGTTCACTAGAACTTATAGGAGCAAGAAATAACATGTCTCACATGCTGGGAAGAGAATGGCATAAACTGCTTCTGGAAAAAAGATTGAGATTCGGTAAAAGATTTTGGGTAGTGAGTCATCATTTGTCAGTGAATTCTTTTGCATATCATAGAGGATGTAAATATTTCACCTTAAACAGTAGAAGACCATCAATATATATACCTAATACTTAAAAGACCATGGAGGAACTACTGTTTGTCACTTCCCAAAGCTGTGCTCTCCTGCATGATGACACGGAGAAAGAAAATGCCCTTGCCTCTAAAGCAGAGGTAGACTGTAAATACCATAGCAATGCTCTTGTGATGCTGATGGATAAAGACAATTCAGGAGAACAGAGGTGAAGCTTCAAGATTGGGAGGGAAGTCCTAGTCAAGCTGAGCACATGTTTAGTTGCAGAGGGTGGAGTGAGAAATGTTGCTTATCAAAAGAAAGCTCTTCTTTGTCTCTGTGCTGAAGCTCTTTGCTAGGGGTGGGGAGCAGTTGCATATCCAGAACAAGGCAGACTCTTGAGAGCTTGTCTCTTGACACTCTTGCTCACAGTCTTGTGAAGTCAGGCTCTGCAGAGCACAGGTTTCTCTCTGGGTATTACCTATATATTCCAACACAACCAGCTGATTCTGATTCAGCAGTGGTGGCTTCCAGAAACAGAGGGAGTGTCCATTTATCTCCAGACAGTTGCTGAATAGAAAAATGAAAGTAACTGAATAAAAATCCCTGCAAACAGAGATGGTGACAGCAAAAGGAGGGAAAGAAAGTTTGTTACTCATCATTACCTTTGGGAAGGAAACTGTGTAATTTAATATTCCTCTGGATCATTCATCTTCATTCTCCTAACTTGATATCAATAGCTGCCAGGTGGTGCCTGCAGAAGCCATTCAAATCAGATTATGTTATCATAGTTCTCCAGTCATCTCCAAGAGCAGGATCATGATCATGAGGAGGTAATCTAGTTATTCAGGTACATGTTACCTTATTAAAAGTTTGAGTAAAGTACATTGAGCCATTATAATGGGATTAGGGTTTGAGTTGTGTTCTCAGAGTTGCCATGACTATGTGATTTTGGCACTGTGCTGTGGGGTTTGGAGAGCACAGCTCCACTCCGGCCAACCACAAATAATCCAGGCCATCATCACAGAGGAGTGGACACCAGCATGGACTGTGGCCAAGAGCATGAAGCTTGTAGAGATTAGATTTATCTAGGTACTAATGTCTGAGGCAGAGACTGAAGGAGAGGTGTGGAAGGATACCAAAGCTTACTCACACTAAGCAAAGCAGCAATCAGGGAGAGAAAGAAGAAACAGCTTTGATAAACCTTCTAGAGTGTCTCTCAACACCCATTTCCAGCCTTTTGCTTCAGTATTAATATGTCGCTCCAGAAATCCCATCCCTTCTCATTAGTGTTACCTGTTGTAATAGGGTATGAAGAACATTTTTTTCTCCATCTGACAGGAGTTCATAGGGTTTGACATCCTCCTCCACATTCTCAGTGAATAGGAACCCACATAAACTTAGATGCCTTTCAGATATAGACCAGTGAAGGACAAAAGCCAAGGCAAGCAGGAGGAGCATATTCATGTTTGATGACAAACATCCGCTTCCTGAGCTGCTTTTACAAAGAACTGCCTTGCTCCAGAATAAACAACACAGCATTTTTTAACGCTACACTATTTAAATAGAACTACTATAAAAGTGAGATTCTCCCTCTAGGATCTACTCTTATAATTCAACAACACACCTGCTTACCAAGGAAATGTTATTAGTGATGACCCGTGGACAAAGTGGCCAGATTCTCAAAATAATCTTGTCTCAGTGTAGAGTGCAGGTCTCCCAGTGAGTCCTGAGTATGTTTGAAGCCATATGCCTTTTATTTTAAACTTTGCCATTTAATTTTTTTTTTGGTCCCATCAGCCTAAAAATGGTCACTTCTCTCATTTTAGTCCTGTGACTGGTACACAGCTAGCACAGGAGACATTTCTAACAACAGGGAAAGCAACATTTCTTTTCCAGTTACTCCTGTGCCTGGAATAACACTGACATTTTGAGACCACTTAGTAGGTTCCTATTCTTAATCTCCTGACAAGGAGTCAAAAGTACCTTGTCAAAACTGACAAGGGGTAGTCATGGTCCGCTCAGAGAATGGCCAAAGCTGACACGTCTCCACACACACTTTCCCAGGAGGGTTTATGGCACAAGGTTCAGCTCTTTCCTATTATTACTGCAATCCTAATCTCACATGACCAGCACCAGCCCAGATGTATGCCTTCTGGCCATTCACAGCTTTTGTTGGTATGTATATACATCACTGAATCACACAGAATCACAGAATGACAGGATATGCTCAGCTGGAATGTACCCATAAGGATCATTGAAGTCCAACTCCTGGGCCTAGACAGGACCATCCCCAAGAGTCACACCGTGTACCTAAGAATATTGTCCAAATGCTTCTTGAACTCTGACATTTGACATTTTGACATTTGGTGCTTAAACACTTCCCTGGGGCTTGTTCTAGTGCCCAACCACAGGTAAGAAAAAAGAAGTTTAACACTTGCCAAACCCTCCACATTTATACATACAACTGCTGGGTAAGGAAATGCTGTCAGTACTGCAGTGCCCTGGCAGAGAACAGAACACACGCCTACCCCTTCTCTGATTCACTAAATATGCAGGACATTTTCACCTGACCTATCACTCCACAGCAAAAAGTGTGACATGTACTGTAGCAGAAGACTGATCCCCTGCTGCACAGGGACCTGAATGAAGACAAACTCCTAATGTGCATCTGCAAAGTGCTCCTGGACCTGGGATTAACTCCTGGAAAACAGTTACACACTTAAAACCTTCAGCTGTCTTAAAGCCTTTTTCACACACTCCCTCCCTGGATTGCTCTCCAAACCTGTCATGTGCTCAGGGATAAACCCCTTGATGAAGAGATTTACTTTTTTTTCTTCTTCACATTACTATATTTTATAATCATTTTAGTCAGCATTTTTTCTTTGGAAATGTAAATTTTAGATCTTGGAGTGGTGAGAACACCCATGCATTCATGAAATGCAATAATTTCCATTATGGGTTAAATGGGTACAAACATGCAGTGCAGATTTGCCTAGGATAGGATTTCCCTCTCCTGGGGACCCAATGACTCAAAAAAAGAGGCAAAGGGTTGCCCCATCCAGGGTCTTGGCATCAGTCCAGGCTCTTCTCAGCTTCTCCCAAGGGATCCATTCCCTATAGGTGTGTGGTGGAAAGAGCAGGGAAGTGGAGTCCTATGGAGATGGCTGGAGGGTGACATTCACCCCCAGTGGGGAAAGCTGGACCTGTCTGAAGAGACATGCAGACTCCTGCTGGCTCTCTGCACAGGGCGCCAGCCACAGCGCGCTTCTTTGTATGAAATCCTGGCCTCACTCACAGACTACCATGTGTCCAAGAAAATCCTCTTTTTTCTCATCCTCTCCACAAAGAAATTCTTCCACAGAATTTCTTAGAATCCCAGAATGTTGTCCATTTAGCTGGAGTTTCTGGCCGCAGCACAATTATAATTGGTCTCTCATGGACAGGCTCAGCACAGAGGCCAAAAAACTGCAAGGGTTATTAATGACTGAGTTCCCTTCTACTTCCTAACAACCAGACAGGCAGGAAAGCTAGAGGGGAACACTTGGTGCTGAGCCACTACTCTCCACTCATACGCACTGCCCTGGTGCTCCAACACCTTCTTGCAGACACAAAACCAGTGCAGACACCAGATAACACTGAGAGTTGTGAAAAGCAGATCAGGCATTGAGAAGCCCCTCTGGTGCTCAGAGAATATTTTGGGGGCCTTCTCCATGCAGCTGCAGTGTGCATCAGGGTGCAACCTTTACAAAGGTGCACCGGGTTTGCCACAGGCAAGGTTGGAAGGATAAAGAGAGACAACTGTAATGGCAGACTGAGAAAACATAGACAGAGATCCTTCTCTCTCCACCCCTCAAATAAAAAGACTGTCTCAGGAGAGGTTCAAACTGAGCAAGAATCATATTATTACAATTATTACATTCCCATTTTACAACAGTCACATGGCACAGTGCCAGCTGGCACTGGGAAGCCATTTCTGCTTCTCCTTCCTTGCCTAATACTATGACAAGAATACAGTCCTTGTTAGGTTGAGAACTAAAGAATGGGAGAGGAGAGGCCAAAAACACCTCCTTGAATAATCACTGACAAGTAAACAGAGATGCACTTGGGAAACACATATTTTAAACATATCTTCCCGAGGTTTTTGGGGTGGAAATCTTGAGGCATGGGTTGGGAAGGTGAGCGCGTTAACACTCGGACATATTTCTGTGGTGTCAAGCAGACTAGTGGCAGCTAAGAGGAGAGTTCATGATGCCTTCATTTCACTGGGGAAGATAAAAGTCCATGAAGCAGATAACTTAGGGACTCATGCCAGCATAGCAGCTTGGGTAAATTTGGACTGGCACTCCATGCTGATCACGGCTGTGCTCAGCTTTTGATAAGGGTTTGTCTCACAGGAGCTCCTAGCAATCTACGGTCATTCCAGCAAGCCATTCTCTTATCAAAGGTCATGTAAAAAATTTGGAGGGAAGCAGGCCCAATAAATGCAGATGACATCGGGCATTGTTTATTCATGTTAATGTTCCTAAAATCATACCTCCCACTGACAAAACAACTGTGTGGAAGTACTGGGAAAAATCGTTGTTGTTTCATCAGTAAAATTGTGCATGTCAGCTGCTGTGCTTGAGTAATTTTACACTGAGTTTTGTACAGGGGAGCTAGCACTAAAGGTTTGGAAGTAGTGGATTTCAGAAAGACTTGTGCCTAATCCTGGACATGAACCACTTGTACCTCTAAGACAATCTAAATGAACTGTCACCACAGCACAGTTATTAGGTTTGTCCAAATGTGCATTTTTTTCCCTGCCAGTCTGCTAGACCAAGATGTTAAACTCTAGTAGCTGAAACACTGGTTTCACCCAAGAAACATTTGCACCAACCTACCTGAACAAGGCAGGACAAGATTTGGCCTGTGCAGTCTTTGTCTGGTTTGATAAATTAGACCATAACTGTGTTCTTGTCCTGCCCTAATTTTCCAGGGCTGGCCAAGAGACTCTGTAAGGGGATGTCCCACAAGGGACATTTATAGTCAATGTTTGGCATCTCCTCCCTAGAAAAAATTGCCCAACTATTGTCTCTTCCTGCAGTGAAGGTCCTACATCTGGTCCTGCTTCTGTTGCACTTTTTCTATGACCTTTAGCAAATTTCTTAATTTTGTTACATCTGAGACAAGTTCAGCTTCACTGTCTTAAACAAGCTGGGGCTCAGATGAAGTTTCATGAGTCTCTTTGGACAAAGTCTACCAACTGCTCTCTTGAGCAGACCTCTCTGAGATGGCAGCAAATCAAATCAGTGTGCTGAAAGTGCCATGGCCCTTGTGATCCACATGCAATCAAAAAGGCAGAGACCAAGAAGGGGTCTATACCTCATTTCTAGTCCGCAAGGTTCAGGAGGCTGGTACAGCCTCCTGTATAGCTCTGCCTCTCCTGTCCTTCCACATGCAAGTGATTCAGGAGAGTAAAAGGGCTGTATGAAACAACAAGTAAATAAAAGAAAAGGAGACATCTGGTGAATGTCCAAAGGCATTTGTCAGCACAACCCTTTTAGTGGCCAGTTCTGCCTCCACCTTCCTCCCCAGGACAAGCATCCTCATAAAAGAGGGATGCAAGCAGACTACAGATATCAGGCCTAAGATCACAGCATGGCTGCTCCACAAAGCATGAAAGTGAGAGAAAAAGGGGAAGGGAGGGTAAGAGCTAATACTCTTCAACTACCTGTCCTCTCGTGCTTTAGTAAAACTGGCACTGTGATCTTGCAAGACAATAAGGAAGACAGAGTGATCTGCCACCACCCACCCTGCACCCCTGCTATGGTAAAATTTAGATTGAGCTGTCAGTGACCAAACACAGCTGGTGAGAGAGACATAGCTCTCAGCCTGGATCTATTTTGGCTGTACTCGCCCCTCCTCTCTTCCCACCTTGCATTTCCCATATGCAATTTTGAATTATTAAAAATCAAATTTCCTTGGTGATAGGTTTGCATTAATCTTGGGATACATTTGTATTGGTATTACTCTTAGTTTCTTCTTTGCCTCAGAGATAAAGTGGTTTTGCACATGGATGGGGAATAATTTTTTAAGGCATGAGATTCAACCCAGATCCAACTGAATTAAACACAGGATTTTTATCAGGATGCATGTAATGGCTAGGTCACGAGTAAAAGATGGCATGGGAGTTGTGGGAAGTTGTCCAAAGCTGGCACGTGATAAAGTCCTTTCTCCAAGCAGCATAATACTCTGCAGTGTGTACCACTCAGGTGGATTACACAGGAAAAGAGAGGGGCTGGACAAAAGGCCAGCCTTCAAACAGGCAATTGTGGCACTCTTCTTTTGGAGCAGGAATGGCTGGTATGAACAGCCAGTTATTGTAGGTAATGTCCCAGCTTCCCTGTCTCCAATCAAGAGTGCTATACGGCCCAAAGGATTGGCTTTGGTGACCATAGGAGAGAAGTGCAGGCTTTCTGAATGACTGGGGCTTTCTGAGTACAGCATAGATTTGGAGGGTGTGGCTCGAAGTCAAGAGTGAAGGACCTTGTTTATTCAGCCCCCAATTTATCACCTCTTTTGAGCCCACACCAAAGCAGCCCCTTCCTGTTCTACCTATGCCTGTAGCCCTTTTCCTGGTACCCAATAAATACTCATCAATTACAGTACTTAGTGCTTTGTCACATGTTCTGCCTACTAACCCCAGACCAGAAAATATTTGACCCTGAGTGATGTTTTCTTTCTCCCCAACTATACTTTGTAGTATCAGACTTCCATCTATGTCCAACTCAAACTTCAGCTAAAGAATTTGTTGTTGCTAATGTATAACCAAGGAGTGTGAAGCTGTGTGTGAGAACAGCACACACTACCAGAGTGAGAAAAACAGCAAACACATTGTGCTGCTGCAGAGCATTGTTTGATGTACTTTTCGCAGGACTATGTTTGGAGACCTCAGGTTGAAGCTAGCTCTAAATGTAGCTGCCTGCCTGTACCAGGGCCAAAGCACATCATAGAAGAGCTGAAGACTCATCCCTTCTAGGTGTTTGGTTTTAACCTGCACTGCTCAAAAATGCCTAAAATCTGACTAATACCAAATCTGTCTCTTGCCCCATGCCACACTGTCTGGAGTCTGTCTGGGAAGAGACTTAATAGGAAGCTCCCTACATCTGTGGATCTGGCATCAAACCTTGCCTGTCCAAAGCTCAACTTACTAAGTCTGCTCTTGGCCACATCCCATTCCTCTCACGTGCAAAACTTCTGCTGTGTGATGAGCTGAGAGATATTGGGGCAAGGGAGAAGCAGCTTCCATGATGACTTCAATGGTGTGTTATGCACAAAAAAAGGCACTTCCTCCATTTAAGGATTGCAAAGGCATATGTGTAATCATTTAGTGGGAAGGATTCTTACAGTCCCATGGAAAGCATGCATGTGAATGCACTGCATTCCCTAGTGCTAGCTAACATCATCACCAAGGCTTGACAAACTGGCACCTGCTCACAGTGGGCAAAGGTGGTTCAATTAAAATTCCCTTGGATCAGCTGAGACACTCCAGTTTGTGGAGCTGGTGTGGTAGTTGCAGGGCCAGTGTAGGTGAATAGGTGAGTTGCAGCAGCACTGCTGCACACAGCAGAGAGAATACCCCAAGCAGGAGAGGCTGCATGAGCCAGGTCAGAGCTGCCTCTTACAGCCACAGCAACTATCTCAGATATACTATATACTTCCACCCACCATGGAACATTTCCTAATACCCTCTAACAAACCCAGCATGCTGCCAAAGGAGAACAGAGTTTGCCTGCAGCTAGAGTGCCCAAATCCAAAATACATGCCACAAGCCATCATGTGCGAAACCAGGCAGAGGCAGGAAAATTTTGCACAATGTATCCAGAACAACAAGATGGGACAGTTTTCACTCAGAGCAGTAAGTGAAATGATGGCAGGCCAAGGTGGCTGATGGTGAGTTTGGCCCTCACGCAAGTGTAATGCAGCATGAGGAACCAGCCAGGAGCACTGAGCCAAGATCTCAGAGGAAATGAGAATTAATTTTGTGGCTCAAGTGGTCCTAGGAGGCATCTCAGAAAGTACTCAGACGGGGAGCAGTCTCTGTGTCCCATCAACTATTCGTGAAGAGACATCTTGCTGTATACACATGACCACAGTGCGCTGTGGGAGTCCTGCTGCCTCTGCCAGATTTGCTCTGGTTACAGACTGTGCAGAGACTGGGTCTGGAATAGGACCCAAACTTTGATAATCTACTCAGGAAAGAAGGAGGTCAACCAGCCCCTCACCTCCATATACTGCCAATTTTGGAGCTCTTCTAACAGGTCAAGCCAAGAAGGGTCATAACCTGAGGTGTAAAAGGGCTCAGGCAGCAGCCCTGCTGATGACTGTGGTGACTGAACACAAGACAAGATTGTTTGGAAGAACTTATATGTGTCATGAAACCACATGTGGCACAGCAGAACAGCAGAATAATAGCACTGCTACTCTTGAGGCCTGGCTTCTGTCCCCAGCTTTGCCATGGCCTTCACAGGGCAAGTCATACCTCTTATCTGTGCCTCCACCTGGGAAAATGTTGCTGCCTTGAGTTAGAAGGAGGATAATGAGGACAGATCTTTTGGCCTGTGGGGTGAAGGCTCGCTGCAGGTTCAGCCTGAGAGCAGATGAGAACACCATCTTTGCTTCTCACACCACCAGCATGTGGTGTCAAAGATGACATCATGGCATGTGAACAAGCATTTACCCTCAGAAAGAGAAAATAGTAGAAGCATGTGTAATTGTCTGCCTTTGTGCCAACATATTTTCCTTATGTAAAGAGAGGCTCTGGCGGCTCTAAGGAGGCAGAGAGATGCCTGTGCTCCCCTGTGAAGGTGGAACTATCAGGCAAGGATGCCAGCGTACCCGCCTGGGTAAATTTGTGCATGCACTTCATGTTGTAATAGACTTTAGTATCTGATAACAGAGCCCTGCTGGAGTCTGGCATGAGGACAGAAGGAATCAAAGGTCATGCCATGAATTCCAGTTATGCTGATAGGCATCTATAGTCAGAGGAAGGAGCTCAAGAACAGGAACTGTAAACTGGTGGGGAGGGCTGAAAAACAGAAGCTGGTTCAGGGATAACAGGTTTGGGTCATTTTGGATCCCCAGCTGGACATCTGGTTGCACATGTTTTCCAGGGACATGGAACAGGGTTTTCCCTGATGGAGTGAACATGAACTCTGCCATTACTAGTTTAACAAACAGACTAAACACACAGCAATAAATGTGTTAAACAGCTTGCACATGTCTTTCCAGAGGCCTCTCCCTCACGGAGGAGATGATTCATGACATGGATGGGCTGATCAGCAGATAGGTAGGAGATGCAAATATGCAGTGTGTACCTTGCACCAGGGGAACTGTCTGCACTCAGAAACAGCTGAGAATGGACATGATACAGCACCAAGTTTCTCTGCTCACTGCCTGCTTTTGCCTCACGAGTCTGACACTACCACTGACCTTCTGCCTTACTCCTAGCAGATGCCTGGAGGGCACAGTGATGCACACTGGGGGCTGAGAGAGTTCACACAAGGAGAGAGACTGCAGCTCTGCACAGAGATGGTTCAGCAATTCCTGCACAGCACAGCTCTGTGCTGGGCTCTGGAGGCAGGAAGAGGAGTTTTAAGTTCCAGTGGTACCCAGAAGAAAAGGATAGGATGGGACATGATGGGACAGAAATGAAGGATGGGGACACAGAAGAAAAGCTCCTAGGAAGTGACTGACACTTCTAGCTGTATTGCAATAAATTACCTTACTTCTTTGTTCTTATTCTTCAATGAAATGATGCCACTGTTTTCACAGTTTCACATTATCCTACAGCCTCAGACTAGACGTGCTCACTCTGCCTTTACTTTTCAAATTGTGACTTCTGTTTGAGTTCACCTGCTGTTGCCTTTTGCCTCATCACAGGTACTGACAAAGGCTTTGATGACAATCTAAAGTAATTTTGAGACAGGAAAGATCTGGTAAACAGACAGGAGCTTGAAATAGAGGTGCAGCATAGGCAGGGACAATACAAACTGTTAGCATATGTTATCATCAGAGCATCTTTTTTCTTTGCTCCTCTGCTGTAAATGGAACACATCAGGCAACAACAGAAGCTACCCATAAGGAATTGCATGAGGGGTTGATTTTTAGCAGCTGAGTAGTCACAGATCCAGACCACTGAAAGCTGGTCCCAAACTCCTGGAAAACTGATGGGGAAAATCTGATGGAGTTCAGGGAGCTTTGACTTTAACTTCACAGAGAACAGCCTGAAATTGAAACATTGGGCGCATAAAACCACACCCATCCAGTAACTACAAGGAAACTGGACTGAAACTGTTAAATTTGAGCTTCAGTGAACAGATTAAATCACCCATTTACATTAGCAAGCAGGAGAGCTGAGTTTTAAATATTAAATAAAACCTTCTTTTCTATTGATCATTTTAATTATTTTCCATAAAGAAAGGTTGATAATCAGGCTGTAAGCAGAAAGACTCTGTTGACTTAAAACCACATACAGTCTATCTACTAAATTACTGTTACCAGCAGACAGTTTTATCTACACATATTTATTTACAGCTTTACATTCTTTTATTAGATCTTGATTATTACAATCTTCTATGCTGGGAAATGGTGAATTATGTATTTTTAATTTGTTATAGGATGACTTTATCTTTAGAACGGATTCATATCAGGCTGCAACTGGAATGAATTTGAATCCATTAAAAAAAATCTCTAAAAACATTTATATTAAACTCTATTGTTTATATAAACCACCCTAATTGAAAAACACAAAATAAAAATTAATATTAAACAAAGAAGTTGTATCAGTGTCTAGTGGGTTAAACAGGTTGTTCAAAGATACCATATACCCCAGCATTGTAGATCTGCTGCATCTTGTTTGCTCATCCTCACTTTTCCTCATAGGTCAGAGAAGAAAAACAAGCTTGCCTGTTTTTTTTCAAACTTCATTAAGTTTCTTAAGTTTGAACAAGCAAGTCACTGAATTTAAGTTATTGAATAAACTGAAATGGAATAACTAGTCATCTTCTACTCATGAAAGAGAAATTGGTCTCAAAAGTTGATTTATCATTTACCAAGTTTTTGTTCCAGGTGCTTAGGCAGTGTTTTGGTCCAACTTTCTGAAACATTTTGGCAGGAAACGTGTAACTCGATATTTTAAAATATAATCAAGACAAAGAGATACTTTTTATCAAATATAAGCATCCAAATACAGATGGCCATTGTTCCACATTTAAATAGCTCTATTTCAAAAGAGATTAAATATATTGAACTTTTAATTCTTAAATTTTTTAGAAGTCCACCATTGTTATCATAAGTCATCTACAATGGATGTTAAGAATGGATGCAGGATGGAACTTGCATTTCCTACACAGTGAACAGCCTACCTTAAGCTGCCACTAGGAGACTGTGGGTGGCTTCAGCACCACAAATCACTGCCCCAGAGACAAAGTTTCCGCCTGGGAATTACAAGTGTTCACCAGACAGAGCTGTCAGAGCAGTCATGTCCACTTGGGTTTTTTTATCCTCTTCCACCCAGCCTGTTTTTCTTGTTCCAATCACAAAGGAAGTCTTTCTATACTGGTTGTGAGACTGGAGGAAGACCCTAGTCAACATGAACAGAACAAAAAATGATGCTGATATGCCTGCTTGGATTGGAAAGGCACCTGAAACACCACCTTGAAGATCCTGCACTCCTGGCCTCTTTGCCCACCCTAGGAAAGTAGTCTAATCAAGTGGGAAAGGGGCAGCCCCGCTCTGTGGTACACTGTGAAAAAGACTGACACATGCTGTTCTAAAGGTTGTGATACTCTTCTGTTTTATTGCCAGTTGGCATTAATTTATTGGCTACTGTCTTCTTTCAGAATTGGTCTTAACCAAGCAGCATCTGTTTGTGATTTATACTTGGTACTTCCTGATAAAAGATTTTTCCACTCTAATGCAGCTTGAGCAAGACTTGTCTCTTCTTCTTCATGCCAACTTCATTGAAGAGTCTCATCTTCCTGCTTCTGCCTCTCTTTGTACTAAATGCCATGGGAGACACAAATGGACAATCTTTGAGCCGGTAGCCTGTCTGCTACTCTTCCATCACCAGCACTCAGTCTGTCATCTTGCCTGGTGGCAACAAACATGTCACCATTAAGAGGAATTGTTTTGGGGTCAGATGCTCCTAACCTGCAGCTTCACTGGCTTCAGGGAGATGAATCTGTGTTATGCCAGCTGAGGATCTGTTGCTTCAGGAAAACATGGCCTATCTGAAAGGCTGTACAGGGAAGGAAAACAGGCTTTCTTAAAAGGTTAGCTAACACTACTTTAACTAAAGTCCACCACAGCCTAATTTCTGGAGGCTTATGGCACGTAAATCTTGGATTAACTCAATATTCAGTAGAGCTTTGCAATCCACTCATAACATTTTCCAGTTCAGTATGAAGAATTGGGCCTCTCATGAGCCTCTTTTCAGCATTTCTCCAAAGCTCTGGATATCCTTCTCCAGTGAGGGATTTGGAGGGGATGCATTATGAGCAGGACACTAATCTGCTCCTCACTGTGGCGTGTGAGGAACGGAATCTCAGCATCATACGACATTTGATCTCTATTTCATCCCTAGGGTAACCTGGTGGAGACCAGTATGCAGCCCTTTCAGCCCAGACTCCAGTATTTAGCTGCTAGAGATGTTCTGGAGTCGAGTTTTCACAGATGATTTTAGGTGGGAGAATATATCCAGCTCCTAAATTAACCCGAGTAGAGAAGGCAGTTTGCTGTCACTGCTGGAACACTGCTGTCAGTCATTGCTGTTCAGAAATTTTATACACATCTCAAGAGCCATGACAGAGAGAAAAATCTGAAGCTCAGCCTGTTAAGGAATCATGGTGTTCACATTTTTAGTTTCCAGGTTCACTCTCCTTTTTTTCTTTTTTTTTGAACGCCTGAGAGGTCTTCTGTTTGCAATTCAGTGCAGGCTTCAATTAACCATGCCTCCAATAAGGACAGAAACAGAAAGGTACGTACAGAAGATTAAGATCAAATCCCCAAACATAAAAGGAAATATAAAGCAAAAAATTGAAAAGTGGAATGGCATGCTTCATCTCTATCATTGATAAAATATTTTGCAATCCTGAAAAACTTAATAGCTTCTTTGGCATAATCTTTATGACCTTAAAGGGGTGATAAGGAAGGTAATAAAAAACTGTTTCTGAAAGGTTATATATTTTCCTAGTCAACTCAGTTTTTCCTTCTCACCTCCAAGGCTAACATTCAAAAGGAAGTTTGACACATACTGGTTGTGTTGGAACTTGGAAGCTGTTTATTTAGCTTCTCCCAGGATACTAGCTATGGAACCTTGCAGAGCAGAGCAAGAAAGGGAGCCCTGTGAAGTGGCAACAGCATCAGAAAATTGAAGGGTCTTTAAATCAAACTGCTCAAATTTATTAAAACAATATAGGTCAGTGGAGTTGTCCAGAGGGTTACATAAGGCAGAAAGTAGCACTCCATAGGAGATGAGAAGGGAGCCTGTTAAAAGGCAAAGCCACTCCAGTTTGTTTACGGCTGGAGGTAACTGCCTTGTCGTGTGTCTGTTCTCCATAGCTGACAGAGTAAATCACACTCTTTATCTCCACAGCAGATGAGAATTTGGACTGGGTTGTTGTTTTGTGAGATGCAAATTAAAGCAAATGGGGTTGTTATTTATTATTATGGCTAGCATTATTATTTTGCTCCAGCCATCTCTGAATTTCGGACTCATTAAGGAATTTCACCACAATGGTTTCTTGAAGGGAATGTTAGGCATGGTAATAGCAGTAAGGATAAAATCTTGATCCACCTGAAAAGAAAGGTGGCTTCGCAGTTGCGTACAGAAAAGGGAAATGATCAAATATCCTTTGAGTCCTCATTTTCACTCTGGGCCAGAGGTCAGCATGAAGTTGCATATGACATCTGGGAACATGGAAGTAGCTGTGGCCTGCTAACACATCTGTCTCAGTACCAACCTCCTTCTGTTCTGCCTGCTCCTCCTGTACCAGAAATCCAGCTTCATACCTTAAACACTGTCCTCTATGTCTCAGTTCCCTGGTCCTTGGTGTAGACAGGCATCTCTTGCAAAGGTGTTAGGTCCCTGTAGCTCTCACATCTCAGTAAGGGTATTTTCCGTTTCAGATACCCAAATCTCAAGTATTTTCAGAAGTATCCTTCAGAAGTGGAAGCCTGCTGTCCCTTTTCATGCCTCCAGTTTGGCTCCTGTGATACATTGCTCCTTTCCACAGCTTCAGCTCAAAGACAGGGCAGAGCCACTTCTACTGAGAACTCTTCCCAAAATCAGGCAGCACCCAGGTCCCACTGAAGCTCATGCAATCAGAGAACACCTGATACCACAGAAAACATAAGTACTATTTTTCATGTTTTCAGGTCTGTAAGAACAAAGAACTCTGCTAGGTTTTAGACTGTCTGATCCAATGACATCTACTGAGTGGGCCACAACCTAGGAAGTTTCTCAGCAGCTTCAGGAACAGGTTCCTGGGAGGAAACATGAAACACATGCCTTTGAGCCGTTTGCTGGGAGCTGGTCAGAGGAACAAAAGAGCTTTATCTTCCATGGGAAAATGCTGAATCATCAAAATCCACATTTTTCATAGGGGCACATCAGTTTTCATGACATTTTCACAAAGAAGTTTCTCTAATGCAGGATAGAAGGCAGAAGGTTATTTTTATTTTCACAGAGGGCAGAGAGTTGAAAGGGACAGACAGGGATAAAAGGCTACAATCATATTCAATCCACTGAACAAACAATGTGAGAGTCAGTTCAAGTTTTACTCTGCCTGATCCAGATGCAGGGCTGGATCTGGTCTGAGCAAACATCTGCATGCTAGAGAATAGCTGGAGGGGACAAGGGTGTAAATGTCTCTCCTTGCATAATTTTTGCAAAATACATTTAAAAAAGCTTGGGTCTGTCCTATGTCAGAAAAGCAGTTCTGACACTCTGTGAACATCTGTACCTGAGGATTCGGCCCTCCCAGCTAGATGCATGGTTTACATTCTCCTACACCTCATCTGCATCCTTCCAACTCACCAAGCTGCAGCAGCATCTGTGCCACACATCAGGGTCACATCCCTACAGGACAAAAGGGTATAAGATGTGAGTCCTCTCCTACGCTCAGAGCACTGCTTCCTTTCTTTCCCATGCAGAAACTTTTCTCCTTATCAGCCAACCTCTGCCATGCCAACATGGCATAGGTTTTTGGCAAGAGCACTGGCTTCCTTCATGCTACACCTATTTACCTCAACAGAGGGTCTGGGCCCCTGGAGCACAGCAAAGATGCTCCCACCACAGCACTCAGTCCTTTCTTGAATAAGCTCACAAGAGCACTGCACACTTCTCTCCTGATCTGTCAGAAATGCATCAACCTCCTGTCCTGCACCTGGACAGGAATGCTGCTCTTTAGGGTCACTTTCTTCTCCCACTAGGTCCTATCTGTCTTCTAGGATCTTGCTGCTGGGTGAAATGCATTTTCTTTTGGCACACAGATGCCTTTGTTTGGTTGGCTCTGCTCTTTTTAGGGGAACACCCTCAGCCCACGCAGCTCTCACCCTAAGCTCTTAGTTTTTGGTGCCCTTGAAAGTGTGGTATTTTATGATTAATTTACACCAAATCTCAATTCAAAAGGGACCTGATATGATATTTTTTAGTGGGCAAGGCTTTGAAAAAGCAGAAATCCTTCTCAGGTACGGCAGATCTGTTGTCCTAACAGGTAGCCATTTCCATTACTAGTACAGATATTCACTCCTCCTCACGTGTGGCTGAGAACCTTAATTCCTGAGAAGGGAAGAGCACAGCATGACTTGTATGGTTCATAGTGTTACAGGCCTTTCAAACTGCATTTTCTAGTCCTTCAGCTTCTCGCTGTCTCCAAGAGGCCAAAATTTAAAGCAGGTCTGTGCTCTAGTGAGTAACTGATGTAATTACGCTCACTTGTTACAAGGAGCTTTCACAAGAGGGGGAGGCGATGGCCCCACGCCAGGAGGTGTGTCCCCGATGACAAGCCGCGGAGCCAATCACAGCCCTGAAAGATCATCACATTCATACCAAAAAGAAAAGAAACCGCCCCAGGGTATTTATATTGAGGAAGGAGGAAAAAAAAAAAAAAAAAAGAGCTGGCAAGAAAGAGAACAAGAGACTGAGAACCTGTAACTTTGTTAACTAACTCTGCAGCTGAATTGAAAAAGGCCAGGCTGCTCCCCCTGCAAATCTTGCTTCCTATCCCCTCCCCTCTCTCAAGCATCTCTGGAAATCCGTCTGTATACTGGAGTGAAAAGTTCAGCTGCTTGGAGTGGTCCTCCTCTCCCCTTGGCAGGCAGCCTAGTGAGCTGCTGCCTGTGGGGCTGCCCGCCCTGGCCTGAGCCGAGCCTGGCCTGGGGAGGGCGAGTCTCGGCAGGCAGGTGAGCAGCGATCCCTTGATGCCAGCAGGGCAGGGAGCAGGGCCGGCGAGGAGCCCCCAGGATTAATAATTACCTTCACGACACCCAGCACGCTGGCATGAGCTCTCAGCTGCATATACCTCTGTTAAATAGCAAGGGAAAGAGAAGGCAGGTTTAGCTTTAACCAAGGGGTAAACTAAATTTGTAAGGGGTCAGCACTTACAAATGCTGAACCACCAAAAACTAGGCAGCCACAGGTTATTTATTCCACTTGCACAAGAGGACTGTAAGGTCCAAAGGATGAGAGGGCCCATGGCAGTCTACAAACCCCATTTTCTGCCCCTGGCCTGTTGGATGAAGCAGGGTAAAAAAATCCTTACCCTCTCTGAGTGGCGTTTGTTCCTGCCTACCCTCTCTGCTGCGTTTCTCTGTTCTGACTGCCCGTTCCCGGGTACAGACTGTCTCTGACCGCCTTGTGCGGAGCCTCGCACAATGGGGCTGTAATATAACCTCAGCGCGAACGAGCTGCCATTAATAATAATAATAAAAACGCCCATCACACCCTACAGCAGCTGTGGATAGGACCGAACAGCAGCCGCAGCCCCACTCCCACATGGGAAACCGGTGTCCCCCGGGAGCGGGAGCCTCCTCTCCGCGGCCGCTCTTGCTGCCGGGGGCAGGCGCTGTGCTCTGCCGGCGTGGGGAACACAAAGGCTTTTCCGCGCCCGGGAAGCTCCGCAGCGGGCTGGGCGGCCGGGCCGAGCCGGGCCGGGCCGGGCCGGGCCGAGGTGCGGGGCTGCCCTGCCACCTGCCGGCTGCAGGGGCTCCGTGCGGGCCGCGGGCACGGCCCCTACCCCGGCGTGGAGCCGGGCCGAGCCGGGCCGGGGCTCAGCGCTGCCCCTCGGCAAGGGCACCGCGCCGCGGCCGCCAGGGACCGCCGCGCCCTCCGCGGCCTGGGTTGGAGCCGGGGGCCCCGACGCTCTTTGTAACCCTGCCCGCGTCCGTCCAGCCTGCGGAGCCGCACAGCTGCCGAGGGCAGAGGCGCTGGGGCAAGCGGTGGCCTGGAATTGAAGGGACGTGGCCCGCCCCAGGCTGCAGGGGCAGAGGTGGGGAGAAGGCTGGTGGTGCCGCACAGTCAGTCCCGGCTCTTTGTTCCCTCTCCTCCCAACCTCCCGCACAATCGTCTGAGTGTTTCAGGCACGCACAGCCCTGGCTACTCAGCCCCTCCCCTTGCAAAAAACAGGAGACCAAGGAAACTCCTCTCCCATCGGCGTCGTGTGAGAAATGGGGAGGAGAGCTTTCCCGTGCCGTACTGGGTAGTCAGTGGTAGTTCTCTGTGGGGTTGGAGTACCTTTCTGGCTCCGAACCAGGCAGCAGGCCTGCACTGCCAGCTGACCAGTCTCTGGTGGCCACACAGTGTGGCCACCTTGAGCTGGGCAACAGGGCTTCTGCTGAAACACCAAAAGTCTCAGGGGTGGGGAGGGGGGAGAGCAGAATGGGCGCATCCAGGTGAGGGCTTTCAGTCAAGCAGGAGGCCTCGGGGCTAATTGCAGTGCCTTGTCTTTTGGCACGGGTGGTGACCTCAGTAGAAATATGTGGGCTCAGTTTAGAGATGCCCATCTTACAGCAGTTCAATAGAGAGCCTGCATTGTGGGGCAGCCATGCCAGATGTCAGGCTTGCTATCACAGCCATTTTGACAAAGGTGGTTCTCTGAACACCACCTCTCTGCCCTGCACTACAGTCCACCCCTTCTCTCCCTTCCCACAAGACTTTCAAGCTGCCCCACTTTAGCATCACTCCCTCCTTCTCCTCACAGTAAGACTTGTAGCTCACTCCACTTCTCAGTAAAGACCACCTATTGCCATGGTAACATTTCCTCTTACAAAGTTGCAAGCAGACACAAAGATATGTTTCTCCTCTGCTTTAAAACCCTCTATCCCTTCATCCCAGTTAATAGGCCAGAACTTTGCATGCAGGAAGGGCATGGAGGGCTCTTGCATTTAATTTTCGTTGAGGAGGGAGAAGTTATTCCAACCCCTTTGCTCCACAAGTACTGAAGCCTTGCATCACTGCAGGCAAAGAGCTGTCATTCATGGACAACCTGAAAGCCCTTGAAGGCAATGGTGCCCCAGGTGGATACTGGTACTGCAGATACTGGTCCTGCACTGGGAAAGAGTAGCTGCTGGTTAGAAGGGACAGGGCCCATGGAAGACAAAAGAGGGGAATGAAGACCTGTATTTCATCCACTCTGAGCAGAAAAAATCTGTGCCGTGATTGTGTTCTGTTGCTGCCCCCCTGTGCAGCAACTCATGGAGTTGGTTTCTCTTCCCAAAAATTATTTTTTCAGCTTATAAAGCTAATTTGCCTGTCTTCAGGACTGTTGACACCCCTTGCTGCCGCAGCCACACCATGAATAATGGTGTGGTACTACTTACATGGTAATACCAGCAATTTAAATCTACCCTGGATGCACCCATGCTTCACTGCAGCCATAGCTGTGACTGCACTGTGGTCAACAGCCTATACTTATCAATCTCTTGTTCACTTTTCCTTCTCCTCTTACTTATATACATCTCCCTCTTCTATCCCAGTGGATCTGCCCCAGGCCTTTGCAACACTGAACAAAATCTTTCTTTCATCCTCCTTTTTCTTCTTCTTTCACTTCTTTTCATTGTCCTTTCTTCTCTTTCACTTTGACCAAGACATTCCTTCTTGAAACTAGTGAAGGATTCCCCACATCTCCTGAACTGTTTGTCAGTCTGGTTCCTCCCAGCTTATCATTTTTGTTTTATAATTGCCATATTGGACTGTCACATGTTCTCTTAGCTCCCTTTAAGTACTCCATAAGTCTTCACCTCTTCCACAGTCTCCCCTCCCCTGAGTTAACCTTACCACCATCACCATTGAACTTCTCTGCCCTGACCAGTCTCTGTTTCACCCTGTGTCACGTTTTTCTACAGGTAGGTTTGCAGTCACAGTGCAAAGCCTCAGACCACTCTGCTGGTGTCAGGTGCTGCGGCTTGCCACATGCTGTAGTGCATCTGTGCCAGGCTTTTGCACCACAGCTGTGCAGGAGAGCTCAGTGTGAACAATGGGAGCTTCCCATCAAATGCTGTTGCTTGCAAATGTGCTGCTGAACCTGCTGATTGCCCCAAATCAGGAGTGTGTTTACAGCACCTGAGAACTGTCTTTGAACATTCCTATTTAATGCAAAGGTGTTATAATAAAATAACATTTTTAAATGGTAGTTGGACTAAGGAGAAGAAAGATTGGTATCAATAATCTGGACTAAGGAGACGAAGGATTGGTATCAATAATGTTTATGCTCTGGCAACCCTGAGAGAGCAAATGGCATGGAAGGGAATTCTCTCTCCTAATATATTTTGAAGCAAACGGAAGAATCTGAGGGGGAAAAAGAACTGGTGCCATTAAAGTGAAGAAAAGCAGTAGAAACAATTCCTGATATACAATCTGGACTAATCCCAGCATATTTCATAAAAATAAAAATAAACATGTAGGCGATTCCAGGTTTTAATTATCTTTGAAAAACTCCACTGTCAAAGTCCCTCTGATTGACTGCAAATTTTGCACCCTTCTGAGCATGAATGAGAATTAGGAGGAAAACTACAGTAAATGAGGCTGTAGCAACAATGGACTTTCCCAGAGGCTGAGAAAAGTCCACAGAGAGGAAAATCTGCCAAGTCAGAAGTGCAAAGGCACCCCTGACCCCACTGCTCTCGTCACTACATGTTCCTTCATCAGTGAGGAAAACTGTAAACTCAGCAGCGCCCATGACAATCAACAGGGTCAAATCCAAACATGAATTTTGTTTGCAAGTCAGAGCTTGGCCTAAATCCTTCTATAGTCCACCCATGTTCCAGCCATTGTTCTAGTCAAAACGTTTACCAGTGCTCTGCTCTAGTCTTCTGCTTATTCTCATGGTCCTTTTCTCTAACTTTTCTTTCCATTCTAATTTTTCCTTGAGATTTTGCCAACATTCCAACACACTATGTCAGGAGTATCCACTCCATGCTAATTTTACAGTCATGATCTTTTCATTACTGTCTCCTTCACTCTGACATGGAGGCTGGAGCTCTGGCCTTCCTGCAAAGCTCAGGCACTGTCATGCCAGCTGACCTCTACTAGGGAATGCTCCTCCCATGCGATTTTACTGGGATACTGTGCCTGGGGTACAGAGCTCTAGTAAGCACCTTCTCCCCTCCCTGTCACAGGAGCAAACACACACCTCTACAAAAAGCAAGGCAGATTTTAGTTGACCTGAGTATTCCTCTGGATGTTCATATCTTTTCATTGACTCTAAAGTAAAGCCAAAGTTTATGAGCCACTCATTTTGTGTAAAGTTGAATTCAAGATTTTTTTGGACACTATTGTTATTTTTCCATAGTAGTCTTTCTTCCTCATAACAGATAGGCCTCAATACTGTGAGAAAAGCCTCCCAAGAAAGAGGATACTTTTTATTCCCATCAAATGCTGTTGCTTGGCTCCCTAGCCTAGCCAGAGTACAGATAGCTACTGCTCTCCTAGGGCAGTGAGCCTGGCAGTGTCCAGCTGGAGTGCTACTGATTTTTAGGCAGGACATACAGGACTTGTTTTAATTTAGGTGAGCTCCTCCACTCACCAGCTAGAAATTCCTTAGTGTAATCCATATTGTCCTAGACTCCTAGGATACCTCTTGCATGTAAAGAGGACAAACCTACATCATGCAGCCTGAGCCTGGATATCATGGGCCCCTTTCTCAGTTAGGATAAGCCAGCACAGTTCCAAAACCTCCAGAGAGGCTGTGATGATTTACACCAGTCAAGAAGTGAGCCCCCTCAATGCAATGCCAGCCCTTAACTACATAACACAGATCACCTGGGCTGCTTGGAAGGCTCACAGTCCCCCTTGGGCTTCCTCCTTCACTTCTGATTCCTTGTGAAGCTGTTATGGCTGGAGGAGAGTCACCACTATGAAAAAGCACATACTACCACACAATATTCTTTCTAGCTTTGACAAACTTGTCCCCTCCTATGTTGCTTGTACAAGTTCCCAGACATGACAAGACACTTTGGCCCCCTCTTTCAGCTTTTTCAGAACTACCCTGGGAATCTTCAGAACCCCTGGGTAAACAGCAACATAAAATACTCAGTCATTGCTAGACAATAAAGGCTGTTGTGCCCTGCAGAAGAGAAACCATTCAGCTTGTGTATGGTGGCACCCCCAAAAGGATGGATAGGCTGCACATCCAGCACAGGAATACCTGTTCAGAAGAGTAGTGTTTGAAAGACATGGATTTCTGATTCTTTTCTTTATCAACTCCTCCCATCCTGTATCACTGACTTCCCCAGAGCTGCCTTTCCTCTCTACCTTGCCTTCTCTTATGCACAGACCAGGAAAAGGCATTGGACTGTCCAAGTAACTCAATCCTCCAGGATAGATCAGATCATACCTTTTTCCTGAGAATAATTTTTATTCCACATAACATGTAACAATCATTTGGCTTGTTCTGATCTCAGTGGCAGGTGCATCTCTGAGCAGCATGAAAACATTTCAAGGTTGTATACTCTGATACTGCTTCTCCTGGACTCCTCTTCACATGGAAAAAAAGCCAGAAGTGCTTTTCTGTTCCCAGACATTATCTCTTCAAATACCTAATTACAAATTATATAGAAAACTGAGACTTTTCTGAAAGTGTACAGCAGAAGAACAAGAAGCAACAGAACAAATTGCAGCAAGAGAAAATATAATTAGATATTAGGAAACATTTTTGCACAATGAGGGTGGTCAAACACTGGAACATGATATCCAGAGATTGTGTAATGTCCAGCCCTGGAGATCTTCAACTGGACAAAGCCCTGAGCAACTAGATCTGGCTGTGAGGGTGGATGTAACATAAAGATTTGCCATGCTTTGAGCAAAGGCTTGGACCAGATGACCCCTAGAAGTACCTACCTAAATTATTATATGAGTCATGAATCTCTAATTGCGGGAGCAAGCTGTGCTTCCATTTGTCACAGTACCCTACACAGTACCCTGCAGCAACTTCAAAATCATCTCTGCCAGTTCATGATGTGTCAGCCTTGAATCACTAGGAGACCCTTATTAAAGAAGCTCAGGTGACTCCCAGTAAAGCAGAAACTTGACTCTGCTCTGACAGTTCTCATTGCACACCCTCAAACCACCTGAGCAAACCAGAGCAGGGCATGATGGAGTCTGGATTGACAGCACATCCTGCACAGAAGAACTGTGTGGGTCATGCTGCCCATTCACATGTCTCTGCAAATGAAGGGACCAGTGGCCTGCATCCTTTCCTGGTGAACTCCTGTGACATTGTAGTGTTTTAGACATATCTAGAGGCTCCTCTTCACAGGAGAGAAATGTTTAACCCATGGAACACCAAGTTGCAGAGCCACCTCACTCTCAGGATTATTATGGATGTGCACTCCCCTATAGACAAAAAGGAGAGGTAAAAGACAAAGGCTAAGAGCTTCATAAGTGGCCATGTAGAAAATCCCTCCAGGATTGCTCTTTATTGTTGCCTAAGTCTACTCCCCTTTCTTACTCCTCCTACTCTTTAAAAAGGAGCCAGATCACCCCAGAGAGTTATGGTGTACTACATCCCAATGTGCCTTGGTTTTGGAAACCCTTATTACCACATTTTGCTTAGGTTGCCATGCTGCAGTAAAAAAAAAATATTGCTGCCTTCTCCTCGGTGTTTCCAGAGCACTTGTCTTCAGGAGCAGTTGTAGAAGAGCCGGAAAAGTAGGGAATGCTAGATGTTTGAAACGTTCCTTGGGTATGGGAAGCAGCTACCATCTGTGGATTGGACATGGATGCAGATGAACACACATATGTGCATTTATTCGTACACCCCATTTCCCAGCTAGCAGCATGTAGTATGTTTCCCCACTGCAACAACCATCCTCCTGGAAATTGTGGGTGCTGCTGAGCAAGCAGTACAGCCCCAGATAAATTATTGATGGCAACTGGTCGAGGAACATAAGCACCTAGCTGGCTTTCTCCACAGAAATTGCTTTTTAGCTTCTCAACCTGGTCCTCAGGGAGATTTATAAAATACCTTCAAAGAAGAAGCTGGGAGCTAGAATCCACAGTACTTCTGGATGACAAAGCTCACAACTCCACAAATGCACTATTTTATTCCACAGTATTTCTTACTTCTCACTACTTCTCATCCCTCAACTTTTTACAGGTGCTAACCACATTTTTTTAAAACTGCCCAGTTGATTACCAAACCCAAACCAAATTCAAAACATTTGTTCTCAGCCAGTTCTTTCCAGGAGCTTCAAAATTGAAAAGGAGGCTTTTGTGCCTGTAAGTTTTCCCAGTTTTTTTCAAAACATGTCACTGTATCAAAAGAAACTGGTTCTCCCTACAAGCCAATCTGCTTCATGGCTGGTAGAGCATGGTGGTTGCACCAGAGATATTGCTAGTGCCATGGAAAGGTTGTGCTTACTGGAGGAGACAGCGTGATTCAGCTGCCAAGGAAGGCAGATGAGTGAAGAAAACCTTAATTTCCTGATCAGGCCCAAAACTCAGGCAGAGATGCAGACACACAGTGAGGAGGGAGCAGCAGCTAGGGCAAGGGAACTGCCAGCATATCACACAACTTGGGGAAATGTATCCTGTGATGGGAAATGCTTCAGGAACAAGGGCCCTTAGCAATTTTCATCCAATCCTCCCCCAGCTAAACAGATTATGATGGAAAAAGAAGATGACACAAATGGCCAGAAAGAATTTAATGATCCCTGAGTGGGATAAATGAGCTGACTAAATAGTTGGTGCTATGGGATGCAACCTATTTAGATCTGACAGAGATCAGAGCAGGGATGCTACTTACTATTCAGGGCCTCCCTGCATGCTGTAGAATACCAGCAGATACTAATGGGAAGTTTAATGGCTAACATGACGTGAGCACACACACATACGTATATAATAAAGCAGGACAAAAATCAGAGCTGGTGTCTGCTGTAAGTATGCACAGCTCAGACAAGAAATCAATACATTCCTGCCTAGTCACATAACGCTAATGGCGAGGTCCCAGTACATGGTGGTCATGGAGGATTTTAATTACCATTCCTGCATGTCTTCTGGGAAATGCACAATGCTGAACACCATCCAGCAGGAACTTTCTCAAAGAGCTTGAATACCATTCTCTGATTCAAAGCGTTATAAAGACATGCTAGTGTGATAGCTAAGTAAGCCAGTAATGGGATATGGAGCCTTTCACCTCGAGGTCACCTTCTAGTGACCCATGGTTATTACCATCCGATTGTTGTTGCCTGTGTGAAATGAGGTGAGGAGTTTCAACCAGTTCCTCATGGCCAAGTGCCCCTATCAGACAAAACCTGACACTGAGGTTGGTGCTAATTGGCCCTGCTGGTCACCAGCCTCTCCGGGAAGGCTGGGGACCCTGGCTCCCTGCTGGGGGGCATCCCTGTCAAAGACATCAGCCCAGTGCCCTCAGGGCTGGAGCTCCGATGGTTGAGTAGACTGGAGCTCTTTGAGGGCCCTTTCCTGTTGGCTAGGCTCCTTGGGAGGAGGGCAATTCCTTCTTTGTCAAGGGAGGGTTTAGGAAGGGCTTTTTCCTTTAAGACAGGGAGAAGTGCCCTTTCAGCAGCTCTCATAGCTGACACACAATGGCTTGCCACCTCCTCGGCTGCACAGAAATGATAATCAGAGGTTCAGCTAACAGGAGAGAAAGGGAGCTGTTCCCTGCCCTCCCAACCCCCGACATCGCATGATTCGTGTCACGAGATGAGGTGGCAGATGGGTCGTTAGGGCTGCATTGGCTTTTTTAACTCCTTCCTTCCCCTCACAGCCCAGTCCCAGAGAGATGTGTAAAGGCACACACAAAGCAAGGAAGCCCTGCTCCAAGGGCTAGTTTTGCCATGGCGATTACCACAAGCTGTTGGCACAGCAGACCACTCTGTATCATATCAATATCAGAGTGTTCTATCAGTTGCTTGTTTAAAAGATGGTATCTGTGCTGAGTGAGATATTTGGTCCCATCCCATTTCAGTCAGCAGTTCTTCCAGGCTCCCACATCCAGACAGGGGAGATGTATCTGAGAGAGATGTGGTGTGTCAGCATATCACAGAGGGATGGAAAAAAGAAGTGCCTTCCCATTCAGTGGCTCCATGTACTTTACCTCATGGCCATTATTCACACAGATTAGCAGGGACAAGGTCTCCCCCTCCACCCCAGCATGGACTTCAAGTGTTTGCTTAGCCAAGTAAACTTCACTGACCCAACCTCTATGAGGCAGAGCTACTCCTGATGCAAGTCCAAAGCCTGTGAAATTCCTCAGGGTCTTTTGCCATCTCATTTCTTCCAGGACGCTCTGAACTCCAGCAACTCGAGGAATGGCTGCAGGAGGAAGCACGTACCTGCTATGTGCCTACCTTTGGTGGCATCTTCTTTTTTTCCAGCAGTGGTATTTGCTGTCAGAAAGAGAGAGCCTGGCAATCCAAGCTGAGCTCTGCTACTGATTACTTTGCTTCAGTCTGATCCCATTATCCCTGACCGACAGGGGCCTGGAGTTATGCCACTGTTTATTACCAGGCATTATTAACTTAGAAACAATAGTTCCTGTCATAGAGGTTAAGGCGGCTTTGGGGCATCTTCAATGAATTCTGCGGCATTTCCAGCATTTTTTTGGAGTGTGGTATTGTTGCTCTTTTTTTATTGTTGTGTCACATTTATTATATGTGTGCTGCTTGTACTCAATCTGTTTGGCACATTTTAAAAGGCCAGGCAATGCAAAGGGATGCTGCTCAGGAGAAGGCCATGTGTGCTCTGTTAACACAGCCAGTACTTTGCTTCTAGAGATGTGTTTGGTGTATCACTGTGAGCCATGGTTTTGCAGTACTGGTACCATCAAGAACTGCACAGCTTTACTGTTGCCTTTGGACCTGCCTTTGCATCCTCCCCACTAGCCTAGTCCTGGCCCCACAGCTCTGACCTACTTGCTCCTGCCCCATAGTCACCGCTATCCCCTTCCTCCAACTCTGCCAAATCCCTTTATCTCTATTACTATAATGTTATTCAATTGCAAATTCCTAATCTTTACTAAATTAACACATCACATTAACTCTTGTCTCTTGTAGCATCTTCCAGAAGAAATACCTGTCTGATGGTGAACAAAAAATACTCATGTGTCTTGGTTCTAGAAGACAGGTGTCTGCTAGGGAGAGCAGGAGCCTCCCTTGGGATGAAAGAATGTAGACCCCCTCCCTCCGAATTATTATAATTTTGAAATCAAGGGGCTTTCAGGCAGAGATCTGGGGATAGGAATAACAGTTCTTTACTAGTATAACCAGGCAAACAAACAAACAGTAACTACAGCATTAGCAAGAACACAGAACCAGGGACCCCGGGACAGCTTTCTCAGCTGAGACGGGATGGAGGAGAGGCTTTGTTTCACAAACCCCCTCGGGCGGGCAGTCCCGGTGCTCCTGCAGGGCTCCGAGGAACAGTCGGCTGGAAACAGCAGGGATGAGCTGAGATCCTGGGCTGGTGGCTGAGGTGTATCAGCAGCTCCGCGGCGGTGCCTGGCACTGCCACACGTCCCGGCAGGACAGGGGGTGCGAGGCCACCAACAAAGAGGGGAGAAGGAGAAGAAACCGCAGCTCCGTCTGGGTGATGGCGAAAAATTCCCTTCTCTCCACCGCAGCAGCTCCGCGACCCGGCGAACGAACGTCCTTCCCCGAAGCCGAAGAAAAGCCAGCTAAAAACTGTCCCCACCCTCCTTTTCTGCCCCATTCCCCGCCCCCCTCCTCCCGGCCCGGCCACTCTTTGTCCTTTGTCGAGCACCCCTAAGTACCGGTAGTTAGGTTGTCCCAGCACATAATGGGTAAAAATTCCCCGGGCAGGCCAGAACGACAAAACAAACAAAAAAAAAGGACACCTAACCCTCAACATCATGTCAAGTGTCTGCTTAGAAATAGAAATCCAGCAGCATAAGGTGGGAGTAGCAATCTTTGAAGGGCCACATTCTGCACTGTGGTTCCCATTCTAAGTTACAGTGAGCATGCAGTTGATCAGTGGCATCTTGCCCTATATGGGAAGCAGAGGGTGCCTTGCTCCTGTTAAATGTTGAAATGAGGAGAAGCCAGGAGCCCTGATCTCTCATGGATACAATTCAAAGTGTAGCAGGCAAAGTTTGCTGCTTACTGTGTTTGAATGCCTGGTGGCAGGTTGCCCCTGCTGCCTCCCATCAGGAAACGGCTTTCTTGCTCACCCATCTCTTGCTTTTTTTCTCCACACCTGATGCTGTCATGAGATGCCATGGATTGAAAAGCTGCTCCAGTTTGGGCAGGAGGGACTGGCAAAACTTTGCTGTGATTTAGGACTCATAGGTAGTATCTGTATGTACCAGATGTATAACTTGCTTTCTTCCTTCATGCTCAGCTTCCTAGTGTTATAAATGCAAAGGCAGATTTGGGTTAAATAAAAACAATTTATTATAAAACAATTTCTATAAAAAAAATAAACAATGAGGGAAAACCACAATAAAACAAACAGCGCAGCGCTGGGTGGACAGGGGTCTATACTCAAAGGTATAGGTGTTCCCAAATCCACGCAGGAGGGTAGACTGTCCGGGGTTTTTATAGGGATTTTTAGCCTTGAGGCCAAATTCCAGGCAGGCACCATTCATCAACAGTCCTTGATTGTCGTATGAATTGATTTCCTGGCATTGGAGAATAGAGTCGAATGGACGTCCGGACCGAGTCTCCTCATATGTAAAGAAATTCTGAGTGGCTCTTGTGGATTCAGGCCATCCGGATGGGATGGCTGGATCCGGTTGGAGCCGATGGATATTTCGGCTGGATTTTTCCTTTTGTTTTACTTGATGGCTTCCCCCAACGGTAGCCTGCAAGGCGAGGTGTTCGGGTCCGGTGATGAATATCTCGTCGGTGCCTCTCCGTTTTGGCTTGATGTTTCGTGTCCTGCCTATTCTTCCCCGTTGATGGTCACCGAGCCTGTCCTTGTCAGTTTGAGGAGTTTTTTTTTTTTTTCCTGTCAGCTTGATGGGCCGTGTCCTGTCTATTCTTTTGTTGATGGGCGCCGGCTTAGGATCGTTATCCTTTGAGTGGGAATTCGTGGCTAGATCTGGGAAGGGCTTGTGTGTCATACTGTACTTTATATTTTATTTCGTTATTGTTTTATATACATTTTATTTAGATTTTTACGTATTTTTACAAGTTCATTTCTCACAGTCCCCCGCCTAATAATTCATTACATTAAAAAATTCGTTTGTTATTTCATCCAATTCTGCAGGGGAGGACTTATAATTTTTTTACTCACATTCATCTTTTTCTCAGTCTGTTAACGGAATTCTCACTATATGCTTGTGCCAGGTTATATTTATTTTCAAACTTCTTTAAGGCTTTAATCACATTTTCGTTTTCTTTTTCCTCCTCTAATTTCATTAGTTTAGAGAGAGGAGTAGGTCTCCCTTGCGCTTTCTCAGGATCAATTGGAAGTGTGGCAAATCTGCATTCCTTGCACAACAGAGTGAATTAGTCTGATGAAGCAAGGAAAATTAAGCAGGGAAGGAAAATGATTCTGGCAACTGAACAAGTGATGAAAAATACTAGCTTCTTCCACCAAGCCCCTTGCCCCGAATATCTGGTCCCACCAGGAGGCTTGTAGGATTGAATTCCATTTTTGGACTGGCACATGAGCTACCTTTTTAATTTCAGCAGCCAATCTTTTTATTGTTTCTCCGTAATCGTCTATTTCTATACAACACTCGGATTCGTTGTATCTGCCATACACTCCTCCTCCTCGGTTAGCAGATAATCGAGAGCTAGTCTGTTTTGGTACACAAAAGCTCTCATTTGTGAATGTTGTTTGGCTAGGAGTTCTAGGGCTTCTGAAGTGTGGTTGGAAACTATCTTTACCAACCGCTTGCAACTTGATAAGTCTGTTGAGGAGATAAATGGGGGTTCTGTAACCCCAGCTGCCATCATTTGCCTAAGTAGCGGCCCGTAATATTGAATGATCCTTTTGGCAGGTCATTCTTCCTCGTTCTACTTCTGGTTGCCTCCCGCTATTGGTAGTTTCCGTTTTAATTCCTTCCTTTGTCTGTTTAATGTCTCAAAGAGAGGGGCTCAATGATTTACTCTCTGTTTTAGGTAGAGTAAAGAAAAAGGACCGAATTATTCCAAGTGTGCAGGATCCTTTCTATTTTCTGGGTAGCTCGCTGTATGCCTTTCCACATATCTAATATATACTATTAGGAGCTTTTTAACCCTTGTTCAACTTTGCCGGATCATCTCAATATTCTTTCAATCCTATTAGCTCATGGAAGGGATTGGCCCCAGAGTTTTTGTACCAGTAAAGTTCAACTATTTCCATCCATTCACAGATATTCCCCCGGGAGCGACTCCAATAGCCCGCGGGTGGTTCAAGGTTGCCAGGTTTTTGTTTTTTGCTTTCCGAATTCACCGTGAGTGTGCTTACACACGGGGTATAGCCTACTAAATCAGTGAATTCTTTTCCTTCTGGTCTTTGTTTTGTTTTTGATATTTTAGAGCCTTCTCATTTTTAGAAGTTACTCTGGGGTTGGTTCCTCTCCCTTCCAAGGCTATCTTTCAGCTGATTTTAAACCGCCACAGATCTAACAGTTAGATAGACCTAATTCTGTGGCTATTTCTTGCATTAGATCTATGAAAAGATTCTGGTTGGGGTTTGGCAACCCCCAATTGCTGTATTGTTTCTCTAATTGCTCATAATGTTCACTAAGAGAGTTAAGCCTCTTCTGTTCTAGTTTCTTTTTCTGAGCTTCTGCTTCTTGCCTCTTTAACTCTAGGGTTAATTGTTTTATTTTGTTTTCAGGGTCTACCCCTTCCTCATCCCTGGAGAAGCAGAATACTTGGTTGAATTGCAAACATACCCGGTCATCACTACTTTTTAACAAATCAAGGATTATCGGTTCATTATTAAAAAAAGCCTTTTTTTCATGTTTTAAATTTTTACTTTCCCAATATACTTTCCCTCCCATGGTACACATTTTTAAATTCGCTTTATTGTAACATAAAGGGTTAACGCATACATAATATGCCAAAAAGGTGGATTGTCTTTTCCCCCCCTATCTAGACCGTTTTGTTTACATTTGACTGCAGATTGGAATTGGGGGAATCATTTCCACTTCTCTCTTATACCTGAAATGGGAATTTTCAGTCTTTCTTTTCATAGGAGTTTTAGACTGCCCGTTCTTAAGCCTTGCCCCTGAGTGGTAACACTGGACCTTCCCCTTTAATTCACAAAGATTATACTGAGTGCTGTTAGACAAACAACGTTCCGGAGGACAGTAGTTAACTATTCGTCTGGTATCTGTGGCAGTCTGACACTGCTCACACTTCCCCAGGAGACGCTCCCCCGGAGGTACCTCGGGAATCATTCTCTCAGCTAAGCACACGGCTAGACTCAGGAACATCAGGATTCCCCACCGGTGTATCCCTCTGCCTTGCCCTTCGCCCGTATAAAAATATACGGCGGGGATTACCATCTTCCCGGCAGCAGGGATATTCTTCAGGGGCCCTTGTAGTTCTTATGGCGTATCTCCTTTTAAAGGTAGCCCCCCGAGACGACTTAATCGTGTCTGTCCTGCACGGTACTTTTACTGTCTTGCGGCACTCAATTTCCTAAGCCTCTACCTTGGAGTTTAGTTTCCCCTCTTATCCCCCTTTTGAAAAAGTAGGAAACCACTCAGGAGAGTCGAGTTCCAACAATCTCGCCCTGGTGGCAAGTATTAAGAAACGGGCTAGTCAGCTCCTGTTCTTTAGTCCAGACAATTGGTACACAGTCTCTTAGGTTTGTACTCTCCCCAACAGTGGGTTACTCAAATTTGTTTTACAACAAGCACATTAAAAATGTATAAATGGAAAACAATCACAGTTTGCGTTGATGTAACTTATCTGGTCTGCAGCTCTACGATTTTAGAACAATCATGTACTAATTTTTCTGAATTGAAAACTGAGCAGGATTTTTTGTGCAGTGGTTTTCAATTCTAAACCGGGTGAGCTGATTAAGATGGCTTCATATTTTAGAAGCCTGGAATCAGTCAGCCACTTCTCTGCTTTTTTGCTGCAATATGTTTTTCACATCGTGGGGAGTGTAAACTACCAGGGGAGGAAAAGTTATTTTCCTTGCTTCTTCTTATTAACAGAGCCACTGTTACAATTGCTTGTAAACACGTAGGCCTAACCCCGACTGATTGGATCTAAGATCTTTGAAGCCTATAGGCTTTCTTTTGTCTGCCCATTCCTGAGTCAGGACTCCCTGTGTTGTTTGTTTTACTCACATTCACAAACAACTGGAATTCTTTATTCGTATCTGGTTAGAGTTAGTCCCGGGGCAGTCATAAGAACAGTTTTTAATTTCTGGAAATTAGACTCATCCTGTTCAGTTCACTTCAGCCTGTCAGTGTTTAATCTTTCATACAAAAACTTCACTTTTTCACTGAAACCCTCAATCCACTGCCTGCAATATCCCAAGAGCCTTAGAATTTGTCTAATTTGCCTTTTTTGTTTTTGGTGCAGGCAATGCAAGGATGTCTGCTACCCTCTCCGGGTCTAATTTTTCTTTGAGATATCCAATGTCTGAGGTATTTTATTTTTTATTTCAGGCTCTGTGAATTGCAGCTTGGATTTGATACTTTCAAACTTTTCTTTCTTAGAAAGTTTAACAAGGCAATCGTGCTTTTCTTCACACTCTCTTCAGTCGGTCTAGCTATTAGCAAGTCATCTACATACTGTGAAAGCTTTGTCCTGTCTTCAAGAGCAAATTGGGTTAACATTTGTTCTAAAGCTTGTCCGAAAAGGGTCCGGGACTCCACAAAACCCCTGGGGGAGGACCGTCCACTTTAGCTGTTGCTTACGGTTTGTATCTGTGTCCTCCCACTGAAATGCAAAATAATCTCTACTCCTTTCATCCAGAGGGCAAAGTCTAAAAAGCATCTTTCAAATTAATCACAACTATACCACATATCTTCTGGTGTGAGTCTATTTAGTAAAGTATAGGGGTTGGCCACCACCGGGAATTTAGTCCGGGTCTTAGCGTTTACCGCTCGTAGGTCCTGGATTAATCGGACGCTACTATCCGTCTTTTTACAGCTAGGATGGGGGTGTTGTGTTGTGTCATGCAAGGCTCTAAAGTACTCTCGTTTAGGAGGTCATCAATTATTTGTTTCAACTCCCTTCTCTCTTTGAATGCTATACTTCAGGGTTTATTTTCTTTTCATTTTTAGGAGTCAACTTAAATATTTTCACCACTAATTCAGAATTTTTAATCAAGATATTAATTCTTAAAGCAACAATCATGTCCCTTCTCAGTAAATTGTAATCTGCTTCTTCTACTAATAGCAAATTCCTTAAGCAAAATTTTTATTTTCAGATTCTATTTCCACATCTTTTATTATAGGTACTTCAAAGGGGTCTCCCTTTGCACTGATTACAAAAACTTTTTCTCTGCTAGCCACACATCCGTATGGCAATTTCTGCAGGGTACTTTTCTCTGCCCCAGTATCTACAAAGAAAACTTACTTCTTGTCGTTAGGGGCCCACTTTTAATTTTATCAAGGGCTTCTTGGATGTTCTGGTCTCTAAATTAAAGAGCCCCTGACACTCTTAATCTTCTTGAAAAATTTTCTCATCTTTTATTCTTTGTTTACAATTCTGCTGAACGTGTCTACCTTTTTTACAGTAGTTAGCATTCCGGGCTCTCTCTCCGTGAGGGCCGGGGCTGCCCAGTGAGAACCTTCGACTTTTTCCGGGTAGTGTTTTAAACTTACCCTGCATCTGTTCTTGTTTCTGGACTTCTTTTACCGCTGTTACTAAAATTCTAGCTTGCGATTTCTGCTTCTCATCTTCTCTTCTCATGTACACTTTTTGAGCTTCCCTTAGGAGCTCTTGAAGACTTTTATCTTGCCACCCCTCAATCTTTTCTAATTTCCTCCTAATATCTTCCCAAGATTTAGCAACAAATTGTGTTTTTAACAGAACCTCCCCCACAGGGAGAGTTCGGGTCAGTCTCAGAGTAAACCTGTAAACTTCGCCGTAATCTCTCGATCTATTCAGTGGGTGGTTCCTTTTTTCCTTGACACTCTTTGAAAACTTTGCTAATGTTCTGGCCCCTAGGGGACCGCTTCTCTTATACCTTGTACAATCATGCTCCTTAAATCCATTATGTTTCCGTCTGCCTTCCTCTGTCTGTGCATTCCAGTCGGGCTTCCGCTAGGCCATCTCTGGTTACCTGGCAACCCCTGTGGAGTGCGCCTGTCCCAGTCTCTGATCCCGGCTTGTTTAATCATTTCTCTTTCCTCCGGATTAAACAGTGATCTCAGGATTGCCATAAGATCGTCAAAGGTATAAATGTTACTCCCTAAAAATTCATCTAACTTCTCAGCCACTCCGAGAGGGTCATCTAACAACCGCCCCATCTCTTTTTTAAAATGCTCTTACATCTCCAGAGTTAAGGGGGACAATCACAAAAAAGATCACTCCCGGGGCCGTCGGTACTTCTTTAAGAGGGAGCAACCGGTGCCCCTCTTCACTCTCTCCCCATTCATTATCTATCATTCTCGTCGCTCTTAAAACGGGTTCTACTTGCGGGAGGGGAATTGGTGATTGTGTGTTGCCTCCCTGTTATTAATGGTGGGAAATTTTTGCCGCCACCCGGTTGAAGGGAGGAGTCCCCTCCGTTGTATGGGAGGGGTCCCGGTTGTGGCGGCTGGACGGCAGGGATGGATAGGGTGTTCCCCAGCCTTGCGCAGAAAAAACCTCCGAGGAGGTTGCTGTGGTTACGGTGTTTTACAGGCGGGGAAAGGGGAAGGGCTGCCGGCATCGCTGCTGGCCCGAGTCTCCCGTCTGAGACACACGTATCTCAGTGGGTTGGTCTCGGGGGCCCAAGGGTGCTGTGGGCATTTCTTGATCTACAGAGGAAGGTCCCGCTGGTCCTCGATACGGGGGTGGTAAGTGATCGAGGGGTTCCCAGGACTCAGTTTTCGACTCACGTTTTTCTTTTTGCTTTATTGGAAATAGCCCTACTCTGGCATTTACCCAGAGCTTGGCGTATTCCCTCTCCTCAGGATCTGAGGGGACTTTGTTCTCCACATAGGAGAAACAACTTGTTACACGTCCATTTTTCAAATGTGCCTAACACTGGCCAAGTGAGGTGACTTCTCAACTCCTGTCCTCCCCAAACCTCTATACAATAATGTATTAATTTCTCCTTTGATTTCCCCTTCCTCTGGGGACAATCTTCCCAGTGTTTTAGCATCCACCCCAAGGGACTTTCCAGTGGGATGTCTGGTGATTCCTCCCCCTGATCGGAGGAATCTTCTCCTGTGCTTCTTCCTTGAAGCTTACTCTTTTTCTGCCCTATACTTCGCAAATATATTCTTACCTTTCTTCGACTTCTCCGTGAGTCGATATCAGTTTCTGCGTTGTGTACTTAGGAATCAAAATTTGCCGATACTCACCTTTCAGCGAGCTGAGCTGAGGTCTCTTGTAATCGGAACTTTTGATTCTTCCCTGGACCTCTCCCTGGGTCCGTTATTAAGAGGGTTTACCAGCCTCGAGCTCGACAAGACGTCCCTTCCCCTCTTAGTACCTTGCGATCAGTTCCCGAGACACCCTTTGGTCTCAGGTTTTACCAGTGTGTGTCGAGGGAAAAAAAAAACTTTCACTCTGTATCGCTTCCTTCGCGGCCGGCCAATTCCCTCGCGGGAGGATGGAAACGCGACCTTGAAGTCCGCACTCGCTTCGTGATCAGATCACGTCTCACACACTCGCCCGATCGCCCGCTCAACCAGCAGTACTTACAGCTATTTTCCTGCGTGGGTGTCCCTTGTGCGCACTAGACGTTTTACGAGCAAAGTAAGCCGCGGCTCCCCGAGGCTCCCTGCCTTCCGAGCTCTCCGATCCGGATTTATCCTTTTTATTGTGGTTTTTACCTCCGCCTAAATTTGGTTCGGATATCGGAACGAACTACGGGGGTTCTCAACTCACCAGGCCGCCAAAATCAGCGGGGGTACCCGTCCTGGGCAGCGAGATTCCCCGCAGCCGCAGTTTCTCCGATCCGAGTCACGGCACCAATCTGTTATAAATGCAAAAGGCAGATTTGGGTTAAATAAAAACAATTTATTAAAAAACAATTTCTATAAAAAAAATAAACAATGAGGGAAAACCACAATAAAACAAACAGCGCAGCGCTGGGTGGACAGGGGTCTATACTCAAAGGTATAGGTGTTCCCAAATCCACGCAGGAGGGTAGACTGTCCGGGGTTTTTTTATAGGGAATTTTTAGCCTTGAGGCCAATTACCAGGCAGGCACCATTAATCAACGGTTCTTGTTTGTCGTATGAATTGATTTCCTGCATTGGAGAATAGAGTCGAATGGACGTACGGACCGAGTCTCCTCATATGTAAAGAAATTCTGAGTGGCTCTTGTGGTTCAGGCCATCCGGATGGGATGGCTGGATCCGGGTTGGAGCCGATGGATATTTCGGCTGGATTTTTCCTTTTGTTTACTTGATGGCTTCCCCCAACGGTAGCCTGCAAGGCGAGGTGTTCGGGTCCGGTGATGAATATCTCGTCGGTGCCTCTCCGTTTTGGCTTGATGTTTCGTGTCCTGCCTATTCTTCCCCGTTGATGGTCACCGAGCCTGTCCTTGTCAGTTTGAGGAGGTTTTTTTTTTTTTCCTGTCAGCTTGATGGGCCGTGTCCTGTCTATTCTTTTGTTGATGGGCGCCGGCTAGGATCGTTATCCTTTGAGTGGGAATTCGTGGCTAGATCTGGGAAGGGCTTGTGTGTCATACTGTACTTTATATTTTATTTCGTTATTGTTATATACATTTATTTAGATTTTTACGAATTTTTACAAGTTCATTTCTCACACTAGAGGTCAAAACACAGAATTCAGGAAAGCAGAGGCTGTTCTTCATCTTTTAAAAGTTCCTTCATATCAGTGTGAGAAATGAACTTGTAAAAATTCGTAGAAATCTAAATAAATGTATATAACAATAATGATATAAAATATAAAGTACAGTATGACACACAAGCCCTTCCCAGATCTAGCCACGAATTCCCACTCAAAGGATAACGATCCTAGCCGGCGCCCATCAACGAAAAAGAATAGACAGGACACGGCCCATCAAGCTGACAGGACAAAAACTCATCAAACTGACAAGGACAGGCTCGGTGACCATCAACCGGGAAGAATAGACAGGACACGAAACATCAAGCCAACACGGAGAGGCTCCGACGAGATATTCATCACCGGACCTGAACACCCCGCCTTGCAGGCTACCGTTGGGGGAAGCCATCAAGTAAACAAAAGGAAAAATCCAGCCGAAATATCCATCGGCTCCAACCCGGATCCAGCCATCCCATCCAGATGGCCTGAACCACAATGAAATCAAGAACCACTCAGAACTTCTTTACATATGAGGAGACTCGGTCCGGACGTCCATTCGACTCTATTCTCCAACGCCAGGAAATCAATTCATACGACAATCAAGGACTGTTGATGAATGGTGCCTGCCTGGAATTTGGCCTCAAGGCTAAAAATCCCTATAAAAACCCCGGACAGTCTACCCTCCTTCGTGGATTTGGGAACACCTATACCTTTGGGTATAGACCCCTGTCCACCCAGCGCTGCGCTGTTTGTTTTATTGTGGTTTTCCCTCATTGTTTATTTTTTATAGAAATTGTTTTATAATAAATTGTTTTTATTTAACCCAAATCTGCCTTTGCATTTATAACATCAGCCAGTACAATCCTGACACAGTGAGCAATCCTACTGAATTAACAGACCTCAGTTTTCCAGAACCTCACTCAACCATCCATTTAACATACCAGTGGTATTCCTTTTCCTCATAAAACAAGACACTGCCAGTGTTTCCAATCCAGAAAAGATGTGTGGGCTCAAGATCCCACCAGAGCCACCTGATCTCTTCAGGCATCTCCATGGACCTCTGCAACCACTGTACTGTGCTTTGAAAGCGCCAGAGTCCTGTGCTTAAGGAAAATACAGTGCTCTGTCTGCTCTTGCCCTCTTTCATTCGGGAGAGAATTCATCTTGATTGGTGAAATGTTCAGATAGTAGCTTCAGCTGCATGTAGGGTTTTCAATCCATTTTCTGCTCATGCAGCTTCTGCCTGACAACTGCAAGTCCCAATCAGACCATGCCATGCCTCAAATCAGACCGGGAGTCAGGCTTGGCTGCTTCAAGCTGCCAGCACTGCACTGGGGGGTTAGAAGCAGGCCCAGGGTCTCCACAGAGGAGCAGGATGTGCTGGGGACAGCATATGGGAGTGCCAGGCTTGAAGGCGAGGGAAAGGTACAGAAGCTTTCCCCTGGGTGGAGGTCTGGCTGGTGGTGTTTGAGCACCCTGACCCAGGCAGGAGTGCAGGAAAGCCTTCCTATTATCCTCTGGTGACAAAAAGAGCCTGTGAAACAGATGTGCAAAGCCCTGCTCTTCAGGATCCAGATTGCTCCATAGATTTGAGCTGATCAGTGAACCTCCTGCCCTCCTCCCCATCTGGCTGTACATGTGTTTCAAATAACAATTACATTTGTATTTTACAAAATACAGTGCTCATAAGAGGAGGGGAAGCCACGGTGCTCCCTGCCCCCACTCTTCTGGGCCCCCATTAAGTCTGTTTGCCTGTGATTTCTTCCAAATGACAGAGCTAGCCTGTTAGCAGTTAAGTTAAACAGAGCTTGTCCTGTAATAACCCCATTCAGGCTGCTAATTGGTACCAGTACCTACTCCCTGCCTCCTCCTTGCTACTGGCAGGGCTCAGTCTGCTGCTCTCCTGCCAGGCCAACAAGAAAAGGGGTGTCACCTGCTGGCCTTTGCTCTGGGACAGGGCCTATTGCCAGGGCACAGGTGACATTGGCATTGGGAGATGAGCAAGGATGAGAAGGGCTTTTCCAGAGAAAGCAATGACCATATACCCACAAATGTGCTCCTTTCTCTGCTGCTGAAATTGAGGACAGCAGTTGCTCTGCCTGATCTGGCCACAAAGTCATACTAGTCCTCCCCTTATGACTTTGATTGCATTGCTGTTCAAACAATAATGACATCCCAGCATCACCACAGCAACATATGGCTTCACATCAGGGAAGGCAGGCAAGGTGCTGCTCCAGCTGGACACATCTATGCAGTGCTGATCCCATGAGGTGCCCAGCTTCCTTGGAGATGCTCCTGTTGGTACTATCAGAATGCTTAGAATTATCTCATAAAAGTCAGCCCTCATATAGCACCACTCACTAAGAGCAATTCAAGTTGAGCAACAGGTGAAAATAAAGATCCTGCAAAGGAATGTACTTGCAGCACTGTCCAGTCCCTTGGAGAATACAGGTGACTGGGCAGAAGTCAAGGTTTGTTGTTTGGTGCTCATAATACTTGGGTTCAAATAATTTGGATGACTTTTGGGAGTATGATAGTCCCTTCAGAAACTGTATTTTACTGCTCAAGATACTTCTAACCATCACATTTAAGACCACTGCACAAAATAGGCAAAATGGAATTATTTTTGCAGTAATTTGCCTCTCAGAGAACATACTTGCTCAACTGCTCAGAGATCAGCAACACCCTCTACATGTGAGGAGCCACCCCCACTAACACAGACTGAATTTCAAATGTTTGCTGTCAAGTCACAGGAAAAGAGATGACCAGATGTTGTCATTGATTAAATCAACAAACAAATGCAAGAATGCAAGAATGCAACTTCATAGTGAGTGCCATTCGAGGAAAAGAATGAGAAGGCTGAATCTGACAGACGGCTCATTGTGAAATATTTGTGCCACTCCTATTATTATTAGTCACTTGTACATTTCCAAAGCAGTTAACTCATTAATCCTCACAGGGTCTGTGGGAGGTAAGACAGTTGTTACTCATTAAGTAAAAACCCTGGTTGTCAATGGTACCAAATGTTTTGGCTACAGGAAGGCTACCAGAAAAGAGGATGCTCTGAACTCTGGGAAATTAGGACTTTGCTAGGGCTGCACAAGATCTTAGTAGTTCTCATTTTGCCTGTATCCAGAGTCAAAATGGTCTACCTGCTACCCAGAGAGGCCTCCCTGCACTATGTGCAGTATTACCAGGAATTGAAGGAGTAATTTGAGCCTGCATCCTTCTCTGAAGACCTTTGGTAAGATTGTGAAGAGTGGTCTCAGGCCCTTGACAGAGCATCTGTGAGGCCTGATGCTCTTCCCAGTAAACTCCTGGGAACAGGAGCAAAGGGTCTTTATCCTGAATGTTGCCACATCTTTGTGTTGGCTCCCCACAGAAGCAACAGCAAGATCATCCTCAGGCACTGCAGCCCTGCATAGAGAGGACCCTGCCATGCCTTTGGCCCTGCAGAGCAGGGAAGGAATTCAGCATGGCCTTACCCAGCAGAGTTATTCAGAGATCAGGCTCCAAGATCCCATCCTGAACACATTCTTGGGAAGAAAAAAAAATTTCTCTTGTTCATTGACCATGTGCCAAGAAGTGTGTTTATGCACCCCTTCTTTGAGAATATTGTTTGATTCTGCTCACAAAGCCTCCCTCGTCCCCATTAGGTAGGACTCCAAGCTCCTCCAAGCTTCTCCAGCTCCCAGCTCCTTGGACCTGGAGCTATCCATGGTTTGTGCAACACAGCCAGTTCTCCTGTTCTTACTCACTGCAAACATCTGACTCCATGCACAGTTCCTATTTTGGCATTGTAGTGTCCAAATCATCCCATCACATCACAAAATTATTTAGCTCAGAACAAGTGGCCTCAGCATTCACCCACCTTAGGAACCACTAACACCACAAACGAGGAGAAGGTAGATTGTTGCAATTTCTGAACTGACATCTTAATTTAAGGAATTTTAGGAATCTGCTCAGGAGAAAAAGATCAGAAATGCTCTGTACAGATACTCTGGAGCTCCAGGTAGCAGAAGAAAAACTTGATGAACTTAGGAGCTAGCAAAGACTGCTGGTGTGTGAAACTGTTCCAGAGAGTCTGGCTGGCCCAGAGGGAAAGCAGAAATCTGCACTGGCTGTGAAGCCCAAAGCTTTTGGATCTCAGGAGCAGAAGCTATACAACCAGCACTTTCTGTGTCTCTGAGCTAGTGGAGTAGTTTTAGGGTCTTTGATATCAAAGAGCAGTGAAAACTCACAAGTCAAATGATTTTCATTAGTGACTCATTTTCTTGGTGTGAGGGATAAAAGTGCAGAAAGAGCTAAAGCATTTCCCAGCATTTTGTTGGAGGGGAGGAGAATAACTACAGAAGATCATCCTCTCCCCAGGCAGTTTCCCCAGACTCTACAGCTTGGCATGACGCTGAAGCAGGGCTGTATTGCACCCCTGTGCTGCTGTCTGAGGCTGAGTGCCTGGCAGCACATCTCCCAGCCTTCAGAAGCTAAACAGGGAGAGACTTGGGCAACAAGGAGAAGAATACACCAGCTGTGTGTTCTAAATGCAATGGCAAAATAGGGTTAATATAAAAAGCGATTTATTATAAAACAATTTCAATCACAAACAACGAGAGAAAAAAAACACAATAAAATAAATCAGTGCAGTGCTGGGTGGACAGGGAGACGTCTATACCCGGAGGTACAGATTTACCCAAATCCACGAAGGAGGGTAGACTGTCCGGGGTTTTTATAGGGATTTTGTGTCCTGAGGCCAAAACTCCGAGCAGTTACTGTTCAACAAAGAGTTTAGATGGCTGGTTGAATGAATTTCCTGGAACTGTGGAACTGAATCAATAGACGACTGGGCAGAGTCCTTTCGCATGTGAAAGGTTCTGAGTGCTTCTTGATTGTATCTTCGGTTGGACTCTCAGGGTGAAGTGTCCAAGTCTGGTGCGGAGTCCACGGATATCTCGGCTGGGCTCTTCCTATTGTCTGGCCTGATTGCATCTTCAGTCGGGGTTTGCAGGAAGGGGTGTCCCGGTGCGGTGTGGAGTCGATGGGCATCTCGGCCTGGCTCCTTTCTTTGTTTAGCTTAATTGTTCGTGTCCTGCTTTTTCTTTCAGGCTGATGAACGACGCCTAGGGTCGTTACCGCCTGAATGGGTAGTTACTGCTGGGTTTGGGGAAATTCTTAGGCCACACTATATTTTATATAATTTTTACATTGTTACAAATCCAGTTATATACTTATTTATTCTTTCATGAATTTTTATCCAAGGTTACATTTATCACAGTCCCCCGCCTAATAATTTATCACATTAAAATTCGTGTTATTTCATTCATTTCTATTGAGGGAGAACTGTGTAGTTTTAACTATATTTGTCTTTTTCTCAGTCTGTAAGTGAATTCTCACAGTATTCTTGAGAAGGGTTGTTTTTATTTTCAAATTTCTTTAAGGCTTCAACTGCCTTCTGGTTCTCTCTTTTCTCCTCTAACTTCATTAGTTTAGAGAAAAGAGTGGGTTTCCCTGGTGCCTTTTCTGGGTCAATTGGAAGAGTGGCAATTTGCATTCCTTGCACAACAGAATGAATCAACCTGATGAAGCAAGGAATCAAACACGGGAGAAAGATGATTCCGACAATTGAACAAGATATAAAGAACACTAACTTTTTCCACCAAGCCCCCTGTCCAAATATCTGGTCCCACCAGGAGGCTTGCAGAATTGAGTTCCATTTTTGAACTGGCACATGTGCTACCTTTTTTATTTCGGCAGCTAGTCCTTTTATTGTCTCTCCATAATCATCTATTTCCATGCAACACTCGGATTCATTGTATTTACCGCATACTCCTCCTTCCTTGGCTAACAAATAATCGAGAGCTAGTCTGTTTTGGTACACAAAAGCTCTCATTTGTGAATGTTGCTTCACTAGGAGTTCTAGGGCCTCTGAGGTGTGGTTGGAAACCACTTCTACTACCGCTTGTAACCTGATAAGTCTGTTGAGAAGGTAAATGGGAGTCATGTAACCCCAACTGTCATCGTTTGCCCAAGTGGCAGGCCCATAATACTTAATGATCTTTTCGGCAGGCCATTCTTCTTCTTTCCATTTCTGACTGCCTCCTGCCATGGGTAGTTCCTGTTTTAATTCCCTCTTTTGTCTATTTAATGTTTCAAAGAGGGGAGCTCCCAGCAATTTACTTTCTGTTCTGGGTAGAGTAAAGAAAAAGGGTCTAATTATTCCGAGAGTGCAAGACCCCTTCCATTTCTTAGGTAGCTCACTATATGCTTTTTTTCCACATAACTAGTAAATGCCATCGGGAGCTTCCCAGCCTTTGTTTGTTCTTGCTGGATCATCCCAATATTCTTTCAGGCCTTCTAGTGCTCGGAAGGAATTGGCCCCAGAGCTTTTGTACTAACATAGTTCAATTATTTCAACCCATTCGCAGTGATTACCTTGGGTGCGACTCCAATAGCCCGCGGGTGGTTCAGGTTGCCAAGTTTTTGATTTACTGTCAGAATTCACTGTGAGTGTGTTTATACACGGGGTATAACTTACTAAATCAGTGAATTCTTTTCCTTCTCTGCTAATGCAGACGGTACCAATTATCCTTTGGTCTATAACCCATCCCTCGGGTCTTTGTTTTGTTTTTGACATTTTTGAGCCTTCCCATTTTAGGAGTTGCTCTGGGGTGAGTCCCTCTCCCTTCCAAGGCCACCTTTCAGCCGACTTTAAACCGCCACAGATCCAACAGTTAGATAGACCTAATTCTGTGGCTATTTCTTGCATTAGGTCTATGAAAAGATTCTGGTTGGGGGCTGGCAATCCCCAATTGCTGTATTGTCTCTCTAATTGCTCATAGTGCTCACTAAGAGAGTTAAGCCTCTCTTGTTCTAGTCTCTTTTTCCGAATTTCTACTTCTCGCCTCTTTAATTCTAGTGTTAGTTGTTTTATTTTGTTTTCAGGGTCTATCCCTTCCTCATCTCTGGAGAAGCAGAACACTTGATCGAATTGCAAATATACTCGGTCATCATCACTTTTTAACAAATCAAGAATTATCGGTTCATTACTAAAGGAGGCTTTCTCTACATGTTTTAAATTTTTACCTTCTCAATACACTTTCCCCCTTATGGTACACATTTTTAAGTTTGCTTTATTGTAACACAAAGGGTTGACTTTATAATATGCTAAAAAGGTGGATTGTCTTTTTCCTCCTATTCAGACAGTTTTGTTACATTGGCTGCAGATTGGAATTGGAGGAAGCATTCCCACTTCTCTCTTATACCTGAAGTGGGTAGCTTTGGTTTTTCTTCTCATAGGAGTCTTAGACTGCCCGTCCTTAAAACCTGCCCCTGAGTGGTAACACCAGACCTCCCCTTTTAATTCACAAAGATTATACTGAGTGCCGTTAGACAAACAATGTTCCGGAGGACAGTTAATTATTCGTCTGGTATCTGTGGCAGTCCGACACTGCTCACACTTCCCCAGGAGACGCTCCCCCGGAGGTACCTCGGGAATCATTCCCTCGGCCAAGCACATGGCTAGATTCAGGACTATCAGGATTCCCCACCGGTGTATCCCTCTGCCTTGCCCTTCGCCCGTATAGAAATATACGGCGGGGATTACCATCTTCTCGGCAGCAAGGATATTCTTCAGGGGCCCTTGTAGTCCTTATGGCGTACCTTCTCTTGAAAGTAGCCCACCGAGACGACTTAATTGTGTCTGTCCTGCTCGGTACCTTGACTGTCTTTTGGCACTCGATTTCTAAAGCTTCTGCCTTGGACTCTAGTTTACCTCTAATCCCCTTTTGAAAAAGCAGGTACCACTCAGGAGAGTCAAGTTCTAAAAACCCCGCCCGGGTGACAAGTATTAAGAAACGGCTAGTCAGCTCCTGTTCTTTAGTCAGACAATCGGTACACAATCCCTTAGACTTGTACTCTCCCCAACAGTGGGTTACTCAAATTTGTTTACAATAAGCACATTTAAAATGTATAAATGGAAAACAATCACAGTTTGCGTTGATGTAACTTATCTGGTCTGCAGCTCTACGATCTCAGAACAATCATGTACTAATTTTTCTGAATAGAAACTGAGCAGGATTTTTGTGCAGTGGTTTTCAATTCTAAACCGGGTGAGCTGATTAAGATGGCTTCATATTTTAGAAGCCTAGAATCAGTCAGCCACTTCTCTGCTTTTTGCTGCAATATGTTTCTCACATCGTGGGGAGTGTAAACTACCAGGGGAGCCCCAAAAGTGATTTTCTTTGCCTCTCCCACCAACAGAGCCACTGCTACAATTGCTTGTAAACACGTAGGCCAACCCCGACTAACAGGATCTAAGATTTTTGAAAGAAACCCTATAGGCTTCCTTTTGCCTGCCCATTCCTGAGTCAGGACTCCCTGTGCTGTTTGTCCACTCACATCCACAAACAACTGGAATTCTTTATTCGTATCTGGTAGAGTTAGTACCGGGGTAGTCATAAGAACAGTTTTTAATTTCTGGAAATTAGACTCATCTTGTTCAGTCCACTTCAGCCTGTCAGTGTTTAATCTTTCATACAAAAACTTCACTTTTCCACTGAAACCCTCAATCCACTGCCTGCAATATCCCAAGAGCCCTAGAATTTGTCTAATTTGCCTTTTTGTTTTTGGTGCAGGCAATGCAAGGATGCCTGCTACCCTCTCTGGGTCCAATTTTTTTTCTCTTGAGATATCCAATGTCCGAGGTATTTTATTTCAGGCTCTGTGAATTGCAGCTTGGATTTTGATACTTTCAAACCCTTCTTTCCTAGAAAGTTCAACAAGGCAATAGTGCTTTTTCTCACGCTCTCTTCAGTCGGTCCAGCTATTAGCAAGTCATCTACATACTGCAAAAGCTTTGTCCTGTCCTCAAGAACAAATTGGGTTAACATTTGTTCTAAAGCTTGCCCGAAAAGGTTCGGAGACTCCACGAACCCCTGGGGGAGGACCGTCCACCTTAGCTGTTGCTTTCGGTTTGTATCTGGGTCCTCCCACTGAAATGCAAAATAATCTCTACTCCTTTCATCCAGAGGGCAAGTCTAAAAAGCATCTTTCAAATCAATCACACTGTACCACACATCCTCCGGTGAGAGTCTATTTAGTAAAGTATAGGGGTTGGCCACCACCGGGAATCTAGTCCGGGTCCTAGCGTTTACCGCTCGTAGGTCCTGGACCAATTGGAAACTGCCATCCGTCTTCCTTACAGCCAGGATGGGGGTGTTATGTTGAGACATGCAAGGTTCTAAAGTACCCCCTTTTAGGAGGTCATCAATTATTTGTTTCAACCCCCTTCTCCCCTCCATCAGGATGAGATATTGTTTAACCCTTATAGGGTCCTCAGAGTTCTCGATTTCTATTTTGATAGGTTTGATATCTAGTTTTCCTACCTCTCCCTTTGAATGCCATACTTCAGGGTTTATTTTCTCTTCATCTTTAGGAGTCAACTTAAATATTTTCACCACTAATTCAGAATTTTTAATTATGATATTAATTCTTAAAGCGACAATCATGTCCCTTCCTAACAAATTGTAATCTGCTTCTTCCACTAATAGTAAATTCTCTAAGCAAATTTTATTTTCAGATTCTATTTCCACATCTTTTATTACAGGCACTTCAAAGGGGTCTCCCTTTGCACCGATTACAAAAACTTTTTCTCTCTAGCCACACATCCGTATGGCAATTTCTGCAGGGTACTTCTCTCTGCCCCAGTATCCACAAGAAAACTTACCTCCTGTCGTTGGGGGCCCACTTTTAATTTTATCAAGGGCTCCTTGGATGTTCTGGTTCCCAAATTAAAGAGCCCCTGACACCCCTAATCTTCCTGAAAAATTTTCTCGTCTTTTATTCTTTGTTTACAATTCCGCTGAACGTGTCCTACCTTTTTACAGTAGTAGCATTCAGGGGGTTCTCTCCGTGGGGCCGGGGCTGCCCGGTGAGAACCTCGACCTTTTCCGGGTAGTGTTTTAAACTTACCCTGTATCTGCTCTTGTTTCTGGACCTCTTTCACTGCAGTTACTAAAACTTTAGCTTGCAATTTCTGCTTCTCATCTTCTCTCCTCATGTATACTTTTTGAGCTTCCCTTAGGAGCTCCTGGAGGCTTTTATCTTGCCACCCCTCGATCTTTTCTAATTTTCTCCTAATGTCTTCTCAAGATTTAGCAACGAATTGTGTTTTTAACAGAACCTCCCCCACAGGAGAGTTCGGGTCAGTCCCAGAATAAATCTGTAAACTTCGCCGTAATCTCTCAATCCATTCAGTGGGTGGTTCCTCTTTCCCTTGACACTCTCTAAAAACTTTGCTAATATTCTGGCCCCTAGGGACTGCTTCTCTTATACCTTGTACAATTATGCTCCTTAAATCCATCAAGTTCCATCTGCCTTCCTCTGTCTGTGCATTCCAGCTCGGGCTTACGCTAGGCCATTTCTGGTTACCTGGCGTCCCCTGTGGATTGCGTCTGTCCCAGTCTCTGATACCGGCTTGTTTAATCATCTCTCTTTCCTCCTGATTAAACAATGATCTTAGGATTGCCATAAGATCGTCAAAGGTATAAATACTACTCCCTAAAAATTCGTCTAACCTCTCAGCCACACCAAAAGGATCATCCAACAACCGCCCCATCTCTTTCTTAAATGCCCTTACATCTCCAGAGTTAAGGGGTACATTCACAAAACCGATCACTCCCGGGGCCGTCGGTACTTCCCTAAGAGGGAACAACCGGTGCCCCTCTTCACTCTCTCCCCATTCATTATCCACCATTCTCGCTCTCAAACGGGTTCTACTTGCGGGAGGGGAGTTGGTGATTGTGGGTTGCCTCCCCGTTATCAATTGTGGGAACTCTGCCGCCACCCGGTTGACGGGAGGAATCCCCTCCGTTGTATGGGAGGGTCCCGGTTGTGGCAGTTGGACCGGCAAGGACGGATAGGGTGATCCCCAGCCTTGTGCAGGAGAAACCTCCGAAGAGGCTACTGTGGCTACGGTGTTTGCAGGCGGGGAAAGGGGAAGGGCTGCCGGCATCGCTGCCGGCACCGAGTCTCCCGCTTGAGACACATGCATCTCAGTGGGTCGGTCTCGGGGGCCCAAGGGTGCTGAAGGCACCACTTGATCTGCAGAGGAAGGTCCAGCCGGTCCACGATATGGGGGTGGTAAGTGATCGAGGGGTTCCCAGAATTCAGCTCTCGACTCACATTTTTCTTTTTGTTTCATTGGGAATAGCCCTACTCTGACGTTTACCCAGAGCTTAGCATATTCCCTCTCCTCAGGATCTGAGGGGACCTTGTTCTCCACATAGGAGAATAACTTATTACATGTCCATTTTTCAAATGTGCCTAACACTGGCCAAGTGAGGTGACTTCTCAACTCCTGTCCTCCCCAAACCTCCATACAATAATGTATCAATTTTTCTTTTGATTTCCCCTTCCTCTGGGGACAATCTTCTCAGTGTTTTAGCATCCACTCCAAGGGACTTTCCAACGGGATGTCTGGTGATTCCTCCCCCTGATCGGAGGAATTTTTCCCTGTGCTTCTTCTTTGAAGCTTACTCTTTTTCTGCCCCATACTTCGCAAATATATAATTTCTTACCTGTCTTCGACTTCTCCGTGAGTCGGTATCAGTTTCTGCATTGTGTGCTTACTCTAGGAATCAAAATTTGCCGATACTCACCTTTCAGCGAGCTGAGCTGAGGTCTCTTGTAATCGGTACTTTTGATCCTCTTCCGGACCTCTACCTGGGTCCGTTAACTAAAAGGGTTTACCAGTTCCCGAGCTCGACAGGACGTATCCTTCCCCTTTTAGTTCCTTGCGATCAGTCCCCCGAGACACCCTTTGGCCTCAGGTTTTTACAAGTGTGTGTCGAGAAAAAAAACTTTCACTCTGTATCGCTTCCTTCGCGGCCGGCCAATTCCCTCGCGGGAGGATGGAAACGCGGCCTTGAAGTCCACACTCGCCCCGTGATCAGATCACGTCTCACACACTCGCCCGATCGCCCACTCAACCAGCAGTACTTACAGCTATTTTCCTGCGTGGGTGTCTTTGTGCACAATAGACGTTTTACGAGCAAAGCAAGCTGCGGCTTCCCGAAGGCTCCGTGCCTTCCCGAGCTCTCCGATCCGGATCCTTTTCCTTTTTATTGTGGTTTTTATCTCAGCCTAAATTTGGTTCGGACGTCGGAACGAGCTACGGGGGTTCTCAACTCACCAGGCCGCCAAAATCAGCGGGGGTACCCTTCCTGGGCAGTGAGATTCCCCGCAGTTTCTCCGATCTGAGTTCACGGCACCAATCTGTTATAAATGCAATGGCAAATTTAGGTTAAATAAAAAACAGTTTATTATAAAACAATTTTTATAATAAAAATAAACAACGAGGAAAAACCACAATAAAATAAACAGCACAGCGCTGGGTGGATAGGGAGACGTCTATACCCAGAGGTACAGATTTACCCAAATCCACGAAGGAGGGTAGACTGTCCGGGGTTTTTATAGGGATTTTGTGTCCTGAGGCCAAAACTCCGAGCAGTTACTGTTCAACAAAGAGTTTAGATGGCTGGTTGAATGAATTTCCTGGAACCGTGGAACTGAATCAATAGACGACTGGGCAGAGTCCGCTCGCATGTGAAAGGTTCTGAGTGCTTCTTGATTGTATCTTCGGTTGGACTCTCAGGGTGAAGTGTCCAAGTCCGGTGCGGAGTCGATGGATATCTCGGCTGGGCTCTTCTTATTGTCTGGCCTGATTGCATCTTCAGTCGGGGCTTGCAGGAAGGGGTGTCCCGGTGCGGTGTGGAGTCGATGGGCATCTTGGCCTGGCTCCTTTCTTTGTTTAGCTTAATTGTTCGTGTCCTGCTCTTTCTTTCAGGCTGATGAACGTCGCCTAGGGTCGTTACCGCCTGAATGGGTAGTTACTGCTGGGTTTGGGGAAATTCTTAGGCCACACTATATTTTATATAATTTTTACATTGTTACAAATCCAGTTATATACTTATTTATTCTTTCACGAATTTTTATCCAAGGTTACATTTATCACATGTGCTTTGAAAAGCCACATGAGAATGGTGTTTCTGAAGCTTGTAGGGGTCTCCTGGTTTTCTGGAGATTTCTCAGGGAAGCTGATATGCTGTGCCTGGTCATAACCAGCTGGGAAGCATAAAATATATGTATGTAACAATGTTTGCATCTGTTTTCTTGCATTTTAAGACCCATCATCCTGCCATCAAGTCAGTAGAACACTACAGCAGGTCTCAGATCAGTCCTGTAAACTGACAGCCATTAGCAAGCAGTAGTCTGACCTTTTAGTGTTGAAGAACCAGCATTAAGGAGGACTCTAGAGAATGGTCCCAGGGCTGAGGAGTGAGTAGATGAAGGATTGTTCCTCCCAATGGCCAAATGGTGATGTAGCAAATCTTCACCAGTGGTAGAAAAGAAACTCATATGTTTAGAGCAGCTGCAAAACAACTGGCCATTCTGACATTCCAAATGATAGTGAGAATTCTCTGAAATACCTAAGAGACTCTTGGTGCCCTTGCATCTGGCTGTTTGCATGCTTAGAGTAGATCCACTTCTTTGGGACCCATCCACTTGAAATCTTTACTGCAAGGGTTTGTTCATTCTTCTGAACACACATTTTTTTGGAAAGCAAGGTGCAGCCCACAGAAACAAGGTCTAGTCTTTCCAACCACAGAGTGCCAGCCTTCTCTGAGTCCAGCTCAGAGCTGTGAGCCATGACAGATTGTAAATCTGAGGGCTGGAATGGGAGAACATCTGGGTGGCCACCAGAGAGGGCTGGGGGAAGCTGTCAGGGGCACTGCCGGGCTTTTGATCAGCCCTAGGAATTGGCAATGTTCAGCAGGTGCTAATCCATTCTTTTTAGTGATTCTCAGCAATCAGCTTCCTGTCACAGATGAAGGAAGGAAAAAGGTACTTGTTCACAAACCTGAGGGAGATAGTGTTGAAACATTTTTTTCTGAATCTCTTTAAATTGTAAAAGAGGAAGGTAGGAGGGAAATACAAAGAAATATACACCAAATATTCACTCTACAGAGTAGAACTCTCGATTAACTCATGATACATTTTCAAACAGATTATTTGCCTTTGGGTTTAATGCTTTCTTGAAATTTCACATGATTTGAAGAAGGGAAATTTCAGTCTCTTGAGATAACACAGGCAGCCATCTGGGTAGTCAACTGTGGCTCCTTCTTCTGGAGGCTCATCCAGCCTGTTAGACAGCTTCACATTTGTGTGCAGCCTTCCCATATAAAACAGATAGAATACTGTTCCTTTCATAGAGAAAAGGAAGCTGAGAGCCTCAGCTCATGCTGCAAAGCTGTGGCTGGGAACTAGATCCAGATCCAATGATCCCAAATGTCTTAGCTGTAAGAGTTTCATTGTGAAATCCTTTGTTCTAGCTGTCTTTTCATTTTCATGGTGCTGTTTCTGCATTTGATGGACCACCCTAGAACACATGTTGTCTCTTCACCCCAAAAGTGGATCTATCATTTAATTAGTGTCAGAGCATGAACTCTATTCACTTGCTGGGATTACAAAACTTCCTACAGAAATGCTCATCAGCTGCAGAGAAAATGATGCCCAGTTAAAATTTAATTCACAGATGGGGAAAAAATCCTCTAAAGGCAGACCATTTGTATCACAGCTGTCTTAAAGGGAAGGGAGACTAGAGACTTGCTGTGCTCTGTACTTGAAACTTCAGTCAGTCCCTAACTCAAAGATTTATTTCTCAGGCAGGGTCCCACAGTGTCTCGGTTCTAGAAGACAGGTGTCTGCTAGGGAGAGCAGGAGCCTCCCTTGGGATGAAAGAATGTAGACCCCCTCCCTCCGAATTATTATAATTTTGAAATCAAGGGGCTTTCAGGCAGAGATCTGAGGATAGGAATAACAGTTCTTTACTAGTATAACCAGGCAAACAAACAAACAATAACTACAGCAATAACAAGAAAACAGAACCAGGGACCGCGGGACAGCCTTCTCGGCTGAGACGGGATGGAGGAGAGGTTTTGTCTTCACAAACCCCCTCGGGCGGGCAGTCCCGGTGCTCCTGCAGGGCTCCGAGGAACAGTCGGCTGGAAACAGCAGGGACGAGCTGAGATCCTGGGCCGGTGGCTGAGGTGTATCAGCAGCTCCGCGGCGGTGCCTGGCACTGCCACACGTCCCGGCAGGACAGGGGGTGCGAGGCCACCAACAAAGAGGGGAGAAGGAGAAGAAGCAGCAGCTCCGTCTGGGTGATGGCGAAATTCCCTTCTCTCCACCGCAGCAGCTCCGCGACCCGGCAAACGAACGTCCTTCCCTGAAGCCGAAGAAAGCCAGCTAAAGAGTGTCCCCACCCTCCTTTCCTGCCCCTTCCCACCCCCCCACCCCCCCACCCCCGCCCCGGGCCCGGCCACTCTTTGTCCTTTGTTGAGCACCCACTAAATATCCACAGTTAGGTTGTCTCCGCAGCTAATGGGTAAAAATGCCCCGGGCAGGCCAGAACAACAAAACAAAACAAAAAAGGACACCTAACCCTCAACACACAGGGGGCTCAGCACGCCCTGGCCTGTGTGATGTGAATGGAGCCACAAGTCAGGTGGCTTTCCCAACATCAGGCTTTGAATCCAGCTGATTCAAGTGCACAACTGAAAACTCTTGACCTCCATGACAGCTCCTGACCTGTGGAACAGCCCTGCCTCTCTGAATTTAATAAGCTTTTAAATGGGACTAGGTGTCCACATAAGCTTAAAGAGTCCAAGGGAAACCTCTCACTCACTGATAGCCACAACCATGTTCTGTAGGTCCAACCACCAGTGTCACAAGGACACGTAGAAATGTTCTTTACCACCGAAGTATGTGTTGCCGTCCTTGATCCTAAACATACAGGCTGTCTTTTAATTAGCAACATACTGCCCAGAAGAATGGCAAGATGTGTCTGTATTTACCTCTATCTTAACTGCATCAGGAAGTTGCCTTCTGACACTGACCATCTCTGAAACTCTTGGCACATCTCATGCTAATGGAGTGAGGCTGCAGCTGGCAGCTCCTCCTCCAGGCTCTCCCTGGGCTCTTATTCACCAACCTCTGAGTAGCACCTGCTGCAAGGCAAAGACTCCTGGGATTACCAAACTGGTCCAGTGTTCCCGTGTGGGAGAATAGGATGCTCTACTGAGCCACTTCAGTGCTGGCAAGCAGAGGAGTTACAGGCTGCAGTGGGATGGGGAAAGGGTAATTGAAAAGGTGGGAGATTTATATAAGGATCATCCACAGGGTGAATCTCAAGACTGGATTTGTCATAGAGAAATCCCACTTCGTTATTCCAGATTATCTTGGTTCCAGTTCAGTTCTGTATGGGTGGAGATGTATGTTAATGTGAATGTAGTATGTGTACAAACAGAGCACAGCTAGACTGACACCTCTACAACCATCTGGCTTCCCTCACACTTGCTACTGGCTCCACTGTGTCAGGGATTGATGTGACCCCACTGATAAGCAGGCACAATTTCTCGGAGCACAGCCCATTCTGCCATCTTTAATGCTGGCTGGGAATGCAAAATGGAACACTGCAGGGCCAGGGGATAGAGCACATCCCTTCCCCACCTGCATCCTTATTCCAGGAGGGAAAATGGGCTCTGGTGGAGCCCTGGCTCACATATTTCTCTATTCCTCTCTCTCTTCAGGCTTGCTGTATTTCTTCTCCCTGCCTAATTTCCCTGTGAGGGAGAGTGACCAGGCTCGCTTCCTCTCCCAAACCAGATGTGAGGTTTGGGACTGCAGCTCCCAGAGAGCTGAGCTATGTTATCCCGTACCAAAGCCCAGCCGTGTGGTGGCCTTAATGTTGCAGCACACAGTGAGTTCAGAATGGAAGGGAGGTACTTGTGTTGAGCACATCTCTTTTGTTACAATGGGTGGTCCAAGCCTGCTGACAGCTTTAATTTAGTAAGCTGATGGTGGCTCTCTACACACTGTGTCTGTTGGTTTGACTGAGCTTGAAACACATCATCTTCACTCCCCCTGGCATAGCCTATTTGGGGTCACAAAGTGCCTCTGCTACCATGGGAATCTTGCATCTCTGGGTTCCCCTCCTCCATTTTCCCTTCTCCCCTCGTGTTGCAGCCTAAAGAGCATCCTAGGCAAGTTTCTGACATTTGAGTGTCTGGCAGCAGCAGAATGACAGCATCCCTGCCTGCAAGAGCCTCAGAGTTAGACGGTGATGTCCAGTAGCCTTCATGGAGTCCATGCCCCAGGAAGGAGGCAGCAAGAAGGTCTGCAGCTCTCCAGATGGCCCTTAGTATATGTAAGCAGCCCTACCCCCCTTTACACAGACTGGTTCCTTGGACACAAATGTGCACTGTGGCAGAAATAGGGTCTGTGTATGGGAGAGGCTGAGCTGGAACAAGCACTGGAGCTGAGACAGCCTTCTTGGTGATTGCTTTTGTTTATTTGGTATCTACTGATGGAGGGCAGCTTAATCCTAGCACTTGCCTTTCTTCCCATATTAAATGCCATTGTTCCAGCCCTGCAGACCCAGGTGCTAACAGACTAAACAAGATGAAGGAGCAGGGGGTGTATAATTGCGATACAAATATATGTCACAGCTTACACAGCAGATAATTGGTGTGTGCCAAAAGGCAGTGATAAATGGCTCAGGGAGATTTCTCCCTCTAAGAGCAGCATTTCAAACCACCAGCCTCTATAATGAGGGGAAAACTACACATCCTTAGTCCTTGGGGTCCTACCATGAGGTGTAAGCAACCAACTTAGCTCTCCTTTGGCAGCCCTCAAGCACAGCAATTTTCCTTACTTGGGGCAGTGAATACACCTCATGCTTCCTCAGTTTGTTTTGACAATTTTCTACTTTGAGACCATATTTAAAGAAAAGAAATTAGTTAATTCTGCCAAACCAAAGGGTTTGATGTTTGGTTGCAAGTTTTGGGAAGAGACAGAAAATGTGGGGTTTTTTTCTCAGCCATGAAAACTTAGAGTTTGGTTGACACACTTCCCACCACGACATTGCAGTCTTTCAGTGCACACTGCTTTCTTAAGCCATCTTTTTGTTTTGGGCTGTGGCTTTTATGGTGGGTCTCAGGTTTCCTTGTCAGATTTGGGAGCTGTGTGTCTGTCCTCAAAACTGCTGAGCATGTCTCAAAGGTCCCCTTCCCTGCACACCTAAGAGTTGTTTTTTAGGTATTGTTTTCTATTGCTCAGAGGCTAAGAAAATGCCAATGAAATAGGGCAGAGCTTGATGGAGAATGAATTTCTCTGGAGGAAAGAGAGAACCGCAGACGCCTGCCCTTCTATTCCTGTTTACCTTTGCTTTCAGGAGGTCAGTTAAATTGTGGGCATAAACTTACATTGTGGTTTGCAAACTGATACTCACCAGAAGGTGTTCTGGCGTCACAGAGCATTTTGAGTTTCAGTTTCTTCTTTCCCAGCTCCTTTATGTCTTGGTAATAACTTGCAACACATGTATCACAGCAACATTATTTGCACATTTCTGCTGCATCACAATTAAATTTAGTTAGCAAAATTCCCATTAAGATGTTACTCATGTGGAATGACCAACAACCCATTTCGAACTTGGACTTTCCCATTTTTTCTGTGTGGTACAGCTGCGGGATTTCTTCATAAGAAGTGATTGAAAGGTTCATAGTTTTTAGTTCTGTATATGTAGGTAAAGGGGTGGGGGGGTAATGGTTCAGGTAGCAAACATTCATTTGGCCTCCTACCCACTCAGTTATCCCCTTTCACATGGGACATAATCACCCCATGGAACTCGATGCTGCAGGATATTGTGGAAAACAACCATCTCAGTGGCTCGAACAGCACAGCAGACGATAAGAAGCCTTTCATGGTCAAATGCAGTGGTATAACCAAAGCTCCATCTCTGGATGTGTCTGCAGTGCAAGCCATCAGGTGCTAAAAGGGTGCTAGAAGGGAAAAGATCCCTCTGTCAATGCCCTATTTGTATTCTTCAGTTTCTGTCAAAGCTAGGAAAATGAACTATGTCGACTTTTGATCTGATCCAGTATAGCACTTACTTCCAATTTACACTGGCTGAGAGTCAAGCCTGGTTTCTATCACAGTGTGTTGTGCAATTCTTGCTCTCATTTCCAGTGCTGTCCTCCCCGCCCCATCCCACAGAGGTTAGCGAGTTTGTATCTCAAGGAAAAGAGAGTATTTTCAGACTGCAGTCATATTTGTACCATCAAGCCTTGCCCAATTTTGATTCTGAGTTCTTACTCAGTGAACTGCTTGTACTTACTTCAAAGAAAGTGCTTACATGCAGCTGACTTTAACAGATATCTTGGAGTGAGGATCCATTGGTTCTCTATCCATGTGATGGCTGTCCCCTCATTTTATCATCCATTTTCTTGGTACTGGGCTCTTAACAGAACCTCTCTTAGGCTCTCCCTTCCCATGGATACTGTCCTGACACAGAACCCAAGAGGGTATCTTAGGTCCTCAAGTAAGGAGGGGCTTTTTTGGCTAGACTGACCTAAGGAGAAGAGTCAGCTAACTCAAGAAGAGCTTTCCAGCAAGAATTAATGGGATATAGTGTGTTTTTCAAATTCCCTTAGGAAAGCCCTGATGTCAAAGGCAGAGGCTGGCAGATCTACCAAGTGAAACTATCTGGGGTTGTTGGGATTTCTGTCCATCCATCATCCAGGCTCTTCTACAAATCTGCACTGTCACCTTTGTTGGCAAGTCTGTATTTTTAGCATCTTGAGATCCCTTGGATTATACAATACTCCTGAATTTCCCCGATCCTGGAGATAGATGTGCTTGCACCCAGACCAGATAATACTTATCCTTGATTTCACATTCTTCCCTGGCAAGGCTCCCTCACTGGTCAGCAGTCCTTCTTCACTGCCATGTGCTGCCGATTGCTTTAATGATCTAGAAAGGAAGACGTACAATAATACAAGAAGGATGTGTAATGAGGTAAGCAAGATGTATAATGAGATAAAAGCAATGCAAATGCCTCCTGGATAAGAAAGGACTTGACAAAGCTTGGGGAGTCACTCCTCAGTGGTTCAGTGAAGAGGGACACCCTTTACAAGAGAAAGTGTGTGATAAAAACAAGTAAAGGCATCCTGGAGCCGTTCTCTGACTGATGGACGTTATAGGGCTCTAAGTGATATATAGCAATGCTCAGGGAAGAGGCTGGAACTCATAGTCATGGTGGGACCACTGTTGAGGTCCCAACACCTTTGTATCAGCTGCTCTGAGCTACAGGTCTGATCACCCACCCCCATGGGAGATAACACAGTGACAGTGGCAAGACCCTGGCCATTCCAGGATGGGCATTACCTCAGGAAGGAGAGAGGGAGTCATCAATATGAGTGTGCCACTGGTCTTCAAAGGGACAGTTGGGAACACCTGCCTTTTTCCCTTATAAGCACAAAAGTGATGGAGGATAAAAAAGTTAAAGAATGGGGAATTCCAATGGAATATACATATTTTAACACCAGCAGTACTCAGAAAGTGCCTGGGTAGCTAGAAGGCACAGGGCCATTGCAAATAACAGTCAGTTATGCAATTTTTCTTCTCATTCTTTTTGCTGGCTTCTGGGAGTTGGCTAGGAAGTTTCGCTCTTGGTGGAGATGGGGGGACTTCAGTTATCTCTGTACCATTAGGCCAACTTCTATAATTTTGGAGGCAGTCAGTAAGGCTCAGAAACACTGCAAATAATGACCACTTGTCAGAAGGAGTATAAGTTATCCTGCTCCAGGACCTGTCTTTGGCTGCTCATTGACTGAGCTGCTTAGCTGGCAGGTATACACATGACAGAGGATGAAGAGCAGAGAAATGCTTACTCCACACTTGAGCCCTCCAAGCCCTGACATCTTTTCTAGGAAACCTGGTGCTGGCCACTGTTGGACATAGGATGAAAAGAGGGATTCACTCCACATGTGTATTTCCAGTGGTCCCCTTTCTTTTTGTTCTCTGGTGCTGCAAGCATAGTTTCAGGCTTTGGCTCCTACACCCACCATGACCTCCCATGCTTTAATGTCTGCAGCACCTGTATAGAAACCTGGAGCATCCTGCATTTGATTGCCTTATTCCACCAGCTACAAGTCTGGGGTCATGGTGACGGTCTGGAATAACACCTGGACCTTCAGGGTGTAGGAAGAGGGTTAGACAGTGTCAGAGTGATTTGAAAGAGAGACAAAAAGATTGTCTACTCTGGAGTCACTATGGGCTTTGTGTTGAGCCAGCTTGGTGGAATCAGCAGTTCTCAAAACTGCTCAAGAGTGTCATACCCCACCTGCCTGGGGACTCCAGCAATACTGAAAGCTGGCATTTTGATTTATTAATCAAGTGCTGTTTTCTTGTGGCTTTCTCTTAGCTGCAGTTACAGCCTGTGTAGTCATTAGCAGCTCCAGGCTGACACACAAGCAGAGAGAAGACTGCTCACCACTCATCAAATGCTGAGCTTATTTGCATGCTTTCATGCAATTTTTAAAAGTGCAAACAGATGTCATGAGATTTTTATCTCATTACCTTAATATGGCTTTTATCCTCATTATTTTTTTCTCAAGATCACAGAACAGGTCAGCAGCATTAGGTAACACAATGCTGAATTAAATACCAAAGTGCAGGTACTTCCTGTAGGACTCCTTCTGTAGATCATTTAGTCTATTGAGAAGGTTTTGTTACAGAAATATTTAGGAAGATGTTCACAGCTTTGATTTGGGTTCACAGGCACATCAAACATGTTGCAGCTGTGTATCATTGGAAATGAAACGAGCAATGACATTGTAGAATAGGACAATCTGTCAAACTCATAAAGCCCTTTTTGATTCCCATTTGTAGGAATAAAAGAAACATTTGTGCAATCACATAAGCTGTTAAACATTCTAGCATCATTACACTGTTAACTCCCTTCTGTACCAGATGGAGGAAGGGCCATTAGACCTTTATCCAATCTGATTTTTGATAAGATTCTTTAAGACCCCTGTTAATCTTGTCAGAAAAGGTATTTGGCATTTTTGGCATTAAAAAAAAATTGCTTACATGAGAAAGCTGGAATGTAGGATGGCGTTCTGCAGAAAGAGCCTGCCCTTCCAGAGCATCCAGTCTGTCCTCTACTATATCTGCCAGAGCAATTCTGAAGAAATAGCCCCATTGCCCAGTTTCCAAAGAAAATATCAATTAAAATAAATATTTTTGTTCAGTTTTTCGTTCCACTAAGGTATTGAGCTGGAATATTGAAAAGAGATGCATGGATTTTGTTCTGGTCATTTGCAGAGCTGTTTCACATCAGGATCACTGTTTCATCAATAGAAATGTAAATCACAGCTGAGCCAGTAGGAAAGGTGAAATAGCTAAGATGGCAGGAATCCATTGTTTCAAGCCTTTTGCTCAGAAAGCTTTTTCTATTTCTTTTCACCGACATCTTATATGTTGTTTTTTTGTCACCCTGAGAATCGGACCTTTTGATGTTGTTTTCATAATTTCTAGCCACTTTCCCAGGAAAGTAACTATAAACATAGATGTTTATACACTCCATTAAAGATATGCCTTTTGATGGATGTCTCTCATGGCCAGTGTGGTTGGGAAGGTGTTAACCTGACTATCCAATCCCTGGTCGTGGTTGAAAATCTATAAATATTGAAAGAACAAATAAACCTTCTTCTTCTTTAACCACACCTCAAGCTGTGTCCGTGTGAATCATTTCGTGTCCAACAGTGACATTTTTTCTATTCCTTTTTTTTCCTCATAAAACATAATTAACTTAATCAGAGTTTTGTTAAAGGAAGGAGCCCAGAGAAAGGCTGAAGCTTCTTCTAAGCGCCTTTCTGTCTGGGAGGAATTCAAGTCCCAAATATTGAATGTTCCAGTCTGGCATGCTGAATGTCACACAAATATCAGCTGTAGTACAAGTGAAAAGTTTTGGTGAATCATTGGACAGTGCCTGAGACTGTTAACAGTTCTATTAGCAGCCCTGTTAAAAAAAAACAGCCTGAAAATTATCCAGTGTAAAAATATGTAACAAATTAATTTGTGCAGACCTCCCAAGATTAACAAAACACACCGTGAACTTATTTTGTATAAATATTTGTGGTCACAACTGGCCTTTTTAGAGGACTCAGAATTTGCACCCTGGGAAGACAACTACTTTAAAAAGGGAAATTCACCAGGTTTTTCTATCTACACTTTATACCTGATCCACCTAGTTGCCTAAGTTTTTTTTCTGGGAGCAGAGGCATGCACCACTTTCACCGTTTCACAGCAAGGCTCTCCCCACTCTCCAGACATGGACATTCCTAGGGAAAACAGAGATATCTGAGGGGATCAGAGATATTTTAGGCTGTGGATCTGTCTTCTGCTGAGCAGTAAACTGCAATATCATCTTCTCTAAATGAGAAAATATCCACTTATGCAACAACCAGTTGAGCTATACTCCCTCCACAAAGGGGTGCAAATCCCACTTGTTCAAAGATCAAGAAGTTTATCATGCACTACTCAAGAAAGAGAAGCAAGTGTCAGGTTTAGAGGTTCCTGTCTAAATGACCCAATGTGAAATGCCGATACTGCCTTTTGAGAAAGGCAGTATCAGCGTGAGTGATAATTTTTGGGATTTCAAGGCCAATGAGGCCTACATAGTTCATGACACACACCAAATCACCAACTCACAAAGCAGGAACTTAGTTATAGCCATACTTTACAGAATCTTGTACTGTGTTGGCAAGTAAAATTAATTTAAATAAGGGAGAGGCACATGGTTGGTGTCTGCTTGAGGCTATAAAGCAGTGCTTAAATTTGCATGTAAGTAAAGAGATACAAGCCTAAAGGAGAAAAATGTGAAGCTGACACAGCGAGGTGGCTGCAGTCATGGCTCGTGTAGCAGCAGTACAAAAGATGTCTGTAAAAAAGTGGATGATGAAGTGAGGCTCAGTGGCACATCGATGGTTTTTTGTACATTGCTTGTTCAATTCATTTATTCCATGTTGGGTGGTGTCACATATCCCAAAGCTTTCAGGATGCTCCTCTGTCACAGGTTTCCAGAGTGGTTTCAGCTGTGGATTCACTGTCTACCTTCACCAAGCAGCCACAGTCACCAGCCTGCAATCACCTGCAGCATCTGTGTCTCAGCCAAACTTCTCCATAACCACAGCCAGCCAGTCTCTTTGTTAAACAGCTTTGCCCTGGACCAACACAATGATTGTTTTCCCAATCTGTCATGCCTTTTAGCCAGGGGCCCAGTTGTCACAGCTGGAACAGAGGCTGCCCTAGCTGGGACCAGGGACAACAGCCACAGCTGGCACAAAATGAGGAGTGGTTCAGACAAAGCCAGTGAAAATACTGCAGTTCACACCAGGAAGACAGACCTAGTCCTGCCATAGTTGAGTTCTGTCCCATCCTTTAGATGTACACCACCTCTTTTCCTACCTTAGCATTCCTCCAACATCCATTACCATACAGGCTTCCCCCAGCTGGCTTGTATCCTCCCAAACACCTCAAGCCAGCAGCACCCTGGCCACAGGCAGTATTTTTCATTCAATTTTTTGTTTGTTTTATTAAAATACTAACAGTAAATACATTAATTAGTCAGACAGAGCAAGTAGAAAACACAAGGAAGGATGGAAAGGTTTGACCAGCTATAAATAGAAGATAGAATAAACAGACAACTGAGAACCATGGGCTGCGAGGCTGGGTTTCACATGGAGCCAGCACCTGCTGCCGGGAGACTTCCAGCAATTTGTTTGTTTGCTTTTAAAACAAAAATTATTTACAATAATGGACTCCAGGCTGAGATTTTCCACTTTCTGGGAAAGCATTATTACTTAGTCAGCACTGGCAGGTGTGGGGTTTTTTTACCTCCTGTGCACTACTTGACCCACTGCATGCCAGAGGCAAGGTAGGGCTTTTGGCACGGACTTCCCTTACCCCAAAATCTTGGGATGTGCTAGCAGCCTGGGCAGCTGCTTGCAGACTAGCAGGATGGGTCACAGCACATTAGCTGAGCCTACAGGGGGCTTAGGATATTTCACAGAAATGGAAATTTTTGGGAACAGGAGGCGTGGCTAGAGAGGGGAACACATGGAGGCCTCTGCCCTAGGGGCACACAACAGGAGGGGATTCTGAAAGGTCTAAGGGAAACATGCACTGACACTGTGGATGAGCCTTGGAAACATTTCTGAGCAGGGGAAAGAAAGGATGCAGAGGATTGTCCTGAAATGTCTACAGAGCCTTCACAGAAAGGCTTCGCAGGGAGTGGGGATGGACTCTGAGCAGACCTGACACAAGCTGGTGGAAGCACATACAGGGTGCAGAGGGTCAAGCATTTTGTCTTCCCATGCTGGCAGGTTGTCAGGGACAGGAGGGATCACCCAGTACAGCTGTCAGAATGGCTGTCCCAGGTCGATGTGTGTGGCAGTGTGCAGACACCACAATGGCTCCTCCTGAACTCAGGCCTCCACTCAAAGACCACTGCCTGCAGCTGCTTCCACACAAAATAATGACGCTTTCCCCCAGGCAATAAAGAAATGCACACTTTTCTCGACCACGCAAACATCACAGCCCCTTAAGAAGGTGACTGTACTCACCACCACCCTGGGATAGTCCCTGTGGGTGAGATGCCTGGGTGAGTATGGTATTTTTCAGTCAAGTCTCCACCTGAATGAAGAAAAGGCAGGAATTCTTAGCCTGACTAATGCTCCGCCACTGAATTTCAGCCATCACTGCAGTTGAGCTCAGTAACTTGTTTTTATCTCCCAGAAAATCAGCCTGTCTGGACACCAAGCCATTAAGTGATGGTGAGCCCCACACAATCTCCAGACATACTCTGCTTCAATGTATGCCAGCACCCCCTGTGCAACCTGCCTCATTTCTTATTTACATTTGCCAGGCTTGAAACTGCAACCCCTGTTGCTTGTTATGCCTCTCTCTCCTAGATTAAAGAGCCCTAAAATGCCACCCTTTCAGCATTATCATCTGCCCTTTGCTATTATTGCCTCTCACTAAATAAAAGGGACTTCCCAGTCATTATTTTATACCCCACAACAACGGTGCTTTTTCAGATCAATTAGTTTTCACTCCTCTTATCTGCATTCAAGTCTCACCTCCTTTTCAGTGTTTCCATTGCCTGCTCAGGGACCTTTCCTGTGTCTCCTCTGACCTCTGGGAGAGGAGCTGAGCTGACTCAAAAGGGGAGCTTGGTGTGAGGACATCCGATCTGCTTACAGACCAGCCAACCTAATGTTGAACACGGACGATGCCTTTGTGCATGTCTGAGCTTCTCACTGCACATCCTGGGGAGATAATGATTTCTGGCTTGCCTGTAAAGTTACATCCCCTTTAGCACAATAAGCTTGTACAAGACACATCAGTTTTTGTAACTGGATATTTATCTACAAGGACTTTCATCCTCTACCTGGTGCACAATTACCTTTCAATAAGAACCTCTCAATTGAAATCATCTTATTTCACACACTCTCCCTTTCTATCCCTAAATACATAAGAAACATCAGGGCAAAATCTTTTTCTGCAAACAACTGCAAAAACTAACTTGACTGGGGATGCTCTTTGGATTTTCTCCCTCTCTCTTCCAAATTAGTATTTTTTCATTCTGGCAAATACCTACCCAAAACACAGAAACCAATCTCAAGTGGGTCAGACCAACTTCATTGTCCATCTTGAGAAAAGTTTAAAAGGTAACCTGTCAACAATGTATAGTTTAAAAATCACATTGAAGGCCACTGAAGGACAGTTTGGACTACGTGACAGTGAAATCTCCTTTAAGGGATGGCTTAGCTTTTAAATATAAATAAATTTTAAATATAGCTTTTCAACCCCCTGCTATGGTTTTACAAAGTAGGAGCAGCATCACTGTTCCCTAAAATATCCTAACCACATCATGTTAGAAACTGAACTTTACTATTTCACTTTGTTTCCTAGCTACCAACATTTTTTTTAGCTTAGTAGTAGAGACGAGCAGTGAAATTTGGCATTCAGACTGCAACTTCATAAAAGCCTTAAAAAACCTCATGCATATATACATATCTATCTATATATACATCTGTAACAATTACAGTTGCTACCAATCTCTTTTCGGAAATGTTTCAGTTACCACTGCCTCCGTCCTGGTTATCCACTTATTCCCATCCTGGGGCCCCTGCCAGACTAGTCCTGGACACCCCTCCAGTTCTGCCCCTGCCTCACAGCCCTTCTGCCATCCCAGCCCCCCAGCTCTGCCCTACACCCTTTTCCCAGCCCAGCCCCATCTACTGTCAGAGCAGTCTCTCTTCTCTCACCCTTTCCAGCTCTACCAGTCCCTTTGCATTCATCACGTTAAAGAAAACTTTTTATGGTCATCTCTTTTATCTCCTTCAGTGAACAGTTAATCAGAAAAAATGCTTTCATGTTGCTAAATCAGGGCCAGTGGGCAAAGCCAGGCTGACAAGAGACATTTTCCTCTGCTACTAACCTGGGCTAAATAGTATTAATTACAGAGGCTGGGCTTTGATTGCTGGAGTGTGGTGGGGCTGGCGAGAGCTCCCTCCTCCCCCTCTGCTCCCTCCCACCACAGACCCACACTGCACCTCCTTACCTGCCTGCCCTTTGCCAGCATCCCTATCTCATGTCACAGCACAGCTGCAAGCGGGACCCCCTAAATCTTTACCTGGGCTGCTCAGACAGTAACTCTGGGAGAGTCAGGTCCCTGGGCTAGAGGACAGTCCAGCTGGGTGGTTGGGGTGTCCCTGTCCTTGCCTCCCCCGTGCTTGTCTGCCCAAGGCAATGTCTTTTCCAGGACATAAACTGCTTCTTTTCATGTGTTTCAAAGAACCTGAGTTCTGGGAGGCAACTCAGTAGACATCACCCCACACAGTATTTCTCAGCCTGTGGTCTGTGGGCCACAAGTGGTCTGTCCAATGTCAAAGGTACTGCAAAATTACTGCAGACAGTTTCTTGGGACAGACATATCCATCCTCACACATGCCACAAAGAAGCAAGGACAGCAGGCAGTGGGAACAGAAGGCAAATTGAGGACAATGTGCTACAACTCAGTCCTCCATGGGGTGGTCCAGAGGTGTTTATTGCTCTTTCAAAGAAAGAAGAAAAGTCAGCCAGACTAGCCCCACAGACAAAAGAGGCCCATCTCTGCACATCTCCAAGGATCTTATTGTGCCCAATCTGTGTTGGGGCCCCCCACGTTTCCCAGGTGGAAGGCGACAACCATCCCAAAGGCAGCATCAGCAAACAACTGGTTACCAACTCTGCTGAATTGGCTTCCCACAAATTAGCAAAACAGGCCAAATCCTCAGACAAAATGAATCACAGCTGAAACACTGTTTTTTAGAGAGAGTGCCACTAACTTTTTTCCCTATCCCCTTCCGAGCTAAGCAGGACTTTACAAAAGTGACCACAGGAGGAATTTTCAGGGCAGTCACTCTCTGTTTCAGCAACCTTCCCTTGGGATGGGTGGCACAGTTTGAGGCCTGAGTCAAGCTGTGGTTTAAGCTGATTAAGGTGACTGTCTCTGGTAACCCATGGTGCCGAGCCCTGATCCCATGCAGCTTGTGGGCAGCATAATGGGAGCACAGCACTCCAGGAAAAGGGCACCTTCAGATTCACTACAAAACTCATCTGGAACAGCCAGACAGGATGATATTTTCAAATGCTTTTTGATTTGTTTTGAGTGTTTGTTACTGTATATGAAGACCTGTTTGTCCAACCAGTGTGAGCTGCAGTGTGAGCCCAAGTGGATGACCTTTAAAAGTTGGAGTGTCACATTTCCATCCTGATACTGAAGACCCCATGTCCTTCCTCCTCCTCCTCCTCCTCCTCCTCCTCCTCCTCCTCCTCCTCCTCCTCTTCCTCCTCCTCCTCCTCCTCCATGCATCTGGTTTCCACAGGCTCACTCTGCCTCCTGACTCAATGCTTTGCTCTACCGTGCACAAGCACAGAGGGAAGCAGAAGGGGTAGATCTGGTGCATTTTTCCTCAGTCTACACTCTGATCTTCTAAGTGCTCTTCTCAAGGGCACACAGATATGGTTTTCCCAGACAGCAACAGGTTAGAGTCTCCACCAGGGCAAATCAGCACGTGGCGTTGGAGGTCTGCCAGCATGGTCTATCCTCTTAGACACACTTCCTCTGAAAAGCAAAGAATAGGAGAATTTGGAAAACACCTGGGGTGATCAGGGCCCAGCAACCAAAGTCAGCTAAACCTTGATACAGCAGTAGTTTGCATGGATGGGATGCTTAGGACAAGTTTACTCCAAGTTTTTTTGGGAACAGGGCCCTTTGGACTACCTAGATCTCCAGGCAAAAGACCTCAGACTTGTCAATAGCTTCATTCCCACCTTCAAATTACAGTGTAGCACTTAAGAGAATGAAATACCAAAGTAACCCAACTAGGTAGTTGTCTCCAGCTACTCCTCTCTATATTCAAAAGTGTTTTAAGCTGACAGTGCTATATTTATAGAATACAGGATAGCAGTTACTGTGCAACACCCTGGAAGAGCTGTTAAGGAGGCAGAAATAGGCATTTTGCTATCTAGGAGTACAGTACAGACCCTAGGGATAAACACATCCTCAGGCAGCATGCAATAGTGAGGGAAGCTAAGGCTTGAGTGGCCATTGCTGAATTTAGAGTTAAGAGCCTGTTGCTATGAGTGACAGCTCAGAGTCCTCATTGCAGCATAACTCAGACTACAAACAATGCAGTGGCTTTTTACAGTGATTTCAGATTTTTAGGGCTCTCTTCATTGCCAGAAAGATGATTTTTTTAAATTTTTTTTATTATTTTTATTTTTTTACAGTGAAAATGTAGAAGATAAGAAGATAAGCCTCCATCTTGACCGAAGTTTTCTAGTAGGCCAGTTTTTAGCTGCTTTTGAGAGAAAGGCAAGAAGCTTTGCATCAGTAGGATAATGTGCTTCCAAAAGAGTTTCTTCCTCAGAAGCTGTCTCTCTTGCTTATAAGTTGTTTTCTGCCTTGAGGCAAGGTGGTTTCTGTCCAAAGCTACTTGATTTTACTTTGTTCTTTGTTTATTTTCAGCTCTGCAGGCTGTCACTGTGAATAATGGGTCTTTGGTGCTGGAACACAAATCTCAGATTGTCTTCCATGGTAAATTTCAGGGCTACTCAATTGCAGAATAAATCTTCCCTTCATGGAGGGGATGGCTGGTGCCCTTGGAGATGGGACAGGGTGCCTGTACAGCACTTCCCTGTCCATGCACAGAAGGTCATAGCTCCTCACTGAAGTTCTGCCTGTGATGGCCAGGCCATCCTCCAGCCTGAGCAATGAGCTGGTCCTGCCTGAAGCTTTCCTGAGCTCCACACTTGGGAATCTACTGCCACATGGTGGCATACACTCTCTCTTCCTGGCCCTAGGAATCCCTCCTTGGCTTCTAAGAGGTAGCACATGTGGTAAGAGCATTTCTGAAGTCTGCATTGCAACTAGCTCACCAAGTTTCCAGGGACCCATTCTGGAGCTGCTAGAAGTTTTTCCATGAGCATTGTTTCCTGTTTGAAGCAACACAAAAGTATGAGGAATGCTGGCAAAAAATCTGAGAGAATCTCATGTTCTTTAGTGTCAGCAGCTAGGATCTGTTAACTAAACACCTTTACCTAAGCTGAAAACAGTAGACGTATTTCCACAAAGCAGATAAAGGTCTGCATCCATCTCCTTGAATTTCTGCTCTGCAGCAGATGCAAAGGCAGCACCAGGCAGGATAAGAAACTACAGAGATCATTCCTGTTCCTGACAAAGACTGAAAAGCAGAAAGGTGCTTGTTACAGGAGCTGGTGGAGAGCATCCCTTGCTCTGTCTGTGTGCAGCACTTTCAGTTTTCAATGCTGTGTTTCACTCCTCGAGGCCACAGGTTGCTTTGTCCTGGGTCAGGCAGCTGCATGCTAGAGAGGATGCATTTGCAAGGCAGCTGCTCAAAACAAGGCTGACTGCTTCCTTCCGGAAGGGTGGTGGCACCTGTGGGTGGAAAATCCATGGCAAGTGCCCTGGGGCCACCTTTGCTCTGGAGGCTGTGAGGCAGCATGCTTAGAGCCTTTTGTTTACACGGTGCTCTGTGCACAGTGCTGGAGATGGCAGTTTTGCACAGCATGCTCAGCTGGCTGGGAGATGCAAGGAGCCATCCAGCCTATGAGGGAGGTGGCAGAGCAAGGCACCTGACCAAAGAGTCACCTCAGTAGAGCCACTTAGTTTGCAAAGAACTTTGGAGAATTGGACCCAAACCAATCATGCCTGGAGTCTGCAATAGAAAGACTGATGCCTGGCCTTGACAGCATTCTTGCTCTCCTCCACATCAAGAAAAAGTTGAAGTCCATCCAGCAGCAGCTCCTGGATGCAGGAAAAATATAGATTCTGTGAAAATGGTGAGTTGCCATGGACCTTCCTCCCATTCCACCACAGCCCATGCCCAGTGGTAAAAGCTGCACCTGTTTCCTCTTCCAGCTTCACCCCCGCTGCAGTCCCCTGGCAGCAAAAATAATGCAGGGAGCAAAACAGGATGGGCACAGTGACACTGGGGGCAGTAAAGTGTGAGAAAATAAGGATGGGGAGGTGTGGCCCCTAGGGAAGAAGAGGGACTGTTCAAGAAGCAGAATGGAGAGGGGGAAAGGAATAAGGGTGCTGTGGGCAACATATTAGGAAACTCTGTGCTGCGGTGGGATCTCTGTGTTGGCAGGACACTGGTGCCCAGAGGCACTGAGTACTCAGGCCTGCAGAGCAGGGACCAGGAAGGACTATCTCTTCTGCAAGCCTAGTAGATGTCTTCATGACATATCACAGAGCTGCCCCATCTTCTGCCTCTGCTGTTCCTCAGCTGTGGAGGCTAAATGCAAGCTGCAAGCAGGGAGCACAGTGCCTGTGGAATAGCAGGCCACATAACTTTCTCAGACTTGCCTGAGAAAGTGGGCTGGGAAATCATAATGAGGAAATTGAAACAATCCTCAGAGATAGAAGACAGCCTTGCAGGTGTTGTTTGTCAGTTTCTTGTTTTCTTGCAAAGAAAGGTCGAGAGGTGGTGTACGCCACTGACCAATGATGGTGATGTGTTGGTTTACTGACCAATAAGAGTTTTACCTTTCTGGACTTTTGTGTATCAGTCTATAAAAGAAGATCTGAGGTAATAAACCTTAAGCTCTCCTGTTCAACTCACAGGAGAGTCCATGTCATACTGCCTTGCCATTCCAAATATAGTGCAACACTCAGCTGCCTGAGCTGTAGGGGAGGAAGTGATGGCCAAGGAAGGGGATTTTGTAAATGTTGGAACAAAATAGGCAACAAGGCTGTTAGAAGCTCAGCCACTGTCATTCCGTATGGTTTGATGTGCTCTGGCAGTACATGCAGATAAGAGGGAGGCTTTGAGATTACCAGTATCCAGCTGTGGAGCATCAGTCACCCAGGAAGAGTCCTGGGACCAAGCCATGGCCAGTATGGCAGCAGTCAGGCCACTTATTGTCAGCTGTGCCTCTCTTCCTTCTCCTCATGGAGATGGGCTAGCCCTCTGCCCCAGAAACTCTGTCCTCATTGCTGCTCTCTGCTCTTGCCTGCTGCATTTTGTTTTGTGGAAAAGGATTCACTATGTGGGGAAGAAGCCACATGTGTGCCCTGGGGGATCATGCTCTGCCTGGGAGACCTCAGACACCAGGGTAACCCGCCTGGATGATTAACAGTGGTGGAAGGTTCTGCAGAAGGTGCTCAGGTTGATTCCCCACAGAGGCACTGTGTGAACAGGCAAACACATCAAAGGGTGTCTCCCTTTCATCTCACTGCTCCAAGCAGATGGGTCCAAAGCATCTCTTCCAAGGACAATATGGAGAACTCTAATAACCTTACAGTGTGGAGCAGCGCCAGCACTCCCAGTGGCCGCTCTGGAGGCAGCTAAAGGGGCACCTTCTGCTCTTCCACCCTAATTGCCCTTAATTGGCTCCTGCCTGCTGGCAGCAGAATGGCAAGGGCTCTCCAAGGATCACTGCGCTAGAGTGACAGCATTTGGAGAAGGATTGTCAGCCCCTGCCTTGCCCCACCTCCATCACACTCTCCCCCAACCACCAGAGCAATACAATAACCTTTCCAAGTATAAGATTTTTCTGTCGGTACATATCTATTTCCTTCCAGGCCCTGCTCTGGAGGCGGCCTTGCCAGGGAGCTGGGGCAGGGGGGCAGGGCAGGGTCTGTGTCCAGAACCCAGAGGAGGGGCTGTGTGGTGGCCTTGGGCTAAGGGGGATATAAGCATTGTCCCTTCATACAGCACTTCAGCCACAGTGTCCAAGGGCACGTATCAGTGCAATGAGCCCTGCTGCTCTGCTGTGTGCCAGGGCTTCCTGTGCAGGTAACCAGAACTTTGAGGTCCCCCACTGCAGAACCAGCACACCAGGGGATTCAGCCCACAAAATCCCAATTTCCCTAGAGAGAGGTGCTGCTATCCCAGGGCAGCCAGGTGGGAATGGTGCTGCATCCCAATGTGATCTCCTGGCTATGGCCTGCACTGTTATCTTAGAGATGTGGAAAGGTGGTAGGAACTTCTCTGTCACTACTCCACATCCCAGTGCTGGCTGAGGGCGCACAAAGCAGTGTCCCCAAAACCCAGCCTCCCTAGGAAGGGTTCTCCAGGACATGCTGGCCCTTAGCTCATCTGGCTCCAGTTTCCTGTGGCAGAACACCCTGCACTTTCACCTCTCCACCTGACAACCACACAAGCCATCCCCTCGTGTCAACAGGGGGATGGAAAGCTGCAACACAAAAAGCACCTTGTAGCTCTGACCAGGCATATCCCCATCAGACTGCCTCCCTGCTCCTGCTTCCAACCAGGACAAGTCCTTGCTGCAGAAGCAAAATATAGCCAAGCATCTTCCCAGTCCCTCACGGTTGCCCACATTGCAGCCAGGGCCAGTATCTGCAGGCAGCAAGCATCACATGAGCAACATGCTCCATGGCAAGCTGGCAGGGCATGGAAATGCAAACAAGACACAAATTCAGTTCTGATGGAGGGAGCTGCAGTGTCTTTCCCACTGAGGTTATTCTTAAACTGTTTATCAAAGGCTCACTGCTCTTGGCAGCAGGGTGAGCTATTTTTGGATGCCTGCTTCACCTCTCCACAGAGATATGCTGGCAGAGGCTTGCCCTTCTTTTGCCTGGCACCCTCGGACCTCCTGTGGTCTCTGAGGTTTTCCCCGCTATGCGCACTGCTGTTTGCTTCCTCACATGTCAAGGGACTTTTTAAGCAGGAGGTCTGAGCTCAGGAACAGACTCATTATGAGTCCTTGTTCCAAAAGCCCCTCATCCTTTCCTGCTGTCAGTGGTGACACCATTGCTTGAGTATGGGCAAGATACACTTGCACCTACTGTTCTCCTTCAGAACTGGTGGAATTTGTCCTAAGCCTGGCACCCTGAAGCTTTGCATTCAAGTTCTTTTCTCTTCTATTGGCTTTCCACTTGCTGCTGCCACATCTCTTCACCCACCTAGAAGATGGCCACATTTCCCTACTCCATGGGATTGCTGGGACAAGTAATTGGGATAGGATGACTGAAAACTCAAAGCTTTCCTCACAGAGCCTCTTCTCTATGGATGGGTGAAGGACATGACAAGTTTCACTGAGGTGCAACATTTGCAAAAGCAGTCTGGTGAGGCAGGGCTCTAAGCTAGGGCAGGAAGGCAACAGGGGTGCATGGAAGTGCAGTAGCTGGGTGTTGGAATCACTGAAAGCACAGACAGGGATGGGAATGCAAAGCAAGCCATCAGGCTCTGAGGTTAATAATAGGCTGTCTGAGTCTTGACTGTGTAAAAGAAAATCAGTCCTTAAAAGAAACTCACTGGCAGAGTGCTTGGCCCTGACAGAATTATCCACAGGAGCCCAAACAAATGACTGGCCTCATTACCGACCTGCAGCTTAAAGCATGGCTTGAGACACGCTGGGCTCACATAAAGAAATCAGCACTGTCCACACTGCCCCTGCAGTACCAGAGAAAAGCATTTGGAGAAGTTTCCCAAGAACATCAACAAATTCAGGGATTTCTTTTTGTTGGCAAAGCACAAACCTTCTGCTGAAGGAAGACATTCTTCATTCAAATATGATTTTGGAGAGCCAAGGCCAGGAGATTCTCCTCCAGAGAAGAAAGCCAGTGCTGGCATGTGCAAGGTTTGTACTCATTTGCGAGATCTGTACTCAAAGAGAATGGATGTGTCTTTTCTTACAGGAAGTGACTGGCTGAAAAGGTGAAAACCACTTACTTGGGCTGGTTAGAAAGCTTCAAGCTATACAAGCACACATAATTGTACTCTCCAGCCCTGAGAGTCAATGGACAGACTTCTCTAAGATGAGAGACTGGCTCAGACTTAGGAGAAAATGAGGTGGAGCCCACTGTGATCTGTGACATCCACCACCCAGTCAGCCCTGGGGCCTCACTGGTCACCATCTCCATGGGCAAGATAGTCAGAGGAGACTGGAATTGCTGCCAGATCAACAGCAAATGGCTCAGGAGTAAAGAATCGAGGGACAAATGCCTAGGGAGAAACCTGGGTGAGGGAAGGGAGACACACCTCCATGTTGAGGACACAGAACGATATCCAGCAGCACCCACAAGTGCTGGAGTGTGTGTGACTACCATGCCAGCACAAGGCAATGTGTCTGGGAAAACAGGCATTCTGGTTTCTAAGCACGTCAGGAACAAAATGGGCAAGGTCACTAAGCAGCTCCTTCAGACATGCACCAGGGGAGGTGACAGCAGCATGTGGCTGGCTGTGAGGGCCAGCACTGTAAGCGTGGCCAGGGCAAGCTTCACAGGGAGCACATGGAGTGAGTCCCACTGGTGCACTGAGGCTGCTGGCACAACATGTATTGCTGGCATGAGGTCTCACTGAATCAAGTTGCCCCCTGACATCTGTGGGCATGTTGGATGTGAGCAGACATTCTGGTGGTGAGTGAGGGTGATGCCATGGGGGTACAGTCAGAAAGACACATTAACCATAAGAGGGTGCAAAGAAAAAATCATACCCTTGACCTTTTCTCTTAGTAACAGGGGGAGACACTATGAACGGTAGGGTGATTGGAAAGTCTAGGGCAGGGACCATGAGAACCTGAGCCTGGCTGCGTGAGGGATGAGTTCACTGTTCCCAGACAGAGAACTCAAGAGGACAGAGTTTCTGGAAAGGAAACAAATGGAAGGCAAAAATTAAAGAACAAAAGTAAGAGTATCAAGGTGCTGTTACTATAAGCGGGATTCACAGGTTAATGAAAGCAAAACTCACAGATCCCCCTCAAATCTTGAGTCACAGTCCACTTGGTTGCCTTCAGCCCTGGGTCACCTGCAAAAGAGAAACAGAGAAAAATGCATCAGAGGGCTTTGCACAGTACTATGGCCAAGAGACTGCCATAGTACCTTTGCCTTCCTGGGGTCATGACAATACAGGGGTAGATTTCCCTGATATCAGTGCAAAGAACTCAAGCTGGAAAAGCTGGGGGAAAAGAACTTGGTGCAAGGTGGAAAAGAGACAGGGATTTGAAGGAACAATGGGGAGAGAGACATCCTCCGGGACATCACAGGGAACACTAACAAACGCAAATGCAAACAACCCCTGCACATTACTAATGTCCAGAAGGGTCCTGGTTGTGTCCATTTTAATCCTCCATCCATCATTTGAGTTGACAACAAATAGGCCCAGCATATAGGCCCCTTCATCTGACGTTATTTCCGTCACAGAGCTCCTCACCACGAGCCACCACTGTGTTTTGTACAATGTCCTGATGGGTCAGCCACCTATCCCAAAATCTGGGCCAGGCCATCCAGCCCTATGTGTCACAGCAAGACCCTGATGTGGCACAGGGAAGGAGGGGAAGGAATGACTTGGTCCATGTTGGCAGAGGCCCAGGGGTCCCAGCCCCACCTGGCAGCAGAACTCTTCTGCTTTGGGCAGCAGGGAGCCGGCACAAAGACACAATCGTAGGCACAGCAGCTGCCTGGAGCACGCTGCCCCCCCACGGGTGACATGCTCCCTGCCTGGCACAGAGACCGTCCGCTCCTCCTTTGTGGCGTGAAACAAAGAGCAGAAGGAGGGAAGGAAGTGACTTCTCTGGAAGCGATTGTGGTGGTGGGATGAGCACCCATCTCCTTCCAAACAGACCAAGCAGTGATGCCCCGGCCCTTCTCCCGTCACCTATTGCCTCCCATTTACTGCTGGCATCGCCTCTCTCTGTGCCCTCCGCCTCTCCTTATGCAACAGGGCGAGTGGGAAAAAAAGAAGTAAAAAAGAAAGCTGGAGGGAGGAAGCCGATGGGGCACTGGCTGGCAGGCAAACAAGGAGCGCGGCAGGGGCGGCCGGGAGCCCGGGACACGCGGCCCCTGCCAGGGCCTTCTGGGCTGCGGGCATGTACGTGCGGTCAGCAACGTGCGCGCTGCTGCCAGCGGGGCCGGCACACCTGCGGCTGTGCCCGGGCCAGCCTGCGCTGGCAGCCGCCCTGCCCTCAGCCTCCCGGCACAGCCCCGGCACAGGCGGGCAGCAGAGCGCCTGGTGGGTGACGGGCTGCTTGTCCCCGGCCAGCCCCAAGGACAGCGCGTGCCACCGGCCACATCCCCAGCCGCTGCCACCCAGGTGCTCACAAGTTTCCAAGCGGGCAGGTGTGTGGATCAATCTCACCAGCCGGCTTGCCAGTTTTGACCTAGGAGGGAGAAACTGTGACCTCCGCTGTCCCAAGGCTACATGCCTCCTCCCGCTGGCCCGTGTGCGATGCCGTGCCGGGGATCACGCTGCTGCTGCTTCTCCCTTCTGCCTGTGTCAGCAGTTTCAGAGCGGTTCCCAGCCTGGCACGGCTCTCACAGAGCACCAAAGTTTCCTCCTTCCCCTCAGCCCCTGCATCCTGGCAACCTCCTGCACCCGTCTTTGGGAGCATCCTGCCCTGCTCCCACTTCTCACCCACCAATTCAGGAGCAAAGGGAAGTCTCACTTTTATCCCCCTACCCAAAAATACCTCCCCAAATCACCCAACATTCATATTCCACACTCACACACAATTTTCCCTATAAAGGGAAGGGAAGGGAAGGGAAGGGAAGGGAAGGGAAGGGAAGGGAAGGGAAGGGAAGGGAAGGGAAGGGAAGGGAAGGGAAGGGAAGGGAAGGGAAGGGAAGGGAAGGGAAGGGAAGGGAAGGGAAGGGAAGGAAGGAAGGGAAGGGAAGGGAAGGGAAGGGAAGGGAAGGGAAGGGAAGGGAAGGAAGGGAAGGGAAGGGACGGGAAGGGGCGGGAAGGGAGGGGAAGGGAAGGGAAGGGAAGGAAGGGAAGGAGGGAAGGGAAGGGAAGGGAAGGGGAGGGAAGGGAGGGGAAAGGAGGGGGAAGGGAGGGGAAGGGAGAGAAAGGGAAGGGAAGGAAGGGAAAGGGAAGGGAAGGGAAGGGAAGGGAAGGGAAGGGAAGGGAAGGGAAGGGAAGGGAAGGGAAGGGAAGGGAAGGGAAGGGAAGGGAAGGGAAGGGAAGGGAAGGGAAGGGAAGGGAAGGGAAGGGAAGGGAAGGGGACTGACACAGTGAAGCATTTCAGAAGACATGGTTTCTTCGTGTGCACCTCTGTGCAGTATGTCACAGGCCATCTGGGAGTTAAGTCTTAGTCTCCTTCTTTTCCTCATCTCCTGAAAATGAATGAGGTTTCCAGATATTTTGGAGACAATTGGTGTGCTGCACCCATGAGTCAGCAACTGTCAGTAATAGTTCCACACACATGGGTGACTGGGATTTCCACTGGGATAGGAAAGTCCCTGGAACATCATACACTGGACAATAGGCGTGTAGTGACTTCATTACTCACAACCACCCTTTGCACGACTAAGAATATACCAACACCACAACCATGGTGTCCCTACCTCCTGGAAAGCACGTAGCACTTCTGCTCTCCATGGAGGTGGCAACAATGTAGTTATGTAGGGATAGAGCCTGCAGCAGCTCCTGTGGGTCACAACTCTGCTGACAGCGCCTGTCAGCTGTGTTCCTCTGCCACTCTCATCTGCATCTGCACGCTTTTGGGATATCCAACCCAAACAACTGCTCCTCAGAGGGGATGTGTTTCAGCAGTTGAGATCCTCTGAGAAAGATATTCATCCTGCAGCAGACAAACCCAAGGGGAAGCGGTGGCATATGGGCTTGTGCCTTTTCAGGGTACTGAGATGCTCCTGGGCAGCAAGTTATCCACCTTGTTGGGTGTCACTTGCAGAGCAGCCCAGTGGGCACTGTCACAAAGCCCTGGCTCTTTGTAGGGGACACACAAAAAGACTGTGGGCAGGGAGAGGCAAATGTCATGGGTAGGCAGGAACACCAGCTTCTGAGCTCACATCAATCATGCTTGTGAATATTTTACTTATTTCTCAGTTACTGTAGAAGGCTACTATCCAGCCACTGGCTATCAGAGAGCAAAAGCATTTAAGACCATTAAGTGTATAAGCAGGCCTAACACATAACAATTGCTGTGAGAAGGCAGAACTTTTCAACTTTGTGTCCTCACTGTGGCCTTCTAGCCCAGCCCCAAGGCTTTGGCTCTGCCCCTGCCTCTCACCCCTGCCATGAAGAATGCCTGACTGCCACCTAACGTCATATACACAGCAGATTTATAATTTATACTTCTAGTCACGGCAAAGTAGGGGGTGCCAAATAATAACCCAGGTTTCTTGAAGCAGGTAATTATGTGTCTATAAATATATATAAATATATAAATAATAGCTGGAAAAAGCTAGATTGGCGATGGGCTGTCACCACATTCCCTTAAATGGAGCCAATGAGGCAGATCTAACCACATCCTTCATTCACTGCATCCTGCAAACTGCCTTTGCAGTGCTCAGTGAGGAAGAGTGAGCCTTTGATCCAGGTAGCCCAAGCAGAGCAGTTAAGATGGATAGATGTGCAAAGAAGTCCAAGCTCCCGGGTCCAAACCAGCTCTGGAGAGCTCTCCAAATATGTGGGCTGCTCATTTCTGTTCTTCTAGTGAAAAGGTATCTTGGCCTGCTGGCCAAGGCATGGCAAGGTCCACCATAAGTGTGTTGGACTTCATTTCAGACCACTGGGCACACTGCTGGGGTGATGTGGCAACGTCTCTGTCACCAGAGAAGCAAGCAGATCACTGGGGAAGAGGAAGAAGAGGGGACAAGAAATAGCAGGTGGGAAGCTGGGATGAGTAGAAAGCAAATATGAAAAGTGTAGGAACTGGTGTGGTCACATAAGGGAAGGAGCAGAAAGAAAACTTAAGGGATAAAGTAAAAGGACAGAAGGGAAGAGGTTGTTCAAAGGGAACTACAGGGGTTGTTTAAACTGAGAACTACCTGGAACAGAGACTACCTCCACAGTTGCCCAACCTCTAGGCCTGAATCCCAAATGAGCAACAAATAAAGAGATGTGTGAATTTAAAATAGATCTTAGAAAGAAGATGAGAGGGTGGGAATTACCAGCATTCAGAGAACTGGTGGAAACATCCAGACCCAGAGAGGCAAATATAGAAAGAAGCAGGAAATGCAAATACATCCAGGTGTCTGCACTGAAATCCCTAACACATGGGGGATAAGCAAAGGAAATGATGAAGCTGAGCTGGCACATGGGGAAACAGCCTGGCCCCACCATGTGCCACCAGTGCTGCTTCAGAGGAGCTTAGCACTGGAGCACTCCATTAGGGAAATGTCACTCTGGAAATAGTCTAGTTGGTAGTGAGATCATTCATTCTTCTCAGCTGGAAACCTGACCCTGTTGCCAAACATTTTCCAGGCTAGAATGTTCATGGAAAACTTTGGCCCTGAGGTCCAAATAGAGATCCTGAGCTTGTCGGTGCCGGTGCTCAGCACCCCAGCAGTCTGCACAGCCATCTCAGAAGTGTCTCTGGCCACGATGCAGCTGGGTGAGTGGCTCAGTTGGGGAATATGAGCACAGCCAGCATGATGTGGCAAGTCACACTCCACACATTGTCACCAGCTCCTAGCTATGTGCTGGCTAAATTTGGGTTGGCATGGAGTACCCATTGCATGATCTTCAAAGAGATTTTACAGAGGCAAAAGCCTGGCAGTAAGTGGCAAGGGTGTAAGAGGGCTCAAATACCTGGTTTGATATTAGGTCCCCTAGCTGCTATTAAAAGGAGTTAATTTCTCCTGGATCTCTGGCAGCAGGAGGAGACATGTTTTTAGAAGCCTTTTCTGGCTCCAAGCATCACATGAATGAGAGTGGGTATGTCGAACTCTTTCACTCATGGCTTTTGTCACAAAGTCATGACTGCCAAACCACCATCCTACATCTGAGGTTTTGGGCAACTTACACCGTACCATGCTAGGGAAGTGAGCCATTGTATTGGCAGGGCACTCCCCCCCGCCCAGCTCTGTGCTACCTGCTGTCCATGTTGCTTCAGCTGCTTTTCCATAAGCAGTTGGCCTCAATCCAAAGAAAACAGCAGCAGTGGTGCCATGTCAGTATAAATGTCTGTGGGAAAGCCAGGCCTGTCGCAGGCAAGCAGTCTTCATGGAGCTCAGGGGGAGGCTGGGCATGCTCCAGGCCCTGTGCCTAATATTTGCTGTGACACCCAGATAATATTTGTATGCAGCTGGCAGGCACTCACCTTGCTTTGGCTGGGGCAGTATTTGAGTGTGTGGTGAAGATGTGAGTTACACCATTTCAGGCACTGCGGAGCATTGCGGGATAGCCAGAGGTGCAGGCTTCTACCCTGCCTCCAGCTGGGGTTGCAGGCAAACTCCTGCAAAGCCCTCATCACCCTCCCTTGCCCTCCCTGCAAAAAGCACTGGCCTGGGGGGACAGGGCAGCCCCAGGAGCCCCCAGCCACTCCAGTCTCAGGCACACCAGGGAGAACCAAGGGACAACACTCCTATGGAGCAGCTGAATTTGGAGAGTCAGATGCACATCATCTGGGACACTGGACTAAACTGAAATGCCAGGTGTCCGGATGGAAGGGTGGCGAGTGTCCCTGCTCCGGCCGGCAGTGAATAACCATTAGCTGAGGCGCCTACAAAGGCTGCTGCCTGCGGGCAGACGTGATTGCAGGCACAGCCTCGGCTCCCGTGCTTGTGGGAACCTGGCGGAAAAACTCCCGGTTTCCCCTGGTCTCGGCTCAGCTGCGCTGGGGGATTTGCATTGGCAGCAGGGTGGCAGGGAAGCTCGCCCGCCCCTTGCCCGTATGCTGCCAGCGCCCCGCCAGCCTTTCGCCTCTGTGAACTTTTTGTCTCTTGTGTGAAAGGGGAGTGTTTATGAAATGAATCGTTTAAACCACTTAAATGCATCTTAATTGGAAGTGGGCAAATGTCACAAGGAACCATACACGGAGCAACACCTTTAGCTTGGAAGCATACCTTTGCCCATGCACTCCTCTCTCACCTACAGACATCCCTCCCTTCCGTCACAGGTCCCTGGGAAGCTCAGCTGGCTAAGTACCTCAATCCACCCTGGCAGCCTGTAGTGTCCCCACAGCTCCACATTGCCCCCAGCTCAGATGCATGTTACAATATGCATGGCTAGGTCAGTGCTTCTCCCATCCTCCCACTGCTCTCCCAGCCCCAGGACCCTGCCCCCTCCCTGCCACCCTTCACTCCTGACCCTGGTGTCACCTATAGCTGCAACAGCTATTCAGCCTATATCCATTACTAAAAGAAGAATCCTCTGTGAAGCAGCAGAAAAGCCCTGGCTGTACAATGTGCGCAGAGTGAAAAGGGAAGGCTGTTAACACCACTTGGAAAGGGGCCTGCATTTGACAACAAACACAGCCAAGTTTCGAGCTCCTTGCTCATTAGTCTATTAACTGTATGAGCAGAGAAAGCCTCTCACCATCCAGCGCCACTCCACTCTCGCGATTCAGCCCATCACCTCAGGAATCCTGTGCCACATCTCCATGGTCTGGTGCTACGTAGGCATCACACCAGCAGCTGGCCACTCGCCTGTGTCTGCACAGAAGAGCCAGCCAGAGACGGCTCCTTGCTGCTGACCTTCTCCAAGGAACCAAGGGTCTGCTTAAGAAATGAAGCCAAAGTCCCAGGTACTGCCAGGATGCCAGCCTGTGGAAGAAGAGAGGATCCTGCAGTAACCCACAGACCTGCACGTCTACTGGATGGACACCCCCAGGGCCATGGCGCTGGCAGAGCCACTGGGAACAGCCCTGTGAGGAAGGTGTTGGGGAGAACCCATTCTCCTGCCAAGCAGCACATGTCCCAGTCACACTCCTGTGCCTGAAGAGCTATCAGTCTAAAGAAGATGTTTCTCCCTGGGGCATATTCGAGCAGAGAGCAAGCAAAATCATTGTTATTTGCCCTGGCACACGAACCCATACACCTCTGCACCCCCAGCGTTTCAGCACCTTTCTGGCAACCCAGCCAGCCAGTCCAGCAGAGAGAGGTTCCCAGTGCATCAGCAGCAGCTGGGGAGCGAGTATCTATCTATCTATCTATCTATCTATCTATCTATCTATCTATCTGTCTGTCTGTCTGTCTGTCCGTCCGTCCGTCCATCCGTCCGTCCATCCATCCATGGAATGGGTTAAACAGCCTGTGCCCCACCCCTGAGGCCAGCCTAGGTTTCCAGGCATGGAAGGGAGAGGCTTACAGCTGGGGATCATTACTGGGCAGCCATAAGGAGGGTGGAGACCTTCCTCCCACACTGATCAGAGGAGCTTTGCAACTGTACGCCCCGGAGCCAAGGGATGAGGTCCAGGGCTTGTTTACCACCTTCTGCGAAACAGGGGAGCTTTGTCCACACCAAGGAGAACATCAGCAGATCCCACCATGAAGTGATGTGTTATGTGCTTTCCCAGAGCAGGGGGACCACTTCATGACCACCCAGTCTGCTTTGGTTGACTTCTCCAAATCAGAATGCCCTGATTTGGCTGGCCTGCCTTGGGTTATTCATATATCTAATATTCTCCTGACCAGGAGGCAAGAGGGGCTATTTTGATCCCTAACCTTTTACTCCTGCTAACAGAGCCCATTGACAGGTCATGGGAACAGATACACCTCTGCTGCCTGAAAATATGGAGCAGCAAAACATCTGATTCAGTCCTGCCCTGTGCAGGACTTGCAGGAATCAAGGGAAATGGACAGGCGGCCTTTCTGACTTGAACACAGCACAAAACCTCCAGATGCTGAGTGCTCTCTATTCAGACTTGAAAAAATTAAGCAAAATCCTAAGGGATGAACTAATAATAGAGAAGGGATGAATAATAGTAGAGGAACTAAGCAGCAGCCATTTTGTCGTGGGGATGGCAAGTTGCCTGGACATTCACAGATGAATGGAAACCCACACGCCAAGGGATGCCGGAAGCACGGTCTTTTCCTTGGAACGATGGGGAGCTTCACATGAAAAATGGATGACTCAGTCTCCTGAGCACCACAGTCAGACAGGGAGGGGAGGAAGCTGTGGTACTCCTCCAAGCTTAGCCCCTGGAAGAAATTTGCCAGATACAAAAATGAGATGTTGTTTGGCTTGTGTGACTGTTTCCCTGCTTCATGCCCTCAAGCAGCAAAGCTGTGCTGGCAGGTAGAAATTAACAGTGTAGACACAATCTACTTGGTTTCCAATGAAAGCCAGGATTGTCTGGAGGGCCAGTCATAACTTCTGAAGGTTGAATGGATGTGTATCTCTTCATCCAGCAGAGCTGAACCAACTGCTGGGGAATTTTCATCTTGGCTAAGCAGGACATCCACAGTACTTTCCAAGATCTAATTTGTACTATCCACTATGATCCTCTTCTCCTCCCTTCCAAGCACAGGGGATTTTGTAATCTCTGCAGGATGGCCTTATCAAATACTCTTGAGCTGCAATATAACATCTTGGAGGAAGTTATACCCCTTGATTTCATTCTGCACATTACACAAGGGTGATTCAGCTAAGGAGTTTGGAGGATTTATTTATTTATTAATAGGTCATGAGATCACTGATGTCAATCTTCTGTGAAATCACTGAGAAGCAGAAAACAGATCATTGGCCTCAGATCCTTGAAAATCATATAAACCTGTGGGGAATGTCTGCTGCAGACCTCACTGCTCTTAACAGATGTTTGTAACACAGTGGCCTCTCTCATCTCAGAGCTGTAATCCAGACAACAGACAGCTCGATCACTGCAAATGTGCCTCCATTACACTAATGTGTGGTGGGTTGGCTTTTCTGTGTCAGTGAGTTTTAGGGTCTAGTTTTTCCATGAAGACTCCATCAGCCTCTGTGGATATGCTCACCCTCTAGCAGAGGCACCCACTGCTTGAGTCAGCTTTTACAGAGCATTTGAGTTTGAAGAAGTGGTTTGCACTCTTCAGCACCAGGCTGAACCAGCACAGAGGGGATTTCAGACAGAAGAGGATTTCCCATGCAGACAATGACAACAAGTCTTTGTGGAAAAGAAGGTAGCTCAGGTCTGCTCTGGACAGCCTTTTGCAGAAGTCTGGCATGGCTCTGAAGGACTCATGTGGGTTCACCTTCACACTGAATCCCTGGAGGATTCTGCAGCTTCACTGTGCTCTCCTCCCGAAGGGCTGCTGTGAGGTCTAGTGGAGACTGAGCCCCCCTTCTCCTGCTGTCATGAAACTTCATTCACAGACTGTTGTTTACTCCACATTTGCAGCTTACTTTCCATTAGTGGTTTAACTTCAGTCACCAGAAAGGGTAGGCCTTCTTCACCTCCTCTCTAGATCTTCACTTGTTCTCTACCGAGCATCAAATGAGAGACCTATTCAAGAAGTCTTCGCATTTGATTCTTGTACACAGAAATGATGTAATAAGCCTTTCTGGTTGATTGCAAATTTAGGAGCCTCCACAGTGCAACTAAACCAATGCATTTCCCATGAAGAAGAGATAGCAGCCTGCTGTCCTCTGTCAGCTCAAGGGCAGCTCTGTCTGAACAGGTTAAGCTTCATTTAGGCTTCCTGGTGCTGTGCCATGTATCAAGGCTATCCACTTTTTGAAACAGGGAATATAGTGTGGTGCCTAGAAAACATGGCAATGTGGGGAGAATCACTGTTATGCTCTTGTCACCTTGCAAAGACTATGTGTGCCTTACCATGTAAGGTGCATGATCTAAAACAGGGCACCTGAGACATCATCTAGCTCTCTCTCTGCCAAGGACAGATATCACTATCCAAGCAGGTCTGGTGAGTATTTGTAGCATCCTGGTTTTGGAAATTTCTCAAGAAGGAGATTGTGTGGTTTGAGTTGGAGCATCTGGTTGGAGGCCTGTCACTAGTGGTATCCCCCAAGGTTCAATACTGGGCTCAGTATTGTTTAACTTATCCTTGCAGGAAGAAGCAGATGCCTCCTCAGCAAGTTCACTGACAACACAAAGCTGGGAGGAGCGGCCGATACCCCAGAGGGCTGTGCAGCCCTTTGGAAGGACCTCAACAGCTTGGAGAGATGGGCAGAGGGGAACTGTCTGAAACTCAGCAAGGGCAAATGCAGGGTCCTGCACCTGGGGAAGAATAACCCCAGGCACCAGTCCAGGCTGAGGAGCAGCTCTTCAGAGAAGGAGCTGGCGGTCCTGGTGGACAACAAACTGTCCATGAGCCAGCAGCGTGTCCTTGTGGCCAAGAAGGACAATGGAATCCTGGGGTGCATTAGGAAGGGCATTGCCAGCAGGTCAGGGGAGGTGATCCTGTCCCTCTACTCAGCCCTGGTGAGGTGCACTTGTCCTGTTCTGGGCTCCTAAGGACAAGAGGAGGTGCCCCTAGATTCAGTGGAGGGTAAAAAAGATGATTAAAGGATTAGAGCATTTTTCTTACAAGGAAAGGTTGGAGGAGCTGGGCCTGCTCTGTCTCAAGAAAAGACAACTGAGAGGGGACCTCTTCAATGCCTGTAAGTATCTGAAGGGAGGGTGCCAAGAGGATATTTCCAGGCTCTACTCAGTGGTGTTAAGCAATAGGACAAGATGCAACAGGCAGAAATTGATGCACAAGAAGTTCCACCTGAATATGAGGGAGAGCTTCTTTATTGTGTGGATGACCCAGCACTGAAACAGATTACCACAACAGAGAGGTTGTGGAGTCTCCCTCACGAGACATATTGAAGAACTGTCTGGACACAGTCCTGTGCCATGTGCTCTAGGATGACCCTGCAGAAGCAGAGGTGTTGGGCCAGGTGACCCACTGTGGTCCCTTTAAACCTGACCCATTCTGCGATTCTGTGACTTTGCAGTCTCTGGAAAGCACTCTGTCTTAAGAGAGCAGGAGCCCTTAAGGAGCTGAAAAGTTTTTCTGGATGTCTAACCTCCTGAAGATGGAGAACAACTTTTATCTGGTTTCTTTTTTAGACATTTTTTACAAACCTGAAGGTTGTCACGTTTTCCCTTCCCTCCTCTCATAAGCAGACTAAACAAATTAAGTTCTTTGAAACTTCATTCATAGATCATGGTTACTCGGCTGCTGATCATCTTTCATGGACTCTGACACGTGTAAGCTTTTTTTGAACTATATCGCCTAAACTGAAAATATCCAGAAAGTATGAGGTTTTCCTAGTACTTCAAAAAATGGAATGATTGCAGCATGTCTGATGCTTGTGGCACTTTTGTTTATATAGCTTAGCAGCAACCTTTTCTCTTCACACCTGTGTGTCATCAAGTCACTGATGTAATTACTGAAGTAATGACACCCATCACCTCAATGATATCCATGTCCTTTTCTAAAGGCTTTGTTGCCCCCTTGTATATGCTCACAGCAAACTATCCTACTGTGTGTGGCTTGCATTTGCCCTTATGAATTGCATCCTGTTTATATCCATTTCACCAGTGTCACACCCTGCCTGAACTCCCATCCTGAGCTCCAAAGTGCCTGCAACCACCACACAGCAAATCAATGTCAGCAAAAAACTCAACATGAGCCAGCGCTGTGTGCTCACAGCCCAGAAGGCCAATGGAATCCTGGGCTGCATCAAAAGCAGAGTGGCCAGTAGGGCAAGGGCAGGGATTCTGCCCCGCTGCTCTGCACTGTGAGACCCCACCTGCAGTGCTGCATCCCTGGGGTCCCCAGCACAAGGAAGGACATGGACCCATTGGAGCAAGTCCAGATGTGAGCCATAAAGTTGGTAAGAGGACCAGAGCACTTCCCAACAAAGACAGGCAGAGGAACTTGGGGTTGTTCAGCTTGGTGAAGAGAAGTCTGCATGGAGACCTTATAGGAGAATTCCAGTATCTGAAGGGGGCCTACAGGAAAGCTGAGCAGGGACTCTTCATCAGGAACTATAGTGATAGGACAATAAGTAAATGGCTACACACTGAAAGAGAGGAAATTTAGGTTAAGTATTAGGAAGAAAATATTTACTGTGAGGGTGGTGAGACAGTGAAATACAGCCCTGGGAAGCTGTCAATACCCCAACCCTGGCAGTGTTCAAATCCAGGTTGGGTTAGTCCTTGAGCAAGGTGGTCTAGTGGGAGGTGGCCCTGCCCATGGCAGGGGGTGTGGGGAGTAGATGATCTTTATGCCATTTCAACCCCTTAACATTCTATGATTCTGTGGAATGCAATACTCATCTTTGAAACCAACAACCAGGCTGATCATGCAAGTAGCTCTCAGCATTAGAGCCAGGACACACCTTGCTCATCTCCTCCCACCCTGTTGTAAAGGATGTTAGGCTATTGCCAAACCTACGTTGACTCTTACTTCTCACCTTGCTCTCTTGGTCAGTCTTACAAGTAGTGTATCTGTTCCAGGGCTCTTGCTGTTGCTGAAGGCAGCCTGAAAGTTCTGAAGTCCTGTGACTCCATTTCCTTTATTCCTTTAAAAACAGGTACTATCCTTCTGCCTTTATTCCCAAATCATCTGGAACCTTACCCCTTCTTCTTAAGATAATTACTACCACATTTAAAACCACTTCAGCCAGGATTTCTGCAAGGCTAAGTAGTCTGAAAGGAAGGGAGATACATCTGAGGTCAGTGACAAGAGGATGAGGGAACCAGTGACTCTGCCCCATCTGTGGGGCACGTGCCTCCAACCTCTCTGCCTGGTTAAGGGAGCCTGCAGGTGCAAGTCCACCACCTCCTGTGGCACAAGGAGTGTACGTGAGCCTGCAGACAGCATCCTCCAGCATCTGGCCTGTTTACATAGCAGAGAGCTTTTGTTAACATCAGGAGGTTAGCCAGTGAAGGGAAATTTTACAATTACACCACACAGCTCTGTTGACTCAAAAGGAAGAGTTAACTTCAAAGTTCCACGTAGCCAGGCTCACGTAGTCCAGCCAGCTGCACAATGAGACATTTCAGCGGAAGGCTGGGAGTCTGCTGGATGGACGCAAGAGATTCACACGGGGCAGATAGCAGCTCTCGCTAGGCAGCTGGCAAACGGGCAGCTCCCAGGAGCCAGAGAGCACCCTGGGAAAGGGGCAGGCAGAGCAGGGAACAAAGGCTGCCGAGTGGCTGCGGGGGTGATGCTGATCAGCATCCTCTCCATCAGGCTGGAGCTGGCAGCTGCCTCTGGGCACCCTGGATGAGTGGGCCACTGAGTTCCCAGGCCCCTTGAGGGATTCAACAGCAGTTTCACAAAGCGCAGTTCTGCGCATCAGTGAAGGGGCTGCCCGAGCGTTGCCCCCCTGTCCCAGCCACACTGCTTTTCATTTCTTTTCCTAGACAGGATAGGCCCAAGTCTTTGGGGAACCTTTCTGCCTTTCCCCTTACCTTTAGCCATGAATGAATTTATTCTTTTCCCTGTTCTTGGTCCAGCAGTTTTCCCAGCTGAGCTGTGAGCGAGGTAGGCGGAGGGAAACACTACACCCAGCTCTCACTCACTTCTCCCCTGCCCGCTGCAGAGCTAGGCAGCCCTGCACACGATCAATTACAGGGGACGGAAATGCCCTGTGATCAATATCCGGTGGGGCTGAGTGATGACAGCCCACTAATTATTTCCAGAATTTGTGATTGGGCTTAAAGGGCTGCGTTTGCCTTCGGTGAGTGTGAGAAGGGCAGCAGCCCACGTTTAGGCAGGGAAGAGACAAAGCTGTGCAGAACATTGCTGTGCTGCTGCAGTGATTCAAGCTGAGAGGTGATTTATGAGTCTATAGGACAAAGATAGATGTCCTGTGGGATATCTCACGATAGTGAGTGGTTATAGCTTTGCTGGACATGAGTCCCCACCCATCACACATAGCACCTCGACTTCCAACAGCTGCATGGTCCCTCCCTGCTTTCTCAAATTCTCGGGAGGGAGTAGGTCCTGCCTCCACTCTGACAGCTCTACCAAGCAATCAATTCTGCCTGCTGGTCTTCTTTCCCAACAGGCACCTGCATGCTCCTTCTCTTCTCACCTGCTTGTGTCCCGAAGACGCTTCCCATACATCTTCTCCAGATCTCTTTTTCCACTGTGGTGCTGGGGAGCGTAGACAGAGATCAGCCACTTGCTTTATCCCAGATGTGAACCTGCCTCACTGAATTTCCTGGTCTTCCCCATATCCCTGGTGGCTGGTGCCAGGATTGTTGCTTGGCTGCCTGTTCTGGGAGAAGTACGTCCTTGGAAGGAGCCATCTTTTATAAATTTGTGTCTCAGCAGGACCCAGCAGCACCCCAGGGGCTCTGCTTGCACAAGGAGTATTTGGTCAAAAATCAGCTGCTGCACTCCAGACACAAGGTATGGCTCCACTGGTACACAAGGTATGGCCCCAGGATAATAAAAGGCAAAAAAAACACTTTTATTATTACCTATGTCACCAAGAGATGATCACTCCAGAAGAGAAGCAAGGATGTGTTTGCTGACCTGGCTTGTTGCTTTGAAGCCCCTCAACCAAAAGCAGCCCCAAGAGGGTCTATAGGATGTTGCCCTTGCTAAGAACAGATCTGTTTTCCCCTGGGAGCAACGCACTGCCCAAATTTTCTCCCATGTTCCTTTTAGAGGCTTCTCTCATTTTTGTCTGAAGGTATAGGTCTGGTCTATAAGGTAAGAAAAAAAGCCCTGATCTTTCCATACATCCCCACTCTGGGCCCCTGCTATGAAGCTGCTCTGAAGGGAGGCTAGTGGCAAAGTCCTGTAGAGACAAACTGGAGAGAGCTATGGAAATGGAAGCCAGCAAGAGGGTGGGACGCCTGGAGGGCTGCAAAGAAACTTTTAAGTAATTGTTTCAGAGAAAGAAGAGATTGGGCTGTGGAATGGAAATTAATGATCTGTCTGCAGTGCATATTCAGGACAGGCAGGAAGCCTTGGGACACTCTTGGAGCAGGGCGGCCAGCTCCTGCAAGAACAACATCCTATGTAATACCCTCGTGTCCTTGCTACACACAGAACTTTGGCAGCGTATGTATTTTGGGATGAGCCTCGCTGCCTGATTTCCAGATAAAGATTTTACAGAGATTACTTGTTCCAAATTTGAAACCACTGCAGATGTAACATGTTTCCAAACTTCAGGTGGCCACTTTTTCCTAGCTGCTGCAGGTAGGGCTGGGACATCCTTTAGCAGAGATCATCAGAGCAGAAAACCTTCCCTGCACAGCCTGCTAAACACTGAGTTTAGCAATCTTCTGCAGACCCTGCCTGCCACAACTATGCAAGGAGGATGCTTGTAAAGTGCCTGGGATGAAATCACAGTCTGGGAGATCTCCTATTCCTCCTTGCCGCCTCAGAGTCAAGCTCAGTGCCCTGCTCAGCTCCACTTTCTAAGTGCTGCTGTGTTTGTTGTGAACTCTCCATCCTGAGATCAGGGCTTGAGACAGATACAGTAAACAGGTTTCATGTAGTAACCAAGATAAAGGGGGATGTCTGCTGATGCCAGGCCAAGCCCTGCCCAGGATCATGCCAACACACACATTTGGGAGAGCAAGCATGTATTAGGAGTGTGAATTAATTACCCAGGCTCATTTATCACCATCTCTCATTTATCCCTGCCTCTCAGGGAGGCTCACTTCCTGTCTCAGTGCCAGGCTGCACATACAGGAGCAGGGCTCTGGCTAAGGCTGGCCTAGGAATCCCAGGCACCGTGCTCCCATCTCCACACCCTACTGCTGCCTCCTGAGCCTGGCAGGCAGGGCAGAGCTGTGGGGCAAGGCAGGCAGGAAGGTGGCAGCAGCCCACTTTTGCCTTTCACCTTGGGCCTTGCTCCTAACTGGTGCCAGCTCCTTGCAGGTGACCATCTGGGATGCAATTCATTTGCTAAGCAGGCCAAGCAGAACTGGGGGATGCTGCAGTGCTGGGGCAGCGCTGCATAGCTTCCAGAAGAGGGATGGTATTTGTGCAGGGCCTGGGTGATAGTGTGGTCTTGGCAGCTGATGTGGGGGAGAGGACCCAGATCAGCCCTTCTCAGATAAAGAGAAAAGCAAGGAGAGACCCCAAAGACCAAGGTGTGGCATTACATGTCAGGCATTGGGAAAGGCCTGCAGTTGCATCCTGAAGCACCGGGATGCATGGTAACAGGGACATGTTTGCTCTGCTCTGACTGCCAGGGTCACACTGAGGGAAGGTTTCTCCTTCCAGAGTCTTTAGTCCCATTTCAGTACATCCCTGAGCTCACAGCAGAACTGGCTGCCCAAACTAACAGGACTATGCTCCTCCAAAAATGGAGGTGGTGAGGGGTGAGAGAAACCAGACCTACTGCACTGCAGGGTTCCTCCCCCAGGCAGCCCCATCTCCTGGACCCTCCCTTGGCTCCTGATGGGCTGCATCTCCTATCACCCCACAGTCTCCTCCTCCACCATTGGCCACCAAGAGCTGTGTCTATTGGTGTTGTTTGCATCAGCCAGTCTAAGGCTGATCCGGCCAGGGATGTTACTGAGGAGCTGGCAACAAAGAAAACTCTGTACCACTTCCCAAAGAGTCCCCATATGCTTCAAGAGCAAAATCCCTTAGGCTTGTAAGGAAGATGCAGACATGCTTGTAAGCTTGTTCAGCAGACAGCACCCTGTGTTCACCCTCCTGGCACCCCACCAAGAGGCAAGGTCACTACTAAAACAAGGAGAATGTAGTATGTCCCCAGTGTCTAAAGAGCCCCACAGCTTTCTGAAAGCCCTCCTTCTCTGCATGCCCTACAAACTTCTGCAAGCACAAGCCACCCTGGGACTGCAGCTTGCAGAAGAGGTCTCAGATCTTAAGGAGAACTTGGACAGTGTCAAAATCTGGGAGACAAAAGACTAGGCTTGGATGTAAAATAATCCAAGGAAGAGAGAAAGGAAGAGAGAAGAGAGGAAGAGAGAAAATTTGCAACCAGCTCAGAGAAGGAAAGTTGTGGGAGAACAGGGAGTGTGCTCCAAGGGATGTCATGGTGCAAGGTGTGCGCAGACACAGCAATTCCTGTATCCAGTGACCTCTTGGAGAGCAGCAGCAGGAAAGAGATTCAAACACGAGTCAGGTGGCCCTCATGTACCAAAGGCTTCTGCAAGAGGAACCAGCAGCATCTCCTAGGAGAAGCCCAGCTCAGCTCAGATGAACAGAAATGGGGGAGCTCTTTGACACACTGGCTGATAAAATATAACAGCAGCCCAGGTACTCAACTTGAGAACATGTTCTAAAACACCCTGCCCACCACGTGTCCCTTGCCCTCCATTGACATCTGTACATTGTGCTGTACACAGCACAGCCACTGCAGGCAGCCCTGATGGTTTGCAGTACAAGGCACAGAGACAAGCACAGGGACTGCAGCAAGCTGGTGAGCTGCCCAGTGCAAAAAATCCGTGTAAGAATTTACTGCAAAACTCTTGACTCCTTCGGCATCTCCCCCAAACACAAAGCAGGGTACTGATGGGGAGGATGACTCTAGGGCTCATAAGATGTTTGTCCCAGAAAGCATATATGCTGTCCTTGCAAATGGCATAGCATGCTGCAAAGGACTCTCTATCATTCCTGAAGGATGAACCCAATCTAGCATTAAATCCAGTTGGCTTGATTGCCAAGAGCAGCAAAGCTCTGGTCTCATGGACTTCAATATGAGTCATTTACTCCCAGCATGGAGCCTGGACGATGTCCTTGTGGTGACTTACTATTGGCATCGCTAGCTCAGAGGTGTCTATATATGTTCTATACCTGCCCAGCTGCTGTCCTTTCCTAAAGTCATCTCTCACACAAACAGTACTTGGGCTCTTCCACCAATGCTGCCCTGCATTGCTCAGACAGTTCCTGCCCTGTGCTGCCTCCCCCTGCCTTGACTGGCAGGCAGCATGGCTGGTGCTGTGGGTGCCTCAGTTCTCCCCTCTGTGCTGCTGCAGCTAGTCATAGAATCAGGGGATCATAGTCTGTCGAAACATTGATGATGGCAGAAATCCTCATAATGCAGCATGTACAAGCACTGATGCTGGTTGTTACCCTCAGTTCCAGGCCTACAACACCTCTCCTTTCTTGTTCCCAGAATTTTGTTTTCACTGCCAGGACAGACTACGACAAGTTTTCGTTATTTAAAGAAACTCATTCCCAGTCAGTACAAGGTTTCCTTGGCGATCCCAGTTGAACGTGCTGATGGGCATTTCACACAATCAAAATACAGTGTATTTGTGGCCAGCCCCAAGTCCAGAGCAGGATGAGCAAAGAGCTGTTCTCCATGCTCTCTGGTGGTTGCACTCTCCTTGGTTGCTGGGAAATAATAATCCATTGGAAAAGCAAAAGAATAAGTACCCCTGTGTGCCCTCTGTGAACAAACCAATCCCAAAGATCCCAGCCAGACTAGAGTGCAGAACACCAGGGGGACCCTCACAGGTCTACCTGCTGGGAGAGAAGCAGCACAAGAGATCTGAGCCATGCCCTGGCTCCCAGAAACCTTCTTCTTCCCTGCCTGCTTCTCAATACTTCTACCACTTCTGCAGCTCCCTTTCTCCCAGCTCCCTTACTCACTGCCTCTGCCAGGTCAGCTCACAGCTGTGCCCACTGTGGGATTCAGTAATTTCCTGGCATTCAGCACTGTGCAGGGTGACCAGGAGGACATGTATATGAGCAATCATAGGAGAGTGGGAAATCTAATACCACAACCAACAGCACACAGGGAAGGGAAGGTGCGGGAAGGTGCGGGAAGAGAAGGGAAGGGAAGGGAAGGGAAGGGAAGGGAAGGGAAGGGAAGGGAAGGGAAGGGAAGGGAAGAGAAGAGAAGAGAAGAGAAGAGAAGAGAAGAGAAGAGAAGAGAAGAGAAGAGAAGAGAAGAGAAGAGAAGAGAAGAGAAGAGAAGAGAAGAGAAGAGAAGAGAAGAGAAGAGAAGAGAAGAGAAGAGAAGAGAAGAGAAGAGAAGAGAAGAGAAGAGAAGAGAAGAGAAGAGAAGAGAAGAGAAGAGAAGAGAAGAGAAGAGAAGAGAAGAGAAGAGAAGAGAAGAGAAGAGAAGAGAAGAGAAGAGAAGAGAAGAGAAGAGAAGAGAAGAGAAGAGAAGAGAGAAAAAAGAAAAAAGAAAAAAAAACACCATAAACCACAGATGGCTCAATACTTTCCATGTGGTGCCGTTAAGGAGGAAATCGCCTCCATTTGCTACGTGCAGAGCCGGGTGTCTGCACGGCGGCCGGGAAGAGAAGGGAGCCTGTTTCCCAGGTGGGGAGGAGGGGCTGCCGGAGGAGCTGCGGCCGGGAGGAAGGTGCTTCCCACACCCATGCGGGACGGGGCTGTGCTGCAGGGGCACCTTCCTAGGGACGCCGGGCTGGGGCTCCTGGGGGCCCCCACTGCCCAAGGCGGGGTGCGGCCGCCCCGCTGCAGCGCTGTTCCGCTCGGGAAGGCCGCCCGGGGTTCCCGCGCCCGCTCACACTCCCAGTGACAAGGCCTGCGGAACACCGGCGCCTTATGCAGCATCCAGGCTTGCTGCTTGAGCTCCTTCTCTGACCTCCCTCCCCGTGTGGTACCGTGCGCGTTTCCCAACGCTCAAAACAGGGGCCAGGGGAGGTGAGGACGCATTTCCCAACCCCGCTGCGTCCCTCTGAACAGTGTGGTGGGTGGGACGAAGGCTACAATATCCCCCCCCCCACTCCCCGCTCCCTTCTCGTGACTGGCCCTCTGGCCTCTGCACCCACCAGGGTGCTGCCAGCCTGCCACAGCAACCGCCTGTTGCTGTGCCCGTCCCCTCCCTGGGCCTCCTGCCCAGCCAAGCCGTCTCTGGAAGCTGCTGTCCCCATCCTTCATTCCACCAGGCAGCCATTTCTGCTGGGGCAGGAGAGCGAGAAGGATGCTCCTGCCCAAGGTCCCTATCTGAGGCACACCCAGATTGCTTCTTGCGTGATGATGGCAGAGGATGCTGCACCTGAGGGCAACTGAAGTCCCCCTGGAATTTTGAGGGCTTATTCTGTGAGGTGCTGAGCACCTCAGAGGATGGGAGGCTCCTTCTCCCCAGCCACTCCTTCCTCACTTCCACCATCACCCACCAACACAGCAGCTCCCCCTTCTCCATCCACAAACTTGTTTCTGGACTGGTGCCCCAAGGTCCATGCTCCTCACCCTGTCCCACAGCACAGCTAGACATGCTGCAAAAGCCACCCCTCCTTGCTCACCCCAGCACCAGAGTGGGGCACACTCTTTGTGCCAGCCTCACTCGGGGCAGGGAGAGCACCACAGGTGGCACCCCATTACCTCATGCACTTGGATCTGGAGGCAAAGTCCCTGATGAGATCTGCCACAATCACACCTATGCTTTGCAAGCCAGAGAAAGTCCAAGGTGTGCAAGATGAGCAAGGGTATGTTGAGGGCAGGGGCTCAGCCTGGGGACCAGGCACAAGAAGCCCTTCCCCCTCTGCCCTGGGCATCTCAGTGGGCAAACAGGTGTTTGCTGTGGCCTCACTGCTCTCACGTCCAAGCCGCTGTCCACCACAGCCCACAGAGCACATGGGCTTGACATCAGGAGACTCACATCCAAAGCGTTTCTCCAGCTGTGAAAAGGGACTGCCAGAAAGGCTGGGGAAATACCTTCTGCTGCCTGCAGCAAACACCTCAGCTGTGAACTGTAAAGTCAGCCTGGTTCCGCTCCAAGCTGCCTAAACACCAGCCCAGACCCCCTGAGTGCCTTCCCCATCATATCTGCAGGATCACAGCTGCTAAGAAAGTTAAATTTCCCTCCCATCCCCTCTCTGGGAAACCACTACTCTGTCCCAGTTTGACCCATGTCACTGGGGCCTTGCCTAATCTCATTTGCACAGGTGGGGAACCCTTAAAATCCACAGATCTGCATCCATGCCAGGCAAAGCACAATCAGCCTTTAGGTCATTGGTGTTTCCTGGTAAAAGACAGGATTAACAGGGCCAAGTAACAGGAAATCCAAATGGCCCATTCTAGAAACTGCTATGAAAAAGGTTATGGAGGGGAAGACAATATTTTGATGGCTGTGGAGTCTTTCAAATTCATCAACCATAAAATACAGGGAAGCAAGACAGTGTGTAGCACAACCCATACCATTTTGGCTGGTCCATCACTTTTCCCACTGCTCATCCTCAGAAGACCCCATGTGATCAGTGCCAAGACCCATTATAGATTTTTGTGAAGCACACTGGGGTTCAGATCATTTGGCAAAACCTTCAAGCCTTCTGTGATTTGCAGAGGAAAGCTTCAGACTGACACACATGAATTTCCAGCACACCACTGGAGAGAAGACGATGCCACTGGAGTTCTCAAAAATGTAACTCAGTTCACCTCCTGATCCACAAAACCTTCTGGCAATTATGGTGTCTGTAGGATACCACAGGAATCAGGATCCTGGGCAGTCCACCCCGAGGCCCTCCCCAACCTTTTGCAAAGAGCAGAACTTACCTCCAAACACCTCCTGACATGTGGAACTCCCCCCATTGGGATGTCTCATGGTTCCCCTGCAAACTGTCACAGCTGGAGACTTCCTGAGCTCCTTCTCCAATGAGGAAGGCTGTCAGATTGTGAGGCAATGTGTCCTAGCTCTGCAGCTGCCAGCCAGCTCCTGCTGGAGGGGCTGTCCAGCTCTGTATTCACCACACTGCTTTATCAAATGTATACTGTGGTCAAGGGCTGATGGTGCTCTTTTGATTGAGAAAGGTCCAGTCCATCTGCCTGCAGGATGGGTGACCCCTCACCACATGCAGAGCTTGAAAGCAGCCCCAGTGTAACTGGGTGCAAAGCCATGAGACAATGGCTTGATTTTTTTCTTGGAAATCAACTTGGTGCCCATAGGAGTTAGCAGTCCCCCAGCAAAGCACAGTGACTTCCAACAGGGACCCCAGTTCATGTTCCCGGAAGGTGTAGGGAAGTGACATCTTCTGCTTGCTGGTGGAGAAGGTGCAGTGGGGATGATGCCACATCATGCTGCCATGGGGAGAACACCCACTTCTACTAGGCAGCTCTCCTTGTGTTGGTTTATTAATTTATTTTTCATTTTCTCTCCCTCCCCTTCTTCCTCCTCCTTCTTTCGCCCTAATCCATGAACAAGACTCTCAGAGCTAGAAGAGAGGAGAAAAGCAGCACAGCTGCAGATTGGATCAGTGGCGTGCTGGCAGGCAGGCACACACAGCTGGGAGAGGGGAGCACGCTCTCACACACACAAAGCAGCACCAAATGGAGTGCGTGGAAGAAGGCCAACAGAGTGACTCACATCCCTGGCCTCCATCAGCTTCAAACCCAGCAACACCAGTAGATGACCAAGGCTGGCAGGAGATGCTCCAATGCTGGACCCATGCTGAGCACCCACAAGCCACCCAAGCAAAGGATGGGCAAGCTCTCCTGTCCTTGGAGGCTGCTCATCACATCTTGGTGGCAGCCAGATGCCAAGCACCACATTATCTTCTGTGGATCCAAGTCTAAATATTTATTTCCTTGTCCAGACCCTGACACGTCCCTCCTTTCTTCTTCATTTGTCAAAAGTGTCCATATCACCAGTGGTAAGAAATACTTAAACGTATCACAGACTCAGCAGATGGGCAGAAACAAAAGTGAGGTTTGCACCTTGTTGAGCACCCAGAAGACATGGAGAGCCCTTCCCATGGCAGAGGTGGAGAGTAAGAAGGTTGTTGAGAAAATTGCAGCTGCACCATGAGTTCCTGCTCTCCATCTCTTGGGTTATTCTCTCCCCTCCCCAAACACCCCAATGACACAGCAGGGCCTGGGATGACTGCCAGATTCTCCTTCTCAGAGGCTATTTAGTCTCCCAGAGAGGAAAAAGAATGCTCATGGGAAACTGTCCGCAGAGCAAAACCAGCACCTCTGAGGACACACAGCACCTTTGCAAAGGGCTTTCCAGTCCTGCCTACACCCACTGCAGCAGCACCACAGCAGGGTCAGCTTCTTTCCTTCCTTGTATTCTGTGACATCAGTGGCCTGTGCCAGGGAACAGCAGTGGTGCAGGAGAAAGAGGAGGGAAAAGGGCCCTGAGCTGAGGCAGCACCTCCACCCACCTCTCAGTGCACAGCAGCTAAACAAGGACTTAAAGCTTCTACCATCCTCTGCAACACCTCCACTGCAGTGCAGCCCTCTGCCATTTGCTATGGCCCAGCTGTACATCCTGGTGCTGGTCTCCTTGCAGTCCTTGGCAGCATTGCTTCTGTTTGGGACGCTGACTCCCCAGCTTGACAGAACACAGACACACCACAGAGCACCATTTCATCATGATGCAGAAAAATGGGAGAGGATACTGTACAGCCCTGAGTGGTCATACAGCCTTGTCGAGCTCTGCCTGCCCCTGGAGCCCCCATCTTCAGCCATTTCCTCTTGCACATCTGCACTTCCCAGCACATGTTGGTCTATGATGCCTGGTTCTGCTCTTCCCCCCCCCCTCCTCGTTCTGGGGTAAGGATCACACAGCCTCCTGCCAATGCAGGATGTGTTGCAGGATACACCACCATTCAGAGCTGCCATGAGGTGTAAGTTTGAGGTAGCTGGAAAGCACTGGTATAAGCTGACCAACTCTACTGTGCCTAAGAAATCATACTATCTCCAAGTGCCAGCTCCAAACGAGAGCATACCACTCACAGGTTAAAGATGGGGCACTGTCATTCTGGCTTGGAGGAGAAGGAAAGTGAACGCACAAAAGGATGAAAGTTTTGGTTTCCTTCACTCCGAACAAATACTATCACCATTCCAGCAGATCTGTGAAAGCAATGACACTAGGGACAGGCATTGCCAGTAAGCCTGCTCCTTCCCAGAGCTGTGGACCTGCAGTCACTCTTCCCATGCCAAGTGCTGTTATTCAGCTGGTTTTAAGTAGGCCATGCTAAAATGTTTGGGTTGAACTTCATCTTGCTGGTTAGCTGCCTAATGCTGAACTATCTAAGCAAATATAGTTATAAAATATATAATTTCAGCCAAAATGATTAATCTACTTCCAAGAACATTGTAAGGGGAAATGCTTTGGTTTCTTTTTCTTTTGTTATAGAGAAATCTGATGACCTTTCCTTTGAAGAGCTCTTCAAGCTGCATGTTTTTGGCATGCAGACTTGAAGTTTGGCAAAAGGAGAAGCAGGGAAGGCCTTTGGTTTAGTCCAGATGCACCCTTTGCTGCCACCAAACTTAGCCAAGTCTTTGAAATATTCTGTTTCACATGTGCTCCCTTAAGGCAGTCTTATAGAGCTTACCAGCAGAATTCCCTGAAACTCTTTCCCTTTCAGGATGCACTCCAGCCAGGGGCTGAGCAGGATGTCCAGATAAGCAAAGCTGTGGATCACTGCAATCCAAATCACAAGTCCAGTCCATCCTTGAGACTAGGCAGCAGCTCCTGCCACCTCACACGCCCCATCCTGGCTCAGGCAGAAAGAGCAATGCATGCACAAGCAGGTGGGGAAAAGGGCTGACTGAACCAAGAGAAAAACACAGGAACTGCTGGGAGGAGGGAGGATTTGGGATGGAAATTTGACTGAAGGGAAACTGGACTGAGTCTAGGAGGGAAAATGATGGTGAACCTTAATGAGGACACAGCATGAAGAAATGAAACCAACTGAGAGTGCAGTACAATGATGCAGAGGATCCTGCAAGGCTGAAGCCCTGTATTGAGCTGGAGTATCCCAAGAACCACAAGAAACAAGGAGAGGGGCAGGAGGAGGGGACAGCCAGCTGCTGAGTATTACCAGCAATAAATGAGGCAAACACTCAGTTAAACCAAGAGGTCTTGGACGGCATTGCAGGCAGAGGTGACAGCCAAAGGGTGTGCAGGGAGCATAAGAGCTGATGGGGGTGTCAGGACAAGACTGCATCTGCAAAAAGGTTTCTTTAACACGAGGTATGGAGGGGTAGCTGCATGTGATGGAAATACACTGTGAGTGCTCATGCTGGTTGGGGATGAATCAGTCCCACACCATGATGCCCTGATAGTGGAAATCAACAGAGCCCTTTAACGGTGAGCTGAGAGTCTGCTAGAGGTGTGCACGCTCCCCTCTCAGAAGACAGAAGAGATAATTCAACAGAAAGTAATAGACTGTAAATCAGGACACTGCTCCCAAACAGGGAGGGACACATCCTGCATGCTGTGGTGCAATGTGTCTGAGGCTCAGAATAGCACTATTTGTTTATTTATTTTCATTGTGATGGCTCTGGTTTTGCTTGGAAGCAGCTGCACTGAAGTCTTCGCAGCTCTGAGGTCTCCAGCCTCAGCTGTAGCCCAAAGGAGGGCAGAAGGTTTGGAGACCATCCAAGAAACATTTGAAGCTTCTGAGCCTTGCTTTGCACTAGCATTAGGAGCCCCCTTCACAGTCATACTTCATTAGCTCTAGGAACCAGTGCAAACAGACTTTAGCCTTTCATGGATCCACTGTTCTCCATGGATGAGCAGTCAACACTGCCAGTCTCTGATTTTGCTTTGTTTTTCCCTTAAGGAGGAAAATTTTCCTACCACTTTCTTAAAAATAAAAAAAAAAAAAAATGCAAAAGCAGCACACCTTTAAAAAAAAAAATAAAAAAGGGCAGTGCTTACCCTCATAAAGCAGCAAAGCCTTTTCATTTTCCCCCAGAATCCCAGAACAAATCCAGTCACTTTTTCTTAGGAAGCACATCTTCTCTTCCTGGTCTCATACCTAGGCAAGAGCAGAAAGTCTGTATTCAGGCTGTGTCAGCAGCATGGGGGTGGGTTATCCATCTTCCAGCCAAGGTGCCAGCCAGTGACTCATCCACGTGCACATGAAGCAAAAGAATGGAGAAAGCAGTGGTCCATGTTATTTCAAGCGCATCACTTTGCCAGGAGATGTCTACCTATGTAGATGGGGTCACAGGTCCTGGCAAGCCCAATAGGCAGAGCTGGACCTCAAGCTGTGGGGAAAACTGAGGTGGAGAGTATTTGTGCATGTGAGGGCCATTGGGAAAGGGAGCATCTGTGGGCAGCTCTACCCTGAAAGGCTTTCTGTATGGAGTGGCTAGAGAGTATCTCTTGGAGCTTTCTCTTTGTGTTAGAATATCCTGAGTCAGAAGGGACCCACAAGGATCATTGAGTCTAAATTATAACTAACTACTGAATTTTTTATTCTGCTGTTACAGCAGGTTCTGTATTCTGCAGGGAGCTTTTACTTTTTAACACAAACCTGAAATCCTGAAAGCCTGGCAGTCTAGCAAAATGCCCTCCCTCATCCAGGCCTTCTCCATGAAGAACAAGGGCTGCCTCCTGGTCCCCAATCCTGCCCTGCCAGACACTCCCCTACCATGGAGACTCCCATTCAGCACCATGGTCATGCCACCATATTTTGTTAGCAGGGCACTGTGGCACACAGTGGGATCAGTGGTCCAGCTGGGGTGCTGAGCCTGCAAAAGGACAAGATGGTCATGAGCTACCTGGACTGTAGCTCCCAGGAGACAGAGCAGCATCGATACCAGGTCTGTGTTTTAACGTCTCTCTCTCTAGCGGAAGGCTGGGGAGGCATCCCAACAGGAGTAGTCCTCAGGAGCTGCACAACCTAAGTGGCTTTCACAGGAGCATTTGCCATCAGAAGATTAGATTTGGCTGCTGAAATCCTTCTGCCCTCAACTTCTCCTCCAGGCCAGTTCTTCCACGGTCTGTGGTCTGCTGGCTCCTGCCAGCTGTTTCTCTATCTTTCCACCACAGCACTTTCAGTTTTGGCCAAGCTGAAAGATGAGCCTTTCCAGCATCAAAGCTGGGAATCTGTCGAGGGGAGCTAGATTTTAACAGAGATCTTTTGCCTGACAAGTTGATCTGAGAGCTCCTCCAAGGGGCAATGACACTGCTAACCCACCATTTCTCCCTCCCTGCATATCTGCAGGTGTCTGCAGAGCTGTCAACCTGTGATGCTCAGCATCACCTCAGGCGCCTGCTCCACTTTCTCCAGGAGAGACAGCCAGGACACTTTGCTGAGCTCGAGCAGCTCCCACGCAGTGGGCCAGCACTCAGTGCCAGGGGATGTGTGTGCAGAGCCAGCCGGAGGTAGAATTTGAGCCTGCTTTCTCTGAGACAGTCAGGGCCAAGTCCAGAGGAAAAGGCAAAGAAAGGCTTTGCTGTCAGAGTCAGGGTTTACAACCAACCGTAAATGGCCTCGGTCCCTAAAGTTCCCATGGTGACAGCCCTGCTGGGAACAGAGCTGTCTCCTCTGTCCAGTCCCCACCAGCCCTTCTCAGGTCAGGGGGTGCAGCCGTCTAGCACAGCCTGGGTGAGCTCACCCAGCTCTGGTACCCCTGAGATCAGGAATGAAGTGCAACCCCAGCTCCAGGGGAGCAGCAGCCAGGGCACCTTGCATAGCATCCCTCTAGGAATGACCTGCAAATGCAGCAGCTTTGGGCCTTGATGCTTCTTCTCCAGCTGAGTACAGGGTTTGGTATTCACCTCCTTCCACTCAGTCTCCAACAGGCAAGAGATTGGAGACAGCAGTGGATGGACCATCTCTCCACTGGAACACCTTCCACCAAGGTCAAAAGCAAGCTTTCTGGAGAGAAAGGCTGTTTGCAACACATGGTCTTTGCTATAAGCCTCTCTTCATTCACTAGCCAGTTTTCTTTGTTGATGTCTGGCCAACTTGACTTATAACTCTTCCCAAAACATGATATTCTCTTGCTTGTTATATCAACTTGCTTACTTAATGCATTCAGAAGGACAAGAGGCCCTGCAGTGGCATCAGTATGCAGTGCAGATCTAGGTTTTCTCCCAGAAAAGGCTCTCTTTGACCTACTAGGAGGTCATGTCATTTGGTTCTTCTGTGTCAAAGACTCCTGTGCATTAAAAGAAGACATAGCTTTTTGCCTGCTCTTGCTCTGCCTTCCATGCTGTTAGAGAAAATTCTTGTGGAGATAGATGGATGGACCACATCCCACCATGGGAGCTCCTCTAGATTCCCAGCAAGTGTGTCTGGTCCCATCAGACTATGTCCACTGTGGACACTGCTGCCTGAGCCTATTACCCCTGACTCCCCATAGAGCTGATGGGAAGAAAAAGCATTTTTAGGACTTGATCAGGCTATCCTGTTTGATTCATCTACTTGAGGATGAAACAACTGATGGCCTATAAGTGCTACTGGCTGCTCACAAAGTCCAGGACATCTTGGTGACATTCTGTGTCTCCACTGTACAGCCTGAGATGCAGTCAGACAACTCATGCTGGCCATGGCAGCTGCAGTTAGGATGCACAGATGGTGTCACCCCAGTGAGTGAAAGAGCTGAATTTCCCAAGTCATTTCTCTGTGTGTAATTCCTCTTAAGGCAGAAGGCCTTGCCTTAGCTGGTTATGGCATCACTGTGCAATGAACATGAGTCACTGCTGTAACAGGCTGAATTACGACTCTTTGCTTGCTGAGTTTAAAACAGAGGAAGGCAGCTTAAGCAAATGGAAGAGCCTAAGCATGTGAAAAATGTTCCCTTTTCAAAACTGCCATTAGCCAATTGAAAATCTCTGTATTTGGGTTGCAAGTCTATGCCAAGTCTCTGTCTGAGGCTCAGTTCAAACACTCAGGCTATGTAATCCCTTCCAGTCTGGGCTCATAATGGAAATGCCAACAGACCATTAAGCGCAGCGATATTGCCAGGTTTTGCTATAGTTAAACACACACAGGAAAAGGTATAAATAACCAGGTTAAATTAAGGCAGGGGGCTGTGATTGAAGGGATCTCCAGGAAGGCCTGCAACCTGGTTGTGTCTGACTGGTTCAGGGGGGGTCGACTGGGGACTAGGGATTTGTGCCTGGCTCAGGTGAACCCTGTCAAGCAGATGCTGTGTATTAAAGTGAAGTCAGCTGGCACAACCCCCTGCAGAGCATGATGTTCCAGCCCCCAGGCCTGTGCTCCTGCCCTTGAGGAGCAGCTAATCTTTTTCTTACAGAAAGCCAGGTAAAAATGGGAGCCTTGCTGCCTTCAGAGTCATACTCGACCTTGCTGGGTTTATTTGCCCTGTTGGGGGCCTATGTTTATTGTTTGCCGTCTTGTCCTCATTTCCACAACAACCAGATGAAGTGGCCTGAGGAAATGATGATGCAGGAGCCATGGATAGAAAAAGTTAAATATATAGCAAAGAAAGAATGGCAGAGGAGGCAGAGACTTTCTTCTGGGATGTTGGTTCTTGCAGACCAGTCGGTCCACAGCTGCAGGTCCCTCAAGGGAAGCACCTCTCTGCAGCACATAGGCATTGCAAAGTGGCCAGCAGAGACATGGTGGGTTCTGCTCTCTCCTGTCTGCAGAATCGTTTCCACTTTGGCATCCCATCTGTCTGGTAATGAACCCTCCTTTACTCCCCAGTAAATGCTGGGGAAAGGGGGAACACCCCCCCAAAGACAACACTGGCTGAGGTGTGCCAACAGACAAGTAAATCTAGAAAAAAGGCAGATTCACAAGAGAAATGTTCCCAAGCCAGCCTTCTTCCTTCTGATGATGTGTGTAAGTGACACCACAGGAATGCTGCAGGACTCTCAGGGAAGGCAGCGTAGGCTGCAGGATGCACCAATACCACTGCACAGTCCCATCCCTACTTGGGGCAGCAGTGCCAGGTCCAGAGCTTTTCAGCAGAATTAGCAGCACGTACACATCCCTCATGGTTTTCCTCTTGTGACTCTAACTCAGTTTGAATGAGTTTTCTGGGCCAACTCTTCTAAATTTGTATCAGTATCCAGGGAGCTTTAGTAAATAGCACAGTAAATATTTGGTTTTGATATTTGTCTTTCAAAAAGACAATGAGGCAGCAGCCATGCACAAGGACACAGCCACGCGTGCGACCTCAGGCAATTGCGGAGCTAATCCAAAACCAAAGCTCGCTTTTCTGTCTAAATAATTTCACTGGGATTAATGTGAAAAAGACCCCCTCCACTGAAACTAGATCCATGCATGTTCTAGCAGCATATACACACTATTGTGTATCATTGTATATTTTTCTGACCGGAGTCATCATGCACCAAATCTTGCACTTTCCAAAAAAAGAAAAAGCTTGTTTTCAGCCTGCAAGACCAACTCTGACCTCAGCTTGTGCTTCCCCAGCTGAGCTAATAACACTCCCAACCCCCAAAATATGGAGGCAGCTCAGAATGGAAGTGTTAAAGAGCCGTAATTCCAGAGGATGTGAATGGCTAATTCTGTACATTCAAATGAAACAGAGGGGAAATATACTGAATGGAGCCCATGTATAAGATCATATGAAATGTAAAAAGACTTGTTGTTCAGTGCACACACTGCCTCTTCAATCTAGTTCTGTTTAAATGGCCATTCTTTTCGTTTGGCATCTCCTTGTCCCTCGATGGCTGAATCAAAAGAGGAACGAAATAATGACACAAAGATTTTTAAAAACTCAGCTCCAGCTGCAGCAGGGAGAAGCCTGAAGCGAAACGTGAGAGCATACGGCTCTTTGTTAAGGCTTCCTTGGCTATAGAATATGGTATATGAAACGCCTGGCGGATCCCTTTTGGTCCTATGGAGGGAGAGCTCTTAAGGTGGCTCTCTTGGGTTTGTGGAGGATTGCAGGAAGCCTTCCCTACATTTGCAGGCAGCAAGTGTCCCACCTGCAGAGACCCTAAGGCCCAGATGGTTCCCCTTCCAAACACCCCGAGGGCCCAGGGCACTCTCTCCTCTGACAGTGGGTGGTCCAGCTTTTTTTTTGTCTTTTTCTTCATTGTAGCTGCCACTTTACATTGGGAAACCAAACTCGGCACTTCTTGTTGGGAGATGGTTCCAATTTATACAGATTTCTAAGAAATAAATATGTTTTATTCCATGCCTGTAAGGTATTTTTGCGTGCCCAGCTGGCAGACCCACACATACAACTGCTACAAGGTGTTTGTGGCAGTGGAGAGCAGCTCACAGTCCCCAGTCACAGCCTTTCCTAAACTCTGCATTTGGAAGCTGGTGGAACAGTCAATGCCCTGATGACTACCAGTGTCACCATCCCAGCAGGGCTGGAACCAAGCTGGGACAAGGCTGCCTGTCACCTCCATATCTCCAGCACCCACAGGAAATTTCAGGAGGTCCTTGCACCAGATGCCCCACCATGGCCTCCTTGCAAATGCTGTATATGCCTTTTGGGACAGGGCATCACTCAGAGCATCCACTTCTGGAAAGGAAAAACCACCATTGCCTCAGCTCTCTGGCTGAGGAGAAACCAAGGAGAGAAGGTGTGGTGCAAAGGAGGAGGCTTCTGAAGGTGGGGCCAGCTCTCCCCACCACCACTCAGTCCCTTGGCCAGTGCCATGAACAGCAACACCAAAAAACATCCAGTGAGTGCTGTGGTGACCGACTCCCCACAGCTGAGAAACTTGGAGCCACATTGCTTAATCAAAACAAATGTTCAGTGAACGTCAACGCTAATTCATTTTCCGTGGGCTGAATACTTTTCCTCTCTGAGGCTCTTCCAGCAGCTGTGGCTGATTTCTGCTTATGCCCAGCATGCCTTCCCCAGGACCCCCCACCTTCATGGTCACCACGGTGGTTCTCAGTATGTCCACTCACATACACTGGCCCCTGGCACATGTTGGGAGTGGGCTCTTTCCAGGGGTTCCCTGGGGGAAAACCCAGTGATGCTGGCATGCCCTGAGCTAGCATCAGCACTCAAGGCCCATTATGCAACCTGTGTATCTGGACAGGTACGAAAATCATTCATCAGCATTGAAGGATTCTCTGTATTGTGTTACTTGGGAAGTGGAGTCCTTGTATGTTGTGCCTACTCCACCTCACAGCTGTTGGCACCACAGAGGCAGTATAAGCAGAGAGCCATGCTTCTACAGGCAGCAGGACGCTTCCCTGCTGCAAGGAGCACAGGTCTGCCCTGCTCAGCTCTTTGCCTGGCACAAGGATCCTTTCAAAGCACCAGGGAGAAATCTCCAAAGGCATTTGGTCACGTTACTGCCATGGGCTATCTTTGTTGAATCCCCAAGAGGAGGAGTGCCATGACCACTGCTGCCTGCTGCCAGGGCCATGTCCCAGCCACGTGTGCTGCTGGCAAATCAGGAGATACATCACCTGCCTGTCCCACAGGGGCTGGTAAGGAGGAGCACGTTTCGCCACAGCCACTGAATTCACCTCATAACACTTGCACGCATAGCTGCCAGAAGGCTATCACAGTGCAGGGGAGGACAGCCAGAGTGGCCATGTGATCCCCTCGCTGCTATTCCTGGTGCCCCGTGAGGCTGGAGGACTGTCACACGGAGTGAGAATCACCCGGCTGTAGCGTGCAAGCCAGGTGAGTCCAGCTGTGGTGACAGCAAATTCCTAATTAGTTCATTACATCAGACGGCCAAACACTCAGAGTCACTACCCAAGGATGGCCTACGTGCCCAGCACAGCGTACTACCCTAATGCCTGCTTCCCAAAACAGGACTGGGAGAGCCAGACAAGCTCACCCTGGAAAAGGGACATGCTGTGTGGTGTGCCCAGCAGGCCAACAAGCTCCAGGTCCCGCAAACCACATGGGGAAAACCCAGCAAGACAAAGTGCCAGGCACGCAGCAAATGGCCTGAATGTGTGGCTGTCCTACACAGTAAGGTCTCATCCTGCCCCATGCATGGATGTGGAGGTCCCACAGCCATGGGGACCTGAGCACAGGATGGGGGGGTTGCACACCAGCTCCCCCATCCTGCTTTCCTCCACCTGAGGCTCCAGACAGGCATTATCCCCTTCTTTCCAACCACTTCCTGAGGAAAGAGATCTGGGCATGCATTTGGATGCCCCCCAGGAAAGTGATATCAGGGCAAGCTCCCTGCATGCTGGCTGGCAGGTTTGTAGAGAGATCCTCTCCCCTTGAGACACACTCACACACTGTGTGAGTGCTGGACAGTGGGTCAGAGCCCTGCCACACACCCATTCCCAGCAGCACCACAGAGCAGTGGCACTGCTGCCTCAGAGGTAGCACAGGCAGGTTTGGCAGGGATTTATGTATCTTGGAGTAGCTTTCCCCATGGTGGTAGCTGGAATTGATTCTGAATACTTAGCTGGTTTAATATAAAAACAAAAATCCTTGGATTGACAGCTTGTCCAAGCAAGGCACCGTTTGAGCTCCTGGCTGCCAAGCAGTGAGAACTAATGCTGGTCACAGGGTGGAGGTGAAACTGCAGGCCCAGCTGAGCAGCTGGGCTCTGCTCCATGCTTTGTCTGGAGTTTAGATGCTCTTCTTTCCTTGACCCAGGCTAAAATAGGGTGGCAAGGTGCTGCCTTGTCCTCCCTGGCCTTGAGCCCCATCAAAGCCTGGGATACCAGTGGCTTGGAGGTGCTGCAAAGCGCAAAACTAGGCAGGGACCTCCTGGCCACCACAATGTGGAAGCACCTATGTCACTACAGGCTCTCCTGTCCTCCTCCCACATCCCCTCACAGCCCCAGGGGCACTTCACTCCACCGGACAGAGAGTTCTCCTCTTGCATGCCCTCTGGATGAAAGATTGTGCAGGATCCAGGATGCCGCTGAAGCATAAACCCTTTTAAAGTAACTACCTCCCAGCACACAGCAATCCTACCTAACTGGTTCAGGCAAGGACTGATGAAAAACCCTGTGTCCTGCTGAAACCACTGTGGGATTTAGGTCAGACAAATCATCCAGGCTAGAGCAGGACCAATGTGCCTGAACTGGTGCCCAAACAGTTTCAAAAGCACCACCAGATCTGCATGACACCATTCCTGGGGCAGAGCTGGCCTTGCTGAAGGGGTAAGTGCTGCAGCACCATCCTTGGCCATCCCCTAAGTGGGTACTGCTGAAAAATGGAGCCCAGCAACTGCAAGCACTGTGCTGGCACTTTCTGCAGGGTCCCTGGCCTTGACCACAGGACAGCTCTGCTCTGGCACAGTGGCATGGGGGTGGCACATAGCTAGGTACCCCTAGCAGGAACTGGGTCAGTGTGCTATTTGGAAGAGCCATGTTATACCTTCTCTCCTGGTGAAGCACCTCTCTCAGCCTCAGCCAGAGCTGACCGAGTAGTTCTGCACCTCCAACGCTCCCCAGAAAGAAACCTCACCAATACAGGCAGACAAATCTGCCTCTGAAGGAAATTTTATTTCCCATGTAACAGAATGGGCAGGGTGGATAGGAAAGCAGCGATTGCCCCAGCTCATTATCTCCTGGGAACAGCGAGGGCTGTTTCGTGGTGCACGGCAGGCATGATCCACACCCACCCCGGGGGAGACGGAAGCTGTGGGGCTGTGTGCAGTCATTTCTTCCGCTCAGTCACCCGTCCCACATCTGTGCCAGCGAAGCTATTGTTCTGGTCCCTACAGTGGGAAATCCCAGATCCAGCTGGAAATGACCAACACACATAGTCCCAGGTGAGCCTCCGAGGCCCCAGAAACAAACAAACAATAAAAAGGAGCTTTTTCTCTCCTTATATCAAAGCATCAAACAGACCTCACTTCCTGCCTCTGCCAGCAAATAGCGAATAGGGAGTTACTCAGCTTCTTCTCCTGGCTTTCCCCGCCAAAGGGTATTCTGATGCAAGTGATGGGTCATTGGAGAGCAGGATGCGGGACTGTTTACATGCCCCAGGGAACAAAGAAGCTGCAGAAGAAGATGCCCCGGCACTGCCCTGTGAGGCCGGGCATGGAAAGGGGCAGCAGGGAGCAGGGAGTTTGTTGAACGCACGAGGAGGCTGTGCCCCACAAAGCCCAGCCTGCTCCCAGCACCTCGACCCTGAGACTGCCAACAGGGCACCGAGGGGCTCGTGGAGAGTAGTGCTGGGCCACGCTGGGGCCCGAAGTCCAGCTCGGCAGTCCAGCTCGGGGGCGCGGGGAGCCGGCGGTGCCGGACCCATCTCCCTAAGGACACCTTAATGGCGGTACCCGCAGGCGCCTCCCGCCGCCCGCCCCGCTCGGCTCCCGCCGCTCCTCGCGGGGAAGCAGCTGACTCGGGGCGGCTGCCAGCGCTGCTGGCTGCTGGATCCGGCCGCGGCAACGTGCAGCCCGACATGTAAACCGGGCAGAGGCGGGGGGAGGGTGCCTGGCGCAGGGGTGAGGGGGACGGAGGTGGAGGCCGGAGCACAGCCAGAAAATTCCCCTCCCCTCCGCCCCCCGCTTCTCCATCACCACCTCCCCGCATCCATCTGCCTCCCCTCCTCCTCTTCCATTCATAAAATCCGGGCGGCACTGCCACCTACCGTAGCGTGCGACGGCCGGCCCTCCTCTCCACTCGGCCCGCGGGCAGCCCCCAGCCCAGCCCCCCTGCACCCAGCCGCACCCCCGACCTCTGCTCGCGGGTCCCGGCCCCACCGCCAGCCTCCGTCCCAGCAGCGTCCAGAACGGCAGTCCTGTCCTTGCCCTTAAAGCCAAGTTGGGATCTCTCCGTCCAGCCCCTTACCCCAGCCTCAGGTGTGCCCCAGCTGTATTTGGGGTGGTTTCGTCGCCACCCTCGGGGTGAGCATGGCCAAGAGCTGAGCGGTCAGCCCCACCACCGCCCAACCTGCCAGAAATCAGAAGACAGAGACAGCAGTTTCCTACCTATGGTGTCTGGTTTCCCACCCTTAGGGAAACCCCCAGCTCGTGTTTTCAAGCACCTCCTTAAAACCACAAAGCCCTCTCTCGGCACGGGGGAGACAGGATGTAAAAGCCTGAGACAAGTCATGGGCCTTAGGTTTCAAAAAAAAAAGAGATTAAAGCAGCACATACCCACCAGGAGAACGGTGAGTGAAGCAGTCAGCCATAGTCCCTGCTCAGGAAGAAACCCCCCCCAGGGCCAAGCAACCCCCTCCAGGAAGAGACACTGAGGGCAGCCCCTTTTCCTCATCAATCCCTTTCCAATTCCCCACTGGGGAGGGCCGAGACTCCCACTGCCTTCTCCTTGTAGTATTCTACTCTCCCTCCTCAACACACAATGGGGCAATCCCTGGCTGGGTCTTACTCCACATCCCTTACCAGCCCCCCACAGGAATAAACTCCTGTGCCTTCCCACCTCAGGGGACTCTCCCCAGTCCCGCATGACTTCCTTTTCCTCCTTTCCTCCCTCCCTCCCTTTCCTTCTTTCCTCTCCCGTAACAAAGGATAGTTATCCCTAGTCAGTAAAGATGGCAACCCCACAACCCAGTGGGAAGTGAGCAGCCCTGCAGGGCAGCAGGGGCCAGACCTCCAGGCTCACGGGTGTGTGAGCAGGAGCAGCAGGCTCTCTGGCCAGGTGTCCCCTGGCAGGATTTCAGCTCACACCAGCCTCCCTCTTTGTTCACCACAGTTCCACCCACCAGGACTAAAGCCACGATGGAGTGGGAGAAGGGAAAGGGAGTGAATTTGGACAAGCCAAAAAGAACCTGCTTGCAGGTCAGCGTGTACAATGCCTGTGCAGATGGAAGACCTTGTGCTTGAAGCTGAATGGGGAACACTGAGCATCTCTACAGGGAACAGAGAGAGGGAGGGAGGGAAGTAGGGAGGGAGAGAGGGAAAAAAAAAATCTTTTGAGTGCAGTTTGCAAAATGAGCTGGTGATAAATAGCTGGAGGATAGACAGCGTCTCTGTACGTGAGGCGCAGCACGGAGAACTGCACCTGAGTGAGGCTGGGCCACTGCTCGCTCCACCATCACACGTCACTCACTGATGCATCCTCCCCAGCCTGCTCTCTCTCTGCACCAGCTCCCCCGCCTCCACCAAGAAAATGCAGTGGGAAAAATGGGTTCCCCCCCATGCTCAGTGCAGCCACAAAGCAAAGCTGGGAGAAGCACAACTGAACTTGATTCAAGGTCCAGCAGGTGCCTGCCAAGGGAGATTCAGCACCACGAACCTCCCGATCCCCTTTTCCTGATAGGAACCCACAGTCCCTTGAGCTCAGTGTCTCCCCACGCCCCTGCTCAGCTGCTTTCTTCCCTGAGCAATGGCAGCCGTATTTGCCAACACTTCCTGCTCGCTAGTGCTGCTATCCAAGACCCTTTGTTCCCCTCGTCAGGCAGCCTTCCTTTGCATTCCACAGCCAGGCGCTGAGGCCCAACATAACTCATCTCACCTGGGGTGCTCCAGACTAGAGACCACCAGCTTTCCCCTCCCTCTTCTGTAAGACCAGGCAAAACTCGCACAGCACCTGGAAAACGTATCTCTCTCCCTACGTGGGAAAAGGAAGAGAAGCCATCCTCCCCCTGGAGAGAGGCGCGCTCAGGGGTGTCGGTGACAGCAAGCCCTGCCCCTCATTTGCAGTTCTCGGAGGCGTGCTCCCCAGGCCCGCCGGGATCCCCGGTCCCACGGGCGTCAGCCGGCGGTCCCGCAGCCCGGTTCCGTGGGAAGGCAGCCCGGCACCTGCCTGACACCCTGTGGCAGCCTCCCGCCTTGCAGGGACGGGGAGCGGGGATGGGGATCGAGATGCTGCGTGGGAGGGGGCACACAATGTCTCTTAGGAGAGCAAAGCTGACAGGAGCAAGGAAAAGCCACACACCGGGCACATGCCTGATTCCTGCTACCCACCATGCAGGGATGAAATGCTACATACTTCAATAAAGCAGCACACACGCGTCCCAGCAGTTTCCATAAGTGCCCATGGATTCAGCCCAGCATGTCCAAGAGGAAAAGAATTTCAGTTTACTGCTAGCTGATGCCACAGGCTCATATGAGTGCACAATACCTCTTGCTCTATGGCCGCACATGACATGGGGGCTGCTATAATAATGCCCCAACAGATGGGAGGCTCCTAAGAACATCCATATGGGTTTCAAGCCCTTCAGAGAGTCCTCCCTACTGCACAGCAAGGCCTTTTACCTGCTTCTCCCTGGCTTTGCTCACCTCCTGCCAGAAGGATGAATTTCTGCTTTCCAAGGAGCAAGCATTAGGGTCTCTGCAGGGGCTGGGGTAAAACATCTTTCTTTGCACACCACCAACCCCACAGGGTGTCCACTTGTTGCATCTACATGTGAGGTGTGAGGGTCACAGTGACCATGTGTGGCATGTGTCCCACCCAGGCTGGGATAGGGGACGCACTTGTGCAAGGGTGCCACACCCTGGCAATTCCCTTTGCTCAGCGCTAAGCCTGCAGCATGTCTGAGGTACCAGCAGCAGCTATGGCACTGCAGGACCTCAGCCCAGCGAAACTCCTGCAGCAGCTGTGGGTGGAGCTAGCACTCAGCCTTCTTAGGGAAAGTGGGAAGAATGGATCCATGTGGTGCTCTAGGGGAGTTACTGATTCTTAGCAGTCTCCTCTTTTCTCATCCCTGGAAAAGCTGCCAGTACACTGGGGGCAGGGGGAGGTGAAGGTGTTTTTCTTGAGAGCTAAGCCACCTTGGAGCAGGAAGCCCTTGCTCCAGATGATCTCCTAGGTAACCCAAATGAAGCCCTGCAACTGTGATAGAAAAGCTTGTCTCCATTTAGGAGGGAATACTCTCTATATTGACCTACCTCCCTTCTCAACTTACCAAACCCCAGTAGAGATACCACCCATACTCCTCTCAGGGCTTTGGAGAGAGTCCTCCAAACCCCACCAAGCATGGTTCATGGCTGCTGGCTTGATTCTCCTGCAGGAACTTCAGCCATGCCCAGGGAACTGATGATCCCTGCTCATAGTATTCATTCCCAGCCTCCCCTGGGCATCCATTGTTCCACACGCCTCTGCAGGGAGAAAGGCAGTGTCTCATTCCCTGGCCTTTTCTTGGGGCAGTGAAGCAATCATCTGCTTTCTCTGTTCTGACTTTCTCTGGCTGCTTTTTGGAGAGATTTTGACCTGATACTGTACCCCTGCACATCCCTATGGCTGGAGCCCAGCAGGAATAACTAGAGACATTCAGATGATGCATTGCAGGGGAACCATTTTAATTTAAAGTGACGCTTTGGTCAGCAGGGTACAAACTTCTTTGGGAATATAAGGAGGAGAAGTGAGCTGTGTGAATGATGGTGGTGGGGGGAAGATGTGCCTTGTCAGGGTTAGCGCTGAATTCAGCAGCTTCCAGGAAAACTAGGAAAGTGGGATGTGGCAGGCTGAGCTCACCTCTGAATTCTCAGAGCTCATACCATGGCTTAACAGTGTTTAACAGTGTCCTGAAAGCCTGGTGCAAACTGGGGTGTGCCCTCCCCCAAACTCAAAGTATTTGCTGCTCCCCAAATACCAATCCCTTTCCCAGGAGAGAAGGAGGCTGTGTACTCTGCTTACAGATGTTTAGGGGTTATAGGGACCTCATGTTAACTCTCTAGCTCTGCCAGAAAAGAAATCTAAAAGCTCAGCAGAGCCCTACACCAAGTGGATTAGTGCAGCATAGTGGTGAGCCACCGCAGCTACAGCCATCTCCTGTAGGTGGGAAACACCACAAGGCCTGATGTCCCACTGCAAACTCAGCTGCTGTGTTCTCAGCTCTAGTGGCAGAGGGGAATCCATCACTGCTGGGAATGTTAAGACCAGAAATTTCTTGTGAGCAGAGTAGGGTTTCAGGAGGAATTAGGCAAAGGGATTCTTCCTCACACAGAAGTGAGGAATCCCCTGGAACTGGGAGGCTTGAAAGAGGGCCAGGCCCTGGTGTCCATCCTAAAAGCCTCTCTTAGGCTGGTTTTCCTAGCTAGAACCTAGTCCACCCTGAGCATCTTCCTGCCTTCACAAAAGATGCTCTGAGAAAAGTCCCCACAGCCATATCCCTGGAGGAGTCAGAGGTGGAGCAGCCTCCAGCCTGGCATAGAGGCAGGTGCCATGATGGCGAGAAGCACCACACTCCTGTCTCAGCAAGAATGTATCCCACTACCTTCCCACCTTGGCTAACAGCAGCCTGGCCATGTCAAACCACAATTACATCTCAGGTAACTGCACTGCTGGTTGCTGTGAAGAGCCATATTTACTGATCAGCAATAGCAAGACAGAGGGAGCATGGCAGGAAGATGGGTGGCATAGGATGGAGGTGGGGAAGTTTTGCCACTGGACCTTGGCAATTCCTGGTGAGACAGCGAGGAAAGGGTGGAGAGTGACTACGTGATGCTTCACAGGGAGACTGATCTTATTAATAAAAGCTGCTTCTTCCCAGGGCCTTGATAATCTCTCTTGCTGCAGATTATTTACAGCTGTGGAATTTAATACTCCAATGAACAAAGCTCTCTGAAGCACAGTGAGAGCAAGCAGACTGTTAACCCTTCTGCATGGCACCAGGGGCTTTCGGCTCAGGTTTGATGTATCAATGCAGTTGAGCCACAGGCTGCCACAGCCCAAACAGATCTCAGCACTTATGAGGACAGCATCCAAGCCAGGCTGAGACTTGGTAGAAAGTCAACCAAAAGCCCATTCAAACTCCTGGATCCTCTTAATTAAAAAGGCAGGCCAGTGAATAGTCCTTGGAAGCAGAACTTGGGCAGAGCTGGGGGGGCTGTGTTGCCAGTGAGGTGCTGCTGCATTACACCTCACATTCAGTGCCAAGTGTGTGAAACTGGGTCAGCTAAGACCTGGGAACCTTGCTGCGGGTCTGCAACACCAGTGGGTACACAACTGCAGCACAGCACTCCTGTTGCCTTCCCTGGGACCAGAGGGCCCATGGCTAAAGTATATGCACTAGTATATGCTCTGCAATGCAACCCCTTCTTCAGATTGTCCTGAAATCTGGTGCATCTCAAGAGGAAGGCATAGGAATCATCAGACTTGGCTCATTGCCTGAATGGCCTATTAAATACAGGTGATTTGGAGGGGAAAAGAATAGGGTGGGCTTGAGGCACAGCCTGGCGAAATCAGAGGTGAGAGGAATGTACAGGAAGGACTGGGTATTCAAGTGGGCTTGTCCCACTGCTGCATGGGCCTGGTTTGAGTGTATTCATTGCTGAATAGGATGGGCACAAGACAACAACTAGGGTAAGGGGTGGGCTGACAGATGGAGAAAGAAAGACAAACGCCAGCCTCACTTGTATGTTAAAATCCACTGACCACCCATAACAAAGTGGCAGATTTTAGAGCCATGAATGCAGCCTGAGTTTGGTCTGTACCTCTACTAGCATGCCTGTACTTCAGACATTCCCCAAGGACCACACAAATTGTTGGTCTAGCTCTGCCTAGCATTGTTTAAAGGGTTACAATAGCATCCCTACCATAAACTAGACATGATAAACAGCCCCTATCCACCCCCCCCATCCCCAGTCCATGTAGGAAAAAGCAGAATTCATGTGGGATCTTTTGTCCCCATAGTCAGCAAAAGCTTGGCTGCTGAAGTGCAGGAAACACAGAGCTTGTGCACCAATTCTGGAGTCCCTTGGGGTGGAACTGCCTTTATATCTCAGCAGCACTCAGCCTTTCCACAGCACCAGGGCAGCACAGAATGCCTGCCATAAAAACTCAGCATATGCCTTCTAGGTTATGCAGCCTCTTTGCTCTGAACTTGAACCCCTCTCCCTACAGTTCCTCTCCCTGCCTTGTGATGCCATCTGCTGCTTTTCCCCATCCTTCAACCACCCGCAAAGGAGTAGCTGGAGGTTGTAGAAAGTAGTTTAGCTCAGCCTCAGGTGGGCCAAAACTTACACAGGACAGCCCAGTAATACTGCATTTCCCCATTCTTAAAAGTCTTATGATTTGTTCAACTTCCCACAGACACACAAGTCACTCTGCACTGGCAGTATTTGCCCTTGAGTTTTCCTGCAAGCAAGGCAGGCTGGCAAAGTGGAGACACCAGCAGTGAAGGGAGCACAGGGAGTAGGGAAAAGATGGATTCCACCCCACAGAGCCCGATGGGTGTTTGGAGATCCTCCCCTGAAGGCAGGAGGACAGCATGGCTTCCTACTCCCCCAGGTTCCACTGTGTCTTGGGTTGCAATGCAAGACAAGACATAAACAAAAGCATGTGTTCTATTACCATTTGTTAAAAACAGGTTCTTTATCTCTTTCATTACCCATCCCTCATAATCAGGGTGATATCTTCTGTTAACAGGCCATTGAGTCTCACTGCATGACTGATAAAATTACATCATCCCATTGGGAGATGCTCCATCCAGGGGGAGGAGCCAAGCATCTAAACCCGTGTATCTTTGGAGACTGGGAACACCACAGCAGCCTTTCTCTGCTGAATTCCCAAAAGAGAGAGACTGGACCCATCTACACCACCAGACCTTCAGAGGAGAGCTACACCCTTCTATGGGATCATTACTTCAACAGAACCACATCTGTCACTTCAGGACTGCAGCCACCATTTAATTGGACTGCTACCAACACCTGGACCAACAGGGTGTCAGGTTGTATTCTCACTCTGACAGTGGGTTTGTGGGTTTTTTTGTTTGCTTTCTTTTTATGTACTACTGCATTTTTATTTTAATTTTCCTAGTAAAGAACTGTTATCCCTATTCCCATATCTTTGCCTGAAAGCCCTCTAATTTCAAAATTATAATATTTTGGGGGTGGTGGTTTACATTTTTTCATTTCAGGGGAGGTTTCTGCCTTCCTTAGCAGACACCCGTCTTTTCAAACCAAAACAAATTTTGGCAGCCAGTGTGGGGCACGGGGGCATCAAGAGAAAAAGGATGAAAAAAGGAATAACGTTCTTGAGTAATTTAATTGTTTGTATAGGAACCTCGTTATGTGGCATCATATGGTCTAACTTACCCTGGTTTGGGTAGCACATGTTCATTGCTGTATTTCTCCCATCTGCAGGCCCTTATCTAAACATGGGTCCTATAACTAAGGCTACTGCGGCTGTTATCCAGTTTGCTTTATGGGTTAATAAGGTGAGGAATTCATGGATGTTTAACTTTCTCTGGAAGGCGGGCTCATGGATTCAGAGCTATCACACACTAACTGCATGTTTTTGGTGCTACTTTTATAATGGTACCTACTGTGAGGAAATGACAGCTGGGTAAATTTTCCGCAACCCTTCACCCAGCTCTTTAGGTCTACCCCACCAATATTCAAGGGGTTGAAATCTTCTCTAAATGCTAATTGTCGCTAGAGGACACGAAGTATTGCGAGGGTTCTGAGATAATCACACACAGCCGCTTTTTGTGAGGCGAAGAAAAGCCTTTATTGTGGGGTTTTAGAACCCTTATATAAGCAGTTATGAACAGGTCACCCTGACTGGTAGAAGGAACAACACTTCCTTCATCCCATTGGTGGGACAAGAGAGAAAACACTCTCAGAACATCTGTGTCTTGTTTTGGGAGAGTAATTCCTTATTTATACAAATAATCCTTGAACAAGAAAAGATTCCCAAGACTTTCCCTTGGGAACAGTCAGTCCCTGAAAGCTTGAAATTCTCTCAGGTTCAGAAATCATGTCCACAGCTAATGGGATCATACAGTGGCTGGTGTTGCTGATATGCCTGTTCTATTCAGCATTCAGAGATAAGGAGAGATTGACTTGTATAACCACCCTGATACCTACCCCAGAGACTAGGCATGCTGCCCCAGAACCTGACACAGCCCCACAGCCCACCTCAGAAATGAACCACCCAAAGTGGGTGGGGGTTCTGGTAAAAGAAATACACAAGATGAGCCAGATGCTAAAGGAGTGCATTTCCTCAGCTGTTGGGAAACCTTCCCCCTGCGTCAAAGAAGAAGAGTTTAATGGTGCAGCAGTGGAACCCACAGACTTTACAACCGTCCAGGTTCCAGCTGAACCACAAGGGCAGTCACAGCCAGCAGCTGTTGCCCCTGTGGAAACGAGGAAGTCTAAGATGAAATCAAAAGATAAGAAAGGAGGGCCCTCACAACCTGCAGGGGAGCCAGAAGTTGAGATCATCACTGAGTCCCTAACGTATGAGAGTCTCCATAATCTGCAAAAAGACATTGCGAGGCGGGGGCATGAGCCTTATACAACCTGGTTACTTCGGGTCTGGGACCTTATGGGTACAGGCGTGCAACTGGATGGTGGTGAGGCAAGGAATGTGGGACCCTTGACCCAGGACTCAGGTGTGAATCAGATATTCGTCAGGGAGCAAGGGCCCCTTTCCCTCTGGGAGCGGCTTTTGATGAGTGTAAGAGAGAGGTTTGTCCACAGAGAAAGAATGGAAGAGCACTATCATAGAAGGGAATAGAAAACCATTGAGGAAGAGATCCAACAGCTGAGAGAAGTGGCGATATTAGAGGTCCTTTTTGGGAGGGGTGGACAGCATGATAATGACCCCGACAAAGTCAGGTGCACTGGGCAGATGTTGTGGAGTCTGGCAAATCTAGGGCCACGTGACTACACCACCTATATTGCACTGATTAACGCTGATAACAGCCGAGAGACGGTGGGTTCTGTCACCACCAGGCTTAGACATTTTGACAGTATGGTCCATGGCCCACAGCAGGCTAAGATTTCTGCTGTGATTAAGGAACTCAAAGAGGAGATGAGGGAAATGAGGGAAGAGATGAGGAAGAGCAGTTCCCATATGGCACCAGTGCGGGTCACAAGCCCAAAACTCCAAGCCCAGTGTCCCCCAGCTAGAGAGAGAGGGTACACCCCACAAGCTGAGCTGTGGTTCTTTCTACATGACCATGGGGAAGACATGGGAAAGTGGGATGGGAAACCCACTTCTGCCCTGGCAGCACGAGTGCGTCAACTCAGGCAGGGAACCAGTAACCAGAAAAGCTCCACTAAAGTAAAGGTGGCCTCAACCTCCCATGACCAAACTGCCAGATATTACAGAAAAGAGGATGATCCCCTTGAAGGAACCTCTAGCATGTATGCCCAGGGAGGAGAGGATGACCAGTGCTAGAGGGGCCCTGCCTCTAGCCAGGAAGAGGCACGGGAAAACTGGGTCTTTTGGACAGTGTGGATCCGATGGCCTGGCACATCAGAGCCACAAAAATACGAAGCTTTAGTTGATACTGGTGCACAGTGTACCCTAATGCCATCAGGACATGTGGGGGCAGAACCTGTTTCCATTGCTGGGGTGACAGGGGGATCGCAGCAGTTGACTCTGTTAGAAGCCGAGGTGAGCCTGACTGGGAAAGAGTGGCAGAAACATCCCATTGTGACTGGCCTAGAGGCCCCGTGTATTCTGGGCATGGACTTCCTTCGAAATGGCTATTACAAAGACCCAAAGGGACTCAGGTGGGCTTTTGGAATAGCTGCTGTGGAGGCAGAGGACATTAAGCAATTGAACACCTTGCCTGGACTATCAGAGAACCCATCTGCAGTAGGACTCCTGAAGGTGGAAGAACAGCGAGTACCAATTGCCACCTCGACAGTGCACCGCCAGCAGTATAGGACAAATCGAGATGCTGTGATCCCCATCCACAAGATGATCAGAGAGCTGGAGAGCCAAGGGGTGGTCAGCAAAACCCACTCACCCTTCAACAGCCCCATCTGGCCTGTGCGCAAGTCTGACAGAGAATGGAGATTGACTGTGGACTATCGTGCATTGAATGAAGTGACTCCACCTCTGAGCGCTGCCGTGCCGGACATGCTGGAGCTCCAGTACGAGCTGGAGTCCAAGGCAGCGAAGTGGTACGCCATTATTGACATTGCTAACACGTTTTTCTCCATTTCTCTGGCAGCAGAATGCAGGCCTCAGTTTGCTTTCACCTGAAAGAGCATGCTGTACACCTGGAACTGACTGCCCCAGGGTCACAGCCCCACCATCTGCCACAGACTAATCCAAGCTGCACTGGAAAAGGGTGAAACTCCAGAACATCGGCAATACATCAGTGACATCATTGTGTGGGAGAACACAGCAATGGAAGTATTTGAGAAAAGAAAAAAGATTATCCAGATTCTCCTAGAAGCTGGCTTAGCCATCAAAAAGTGCAAAGTCAAGGGACCAGCCTGAAAGATCCAGTTCCTGGAGGTAAAGTGGCAAGACAGACAGCGTCAGATTCCCACTGACGTCATCAATAAGATCACTACGATGTCTCCACTGACCAGTAAAAAGAAAACACAAACTTTCCTAGGTGCTGTAAGTTTTTGGAGGATGCACATTCCTGAATACAGCCAAATCGTGAGCCGTCTCTACCTGGTCACCTGCAAAAAGAACAATTTCTGTTGAGACCCTAAACAGCAACAAGCCTTTGCCCAGATCAAACAGGAGATCGCCCATGCAGTAGCCCTTGGCCCAGTCAGAACAGGACCAGATGTGAAGAACGTGCTCTACTCTGCAGCTGGGAACAATGGCTTGTCCTGGAGCCTTTGGCAGAAAGTGCCTGGGGAGACTCGAGGCCGACCACTGGGATTCTGGAGCCGAAGCTACAGAGGGTCCGAAGCCAACTACACTCCCACAGAGAAGGAAATCTTAGCTGCCTATGAAGGAGTTCAAGCCGCCTCAGAAGTGATTGGCACAGAAGCACAATTCCTCCTGGCACCCCAACTGCCAGTGCTGGGGTGGATGTTTAAAGGGAAGGTTCCTGCTACCCACCACGCCACCGACGCTACATGGAGCAAGTGGATCGCCCTCATCACGCAGCGCGCCCATATTGGAAACCCAAATCGCCCTGGAATTTTGGAGATAATTACAAACTGGCCAGAAGGTGAAAACTTTGGTCTCACTGATGAAGAGGAGCAGGAACAAGTGACACGGGCTGAAGAAGCTCCACCGTACAACCAACTGCCAGCAGAAGAAACACGCTATGCTCTGTTCACTGATGGTTCCTGTCGCATCATAGGGATGAACCGGAAGTGGAAAGCAGCCGTATGGAGCCCCACACGACAGGTCGCAGAGGCCACGGAAGGAGAAGGTGGATCAAGTCAACTTGCTGAACTCAAGGTCGTTCAGCTGGCCATAGCCATTACAGAAAAAGAGACGTGGCCAAAGCTCTGCCTCAACACTAATTCATGAATAGTAGCCAATGATCTGTGGGGTTGGCTGAAAAGATGGAAAAAGGCCAATTGGCAGTGTAGGTGAAAACCAATTTAGACTGCTAATGAGTGGAAAGACATTACCACTCAGGTAGAGAAGCTACCTGTGAAAGTCCATCATGTAGATGCCCATGTTCCCAAGAGTCAGGCTAATGAAGAGCACCGAAACAATGAGCAAGCAGATGAGGCTGCAAAAATAGAGGTGTCACAAATAGACTTAGATTAGCAACACAAGGGAGAGTTGTTCCTAGCTTGATGGGCCCATGATGCCTCAGGCCATCAGGGTAGAGATGCCACCTATAAGTGGGCACATGGCTGAGGGGTGGGTTTAAACATGGAGAGCATTTCTCAGGTTATTCATGACTGTGAGACATGTGCTGAGATCAAGCAGGCCAAGAGGTTGAAGCCCCTATGGTATGTTGGGCAACAGTCCAAATATAAGGAAGCCTGGCAGACTGACTGCATCACACTGCCTCAAACCTGCCAAGGCAAGCGCTATGTTCTGACCATGGTGAAAGCTACCACTGGATGGTTGGAGACCTACTCTGTGCCTCATGCTACTTCTTGGAACACCATCTTTGGCCTAGAAAAGCAAGTCTTGTGAAGAACATGGCACCCCTAAGAGAATCAAGTCAGACAACAGAACCCATTTCAAGAACAGCCTTATAAACACCTGGACTGTTTATTTAATAAGCAAAGTATCTACAAGCATAAAAAAGAATAATATTAAACAATAAAACCTCTCACTGTTCGAAGACATGGCAAATCCAGAAAAGTTCTTTTCATGTGGTGTAGCTCAGCTTGCTCAGTCTCTTATCAGTCCCTCTGGTGCTGGAAAGTGCCAAGGCCCTGGCCCCGGTGGACCACAGCTGTGAGCTCCTGGGGTTTTCCTGGGTTTTCAGTCCAGAGCAGGTTTGAACAGATACAAGGAAAAAGGAAAAGAAACACAGTCCAGGGATGTTCTCTGCCTCAGCTAGCTAAAAACTAACTAAAAGCGAAGGAGAGCTCTGTCCCGCTGTCTGTCCATGCTGCAGACAACACAGTCCAGAGCAGCATGCAGAGGAGTGAGAACAGTTTCTCAAAACAAACTGCACAGTTCTTCTTCCCCCGCTTCACTCTTGGAAACAGTGCAGAACTTAACATCCAGCATAAACAGAACAGAAAATTTGGGATACAAGCATCATAAAGACACCCCAGGACACAGTTAAACCAGCTATTTACAGATGTTAGCATTATGAAACATGGATTGTAGGCTTCCTGGAGCTGTCTAGAGCCTCTGGAAGAATGTCTGAGAGCCAAGCATCAGTCTCAGGAAACAAGGGCAATGATAACATCTACCATCCTATCATCTCCTGTCCTTACTTTCTACTTCTCCAAGCAAAGAATTTTCTGCTGCCAGTAAACTGGAGCCTTTCCTACCCTTCTCCAGACACTCACAGGGAATCTTGAGCCTTGCTCTGAAAAGGAAAGTGAAAATAAGGAGTAAAGCTCAGGTGGCTGGGCAGCACACAACCATTGTCTTTGCTCCAGTTAAGCACAAATACAAAACCCCAAAAGTTTGTCCTGCAGAAGTAATAGGCCCTCCTGCACTGGAGATGGGTACCAGCTTTCCAAGTCTCCCACGCATGCCAGGTAGATGGTCAGGGCGAAGTGTGAAAAGTCAGGAAAAAACAACACCTGAGAGCCCTCAGCAAGGCTCCCTTAGGGATGGCCTGAAGCACAAGAGTAAAAAACACATTCTGGTCTGTTCAGCTTTTGCCACCCCTGGTGAACCTAGAGTGGTCTGCTGCTGTCAGTGCCTCCAAGGAACTGCTATTGGGCCATCAGAGTGGGCATCACTCACCCACTGGACCTCTCTCTGCCCCATCCCAACATGTGGCGCCTGCTTGAGTGAGCAGGACCAGGCTTGGCAGCACCAGGACATCAGGGAACACCTGCGTTCCCTGAACGCAGTGGATGAAACATACCCTCCAGCAGTACAGGCCACCCCTAACGCTTGACTGCTGTTCTCCCAGTCCACAAAACATTACTCATTTTGGAGCCAAGAAGCAACCACCATGACTTCCAATCACTGCACCATATTGCCCCAGAAATGTGAGGAAGATTCACTTCATCCAGGGTCAGCATCCAGTCTTACAAGCTAAAGCAACAAATCCCTTAATCCCAAGAGATGTATCTAATATGGTAAACCACGTTGGGGTGCCATAGTCACAACTGACAGCCATCAAAGGAAGACATTTTTGTCCATGTCCTGGCCTTGACCCCAGGGAATACTCACCAGCGCCCCTCACACTCCACACCAATAGCCATAGCTATGAAGAGCGGCTCATTTGAGCTAGAGAGCAAGCAGGATATGGGGTACAGCTTTGTATCAAAAGACCTTAGATGTCTTTCACAGGCTCTGCCTTAGGCCATGTTGTATCTTGGGGCTTGTCTGTTTATTTTTAAGAAACTGAATTTGGTTCATGTAGTTCACAGCCTTCAGACACTTGCAAAGCAAGCTCATATTTCCAAGGCCCAAGGGACACCCTGTCTTTGGTGTCTATGCCACAACAAATGGGCACATCACTTCCCAGTCTTCTGGGGAGGGTGTGTGTACTATTCATGCTGAGCACACTCACTGTAGCCAGCATGGAGCTGAGCATCCAGGCACATTTTGATCTCTGTTAAGCAGTGAAGCCCTGGAGCAATGAATTTCATGAGGCATCTTGTGTTCTGGATGAAAGGAAAAATGAAAAAAGGTAATTTTATTTCCTCTGAAATGTTTGATTGAACACTGCCTCTACTGCACTCTCAGAGAGGGTGAATGGATGTGCCTGATGTGTTTTTTACACATCCTTCTTTTTATCCTTCTGTCAGGAGCCCTCATTAATCTTTCTTCTTTCCAGGCTAGACACTCCTGAGCTTTCCAATTCTATTTTCTTGTTAGCGGGTCCATCTGCAACAGGCCTAGGAAAATTTCCATCCTCTATCCCTGACAGGTTCTGAAATAAACTGCCCAGCCTGTTATGCTTACTTGAGGCTACACCACTGCAACAGCATTCAGACTAGATTCAGTGTCATTCCCCACCCCTTTTCTTATGCTATACAACAGGAGAAACTACTCAGAAAATGAGTTGTAGTTGTAGTTGGTGCTAATGCACTCAGAGGAGAGTCCTTTGGGTAAGGACCACACAAGCTTTAACCCTGGGGCTCTGCCCTGGCAGTGGTGCCAACCCCATCCCCCTTCCCTCACTCCCAACTCTTTGTCCCCTTTAGTCCCTCTGCATTTCCCAGTGTCCAGCCCATTGATTTTCCCTGATGGACACTCTTCCCCTGCCCTTGTCTATCTTGAACAGTAGCTGCAGGATATAAACAAGCATCCAGCTTGTTTCCCTGTCCTCCTTGCTCTCCTGGGTCATGTCAATCCTAAACAGCACAGCCACATTCAGATGAGATGCAGAAACGAAAAAAAAAAAAATGACAGCCCTCACTTGTCTCATCAGAAGGGCTCAGCAGGGTCATGACACTGCTTCTGTATGTGGCTGGGTGGAAAATGCTGCTCAGCCTGCAAACCTGAGGCTCAGCATGCCTTTCCCTCAGGGAAGGAGATCTAGCATCTGCCTCCAGATGAAAGACCCTAGCAAGTAGTGACTGCATTCTGAGGGGTTCTTTTGCATAGGGAGAATGGCCCAGCTCAGGGCTTCACAAGAGAGCCAGGCTGTGCCGCCTTGCTGCCGACCTCTGACTCCTGTTTTGCAACCCCCTGCAATCCATGAGTAGCATCCTGCTGCTGGTCGCCCCACGGGAGTCAGAATGCTGCTTTGCAGACCGATCTTCCCAGCGATCTTCCTAGACCCTGACGCCCCTGGTTACTCAGCAACCTTCCGTGGAGACAGGACTCCAACGCAGTCAGGTACTATCCCTGGTTCTCCCCGGGGCTTTTCCCGAGGGAGCAGGTCAGGCTCGGTCCCCCCAGAACCTTCCCGCGGCCGCCGGAGCTGCGCTGCCCTGCTGCGGGCTGGCGGCTGGAGAACGTTCTGACCAAGGGAGATTTTGTGTGCGCCGATTTTGTGCCGTCATTCAGGCTTAGGAGCCCGCCGAGCGCGGAGCACGGGGCAGGCTGCCGGGCACACCATCACGCCCACATTGCCATCTAGCCTCCCTCTCGGGGATGTGCAGCTCACCGCCCGCAGCCCTGCCAGCCAGCGAGGCGTCTCCGGCTGCATCACTCCCAGTTCAGCTGAGGTTTCAGCTCTCTCTCCCTCTTCTCAGCCCCCAAAGTCACCAGCTGCCTTCCCGAGCTCTGGGGTCCATCCACCCTGCTGGCACAGGGCCACGAGACAGGACCGCCTGCCTCCCAGCCTCAGTCCCCAAGCAGATGGAAGACATCAGCTCCCTGCTGCATCCTTCCACGATAATCTGTCTCGCCCACTTCCTTTCAGGGACACCTTTTCTCACAGCCAGTATATCCCCAGTGCTTGCCTGTCTTTTTCCAGACCCCAGTGTCATCACGTCTTTCATGGGCAAGCATCTTCCCAAAGGCCATCTCTCCCTACCCATGCAGGATGCCCTAAAAAAAGACACCTCTACCCCAACTCCCATGTCTGGGAGAATGTCTGGGCACAAAGTCCCCACCATAACCAGCAAATAGGCACCCTCTTGGAAGTTTCAGCTGATGCAAATCCTATATCCAAACACACAGGAATGTACACTAACCCAAAGACTCAGCTGGAACTGAAGCGGGGAACACATTTGTAATGAGGCAAGAAGACCGCAGGACTCTGCCTTTGGCTTCCCCTTCCCTTTGCAGCAGGTGGCAGGTCTCCCAGAAGCTGCACAGGAGATGAGAGAAGTCTTCCTAAGCATGTATCACGTTGGAATTCTTTTTTCATTTATGATATAGAGTCATGTTAATGGCAGAATAATAAAAAGGCACCAGGAGAGAGAATGACTTTCTGGCAACAGTGAGATAGGAAGCATTTTGGGTTTACTTCACCTCTGAGGAAATCATTCCACCTGCCTGTAGCCATCCTTAAAGAAAAGGACCTGCAGGAAGAACTGCTACACGAAGAGGAAATCACATCTGCTTTCCTAGTAGGATGGATGCAAAAGGAAAAGTCTCCTATTTGGAGAGAATTAAGCCTCAGTGGATCACAAAGAAGGATGCCTCAAGACAGAGCCCAGGAAACCCACTAGCTGCTCCCAAGACAGCACTGGCTTACTGCTCAGAAGGCTCTGGAATAGAGCAGAGTGCAGCCTGCAAGTTGAGAGCAAGCAGGTACTATCCCCTGTGCAAGAAACAAAAGAGGGGACCTGGAAATGAGGATCCTTGAGCAGGGTCTGCTCAAAGTAAAAGAGAGCCTGGGGAACCCACATCAGCCTGGGCAAGGTGCCATCCATCTGTCCGTCTACAAAAGCTCTGCAGCCAGAACAGCATGGGCTAACCATCCTGCAGCTATGGCAGGGCCCACATCAGTGGGATGGGTGGCAGCAGGCTATGGGCTCATCCACAAGCCTGACCCTTTTCCCTCAGAGAGATACTGCTACAGGCAGCACCTGGAATTTGCCAAGCACAAAGCTGTCAACATAAGCCTCTGCTGAGACTATATTCCTTATCTGGGAAGAAAGGTAAAAACTGCAGGAGACACACTATGGGATATGCTTAGCTTAGCTGTCTGCATGTCTGTTTATTAAGCCCTGAGATTAAGGATTTAGTTCCACATGTATCAGTTTACTTAGAACTAAAGCATCACTTCACATTTTAATCTCAAGTATGCTGCATTGTCTTGCCCACTTCCTCTCGTGCCCTCTCCCCATGACCTCTTCCTCAGCAAAATGCTGGAAAGTTATTAGCAAATATTATGTGAAATGTTTAATATCCAAACAGCAGGGTCTGGCATCCTGTGAGAGCTTCATAGCCCCTATGGTCAGGACAAGAAAAACAAGGATTTTTTGCAGGCGCCCAGGTCTTGCTGGTTGATGCTTTGAAGCTGGAGTTGTTGTCAAGCAAATATCTCACAGTAAAGCGTCCCTTCAGACAAGTTATAAACCAGGCTAGGCAGGAATGAGGTATTCAGCTGGGGGTAACCCTGTTTCGGCTCTACCCACAGACTGTGCATAGAAACAAAATACCCGACACAAGTGCTATTTCAAATTTTCTTCTCCAGCACTGTGTTAGTGGAAGGCATCTTCCTCTTCTGTTCTCAAACACATTTACATTAAGGAAGGCTGAGCTCCTGTCTGCAGGAAGGCAGGGACAGACCTGTCAACTGGCTTATGATTTATTAAAAAATTATAAAAGTATTTGTTTACGTGTTTATCAGGGTTGGAGGAATTTCAAAAGTTGCAGGTTTTCTAAAGCAGGATCACAGAGCAATTCAGTGGCTCTGGAAATAAACACTTTCCCTAAAGTGCATAAAAGCATATAACCCTTTTTCTACTCCATATATGATCCAGAAACAAATCTAAACATGGAAAAAAATGGCAATGGACAATGCCTGAGATGACAGGCTGTGCCATGCCCTTGTGGCACTGAAGCAAACCCCACCCAAGGGAGGGAGGCCAATCACACTTATCACTGCGACTGCCACACAGTTTGCTCACTGTCCCACTTAGAAAAACAGCATGAACATCTTCAAGCACACAGAGCTCCTCCTGGAAGCTGACTACACTCAGGTTTACTGGGAACACTGACTTCAACCAAGCAAGCTTCTGCTCTGCTGCTGTGCTGTTGGGCAGACACCTATGGAGGAGGCAAGCCCAGGGCTTAAAGGCAATGGCCAAGGGGCACAAAGGACTTGGAGCAGCAGACCCAACATTCCCTAGCACCTGGACAACAGCAGACAAGGAAAATGCTGCCAGCAGCACATGATTCTGCTTTCCCACAGAACTGAGTTCACAGGGAAGTTTTACTTAGTGGGACAGTGCCATTGAAGGATCATGTTGAAATTAAACCTATAGTACAATTTTTTGTGTGTTACCTGGAGTAATGGATTTTGAAGGGATCCAGGGCTCACTTTTTCCAGGGACAATGTGGATTTCACAGTGGGGACCATGGGGCAGATGCATCTGCAAGGAGTAACTGGAGTGTGTGATAGCTCAGCACTGCATTCTTTAGACCTTCACACTATGCAAATGCAGATTGTGAAGGAATTGCATATAAGGCAATGAAAAGCCAAAGTAAGGAGCTTTCCCAGCATAACAGGAAGAGGAGGCAGAAGGGCAAGGAGAAGCCAGCCACCACTGCCACCTGACCTCTGAGGAACTGGCCTAACACCTGCTGACTGCACTCCCTGCACCCTCTTCCCCAGCATTGCTATGTCTAGGAGTGCCGTGCACTGATGTCCCTTCAACATCCATGAGCACCAAGTTTTTCTGCTCAGCTCCATAGAAAAGCAGCTCTTTGGCTCCTGGATCCCAACCAGTCCTGAAAGCAAAAGTAGCATCTGCCCATTGCTGTGCCTAAGCTTATGAAACTGGACAACAGCCAGCCCCACCAACAGCCAACCAAAGACGATGTCCAACAATGGTCCCAAGAAGCAGTCCAAAAGGAACCTTCTTTATGTAGACCTTTTAATCTGAATCCAGCCCTTGCATTAATCTGAGAACACAATTTTCAGGGGCTGGTTAGGTGGAGAGCTCAGGCTGCATCTCACCTTACCCTCTGCTCCCCCTTCAGCTCCCCTTTGTACTTCTGCTTCCCAATCCCTGGTATGCCCTGTTCAAGCGCACACCACTAACACTGCAAACCACCATGCCCTCCTGATTCTAATTGTTCCTAAATACTTCTCTTAGGCAAAGACAGAAAGTAGTGTTTTTATTGAATGTGCCCAAAGCACTCATAGTTCATGAGGTATCTCTCCTACTCTATTACTTGTCAACCATTTTCACAGAATTCATGGAATTTCACAGAATGACTAGGTTGGAAGAGACCTTCAAGATCATCAAGTCCAACCCATGCCCTAATACCTCAACTAAACCATGGCAACAAGTGCCACATCCAGTCTTTTTTTAAACACATCCAGGGATGGTGACTCTACCAGCTCCCCGGGCAGACCATTCCAGTACTTTATCACTCTTTCTGTGATAACTTTTTCCTAATATCCAACCTGTATTTCCCTTGGTGCAGCTTGAGACTGTGACCTCTTGTTCTGTCAGTTGCTGTCTGGTGAAAGAGAACAACCCCCACCTGACCACAACCACCTTTCAGGAAGTTGTAGAGAGTGATAAGGTCACCTCTGAGTTTCCTTTTCTCCAGGCTAAACAACCCCAGCTCCCTCAGTTGTTCTTCATAGGACTTGTGTTCCAAGCTCCTCACCAGCCTCGTTGCCCTCCTCTGGACACGCTCAAGTGTCTCAACATGGTTCCTGAAGAGCCCAGAACATTTTGTAGACCCCAAGTATCACTGGGCCAGGGATTGAGTCTTGCTCCTGGGAAACTGGGAAAGGCAGAAATAGGGAAAAGAGAACATAAGCAATACAGGACAAGGATTTTCATGTTCTCATTTTAATGATGACAGACCAGATTAACACCACAGGAGGAGTAAGGGTGAAGGACCATTTCCCAAACATTTTGCAGGTGTTCTGTGAAAAAAATCAGCCTTCTTTTGGAGAAAAATAAACTTTTTTAATATTTAAATTAGTTGCTTGAAATTCTTAAAAGGGAGGAGAGATTCTTGATGAACATCAGCTTTTTCATGTTTCACCAGTTTCTGGAAAAGGACCAAGGAACAGCTACTGTATGAAAGAATATAAAAGGATTGCTGAAGACCTCTCTTAGCTTTCATATGAAGTTGCGGGCGATGGCCAATACTTTGGAGAACTCGCCTTCTCTTCTTCGCAGTGTATAGGGTATTGGTGTTTTTATTCTAGTCCCTATTGGATTTCCATTATCTTCTATGAGTACCACATTGTTGGAATCAAATCTAGGCGTCATGGTGGGGCCAGGCATCTTGTGCCCTACAATTAAAGCCTTCTTCTTTTCTCCTTTGATAGCCAGAAGGATCTTATCTCCGACTTTTCCAACCCCTGTCTTGTTATACACATGGATACATTTTGGTGCCCGGTGGTATGGCGTGTTCCCCAACGCACTGTTGTCCACCACTCGCACACGGGTTAGTTTCTGTATTGCTCGGCATGCTCCAGTGGTGCTACCAAAAAACAAGAGAGAATGAGAGACAGATCTCAATAATCCTTGGGGAGCAAAAGCAAACCCAGCACAGAATCTTATCATTACATACGCCACTTGGAAGGCATCAGCAACAAATATATACCATATGGGTGACACACTGACTCCATTCAATGCGCTCTTTGAAAGCCAGATGCTGCTTTGGACTTTGCAGACTCTACTAAATGTCAAACATAAAACAACCTTTCTACTCTAAAACACAACTAAAAGATGGAGTGAAGAGTGGTTTGCATATCACAGGCTTTTTAGCAACTGCAGATGATCTAGCGTCAATTTACAAGCAAAAAAAAAAAAAAGCGCCACTTCCATTTCAACAGCCTGCAGGAAGCTAAGACTCAAGTCAGGCTCTTCCAATCTTGCACACAGTCCCTAGCACTAATGACTTTTGTGACCAACCTTCCCTTCAGTGAAGTCTGTGAGTCTCATTTTTGCTCTCAGTAAGATCCCTGAGGTCCTACTGGGCCTGTGCTAAGCTGTTCCCAACTAAAATCTAAGAGATCACCACTTTCCCCAGGTGGAAGGAATCCAGAGAGACGCAGTATCTTCAGTATGTTTGCTTTGCGGGAGTAAGAAGCAACGTAAATAAACTGCACAATAGTAAGTCTGATTTTGAATAAACTTGGGAACAGCAGGAACATGCTCCCTTACAGAAACCATTATTCTTTTACTCAGTGAGCTCAAACTCAAGTGATTTGTTGCTTGTCTTCAAAAGACACCCAGACACAGATCACTGGAAAAGCAGGAAGATTCTTTCTGCTGCTAAACAACTGCTTTGCAGTGAGGTACTGAGCTCTGGCCAGAGCTGCAGGAATGCCAACCTGCTGCCAGCTGAACTACTTAGTGACAGCATATAGAAGCAACCTAACCATTCATCTCATTTTTCAGAAGCCTGTAAAGTAAATAGGGACCATCATCCCTCCTTGAAGAGGAAGGGCCTGTATTTGCAAAGCTACCTAAAAGACGAGCATGCACACCAAATGTGGTGTGGATGGACATCAGCTGAAGCAGGTATTTTTACACATGGTGAAGGAAGGCCAGTGGAGTCAGCCTGCATTAGTCCAACTGCTCCAGAGGTCAAGCACTGCCTTTCAAGATCTGTTTCCCAAAGAGGCCTACTTTAGCTTTCCTCTCTCTCTCTCAGAAGTCACTGATCTCTGCAAGCAGCCACCCTCTCCCATCCCATCCTCTGGCAGGGACTGCAGCACACCACTGTCTCTTCTCTGCCTGCCATCTGTGGCCATACAACAGGGAAGACAGAAGGGAGGAGGCTGAAAAAAAAAAGTGTTGTCATAGGAAGGAGCAGGGACAACCTCGATGGGACCAAGTGTTACAACACAGCAGTAGCAAACAGATATAAATGTGACTGTCCAGGAAACCACTAGACAAGAATAACTGCACTGGGAGAACTTTTTCTTTCCCTTTTTTCTTCATTTCTGCCACAGTCTTTGAGTAATACCCCACAAAGAAAAGGTCTCCCCATTAAGATTTTTGAAGTCCTTCCCACCTTTATGAACTAGACTTCACCTCCCTCTCACTGTCAATTATATATGCTTTAAATGTATATTGGCCAAAGTTCTCATGCAGCCCACTTACAGAGAAAGCCACAAAGACCTGGATACCTACTCTGGATAGCTCCCAAGACTATCACAAAACCTATCCCTGAGCATTGTCTTAATCCCCTCTCTAGGCCACAGTCCTAGGAATGACTATTCTCATCCTTTAAACTGAAGCCCTGACCCTTCAAAAGAGTTCTAGAGAGTCCCCATATTGGCAGAGTATACCGTGGGATCAAGCTCTAAACTTTGTGAAAGGCATTGCAAAATTTGAAGTCCATAAATTTAAAACTTTAAATGCCTAAAGCCTGGAATAAGAAACAAAAGAAAAATAACTAAATAGGCACTGTAAAGTAAGAGAAAGTAATTTTTCAGATTATTTTTATTCCAATAACTTAAATTATAAACTCTTTAATAACTTTAAGCACTGTAATTGGCTCTGGATCATCAGGGGCCTGCTGTTGTTTTTTTTGCACTTGCATGAGAAACACAGACACTTTCAACTTCTACTTGCAGGCCCATGTAACGCTGTCAAAGGCCTGAAAGCCTCCTCACACACATATGAAAAAGCAGAGTTCAGACTGCCAGGAACCTGCAAATGGAGTGTCTGGGCTCACTTTTCTACCTGTGAAAGGAAAACTGTGAGGTTATTTTTTAAATTATATTACCCTTTTGAATTACAAATGCTGTATCTTATTCTTGTTCTACTTAACAGCTTCTGTTTCAATCATGAAACATTCTGAAGAAGACAAAAGCAAAATTTGAAAGTTACCTGAACTGTCGTTGGATCACAGCACTGCTTAGATGGGTTAAAGATAAAACAAATCGTCCATTCAAGAAAGCCATTTGGTAACCAACCCTGCATAAGAAACGAAAGAATTATTAACTCTGGAAAATGGACAGAATTTGGTTTGCTTTCTTTCCTTTACATCAATCACACACTAGGGCCTCAACAACTATTTAGATGCTGCAATCCACAGGACACAAAGTGGTAGCAGCATCTGCAGCACACTACAAGCAGATCTACAACCCCTGTCTGAATTCAGGAGGCAGTGTAATTCAGACACATATACTACAAAGCAGGATTCAGTATCACTGCATTGCAGTTTCCTCCACAGAGAGGTAAGGGCCCTTCCATGTGCACTGTGAATCACGTAACAAGAAGCAGGTTTGAGAATTTCACACGTGAACTGGTTTGGAGGCTGCAGGGCCCAGTAAAAGCTACCAAGGTTACCTACAAAAGCAAAAGGCAACATAACCTACAGACTGACATCACAGCTTCAGGAAACAATTTTCCAGACAAGAAACAAGTCAAAGCTCCATTGGTGAAGGAATGCTCTCTCTTAGCACACAAAGGTATTAAGCAGCCTGTTTAGAGACCACAGTAACACTGCTGCCAGTCTTGCCCTGTTCAGGCTGCACAGAGAAAAGAGTTCCCTGTACCTTTACAGTGCTTGTTCAATGCTGCTGTACACTGTACACCACCCTGACTGCAGCAGAGCTGGGTTACAAGGGTAACCTCTGACTGAGAACCACACCCTCTTCCCCTGCCTACATCTATGGCAGTTCTCCAACCTCATTCTGTCAGACTGACAGAGACCAACTTGCGTGTGCAGTCACAAAGGCTTATCTGAACCCAGATCACTTTCCCAAACATCATTAGGGAGCGATGACCCAGGTGGTTATGCCGGCAGGTCCAAGTGAAGGGAGGAAACAACACAGACCTAAAGCCAGTCCTCTTACAGGCCAGCTCAGGTACAGCTAACTTTCCACTTGACTGCAACTACTACCATGTGACACTGCTTGCTGTGACTTTGGTAGTGTAACCAACATGTGCTCTCTTTCTCTCCTTTCTAAAGCAAACGCTAAAAATCCATTGACCTCATCTGTCTCTCTGACAGCTCTGATGAGTTTTGGGCCAAACTAGAGCAATACATTGTAAAGACATTTTTTTAAACTTTTCTTTTAAAAACAAAGCTGAGTTTACTTCTCTAGGGAGAAAAAAATACCCACAGAGCCTTCTGACAGACAATGCCACAGCTCTTACTACAACCAAGTAAAGTCCAGCCTAAATCTTCACTACTTTTGTTTTTTTCTCCAGTGTGTTTGCTTACTTGGGGATGCATGTAAATTTTAGGGTTTGCAGTTGCTCTACAGAGCAAGTATTACCTGAGTGCACAATGAGAAGCACAGGACATGTGCACCACAGCAGTTTTGAGCAGCGCTACACCTGAGCAAAGCACAGGTGGCAAACCAATTCTGTCACACGGGCAGATTTGGAAGAGAACAGCAAGAGCCAAAGCCTGTATTGATTTACTAAAAAAACAAAACTTATCTCTGGGGTAGATGATCATCAAATGAGTTCCTGCACTGTCTCCTCTCTGAAATGAGACTCCAAAAAGGCTGTGTTTATGCCACATGTCCTTACCTAACTGTGTGATCCTAATGACAGCAAGGTCCTGTTGCATTTACAGTGCTACTGGCAATCAAGATCCAATAACTGGCTTTGCTGCTGCCCAGGTTTCTAAGCAAGTTCAACTACGCTGACTTGCTTTAAGCCCACCATCTGCCTGTGTCCTGTTCTGCACATGGGTGTGCTGTCTCCCCACATGAAATTCAAACTCAGTGGGTAATAATGCTCCTACTTTCTCCAGAATCACAAAGAGCCTTTGGATCCCTCTACAAAACCCAAACAAGCAGCAGTAATTTGGCCTCACTGTTGTCTTTCATGAACACTTCTTGGGGAGTTCAGATACCACTGTCACCCCCATCTCTATTTCCTAGCAGGTATGGTAGCTTTGGTGGTTGGAGAAGGTGCATCTCATTCTCAACATTACATAAGATCAATAGGAGAGGTCTGCGGGCTCATGACAAGGCAGGCAAAGGTGCAGGCTCTGCCTGCTGTCAAAGAGACAGCAGTGTCAGGACCAGAAAAGCCAGATGTGCTTAAAGCGCATCTAAAATGTGCTCAAATCTAAATTCACTCATTGCTCCTGGCAAAAGTCGCTGTTTGTTTCTACCCTGCAACATCAGTGAAGGTTTGAAGTTACAAAACTACTAGTGGAAGCATCAATAGCATTAAGTGTCCAAGGTCTGTTTATTTTTCCGATGACTCAGTACCCTCTTCTTAGCTAAGAATTATTCCTCAGCACATTAAGAGGTGTCACAAGCTAAGAAATTTTGCGTGATTGATTCTTTGGTATGAAGCATCCTGTTAGCAACTGAGTAAACAGGGGGAATGCTTCCAATTAACAGGAGGGTTCAGGGTGGAGGGAAAAGAAGAATGCATCTATGGCATGAAGAGCATTCAAGGGTGCAAGAGTGCTCACAAAGAGTGAATCACAACTTCAACTATTGTAACATGCCAGTTTCCTTTCTAGAAAGGAACAGCCAATAGTCTGGGTCTGTCTCCAGGTGCTTCTCAAGTAGATCCAGTCCCTATTTAATCCCTCTGTGGCTGTGAACTTCATCTCTCCTGCCCTCAGTTTGCCCCTGTGGAGTTGCTATTTACTAAACAAATTTGAAGGGCACAGAAGCCATTCACTCTGCCACACTTGGTGCTGGCACATGAACACTCAGAGGTGGTGCCAAAATTGAAGAGCTGCTATAAATCGATGACAGCCATCAGTCCCACTGCTCCCAGCACTTTTCTCCTTCCCAGCACATGTTGCCTCACACCAGTGGGCCTTAAAAAGGCTCAGAGGAAGCTGCATTAAGGCACAGGGAATGCATATGATCCAAGTTTGCTTTTGAAGTTGGCTCTCCCCAGGTCACCAGGTTTCAGTGCTCATAGGTGTATGGGAAGAGTAACCCCATAACCTTCAAGCACTGGAAAATTTGTAGGAATTTCCAGAAGTATGCCATCGGTACTGCCCAACTGATACAGGCAGGAGCACACTCCAAAATACCCTGGACAGGCAAAACACCACCACTTGCTTAGTACTTAGTCACTGATACACCCTGACTAAGGATTTATTTTTGAAGGGACTTTTGGAGGTCATTTAGTCCAATCTCCTGCTCATGCAGGATTAATTTCCAAGTTTTTCATGCCAGGCAAGAACAGTATTTCAACAGACACTGTCCTAAAGTGAGTGGCCTAACACAACAGCAACTATTGATATAACATTGACCACTCATAACTGCACCAAAGCAGCAATAAAGAACCATGCAGAGGAATCTCTTGCTGTTTCTACCCTGCTGCCACTAATTTCTAGTAGTGGCTCTATCTCATGAAAATCATAGTCACAGAGATACTTTGCCCCTCTCCACATATCCATTAAAAGTTATCACAGACCTCAGAAAAGAGCTCGAAGTAACATTCATAAAAGGGTGAGGAATTTGTTAATCAAATATTCATTAAAACTACCTATTTCTACTTCACTGAATTACTTTTGAGCATGCAGTAACCTGCTACTGCAAATACTCTTCTCAAGAGCTCTTCTGCCTTACCCTATTCAATGCAAAAGACTGACACAAAATTCCAACACTGCTCAACAAAGAAACTCTTCACCAGTTATAAACATCTAGAAGTTACTTACCCACTGCACCGTTTTCAAGTGCACTAGCTATCACCTTCAGTGGTTTTTACTTGATATTAAAGAACCAGCTTATATTTACTGCAATCTTGAGTGGCTCTTGAATGAAGAAATTCTGGTAAGTTTCCCCCTAATAAAATTAGAAAATACAAAAAATACTCGTACAGCATTTTCATCAAATGCATGAGTAGACTATCAGGGAACTGATGCAGAGCAAGGACATGTGCCAGACAAGGAAGACAGGATTACATACTCAGTTTGAATGAACATCAGGGCACACATCACCAAGAAAGGAAGCCCTATGTCCCCCCATCACACACTTCCATCAACTCCCTTAGGCTGGCTTCAGCACTTATGTAAATCAGTCACAGTTTTCAGCTAGCTCTGTTTCTTGATCCAGCTCAACCTGAAGGCACATGAACACTGCTGCAATGGAATGTGGCACAAGACAAGACTGGGACTTCTTCCACTGCCAACCCAGACTTATGTGGTGACAGTATCTCCAAAGAAACACCAGATTTGGACAAGAAAAGGACCTCTTGTCATTTCAGCAAAAACACCAGTGTGTTTCACAAGAATGGTCTGCATGAATCTGCTCTACTAATACAGCCATGGGAGAACTGAAAAGGTCTGCATCTGAACACTCCAGAAGCCAGTGCAACAGCTCTGACCAAGTTCTTATCAGTGGTGTATACACTAAAAAACAGTCAAGGCACCAGTCTTACCTTGCCTTTATCCTAGAGCAATTGTAACTTTGAAGAATGCTGTTACCTGCAAATCCAGTACTACTTTCCTTTTTAATCACAAGTTTTGGAACTAACCCCTCCTCCCTATATTCCCAAGATTTGCAATTCCAGAATCATTCAGTTATTCCTTTTCCCTATTTCTGTTGGCAAATCATCCACACAGACAGGCCTCATGGAAAACCAATGGATGTTGCAAAGCACATGCTGAGGCAAATTACCCAAAGCCTGTTGTCAAAGCCAAAGAAACCAGGTAAAAATATTTTTCACTTTTATAGCAGTGACCTAATCTGCAGAGTCAAACAGCGGGAACCAACATCACCTCTATTCTTTTAAAAGATCAAAACAGACATGCTCCAGGCACCATAAAGATTTGAACTGCATCTGTCATCCACCATTTAAACATAAGATATAAACCCAAGACAGTACATGCAACGCAGACGCCTAAACCCCTACTCTGCCACTGCAGGTCTATTTATAGACTGTCTGCCACAGTGAGCTGCAGGAGCCAACTGTGAACTAAGGGACTCAATCCATTCACAGCTCTCCTCATAAAGGAAGCAACGTGATTAAGGGATGTGTGTGTTAAAAATACACAAGATATTCATTACCAAGACATAACTGGTTTTACATTAATGACAGACAAAAAGGCCAGGATCCACAAAGAGGAATTAAGTATTTTTAAAATCTATTTATGAATAGGATTATCTACTAAACAGGACATTTATTGATCCAAGTTATCAACAGAAACTAACTACAGGTACATCTGTTAACAACTTCGAAGCAAAACACATTAACCTCATTTTCCAGACCACGATCTGGAATGGCAGATAACAAAAGCTGCATACCTTTAAAATAAAACTTACTTTTGACTTTTTAAGTATCCAGAAGTCACAACTCTTAAGTACTTACGGTACTTATTGTTCTAATATCCAAACACCTAAAATCATCCTATATGTTGATATTCACAGCAATGTACTAAAATAATGAGGGGTTATTCTCAGTGCACCAGCAGAAAATTAAGCTACAGAGAGGACCATTATCTGTGTGAAGTAAAAGGAAATGAGCAATAGAGCAGGTACTGGATCAGATCCAGAAGCTCTCTCTGGTGGGCCTGTGGGGTTTGAGGTGAAGCCAAGAAAGGTCCCTCCCCATCTCTGCCTTTGGGAATTACATGAGAATTCAGAGAATTGCCCACATTATCATAATTTTACACTGCTATCACCTCTTAAATGTCGCTTTACTGGTTTTAGAAATACTGAGGTCTCAAGAGCAGGACAATGGTGGAAAGCGACAAGACCAGATTTAGTTTCCAGCCCCAACCTGAGTGGCCAGGCCACAACCAATAAAGTGCAATCACAACCCAAACAGCAGTAACCACGCTGGGAGGAGCTGTGACAAGGAGAACAACATAAACAAGAAGGAAGAGAAATCATATAGCTGTGTCTCGACCATGAAAAAAAGACAGGAACAACTGATTTGACAACAAATGACAATGACCTAGGCTAGTTTTTCACAGAACAGAAAACAATAGTGGCTCTAGGTCTTCCTGATAAAGCTATACCAGAAAAGGATGCCTAATGTCAGAATTCAGGCTTAAGAGAAACATGACCTGGAGACAAAGGCATGCTCACATTGCAAGGCAGTACAGAACTACCTGCAGCTTTTGTGGCATAAGCCTCATTTCTCACTCAGAAACTTCCCTTAACTCAGTCTCTCTTCTTCCAAACAAGACCCTCTCAGGCAAGCCTGGACAGCTCTGGAACCAGAGAAGCCAACAAATGAGCATCTGCTGCTAAAAAGGCTAGCTTGTCCACCTGTTTTTACTACAAAGATTAAGTAATTGATGCTTTTAAGAAATACGTTATACTGTCTTTTCCCCCAGTTGCCTTCCCTTATTCACTGGACCTCCAAAAGAGCTTTCTGGAGAATAACCAGGAAAGCACAGACTAGTGCCCACACTTCCTGAGTCCCCATGACACACGCGAGCAAATGCCACACTTGTCAGGACACAGGAATTTTGGTCTAACTTTGCTGTGTGACTACTCAATACCCACAAAGGCCTAACTCCATTATCGCAGTCCCACACGAATTCTGAGCAAAGAAACGCTCTGAACATGCAGGAACTTCAGAAGAGTGTTTTCCCTCTCTCCCAGGCCACACTGCGGAGGCACGGACTGCAGGCCAGTGGGAGGACAGTGTGCAAGCGACACAGACTCCAGCTCTCAGCTCCTTTCGTGCAATGTCACCACCCACCGCCGCGCTGCATGCCACTCGAGCACCGCTTAAGCTCGCGCCGCGCATCTTCGGGGACGGCGTTTCTCCGTCCCTCTAGAGCAGCAGCTCATGCTCAGGGTTAACACGTTCCAAGCCCAGTGCACAGAGTCCCAGGGGCACCAGCAAGCGGCTCCCTCCAAGGCACGGGCAGCAGGGCCGGGATCCGGGTGCAGGGAGGGCCCGGCCAGCCCCGGCGCCCTGGGGCCCACAGGCGAGCACGGCAGCGGCACAGCCCCAGCGCCCGGTGGATGAGGGGCCGTGCGCGCCCCGAGCCGCTCAGCCACGGGGCCGTGTGAGGGCCCGGCGCCGGCCCCGGGAAAAAGCACGCCGAGAGGAGGCTGGCTCAGCGGCGGGGCAAGACCGAATACCGGTCCTGCTGGGCGCTACGGTACTGAGCTACGCTACACTGCGCGGCACGGCACGGCACCGCATCCCACCTGTCCCGTCCCGTCCCGTCCCGTCCCGTCCCCAGACCCCGCCAAGCACCTCCGCGGGCAGCTTCCGAGCGCACGCGCCCTACTGCCCAGCGCAGCCCCCGTGCGCACACACAGCGCCGAGGCCCCGCCCCCCGCCTCTGTGCGGAGCCGGCGGCTGCGCGCCCCGCCCACCGCCGGGGCCCCGCCCCTGGCGAGCGCAGCCGAACCGAGCCGAACTCAGCCGAGCCCAGCGGTCGCCGTTCGCTGCCGAGGGCGGCGGAGAGCAGCGCGCTACTACAGCGCCTGGCCCGGCCCGATCCGGGGGGAGCCCGTCCGCGCTTGACACGGGGTAAGGAGCCGCCCGTGAGCGGGCGGCGGCGGGGGCGCGGCGGCCGCGGCTCCTCTAGGCCCGGGGGGATTTTGCCGGCGGGGATGGGGAGGGGTCTGCGGTGGCGCTTCAGGCCGTGCTGAGGGCGGGCCGGGCCGGGCGCGCGGTCGTTGCGCCGAGCCCGCGGTGGGGGCGGCCGGGGCCGGGGGCGCCGCTGCCATCTTGGGGCGGAGCGGGGCGGGGGTCGCGCCCGGCGCGGCGCCCGTGGAGCGCGGAGGGCCGCCCGCCGCCCCAAGGCCGCGCAGGGTTTCCTTCTGTCCTCCGAGCGCCTGTCCTTTGCCGTCCCTCGACTCGGCTGTTGTTGCGTTTGTGCACCTCGGGGGTCGCTGGACCCCTGCCCGCGGGGCGCCCGTCTCTTCTGCGGTCGGTGCTTTTGTGCGTGTTAGGGCTCGGAGAGGCGTCTGCCCGCCCCCCGCCGCTCCTGCAGGCACCGCTGCGAAGGAGAGCAGCAGGGAGGCAGGAGGGATGTTCTAAGGGTGGTGGGAGTAGCGAGCAGGTTTCTGATATTTCCCTGCTTCTCCTCCCCTGTAGTACTTGAGAGAGGGCTATTGGATATCGCTCCTGTCCGTGGCCAGATAGCCAAGCAATCCCTTTTTGCTCTTCGCCAGCTCCACCACATCAGCAAACCATGTTTTTTCCTCCTGCCGTAGAGTGCACCTTTTAAGTAGCTACCTGCTGGAGAGGGGCATCACGCCAAAAATCTGCAATGTGGCTGCAGTCAGCCTGGGGTTCTCAGCAGGTTTGGTAGCTCTCAGCTGGATGGAGAGCAGTTTTGGCAATTTGAGGTTCTGGGCACCTCCCTCTCTTTCTCCTCTCGATAGCAGAAGTTAGAAACAAAAAGCCTATCAGTGTGTACTTAGAGTGGCTAATTTAGTTGTGCATAATCCGAAAGGAGTCCCCTCTCTCCTGGGTTTGTCTGTTACTGTGAAAATGTCCTGCTCCGTGGTGTCCTTCTCTGGGGCAATCACACACGGAAGGCCATGGAGCTGTGGGGCAGGAACATCCGATTAGCAGCGGTCACAAAGCTACTTACTGAAGGGTTGTAAAGCTCAGGTGCCTTGTGGGTGGTGCTGCCGATGCCCCATCTGAGTGTGGGACAGAACGTTTGCAAGTCCTTGGCAGGGACCATTACCCCTCCCCTCCAATCTCACTGTACAGTCCCTAATAGCTTTTATTACTCTTAATGCTTCTGAGAGAGCGCAAAGCTGACCACTCAGCTTGTAACTGACTCCAGGAGGACTCCATTCAACCAGAAATAGCAAAGCATTACTTCTAATGACTGCAATTAGCTGGTATCTACGAGGAAGGCCTTTTTCATCTTGAGCCTTTTAGTAGTAGGAATACGCTATCTTTATGGGGAGAGACGTCCATTCTGCAGTCTTCACCTGGATACCATAACAGCAAAATAAACATGAAAGAAGATGCCTTTGAGGGGGTTGGGAAGAGGCTCTGGTTTGACTCATAAGTATGTTTTGTTGCACTAAGTTTGCCCTATTTTTGTCTGTTCCTGTCTTTGGTAACCTTGGAAGGAACTGAAGCTACTGTATTTTCTGAGGGAGTCAGTTTTCATGTCAAGAAGACATTGCCACGAGGCTTTGCAATGCTCAGTTTTCTTGCCCTTTGATCGGAGTGCAGTGCAACTGTCCTGAACTGTTCTGAAGCCACGAGTTGAGCCAAGAAAAGAAAAATCCTGAATGTGATTTGCTTTTAGTTTGCGTAGGGGTTTAATATTTTTTTTTCTTTCTGGGCTTAAAATATCCTTGGTTATATTTTTCAGCTTTCCGTAGTAATAAAGTGGGCTAGGAACTTGTTTGGAGGGGTTTTTATATTGTTTACGTGGAAAAAAAATCTTCACAACATCTCTTCATTCTGGGAACTACAACTTCTAGAAAATCCCAGGTAGCCTGAGGTTTGCCGTAAATGTACTGAGAGCTGGCAGTGCCCAGGTCCTGTTTTTTCTCTGTTGCTAATTACACTTTGTGTGAGCCTCCTGTCACTGGGAGCCCCACAGCATCCTGCCGGCAACTCCTCTGTCATCTGCCCATCCACACCGAGGTGCTACCTCAGCCTGCATCCTTTCTGAAAGTGCCCCATCTCCATCCTGGTGGCCAGGGTGAGGCCGTGTGCTGAAAGTCCAAGGACTGCAGGCAACACTTCCTGCTCCCACCGAAGACAGTTGGGACCTGTATCATCTGATATGAAGCCTGCGCAGCTGTGTGGTTCTTGGGGAGGGAGGAGGCTCTGGGTGTAGGATACTCCGTGTGCGCCGTTAATTGCAGACAGCGCTGGTTATGGATCCTGTGGCTGATTTGCATATCAAAGCATCTGAGAGTTCTGCCGTGGGTAGGGATGGGCAGATTTGATAAGGCTTCCTGGAGGCTGGGACTGGATCTTCCCCGGGGCTTTTTGAGATATACAGATGAGACAAGATGATGGGAATGTTTGGAAAATGGAGTTTGTCTTCGTGGCCTTGAATGACAGGGCCGTAAAGGCTTTTTCAGTCTAGCAGCTGCATTCCATAGGGTGGGAACCAAGCAATTCTTAGTGACAGTCCCCTAGGCTGCTCCTTCCCTGCCTCCTCCTGCCACTGAGAGCTTGCTGGGTAGCCAACAGTATCAAGTCCTGAAGATGCACAAGCCCCGCCCCCCCAAGTCATCCAGCAGCTCCTGCAGCAAATGGCCAGTGTGCCAGCCTGCTGCCTGTTCTCCACACTGGCTCTCATCACAAGGAGGTAGAGGCCCTGCTTGGAGCCTCAAAGCAAAGGGGCAGATTTCCTACTGCCTGAACTGGCTCTGCAGGGTCTCAGGTGTTTCTTGATGGCTCAGGAGGTGCTGGGGAACGGAGACAGGGAATGGCAGAGCCTTGAATGGGCTGTGGCCTCTGGGATACTGAATGAGTCAGAGGAAGGTTTTGCTATGTCTGATCTCAGTACAGCTGTCTGTTCTTCCTCCTGGCTCTGGAAATGAACCTGGGGAGTTTCAAGCTTGCTTGCATGTGGAGCTGGAAGCTGAAATGCAGGTTTCCAGAAAGGGAAAGAGGTGGGGGTCCCTGCGTCCCTCTGCCACTTTGATCTTAGCAACTGTGTTGCTGGGCTTGATGCTCTAGCTTCAATGGGCTGCACCATGGGGCTGGTGGCCTGTCTGAAGGTAGCTCTGTGTTTGTTGTGGGAGTGCCTGCTGCCTGGAACTGCAGTCCTCAACCTCTCTCCTGTGCCATGTACAGCTCAGATGCTTGCTGGGAAGGACTCCACGCTTTCCTATCCATAGGACAAGTTGATGTGTGCAGGACCTGCCTTGAGCACGGCCTTTCCAGGGAGGCACCTGTCTGCCTGCAGCCTTCATCTGTCAGAAGCATTCTGGCTTGTCTAGGGTAGTGAGTTGGGGGACAGGCCTGATGCATTTCCTAGAAAGTTGATTAAAAGATGAAAAATAAAGATCAAGGAATGAGAAAGACATACATACGTATGTACACATTCTGCATACAGAGAGAGGGTGAGATTTGTGAAGTCGCTGCCAAGCTTGTGGAGCAAAGGCTTGCAGTATAAAATGGCTTTTCTCTGAGCCTGCAGGCCTGTGGTTGGCACTGCCTTCTCACTTCATGTCCTTCCAGCATGGAGCTGAGTGTCTGCCCTCTGCTTCAAATACAGATTAGCTGCAGGAAGCCTGAGGCTGGCTTGCTATGGGAGATGCAGAACCCTTTCCACAGTGTTTCTCTGCACAGTGCTCACTGCCATTTTTACAGGGTTATGTTTGCATGCTACCTATTCCTTGCACATGATTGCTAAGCAGTCCTGGAAAGGCTTCTGTTCTCCCAATGGCTCTTGCACGTTGAAATTGCCTGCCTGTCATTCTCTCCCTTGTGTTTTCACCTCTCTTCCTTTACTCCTTCTTAAAGCCAGATTGGGGAATGGAAACAGTTTCCCAGTATCCCAGCCCTTTTGTCAGGCCAAACTCTTGGATTGGCTACACAGTTTATATGGGCAAGATAGGCTTCCTGATGGCATAGCCCACTAAATCTGAGCAAAGTCTCCAGTTCTTTATGTGCTTTGGTCTAACTGTTCATGCCAACAGCCTCTGCCCACATGGTTATTGTGCTGGGATGAGAGAGAGCTCTTCTTTTATGCATGCTGTTTTTCCCCAGAGAAATTGGCTGTTGGTAGTACAGGTCTGGCTTAAAACAAGGTTTTGAATATTCCCGTTTCTGTTGGCTGTTTATGCTGTTGCATTAAAGAGAGGGCTGGATCTCTTAAAGAACTGTGTATTAGAAAAGCAGCACATTGCATCAGCACAGGAGAAAGCAGTCACAGGCAGGATTCATGCTGCCTGTTTTCAGTGTGGTCTGCTATTGCTTTTCTGAACCATCACAGCCATTCTACCTCTGAGCAGCAAGCTGAAAGAAACCTCCCTTCCTTTCTCTGTCTAGAACAGTGACTGCTGCAGACCTTTCCTGTGTGTGTCTGTTCCCTCACTCCCTGGAAGGACTGTATGCCCCCAGAGCTACCCATATCCCTTCCCTGGGTGTGCTCATTGCCTCTGCACCCCTGTAATATTTTGTGCAGAGAAGGTGTTTGCTTTGACATCCCGTTCCCAAGCAATGCTCTCTCAGGTTTCTGTGCAGGTCTCTGTTCCCAGCTTAGTGCAGAGCATCACTCTGCAGACAGCTAGCTGCCACCAGTGATGTGACCTCTGGCTCTGTCGCTGCGTGGTGTTGCCTCTGGGGAGGTGTTGTGCTTTCTTCTGTTGACCTGCATGGAAGAACTGTTCTGATGGGCTCCCTTAAATCATCCACCTGTCTCCTGATGTGTTGCTGACATGGGTCAGAGGAGAGTGCCATTCTTACAAGTGCAATTTTGCACAAGTGTACATTTGGTGGGAGAGTTGTGTGCTGGCCTGGCCCTGCTTTAGCCAGATAATCGGTGCCCTTTAGTAGACTTTGTTTCATGTACCTTCAAAGTCAGAGAGAATCTTGGCATGATCTTTTACTTAGAGGAAACTCAGATGGCAGCAGGCCTTGTCTTCTGCTTGAAGTAATTATCACATCTGATGTTTTCTGCTGGAGGGCAGAGAGCACCTGGCAATGGTACAGACTGGAAGGGTCTCTGAAGATGGCCTCAGGATACTTGTGCTCTTGAGACAAAAATTTAGTGCCTTTGGGTCCCAGGGAAGATCTTAAAAGGGATTTGTCCTTCATCTCCCTGTGCTTATGGCCTACACTCCCTTTATGTGAAGCCATTGAGTTTTGGAGGCTCTCAGGTGATGCTGGTAAAGCTGACATCTTGAGGATGTCTGCATACACAAGTGGGTAACTTGGTTTTCCTGGATTCTAACTCCATGCTTGAGGCATAGACCTGGAAGTTAATTATTGTTGTGTGTCCACTGAGCTGCAGTTGCTGCCCAAGGACTCACTATTACTCACAACACAGAAAAGGCAGCTTGAGTTGGCATTAGTCATAAAGTTTTAAATCTGGGAGGAAGGAACTGGGTTTGCAGTGGATGCGAAACTTGGTGTGAACTCCCAGCTAGGGCAGAAGGAGCTGATGCAGCTCTTGGATAGAAGGACTTAGCTCCTGCAGGCATGGAAAAGAGGAACAAATAAAATGAGACAGTAAGAGCTCTGTCTTCACATTGTGAAGAAGATCGGGGTGATGAGTTAATTTTAAAAAGCAAAACCAAGCACAAATCAGAACAGGTTATTTAGGTAAATTAGATGTGGTCATACGGGCAAAGCCTTATGAAATTTTCCTGAAAGTACTTCCAGACTAAGGCAACTTTTGCATGGTGAGCAGCCACCAGAGAAAACATCTGGTGAAGGGACAGTCAAGGTTTGATCCCTTGAAATACAGGGGAAAAGAATGGGACTACATCCAGCCTGTCTTAATAAGCTAGAATAAACAGTTAGTGTTTATTGTTAGGGAAGTGGGAGAATATGCCAGTTAAAAATCACCAGCATACATTTGTCTGGAACGTAGTGCATCAAAGTTGGTCAACACCTCTGCCTTAGAGGATGACCTGCCTCTTAGCTGAGCAGGGGTAATGTATGTAATAGATCTTGACTTAAGTCAGCCTGTGTCAATGACCCAAGTGTAAGCCTTGTAAACAAATGAGGGAGGGGTAGGAAATATGCCCCATGTGGACCCTCAGCTAATGGGAAAGCTGTATTCAAAAGAGTTTCTATCTGATAAAGAGACACTAGGTAGGCAGGCAGGGGAAGATACTGGTATTGCCAGAATTTGGGGATTAAGGATTGGTGTTCTTCTAGGGAGCCTTGTGTACAGCCAGGTTGTGTACAGAATGACACCTCTAAGGTGCAGGAAACAATTAGTGCTCTCCTGAGCAGAGATGAGGTGTTGTTGAAGGGCCAGGCTCAGATATAGATGCAACTCTCAGAGAAGGATGTGCGCAAACAAGAGACTATCCAGCAAAGCAATAGAAATTAAGGTCTTTAGAAATATGGTGTGGGAGGAAGGATGAGAAGAACTGTGAGAAGGGCTGTGTAGCCTGAGTAAGAAAAGGTGGAGGAGGGAACTTCATGGTCGTTAAGAATGTACAGCAATGTACGTTTTTAGAAGACTGTAGTTGTGATGAAGACAGGGTAGGAAGTCACTGTAATTAGAGAGTTCAGACTTTATGGTTTCCTGTAATATCAGTTGGAATAGCGAAGCAGAAATGAAGGCTGTCTTGAAGGGCTTTTTGGAGAGTTGTGGTGCATATGTTAGTTTTGGAAGAAATTACCTAAAAGTCTGTAGATCTGGATGACTTGCAACTGGCTGTGCCTCAAGTAAAGAGTCTTGACAGATGATTAAGACCCCTTCAAGCCTGGCAGTTGTATGAAACCTTTAGACTTGGAAAGGCAGCAATGGAGGCAGCACTGAGATTCTACTGCAGTAGATGATGCTGGGGAGATTAGTACTAAAATATGCTGTCTAAATCCAGTGTTGCTGCTCAGAAAAGGCTGCTGAAAAATTGAAGATAATGTAGAAAAGTTAAAGTGTTGGTCTGAGGACTGAAGAGATAGATTTCTGGTGAGAAACATAAGGAGATAAATCTGCTTATCGAATGAAGGAAAATATAAGGTGAGGCTTGGTTATCCTGCATAAGCATAACATATGACTTGTGCATCATTAGCTTGGTAGAGCAGAAATGTCAAGCTATGAAGAGTGGCAAAAAAACTGTGGTGAGATGCTGGGACTGCAGTCACCTTCAGAGCTGTGCAGCCAGCTCTGTCTTCTCCTCTTGTACATGCACGGAGGTCTGTGCCTGTTACTTTTTCAGTGCACCTCTGTTCTCTGAATTTCTTATTCCCTTTGCCTGTTGCTCCTTTTGTTGAGACTCCTCTGCCTTATGAGGAGACAGCTCCAGTAAATCAAAGCATTCACCTGGCTCCAGCTTACATAGGGTGATGCCCTGACAAATCTACTCCCATCATCTGTGCATGTGCCTCTGGAATTGTTCCCTGCCTCGTTGTCCCATCCTGTCATCTGGGTCTGACTGATTTATAGCATACATTCCCCTATGGTGCCCACCTACTTTGCCGAACAGGTACTTGGGAGCACCTAACACCTCTCCAAGCTCAGCACTCTAGCTGGTGAAAATGATTCATGAAATAATGCAGTGCTTTGTCACTTTGAGCTACTGGTTTATTTAGGGTCATTATGCCTGTTTTCAGTCTGTGAGATGATGTTTCTTCCTTAGTCCAGTGAACAAACCTTGAAAGGGAGACTGAGATACCGCAGCAGATGGCTCACTAAAATCTTGCTACATCCACAATTTCCCTTTCACCCACTAACGCTGTAATGCTGTTAAAAATAAAAATGATCCAGTGTGCCTGACAGGATGTAGCCCTTGTAAATCCCTGCTGCATAGTGCTCCTGGAATCTCATGCTCTCGGTCTTCATGTTTTATTATGGCCTGTGGTAGGAGGGGAATTTCAAAGCTAGTAGATAGCTCCTGACTATGGTTTTAAGTCAGGGAAGGCAAATGCTTTGATGTGCTTTAAGCAAAAAGGGGAGAAAACCCCCAGCATTTCACTTCTTTATTTTGTTTTCTTTAAAGCTTTGTTCTATTTGACGAGAGCAGAGCTCTGCTTTGTAGGGAGTAATGCCAGTAAACTTTTGTGTTTTCATCTGGGGAATTGAGTGCTACAGGATGGAACAACCGAAATTGTTCCAGTAGAGTCTTGTGGAGGAGGAGCCAAAGCTCAGCTTTCCTCTGGTGGATATGGAGTGAGGGACACACCTTTACAAATCAAAGGTTTAAGACCATGGTATGGTGGCAGTATATGAGCATGGTCTGGGCCATGTCTCTGGGGTGTGGTAGGTGTCTCCTCCAAAACACCTGCAGCTTCTGGCACACTTGATGTGTAGGATTGCCTGTTTTGATTGCTCTGCCAGTACATTATTTTAGCAAAAAATGCTCCTGCTTCTAAAGTCTGTTTTTATTCCACCACCTTAAAACACTGAGAAGCAGTTTTGCCAGTATAACTGCACCTCCATCAGCAGACTTATGCCTGTGGAGACATGTTGATTGCTTGGGTCTTTGCCTCTGGGTCTGACACAGCTGTGCTTGCAGATGTCTCTGAGGGTGGCAGGATGTGAAAGATCAAATAGAATCTTTAGATGCAGCATGCAAATCTGGGAAGAGAAGAGATGGGGCAATATAAGTAGGGGAAGTGGGCAGTTTTGTTGAGCCTCTTTTCAGAATACATGGGGGTGAGTGGAAGTGTCTGGTAAATAGAGAACAAAGCAGATTTTGGACAGTGTAGGCATAGGTGGCTTTGCTATTTGAACGGCAGCACATACATTCTGTTTTGTTTTGTTTGCACTGCGTTTCTTGAAAGAAGAAAAGGAATTTTTAAATCCATTCAGTGAAAGTAGATTCTAATTCTTCCAAGCTGCATGTTCTGGCTGAATAGGTGTGTAGGCTGGAAACTCCCAGCCTGGTCCTGAAAAACTACTGCAAGGTGGTGAGCCTATCTGGCCTGGGGCGAAGATGCCCACCTGCTCTTCCCTCTGTTGCCCTCTTTTCTTCCTGGTTGTTTCCATCCTATCAGTCATCCTGGTAATCCTCTAATTGCCTCCAAGCCCATTCCAGCATTTCAGAGCATCCTTTGACTTGCAACGAACATTTCTGATTGTGAAACCTGCCCATTGCATAACTCCTCCTTTCTGAGCTTGCTCTGGAGTCTCCAAGAGCTCTGGGCCAACACCCTCTCCTCCTATCCCAGCACCAGAGCTTGGCTGCCTTGTTTTTCCTGCCTTCCCACATAGATAGGTGAATATTTTCATACCCTTTTTGCCTGCAGGGGTCTTGTGGCAAGGGGATTTCAGGATCAAGGAGGGTTTGAGACTCAAATGTAGTTGGAGAGCAGTGATTTGGTGTTGGAAATTTTGTTTCTTGGGTTGTTTTGTTGGGTTTTTTTATCTGCCTGTACTTCCTAAAGTATGTGTGTTGGAGATGGTGGGGCCTGAACAGCTGTCGCATCACTCGGTAAGTGAGTAGGCAAAGAGTCCAGGACGAAGACCTGCTGATACATGTTGCTGCCTGCAGTGCAGGGGAGGAACCTTCCGTTCCTTCACATACTGTAGTACCAAAGCAAATACCAGACGGAATAGTCAAGATGTGGTTTCCACTCTCCTAATCTGGTGACTGTAAATGACAGGGGAAAAGAAAAATGGTCAGGCGTCTCTGTTGACATCCCCCACAGGGCCAGGGACTGGCCTTGCCCTAACATGAGCTTGCACCCTGCCTCTCCAGGTAGGGGAGAAGTAAAGGAGAAAATGTGGCAGTGGAGACAGGTGGCAGATAGCAGGAGGAGACACTTAATAGCTGCTTGAGGTGTGTAATGAAGAGCCCGTGGGTGGGGGGCAGCAGCTGAGGGCACTGAGCAGAGCAGCCTTGCTCCACTGAAAGGTGGATGCTGCCTGCAGGCAGGAGAGGTTGTGCAGAGGCTGGCATGGGGTCCCATGACTCATATGAGAGATGGATGGGGAATGTTTTACTCCCTTTCTCATTTTTTGTGTTAAACTTGCAGCTTGGTGCCACTGCATTCTCCCTGGAGGGTAGGGGGCATACCTGGTCCTGGAGAGCCTGAGCACTGACCTTGGTTGGAAAATTAAACTAGCAGTGGCAAAACTTCATCAGGTGCGCTGCTGCCCACCTGGGCATCTCTGTCTGCTTGGAGCTGACCAAGCTGACAGGGGCAGTGTGAAGCTTTTGCTCTTGTAGTTACTCTGTCAAGCAGCTAGAAAACCATCCAAAAACATCTTTGGTTTTAATCCTGTGGCTAGTTCCAAGACAGGTGTTGTGCATCCAGGAGGGGGGTAAATTTACAAGCCACGGCAGAATAGGGAACAGCAGGGCAGTGACAACTCCCTGGTGCTTTCCTGGACCTTAACAATGGTTAAGGTCCAGGAAAGAGGTCCATCACTGCAAGACATACCCTTCACTCCTACTAACTCAACAGGGATTTCAGCTGACTGTAGGTTAGAGTGCAGGCAGCAACAAGTACTTGTGTGCTGCTAGTATGTATCATCTGGAAAGTGAGTTGTCTTTCCAGTGGCTGGAAATCAGCTGTGTTATCTCCCTGGGAGGAGTTGTATGTGATTCTGATGAACAGAGGCATGGGATATAGCAGCAGAATGCCTACAGTCATGCAGCTGTTCAGGTGGGATGCAGAGCACAGCCAGGTTCTCCTGTGCTGTGGGTCCATGCTGCTTCACTGCTGCTCTCTAAAGCAAAACATTGGCACCTCAGCCTGTGTCTCGGTGTAGTGGGGATGCCAGAGGCAGGCTGGATACATGGTTGGGAGCAGCAGGGAGTGAGTCAGCGCTGGGGGTGGGTGAATCTGTGCTGGGAGGAGTGCGTGGGCAGGGGTGAGGATGGCCAGGAGCTGCTACATGGACATGTAGGAAGATGTGCATGACCATAAAATGGGGACCCAACAGTGGGTACAGGGGTGACACAGGATGAAGGGGGCAAAGGATCATCCTAGGGATGGGCAGAGTTGCTGGTGCCTTCACCTCTGGCAGTGCATGGAGTGCAGAAATCTGCACCCCTGTTGAGCCATGCTGAAGGGATTATGTACAAGGGTAAGCTGAGTGGATGGCTTATAGCCAAAACTTACTCAGTGTCCAGCAGTTCCTGGATCTTATATGTGACAATGTCCCATGTTCCAGTCGTGCCTCTGGACTCTAAGCCTTGGCTGAGCATGCACCAGAAGTCAGCTGAGGCTTTCTGGTAAAGGCCCAGACACCAACCCTCCCTTGACTGTTCGGAAGAGTTAAAAACTCAGAAATCAATCCAGTCCCTTAATGTAAATATGCATTCTAGTCAACCCATTTGGGGCCTGTAAGTGCAGTGGCATAGAAGACAAATCTGGGGAAAGGAGCCAGGAGGTCCATTATGAGTTTGGTAGGGTGGAAGAGGTGTTGGCTATTTGAGGGCAGGAAAGCAATAACTTCCTCAGAGATGGAGAGGAAAATGTGAGGCTCTGAAAATTAGCCTGACATCAGGAGATGGCTGGATACAGCTGGGAGGGACAAATGGAAAATGCGGTGGTGGCTCTAGAAAGAGTCATGGAGTGGCACCAATTGTTTTGCCTGGAGAGGCTTCAAGAATCTGACCTGCCACCATGTGGGTGTGCAGTTCAATAACATCACATGGGGTCTGTTTCCAGCCACCCAGGATGGGATGTAGTTTGGCACTGGAGAAAGTCTGAAAAATTCAAGGAGCCTTAGAAGGCACTCATTTCTTGCCTTCTCTTGCTCAGGAGCATATTCTTGGACAGTATTCCAGGTGTGAGATGGTCCCTTGGGGGGTTGGGGTTGTCATCCCTTTCCTTCCCCTCCCCCACTTTGAGACCCATAGCAAACCTTGTCATGCTCATCTCTACCCACAGCTGAAGGTTGGTGTCACTAGTGCCTCAGCAGTGAGATGTCCTCGCAAATCTTCCCAGGGTCACTGAGCAAATGGAGTAACAGAGTGACTCAAAGTCAGAGTCACCCCAGAGCAGATTGGGCAAGGGTGAGCTGTGGGGGCTGCTTCCCTACCCACTGGCTAGAGGGGTTGTGGTTCCCCTGGAGATGGGCACTGCCTTAAGAGGCCCTGTCAAAGCACAGTAGCAACCAGCAGTGCTTCATTGAGCTGCTGCAAGAGTGTCGCAGGAGCTGTCAGGAGGTTTGCAGAGCCTTCATTTTAAATTGGTTCTTCAACACCTGCTGGCACCTGATGCTTCTCAAGCCTGGAGCAGGCTGCAAGGGGATGCTGGCACACTCCTTTGTGCTGGATCTAATCACATACTTTCACAGGAAAATGTTCCCAGAGCTTAAGTGTCTGGTGTGAAAAATAAGTGTGCCCTTGAGTCTCCTTGCATTGGTGAGGGAACTGCAGGTGATCACCTGATGCTGCAGCACCCATCCCTAAGTAGCCCTCCCACGATCCCTTCATCTTCGCACAACAGGAGAAAGTTCCCTTGCTCATGCTCCCTTGACTCATCTTGTCCTCCACTTCCAACAGGGGTGTGTTTGGTGTTAGTAAACATCATGTTATAAATAGGCAACTGATGCTATATTGGGAAGAGTTTTCTATGGTGAGCGCAGGCTTAGTGAGACCTGGGCCTGGAAGCTGTGAGTGCAGCTCAGGCATGCAGGGGCATTGGTGACTCCTCATCAGAGGACAGCTGTGGGTGTGGCTGAGGAGATGCATCCGGAGTTCCAGCATTGTTTATCTGGCCCTGAGAAGCTATCCAGAGCTTCCCACCCCTACCAGCCCTGCTGGGCTTCTCACTACAAGGATGTTGAGCTGCTGGAGCATGTCCAGAGAAGGGCAGTGGAACTGGTGAGGGATCCAGAGCACAAATCTAATGAAGAGTGGCTGAGGGAGCTGGAGATGTTTAACCTGGAGAAAAGGAGGCTAAGGGGGGGACATATGTACCCACCTGAAAGGAGGTTGTTGCCAGATGAGGAGCATCTGGCTTCTCTCACCTAACAAGTGATAGGACTTAGGGACATGTCTTTAAGTTGCATCTGAGGAAGTTTAAGTTAAATATTAGAAAGAATTTCTTCACTGAAAGAGTGGCCAGGCATTGGAACAAGATGTCCAGAGATACAGTGGAATCCCCATCCTTGGAAGCATTCAAAAACCATGTGGATGTGCCACCTGGGTGTATGGCTTAGTGGTGGACACAGCAGTGCTGGGTTAACAGTTGGACTTGATGATCTTGGAGGTCTTTCCTAACATTAACGATTCTGTGAATCTGTGATGTGTAGATTGGTATTAGATAGGAGACTTGAGAGCCTGTAGGATTCAGGAGGAAGGAGTGAGATGCAAGTGGCTGTGTTGGGCTACACTTAGCCCTGAGGGTCTGCAGGTGTTTCATGTAGGGACTAAAGTATTGCTGGTTGGCAGCAGTGCAGTAAAACTTGGAGCTTGGTAGCTGTCAGCTTCCATTTGAGATGGTCCCTGACTCAGGAGAAGGTGTATAGCCAGTATCTGTGTGATTCTCTAAGATGAGCAGGTAACTGCCCTGGGATGCTTTGCAGTGTGCACTGGGTTACTGGGTGGAAGACACCAAGCAAGGTATCTCTCTTTGGTTGCTGAGGGGTCACACATACACATCCTTGTGCCTGTGCCACTTGGAGAGCAAGCGTTGACCCTAAAACATCGCTGGGGCTGTGGATTTCTGATGAGCAGCAGTAAATGAGTCACACGCCCATGCCCAGTGTGTGAATGCATGAAGCGGAGTCCAGCAGAGATACATGTGGCAGAGTTGATCCCAGAGCTCCCAGCATTGACTCTGACAGGACATGTCCCTGCCACCCAGACTTGGCAGTCAGTCCCCAGCAGCCATGGCTGGCACCACAGCCTCAGTAGAGACCTGATTTCTGTATGTGGGGATTCTTGAAGACTTTAACTGGGATACCTGTCACATGGTAAAAGCAGAGGGCAGAGTGCCAGTTGTGAAATTCCAGCCTCCTCACTCACAGAGCTGTGGCAGGATTACTGTGGCAGGTCTTGGGCATAAACAAGTAAGTGGGCAGGGCAGAAATAGCAGGGACACCCAGGACAGGAGGCTGGAGGAGTTGCTGCTCTCCTGCACTCATGTGCTTTCCTGTTTCAGGCCCTGGAGGACTAAGTGCAGCTGTCAGATTTGCTCTGGGGGCAGGTGGGCACTGTCCCCTCTTGAGGCTGGCCTGGGATGTATGTTCCCAGCACCAGCAGTGTAGGGAGGAGTTGTGATGTACCCTCCTCAGGAGGCTGTGATTCAAGGAGGAGCTGTAAGTTGGTATGCCTGGATGGTCTTAGGCAGGGGACAGCTGACTTTGCAGCCTTCCCACATACTAAATGTGAGGGTGACTGGGGAAAGGAGCAGCAGACTTCCCTGTGAGCTCTAGGGAGGGTGGTGGTGGTGAATTGCAAAGTGCAAACTGAATCTGAAAGCTCTCTAGTTTGGGGAGAAGTCTGCTGCTCAATAAGCAGTGTTGTCTGGCCTTACTCTGCATTGTCCAGGTTGTGTTTTAAGCCATGTAAACCCAATGCTGCTTAGGGCTTTCCTGGGCTTGCTCCTCAGAGCTGATTGGGGTGTGTTGGAAGAGGCATTCCGGAACAGCCTGAATGGCATGGGAAATGCAGCAGTGTGGCTACACTTTATCCATTGATATAAAACAAAACTTACCGTAAGAGGCTTCTGCCTCATCTGTAGTGTGTAGCACATGTCTCTCCATGCCGTAATCTAAAAAACGAATGTTGGGAAGTCTCTGCCCCATTATGCATTAACATAGTTTGTCTCTGCCCTTTGTATCTATAGGTTGCCTGCCCCAGTAAGAGTGCAGGAAATTCTAGATCATACAGCTGCTTGGGATTACTCTTGAGGGAGTTTGAGTGCTTCAATGCAGGAGACCTTTTCAAAATACCCTGTAACATCAGTGGAAGTAACAAAGGTTGTGTCTTTGTGTTTGCCAAGAGCTGATTGGCGAGCTCTGATGCTGATGATCCACAGCAAGTCTGGTAACAAGGTTCGGGTGTTTCGTACTGTGTAAAAATGGCACAGCTAGGATGTTTTAATGTTTGTTGATATAAATGGGAAAACTGAAGTTCTCCTTGTAACAGTTGACAATGATCAAAATACTGTGTTTATTTAATTTTTTTTAAGAAATAAAATATAACAACAAACAAAACAAACCTTACTTTCCTTTCCCTCTGCGGACAGTTTGGGCACTGTGGGAGGCAGTTGTGCCAGAAGGAAACGGGAAGTGAGAGAACAAGGTAGGATAACAGAGTATTGGGATGTATGTATATTTGACCACAGTGTGACTGAAATAGAACCCTTTGGCCTCTCAGGCTAAGAACGCAAAGGAGTTGTGCTGCAGAGCAAGGAGGCTGCAGTACCACTCTCCCTCTGTCTATGCTTGGGGTGTTTGGGCACAATACATTAGGAGACCACACAGAGAGACATCAGCTGTGGAAACAGTCACACTGGAAAGGTGTGCTTGCAAAAATGACAGGTGTACAGACTTTAACTTGAGGAAAGTGGAGGCAGGTAAGCAATGTCTTCTGTCAGCAAGGGATCTTCAATCCCCTTGCAGAGAAGGGAGAGCAGTATTTTTGAAGAAGCAGTGAGAAGCAGAAGTAATTAAATTTGGAAGCAGAATTGGGAGAAATGGCATGCCTTTCTCAAGCCTGCCAAAACCATTTCCTGTGGAAGAGAAGAAAGCATTCTGGTCTAGGATCATTTATTTAACCAGTTGCTATGAAGTGTACTGCAGGAATCTATTTGTCATCATTAAAGAAAAATTCTACTTAAGCTTCTTGGTCTTTGCTGCCCCTACCCTGAGGCACCCAACTGGCGTTAGATTGGTAACTGCTGCACATAGCCAGAGTCCAGAGAATGGTCTTGGAAAACATCTAGTGCTTGAAGCAGAGCACAGTACTCAAGTCTGTCCATTTTTGGGTAAACACTTTAATTTAGCCATGTACTTATGATGACTTCAGTAAAAGTGTTTCAAGGTAAGTATGTACTTGGGAGCTTTCCTGAACAGGGGTAATTTCTTTTGTGTGAAGATTCTTGAAGAAATATCTTAAAGAGCATTAAGAGCATTATCCTGTACAGTTACCAAAGATTTGCATTAGGAGAAATACTAAGGGGTAATCTCATCTGAGTTATTAACTTAGTAATTTATTTCAGAATGCCCCAGTCTACTAGTTTATTTTTGTTTTCTCCTGTTCCTGTGATGTGTTTGGGAAGGCCAAGCAAACTTTGTCTATAAAGAAAATGCTTTAGACACTGCTTTGGATGGTTTCTTTTCATGCAATACATGTGGTGTGTTGTCCCCATTCAGAAATGATATATGGAGCAGCATGTTCACCCCTGTGAACCAGCAAAGAACAGGGTTTTTTTTCTTTAGGTACCCTGATTCTTTTGGAGTCCACTGGCTCCTTTTTATTTGATGGCTCCTCCTACCCCCCTCTGTGATGCTGTACTTCACATCAGTCCAGCTAGCCAGATTCCCCTTTGATAGAAGGTGAACAGTCAGGAATGTGATTTCTTGGTAGAAGCCTGTGGCATGTTTTAGTGCATCCTGGCAGTGTTGTGCTGCATGCTGGTAGCTGTGTCCAGCCGAGGGTTAGGGTTGTACAGGATGACCATCAAACTTCAAGACTTCACACAAGGATGGAGACATGAGGTCAGAGATAAGTGTCACCTCTGGTTTGGGGTCTAGACCCACCACACTGTTTTCTTTTGACATTAGAAGTCATCTGTGGAAGCACAGAGATTGAAAGGCTTTAAGAGGAAAAAATGGTCTCAGGAAATATGGCAAGAAAAGGATTGAGGTAGAAGGGCTTAGCAGGGCAGCAGATGTGATGGCATGGGAATAGCACAACTCTTCTGAGCATGTCTCTTTCAGAGCTAACTGCTGCAGATCCCATCAGGCTGTTCACCACGGATTTGCACTCTTTTTAAGGCAGTGCTTTCCATGGAAAGCAGCCTCCAGGTGTGCAAGCTGCCTTACAGCAGCTCCAGGCTGTGATGCTTAGCTGCTCCTGGATGTTCTCCAAACTCAAGCCCATGGAATGCACCCATGTCTGTTTTCCTTTCAGTGCAACAGACTGGAGCAGCAGAGCCCAGTAACGTCTGTGCCTCAGGCTGGCATGCCTGAGGGGGCTGAGAGGTCTCTGGTCTTAGTCCTTCTTTGTAATACTGGTCTGCCTGGGCTGGAGCACCCTTCCTGCTTTCACCTCCAGCAGAGAGGTGAAGGCAGGAATGCCTTTTTCAGTGTTTGATGTGCTCCACATTGTTTTTTGAGGTGACCTCCAAGCCATTTCCTTCATATCAAGTTAGGATTTTGGTGGTCTTAATAAATGCAAGCATCCTGGCTTGAGCTGGGGCTGTGGGCAAGAGGAGCCCAGGTACTAGACTGCAGTCTTTACTGGACTCTCATAAGCTTTGATATTTGCTTGTGTGGAGCTGTGCTCCATGGATAAACAGTGACTCGGGGCAACTTCATCCAGTTAAAGTGCTATTTCTGTGTTTGCCCTAGCATTGAGATAGAGCCTGGATGACATGAGGCTCACACTGCCACGTCTTACCCAGGAATTCAGTGCCCTCCTCCAAGCCCAAACAGCCACTTTATCTCGCACACCTTTATCAGTGGGTCTGGGAGCCGGGCTGCTTACCTTGAAGTGCCACTTCAATGTTCCTTGATCTCTGCTGGATCTCGGTGCACAGCACACAACTGATACTTTGTTCACTGTGTTCCCAAGCCAGGCCCAGCTCCTCTGGCCAAGCCCAAACCATTGAAAAGAAGAGCCCAATCAGCATCTCTCAAGTACTAGTGGCTGGCTGAGAGCCCAGCCTGGTGCATGCCAGTGACTCCTGCCTGCAGACCCCCAGCCCCAGCAGTCAAAAGCAAGTAGAGCTGCCCTGAAAACTCAAGAAGAGGTAGGTCTTCAACCCTCATTTTTCCCAGCAAAATTGAGCACCTGTCTCCAGGTTAGATCTCTCTGGCAGCATCAGAGCAAATGTCATGTAGAGGAGGAATTGGGACATCTCTGGGTCCTGATGTGCTATGCAGGGTGCAACAGATCTCTTGGGCTTTGGAGCAAGGACAGTCTCAATGCTCTGTTTAATGTCCATCTACCTCTACTGTGACCTTTATTTATTCAGGGCCCAGCAGAAGCTAAAAACTGGTCTCTCATAACATCTGTCTCTCTTACTGGAGTTCAGTAGCTGCTGGGACAGATTGCACAAGTGCACAAGGGGAACCTTATGCTGTAAGGTGTCAAGGTTTTTCCAGTGGCACAGTTGTCCTAATTTGCACATGTTTGTGTCCAAGGTTGCTCTGCTTCACTTGGTTTTACTGGGTGCCCTGCCACACCTTTGTGTAGCCCTGGTACTGTGGGTTGGGCTGTGCTGCTGTTGCTGGAGCTCTGACCCTACTGAGATTTCCCCAGCAGACGCAGAAAGCAAATTTCTAGATGGTCTCCTATAACTGTCCTGGCTTGCTGGCCACATCCAGACTTCTTGCTGTGAGATCCTTGTGCTGATACCTGCTGTTGTTGAGGAGCAATTGAAGACTTTCCTCCTTCTGCTGTTGCTGCTAATTCTCTATACAACTCAGCGTGAAGTCGTAAAGGGAGCTCAGTTTTGCTTGCCGCAGGGCTGTGATTACCTTGACCTTTGGTGTTCAGCTGTTCTGTGGGTCCTTTGTAGACCAACTCTGCAAGGCAGGCACTAGCTTAGGAATGCTTCAAGGAAGGTGGAAAGAGGGGAGAACATCCCCAGCCTGCAAATTGTAAACACTTGAAGCCACAGTCTGCTTAAGTACACCTTGGAAAAGAATCAGCCTTTATCTGTTACAGGAAAGGTGCTAGTGCCAGGATTTGAAGTAGATGTTCCTGTTTCAGGAGCAACATTGAGGCTGCTCCTGTGGAAGCTCATGCGGTACCTTGGCAGCTTGTCCCTCAGTGCCCACAAGGGAAGGAAGTTCCCTCTAAGCTTTCCAGTTTGCATTCTGGGTGTTTGCTGCTGGATGAGAGAGCCAGGCTGGTGGGCCCTTCCCTGCTAGTGCCAAGCTTCTTTACCAGTATGCGAAGGAGGGTTTTTTCTATGTGCCACTAAGCACAGTCTCCAGGGATGCTGCTTTCTAAGCATAGACCCATTTTGCCACTGTTCCTGAATTCATGCATGGTTTCAGTTTTCACATGTCCCTGTGGAGCAATTGCTTAAGAAGGGTATAGTGGGTTAATGCTGGCTGAATGCCAGGCACCCACCAAAGCCACTCGGACTCCCTTCCGCAGCTTGACGTGGGAGAGAGAATATAACAAAGGGTTCCTGAGTTGAGGACTGGAAGAGAGCACTCATCAAATACCATCACAGGCAAAATAGGCTCAAATTAGAGATATTACTTGATTTTCTTGCTAACAGAATTGGAGTGGGATAATGAGAAATAAAATAAAACCTTAAAAACACCATTCCCCCAGCATTACTTCCTATCTGTTATGTGGGGAGACTGGGAATGGGGGTTGTTTCTCCTGCTGCTTAGGGAGAGGAGTCATTCCCCTGCTCCACTGTGGGGGTCCCTCTCCCAGGAGACAGTTCTCTGTGAACTTCTCCAATGTGAGTCCATCTCATGAGCAGCAGCTCTTTGCAAACTGCTGCAGTGTGAGTCCATCCTATGGACAGCAGCACTCCTCAAGCTTCTGCAGCACAGGTCCACAGCTGTGCAGTCCTTCAACGACAGGCTGCTCCATCATGGTTCCTCTCTCCATGGACTTCCTGCAGGTTCACAGCCTCCTCTCAGGCATTCACCTGCTCCAGTGTGGGTGACCTCCATGGACTGGAAGGGGATCTCTACATCCCCATTGTCCTCCACAGACTGCAGGGATACATGCTTCACCATAGTCTTCACCATGGGCTACAGAGGAATCCTAGCCCTGGTGCCTGGAGCATCTCCTCTCCCTCCTTCTCCACTGGCTTTGGTGTCTGCATACTTGTTCCTCTCATGTTTTCTTACCCCATTCTTCTTTGGCTGCAATTACAACTGCACAGTAACTTTTTTTTTTTCTTTCTTTCTTCTTACATACCTTATCTCAGAGGAGTTACCACCATTTCTAATTGGCCCAGCCTTGACTAGCTTTGAAGTTGCCAGAGCTTTGCTCTGCCGGACATGGTGGAAGCTTCTGGCAGCTTCTTATAGAAGCCACTCCTGTAGCAGCCTCTCCCTGCCCCTCCACCCCCCTTCCTACCAAAGCTTAGCCATGCAAGCCCAGCCATGAAGCTTTCCTGAAGTACCTTCCAGGAGAGGTAATGCCTCAATCCTGTGCATGCCAAGTTTGCTGGTGTCAGTGCTTAGGGCAAAAGAACCAGGCAAGAGAGAAGCTTATCCCCCAGTAACCACTGGCTGCTCAAGCAGCTGTCATGCTGCAGAGTAAGGTACAGGGATTCTATCAGGGCTTATGCAATAGGATGTTTTGCCAGCCTATGGCGAGGAACCAGCTGTGAAGCCCTGGGAGGTGGCTTGGACTCCTGAGAGAGATGCTCCTTGCCACTACTTGGTGACTTGCATCACCAAGGATTTTTCTTGGTGGGAAGTGCTGATCATACTTCATAGGCAAGTGATTGTAATTGTACCCAGTGAACAAAATTCTTCTGTCTTTGAATACTTTGCTGCAAGGAGGTAAAGACTTCTGTCATGCAGAAATGAGGAGGAGGAAATAGTCAATGTGACCTTGAGAGACTAGATAAAAACCTGACTTTATGAGAGACAGACACATGTTGCGCTCAAGAGGAAAAGTTGGGTGTAGATGAGAATACTAGTCTGCGACTGGCAGGAAACAGATAGGAGGTCTGAGGAGAGATAAATATGTGCAACTCCACTATATACAAGGGGATTAAGATCAGAAGCTTTAGCATGAGGTGAGGTTACAAACCTCAAAACAAAAGGAATATACATAATAGGATAAACAAAGGAAAAAGGAATGAGAGCTGCAGGAGCTACAGAGCTCCTGCTGAAATATGTCCCTGTGCAAAAGGGACAAGATGGCATTCAGTCACTTGAGAAATGGGGAAGGTGTGGAAAAATTCAGAGTAAATATGAAATCACCAGAGACACTGGTTTGTGTTTATGCCAAGCCAGATCTCATGCTCCTGAACAGCTCTCCTTAACAGTGCTTGAAAATCAAAGTGATATTTGTGCAGTAAAGATCCTGTATGAATAGTCACTCTCACTTAAAAAATGAGGTGTGGGAGAGCTAGCCTGGGGCAGGCCCACAGATAGGTTGTTAGGAAAGTGCAGGTCTTATTCAGGTAGTATAAATGATAATAGACATGCAGGGGATAATCAAGAAGGCAACCCATGAAGAACAGCCATTGTGCCACTGGAATCTATAAACTAGAAACTGAAAACTACTGGTATTGTGATGTCATGAAGTCTCCATCCTTGTTTGCTAAAAGTCTACTGGGAGTTGGTGAAGTTGCTACTGCTCATGTATTGAGTGATAGGTGAGGAAGCCCTGTTATCTGGGACTTACTCCCAGCCATATAACTTGGTTGCCATACTGCCACTGCTCTGCAGAATATACTGCAGGAGGTCCAGCACCTCGTCAGTCTTGCCACTCTAATGGTTTATTTTGTTTACTGGATCACTATCAGTGTATGCCTACAGGAAACAAGGGAAGCCAAACAGTAAGCGGTATTCCTTTATAAAGTACAAGCTGGCAGAACAAACTTGATATCTTTCTGAGATTTATAGCCCAGGAACTTGAAAGGAAAGTGACAGGTAGATATATTTGTAACTTAAGTGTTTGGTTTAGGAATTAATGAAACAGTCAAAATTTACTGTAAATCAGGGTGACTGTGATTCTGCCATGAAAATAGAGATATGCTTGATGAGGAGAACTATTTGATAGATTGGGCTTTCTCTTGATGGCAGAGGAGGAGTCCCTTGCTATGGAGTGGGACACATGGATAGGACCCTGTAAGACATCACTGCGGGTGTATGTGTGGCATTGAGACTCCATAGTGTTTGTCTGTAAACAAACAAGATGGGACTGGGGACCTCTCCTTCATAGTGTAGAAAAGCCAGGTACCACAGCTGTGTTGTTCCTTGTTTCCAGGTGGAGGCAGTCGAGCTGCCTTGTCAGCAGGACTGCATCATGGTGTTGTGTGGGTGTCACTGTTCCACCAAACCTCTTTGGAGGGGAAGGGGCCATCATCAGCCCTTCCCTGATGGCCAGGCAAGAACAGACGCCCCTTGTCTAGGAGCACCCAGTCCAAAGGGGTGTGAAAACTGAGGCAGGAAGACAGCATTGTGGGACGTGCATCATGGGAGCAAAATGAGGAGCCAGAGAGACTAAACTGCCCTTAGGCTGAGGACAGATTAGCCAGCCCTGATTTGAAGAGCATGAACCACAGCATACTGGGTTTCAAGCTGTGGTACAGCCCTTCTTGGCATGGTATGTTATGTTCAGGGTACCATATGACTCAAAAGCACTACCAGATTGGAGGGAGTTCCTGTAAAAAAAAAGGCATAAGAATGACCTAGATGTTTGGAGCCAAATCCATATCACTTGGCAAGGTAGAGAGTTTCCAGTGGGTGAAGGCAGCATGTTTTGCTGATGTTCAAATGCAAGGCTTTTGTGATTATCCTGGTTGATTTTGAAAGGGACTGAGTTGAAGTGGACAGGTTCCTGATCTTCATGAAACTCAAACCTAGGTTTTACATGGATCCAAATGGTCCCCACTGTTACAGTCTACTACCATCTATGCCAGGTGCTGTCCCAGCTCAGGGTTACTTGTGTGGTTTGCAGTGTTTGTTTACAGTTGTGCTGGGAGCAAGACCAGGAGTTGTTGAGCATTGGGATGTACACAGTCAGCAGTGTGCAAGCCACCACAAAATGGTGCTCCAAGCAGTGTGGGGTTGGGGCTGGCTGTGACACTGACAGTACCTGCCAACACCAGGACTGGGAGCTGATGCGTGCTAAAGAAAGGTGTGATTCCCTTTAGTGGTAGCTATTTGAGGCCTGGTGCAAAGTCAGCTGGGAGGACTTCGGACCCAGGGCAAAGGTGTACTTAGTTTTTGCTTTGAAGAAGCCAAGCCTGCCAGACCAAAGCTTCGTAGACCTGGTGTCTAGTTGGCTAGTTCATAGAGGTGAAGTCTGCTTTGTATTGACTGGAGGAGATGGAAAGGAGACAAAGAGATACAGGGCTTTGGCAGCCCCCTCCTCCTTTCTGCTGATCCAGGTCAGTGCTTTGCCCAGGATTGTTGGAAATGGACCGGTAGCACATTTGCTTCTTGATGCTTTTTCCCTTGGCCTGCAGATCATGTTCCTCCTCACTGCACCGAGCACGTCCGCCCTTCTCCAGTGCCCTTAGCTGCCTAAATACTCTGTGCCAGGCCTGAGGCATGGTGCAGCACTGCTTTCCCACTGCTGTGTCTGCATCAAGAGTGGTATTTTCCCTGTTTAACTGTTGTACTCTGGGAAAGGTTTTGAGCTAACTTCTAAGCCCCTTTCTCCCCTCTGTCCTGAGGCTATTCCCTACTTGCTTACCGGAGTCAGACTGTTCTTCCTGTGGTCTGCTTGTGGCCGCAAGCAGTTTTCTCAGAGCACTGCTGGACTTTGCCACTTAGGTGCAGGTCACCTAGGTGGCTGTTTGAGCGGGTGAGAAGGCTTCATCAACCTTGGGTTCCAGTGGCTGTGTGAGGGTTGCCAAGTGCCCAGTGCAGGCAGGTCTGTACTGCCCTGGCAGGCAGAGGCTCAGGGTGGCACATCATCTGGCCTCAGGTCCCTGGGGTCACAGTGTGGGTTACCTGTGGTACTGGGAACCAAGGAAACCCCAGAGGAGCGGGTCTGAAAGGTATAGGCCATGTCCACAGCACCCTCCGTGTCTGAGAACCAAAGCACACCTCACCTCCCCTGAATGCCATTCCCCAGAGATTTAACAAGGTTTAGATTGCTTTATTTTTAGTCTGGAAATTTGGTATTCTAGCCCCAGACTTGCTGGTTTCCAGTTGCCTGTCTTTCCACCTCCAGCCTGCTGTGAGACTGTCGCATTTCCATAAATAAATGTATTTCTACTAGAGCACAATCTTGCTGTTCTAATTACCGGTGGAGTTAACATTTACTGGTGAGAAAGCAAATGAACGTAGCTTGTGTGCTTACATCATTCCGTCCGTGAGTTCAAGCATCCACTTTTTTGATTTATATTTTTCTGCGGGCTTTTCTTGGGTCACGTCCTTGTGTCTGGCTGGCATCAGTGGTGTGGCTGGAAGAACACAGACACTTGCCTGTGTCAATGCATCTGTTTGCCAGTTAGCTGGCTGTCCAACTCCTGAGTCACTCCTGCCTGAGTCCCAGTACAGTGCTTCCTCTTTCTTCTTTCCCCCTGGTGCCAGGGGTTTGGCAGAGGATGTGAGTGCTGAATATAAGGGGCAGAGACTTAAGGGTGAGCTGTGAGAATGGAAAATGCTCTGTTTGGGAAGACCTGCAGTGCTGTTTCTGTTGTCTGCCCTGGGCTACAGTGCTGCAGCAGAATTCAGTGCGGGACAGGCAGCCTCCTCAGCAGGCATCTCCCCTGCCTGTAAGAGTCCCTCAGACCTCTGCTGCATGTCACCCCCTGCCAGACTGTGCATGACTCCGTAAGCATCCTGATGCTTACGTTTTGCAGCCAGAGTCACAGCAGTGAAGGACCAAGGCATGAAATCTTGGCCTTCCCAGCCTCATTCTGCCTTCTTTCTCTTTGCAATGGATGGTTGGGAGCGTGGAGGCTTGCTTAGCTACTGTTTGGGTCCTCATTTGGGTGCCAACGAAGACAAGGAGGAAGAGAAGTCCTGCCCTGCCCTGCTGAGGCCACCAAGCTCTCAAGGACAGCAGTTCTCAGGGCTGTGTTTGCACAGGGCTTAACAGGCAGAAGCTGGGGCTGCAGCACCAGGTGAGATGTACTTTAGGGACTTCAGGTTGAAAGCTGTATGCCTCTGCTCCTGACACATGTTGGTGAAAACATGGGACACTATGGACATGCTGGTCCTGCTGCGGATGTAGGGGCTATGCTACAGGGCAGGAACAGGCTTCTCTCTTGCTGGGACAAACTTCCTCTCTTCCTCCTTCCTGTTGTTAATAGAGAAGGAGATAGAGTCCAATATTGCTGAATAAGAGTGGAAAATGCCTTTTGGCAAGTCTGTCTTTGCTGTTTTGAGGACATCAGCATTAATTATGCAGAGTTCAGGAGGGGAAGCCTCTGGGGCTTGCATGGAACCTAGTTTGATGTCCTGCTCTTACTGTGTCTTTGGCCCCACTATATTCTGTGGTCACAAGCCATGCTTGGATGGGAAAGGGCTTGGATACCTTGAGCTGGTTCCCACCAGTCCAGACTCACAGCAGCTTCCCACCAACTCCCTGCACCTTGTCTCTTGATGCTCAGGAGCTCATGCTGATGTTAGCATCTCAGCCCAGGCTGAGCCAAGCTTGCCCTGACCTACAGTCTTTAAGCAGAAGGAGGGATCAGGAAAGACACCTTTAACCATGTTCCAGTGCAGCACAGTTTGTGTGGTCAGAGATGCTCCTTCACCTGTGGTGGCAGCATAAGGAAACATGCAGGGTCCTTCCCTAGAGGGAGACACTGGGATCAAAACAGAAAGCTTTGGAAAATGATCTCTGCCTTTAGTGTGTATTTGAGCTGGGGAGAGCAGCTGTTGCTAGAAAAATCCCCTTATCCCTCCCACACTGCTGGAAAGGATTTCCTTTCATAATTGGGATCTTTGCTTCTGTGCTATAAGACTGCATGCTGCAAGCACCACCTTTCCTCCCTGCCCATGCTTTGACTGAAACACTCTACCTAACATCAGGTACAGGTGCCAGCCCTGCACCTTGCAGCACAAGACACATTGGAGCATTCCCTGCCTGGCTGAGGGTGGGGGCAGAGAGTCCTCTCGAGTGAGCATCTGAGACCAAGATGCAAACCAATTACAAAGGAAAGAGGTATTGTGAGGCCCGTGGGTTGCACTGTGCCTGGGAAAACTGACTGCCGGGGAAGACCAGCCAGTCTCCTGCTCAGCTGAAAGACTCCTGGGAAAGGCCTTTGGTGAAGGATACTAAGTACGCACTGTTAATGAAGACTGTGGAGTTGGTTGTCAAAGCATTTTTAATTGCCTAAATTGGTGTTGTAACCCTAGAAGAACCCTGGTAGGTCTGACCTAAAGTGATACAATGGCAGATCTCCTCAAGCCTGCTGCCAGTTGTTCTTGCAGCTGGGAGAGCTAGAGGGGCAGAAGTGCTCTGAACATCCTGTGAGGTTTTCCCAGCTTCCCACACACCTGAAGCACCTCTCCGTCCATGAGGGAGCCCCTTGTGCTTACCAGCTGGTTGGGAGGTTGCATAACTAAGGATGGTGTGGACTGCTTCTGTGCCTCCTGATTCAGCTTGTGAAAAGGCGGTGTAAGCCTTAGACATATGCCTCATCTTCTCCATTTCTGAGTGTTATGGCTGGGTTACTGAAGAGGCTAGGAAGGTTTATATCCAGTCCATCCTTTAGGCTTCAGGGGGAATATCTCTGGGACCTGTCTCTCTGAAATGTGTCTTAAATTACCTGTAGACTTGCAGAATTTGTCTTCAGCATGTAATAGTTTGTTTAAATAATGTTTAGATAGGCTTGTGGGCAATGTGAGCATATGAGCCTCATTTCTTTTGAGAAAGACATGTTGGAAAATGGGGCTATAAAACATGCAACAATGAGGTAAACAGTTTGGTGTCTGCAGAGGAAAATCACAGTTCCCTGATCTGTTGCAAGTCTTTCAATACTATTGTAAAATAACAGCATCTGGCCAACTTGTGTAACTTGCTTGGATGTTCAGAAAATGTCTGGAATTTCTCACAGAAAGCTGTTAAGAAAACTGTGTGTGCTGGAGGAGATGTAGAGTTCTGGCTCAAAAGTTGGCTGAGGTTCCACAAACAAAGTCAAGGAGTGAACTAGCAATTTTAATGTGACAAGAGTAGAAGGATGAGGTCCTTTGCTATTAATGGCCCAGAAAAGGTACCTAAAATCTGCCAATACCCTGGAGTCATTCGGCTTTGTCAAGAGGAAGTGGCTCCAAAGTGACACCATTTGTAGTGAGGTGGTGGGGGAAGATGAGAAGCATGCAGCCAGGTGTATTGGAAGGAGTGATTTGCTCTGGGACATGGCTGGCTTCTAATCTACCATGGCTACTCAGGACAGTGGAATTGCAGGCTGATGACAGAGATGCTTTTCCTCAATGTGCAAAGATGCCGTCAGAGAAGTAAATAATGCTTAGCCACGTGAGAAGTAGTGTGAGGAGAGATGCTGAGAATATCAGGGTGCTGTTCTGGCAGTCAAGGTCATTTCCCTACCCAGGATGTTGTATGTGGTTCTGGTTACTTTTCCATAGGGTCAGAAGGGAGAATGTGTTAGGGATGTGTGGGTGAGTGGTTAGCGCTAGAAGACATCTTGTGTCCTGGGAAGGAGAGAGCACTTAGTCATGAACTTAGTAGGTCTAGAAAAAGCAAATGCTTTTCTTATTTGCTTTTTTTTCATCCTTTTTTCTCCTTTTTTCAAGGAGAACTTAAGGCTGTGGTGTTACAGTAGGATTGTAGTCTTTACTCAAAATCTGGAACTCATTGCTAAAAGTTTACAAGGTTCCCAAAAAGGGGATTGAGAGGTATTTCTTTTTTCATTCAGTTCATCTAGATTGCATTTACAGAGGGGTGTAACCATTCATACTCCAAAGTATGTGGTACTCCTTTGAGTCTCATCCCATCATTTTTTCCCATCACTTCCCTAGAGCTTCTGAGTCTCTAGTTAATTCAGCCAGAGTGAGTTATCCTGTCTTCCCGATTTATTCCCAACTGTGATCTCATGTCTTGTCTTGTTTTTCTGCTGCTTTTCTGCTCCTTTTTTCTGCTGTAGGCAGCCCTGCTCCACTTCTGTACCTGTGAATTATGTCTTAACATGCTGCTTTGTGGCCTTTCCAATTCGGCTGACCCCCTCTAAATGCCTGTACCTAGATGGGCTTTTGCTTCTTGGGCTGCCCTTTGTCATCAGTGCTTCAGCTGGTTTGTAGCTGTGCACCCATACAAGCTGAGCTGGGAGGGATCACTTTGATGTGGAGCTCTCTAGGTCACCGCAGCGAATTGTTTTATGGTCATTATCCAGCTAGTGTTGTGCTGTGATGCTGATAAATCTCTGCAGCCAGGGAGGAGATGGCCAATATTATACCCGTGAGCTGGAGGTATGAGCCCTGCATTCCCTCTGCTAATGTCACCAAATAATTCAGAGCTTGAAGGGCAGTGGTGGTGGCAGTTTACTCATTCTTTGGGCAAGCAATGGCTCTTTTGCCCAGCCCGTAGGGATGGCATTTCTGGGGAAAAAAAAAAAGCCAGGTATTGCCCAGAAGTGATACTGTGCTATCCAGCTGTTCTGTGTGGTTCATGGTAGTAGTAAGAGGAATGGTTTAGGGATCAAAAGCCTGTATAGATTTTCACTTTCCTTCTGCAACTGATGGGATTTTCTCAGCCCTGTTCTGAAAAGTGGTTGTGTTTCTGGTGTCAGCATGTCTTAATCTGAGTTACTAAGTTCGCATTTATCCATTGCTACTATAATCAGCTCTGTGTTTCTTATGGATCTGCTCTGCACAGGAGGAGGACCTCCCCATGGCCAAGCAGTGATGCTGAGCTGCATGCCCCTGTGGGTCTTGTAACAGTTTGGGGAAGGCACTGAAATAAAAAAAAGAAATATTTGACCAGCTAAATAGTAGAGCCAAAGCCTCCTTTCTACCCTGTGTGCTTGCATTTAAATGGCCTCCAAGTCAGAGGAAGGAGAGAAAACAAGCAGGAGGTATGACCAGCCCCTTGCGGGTGCCCTGGGAGGTGGAGGCTGAGGCCTGCAGTCAAGAGAGGGTGATGATTCAGCCTAATAAAGCTAATGGCTTTATGCAACCAGGCAAAGGAAATTGTGGGATCATGATGCAGCAGCTGTCCTATAGCAGTTTGTTTCTATCATCCAGAAGTGACTTCATGCCCCATCTACCCCACCCTTTCACTTTTTCCTGTACCTAAATGCTGTCCCTGCTGAGGAGGGGGAGCAGGGCCACTTGAGTGTTCTCAGGAAAAGTCGTCTGTGAGACAGCTGCACCTAAATGGTGTGAGAGTAGACAAAAACAAGGAAAGGAGTTCTGGGACTCCATGGTGGGACTATAGCTACTGAAGCATGTGGGTTCTTCTGGCACTACCAAACTCAGCAGGCTTCTCAGATGAACTTGACCCTGGACACTAGTCCCAGGAAAATACTGTAGCACAGAAAAGCTTGATCTGGCAGGCAAGGTTGGCCCCCAACTCCAACAGGGCTACATTGTCATCAAACTGGCATGTGTCTAACCAGCTCTTTCTCTCCTTTATCCAGGGAAGACGATGAAGCTGTAGAGATGCTGCCTTACGTCATTGCCACCCTGGGCTCAGTAGGGGCCCCTTGCAAAACTCCCACATGCAACAACAACAACAGCACTACCAAGGACTACTGCTACAGTGCACGCATCCGCAGCACTGTGCTGCAGGGGCTGCCCTTTGGTGGGGTGCCCACTGTCCTAGCCCTTGACTTTATGTGCTTTCTCGTAAGTCTACCTACTGTTGCTTTGACACCTTCTCCTGTAATTAACCATGAAACAAGGACAGTGATCAGATGATTAGGGTTGAGGGCCTCAAATGCCATCCCTGACTTTGCTGCTGGCTGGCATTCTGGCCCTGATCATGTCTCCTAGACACTGTGATCTTAGCCACTACTGACTTAGCTCCAATACCACCACAATGAGCCCCGTGGAAGGGTGTTGCAGCCATAAGGATGGAGGTGATGTTGGGTCAGTCCTGCATCCCAAAACTCCACTTTATATTGCCAGGTCCCTGCAGCTTTGTCTACCTCTTTAGAAGCTGTGGGACCACAAATGATACAGCCATAATTCTGACTTCTAGGAACCTCAAGGCCTTTTGATCCTGTGGGGCTACCTTAGCTTTGTGTGTTGCATCCTGGACCTCTGCCTCCCACAGCTATCCAGATAGTCTGATTTAACAGTCCTGGGGAACTTGTGCTCTCCTGTGGTCTCAGTGTGCTCTTAATTGAGGACTCTGACCCCTCCTACCCTCCTTGTTCCTGTGGCCCTGCATGTAGAGTGTCACCCTGGAAACTGAAGCCTTCTGATAATGTTTTTGTAGTTCTAGTTACTTTCCCATGAAAGTTCTACAAACATAAGTTGTTTATCACATTCCTTCTAAGAAACATCTTCTGATGGATGTTTCTCATGACCAGTGTGCTTGGGAAGATGGTAACTTAATTTTCCAGTCCCTGGTCATTGTCAACAATCTGTAAATACTGGAGTCAGAGAAAAAAGGCACTGTTTTTTCTGTTCTGACACTGAGAGGTGTTCGTGTGAATCATTTCGTGTCCTCTAGTGACAGTAGTGGACAAGGACGAAGTTGGACAATGCCCTTTCTCACAGCATCTCTTTTGGTCTCTTTCAGGCACTGTTGTTTGTCTTTTCAATTTTACGTAAAGTTGCTTGGGACTATGGACGCCTGGCCCTGGTGACTGATGCTGACAGGTAAGCACGGGAGAGTGGCAAGGGAATAAGATATGATTAGTGCCTTTTTTTACTGTGAGGCAGAAGGGATAAATCCCATTTTGTGTGCCTGAGCAGCTGGAGAGGAGAGGCAGATGTGCTGGTTGCATCCCCTGAGCTCCAGGAATAGGAAGAAATCCCTGCTTACTGGCTTTTTTGTTACAGCATCCTTTCTCAACACACTGAGTGGTCCCCACAGGCTCCATATCGCTTATGGTCCCTTCAGTGACAGAGATTGCAGGGGCCCTTACAGAGGACCAGCAGATGGAGGGAGGAGAGGACTAAGAGGTCACAGGAAGGGTGAGAGCTGCCACAGTAAAGGCTTTGTTAAGCATCTGAAGGTGTCTTTGTGACTGCTGGATGCAGTTCTTGTTAAGAGCACTTGGCAGTAGTATGCTGCTTTTGCAGGTGTGGTACTGCTTAGTTCACATCTCAAGTGCTGATAAATTGGTCTGGGTGTAGATCCTTCCTGCCCAATGCAGTGTCTGTCAGCAAAAGCCAAGGCCCATTGGGGATGGCAGCTCCACAGCAGAGGGAGCATTCCCTGCACAACAGTGGGAATAGTTGGTTTTATCCAGCATCAAACCAGGAATTCTCCTGGTTTAAATAAATGGTCCTGGATAAGGTTAGATAAGCAGTCACTGTGGCTCCTCTGCCCATCCTTCCCTGGTGTGGCTGGGGAAATCAGCTGTACAGAGGTAGTGGAAGGGAAACAAGGAGAAAGGGATAATCACAGGAGATGCCAATGGGGAGAAGGCAGCAGAGTTAAGCAGTCAGGGTTCAGGTGCTTGCAGGAAGCCACTGGGGCTGCACAGCTCTGGCCTCCAGTGGGGAGAGAGGGCTGGATTTTCTCTGAGGCAATGCTTGAGCACCTTGGGTGCGAGGGAGTGCAAGCAGTGGCTGTAGGCAGAAAGGCAGAGGGGTACCAGCTGTTTGGAGAGGGAGAGCTGGTAAACATAGGGAGAGGGACATGGTAACTGTGGATCAAGCTGTGGATCAACAGGACTGAGGACACAGGGAGGAGTCCATGCTGCTTGGCTTATCCATGGGGTAGGATGAGATTTTCAGGAGGGAGGTGCATGTGTGTTTGTTGCCTGGGTGGGGAAGAGATGTATGGGAGGGGAGCTCAGATGGCAGCCAGGCAGTTCCTACAGTCTCTCCTACTTGACCCCGTCACTCAGGAGCTCCCTGCAATGTCCATGGTATGAAGCCAAGTCACCTTCCCAGTGAAGCCAGCTTCCCTTCAGCTGGCAGCAAAGCATTCTGCTCCTGGACCAGTGGGTATTCCAGATTGCTGTGAATTGAGGCATTGCTGAGCTCTGGAAGGAAGGTCTTCTCCAGCCTGACCATTGGCAGGTTTCTCTTCTTCAGGATGATGGGGAGCCATGTTGTATGCATAGTTCCCTGCAAAAGAGAATTCAGCACCTACTCCCGTGGTTGTAACCTTTCCCTTTCTGTTTCTGTGCCCCCAGGCGCCGACGCTGGGAGACGGAAAGAGAGGAGCGGGAATAGTATGTTGTTTTTTCAGGGTGTCATGTCTTCTCTCTTTCTTGCTCACAACCTCTCTCTACTTTTTTCTTGCAGCTGTCTTGCTTCTGAACTAATCTAAATGGGAGCTTGGGCATGAATTTGTGCCTCTCCGTGGATTTGTGCTCTTCTTTCCCTCCCCTTTGTGTCATCCACTACCACAGCTGAATGCACCCTGGTTTTCCCCAGTAGCCCTTAAATGCTCCTTGAGATCAGCAGTGCCAGGGAGCTCTCAGTCCTGACCAAAGCAGAGGGTGCTGTATCACATGCCCCGCTCTATCTGCTTGTGTCCAGCTATCCTGTCTTAGGATGGAAGTAAACAAACCTGCTTGCCTGAGCCCACAGTACACTCAGGTCACCCAGGTGCAGGGGAGGTGACTTTGCCTGGTCCTTCTTGTGCCAGGTTGCCACAAGAGCTGTTCCCTCACCATCTGCAAGGGTAGGCAGATGGACAAAGAGGATCTGACAAGAGTACTGTCTTTCCTTTTTACCCCATGAGGCTGCTGGGACCAGGGTAACCTTTGGTCCTTGTCCCTTACCACCTAAACCCACACCCAGAAAGGCAGCGCCCTTGATTTTCTCTATTCCCCTGTGGAAGAAGCCTTTTGCCTCAGTGCGGCTGAAAGCATCCTTTGTCACCTTGGCCTGGTGATGCCCATCAAGTCCTGCTATGGACTGTCCTCCCTGTTTTTACCTCTTTCTTGCTGCTTTTATGCCTGAGGAAAGACCATCACCTGTGCCTTGCTGACTGGTTGGGTGGTATGTGCTGCAGAGGGGATAATCAGCTGGCAGTGCACAGCCTGCCGTGGTCACTCCAGCTACACTGATTTGTGTCTGAGGCCGGGGCAGCAAACTGCAGCCTCCTTTTCCCACTTGCAAAGCAGGGGCCTGATATTGCCTTAAAGGGGGTACAAGAATGTGCCTGTTTTTGCAGCTGATCCTTGCCCTCAGGAGCAGAGCAGTTGAAGTTGTTAAAACAGAACTGGTGGTTGCTGTGGTACATGGCACAGAGGGGACCTCTCACTCATGCTTGACTGCTTCACTAGTGGTTGGCCCTGCTTCAGGTGTGTCTGGCAACTTTTCACCGCTAACATCTTGTGGGAGGAGTAAGGCAGAGGTAGTAGAGCCATCATGCTCTGTGGGTTTTTTAGGGGGCCACATCATTTATCTTCACAAGTGCTTGTCTCTCTCCATGGGGCCACTTCTTCCTGCTCCTGTTTTTGAGTTTGTTGGAGCCATCTGCTCCATCTTCTTCCTGCTCCTGTTTTTGAGTTTGTTGGAGCCATCTGCTCCATACACACCACACATACCACCCCTAAACCTACTGCATGAGCTGGAACAGTGTTAGCAGCCAGAAGCCTCCATAACCCGCAGAACTCAGTGAGGGAGTCTTATTCTGTCTCTGCTCCTTCAAGGCTAATGGTACATTCACATCCCAGCTGTTCTTTGCTGGGGAGTGCAGTGACAGGTGGTGGGTTAGGAACATGTATGTCACCTGGTGCTCCCAGCCTCTGAATGTATCAACATTGTTCTTTGCCGGTTAGGGCATTCTCCTCTGATGTGTTCCCTTTCCCTGAGAAGCAAAGGCCCTTGTCCTGTGACTTGTCAGAGCTTGCAGTAGCCATCAACAGTTGCAACTGGCAACTCAGTCTGCACTGGGAGGTCATAGCAGCCCACTTGCACTTCTGCATGTGAGGGAAGTGATCACAAAGTCCTGTGGGGCTTGCCACCTATGCAACCACCTACAGCTTCACACTACAGCAAGCCCTTGCCGCAGCATGTCTGGCCTGCCGTCTTGCCTGTGATTCCTTTGGCCTAAGGCTAGCTGTGCCTCTGACCCTGTCCTTCTCCTTCCCTGGCAGGGCCTGCACCAGACCTGCATCCTGCAGGGTCCCACCTTAATCTTGTGATTTAGGGCAACCTTGCTTTCACCCACTTGAACTTGTCAGTGCTTTGCTTTAAAAAATCTCCATCCAGGTGCAGGTGCTGTTGGAGCTCCCTAATCAGCTGTCCATCTTTGGCAAGGTTTTGCACCCTCTGTCTTCTAAACACTTAAGGTCATCCTGATTATTGTCACTGCATCCCCCCACAGAAACATGAGTTTTCTTGGTTATCCAAAAGCTCATGGTGTCACTTTGCTGGGCTTTCCTCAGGGCAGAAATTTCTCTTCAGCAGAAATTCACCCTCACTCCCTGTGCCCAGCTGCAAGGTCTCTGTAATTATTAAGAGCTGAAGATCTGAGAGTTGGGTCGAAGTTGTCTCTGTCCCTTCAGCAGAGCAGAGTGTTGGGCTGCCCAGTGGCAAGGCTGCATGCCACTGTCTAATCTGCACTGCCGTAGTCCCCTGACCTTCAGCTAATCTCCTTTCCCCTGTCTGTTACTTCCAGCTAGGAACTGGGGATTCAGCAAGTGCTACTCTGCTCTGAGAGAGGCCATGTGTCTCATCCACTTTACTTCAGAATGTCCATGAGGATCTCTGCTTATCTTCCTTCCCATAATGTCATCCACCTCCTCTTTAGCACTTGTCTCTCAGCAGCTGTTTCTGTGTTCTTTCCCATCTTACCCTCCTTGAGCCTGTACTGACTACAGGGAGACCATATTTCCATTTCTTCTTTTCCTTTGTTTCTAGCCTTCATATCAGTCATATCTCTTCTTTCACCTCTGAAATCCCAGCCTGCTGTTGTCATCTTGCAAGTGCTATTTAATTTAGGTCTCTGGACCATTTTCTTACCTCCTTTTCCAGCTGCCCTCTGCCTCTGTTTGTAGTGGGGGCTATTGTCAGCCTTGGATGCTTCTGCTGTAGGTTCTTCATCTAGGTCCCTGCCTCTGGCTGGAGTAAAGTGGTTTCATGATATTCACCCCATTTGCTTTCCTGTCCTTTACCATGGAGACATTTACTTCCAGCTCTCTGCCCTGTTCCTGCTCAAGGGATTTCCAGGGTGGAGGCTCAGCTGAGTCTGAGATGCAGGTTACACTGACCCTGGCTCCAGTCAGCTGCATTCTTCCTCCAGCACTGAAGAACTAAGGGTGGGAAGGACTGGTGTACAGGATGCAGCCCACCAGACTCCTTCCTTCCTCTTCCTGGAGATGAGCAAAGTCCTGCAGGACAGGAAGCTGTTGCCAGTGCCTCTCCAGCTATTCCAGAGCAGCTGTGGAAGCCTCCAGTTCTCTCTTCCTTTCTGCTGTCTAAACCCTGTGCTAAACAGACCTCACCTCTCCTCTGTGGCAGCTTCTGCCAACCTCTCCTTGCAGTGACTGCCACATAGTATGGGTGCCTTCCAGAAGGTGCCTAATAAGTAGCATCCATGGGCTAAGCTCATGGGCTTTGCCAGGCTCAGCATGCCATCTGAGGAGGGTTCTCTCTTTACTGCTACCTCTGATCTTACCTTTCTCCATCTCACCGGGTGCAAACTGACCTGAATTAACCTCTAGTCTCCTGGGTGCACTTGGCTCCTGGCCAGGCTGCCTCTTCACATCTTCTAACTTTCTCCCTCACATTCCACTTGTCATTTTAGCATAGCCTCCGCCCTGCATTCTGACAACCATGACCGCTATGAGCGCCTCACCTCTGTATCCAGCTCTGTGGACTTCGACCAGAGGGACAACGTGAGTAGCCACAAGAGTCAAATGCTTTGCCTTTGAGGGGCCAGGAACCCACAGCTTGGCTGAACCAAGGGCTCTTCAGAAGAAACACTTTTGCCCGTTCCTGGGCTTTAAGTCCCACATCTTGCAGTGTGTGAGTGCTGTGTAGAGCTTAAGGAACTGCAGCTCTCAAACATGTGCTTAAATAAATAGGCTTCACTATGGCTTAACAGATGCCTGTCCAGCCTATAATCTCAGCACTACAAACAATACTTACTTGCCAGCTCTTCCTCACACAGTGGTCTACCTCTACTGTTTTTTCCCCTTGGTGAAGGGGAGGATAATGGGTGTGATGGATGGGGGGGTGAAGCTCCCCCAGGTGTCCTTTGAGGAGCGCTGCCTTGGCCCAGCCTACCTTCTCAGTCCCTGCAGAGCTTCTCTTGTCCATCATGATGGCTAAAGTACCTGTATGCTGTATTTTCTGGGTCTGCCTAGGCTTTGGAGAGCTTCCATATTAGCCAGGAGCCTGGGTTGCCTGGAAGGTTGAGCTGCCAGTTGATAGGGGACAGCCCACAGCAAAGTCCAACCTGTGTTGTGCTCCACTGTCACCTCCTTCACCTTGGCCCATCTGTGGCTCTGCACATCTGGGTGCTTGTTGTCTTTCCGCCCGCCCAAGCCAAGTATGTGCAAGGACACCAGCCTGGTCCCTGGAACCTTTGAAGGAGGGAGCTGGGATAAAGGAACACAGAGTGTTGTGAAACTGTCCTGTTTTCTTTTTGCACAGGGTTTCTGCTCCTGGCTGACAGCCATCTTCAGGATAAAGTGAGTGCTACAGAACCTGTATGGGGGACCCACATGGGGAAGGAGGGGCAGTACAGGGTTGTTGGGACACCCACTGCAGTACAGCTTCATGAAGTCACTGTCCTTGCTGCAACCCCCTCTCTGAAAAGCATAAGTTTGTCCTCTAGAGAGGACAAGAAAAGACAGTACTACATGAGGAGCCCTAAAGACAAAATAACGTCACACAGTGAGTCTGTGACAGAGGAGAGAACCCAGGCCCATGGCTGCCCCTCCATCATTCCCATCTCAGAAACACTGTCCATTGCTCTGCAAAGGTACCTCCCTGGCACTCTTGCTAGGGGCACTGCTGCCTCAGGAATGGCTATGAGAAGGATGCAGGGAGACACCCTCAGCCTGATGATCCACAGGAGTAGTCTCCCAAGCACTTCTACTCAGAGTGCTGCAGGGGATAATACCAGCATCTGTATCTTAGCAGGGAAGGCAAGGCCCACCTGAAGGGTATAAGGTGTGTCCAGTTGCCTTCTCTGGGGGACAGAGAGCAGGGCCATGGGAAGCAGGTCTGGGTAATCATTGCACAGGCAGGTTTTTGCCCAGGCTACTTCAAGGCTGAGTGCTGGGCTCCCAAGCCCAGAGTCTGGCTACAGCTCTGTAGGGCAGAACAAGGGGTGCTGTGTCTTCTCAGATCAGGAGGGCAGCTGCAACCCTGCACTTTTCCCCAACACTTCAGGAAATGTAGAAAATTGCCTGACAGCCTTTTTCTTCCTGGCAGGGATGATGAGATCCGGGATAAATGCGGGGTTGATGCAGTGCACTACCTGTCCTTCCAGAGGCATATCATTGGGCTGCTCGTGGTCGTGGGTGTGCTGTCTGTGGGCATCGTGTTACCTGTCAACTTCTCAGGGGACCTGCTAGGTGAGAACAAGGAGCCTTTGGCTGGGCTGGGGCATCTGCATTTCAACACCATGTTCCAGACCACTGGTTAGCAGTAGAGGGCAGAACAGGACTAACACAGACAAACCCTAACTCTTGTCTCACTTTGAGTGTAGTGCATTCACAGGGTCATCCTGTGTAACTTGGGGTTTTAGGTGTTTTGCGGGTGATAATTCTTGCTGCAGCTCACTCTAGTGGTGCTCTGTCCCATTCAGTATGACTGAACATGCTTTTGTCTGCCTCTTTCTCCCTAGAAAACAATGCCTACAGCTTTGGGAGGACAACTATCGCTAACCTGAAGTCTGGGTATGTGTGGGGAGGGGTGGGATGGATAATTGAAGCCCCCAAGGCGTATTTTGTAAATGTTCACTTGATGCAGAGCCTCATCTTCTTGAAGGCTGTATATCTGCCCTTTCTTTGAGGCTGCTGTCCCTGATCTAATTTCCAGGCTGAGCTCCTGGAATTTGGTTGTAGGGCATCTGTGTGCTATGCTGAATGCACTCATGGCCCCAGTGCCTTCAGGACCTGACCAGCCTTACACAGACTTGTAGTGACCTTTGCATTGACCTTTGTGGTCTCCCTTGTGACAGGAATAACCTGCTGTGGCTGCACACCACGTTTGCTTTCCTGTACCTGCTGCTGACAGTGTACAGCATGCGCCGGCATACTTCAAAGATGCGCTACAAAGAGGATGACTTGGTGAGCAGGGTCTGGCCACTGTCCCAGGCACATTTTCCTATGCCCTGTGGTCAAGTCAGGTAGCATTGGAGACAATGCTGAGCCCCTCAGTTTCCACAGCAGTTTAGAGCTGCCATGTCTTGGCTGTTTTTATTCAGCCTGGCCAAAGGCAGATCATCTCCAGAGCAGCAGCTGTGACTGCCCATGGGGAAGCAGGAGAGGCCTGCACTGGATAAACACATGGAAGGACCCCATTCTTCCTTAGGGGTTGTTCCAGCTACCTTTGCCTTCTTCATTTCTGAAGGGTAGCCCTGTTTCTGTTCAGGCACCTGCAGTGTAAGTCCCTAGCCTGTCAATCTGCAGCGCACCCCAGTGCAGGATGACAACAATTAGCAGAAGCACAGGAGAGGGGGAGCCCTGGTAGCTAGAATTGATGGGGTCACCTTTTTTCATCACTGGCACAGGTCTTGGTAGGGGGCTTGCTGCAATCTGGTCTTTTACACCATCCACACCTACCTGTCCTCTCCTTTCTCTCTTCTTCCCAGGTTAAGCGAACTCTATTCATCAATGGGATCTCGAAATATGCCGAGCCAGAGAAGATCAAGAAGCATTTTGAGTAAGTCTCACTGTGTCCCTGAAGACTTCCCTGTAACAGGGGCGTTTTTATTAGGGTAGTACTAGTGTTACCTGGAATGGCAATAATACATTGAGAACAGAGAGCTAGGCAAAATTGGTGAATACTTTTATTTTGTGCCTCTCACTCTTATTTTTCTGCTTTTTATCTAAATTTGAAGTATCCTTTGTTTTGTGCCTTTGGATATGCCCAGCTATCTCTTGCAGAGCCATAGGAGGTCAGTGTGGTAAGCAGTGCCCCTGCTTATGTGCCCATGGACAAGGCATGTCTTGAACTGTAGTTAAGATCACAGATGAGATACAGGCAGGAGGTGATCAAGCAGTGACTGTGGGATGTTGTGCTGCTGCCCTGATCACAGTTCTTGTAGAAAGTATATCTCTTTAACGAGAAAATGAAATTCCTCTTCTCTCAGAACCTCACTGTCAGGAGAACCATGTCTAGAAGCACCATGGGTGAAAAGAAATGGTTTTGTACCCTTTGGTACAAAGAGGTACCCTTTGTGCCTCTTTCTGACCACAAGTCTGTGAAGGCAGAGAGGGGAGTGTGGGGTTAGAGAGGCTCCTGGCTGCTATAGGGCAAAAGTTCTTGTGCCAACACCTAAAGGATGTAGCATTTTCCCTGTATTTTGTGTCTGCTGCAAGGGACAGAGCCTGTAGGTTCCCCTGCAAATTCTTGGTATGCATCACTGTACTCAGCCCAGGAGACTCTTCTCAGGGCCAGGGAGAAGTCCTGAACACTTGTAGTTTGCTTGAGGGGTACCTTTGGTGCCAGTTGTGGTGAACTGATGCTTCTCATCCACAGGGAGGCCTATGCCAATTGCACTGTTCTGGAGGCCCGTCCCTGCTATGATGTTGCCCGACTGATGTTCCTCGATGCAGAGAGGTAACCTCTATTTTGGGAGAAAAGACAGAGTGGGCTGATGTTGCTGATACCCCCTCAAGTCTGGTGCCAAAGAGCTTTTATGAGTCACCCTCTTTCTTTCCTTTCTTCCTTCTTTTCCACTCTCATGTTTCAGGAAGAAAGCTGAGCGTGGGCGAATCTACTTTACCAACCTGCAGAGCAAGGACAACACCCCATCCATGATCAACCCCAAGCCCTGTGGCCACCTGTGCTGCTGTGTCATCAGGGGCTGTGAGGAGGTAAGGGAGAGCTGGAGGTGTTGGGCAGCAGTTGGGTGTCTCATGGCTTGGGTCCCCAGATCATCTCTCCTCTGACTTCTGTCCTTCTGCTCAGGTGGAGGCTATTGAGTATTATACCAAGCTGGAGGAGAAGCTCAAAGATGACTACAAGCGGGAGAAGGAGAAGGTTAATGAAAAGCCTCTGGGGATGGCCTTTGTCACCTTCCACAATGAGACCATCACAGCCATGTGAGTGCAGATGGTCCTGACATCCCAAAAAAGATGACTTGTCCCAGCCTTTGCCTTAAATCAGAAGAACAGCAGCACTAAGGCATCCCCTTGGCTTGTGCCTGCTAGCCTTTTGTGTCAGCATGTCCCTCTTTCTCTTGTCCAGAATTCTCAAAGATTTCAACGCTTGTAAGTGCCAGGGCTGTGCATGCCATGGGGAGCCCAGAGCGTCCTCCTGCAGTGAGTCCCTCCATGTCTCCAACTGGACTGTCAGTTATGCTCCTGACCCACAGAACATCTACTGGTGAGCAGCTCTGTAGGGTTCAGTGGCCCTGCCAGTGGGAAGGGAGTGCACCCTCCCTTTCTCTGTCTCCATCTGCTCCTCCAGTAACTGAGTTGTTCTTGCTGAAGTCCAGCCTGGCTGAGCTAGAGGTCTGATCTGACTGGGAGGGGGAAAGCCTTGGGCTGACACCCCAAGTGCTGCTCACCAGGCTGGGCTGTAGTATGCATGCAAAGCCCACACCTGGTATTCCACCCTGTGCAGCCATCCTGATGCCCTCTTTCTCCCTCCCAGGGAACACCTCTCCATCCGGGGCTTTGTATGGTGGATCCGCTGCTTTGTGATTAATGTGGTCCTCTTCATCCTTCTCTTCTTTCTCACCACTCCTGCTATCATCATCACCACTATGGACAAGTTCAATGTCACCAAGCCTGTGGAGTACCTCAATGTAAGGATTTTGGAGATGGATGCAGGGTGGGTAACACAGGAACCACCCCAAGGCACAACATCCCCTGCAAGGCTAGGGATAGGGAGAGAGATTGTTCTTCAGGTCCTGTCATGAGGCCTGACCATGAGGGAGGTGCTAAGCCTGGACAGGATGCAGTGGCAGTCGCAGTGCTGGGGCCTTGGCATCAGCAAAGGCAACTGTACCTGTGGCTGGCACAAGAGCTGGTGCACCATGTAATGTGATTTCTTCTCTGCCTTGTTTCAGAACCCAATCATCACTCAGTTCTTCCCCACCCTGCTGCTGTGGTGCTTCTCTGCTCTTCTGCCCACCATTGTATACTACTCTGCCTTTTTTGAAGCACACTGGACCAGGTAAGGACAGCCAGCACCTGTTCTTACCTTCTCAGTGAGCTGATTGGCCACCAGACACTTCTCACTGACATAAAGCTACAGGCTGGATCTTGAACTTCTGTCTTCCGCTCCAAGCATTATGTTATGTTGCACATCTTGGGCACCTGAAGACTGCTGTGGACAGTTGTTCTGCGAGTCTTTAGCTGCTGTTGTGCAGCATGGTTGTCTGAGTAGAACTTGACAGGTCTACAATAAGAAGAAAGCTGGGAGGAGTTGGGACTGGTCACCATGAGAAATGCTAGTAGTGAGGGAAGTCTTGGCTCAGGTGAGCAGGCAGGGGTATGGTGTGCCTGTACCATATGTAAGATAGAGCAGTTCCAAGGGAAAATTGTTTTAGCTGCTCTGGCTCCTGGCCACAAGGAAAGCACTTCAAGTGCAGAGCACTAGAAGCATGCTGCTTGTGAGGCACATTCCCCACAGGACAGAAAATGTAAACTTTGTTTTCTGGTCTGTGTTGCAGAGACTGGTGGGGGAGGGTGTCATCAGCTCTCAGGATTGCAGGTCAGGGAAGATGATTGCAGAGCCTGTGAGACAAGAGGAAAAGAACGGAGACTCGATAATGGATTTCAAATACGCTGGAGGGAAAGAGGATGTATTCATGTACTAGGAACAGACAGGGTGGGATTTAGATTAGACATTGCGAAGTTCGTAGTGATGGAAAGCCATTGGGAGCACAGCTTGCATGGCTGGTGGGGTGAAAGGTTAACAGCCTCTCTGTCCTCAGGTCTGGAGAGAATAGGACAACCATGCACAAGTGTTACACCTTCCTAATCTTCATGGTCTTGCTGCTGCCATCACTGGGCCTGAGCAGGTAGGGGTTGTGGAAAGGAAAGGCAAATAGAGATGTGGAGCACAGGGAGGGTTGAATTGCACCCGTTATTGTTTTTTTTACAGCATTCTTTCCTCACTGCATTGTTGCCCGGGCCACCATCCCCCTGGGAGACCGGTGTTTAATTTTAGTTGAGGGGGAACAGGCCAGACCATACATGACTGGATCTCTAGGACTTTATTGATTCAATCTGCAAACACATTGACATGTGCCATGGTATTAGAAATAATGCAGCAAAGGTTGGCTAGATGGTAGATGAGTATATGTGAAAAGTCTGCTTGATATGAAGGAGGCATTCTCCAGCTCTGTGCTCAGTGTGCAGTCCAAATTTTGCACAAAACCAGTGTATTCCTGCTTTAAGCCAGAACTTGAATAGGTTGCGCTGCTTGGCTGGGTGGGATAGTGTGGGTACAGAAATGCTCATCTGTTTGGGTGTATGCCTCAAATCTTCCTGCAGAGTTTATAGAATTCCCCTGTGGGAAACATTGATGCATCCATCACCTGCCAGCCATTGGTGTGGGCTCTAGCACTGAACAGGGGCCAAGTAGGGGAACAGTGTGATGAGGAAAAAACTGAGGAGTGGGTGGGGGATAAGGAACTCTAATTGTGCTAGTTCATTCTTTACACATTGTGGGGTCAGGGATCTTTAAGATCTCTTCCAACCCAAACCATTCTGTGATATTATTGTCTACACCCCACCTAAATTCTGTATTTGAGATACAATCCAGCCCCTCAGTGGTGATGTCAGGCAGCTCCTGAGAATAGATAAACCCTCTGATAGTGGCAGAAGAATAGTCCTTCATCCCACTGGGTGACTACATGCTCGCAACACAGATTTAAAAAGCCTTGTTGTGTGTAAAATTTCATCTTGGGCAGGTAAATGTTCTCAGAAGATTTGTGTTTTGACCACAAAACAGACCGCACTTCCTTCTGAGGAGCTGATCCCCCTGCTGTTGCCTGTTGAACTCTGTATTCCACCAGTGCCAGAGGATTGGATGGTTTTATATAAAAAAATCAAAATTGAGGAAAATGGGATTTGTTTCTTCTAAGGGATTTTTTATATCTCTTGTTGGACGGTACCTTGTACCTAACCAGTTTCTTCTGCAGAATCAGTCATCTGTTCCTTACATGGATGTTGTGTCCAAACAGAGGAGAGAGGAAAAATATTGATAGGATCAGGGTAAAGGGATAAGAACACACATGAAAGGGAAGCTTTACGTCCCTTTTTGAGTATTGCATTGTTTTGTTCTGTTTTTTTCCTATATCCAGTTTACATACTTGCTAGTGACACACTCCAGCAGGGAACAAAACGATCTATGGTCAGAGCTTTGGATCCTTCTAGAGCAGCTACAACATATGTGCATTTCTGTCTGCTGCTGCTTCTGATGGTTCATCTTTTCTTCTTGCCTTCTTCCCCCACAGCTTGGATGTATTTTTCCGCTGGTTGTTTGACAAAAAGTTCCTTGCTGAAGCTGCTGTGCGATTTGAGTAAGTGGAGTTGAGCAAAAAGGCATTGTTTTACGATGGGAGGTGGTTCTTGTCAGCATCCAAAGGTTGTGGGGGCTCCCAGCTACTGCCCTGCAAGGAGGGAGCACCTTGTGCAGCCTGCTCTTGCTGCATCTCCCCAGGTGTGTGTTCCTGCCAGACAATGGGGCTTTCTTTGTCAACTATGTTATCGCCTCTGCCTTCATCGGGAATGCCATGGACCTGCTGCGCATCCCTGGTTTGCTCATGTACATGATACGCCTCTGCCTGGCCCGCTCAGCGGCCGAGCGGAGGAACGTCAAACGAGTATGTAGCGGGGCTGAGGGAGGGGAGTGGTGTGATGGGACCCCGATGGGGCTTGCCCAGTGCTGTGTATAGAGCTGGGTATGTTGCACATACCCACTCAGCTCTCAGGGTCTTTCTGCTGATGGGTCTCCATTCCCTCCTGCAGCACCAGGCCTATGAGTTCCAGTTTGGGGCTGCTTACGCTTGGATGATGTGTGTCTTCACTGTAGTCATGACATACAGCATCACCTGCCCCATCATTGTCCCTTTTGGTAAGCAATACCCCTCTGCCTCCCTGTGCCAGAGGTGGAGGGGAGGCAAGAAGGCTGATGTGGGGGAGGTACTCCCTATCAGTCTAGCAAAGAGGCTGATGCCCCACTCATCTGGCTTTCTTCCCCTTCTCCCAGGGCTCATGTACATGCTGCTTAAGCACCTGGTGGACCGATACAACCTGTATTATGCTTATTTGCCTGCCAAGCTGGACAAGAAGATCCATTCAGGGGCTGTGAATCAGGTAGTGGCAGCCCCCATCCTCTGCCTCTTCTGGCTTCTCTTCTTCTCCACAGTGCGCACAGGTGAGCACTGCACTCGGACCCTTAACCTCCTGCTGAGCCACTTCCCTGCTCAGGCTCTGATCCTGGCAGCCTCTGGCCACAGAGCACAGTCACAGTCCTTTTGACACTGCCACTTTGGTTTTCCTTCGCCCCAGGGTTCCTGGCACCCACTTCCATGTTCACCTTTGTGGTCCTTGTGATCACCATTGTGATCTGCCTGTGTCACGTCTGCTTTGGGCATTTCAAATACCTCAGTGCTCACAACTACAAGGTGAGGCAGAATGGGTTGGGTGCGGGACCCTTCTCCTTGGTAGCACAGCTCAACCACAAAACAGCAGGGGCTCTAGGGGGGGTCCCAGCCTGCTCTTCAGCATAGCCTGTCAGCCCTGACTTCATGGAGGGGATAGTCCTGAGGCTGTCTCTACTGCTTCTGAGGTGGGACAACAAGTACATTGCCCTGGCACTCTCAATTTCTCCTTTTCTCTCCAGATTGACCACACAGAAGTGGATGCCATGGACAACAGGCAGAACGGGAGACCTGCTACCAATCTGCCTGCTCCCAAATCAGCTGTGAGTCACTATCCCCACCTCTGTGCCCTGGCACACTCCTTACCTGAGTCTGGAAAGGGGGAGGTAACTCCCTGAGTACCTCACTCCTCACTTCTCATTTTTCTGAGTCAGCACATGGATCCTCCCAGTGAGGGTGGGAGGCAAATGTTGGGCACTGCGTCCCTCACCTGCTCTGGGTGATGAAGTGTAACCCCCACACACACACCTCTTTCCCACTGCTCCTCAGATGCTGTGCATTTACTTTCCATCTCTCTTTCGGCTGGGACAGTGAATCCAGCCGGGTCAGTCTCCCTTCTCATTCTACATCTTTGCACGCTTGCACGTCAGCAGAGGCTGTCACCCACCAGGCTTGTCCTAGTGCCAACACAAAGGTGTCCCCGTGGACGTTGCCTTGAAGGCCGTGGAAGTGCTTTGGGGACTCTTCTCTCCCCTGTCCAACATTCTGAGACCCCCAGAGTCAGTTCTCGGAACTTTACCTTGGCTCAACTGGCTCACTCCAACTGCTTCCTTCCACAAGGTTTTTGTATTGGGAATCTATGCAGGGCTGCAGGGATGGGGTAAAGCAGAGCCTCCTGTTTCCACAAGAGAGCAGGGCTGGGGTGTGCACATGTAATCCAGGCTCCTTCGTAGTCTCCAGACACCTAAGTGCAGCAACACTTTGCCAAAAGGAGAATCCCTATAAGAGGCAGGCAGTGCTTCAAGGACACATCTACTAGCAAAAAAGGGAATGCAGTCTTCCAGTTCACAGGGGCTCCAGAGAGCCTGAGAAGCCACATTCTTTCCCACCCCAGGTGCCCTGTCCTAGAATGCTGGGGTTTGAAACACATCTAGTGTTTCAGGGCCAAGCCCCACTCTTACACCTTTCCTGGTATATTCCATGGAGTCTGGTTGCTTCCTTTCCCTCCCAGCATATCCCCACGCTCAGCCTCATGCATGGTGCTTAGTGTGTTGTGCTCTGCTTCCTGGAGAAGTTTCCTAGACTCACGTGTGTTTCTACTCTCTCCCATGCCTGGCCCTGACAGAAGTACATCGCCCAAGTGCTGCAGGACTCCTCACCAGAGGGCGAAGCAACAGAGTCAGAGGAGCAGGGATCACAGGATGAGGAGCTCATCAATGCAGATGGCATGAATGACACAGATTTCCAGTCGTGTGAGGACAGCCTGATAGAGAATGAGATCCACCAGTAGGGACCTCAAAGGGTGGGAGGGGAAGGAGGCCCAGGAGCAGGGCAGGCTGTGTGCACAGAGACCTGGGAAGAGGTACCTGAGGGTGCTGGCTACTGCCCTCACCCTCCCGCCCCCAGGGCCGCTGCCTTCAGTGAGGGCAGGGGCCCTGCTGCAAGCTCTCCATCTCCCTGCCCCTCCATTCCTGCGCCAGCCTGGCTGCTCGTCAGGCATGCTCTTTACTAGCTACCTTCTTCAACACATCCCTGGACCCCAGACTCCCAGAGGCTGGGGAGGAGGGGGACCATAAGCCCCTGCGGTGCTTCCCTGGACCTGCAGGGAGGAGGAAAGCTGAGTGCTTTTTGGGAAGGGGCAGAAGGGGAACATTTGGGGTCTTCTGAGCAGGCAACTGTATCCCCTGTCTTGCTGGTGGGAAACACTAATAATTTATTAGATTTACAAGAAGGTGATAAATTAAAAACTTCAGTCAGTCCATTGGAAACCCCACCCAGGGAGGGGTTGGCTTTTGTTGCACCTTCTGTTCCTGTGTGTGCCCTTTCTCAACTGCTTCCAGCATCCAGTTGGTGTGGCATCCCAGGAGCCAGTCCAGGCGCAGGGGTGGTGATAGGCTTCCCCCTCACCACAGGGATAGTGACAGTGACAGCCTGGCTTCGCGATCAAGGGTGGCATCATGCTGGGGAAGGGGCACTGGGTTGGCATGAGCTAGACAGGCCCTCGCAGGGTGAGGGGTGCTGAGGGCATTTCTCATGAGCAGGAGGAGGCGCAGGCAGCCTCTCCGCCAGGGGCACAGGCAGGGGTCATTTAAAGTGGCATTTTACTTTGCACATTTTACTCCACTTTCAAACAAATCAACCTGACCCTCATGTGGTACTGCAGGCCCCCTTCTGCTGCCCTGTGTCTTCACAGCAGGGTCAGGCTTGGGGGGGGGGGGGGGAGGGCTGTATGGGGGTCTCCTGGGTGCCAGGGAGATGGAAGAAAGGGTCTTAGGCTACAGGTCCTCAACACCCTGCAAGATCAGCACTGCCTGGTTGCAATGAGGCCCCATGGACTTCCTTCCCCGAGCTGTTGCAGGGTCTTCCCCAGCTGAGGTGGTCAGAGAGAGAGGAAGCCCTTGGGAGAGCAGCCCCTAGGAGCTGTCTCCAACCAAGACCACCATCTTCAGGAGCACAAACACCTCATGGGGCTATGCTGCTTTTCTTCACCTGCCCTGACTGATGTAGGCTCCCCTGCCACCACCCAGCCTGAGAGGGGGGTTGTTCCTCCCCTACCTCTTGCCCCCCTCCCTGTTGATAGCTGTGTCCCAGTGGCAGGCAGGGAACAGGATGGGTGGGAGAGGTGGACTGGAGCCCCTGGCACATGGAAGAAGGACTGACCCTGTTTAAAGACACTTTTTGAGGAGGTTTCTGGTCAGTATCAGTTGCCCTCAATTGCTTCCCCCCTCCCCTTTTGTAAAATATAAAGGAAAATAATAAATCCCTCTGCTATTTAGCTATATTTATTTCCCTCAAACCCTGCCACCATCCTGTTTGGTGCTCATTGCGGGCACGATCACCCTCCCTTTGCCTGTCATCTGTGGGCACTGCACCAGCTCCCTGGGGCTGTGCCCTCCAGGGCCTGAGAGGCCAGGTGAAAGGGGAATCACCCGTGCTGGCCCTGGAGCTCCAAGCACTTTAATCAACCGGAAGTGAAGTGTCAGCCCTGCCCACCTCAGCTGCCAGGAATGGTGGTTACATGTCTTTTCTCCCCTGTGCCTCCCACTAGAGGAACGGAGTCAGACCCACAGAGAGCAGATGGGGGGCTGCTTCAGAGAGGACATAGCTGCCTTTCCTGTACAAGACCTCTGTAGGAATCCCAGGCCTGTAGAAAAGGTGGATGGAACAGAAGAGATGTGGGTCTTCAGTGCATGGGGAGGGCAGGCCACACCAGCTTCTAGGGGTTGGCTGGGGCTGGAGAAATGGGTCTGAAGGGGCATGGGGAGAGTCGCCCATCCCCTCCAGGTAGTGGCTAGGAATGAAATGAGCATGTGGGCTGAGAGTTCCCAGTCCACTTGCAGGCTGGGACAGGAGCGATGGTGATCCTGTTTCCCTATTCTTGCACCTACCTACTGCCCTTGCTTCTGGTCCAGCAGGTGGGCTGGGATGCTGTGGTCTCTGTAGGTATGGCCATGCTCTGGGGCTGCCGCTGCAGCTGTCAGGGCCCTGCCCACAGAGAGCTGTGTGTTCTGAGTGGCACTGTCTGTGTAGAGATGTGTATAATACCCTGTATATATTTGTGTACAAAAGAAAAAAGGAAAAAAGGAGCTATTGTTTGTGCAGTCTTTTTTTTGTGGAGTGGGTTGGGGGCTGGGACCTGGGAGGAGAGTACCCCAGCTGCTGCAGGGCTGCAGGAGCATCCATGGTACAAAAGGAGGAGTGGGGAGTAGTGTGAACACAAGCCCTGCCCTGCTGCCAGGAACTCAGCCATGGCTCACAGGCTCTCTCTCACAGTATGAATGTTCCCTCTGACTTACAGAGGCATTAGAGACTTTGCTGCTAAAAGTAAGTAGATAGGCTGCTGTGTGCACTGAGGTTTGAGAATGATGTGGTAGGGGAGTTTCAGTGGTAGCCTCATGCTACACGTCAGCACACCTCTGCTGTTGTAATAGCAAGTTACATAGCCACTCCTGCCATATCCATTCAAACTCTGGACACCTGGTTTGGGTGGATAGCTAAAGCCTTTGGGAAAGTGTGAGAGGTGCTCAACTCCTGTAGCACAGAGGAGCACTTTCTTGAAACATGCTGCACGTATGTCAGCCATCCCCCTGAGTGCTGGGGCAGACAGCAAGCAGCCAGGCCCAGGATGCTCCCTGCTGCTCTCTGTGCAGGCTGGATCTGGCATGCTTCCCAGGAGCCTGCTGCTATGGAGGCTGTAAGGAGCTATGCTCCTTATATTGTGCACAGTGACTGTTGCTCGTTGCTTGTAGGAGGGAGCAATGGAAAGGCAAGGCCTGGTCTGTGTTGCTGAGAGACGAACAAGTGATCCCAACTCCATCCCTGCCTCATTGTGATCAGGCCTCATGGCTTCCTACGCCAGCAGTGTGGCACCAGCAGGGGCCAAAAGACCCTGCTGCCCACAGCCCAAAGGACAAGGGAAAAGACAATGCCAGAGAACAAAGAACTGAAGACAGAAGGAACCATGCCTGCTGTCAAGTCCCAGCAGCCATCACTGCGAAGGAAAGCTTGAGGGAAGGAAACAAGGAAATTGCACAGGGATTTTGCAGGTGTTTTAGAGTTCTTAGTTTATTTCCAAGCATAGGAAGGACATGTCACGTGCCTTTGTGACAGGACTTTTGAGGTGCTGTCTCCAGGAGAGGGATCTGTGAAAGCAGCTTTGGGGGCCACTGAAGGGTAATAAGGCAGGAGCAGAACAGGACAACAGGGTCGCAAGGATGGGCACAAACCCAAAAGAGGAACAAGCCCTGATACTACAGGCCTCTTGCTCTTTGAAATGACAGTGCTGCCTGCAACGCCATGCAGAGCTAAATAATATCTCCAGCTGGGACCCCCTTAGGCTTCCAACCTGTGGCAAGCCTGGCTAGGAAAAAGATGGAGCAGCCCTTGCAACAACCCAGAGCAGGGTCCCAAGGCCTCCTCTGTACCAGGATGGGCAGAACAAGCTGAATGTAACGGAGTCCCCTGTGTAGGGATAGGGCAGCTCTAGTGGGTTCCAGCCAGGACCAGACTGCTCCCTTGTGTGTGCAGCAGCAGGACCACGCTACAGCTGGTTTAAAATATTTTGGTTGCCCTTCCCTCAGGTAAGGGACATAGCTCCTGGCCCCATATGCAACCTGCTCCCTGCTTAGGAAGGATTTACCCCCTGGGGGAAGTTGGGGTGCGGTAGAAAGCAGGTGCCCTGTGAGGCCTGGGCTCTTGCAGGCTCGATGCCAGCTGCTGCAGTGAGTGTATGGGCACAGCCTCCCCAGCTGCAAACAGGCACCAGAGAAGGAGAGGTAGCTCCAGGGTTGGTGACACCCGTTAGGATCACCCTGTTTGGCCCTGGCACCAAAAGAATGGCAATACAGGGTTTCTTTCCTGGGGTGGGGCTGGGCTGAGCTGCCCATGCCAGGCCATGTGAGATATACTGAGCTAAACCACACCAGGCCAAGCTGTGCCAATCCATGCTATGCCAGGCAAAGCCATGTTGAGCCACACAGGGCTCCACGGTACAGTGCCAAGCCCTGTGTGGCCATGCCCGCTGGTAACAGCACCACCCAGCATAGCTATGCCGTGAGTCATGGAGGGCACGCAGGGGCAGCCCCGATGTGTCTGCGGAAAACCCCAGGGCAGTGGGACCTGCCCAGAGAGGGCCCTGCTGGCACCCAGCAGCGAGGAGCAGCTGGTGCGGAGGGGTGGTGTTGCCAGCCGGGACACTTAGGGAGGCCGTGGCAGCTGGTGCTGGCGTTGTTGACTGTGACCACCTGGGCTTAGCGATTGAGAAGGTGCGGGCACAGTCCCTGCAGACATGAGGGAAGGAAGAAGGGACACAACAGTCTGCGATATCCAGTGGAACCACCGTACTCAGCCGCGGCACCAGAAGGTCAATAAGTCCTGGGGACAAGGTGCAGTACAGAGTTTCACCCAGCTATGCTGGGGTGCCGACAGTGTGGAGCAGTAACCCACAAATTTATTCCTAGGGCAAAGTTGCTTCCTCTTTTCCTTCCAGGTCCGGTTTCCGTGTGCACCCAACCCTTTCCTCAGAACAATGGTGGAAGGAGCACGCCCATCTCGCTGGTACCCCTCCATCCCTGGGAGCTGGGAGACGGTGATAGCAGACAGAACCTAACCATCAGTCTCGATCCATAATCCCCTCCCAGTGTCTGTAAACTGTCACTGCTCCTTTAATTCCCCCTCCCACTGCCCTCCCGGCTTTGCTCGTACATCCTGCCCGCCGAAACTCCACCTTCTGCGGGGCTGTACGGAGCCGGGCTGGGCTGGCCGAGCCGGGCCGAGCTGAAGCGGGCAGGGCGGTGGCGGCAGCAGCTTCCGTAAGTCCATCTCCCCCATCCTCACCCTTATCCGATCACCAAAATGGGGTTAAGCACCGAGGGCAGCCCGCCGCCGGGCGAGCAAGGCTGCGGGGCCGTCCGTCTCCCCCTCCCCGGCTGCCTCCTCTGTTTTCTAAGCTTATCTAGGTATGCCTACCCCTTCCATCCCCTTTCTGTCTGCGGGGATTTTTGCACTAGGTAACGCATCCGCAGAGACCCAGAGGCTTCCCAGTCGGGGCGGCGACTAAACTGAATACCGGCAGCCTCCTACGATGCGCTGCCGACCCCGAAGCCAAGCCCGCATCCCGTCAAAACGACGCGGTAACATAAAGCGGAGCCTATGGGAAACGAGGATCTTTGTCATCCGGAGGGCTGGAAAGGGCCTGAGAGCTGCTTGAGCACTGTAGGATGCCATGGGCGCCTTGCCCCGAGCTGAGTATGCGGCAGGATACCGTGTTTCAGGGCTGGTTTTGAGGAAGGCAACTCCCCACTTCCGCTGATTTGCAAGAGCAGCTGGCAAACCAGAGATCTGCGAAGATTTTTGGCTGGACTTCAACAATGATGCTGCCCAAGGGTTTTGCAGTATGCGCTAAAGTGCACAAGGTGTCAGGGACCCTGCAGGAACCGGTGTGTCTTTTTGCTCCCACCTGGGACAGATCAGAGGTGCCTTGAGTTCTGGAAAGCATCATATTGTAGTTAGATGTCACCTGTGGTGGAAAACTGCCCTGCGGGCTTGGCTTGTCTCATCACACCCCTTCCTCCTCGTAGAGGACCTGCAGTGTCAGTCAGCATAAGCCTAGAGAGTTGTCAGCAACTGACCCCATTGCTTTCAAGACCCATGTGGTTCCTCTCCCATTCTGGGGTCTGAAATCCTTTTCTTTGCTCTGCGCTTGCGTGACCTCCATCTGCCACTGAGCACAGCCTTCCTGAGTATTTTGAGCCACAGAGCTAAGAATAACTCATACAGTGCCCGTGTCTGCACAGAGCTCCCCATGTCCGCAGCCATGTCCTGTGCTGGTAGGTAGGGTGGGAAAGGGTGTAGGCAACCTGTGTCAGGGGCTGTGGGTAGGGGGAGTTTCCTGGCCAGTGGCAGGTTGTGGTGTGAGTGCTGGGGAGATAGTGAGGTGGGATCTGGAGACAGTGTGGGCAGCTGTACTTGGGATCCCTCCTTCCTCAGGCTCCCTGTGTTCTGGGCAGTGTCTGGGACTGGAGAAACCATCCTGCCAGCTCTGCAGGCACCAAATGCCTTGCCACTGGGAGAGACTGCCAGGGTGCTGGGTGCGAGGCAGGAGTAATAGGAGGAGCTCCATAGATTTGGGACCATCATAGAGGAGAGAAGGGTGTGGGCTGCCCTGGAGAAGGGTAGTGGGTTTAGAGCATCCCAGAGCAGGCAGAGTGATGGGGAAGAGTAGAATTTTTCTTCTGAAGAGCTTCTGGCTTGGACAGCCACATGGGTTAGCAGCCAAGTTTATGCCCTATGCATGTGCCAGGAGCTTGCACCCTATTCGCTGTTGCCTGCCTTCCCTTTAGCTATCACAGCACTTTAGGACAAGGAAAGCTGCCTCTTTGGAGCCAGGCTGCACCCTGCTCCCCTGGGATAGGGTGCTGGGGAAGGAGCGGGCCAGCACTGGCATTCGAGTTTGGTGTTCTGAGTGGGTTGCTGGTTCTTGGCTTATTTACCGAAGGACTACGCCACTTTCTCACATGGAGAAACCTCTGAAGTATTCGGCACCATGCTGCCATGGTGCCTGGAGAGGGCTGAGGGCAGCTGGACGCCGGGAGGGGAGCTGGGACTTGCCCACTGCAGCGGGCGCGGGGGAGCAGGGCTGCGGGGCCAGATATGCCTGGCAGCTGTGTCAAGCTGGTTCGAAGCTCCTGGCCGTGAACAGCTGGTCAAAGCCGCGGGAGGATGTCCAAGGCAGGGATAGGTACGGGGTGGGGGCTCTGCGGTCTGTCCTGACCCGCTCTCCTGGAGCCGGAGTGCCCCGCTGAACTCCGTAATCCCTTCCCGGTATCTCCCAGCAGGCTGTTCCACTGGCGGTCGACGAGCCATGAGTCATCCTCCCTCTGTGTGTGTGTTTGTGTGTGTCTGTATCTCTGTGTGTCTGTGTCTGTATCCGTGTGTGTGTGTATCTGTGTGTTACTGTGTCTGTATCCGTGTGTGTGTTTGTGTGTGTGCGTCTGTGTGTGTGCGTGCCTGTGTGTGTGTGCCGTCCCGCCTCTTCCTTCCCTGTCCTTCTCTGGCCCCGTAGCTAGAGCTATCTGCGCCTCGCTGGGCTCCTCCCTACCCGGCCCTATTGACTCAGTGCTCAGGCAGCCGGGCCGGCTTTCGGAGAAGAGGGAAAAGGAGAGAGAGAGGCCCCTGGGGGTGGGAGAAGCTGCGGGCGACGGCTGACGCCCTCCCGGCCGAGGAGGAGCCGGGACGAAGGAAGAACCCGGAGCGCCGGGAGGAGAGGCTGACGAGGTTGGAAAGCGTTTGAAATTCCTCCGGATTCAGCCTTTTGGTGTAGAAGGGACAGGACTGGACCCATGACGTAGCTGCTGGGGGGCTGCCTCCTCCCAGCCAGTCCTCCATGCTGCTTTGCCCCCCTGGTGTCCCCTAAAGACAGCAGGGCTGCAATGGCCACGTTGGAGGACAGGGATCAGAACGGGGCTGCTGCAGGGGATGGGGTCTGGGAGGTTCTCCTGGTGTGTGTGCCCATCCTGGGGTGCTCTGCGTGTCACTGGGCTCACTGCACCAGGCCAGTGCTGCTGGAGAAGGTCCCTGCTGTGGGAGTAGTGGGGAGTTGGGGATTCAGCCTCCAAGCCTGGCTCTGTGCGGTGGGCCCTGCCTGAGCGTGGCCCTGCCCGTTCTGTTGCAGGCAGTGGAGCGGAAGGTAGCGGTGCTGGTGCCAAGCTATGATGCCCTTCGGCGGGATGGCTGCTCGTGTGCAGAGAGACCGCCTGAGAGCCGAGGGGCTTGGCCAGCACAACAATGCCATCAAGTACCTCAACCAGGATTATGAGACCCTCAAGCAGCAGTGCATTGAGAGTGGCACCCTCTTCAGGGATCCCCAATTCCCAGCTGGCCCATCTGCCCTTGGATTCAAGGAGCTGGGACCACACTCCAGCAAGACACGGGGAGTGGAGTGGAAGCGTCCGTCGGTAAGTGCTGGGCTTGCTTTTTCTCAGGCTGGGCTGGCATCCTTACCCTGCACGTCTGCACTGATGTGGTGTGCTGAGCTGCAGACTGGCCCTTGCTGGCACCTTGCAGTGTTCAAAGTCCCTGGAGTGCTGCAGAGCCACTTTTCCAAGGTCCCAGGGCCTTTCCTCATGAATGTCTGCTCAGAAAAGCATTGTGTCTAGCAAGCACTGCTTCCTCTGGGCAGCAGACTGTGGGCTCCAAAACAGATGGGTTGTATTGTTGTCTCTAGGTGTTATGGCATGGATGTGTTACCCTCAGTAGCTGGGGCTTTTGAGAGTGCATATCCCCTGGAGCCATGAGGGCAAGGGGAATGTCCTCCAGCCTTGTCCTCCTATGGACACAGCAAATCTTGCCTTGCCTTACCATGATGGCCTTGGGGTTGCAGTCAAGCAGCCTTCCCTAGCAGAGGGCAGGTGGGGTACCTCTCACAGGGACCATATACCATTTCTCTCGAGTCAGAGATGCAGTGGGTGCCAGCCCTGCTAAAGCCCAGGCCCTGACAAGTTCCAGCACCAGCATCTGATTCTGTCCTTCTGCAGGAATTAGTGGATGACCCTCAGTTCATCATTGGTGGTGCAACCCGGACGGACATCTGCCAGGGGGCTCTAGGTGAGTGTTAAAGCTTTGTCCCTGGACCTTGGTCCAGACAGTAGTGACTGAGGTGGATTGGGTGCTCCTTTCCATTTGGTGAGGTGGAAACTGCAAGTCGGGGGCATCCTAGCTCTAGGTTAAAGCTCCACAGAAACAAGTTGATGCATGCACAGCTTGACCATGCTGAGATCAGTGGAGATTCTGGGTGCATCCATGCCTGACACATGCTGACAACAATGCCAGGAGCTGCTCCAAAGAGCTCCCTGCTTTGGTAAATGGTGAGGGATGGCAGCTGCATGACAGTAACAAACTGAGGTGGTGGTGGTGACAAAATGCTTGTGAAGCAATGTGGTGAGGCAGAAGGGAATGGAGAGGTGTACAAGTGATGATTTATCTTTTTGCCAGGGGTGTCTCCCAAGGTGAAGGCACTGAGGCAAGGAGAGAAGTGTTAATGGGTAGGCTAGCAGAGTTGAACCACAACTGGGATTTTGTGGTCATCAGAAGCAGATCTTGGTACCACAGACAGTGTTGTCCTGATTGGGAGCAAATAGGGCACTTGGTTGGGAGTACTGTATGCCTTAGCACATTTAGCATGCTGTTTTCAGTGCTAATATGTCCAGTAATTAGGACAAACTTGAGATGGCAACTGGAGTGCATAACAGCCCAAAGCACTGTGGTAGTGTTCACTTGGTCATTAAAAACTCAGAAACGGCATTTTGTCAAGCCACAGCCCAGTTACAGGTTATCCAGGCTCAAGACTAAGGTGTGAAAGGCTTTAAAAGGCAAAAGAGAAAAGACAATCAAGGCAAAGAATTTAAAGCACAGTTCTGGCCTAGGGTAGCATTTGTGGTTAAGATCACTTGGAAGGAAAAGTGTGGTGGCATTGCTTGCAATTTGAGAAGCTGGGACAACAATATGAAACCACTTGCTTGCTAAAATGGCTTTTTACATGCAAAGTGTAATTCTGCTGCAGAACTTGCTGTCTGAAATATGGACAGCAGTCATATGAATGAGTTCCAGGAGGGTCCAGATAAATAGCTGCAGGAGGGGGCTTTTGGTGCTGTGTGTGGTGGTCTGGAAACAGGCTTCAGGTAGGGAGCAACATTCCCTGTTACCTTGAGCTAATACTTCTCTCTGTGGGCAGGCTGATCAGGCCTGAATCCCTGAGTTCTGCTTGCTGGACCTTCTCTGTTTGTCCCATGGACTTTTTGAGCTGAGTAGCCCCAAACATCTGCAAGGAGAGCACACCATGGGCTTCTAAACATTCATCAGGTACCCTCCCAGCTAGGGAGGTTATGGGTACTCATACCAGCTTCCTCTCCTTCCCCAGGCGACTGCTGGCTGCTGGCTGCCATTGGCTCCCTTACTCTCAACGAGGAGCTCCTGCACCGCGTGGTGCCCCATGGACAGAGCTTCCAGGAGGACTATGCTGGCATCTTTCACTTCCAGGTGGGCTGAGAGCTTTTGGCCCTCCACAGCTGGTGGGCTGTGGTGGAAGCGAGGGTGGTGGGTTGAGGCCATCCTTCTAGGGTAGGGATGAGCAAGCCATGTGATGATCTGAGCTCACTCCACTCTCTCCTCACCCCCCAGATCTGGCAGTTCGGTGAGTGGGTGGATGTGGTGGTGGATGACCAGCTGCCCACCAAGGATGGGGAACTTCTGTTTGTCCACTCAGCAGAGTGCACAGAGTTCTGGAGTGCTCTGCTAGAGAAGGCCTATGCCAAGTGGGTATCCCTGTGGTGGGCATGTGGGCAGGCGGGCGGGCATGTATGGGGTAGGGCACCTCACTGTGCGGGTTGGAGGGAAGGGAGTATCTTCTGTTGCTGGCCCTGCTTGTGCTGGGCAGCTGGGCAGTTGCAGCGTGTTACCTCCTTGTCTCCTCACGTGGCCCTCAGGCTGAATGGCTGCTACGAGTCGCTGTCGGGGGGCAGCACCACCGAGGGCTTTGAGGACTTCACGGGTGGCGTGGCAGAGATGTACGACCTGAAGCGGCCACCACGTAACATGGGCCACATCATCCGCAAGGCGCTGGAGAGGGGGTCCCTGCTGGGCTGCTCCATCGATGTAAGTGATGTGCCGGGATGAGCCAGGGCTCTGCCACAGCACTGGCCAAAGTGGGGCCTCACAGACCAAGGCTGTATCAGCAGTCCCCTCACTGGGGCATCAGGTGGGAGGTTACTTCTTCACTCTCATACCACAGCACCCTTTCCAGAGCCAGTGTGGCAGCCCTGTGGCACAACATGTGGTGCTGCAGCCCAGTTGCTGTGAATGGGCTCCTTTGGATGGAGTGGGATTGTTCATCTCAAATGCAGGACAAGGGACTGCCTATAACTCTGGCCATGTTTTGCATCAGGAAATTACCTGGAGCAGGGTTTTTAAATTCTGAAGTGTGAGTGGTTCCTTGATGGATCTTCAAGGTCTTCTGCTAAGGAAACTGTCTTTGAATTGTGCACAACCAGCAGCCTTTGAGCACAGGGAGCTGCCACCTGCTATTTCTCTTGGCTTGGAGCAGTGCAAAGCAAGGAGAATTTTCCACACAGTAGAGGGAGAGGGTAGGGATAAGACTACATGAATTCAGTCCTATTGACTTGACCATTACATGTTCTCAGATCACAAGCGCCTTTGATATGGAAGCAGTGACCTTCAAGAAGCTGGTGAAGGGCCATGCCTATTCTGTCACAGCCTTCAGAGATGTGAGTCACCTAGATTACACTTTAATAGCAATAGCAGCCTGGCCAGTGGCATGGGCTCCATCTCCTGTCTGGTTTCTGGTAGGTGAACTACCGGGGTCAGCAGGAACAACTCATTCGCATCAGGAACCCCTGGGGTCAGGTGGAATGGACTGGAGCCTGGAGTGATGGGTAAGCAGGACAGAAGGGATAGCAGTCTCGCTCTGTCAGGCCAGCAAGTGCTGCACTACACAGCAGTCAAGCATGGGGCAGTGCTGAGGGGAAGCTCACAGTGTGCAGAGCTCTTCGCATCAGAAAGACAGGAGTTGAGAGCCAGCTCTGAATTGCTCTCAAGAGTCCCTATCTAATTGTCTTGCTCCTGCTATTCCAGTTCCTCTGAGTGGAACAACGTTGACCCTGATGAGAGGGAAGAGCTGCAGCTGAAGATGGAGGATGGAGAGTTCTGGTGAGTGCTGGAGCAAAGTGCTGCTCTGTTTCAGCAGCCATTCCAGGAAGGAGCAGAGGAGCTGGGGAGGGATCCTTCAGTCATGGTTCACCTGAAGCAGATGACCTACCTTTATGAGCTGGCTTTCCAGAACTGGAGAGCTTGCCAGCATTTTCTCATCTGATCTAGTTAATAATTTTCCTCCCTTGAAGGAAATTCAGGCCAACTAAATGCAAAATAAACATCTAGGAAGAGTAAACATCCCTTCTTACCCAAACCCAGCACAAGGCTTTAAATAAGCAATAACTCTTTAGGATAAAAGATTTTACTGTCACTTAATTCTCCTAAAATGTTATCTGGGTCCAGAGCTTCTTGCACTCTCCTCCCTCTCCACAACAACCAGTGCCCTGGCTTCAGCCCCTACTTGCCTCTCACAGGATGTCTTTCCGGGACTTCATGAGAGAGTTCTCCAGGCTCGAGATCTGCAACCTGACCCCTGATGCCCTCACCAAGGATGAGCTCAGCAGATGGCACACACAGGTGTTTGAGGGCACGTGGCGCCGGGGGAGCACTGCTGGGGGCTGCAGGAATCACCCAGGTACCTCTGGCCTCCACATCTATGCTCTTGGTAGCTTGATGAAACCAGGTGTCTCATCCACATATCCTCTTCTTCCCAGCCACATTCTGGATCAACCCCCAGTTTAAGATCAAGTTGCTGGAAGAAGATGATGACCCTGGGGATGATGAGGTGGCCTGCAGCTTCCTGGTGGCTCTGATGCAGAAGCACCGGCGGCGGGAGCGGCGGGTGGGAGGTGACATGCACACCATCGGCTTTGCTGTCTATGAGGTAACCCCTGCCCACCCTAAAGCTTCATCCTTGGGACAGGCTCAGCTCTACCAGTCCCACTCCAACCCCAGTCCGCAGGAAAATCTTTTCCACCAGCTTTGGCCAGCTGTGGGCTAATGTCCCCTATCCTGTGCTCCCTGCAACTGTAAGGGATGGGGCAGGTACTGGGATTCTGATTTTTTTCCACCTTTTCCCTCCTATCTGCAGGTTCCTGAGGAGGTACGTCCTGAGCTGTCAGAGCCTACCCTACCTTGGAGGGAAGCACAAGACTGGGCAAAAATGGGTTGATGCATCCAGTGGCATGGGAGCTCCCACAGCCCTGGCCATGGCTAGCGTGCTAGTGGGTGCTGGGCATCTCCATGTGGGAGGGAGGGATGGCTCCTACTGGATGGGCAGTGCAGGGCTGTCCTACCTGATGGGGCTGGTGCTGGTCCCGCCACTCCTTGTGGGTGCTTCCCATTGTGGTCCACATGCACATTCCTTCCCCCAGGCCCAGGGCATGCAGAATGTGCACTTGAAGAAGGACTTCTTCCTGCGAAACCAGTCCCGGGCACGGTCTGAGACCTTCATCAACCTGCGGGAGGTGAGCAACCAGATCCGGCTGCCCCCTGGCGAGTACATCATTGTGCCCTCCACCTTTGAACCACACAAGGAGGCTGACTTCGTCCTGCGGGTCTTCACTGAGAAGCAGTCAGACACAGAGTGAGTCCTGGCCTGGGAGGGACACCCCGTGTCTGTGAGCAATGGAATGTTCTCCACTGCAGGCAGCCTGCTGGCTGGGGACCCTGCTCATCACTTTGTTTTCCCCTTTCTGCCCAAAGGGAGCTGGATGAGGAGATCTCAGCAGATCTGGCAGATGAGGTAGGAGCTGCCACTTCGGATTGGCTGAGGTTCTGACACCTGGGAGGGGGAGCTACAGGCAGAGGGTGGCTCTCTGAGTCTAGGATGTTGCTGTGGCTGGAGAGGGGCTGGCAAGGTTGAGGTGATGGGGATGTGGGCATTAACAAAGATGAGAAGAACAAAGAAGAGCTTCCTTTCCAGTTGGTGTTTACTGAGCCTGGAAGGAAGGACAGAGCCTTGCTTTGTCCTAACCTCTTCTTTCTGGTTTGCATCACCCCAGGAAGAAATAACCGAGGATGACATAGAGGACAGCTTCAAGAGCATGTTCCAGCAGCTGGCAGGGGAGGTGGGTACGGCTGTGCCAAGCTCTGGAAGGCCCTCTGGGGCAGGGAGGGGACAGGACTGAATCCCTGGCTGTGGGAGTTCCATCCCGCCTCATGCTCGCTCAGTTCCATCCTTCAGACAAGTCCATCTTTGCTGTGGCTCAGCTCAGGGCATGGTGTGACATGGGCAGATTTGGGGAAGAGCATCCAGCTGCGACCAGAACTCTTCTGGGTGTATAAGAAATGTAATGGCATCCTCATGTTTTGTGACTAAGGCAGAGATGTTTAGACAGGAGGGGGACAATGGCCACAAGTGGGATGGAGAGGAGGCAAGGGGTGATGCTAACTCTGCTTCTGCTGCAGGACATGGAAATCAGCGTCTTTGAGCTTCGGACTATTCTGAACAGAGTCATCTCTAGACGTAAGCCCTACTCTTCCTACCCCTTGCTCCCTGCAGCCCAGGCTTGCTCAGCAGGTTGGGTTTTGATGCATGTGCTCAACCTCCTTCTTTCTCCTCAGACAAAGATCTGAAAACAGATGGCTTCAGCCTGGACTCCTGCCGCAACATGGTCAACCTGATGGATGTATCCTCTTGGTGCAGTGGGCTGGGGCCAGTTTTCGTAGTGCTCAGCCTTCAAGAAACAAGATTTGTCTCTTGGAGCTGGGGCTTGACTCTCCAGCGGTGCTGAAGCTGTTTAACTGGGGGAAGAAAGGAAGGGGTCCTTATGGCTTCAGGGCCACCTGCCCTACACTCTTTGACTTTAGCAGCAGTTTTTTTGCAAGGGCCATCACTTCCCCTGCTTGCTTGGGCCCTGGCTCTGCCACCAAAAGCCCAGCATGGTCCCACCCCATGCCTTCTACTTTGCACCTCCAGGAGGAAGTTCTTGTGTTTCACTTCCCACAGGCTCCCTAGCCTGATGTGCTGTTGTGCCGCCCAGCCTTCGAGAGTTTATTCAAAGGGAACATGGACTATTGGGCTTCTTTCTTCCAAACGATCCTGTCCAGCTGTTGTGGATGAGTCAAGTAACAGGAGCCATGGCCAGTGTCCTGCTTGTACAATGACAAACAGCTGGGGGGTCATGCAAGGAGCACCTCTGAGCCCTTCTCCAGCCTGGCCCTACAGCATTCTTTTTTGCTGCAGGCCAGCCCAGCTTTGGTCCAAGGACAGCAGAGCAATGTGCTTCCTGCAGCAGCAGCACAGCTGCTCCCAGGGAGCATCATGGCTCTTAGTTCAGGTGTTATCCTTTCCTTGCTGGGTTGCAGGCTCTTACTTTGCTGATGTTGCAGGATAGAGGGGAAGGTTGGGGGAAAAATTGGGCAGGCCAAGTGTATCCAGGCTTTTTTCACCTCCTGTGGCTGGAATCTGGTAGCTTTGCCTTTGTACCCCCACTGCCCTTTCCTCGCTGCTTTGACCTCCTTGACTCTCTGCTCCTCAGAAAGATGGCAGTGCCCGCCTTGGGCTGGTGGAGTTCCAGATCCTGTGGAACAAGATCCGGAGCTGGCTGGTGAGGAGGAGAGGGGGCATGGTGCACTGCACAAGGGTAGCACCCCTCCTGGGGCAGCAAGGAGGGGGAACAGCCAGCCTGGAGGCCACAGGGGAGCCTTCCCTTCATGTCCTTTGTGATGTTTTTGCAGACGATCTTTCGCCAGTATGACTTGGATAAGTCAGGCACCATGAGCTCCTATGAGATGCGCATGGCTTTAGAGTCAGCCGGTAGGTCTGGAGAAGGATGGGACTGGGCTGGAGGCTGGGGAGGGGGCTCCTGCTGTCAGAGTCCTGCCCCAAATAGCAGAAGAGTGGCCTATATTGCATGTTTGAAGTCAACCTGTTGCAGTGAGATGTGGCCCATGTATGCACCAGGCTTTCTCCATCACAGCTGTGCCAAATGTTGGAGCCTCAGAGTTAGAAATGCAAGATGGTCCCAGCCTCTTGTCCTCCTCTGACCTGCAGAATCCCATCCTGGCAAAGCAGAGGCCTGGGCTGGATCAGTGAGCTAACTAGTCATATATGGCTGCAGGGAGAGCATCCCCTCTTCCTGTTGAGGCTGGACACAGTGCCCTTCCTGCCACCAACCTTGCGTGGATTGGTGGACCTTTTGTGTGGGTGCATGGACTTTCACAACTACACCCTGCTCTCCTGCCTCCCTTGGGGGCTGACTGTCTTGACTTCTGCCTTGCAGGTTTCAAGCTGAACAACAAGCTGCATCAGGTGGTGGTGGCCCGCTATGCAGACAATGACATGGGCGTGGACTTTGACAACTTTGTCTGTTGCCTTCTGAAGCTGGAGACCATGTTCAGTGAGTGATGGCCCTGGGGCAGGGAGGGCAGGAACAGAGAGATATGTTGCTCACTTTGCTTGTGTCCCTGCAGGGTTCTTCCGTAGCATGGACCCTGAAGGCACTGGCACTGCTGTCATGAACCTTTCTGAGGTGAGAGTTCAGCCCAGTGAAAGTTGGGGTGGGAAACAAGGGAACACAGCATTAGGGTGAATGGGGCACCTGGGGTGGGTGGTAGAAAGCCCTCCAGCCCCCTGGGTACGAAAAGAACCTATAAAAGATCAAGATGAGTAAACAGGACTGCTGCAGGCTCTATGTTTCTTGGAAGGCATGCCAGAAATGCACCCTGCTCATCCCTTCTCCCTCTCCTTCCCAGTGGCTGCTGCTGACAATGTGTGGCTAGGAGTTGCACCAGATCTGCTGCAGCTGGGACATCCCAATGGGCCAGGCCCACTCCAAGTGCCTCCCCTTGGATCCATGGATACAGGATACTCTTCCCCCCCTTGCTCCATATCACGCTGAGCCACCAGCCCTGCCTCCCAGCAAGCCTCACACCATCTTCTCCAGTGGACCAGGGGTCAAGGCAGGCAGGGGATTCTCTTCTTCTGGGCTGGGCTTCTTTCCACTCCCCCTTGCTCTCTTTCACCCCAGAACCAGAGGAGGGCAAGCAGCATGGGGTACATTTGAATCCCTGCATGGTGGCAGGCTGGGGGACAGCTGCAAAGCAGGGAGGGGCAGCTGCTGGGGCATGAAGGGGAGGACATTCATATCACTCGCTCTAGTGCTGACCTATCCTCTCCAGCACACATTGCCTATCTCTGCACCTGGAAGCATCAGCATGTATTGCCTTGCTCAGGCAACAGGTTCCTGAGGGAGCCAGAGTGGCCTTCTGGGAGGAGGAATGGTCATACTCGATATCATGAAGCCCTTGCACTGTACTTACCACCACTAAGCGCAACCAAAGCATGGAGCCTGCTGGCTCTTTTCTGTGTGGCCTTCAACACATCCCTTCCACCTCCATGCCCCTGCCTTTGCCCACCACTGGGTCAAGCCCTACAACTCAAGCAGTGAATGTTTCAGGGCTCCTCCATTATGTGAACGCATACAACCCTGTAGTGCAGCAGCTAATGCTCCTCTTGTCCACATAGGCACAGCTATGCCATCACTGTCACAGCAGCCTGGCCTCCCATCCCTGGGAGCTTCTGTGACATCTGCTGCCCTTGGCCATGACCCACAGCAGGTCTAGGGGGTACAGTACCCAAGAGGCAGTGCCTTCCTACAGAGAGCAGGGGGTGGTGGTTTAGGGGGGGTCTTTGGCACAAAGTTGGGGTTTTTCTACCAGTCCCTCATCGTCCCATACTGTAACACTGTCCTCTTATCTTGGGCTCCTTTGCCCAGTGCAGATGGACTCCAGTGCCAATATATTTGCACTTCTCTGTGCTACTCCATTCCCCTCACCTTCTTCTGGGGTAACGGGGTGGCTCCAGCCTGGAAGTGGGCAAGGGCCCGTCCCCTGCCCTGCAGAGGCAGGCAGGCAGTTTGCTTCCCCCAGACCCCTGTTGTCACTGGAGGATGCACCTGCAGCAATAACCACTGCTGCCTGCCCCACAGCTCTGCTTCCTTACCCTGCTCACTGTGCTCTCCAGGAATAAACAGATCTGTTAGATGTGTGGTCTGGGAAGTGTTGTGGGGTCTGTGTCTTCCCTCTGCTCACCATGGTCTGGTGCAGAGCCAAGCCCAGGTTATGCTGCTTGCCCAGCCTGGGACACAGGCAGAGCAACACCATCAAGGCAGGTCTTGTTGTGGGGCTGGAGATACCCACATTCCCTCAGACTTGAAAAAACACGCCTCTTCCTTTGCATGGGTGTCTCAATGCTGACACATGGGGCGGCACCATGTAAGAGAGGGAAGGGAGCACTGCTCTTAAAGAAAGGTGTCTTGTGGAGGCTGGGGAGGGGAAAGAGGATAGGATGGAGTTAACTATAGAGCTGGTGGAAGTGGAAAGCAGCCTGGAACTCTGGACCCTGGAAGGGGACTAAAAGAGGTTTATTTCTTCCCTGGGTACAGCCTGTGGAAAGTGAATGTTTTCCCCTGCTTCCTTTGAGGTCATGCCAGTTACAGCTAAGAGCAGAATCCTTCCACGAAAATTACAGTGGACTGCTGGATGGTGGGGCTTTTCATAGCATGGCTATGAGACTTGCATCCTGCTCCCTGCTTACACTCCAGAAGGACATTGCAGTCTGGATGGCCCAGAGGCGCTCAGCATTTGTAAGAGTGACCTTGCATACTTTATGCATCCCAGAATCTCAATATCCCTTATACGGGTGCCCTTTGGACCAGCCTAGCTCTCTGGGGCCAGCGTCCCCACAGTGGGTCAGCACCCAGTTCTGGGGCAAGCCAGCCCAGCTCAGAGCACAGACAGGACATGAGGTGTGCTGCCAGGAGGAAGCAGCTCCCCAGCTGCCTCACAAGGCTGCCCTCTCCTACAGAGGCTCCCCAGGGCTGGATGGAGGTGGACTACCTGTGCTTGTCTCTTGACTGCCTGTGGGGTGGGAGTACCTTACGGCTTACCAGCCCTAGGGTACTTGGGATTGCTTCTGCATGCAATCCCAAATCCCCTACAAAATAAGGCTCAGGTGGGACAGAACAGGGGTGCAGGCAGGCAGAGCTGTCCCAGCTGCAGGGCCTCATCACACACACACAGAGGCCCAATTATGGGCCATGGTGACACCCTGGCTTTAGGATGACAGGTGGCCCTGCCATAGCCTTACCAGAAGCCCCCTCCCTCCCTTCGGGTGCCAGCTGGCACATCCCTTCCCTTGCCAGCCCTGGCAGCTGGCAGGCCAGTAGCAGCAGGGGGTCAGCAGGTCAGCTTCCCCAGCTGCCAGATAATGCCACTAAAAGTAGCCTGGCTTATCCCCTTCATTGCAAAGGGGACAAGAAAGATGCCTAGCAGAAGCCTTAAATGCTGAGGTGAGGTGAGTAGCAAGGGGGCCAGATGTGACCAAAGCTGCTCTTAGCTTTGGGTTTGTCTTGGGACAGGCACTAGCCAGCAAAATCCGGCCCAGCCCACTTCCCACACCTATCCCAAAGGTCTGTGTTGGGTCAGTCAGCAGTGCCCATGGATGCACAGCACCACTGCTCCTGCTCCACAACATCCCAGAATTTCCTGCACCTCATATGGCCCTGCCTCCTGCAGCTCAGAGCTGCCTGCTCTTCCTGGGGGTTCCCCCTCTCCCACCACCTGCTCATGTCCATCCCCCAGGCACAGGAAGGGGAGCAGGACTGCAGCCCATCCCCACCTGGCCCCAGCAGCTGCCCCAGCAGCTGGGCTCTGGCATCTCCCCCTTGGCTATGCTTCACAGGGGCCCACGCCTGCACAAATGTCATTCCCGTGGGCACAAGGGACCTTTGTTCGAGCAGAGCCGGGGTGTGGAGGCCCAGCCCAGCATCTTCAGCTGTGGCTGGGGAGAGCCATAGCTGAGGGCTCGTGGGTGGGCAGCAGCTGACTCCAGCATGGCCCCACAGCTCCCACCCAGGCACAGCCATCTCCCCAGTACTGCAAGGGATATAAGGGAGGAAAGCCCTCTCCTCATCCTTGTCCCTCTATCACCAGCAACATCCTGCAGTCACTGCTGGCTCAGGAAGCAGCACCAACACCAGTACAGAACTGGCATCACCACACTAGTAAACTTCAGCACCTGTGCCAAAGGATGCTAAGGTCTTGGCCCCCCAACAAGGGGAGCAGGAGGGCTGGGACTTGGGACAGGTGTCCTGGTTTAGGGCAAAATTTGGGAGAAAACCTCCAGTGGGGCTCCCCCCGGGAAGCAAACCCACGTGGCCCTTTTTTTCTCACCCCCCAACCGGTTCGGGAAGAGATTTCTCTGAGAGAAGTGGAAAAAACCTGTTTATTTCACAGGCACAGCACTACCCAGCACAAAAATGAATGATATCACATTACAAAACCTCTCACCCTTCAGAAGAGATTACAAACTTCAGAGGGTCTCTTTCCTGTGGGTGTTCGCTCTGTTATCAGTCCCTCTGGCGCTAGAAAATGCCGCTGCCCAGGCTGGGCTCCCGGTAGTCCACAGGTGCAAGCTCCCGGTGCTCCCCCGAGTCCCCAGACCAGAGTAGGTTCGATTCGTTTCAAAAAAGGGAAAGAAAACAGTCCAGGAAGACCTCTCTGCTCCGGCTAGTTGGAAAGCCAAGGCAATCTGTCTCTTGTTGTCTGTCTGTGCTGTAGTCAAAACTCCCGATGCGGGGGGAGCAAGTACAGTCTCTGATAACAGACTCGGTGCTTCTTTTCCACTCACTTTTACTCTGAGATGGAATTTTAAGAATACAAAACTTGTGTCTGTGTTAGGTGGACAAATGGGGATACAATTTAACATCATAATCAACCCAGGACATTCCACCCCTTATTCCCATATCGTCGACTTACTGCCAAAACTAACATTCCAACTCTGCACACATTTACATACATAGAAACTTCCCCTCCGTTCCACCCAAAAAATACAAGCAATATATTCATCATGCCCCTGTCATGCCCCACACTAAGCTACTGAATCCAGACCCCCCCGCTGGAGAGCTGCAGGATTCCTCACTCTCTCATTTTACTCACTCAAAACACCATCTTTCACTTGCTCATACCTTCAACACTTACACATTTCCTTTTATTTCATGTCTGCGTGGTTTAATGTACAGACAATGGCAGTAACCTTTTACCCAATGATCAGGTCTCCCTGAGGTACACATTGTGTTGTTCCATCTTTCTGCATTATCCACCATGTACAACCTGGTCCTTGAGCAAAGACAACCCCACGAATGGGTTTGTCTGTGCTCGAGGTAGAATTGACCCAAACTGTCTTCCCTAGCAGACCTCTGACATGTACCACTGGGACTTTGTCTCCATCTACTACATGTAAAGACTCAGACTGGGCAGGACCTGCTCGGTTGGTAGAACCTCTGGTGTTGACTAACCAGGTGGCCTTTGCTAGATGTTGCTCCCAGTTTTTAAAAGATCCTCCACCCAGTGCCTTTAAGGTAGTTTTTAACAGTCCATTGTACCTCTCCACTTTCCCGGCTGCTGGTGCATGGTAGGGGATATGGTACACCCACTCAATGCCATGTTCCCTAGCCCAGCCGTTTATAAGACTGTTCTTGAAATGAGTCCCATTGTCTGACTCAATCCTCTCAGGGGTGCCATGCCTCCAAAGGACCTGCTTTTCAAGTCCCAGGATGGTGTTCCGGGCAGTGGCATGAGGCACAGGGTAGGTTTCCAACCATCCAGTGGTGGCTTCTACCATTGTGAGCACATAGCGCTTGCCTTGGCGGGTTTGGGGCAGTGTGATGTAGTCAATCTGGCAGGTTTCCCCATACTTGTATCTGGACCACCGCCCACCGTACCAGAGGGGCTTCAACCGCTTGGCCTGTTTGATCACAGCACATGTCTCACAGTCATGGATAACCTGGGAAATGCTGTCCATGGTTAAATCCACCCCTCGGTCTCGTGCTCACTTATAGGTGGCATCTCTACCCAGATGACTTGAGGCATCATGAGCCCATCGGGCTAGGAACAACTCTCCCTTATGTTCCCAATCCAAATCTATTTTTGACACTTGTATCTTTGCAGCTTGATCTACCTGCTTATTATTTTGGTGTTCCTCATTAGCTCTACTCTTGGGGACATGGGCATTTACGTGGCAGACTTTCACTGGTAGTCTCCCTACCCTGGTAGCAATATCTTTCCACTCTTTAGCAGCCTAAATTGGTTTTCCTCTACGCTGCCAATTAGCCTCTTTCCACCTCCCAACCATCCCCACAGAGCATTGGCCACTATCTATGAATCCGTGTAGAGGTAGAGCTTTGGCCACCTCTCTCTTTCAGCAATGTCCAGGGCCAGCTGAACAGCTTTGAGTTCAGCAAGTTGGCTTGATCTACCTTCTCCTTCAGTGGCCTCTGCGACCTGTCGTGTGGGGCTCCATACGGCTGCTTTCTACTTCCGGTTCATCCCTACGACGCGACAGGAACCATCAGTGAACAGAGCATAGCGTGTTTCTTCTGCTGGCAGTTGGTTATATGGTGGAGCTTCTTCAGCCCTTGTCACTTCTTCTTGTTCTTCATCTGTGAGACCAAAATTTTCACCTTCAGGCCAGTTTGTAATTATCTCCAAAATCCCAGGGCGATTCAGTTTACCAATACGGGCGTGCTGCATGATGAGGGCAATCCACTTGCTCCATGTGGCACTGGTTGCATGATGGGTGGAAGGAACCTTTTCCTTGAACATCCACCCCAGCACTGGCAGTCGGGGTGCTAGGAGGAGTTGTGCTTCAGTGCCAATCACTTCAGAGGCAGCTTGGACTCTTTCATAGGCTGCTAAAATTTCTTTTTCTGTTGGGGTGTAGTGGGCTTCGGACCCTCTGTAGCTACTACTCCAAAATCTTAATGGTCGGCCTCGAGTCTCCCCAGGCACTTTCTGCCAGAGGCTCTAGGACAAGCCATTGTTCTTGGCTGCAGAGTAGAGCACGTTCTTCACATCTGGTCCTGTTCTGACTGGGCCAAGGGCTACTGCATGGGCGATCTCCTGCTTGATCTGAGCAAAGGCTTGTTGTTGTTCAGGGCCCCAATGGAAATTATTCTTCTTCTGAGTGACCAGGTAAAGAGGGCTCACAATCTGACTGTATTCAGGAATATGCATTTTCCAAAACCCTATGGCACCTAAGAAAGCTTGCGTTTCCTTCTTATTAGTTGGTGGAGACATTGCTGAGATTTTGTTGATGACATCAGTAGGAATCTGACGCCGTCCATCTTGCCACTTTACCCCCAGGAACTGGATCTCACGAGCTGGTCCCTTAACTTTGCTCTTCTTGATGGCAAAACCAGCTTCCAGGAGGATCTGGATGATTTCCTTTCCTTTCTCAAACACTTCTGCTGCTGTGTTCCCCCACACAATGATGTCATCTATGTACTGTAGATGTTCTGGAGCCTCACCCTTTTCCAGGGCAGCCTGGATCAGTCCATGGCAAATGGTGGGGCTGTGCTTCCACCCCTGGGGCAGTCGGTTCCAGGTGTACTGCACTCCCCTCCACGTGAAGGCAAACTGAGGCCTGCATTCTGCTGCCAGGGGAATGGAGAAAAATGCATTAGCAATGTCAATAGTGGCGTACCACTTCGCTGCCTTGGACTCCAGCTCGTACTGGAGCTCCAGCATGTCCGGCACGGCAGCGCTCAGAGGTGGAGTCGCTTCATTCAATGCACGATAGTCCACAGTCAATCTCCATTCTCCTTCAGATTTACGCACAGGCCAGATGGGGCTGTTGAAGGGTGAGTGGGTTTTGCTGACTACCTCTTGGCTCTCCAGCTCTTTGATCATCTTGTGGACGGGAATCACAGCATCTTGAGTTGTTCTATATTGTCGGCGGTGCACCATCGAGGTGGCAATTGGTACTTGTTGTTCTTTTACCTTCAGAAGTCCTACTGTAGATGGATTCTCGGACAGTCCAGGCAAGGTGTTCAGTTGCTGGACACCCTCTGTCTCCACAGCTGCTATCCCAAATGCCCACTTGAATCCTTTTGGGTCTTTGAAATACCCACTTCGGAGGTAATCTATGCCTAAAATGCATGGGGCTTCTGGGCCTGTCACAATGGGGTGTTTCTTCCACTCATTTCCCGTCAGGCTCACATCAGCTTCCACCAAGGTAAAATCCTGTGATCCCCCTGTCACGCCAGCAATAGAAACAGATTCTGCCCCTACATGTCTTGATGGGATTAGTGTGCACTGTGCACCAGTGTCAACCAAGGCCTCATATCTTTGTGGTTCTGATGTGCCAGGCCAACGAATCCACACAGTCCAAAAAACACGATTTTCCCTAGCCTCTACCTGGCTAGAGGCAGGGCCCCTCTAAGCCTGGTTATCCTTCTTTCCTTTGGTATATGTCTTGGATGTTCCTTCAAGGGGATCGGACATGTCATCATCATCATACCTGGCAGTTCGGCTACGTGCAACTGGAGCTGCTTCCCTTTTGGTGGAACTTCCTTTGTGACTCTTCTCCTCCTTCAATTCACGCACCCGTTGTGCCAGAGCTGCAGTAGATTTCCCATCCCATCTCCTCATGTTCTCTCCGCAATCACGCAGGAAGAACCACAGCTCAGCTCGTGGGGTATACCTTCTCTCCCGATTGGGGGAACGTCTGCGTTGAGTGCCAGGACCTCTGATCTGTACTGCTGAGATTTGGAGAAGGTCCTCTTTGATCTCATCTCTAAGTTTCTTGTGATTCTCCTCTATCTTATCCTCTAATTTCTGCAGACGTGTTTCCACAGCTGCAATTCTTGCATGTATCGGGCCATGCACGGCATCTGCATATGCTTGAAGCTTCTTCGCCATATCCAGCACGGTCTCCTCCCTTTCATCCCGTTTCATCATTGCTAAAGCAGATGCATATTCTTGTGGCCCAAGTCGTACCAATTTTCACCACATCACGGATGTACATGGCACCAAGTCTGGATTCTTAGTTGGTATGTCATCTGAAAAAACACTCTCTGCCACTGCCATTTCTCTCAGGCGTTGGATCCCTTGTTCGATGGTTTTCCACTGCGTTTGCTGCATGTAGAGATCATCTACACACAGATATCTTTGGGCTACACTTTCAAGGACCCGTGCCCAGAGACTGCGAGGGTTAGCCTCCCTCATCATCTCCTGGTCAATAACCGGATCGTGTGACAGGGATCCCAGATGCCTCGCTTCAGTGCCATCCAGAACTGTAGCTTCACCTGCGGCATCCCACAGACGGACTAACCAACTAATTATAGATTCATCAGCTCGTCGAGTGTAGTCCTTCCTCAGGCCACGAAGATCTTTCAGAGAAAAAGACTCAATATTAGCCTCTGATCTTGTGCCAGTTGCTTTGACTCTCGGTTTTGTGTCAGGAGGCGTTGAGGGTCCTTCTCCTGCATCATCATCATCATCATCCACTGGTCGATCGGTTTTATCTGTGCACTTTCCACTTCTTGTGCTAGTAGCAACAGCCATTGGTTGAGGCTTGCTGTCCGGTTTAGCTACCAGCTTTGTAACTGGGAGGTTGGCTGCAGCCTGAGTAATTGGGGTAGCTGTTGATTTATCTCCCTGTCCCCTTCCTCCTGTTTGCTGCCCTACAGTATCTAGCAATGTACGGTACGCATATGCCAGGGCCCAGCTTACTGCAATGATCTTTTTTTCTTTGGAATTATCCTGACACTTCTCTTTCAGATATTTCCCCACCTCAGCTGGATTCAGAATTTGTTCATGTGGAAAGTCCCAAACTACAGGGTCAGAAAATTCCTTCAGGATTTGGCCCATATCCTCCCATTCTCCACCCCACTCAGGACTTTCCATGCTTGGTTCAGGGGCCTCATCAGTCCCTCTAGAAATCTCAGCCCTCATTCTAGAGAGGCTGAAGACTGTATAGAGGAAACTACCAGATTAAATGCCAGAAAGATGGTCTCTTTAACATTCAGGGGAAACTGAACACTCACCAATAGTGATGTAACCGATTCAGAGGAGAAGAAGGAAAGGAAAGGTTGAAAAGCCTCATTCCCTGCTCCTCCTCTAACAAACTGGGTGCATAACCATACCCATGAATCCTTTATATTTGGAACAGACTGCAGCACCTGAATAAACTTCTTGGAAATCATAATCACTAGGCCCAGCCCAATAGCTATTCTAATCCGTGCCCCTCTACTGTAAAAGCTATGTGTTAGGGACAATACCGGGGCTAGTTGTGGATAAGAAAATAAACCAAGGGACCATAAAGGTATTAAAACCTCAAAAAAGCCTAGCGACCAGAAACACATGAAGGCCTGCACCCCAAAAGACATTATTAATTCAAGCAGCATGGCTGGATGGCTAGGGACTGCTTTATCTTATCCCAATACAAAGTAATTGCCACTTCAGTACAATCAGTACAGGGTTTTTCCACTCTCTCGTGCCACATGCTGGGCGCCAATGAATGTATTTGTCCTGGTTTAGGGCAAAATTTGGGAGAAAACCTCCAGTGGGGCTCCCCCCGGGAAGCAAACCCACGTGGCCCTTTTCTCCCACCCCCCAACCGGTTCGGGAAGAGATTTCTCTGAGAGAAGTGGAAAAAACCTGTTTATTTCACAGGCACAGCACTACCCAGCACAAAAATGAATGATATCACATTACAAAACCTCTCGTCCTTCAGAAGAGATGACAAACTTCAGAGGGTCTCTTTTCTGTAGGTGTTCGCTCTGTTATCAGTCCCTCTGGCGCTGGAAAATGCCGCTGCCCAGGCTGGGCTCCCGGTAGTCCACGGGTGCAAGCTCCCGGTGCTCCCCCGAGTCCCCAGACCAGAGCAGGTTCGATTCGTTTCAAAAAAGGGAAAGAAAACAGTCCAGGAAGACCTCTCTGCTCCGGCTAGTTGGAAAGCCAAGGCAATCTGTCTCTTGTTGTCTGTGCTGTAGTCAAAACTCCCGATGCGGGGGGAGCAAGTACAGTCTCTGATAACAGACTCAGTGCTTCTTTTCCACTCACTTTTACTCTGAGATGGAATTTTAAGAATACAAAACCTGTGTCTGTGTTAGGTGGACAAATGGGGATACAATTTAACATCATAATCAACCCAGGACAACAGGGGCCAGGAGCACCAGCCAGCAGCTGCTGGATTCAGCCTTTTTCAACAGCTGCTGTCTCAGTGCCAGCAGCAGGGAACGTGCATGGGCTGGGGCTTTCCAAGGCCTGGCCACAGTGCATTAAACAACCTATTTATAGCACTTGTATCCTCCTCAGTAGGAATGGCCTGTGCTCCTCCTGCACGGGGCTGGGTGCTTGGGTGCCACCACTGTCCCCACCACCAGCACCCTCTAGGATCCCTGCCAGAAGGGTGAGGTTTCCTAAGACAAAATACTCATGGCCTTCCTAACTCTCATCTTCCTCCCCTGCCATTTCTGAGAGCTCCCAGTGCTGCCCAGAACAAAATTTTCAGCAAATCTCATATCTCTTTGAAAATGCTCTTCTTCCCAGGATCCCTGCTGGATCATATGGAGATTTTATCATACAACAGCCTATTTAGGCATTGGCAGGTGCCAATGGTTGCTCTGTCCCCTGTGCCTGCCTCTGAGATGGCATGAGGGTCTTGCCCTCCCATGGAGCAGAGATGCTGTTCTGGGAGCAGGCTGAGTGCTGGTAAGGCCGGTGCCAGATTTGCCTGTTGTGTGATGGGGCACGGGTCTGCTCAGAAGACATTCCTTCCACAGAAGGGTGGCAGCAACCAAGAGGAGCTGTATCAGGAGGTAGCACAGCCATCTCCTGCCCAGAGGCTGGCATGTCACACACCCATGACTGTCCAGCTGTGCCTCCTCTGAGGTGGCCTCTCCCAGGGGAGTTGGAGGTTCTGGCTGGTTCCAACCCCAGGATCTGCCCAGAGGATGTGTGGGGCTGTGAGCTCACCTGTGCTCAGCAGCAAGAAGGAAGGAGCTGGGCTTTGGACAAGCTGAATTCTCAGGGCTTTGGGATGGCAGGGAGGAGAAGAAAAGAGGACAGTTCTGCACAGTCCTGCCACCACCCTGAGGATAGACCCCTGTGGGGGCTGCTTCCAGCCCTGCTATCTCACCATCACTGCTCCACTCACTGGCTTACCAGAAGCCCACATCATCCTCATGCTGCCTGGGGGCATCTCCTGCTCCTTGTTTGCTGATGTTCAGCTGATAACTGATCATCTGAGAGAAATAAGTACAGTGGAGGGGTATACAGTCCCTGTTTAGGGTCAACAAGTGGATTTCAGCCATTCCCATCAATTAATAGGTGATATGTGGTTGTGCAGTTGATACAATAGAGAAAACGGATGCCTGAAAGGAAGGGGTCTTGATACATACCCAGCAAAACATAAGCCAACCACGTGGTGAGGTATTTTAAGTCTCCTGGTAGAGAGGGATGAAACATAGACAAGTAAAAAGTATTGAGACAAAGCAGTGATTGCAGGATCAGAAAGTCCTCCATCGATCAGAGAAGTTACAGCAATGATCTATGAGACTTGGCCTAGGAAACATATGGGCAGGATTCTGCTGCCCTAAAACTTGCATTTTTAAGTAGATATTGGTGTGATTTTGTTTTCTTTCAAGATTGCATTCTCTTCCCAGCTCTGGGCATTACTCAACAGAGGAACAAGTTTACATCCATTCATCTCCCTGGGCTTTACTTTTGCCCAGTTGGAGGCTAAAGACCCTGACCTTCCAGATCAGGAAAGCAACTCAGCAAGATCTCTGCATTTTTGGCAAGAGACAAAAATCTGCCTTTCTGTGAGTCCCAAGAGCTTGGCAATTAAGCCCTGCCACACCCTCTTCCCAGTGCTGGGATGTTGCAAGCATCTGGCTCTCAAAGCAGGGTGAGAGCCTCCTTCACTCCCTCCCTGGGAAGGAACAGGTTTCTGCAGAGGTCACACACTACAGCCCCTTTGTTCCCAAAGAATTTTCCATCCACTCCCTTGTGTATCTCGGCAACATTACACTCAGATACAATGTAACACTCAGAAGCAATGCTCCCTGGAATGTGCTGCAGTGTCTCTGCACCTCCCTTTCCCTGTGGGACTGGAGGACAGGATTCCCCCAGTAGGGATGGCAGGATGATCAGTTCCCCCAGCTCAGGCAGGGTTTTTCCTAGGAAAAGGCTCCCTGAGGAATAAGATGTTCACTCTTCTCCATTACTGTCATCACTGACACTGACCTGGGATACTGCATTTTCATCCCAGCAGTCCCCAGCCTGCTCAGAGGTAGAATGCTGTAAGTGCCCTCTGCACAAGGAGAGGATATTCCCAGTGGAGCTGTACTGCTGGGGAAATTGAGGCTCTAAGCAAGGCTTATGTGGGATCAGCTGCAGCACAGTGAACCCAGGAGTCTCAAGAACAGGTGAAGCACTGGACCTCCCTGATTGAAGGGGAGATGCTTCCTCCTAGGGAAAACATAAACCCTGAGATAGCTGCAGCAAAGCTTTGCTCTGTCTTCCTTCATCTGAGCTCTTCCTGCTCCCAGCAAGGCTGCCAGCACGGAGCTGGCGGCAGTGCACAGCAGAGCCCTGCGCCTGCACCACAGCCTCTGACCACAGCAGACCCGAGCTCGGGAGCCTCCAGGAGGCCAGTCCCAAGGGGCTGACGTCAAGCACCATCCTTGAAGCTCCAGGGCCATCAGGGAGCTGTTTCTGCTTTCAGCACATGGTGTCCCTGTGTTGAGGCATGGCCAGCCTGCTTTCCTCATCCATGGCTGGCTCCCTGGGAAGAATCCATGAGACTGGAAAAGGTCACCCTAGCTGGACTAACCACCTTTGGATGGGACTTAGTGGGCAAGGGACAGCTTACAGCAGGCAGGCAGGGAAATGGAGCAGTAGCTTTTGGTCCCTTGGGTCTGTTCATTCTCCTAAATTCTTCTTGAGCAAGAGCCAAAAGTAGGGCCTTGGCAGGGTTTTGGAAGGGAACAAGGGGAGGAAATGAAGACAGACATCCACCAAGAACAAAACAAAGGTTTGGCACAGGAGGGAAGCGGAAGGGCACAGACATGACCACGGATCTTCCTGCCTGCACCCTCACTCTGGCTAGCTTGTGCTCCCCTGGCTGCTTGCCCCAAGCTAACTCAGCTTGGGAACACTGGAGCACAGCTGAAAATTGCAGGACGCTCCTTACCATCCTGCTCTTGAGCCATTCATGGAGCCAAATCAAAGCTCTTTCTCAGGGGAGTACCCAACTGTTCCTCAGTGTATTACACCTTGGGCGAGATCCCTTGCCCACTCTCCTTGTTGGCTCACCTGGTCTGCATTCCTGGCCCTTATGGGAGCAGGGTGACAATTGCTGGCACTGCCAGGGAATGACAGACAAGTTTGGACTCAGCTGCCTGGTCAAGGGCTATGGCAAAGCCTTGTGCTAAAACAAAACCCCACCCTGCCAGCCCACATTTCTGTGGTGCAGAGATGTTGATCCTCCCTTGCCCCCCTTCTCTCCTCTACACTGCCACCCCGACAAATTTGGCCTCGGCTGCGAAGCAGTATCACTTTCAGGGAGTGTGTTTCGGGGCTGGGAGGAGGGGGCATTTAAATGAACAGCTGGGGTTTTCTTTGTTGTCCCTTGCTCTGGAGCTGTTCCTGCCATTTGCGCTGGTGACAGGTTCACACTGGGGAAGCTGAGCAGTCCAGGCCACTTCGGGAAAGAGAAAGAGTGAAAGGGAAAGAGCTGAGTGGTGTCCCGGAGCAGGAAGGATCCCAAAGAGGGTAAGAGTGAGTCGGGAAAGAGGCGGAAAGGAGCCCCTTCCAGTGCTTCGTCGAGCCTGCCCCAAGCAGCCCCCCGCTCTCAGGAGGGTGCGGACACCCCGACATCCCGCTTAGCTCAGACGTTCCAAAACGTGAGGAGCTGCCGAGCACCCCCGCTACTGCAGGTCAGCCGGGGGTGTGAGGCTGTGCCCGCAGACTCGGGGGCAGCATGCCCGCCCCGCCGCTGGCCGCCCCGCTGCTGCGCGCCCTGCTCGTCCGCCTGCTGCCGCTGGCCCGCCGGCGCCTGCTGCCGCCGCTCCGCCGCCTGGGGCGCCGGCTGCGCTCCCGGGAGAGCCGCCAGGCCCTGCTCACCTGCCTGCTCTGCCTCCTCAACCTGCGCAAGAAGGCGGACGACTGAAGCCGACCGGCCACGGGCAGGGACGGGACGGGACGAACCCGGCAGAGCTCGACGGCTCCTCCCGCCTGCCCGGACCGCCGCGGGAGGAGGGACCGGGCAGGGGAGGGGACGAGCCCGGCGGGGGCGGAGGGCCCGCCCAGGCAGCCAAGGCCGGACGCCCGCCCGCGTCTCGCCGCTCCGGTCATGGTTGCTGGGCCGCCCCCCGCCCCGCTGCCCGCCGGCGCGGAGCCGCTCCGCGGCTGAGCGCCCCCGCCCGCCCCGGGGAAGGAGCCGGCGCTGCACGGGCGATCTTCATCACCCGCTCTCCCAAGCGGTGGGGGCCCCACACTGCTGCTTCTCCCCACGGTGCCCGGACCGGACCCCCCGCTGCCCGCAGCGGGCAGCGGGAAGGGCGAGGATGTCGGGCAGCACGGCGAGGAAGATGCAGCCCTTCACCATCAGCACCAGGCTCTCGCTGCCTAAGTGTGCCGCGGACTTCCCCGGAGACGCCTGCCCCGGCATCGCCCTCGCCTCCGCGCTGGACAGCCACCGCGGCCTCCGTCGCAGCATCAACGAGCGCATCTCCCTCTACCTGGCCCACGCCCGGGCCGGCCCCGCCGCCCCCGCGGGGCAGCCCCGCAACCCCAGCCCCGGTGAGGACGGGGCCACCGACGAGGACCGGCTGAACCGCAGCTCCCTAGCCCGTTCCATTAAGAAGATCACGCTGTCCAATTGGTACGGGGACGCTGGCACGGGAGAGGAAGGGGGACCCGGGGACCCTGCCCGCGCCGGCGACGAGAGAAACCACAACAACAACAACAGCAGGACAGGGAAAGCTCAGTTCAAGGTATGCGATCCCGCTACCCTGTGCCCTGCTCTCGCCCCGTCCTTCCTGCAGTTTCCCATTCCTCGCTATCAAGGGATGGGGAGGTCCTGGGGAGGCTGCGCCCATCCCTGTTGCCTTATCCCCATGCCGTCCAGGTAGCAGTCGTTGCAGGGCTCCTGGGATAGTTGTTTTTCCTCCTATGTGCTCCCCACGCACTTCTCTGTCTCATCAGGCTGGAGGGCAGGAAGTCTGCGGGTGAGCGGAGATGAGCTCTCTCCGGGGCTGGGATGAGCCGGAAAAGCCTTGCCCCAGAGCCTGGCTATGGGGATCTCAGCTTTCGAGATGCCTGTGATGATGCAGTTGAGTGCGGGGAGCTGGGAACTTACTCTCTCGTCTACCAGAGGGGAAACGGAGGCTGGGAGAAGGGAAGTGACTCATGATGGGCCACACAGCCAGGCAAAGCTGGGACAAGGCTAGGATCAGGACCCAGGACTCTCGGCACCCTGCTCTCCAAGTCTGAGCGCTAGCAGGCGCAGATGTATGAATTCAACAGTGCCAGAGCCAGGGAGACCCCCTCTGTGGGTGGGATGGGGCGGAAGGCATCTCGGAGATGTCGCAGTTTCTGGCAAGAGCAGGCAGGAACCCCTCGGGATTTAACCCTGAGCTGCAGCAGCTGGTTTCCCGGCAAGACAGTGCTAGGGAGAGCCGCGCAGCCCACTGCCAAAACTCTCATCTTCATTGCCAATAAAGGCCAGGCACAGCCTCGCAAGAGGTGCCGCTTCCTCCGGCACGCAAGCCTCGCTGGGCGGCCGGAGTCTGCGCAGCCCAAAGGACATCGGCATGAGGGCTCCCCTCTTTCATATAAGGTAGGGCTGGGCACGGTGGTGTGGGACTCCCGGGAGGCTGCCAGGATCGGCCCCTCCTCCCTGTCCAGCATGAGCGTGTGGAGCTGAAAGAGGTGGGCAGGCTGCAAGACGGAGCTTTGGGAGAGAAAGAAGGAGTTGAGAGGCAGGGGAAAACATGTGGGATGGCAGCTGGAGGAGAGGAGGGACACTATCTCCCATACAGAGCACGGTAGTGCTTTCCAAAATGTGCCCCACAGCCCTGAGATTTGCCCTTCACTCCTGTCCTGTAGGAATGAGGGGCTCCTCCGGAGTGAGCACAATGCTGCCTAGGAGGGTCTGGCCCTGCTCGTCTTGTTCGTGGGAAGTCACTGGTGCCTATTCTATGGGAATGCGGCAAGCATATGTGCCGTATTAATTTTGCTTTTAGAAGGGGAAAGAAGTGTTAGCAGAAGTGGTAGCTGAGGCTGCTGCACTCATTTCACGTGTGGTTTAGCTCATGTCATGAAGCCTGGGGTCCTGCTGGGGAGCATTTAGCACAGCACCTCATGGATGCTGAGGTAGGCACAGCTCGTTCTCACAGACTTCGGTTGCTGAGAGTTTGTTGTTTTCCCGGATCAAGGACCCAGCTCCAGCCAGAGGGACCGAGGAGGGAGGGTAGTCCCGGTGGAGCAGCTCTGCGGGAAGGATGAAGTCATCGTTGTGCTGGCAGCCCTGTTTTCCTGTGGCTGACGGATCGTGAGACAGGGACTTTAAATAAAGCTCCCGTGTCACCTGCCGGGTTGTCTCCCACGGCTGAGCTCTGGAGGCCAGCGTGAGACATTACTGCAAGAACTTTCTAGGGTCTTATGCCTCACAGGCACTTCACATTTAGGTCCCTATCATTCCCTAAATATGCATCCAAATCTCTCAGCCCCGTGGTCAGGCAAGGGGGTGCCTTCCCCTTCTGATACCATCCTAATGAGTTCTCACTGTGCCTGTTGGGCTGTGATTCAGCCTTGTACCCTGACTGTTCTTCCTGCTTGGGATGGGATGCTGTGGCATGTGGCAATGGTCTGTTCTCTGCAGCAAAGGGCCAAGCTTTTCAGGCCCTTGGAAAGGGTTATAGAGCTGTTGGGCTGTTTGTAGGGCTCTGAGCCTTTTCGGTGGCAGCAGCTCTATGGTGGGGGCTGCCATTCATGTCAGGACTCTTCTTCAGTCCTGGACAGATGGTGGGAAGCCGTGTTCTGTGCAGGGAGGGTGTTCTGATTTGCGTAGGTTTGTTTCCCTTGGGCAGTGTCCTCAGTTTGGAGCAGCCCAAGCAGCAGTATACTGGCTCTGGCTGATCCGACGTCTCATTTGTGGCAGTCTCAGAAGAGGGATTGTCAGGGCAGCACACATTGTCCACCACCCTGTTTCTGTTGCCCTGTGCCTGCTTGGATGGCTGTTACAGAGACATCGAGGTGGCCCCAGGAAGGAAGTGGAAGGAGGTCCCTAAATTAGCCTGTTATATCCAACATCCCAAGAAAAGATCCATCTGTAGAGGATGAAGCTTAATGCCCTTGGGCATGATCCAAACAAACCCACACACCTCTCCTAGGGCTGTGTATCGAGGATAAGGTAATGTGGAGTTCATCCTGGACATCGTCTCTGTGCCTGGCTGCAGTTCCTGGACTTCCTTCCTTCTGCCTCTCCTGCTTCCACCCTCACCCCTGTCCTTTGGAAGCTCTTCCCTGCAAGCCGGCTGCCCCCTTAACTTGTCTCCCAGCTAGGCTGAGATCAGGGATCAGCAGCTGAGAGGATTCAAGTTCATGATGTTGGAGTTAGTGTCATCCTGTGCCCTCATGCCTCTGCCTTACTGTCCTGGAATAGGGCAGGGGAGTCTCACTCTGAACATCCTTAGATGACCAGGGACCAGTGGTGATCACTAAATGGGTTTCTGCCGGCTTTGGAGTCAATTCAAGGAGAGAAAAGGGTGTTTGGGTTACTTGGAGCTAAAATGGAAAAGGCACTGAGCAAAGCAGGCTTAGGAGTTCTTGCCACTTGCTAAACACATGGTGGGAGCTGTGGATGCTGTTCGGGAGGAGCCTGGCCTAGATACATAAGGAGGAATGGGCAGGAGCACAGCCAAGCAGCGTTTGGGTACTGCCAGCAGAGCCTCTGGCTTAGGGCAGGGGGAGGTGGGTGAATGCTCCTCTGTCCCCTTGGCCTTCCAGACAGTTAAGCACTACCAGGCTGACAGCTGTGCCTTCCTGCCTCTAGGTCTTCCTCAGGAAGGATGTGGATACAGAGGACAAACAGCAGAAGCCTGGGAGTGTTCAGGCCAGTGTTCACTGCTCTCTGATGGACAGATGTTCTCCCTTCTATGTGGTATGTCCCCCTGCCCTCAACATTAAGGGGGCATGATGTGCAGCTTGGAGCTGAGCAATGCGGCTGGTAGCTGGTGGTGTGCCCAGGTGTGGATGGAGCCTTGCCTCTTTCAGTGAGTGCAGGAACAAGCTGGGCATGATGGGGCAAGGAATCAGCTCCCCAGGCAGCACCCAGAAGTTTTATTGCTTCCAAGGGAACCAGATTATGGGCTCCTCCAGCCCTGGCTGAGTCAAGTGACTGAAGGTCACAGAGTTGCAGGAGGGCCTGAGAATCTATGTTGCTAGAAACAAAACAAAACAACCCAAAAAAAAAACCAAAAACAAAAACATCCCCCCCCAGAAAAACCAAAACCAAAACAAAAAAAAAACCAAAACAAAACAGAGAATTTCTGTAGTCCTTGTGGTTAAGTAGAACAGGCATTGGAAAGTGAGTCCCATGCTGTCAGCAGGGCAGCACATGCCAGAGTGCTTACAGAGCCTGAAACAGTTGCCTGAGCCCCACTGCTCCACAGGCTTCAGGCTTTTCCCTGATGGGCTCGGGGGTGGCTAAGACCCCGTGGGGCAGCTCGCACCCTGCCCTCTCAAGGAGGAAGGGCTGTCCTGGGCTGTCCCCAGGAGCAATTTCTGCCTGCTGACAGGAGGCAGCAAGCCCTGCACCTTTGGGTTCCTCCTGAAAATGCTCAGTTTCCTGTTTGCCACCAGCTAGTATGCAGTCAGATCCCCATCCTTGGGCAGAGGGGTGGGAGGTGCCCAAGTGATGGTACTGTCCCCTGGGCTGCGTGCAGCAGGGCCCAGGGCTGAGTTTGGAGAAGGGCCAGCACTTTCATTGGCTGACCTTTGCTGTCACCCCTGGCAGAGCTGGAACCCTGACAGAGGGTTTTGTCAGCACTGGCTGCCCACAAGGCCAAGTCCCAAGGGAGATGCTGTGTTCTCTGCCCCCTCCAACCATTCACCAGGGATGGGGGATCTTGGGTGCCACCAAAAGAGTGGTGGGGCTTACCAGGAACCTACCCCATGGCCATCCCATCCCATGCCCTGGTAGCATCCCCCTGTGTGACACCAAACAGATGTTACAGACATGAATGCTCCTCCCAGGGATGTGCTGCCTTAGGCTGAAGAGGCAGCAAGCACTCCATCTCCAGTGTGGGTGCTGGGACCAGTCCAGGTGCTGGGTGCCATCCCAACAGCCTGGAATGACTCAGGGAGTGACTTATCTGAGGGACAGCCCAGCAACCCATTGCTGACATTGCAAAAGCCACCAGAGTGGCCTTGGTAGAGGGAAGGTGGTACCTCAGTGCCCTGAAGGATAACCCCAAATATGTCAGTGAAGGAGTGGAATCAAGAATAAGGCATGCTGACCTACTTCATTTGGGTTTCTGAAATGCTCCTGGGAGGTGATGAGGAGAGCTTCCTGGGGCAGCACACTGACACTCTGCCTCTGCTCCCCCTAGCTGACAGGATCCCCGGTGTCATCACCCCAGAAAGAGAGCCCTAAGGGCAAGGAGTCTGCTGCAGCACCAAGATGCAGTGGGCGAAGCAGTGTGGGAGCAGCCCCTCTCCTTGACCTGAGTCCTCTGATAGCCCACTTCAACCGGGAGATACTGCAGGTAAGGCCAGCTGGGGCACTCACCCAAGGGGCTGCACAGGAAGCGGGATGGAGGGCCACCGGCAGCCTTACATATGGGCTGTGGGGTGGGGTGTGCAGTAGTGAGGGCTGAACTCCCAGCCTGAGTGAAACCATGGCTGTGGCATGAGATCATGTTTGGCTGCCTCTCTCTGGCTGTCAGCCCCAGGGAGAGGGGGTCAGCCCACACCAGGGCCCTGCTTCCTCTCCCTGTGCACATGCTCCTCCCGTCCCCCGTTCTCCTCCTCCTCCTCCTCCCAGACCCTGTCTCTCCCCAGCAGCGTGGGAACCGAGATGGTGGGAGGGCTGCTTCCATGCCATGGTGGGAAGAATGCATGGGTGTTTGAGCTGGGGAGCAGGGTGCAGCGAGGAGAGTGCAGGGATGTTCTGTGCAGACTGGCCTGCTTGGACAAGCCCAGCTTCTCCTGCTGGGCTGAGGCAGATGCTGGAAAGAAGTGAGCCCACTTGCCACAGATGCTGTCCTGAGTGCCTGTGCTGGCCTGTTGATTCCCAGAGCAAATGGGTTGTCAACTGAAAGGGTGCACTCCAGTCCCTGTCACAGCTTCAGAAAGGTTTGGGCTTGGGTCCAAAAAACCATGTCCTTGAGGCTCTGGTGGAGGCCCCCAGCCACATGGTATGTTGCAGGCAGAGAGCTGGGTGCGAAGTAAGCTGTGGGACCTGAAGGATGGCTGTGACCTCCAGGACTGGGAGGAGGTTGCTCAGACCTTACAGCGGGACATGAAGGATTTTGAGAACACACTGATAAAGCTCAATCAGGTGAGGCCAGGGAGGGCATGGCGTGGTTCCTGTTACCCACAGCACTGGTGCTCCTGGGTTCTCTGCAGCAGAGGGTCCCTGGGAAGCCCTGATGCTGACTGGGTCCCTTGGCCCCACAGATGGGCGAGCAGCTGATGTGGAGGGCAAGCCCCAGTGCTGAGGCTGTACGGAGGCAGCTGCTGGCCCTGCAGGACCAGTGGCAGCTCCTGAAGCAGACAGCTGCCAGCCAGAGCAAAGCCCTGGGGGGCCTGCGGAGTCTGCAGGACTTCAACAGGAAAGCTGAGCGGCTGGAGGCGTGGATCAAGCACAAGGTTGGGAGGATGGGAAGTATGGTTTGGGGAAGGGGACAGCCTGGCTGTCCCCCCACCTTCTTACACCCTTGCCTGGTCCAGGAGGAGAAGCCCTCTCTGGCAGCCCTCTTGCAGGAAAGCCCAGACAAGATCCAGCTCACCCGCCGCATCCTTGACTTGAAGCAGGTGAGAGGCTGCCAGGGAGCTGCCAGCCTGTCAGGGACCCCAAGTACCTTGAGGCTGGGGCTTGGCACAGGTCTCTGAGGAGGGATGCTGATGTCTTTCCTCTCTGCTTGAGCCAGGAGGAGCAGCAGTTCCAGAGTCTGCATAAGGAGCTGAACAGCCTGGCCCAGAAGCTGGAGAAACAAAGCAAAAGTGAGAGCAGAAACATCTCAGCCCGGCGCAAGCACCTCAACAAAATGTGAGTGGAGGACACACAGGCTGAGCTGGGCTGAGCCAGGCACCAGGAGCTGATTGACTGGGAAGCAGGACCCCCCAAACTTCCTGGCCTAGCTCTGTGCAGCTCTCCAGACAGGCACAGACTGCCATTCACCTTTACCGTTCCACCTGCTCAGGTGGCTGCGGCTGCAGGGGACCCTGAAGGAGCACCACGAGGCTCTGCAACTGGCCTTGGAGGTGGCCTCCTTCCTCCAGCAAGCAGATATCCTGCTCGGGGCTATCCATGCAAAGGTATCTGGCACTGAAGCCAGGTTCACCCTGGTATGCAGGGCTGTTGCATGGCCTGAATGAAACAGTGGGCAGCACCTTGCTCTTGTCCCCTGTGCGGAGGCTCCTGTGGTCCCAGCACTCTCAGCCTGGGGTTTGGGGAGAGAACCAGGGGATGGAGAAAGGGAGCCAGGTTGGCAAGTGCAGCTTTGCACTGTTTCTTTCTGCTGGAGCTGGGAGCAGAGCCCTGTCCTCCTGCCACTGCTGACTGTGGCCTCTTCTTACAGCAGAGCAGCATCTGCAGTACAGGGAAGCCAGGGGAGGGCGAGCCATGTCAGGATCGGGATGTCAGGGACATAGCCAGCCAGGTGATGGTGAGTGCAAGACTGCCTCGTCCTCTGAGCCCTGGGGAGCATCCTGACAGAGGGGGTTTGTGAGCCTTCCCAGGTCAGCTCTGCCACGAGCAGTGCTGTGGGCTCTGTGGGCACCCCACAGGGGTGTGGGTGGCTGAAGCTGTGTGATGGATGGGGGAGTCTCCCTGAGGGCAGCCAAGGATTCGATAGGCACTCAATGCCTCTTCTGCCCCCAGATGGCTGCTTATCATCACACACCCTCCATGGCCATGGTGGTTCATCCCTCATGTCTCCATCACTTCCCAGCTGCTCTCTCTTCTCCAGATGCTGGATGTGACAGTGTCCCAGCTCCTAAACTTGCAGCCCAGCCTGGCAGCCCAAGTCACCTCAAAGCACCGAGATGTAAAGGAGAGCTGGGTACAGCTCCAGCAAGCACTAAGGTAGAGCATAGCTGGGCAGGAGTACCAGGGTCCCAACCCTGACCTCCCAACACTGGAGCCAGAGGCTTGGGAAAGAACTGGATTAGCCCCTAGCAGGCTGTCTCTAGGGCACCAGCTCCACTCAAAGTCTCTCTTCACCCTCTGCTCCCCTGGGCTTTCCTTGCCTTCCTTTCCCAGGACAGGGAAGGTTCCAGCACAGGCAAGCAGTTCCCCAGGGGGCAAAGCTGCAGCTCCAAATGTTGAGCCTCAAGGAGATGATGTCAATCATGGGGCTGTGGGTAAGGAAGCAGCAGCCAAATGGACAAGAGGACTCAGTAGCACGGTAAGCACTGTCTTCCTCCAGGTGTCTTCAGCTTCTCTGCTTCAATAAGACAAGGGAACCTATGGGAAAAGGGTTCACGTGTTGAGCAGAATCCAAGATGAACACTTCTGGATTTGGTCCCACCAGTTAGGGGAGGTGATAAGTGCCAGGCCCTGGGCAAAGCAGGTGTATGCTTTGTGTTGGCCAAGGAGGAATGGGAACCTTTGTGCCACAGGTACCAAAAGATGTGCTGGAGAAGATAGCAGAGCACAAGAAAGGAGAGGAGAGCAACCCTGGCTCCCCAGCAGTGGGACAGCCCCCTCACGGAGGGGACAACAATAGGTACCAGCTTTGGGGAGGTGGCTGTGGGAGCGGGACAGAGTCAGAGGGGACAGGGATGGGGTTCCCCTGTGCAAGGGGGAACCTTGTAGTCCTGACTGTCCCTCTCTTCTCTCTGCTGGAGGAGGAGAGAGGCAGAGGCTGATTGGGGCATGCAGCAGCTGGAAACCCAAGTGCAGGATGTCTGCCAGGTGGTGAATGTGGTAATGTCTCCCCAAGAGTCCCCTTTCCTCCTTGCCCATCCAAGAGGAGTCGGTGTTGGGGAAAGACTCACTTCCCTGACCCCCTCCTGCTGCTTGTGGGCTTGCATGTTTGTGCACACACACCTGCTCTGGTGTATGTCTAACTCAGCATGTCTCCTGCTCCTCAGCAGACTCTGTCCCCATACAAGGAGAGTGTACGTGTGGGAGTGCCCCCATGTCCAGTGGTGAGCCTGGAGGCAGCACGGATGCAGCAGGAGCCCCTGGCCCCCAGCTCCAGTGTCAGGGCTATGCTCCTGGTGAGCCTGCTTGGATGTGAGGTGGCAGGAGGACACCAGGTGGAGCCCATCCTAACTGCCCTCTCTGCCTCCCAGGAGGGGCCAGCACAAGGGAGGCCTCCCAGGAGCCCTCAGGTGGAGGCCATGCTGCAGGAGCTGGAGGAATTGTGGGAGGACCTGCAGAAGAAGCACCAGGAGAATGGTGTAGTGCTGCAAGAAATCGATAAGGCACGTGGAGTCAGGGCTAGGGTGGGCACAGGGTGTACTCCAATTGTAGCAGCTTTCTGGGGATCACCAAGTGAGGCTGGCACCTCTGGGGCCTGGAGCTGCAACACTGGCACCCATATCTCTGGTTGGCTTTGCAGATGGCACACTTCTCTCACCGTACTGTCTGCGCCCCACATACCCCTAGTGGGATGCCAGCATGACTCCTGCCTCCTCTGAGTGGCTCAGAGCCAGGCTGATAGTTTCCCTGCTCTCCCTGAAGGCACTGAGGCTGGTGGGGGAGCTGGACCAGGCTGAGCAGTGGCTGCAAGCTGTGGCTGGGTCGCTCGTGGAACCAGCCACCACGAGAAGCCCGGCGGAGCTGCGCCAGGACCTGGAAGAAATGAGCCAGCTGGAGAAGCAGCTCCTGCTGTGTGGCCTCAAACTGCAGGCACTGCGGGAAGAAGCAGCAGGCGAGTTGCCCTCTGAGCATGAGGGAGCAAGGAAGATGCAGAGGAAAGTGAAGATGGTGGAGGAGAAGTGAGTCCTGGAGGAAGGTCCCTCTTCTCTTGTCCCCAGGTTGCGTGGGGAGGAGGATGCTGTCCCTGAGGAGGTGCAGAAGCTGCCAGCACCTCTGATGAGCACCTCTCCCCACAGGTTGGCACAGGTGCAGGCAGCCCTGCAGCACCGGGCAGCAGATCTGCGGGACTCCCTTGTGCTGTCTGAGTTCCTGCAGGACCTGCATGAGGAGGAGGCACAGAGCCAGCAGGGATCTGCAGTGGTAAGCAGTGTGGCCAGGCATCCCCTGGGATCATACAGCACCTGGGACTGGACGAAGGGCTGATCTGTGGTTGGCAAGGGGACCCTATGGGGTGCTCCCTTCCAGCCCAGCTGCCTGAGGTGTCACTCCCCATCTCTCATGTCTGGTGTTTCTGCTGGCTTCAGCCAGGAAGTGGGCACTGCAGTTCGAAGGGGTGTTTTCCCCTGCTCTCAACCCAGGCTGAGACATCTCCAAGCAGTGAAGACATGAGTCGCCCCTTGGGAGAGCTGCAGGAGGCAGTGGAGATGCTGAATGATGTGGCAAAAGAGCGGGAGCGGGTCATGGAGGTGGCAGCGGAGACGGAGAACCTGGAGCGTCTGGTAGGGAATGGAGGCAGGGGGCCTGAAGATGCAGCTGGGTGGCTCATCTGCAGCTGGACATGCTAGCTAATTGAGACAGGGCATGCACTTCAGCTGTCCTCAGTGGGACACAAGGGCATTTGGATTCATGGGCACCGCTCTGTGCGAGGCTGGTATCCTTGTCTCTCCCATGGCTGGCACCTGCCCTTTTGCAGCTGCGTGGCTGGGGTGGGCTGAGGCTGTGTGGCAGGTGGTAGCACAGGAGCCTCCACCCCAGGGTTAATCTTCCTCTGTGTCCCCTTATGTCCATTCAGGTGGCAAAGGTATCCCCACAGCTGGAGGCACTTCAGTGCAGAGCCGAGGCACTATCTCAAGACATTGCCCTAGCAGAGAATGGCTTCACCACGGTGAAGAGTGAGAAGGACCTGCAAGAGCTGCAGGGCTTGCTAAGCTGCCAGCAGGAGATGGAGGTGAGTCAGAGGAGCACTGCCAGGGAGGTGATCTGGCTGGCTGGGGCTGTCCCAGTGAGGCACTGGCCCCCCTCCAGGGGCCCAGGTGTTGTTAGCCTTGGCACACTGTGGCAGGGCAGGCTGGAATTTTCCAGTGGAGCTGAGACCTGCCTGCTCTGCTCCCCTCTGATAGCATGGGCCAGGCAAGGGGACAGAGCCTGCGTCAGCTCCCATGTGCCAGCACCCACCTGCCAGCACCTCACTCATCTTCCCGCTGGCAGGGAAGCAACTCATGCACACAAGGCAGGGAAGCCAGGCAGTTCTGTGCTCTTCCTGTCGTCCCCACAGAGGTTATCTCTGCCCACTCTTTGCAGCCCACGTACCAGCATCCTCTCCTCTGCCTCTGCATCCCAGAATATAGGGGAGTCCAGCCTGGGTTCAGAGGGGTTGGATGCATCTTGAACATTTCCTGCCTTGTGATCTTTAGCATGCAGTGTCACAGACCCTGCAAGGGCAGCTGGAGGAGCTGGAGAGGGCAGCTGCCCACTTGCAAGAGCTGTGCCCTGCTCAGCAGTGCCCCATCAGCCAGGAGCTGCAGGAGACTCTGTGGGCCTGGGCAGGGCTGCGGGAGCTGCTGCGGGAGACTCGGCTCCGCGTGCAGCAGGCCAGCCAGCTCCGGCACTTCTTCAAGGATTATCTAGCCATGATGTAAGTGGTAGTGAGCTTATGGGGTTGCTTCTGTGGTGGTTGAGGGGGAGCTGGTGAGAACATGGCATTGGCAGGTGTGTGGGCAGTGCTGAAGCTGCAGCTAGGCGTGACCATTGTGAGCCTGGAACGCAGGGTTGCACCACAGCTGTCTGCTGTGAGGCAGCCCTGCAACATCTTGTCCTGCCACAACAGCCTTGCCACAACCCCACTAAGCTGCTTCTAGCTATCCCTGAGCATGGGAATAAATTCCCTGGGGCTTGCAGGGCTGAAGAAAGGGTTGGGTCATTCCTCAGCCTGTCTTTCACATGCTCACAGCTCCTGGACAGAGGACACACGGGCTCAGATCTTCTCTGAAAGCCCAAGCAGCTCCAGTCTCCCAGAGACTCCATGTGAGGAACTGGAGAGGAGAATTGAAGAGAAACACAAGGAGTTTGAGGCACTAGCAGCAGCAGGGCAGCAGCTGGTATCTGAGGAGCACTACCTGAGTGCAACAGTAAGGACAGGGGAAACAGGGTCGGGGGGAAATTCTCAGCACTCCCTGAAGTCCTCTGGGGACAGACGATGAAAGAAAGAGCAAGGTGTGGGTGCAGAGCCCCAGTAAGTGGGATGGGGACAGATACACAACCCTGGGGCTGCTCAGGGCAGGAGGAAGTTTAATCCACTGGATCCTGAGATCTGAGCTGATGTGACTGTCACTGTATCCCACTCCCAAAAACCTCCCAACTGCTCTGTTGTGAGATATCCTAGTAGGGCCAGTGTACCTGGGCCAGGAGTCCTTGCAAGCTGCCCAGCATCTCTCCTCCTCTCAGATAAAGGAGCGCTTGGAAGAGCTGCAGAGCATGCTGGGCTGGGTGCTGGTGCGCTGGCGAGCACAGAGGCATCAGCAGGATCTGGGGAGCAGACAGGAGGACAGGAGGGACCTGGAGAGCCTCTCAAGCACATCCTCCACTGGTCAAGTGAGTACTCAGCCATGCTGAGATGGTCAGGGAGTGTGATCAGCCTTGAGGCTGAGGGTAGCAGAGGCGCTGGATGGAATGGGTGGTGCAGAAGAAGGGGAGAGATGTGTGCCCATACCTCTGTGAGTCTCTGGGGTTCAGGCAGGGCAAAGGGAAGGCTGTCCCAAGAAAATGCCTGGCTCCAGCAGCCCTTCCTTCATGTTCCCTCTCTTGCCTTGCTCCCCAGGAGCAGCATGCCTCACATGCTTCACCCCACCTGGAAAGCATCCACAGCCCAGGGAAGTTCATGCTCTGCTCCCTCCTGAAGCCTGTGCAAAGATTAGAGCCAAAGTTTCCAGAGAAAACAGCCATCTCCCCACCCTCATCACCCCTCTCAGATGCCCCATCAGGAGTGGAGCAGAGCCCTGGGGAGTCCAGCAGCAAAACACCCCATGATGTGGAACCCCCCGAGGAGGCTGCCACCTGGGATCCTGCTGAGACCTCCATGCTGCTGCTGCCACCACGGGTCCCCTGTGGTCTCGGGGGGACAGTCAACCTCATCCTCAGCATTGGCAAGAAGGGCGAGAAGAAGGCACAGCCGCTGGCCAGCAGTGAGCGGCCAGGGGAGGAGGCACTGCCAACGGTATGGGGTGGATTGTGGGCGGCTTTGGCAGAACCATGGGCGAGCGGCCACACAGCCAGGGCATCTCTCTGGAGCTGTGCCCCATGCAGTCTGGGAGGCTGCAAGGGCTGCAGGGTAACCCCTGAGCTGAGACCCCTCTAGGCCATTTCTAAGTGGGCTGCTGGGACTGTGTCAATCTCAGGAGAGGGGCCTTTGGCCATGCTGATGCCACGTGATGCCTTAGGACTAAGGCTGGCTTGCGCCGCCCACTTTGTCTGTGCTCTCCTGCTGCAGCTCCTTGCCCACTCTGTCCTCTCTGTGTGTCTCTTTCTCTCCACTTGCTCAGCTCCTCACCACTAAACACTCAGGCTGTAAAACCTTTTGGAAGCGTTGCCAGGGGCTTTTAGGAAACACTTGGGGTAGCTTAAAGCGAAAAAGAAAGCCACCTCGCCAGCTGGTGGAAGAGGTAATGTCCTGGGGAAGGCTGCATGCTGGGCATAGTGGCTGCATGGTGTGAAGCTGCCTGCCACCAACCATCCTTGCCATGCCATTGTGCCCTCTTGGCAGTGGTCCATTGAGAGAGGAAAAACCCTTCTGGTGCTGTGGGGTCCAGAGTGTGGGTTCTGGGATATGTGAGGAGGGGGCTCAGGCAGGGTTTGCTGCAGTTTGGCTCCCCATTCAAGTAGTTTCAGTGACCATGAGAGGAGGTATGGCTAGCGAAGAGTCTATTGCTGGGGGGCAGCAGCAGTTACTTGTGTAGCCAGCTGAAGGGGGACAAGGGTGGTTGGGGCTGTTTGAGGTGCACATTTTGCAGGGATGGGGGTCTCACTGCAGACTGCTTGGCTTGTAACCCTGGGGTTGGGAGTCTGGGAATTTGTTGGGGCTCAGATCTGTTCATTGCTCCAAAGCCTGTGCAAAAAGGTCTGTGTGTGAGGAGCCCCAAGGACAGCCAGGCTCAGTAGCCCAAGGGAGAATGCAGGAGGGCAGTGAGGCAGGGTGAGGGGCTGCTGGGCTGCCAAGAGAGTTTTGGTCATGGGCACCATCCAGCCTAATGGATACAGGGGGACACTGCTCCAGCTCCTGCAGACTCTTGCAGCTGTGGAAACCCAGGAGAGGGTCTGCAAGGAACAGGAGGGGAAGGGTCTGCACTCAATCCCTACCCTTGCATTCATTGCTTTACTGCCTGGAGCATACAGGGCTGGCAGGCAGGGACAGCAGTGACTCGGTAGCCACCCAAAAGTGATGGCTTGGAGGTCAGCAATGCCAGGGAAAAGCTGTATGGCAGAGTCAGCCCCAGCTGTACCACACCTGGGGGACTCCATCATGGGCAGATTCCCTTGTCTGTCTCTACCCTGCCTGCACCAATGTGGGAGCAGCCCTCAGGGGACTGAGGTGAAGCTCTGTCGCTCCCAGCACTGCATGTGCTGCTGACAAGCATTTTTGTCTGCCGGCCCTTGCAGCTCCCTGCTTTCCCAGATGCAGCATGGAAAGGGGGTAGTTGTCACAGGATGATGGAAGCTCCAGCGATGGGGATGACACCTCTCTCCTTCTGTTTCCTCAGGTGCAGGTGGAGGCCAGGAAAACCTGTGCCACAAAGTGGACACCTGTTGTTGTCCACCGCCCTCCAGCATCCAGCGGTGGGATGCCGGCTGTGTCCCACACCCTGCCTAAGGCCGGGGCTGGCTGTCTCTTCAACAGCTTGCAGCAGCGGGAGCAGGCCAGAGCAGAGCAGGCCCGGCTTCTGACTCTCCAGGGCATCATGGGCGCCAGCTCCCTGCAGCCCACACCTGAGGAATGCCATGGCCCCAGCAACACGTGGCCTCAGAAGTGTGGTTGGAGGAAGGGGAGGCCAGGGACAGCTGCTGCTGGACCTCAGCTTGGGGAGCTGCTCCTCTATGTCAGGAACCCACTGGTGCAGGACATTGATGCTGAGTGCGAGGCAGCCCCTCAGAACCCTTGCCTCCCTAACCCAAAAATCACATGCCCTCGTGTTTCCCTGGGCTCTGTGCTCAGCCTGGAGCTGCCATGGGATGCAGTGGTCCTGGGGTGCCACCGAGGGGCTGCAGCACAGCAGCAGGAGGCAGAGAGGCAGGAGCAGAGGCAGGATCAAGGGGTGAGGCTTTGGAAACCCATTGGCACATATGGAGTTGGATGGCAGGTAGATGGGCACAATCCCCAGGGGCCCAGCAAGAGGCTGGGGATGTCCCCCAAGCGTGAGGGAGGAACGTTGTTCGAGGAGGTGAGCTTCAACCCCAGCTACAGCCAGCAAAGGGCACACTGTGCTGAGAAGGAGCACGGGAACCTGCAGCACCCCAGCAGCACCAGTAAAGACCTTCTTTACTTGGGGCCGAGCCAGCCATCCTGTGTCAGTATGGGGGATGAGCTGGCCACCCACTTTGGCCAGGACAACAGCCCCACTGCCACTGGCAGGGCCAGGCTTCACAGAGCCGCTTGGCTAGAGCTTGGATCATCTCCTGCCAGCATCCCAGGCAGGACTGGAGCCATCCCCAGCCCTGCCTGCAAACACCAGCCAGCCAGCAACAGCCAGCCCAGAAGGTCCCCAGCTTCCCCTGCTGCCCCCACCCAGCTCTCTATCTTTGAGTGGGCACTGGGGTCTCCACAGCCCCAGAGCCCTGCACTGGGCACTAAGGAAGTTTGCCACCCTGCCCACAGGCAGTTTGAGGAAGAGGAGGAGGAGCTGCAGGCCATCTGGGATGGTGCACACCAGCGACGGGCACAGAGCCCACCTAGAGGCAGCTGTGCCAGCCATCGGACAGGCAGCAGGGAAGGCAGCTTGCCCAGCCAGAGCACTACTGCTGTCGGGCCCTTTATCCTCTCATCAGCCAACAATGTGCTAGTGGCCAAATTCACCCTCCCCACCATTGCCCAGCTGCTCCACAGCCCATCAGGAGAGAAGAGCCCCGGGGTGGTGCACAGTGGCAGTGGCAGTCCCAACAGGGATTCCCCTCACGTGGAGGAACTGGTGTCTGCAGCCCCCTTGGATAACTTCAGCACCTGGGGTCAGCGGCGGCACAGGCAAGAGGAGAGAGAGAGCAGCAAGGTGAGATCCACAGGCCAGGGCCTCTCCCTCAGGGTCAGATAAGGGGCTAGGGAACACCCAAGGCAGCAGCTGGGTTACCCACTCCAGCAAATATTTGGGGACTTCCTGAATCCAGTGGCCCCTTCAGCTGGTGGAGAAGGACCAGGTGTGGTATTTAGGGTCCCTGCAGCACACACCCCCCACCAACCCATAGCCTCAGCAAGGTAGCACTTCACCCCTAAAGTTGACACACAGCCCCAGCCCCTGCCCAGGTGAGAAAGTTGTTCCTCATCGTCATCCCACTCCCACTTTGGCATTGCTCACCAGGGACAGGTCATATAGACCTCATGTGCATGGATGGTAAGCTGGTACCACCAGCCCCAGAGAAGTTTTTGCTCACCCTCTGTGCCTTTGCAGGTCCTTCCTGGTAAAATGGAGTTTCAGATGATGGAGGGGACGCTGGAAAGGAAGCACATATTGCAAACAGGAGGGAGAAAGGTACAGGCATGGCTGTGGGGCTCCTTTGGGACAGGGGTGCTGGGACACAGCAGGGGATGGAGGGAAGCCAGGGATGTTCCTGGAACCACCATGGCAGTGCTGCTGGCCATTCTGGAAGGGCCTCAGAGGGGCTGGGCTTCATTTTGAGTGGCATGAGACCATCTGTTTTCTTCCAAAGCTGTTGGTATCACAGCTGTCCCCTGCTTGTGTCCCACAGGCCAGCTGCCGGGCCTGGGGCCTCTTCCATGCCGTGTTGATGAGGCAGACACTGTGTTTCTACCAGGACCGCAGAGACAGCCTCAAGGTACGGTGAAGGAGATTGGGGTGACATGGGAGAGGGCTGGCAGAAGGGTGATGGCTCTGGGCCCCACGGCCAGGGAAGACAGAGCCATCCTACCCCACTGTTGCTCTTGCTTTCCTTTGTGCTGCAGAGCTCTGTGGTGGCCCTTCCCTTGAACCTCTCTGGGGCAGTCTGCACTCCAGATGCCAAGTACACCAAGAAGACCAACTGCTTCAGGCTTCAGTGAGTCCCCAATCCAGGGCAGTAACCACAGCCCTCCCCAATGTGTGCCTGCTGGGGCAGACACATACCAACACCACCAGGCAGGACCAGCTCAATGCTTAGATGAGGATTTCCTTTCTTTCTTACCTGCTTCTCTTCTTTTCTGGTCTGGTGGGGGTTGTCAAATCTGCACCCTACATCACTGTTCTTCCCCTCTCCCTTCAGGCTGCAGGATGGCTCTGAATACCTCCTGAGGGCCCCCACCCAGCCCCTCATGAATGAATGGGTCTCAAAGCTGCAGCAAAACTCAGGTGAGCAGTCCTTGCAGGCAGAGCAGGGGCCCAGCTCTATGTGGTTACCATATTTGCTCAGCCTCTGCTGAGCCCTTTGATACATGGGGGGTCAGAAGAGAAGCAGCACAACATTTTACTCTGATTTATGCATACTCCTAGCCTGCCTTGGGAACAACAGTTCTCTGCCAGGCAGGATTTGGAGGCTTTGTTTTCACACCACATACACAGCTATAAATCAGGAATAGCACAACTGACGTCAGAGGTGCCTCAGCAGCAAAAAGCCTGTGTCAGGAAAATTATAATTGTGCCTTGGTATTCCTCCATATCCTCTGGGCCTGGAAATGCCTTGCTTGCCCTTGAGGCAAGGAGACCTGTAATACTGAGGTTTTCCTGTTGCTGTACCCATACCTGAGGGGTTCAAGCCCTGCTATGAAATCCTAGGCTGGTTGTCAGGACCAAGAGCAGGCACTAGAGGAGGTTAGAGGAGCCAGCCATACAGCATGAGCACTTGGAACAGGGACAAGTCCTGTGCAATCGTGTCACAGTCCTGTGCTCTGCCAGCATCCAGTAGGATGTTTGCTGTGCCCCCAGGTTTCCCCAAAGTGGATTACTTCCAGGCAGCAGCACAGCATGTCGAGGGCATTGGTGGTACTGGCAGGTAAGTAGCCAGGAGCGGGCCAGCTGAACCCTGTTATGACTCTCTCCCACATTTGCCAGTGAGTGCTGCTCCAGCAGGACATTGGTGGGCAAGTCTGGTTTGCTAAATCTGTGCTATTTTCAGTTTCAGCAAGGTCTCCAGCCCTGGGATCTCCCATCTCCAGGGACATCATCAGGTCATGACCACCAAGAGCCAGGAGATTGTGGTATTACCCTGTGCAAGCACAGTACTGCAGCGGCCTCTGGGCAGCCAGGATGACCCAGTTGATGGGACTGTGGCAGCAGCAGGTGACTTTCCTGTCTGGCTGGGTTGCCACTGTCCCCCAGCTTCTCTCCCCAGCCCAGAGAGAGGTACATGTGAGACAGCTGTGGGAGGCTGATGGCTCTCTGTCAGCCTTGAACTTGGTGGTATCCAGGCTAGGAGTCCCAGGTGTTGGGACTTGGGGAAAAGAACATTTACTTTACTTCCTAGGATACTGAGATAGTCATATATTTCCCTCTTCTCTTTGGGGCTGACACAGGGGTGTCCTGTGACAGTCTTGTCTTGTGACATGTCTCCATTTTGCTTCAGAGAATGCTCAGGGGATTGGGCACAAGGAGCAGCAGTGGTCACCCAGGGTGTCCCCCGGGCTGTGGGACAACATCTGCCCAGAAGACAACTGTGGGCTGGTGGCCAGCAAGAGGAGGTCCTACTCCTTCACCTCAGGTATAGTCCTGATTTTGCTGTCACCGCCAGGAGGTGTCACCACTGCCTCTGTTCCCACACACAGCCGAGGACAGATAGGATGCTGCTCTAGCATGCACCTGGTCCTACATACCTGTGCCCTTGGCTGCAGCCCCCATTTGGGGAGGGTTCTAGAGGGCTGCCAGGACCTGCTGGCACCCTTCCCCTTGCACTGACTGCTCCTTCTTGCAGCCACCTACCAGAAGATCACCCCACTGACGGTGCACAAGGAGCCAGCGGAGGCCGGGAGCAGTTATTCTGTCACACTGTACATAGGGGAGCAGGTGTCAGCCATGCCCCGAGCACGCTGTCACTCCTTTGTGGCCCAAACAGGGAGCCTTCGGGACACACGAAGGGAGAAGACCACCAGCCCCCCTCGCACCAGGAACAAATCTGTCTTCAAGAAGTTCTTTGGGAAGAAAGAGTGAACCCCAGACAAAGGGATAAAATGCCCTAACCAGCCTCTTATCCTCCTCTTTGGCCATTCTGGCATGGTCTCTCCTCACAGCACCAGTTCATGGCTCCCTGCCTCCCCAGGGGCAAGAGGATGTGCCTGGCTCTGCTTCAGCCAGCCCCGGGGCTGCCCTGTGCTCCAGCCACTGCAGTCCCCAGCCTCAGCCTGGCGCTGAGCATCCCCCTTGCCCAGTGCTATCTCTGGGTGCTGCTGGCTCCCCAGGCATCCTAATGACACACAGCACAAACAGAGGGTGGTGGATGATGGTTTCTATTAAAACATGAATAGACACTTAGTGTGGGAGCATTTTTGTCCTGCAGCACCTGTTGGCACAGGCGGAAAGGAGCTCTTTGCAAGGTGGTCCTGGCTGAGGAGTAAGGGGAGCTTCAGATGAGGAGGGCCCTGCAGTGAGGTTCAGTCCTGCTTGAGGGGAAGCCTCAGCCATTTGGTGCCTTTTACAAGGATGCTTTGTCCTGCGCTTCCTCTCTGCCTGCACTCAGCCCGGCTAATCCCACAAGCTATCTGGGCCCCTTTTCCCTGCCCTGGGAGCTTAGCAGGGAAGTCACTGCCTACAGAATAAATAGTCCTGCATGCATAGCTCTGCCCAGCCTTGCTCTTTCACATGGTTGCTGCCAGCCTAGATCACAGCAGGTGAGTGCTGCACGACACAGATGGGGGCAGGGGTGTGTGGCGAGACCCCCATTCCTGCAGCCCAGATATTTTTGCAGTAACTTCACCAGACCATGCCAGTTTCAACTGCCCCAATTGCTGCCTGTACTGGCAAGGGGAAAAGTCAGCTGGACCACCTTGTCCTGAGCCTGTACCAGTAGTAGAGGGAGAAGGGGAAGTTTCCAGGGATATGGGTAGAAGGGCTTCTCCTTGTCGGGCTGTGAGGCTCAGCTGTGCACACCACTCGCCTCCTCAAACACATTGTGAGGCTTAAAATAGAAGTGCTGGCTGCAGCCCAGCTCTGCAGTGAGGGCTGGGAGAGCAGAAATGCTCCCACCACCCCATCTCCCTCCTGCAGTGTTTCTGGGGCTGGAGACAACCAGGGAGGTGGAGGTGGGCACATGAGGGTCACCAGCAGAGGGACTTTCTCCACATTCCCAGCAAGGGGTGGAGGGAATGCCAGTGCAAGGTGCTGCTGTGTGGGTGGGGTATGCTTTCTGAGCTTTCCCTGTGTCTTACCACCCTCCACTTGGCTTCATCACTCTTGGCTGTCACCTGTTTTCCTCCAGCACCAAAGCTCAGCTGCCTGCACTTCCTTAATGGGAAAAGACAAGCAGGATGGTAAGACTGGGAGGGGAGATGCCCTGGGCAGTAGCCAGGCCTGTCCAGGCCAGCGAAGAGGCCAAGGCACAGCATTCCAGCTCTGGCTGCACATACCAGGAGAGCAGCTGGCGAGCTGGTGCCAGTTCATTCCTGAGCAGCTGTGGGGCCCGGCAGAGGGGCAATAGGTTCAGGGTGCTTTACTAAGGTCCTCACTGCTGGCCCTAGGGCTCAATGCTGACCCATGGTAGGGTGGGAGCTCAACAAGAGTCCCACCATGGCCCAAGTCCAGCACAGGAGCACAGGGTGACGTGCCACTAGAGAGATAACACCATCCCAGGGATGATGCTGGCACCTGCTTTCAGTATCCCCCTTGTATAGGCTTCACTGTCCCCTCGAGGCGGCTGCCCACCCACAGCCTCCCCTCTCTCCTCCCCTGTGCTGGCACTTGGCCCCGCTGCAACCCGCTGACAAATCCCGCCTGTAGCTCCTATGGCAGGAGCCAATTCCTTCCCGCCCCCCCCCCCCCCCCCCCCCCCCCCCCCCCCCCCCTCCCCCCCCCCCCCCCCCCCCCGCCACTAATCTGCCCGTGCATGCAGCCTCCACCTGCTGAGCCAGCGGAAGCCGTGCTCAGCCAGCCCCAGCCAGCGCCAGGGTTCTGAAACCCACTCTGGCTGCAGAGCCTGTAAGGTGGCAAAGCCTTTGCACCTTGGTCCTGCTGCCGTGGGAAATCCCAACCCTGCTTGGCACCAGGCAGCGAGGAGTCTCCAGGCAGCATCATCTGGCACCAGGAGAGCTGAGCTATCAAGGTAAGGGTAGGGTGCTGGCAGGGAGGTGACCAGAGTAAGCACGGTCCCTGCTGTGCCTTGTTCTGCCGGGCACCAAGGAGAGGGTCTGGTTCCAGCCTCCCCCATTTTGCCGGCTCGGCAGTCCTGCTGCAAGGTCACCCTGCAGCCGGGAGCTTGTGCTGAGCTCTGGGGCCGTCACACACTGAGGGACCCCAAACCAGGGTCCAGAGCTGCAAGGAGAGTTAGGAGCCTGACCCTGGCGCAGGGGGGAGTGAAAGCGGGGAGCAGCAGTGGAGGGGCTGGCTGCCGGCACCCTGTCCTCCTTGCCTAGGCAACAGGACAGCACGGCTATGCCCCCCTCCCAGGACAGTAGGGCCAGCCGTCTGTTCCAGGAAGAGGGGAGACATTGGGAAAAGCCAGAGCACTGGACAGTCCTGTGCCAGAGCTACGGTAGCGGGGCGACCCCAGCAGCCTCCCGTTCATCAGGTGCGGCCGATGCAGCTGGGGGGGGGGGAGGGCCGGGTCAAAACGGGGTGCGAGGGGTGGGAGCACCGGGCTGCAGTCCGGCGGCCCCGTAGCCGAGGGCTGTCCCAGCCCGCCCGCTCGGTGCCCTTGGCGAGGCGGGAAGCGCTAGGACCCGGCCTACCGCGGCCGGCAGTGCTGGCACCGGGCGCTCCGGGACGGGACCGTGCCCTGCAGGCGGTGGCGCCACGGGAAGGAGCCGGCAGCCCCCGGGAAAACGTGTAAGCGACGCGGCGGTGCCCCGGCTGCCTCGGATGCGGGTGGGTTCTGGGGCGGAGCGGGACCCCCGGCAGCGGCAGCGCTTGGGGAAGTCCGGCAGCCGTCCCGCGGCCGTGCGGAGCGGCCGGGGATGTGGAGACTGCCGGCTGTCCGACCGGAGCTCCGAGCCCGGCACGCTCGGCCCCGCTCCTGCCTGCTGGGTGCTGCTGCCTTTCCTTCCCCTCCCTCTACGCGACCGCCGCGGGGTCGGCCAGGGAGCCTGTCCCCGGTACACGGGACCACGGGGCAAGAAACGCTTCCCCTTTCGCCATCCCCTGGAACAGACAGCTGCGAACGGTATTTGGTTACCCTGCCCGTGGGAATGTCACCCGAGTACGGGCACGGCCGCCGCTTACTGGCTCCCTCACCTTCCTGTGTTAGTCCCAGCCTTCTCTGAGTGCTGGCTCCCTCCCTGCCCCGCCAGTCACGTGTTCCTGTATGGCCCCGGCGATGCCTGCACCACAGTGAACACTTCCAGCGAGCCCTCCAAGTTCTGGGGGTTCCTGGGGCTGTGCCACCACTCACTTCCCTGCCAGAAATTCTTCTACAACCCCATTCGCCTCTCGCAGGCCCTTTGTCCCAGTAGCTGGGCATTCTCCCATGACCCTTTCTATTTGTAGACTGACTACTGGGAGCTTGCCCTCCCCATTTGCACCATTCCCCATGCAGGTCCTTTTTCCCCAGGCGCCATTCCCTGGCTGCCCTCGGTGTGATTTGGCCCAGCGCAGAGGTCCTCGCTGCATTCTGAGTCTAAGGCATGGCCCGAGGCTTGTTTGCACCAGCCTGACCTCGCGTGCAGGCGGAAGAGAGGTGAAGGTACAGGCAGAGCAGGGTTTGTAGCACGGCCCTTGACCCAAATAAGTCCAAGTCAGTGGTGCCTCTCAAGGTCAGGGCACTGCTCTGCTGCCCCAGTAAAGGTCTTAGTACAAGAGGTGAGAAAACAGGGTCTCCACTGCTGCTTTTTGTCCTTATCCCTCCAGTGTCCTGGTGCTGTCCTGAGAAGGGAGCGGGTGCTGTAGGGGCTGAAATGGATCAGAAAATGTAGGGAGTGACGGAAGCTGGTACAGCTGTGCGGTAAGAAACAGTGAAATTTATCTGTCATGGTCCTCAGGCTTATGCAGGGAAGGTGATGGAGGATGTGGTGGAGGAGCACCAGCTGTGCTGCCCTGTTTTCTGCAAGAGGTCCTGCCATTCCCTACCAGGAATGTCCAGAGCATCCCTGAAGGCAAGCTGGAGGTCACTGAGACCAGCAGGATGGGAGATACTGCGCAGCAATGGCTCCATCAGAGCAGGCAGTCCTCTCCTGAGCAACCAGCAACAAGACCCTCCGGGTCTCTCCAGAAAGCTAGATTTTTGTGGAGCTCTTTTCCTTCTTGAGAAGCCTGCTTTTTTGCTGGGAACCCAGCACCTCCATGACTGCAGATGCCAAGCAGGGCCAGCACCAGCACTGCTGGACACTGCATAGCAGCTCAGCTCTGCTGTAAAGCTTCCCAATTCTACTATCCTAGGACACAGCACTAGCAAAAGTCAGGTGAGACTTTCCCGCCTGCTTGCATCCTCTGGAGATGGCAGATCCTGTGCGGAGAGCAGAGAAGACAGGGTTTTTGATGTCTCCCTAGAAGAGGGATTTTTGTTTTGGGATTTTCCCATTGTGGGAAGTCAGCCACCACTGTTGTCTGGCCTGCTTTTGTCATCTGGCTTGCCAGAAAAGAGATTTACTGTGTCTGGGTGTGCTGGTAAACCTAAACCACTACACTGGGCAGCAGTATTAGAAGAGCAGGATGCTTCCCCGGAGATTGAGTCCCTATCAGCTGAGTACATATAGATGTACAGAGTAAGTCTGAGTCCCTGGGAGGGTGGTGCCAGGAGCCCCTCTTGTCCCTGAGACATTGCGTGTGTGGCACAAGGGTGCTTCTGGATGCCTCACAGCCCAGGACTAAGGAGAGAAGCAGGCAAGCTGCCTTTTGAGAAGTAACCTATGCTGAGGAGGTGCACTTCAAGCCTTTTCCCATCCCATCCCTGTGTACCTTGGGGTTCTCAGAGACTTCTTCCTCTGTGGCCTGCAGCTGAGCACCAAGCACAGCCCTACAAGACAGTTACCGTGTTAAGGGTGACTGTCCCAGTCTTCTGTCCTCATGTGATACATCCTGACCCTGAAATCCTCTTCCTAACACTATCCCTGCCCTTTTGTGCAGTGTTACCTACAGGCAAATTCTGTTTCTTTAAACCACCTTCAAACAAAAAGCTCCTGCTTCTGCCATCAGACTTCCCTGCTTACTCCCAGATTTCCTGGCTCCCACTCATCCCCAGTCCTCCAATGGGTTAACACACAGCAAGCACAAGCCCACGGTTCGGGGTGCCCTGTCCCACTTTGTGCACTTGGCTCCCGGTGCCGTTTATTCCCCCATCTCCCTGCTGCCGCTCACTGCCTCCTCATCCTCACGGTGACCCCAGTGCCCGGGGCCTTGCCTACCCTTCCCTAAACCCCTTTACCGAGGGGTGGCTTGGGATGTCTCCCCACCCTGGAATTCCAGACCCTCTCCCACCAGCCACCAGCTCGCCACGCTGCTTCCCCACCCTGGCTCCCGCATTCCGCGGAGCCGCTTAACCCCGCGCCCGGCTAATTCCTTCCCCGTGCGCTCCCCGTGCTCGCGGTGACGCCGGGCCGGGCCCGCCGCTGCCGCTGCGCCCCTCGCGGCCGCCAGGGGGCAGCGCCGGCCCGTGCCCCGCCCAGGCGCTTGGGGGCGCCGGGCCGGGCCGTCCCCGGAGCCCCTCGGGGCCGGGCAGCTCTGCAGAGGGGGTGGCAGGCGACTACAGGCCGCTGCCTCCCCGTCGGGGACTGGCGAACTCCGCCGCGCACCCCCGGCAGCGTGGCCGCGGGGCACTGGGCTCCCAGCGCCCCTCGTGTGAGGGGTGTAGGACCCCCCGAGAGTTCCCTTCTCCCTGGTGCGTGTTAGAGCATCCTCTGCCCACCGGTGGACACTCGGCTTTGCAGGGGGGCTGAGGAAGGGGTGGAGGGCCGTCCTAGTAATGCCCTGGCAGCTGGGCTGGTCATGGGTTTGGCCTGCCCTTCTTTTGATGTCCCATGGTTGTGCTCCACTGGGTGGCCTGGGGGCCTCGTTTCAGCTTGGGAACCTGCGGAAGTATGACTGGCAAGGAGAAGAAATTATGAACGGCTTGTACTGTTGGAAGTTGTGGGAAAGGGCTCTCCTGGAGACCTTCCTGGGGGATGTTTAGGAGCATTCAGCCACAGCTCCGCTGCTGATTTGCCCAAAGGGGAAAGCATGACTGGATGGACTTAGTTTCCAGGCAGGATTTAGTCAGCCGTGCCAGATATTTACACAGAGTGAAATTCCTCCACACCAGCCAGAAACTGTTGGGCCAGGCACAGACAAGGACTGGCGTGGCTGTGAGAGCTCCTGGACCTGTGTTTGGAGCCCTTGTCTGTGCATGGTCTCATGCCGTAGTCCCCATGGTGCCAGTGACCACAGGGACTGCCCAGGGAGCAGGCTGGGTTGGCATGCTGTTAGGCATCTTAGCCCTGCCCTGCAGGAAGGGCAGACTCTGGCTGCAGCAGACTCCCAGAGAGCTGGAGAGCTAGAGCATGGCCCTGTCTGCTGCCACCAAGGTGCCTTGGGAAGGCTGATGGAGAGCCATTGCTTCAGGCTATTCTCCAGAGCTGGCATTCACTCATCCTACAGAAAGCCACCTTCTGTCTTTTAGATGGTTCTTGGAGACCCTGCGAGTTGCTGGGCACCTTGCTCCACTGGGGTGTGGATGGACTTTGTCGAGGGGGGAATGGGACCTCATAGCAGCTGCCACCCTCTTCCTCTTGCCAGGTTCCCTGGTTCCCAGTAGCCCACAGCTCCCCTGTGGTGTTTTACAAGTGTGGCTGAGTGCCAGCCAACTTCTTCCTTAATGGCTGTGCTCCATCCTGGGAGGCTGGTGATGCCAGCTAAGGAGGAGGATGTGCCTCGGGCACTGCTTCAATGGGCCAAATGACCTTGGCTATAGTGTGGCTCCTTCTGCCAGCACCAGCTCCAGCTTCAGCCAAGGAGACCTGGAGTGACACCATTCGGGTGCTTGGAGTGGTCTGTGCCCCAGGGCTACCTTTTCTGAATGCCACAGGGTGTTCCTGCCCGCCACTGAGCCAGGGGTTAACCCTGTCTCCTCTGGTACAAGTGGGACCTGAACTGTGTGTCTTGAGTTTATCCAAGCCTCAGCTTGGGCCCTGGCAGGTACCTGACTGCCTACAGTGAAGTGACATTTCACCCTTGGCTGGTGGCAGTACAGCCAAGTAACTCAGTAACCAGCACCCAGCAGCTCAGCTGCTAATTTGTGCCATTAGTCAATATTTACTCCCTTAATGCTTGTAGGAGAAAGCAAATGGGCAGCTGGAGCTCAGGAGAGGGCAGCAGCAGTGCAGGGAGGGAGGCAGAGGGATGGGGATGGATGAGGGAGGGATTGCTCGTGGAAGGATTGTACCCAGGAGGTGGTGAGGATGGGAGACCCTCAGACGTGCTTTGGGCAGAGGGGCTTGTGTCCCCCAGCCTGACAGGAGGGAGATGCCCTGTGTCCAAAAGATGCTGCTGTTCCACTGGGGCAGGCTGTCCCCACCTCCAGCAGCCTGAAAGGGGGCTGGAGCTTGACTGGACCCCACTGTCCATCCCAGGTCCCATGAGCCCTGTGGGCACCATAGACCCCTTGCTGAGCTGTGACCAATCAGTGGACAATGGGATTTGTTTCTGCTTGCCCAGCTGGAAAACACCCTGCCACTGCCACTGCCACTGGGCTGGAGGCGTGTGGAGGCCCTTCCCTGTCATGTCTCTAGGCCATTTGCTCACCAGGGCTTTGAGTGCTTCAGGGGTAGTGGTATCACCACATTGCATGTCAGTGCTACCAGCCAAGGGGGATGCTTAGCATGGGGAAGTGGTGGAGCTGATTGGCAGCAAGGGCATCCCTCACCCTGCCTTTCCTTGCAGGGTTTCACCCAGGGCTGCTCTGCTGCCCTCAGCCCACTAGCGAAGAAGTCACAAGGCCTGACTTTATCCCTGCAGGTCGAGTTGTGCAAGGAAGCAGAGGGACAGCAGGATGCTGGCGATCTGTGTAGCTCCCTGCAAGCGGTGATGTGCCAGCTGGATCTCTGTGCCACAGGCGGCATTCAGGAGGATATTGCAGCTCACTCCTTCCCCACCTCGTCCCAGCAAGGCTCAGGCCATCAGGTGAGCAAGATCTCTGCCCTACCATCTCATCCCAAAATACAGGGCAGGGCATCAAGAGCCCAGGGATCACCATCAGGAGTCCTGCAAGCAATGACTGGAGATCTACCACCCCAAAAAGAGTCTGCCAGCAGCTCTTCAGCCAGGACCCCACTCCAGGGTCAGTGAGGACCAGCAAGGGAATAGCAAAACTAAAATAATCGGTCCCCCAGCCATTTGCTGACCTCAGCAACAGGCTGAGATGCTTTGTTGACTATCAAAGCATCCACAATCACTGTAGTCTTGTAATAACTGGATTCCCAGGAGCCTGGAGTAGATTTTTTTGCCCCTACTGACTAATAGATTAATAACCTGCTGGCACTTGACAGAGGTTCAGCATCTTCTGTGTTTCCCTCCATGCAACTGATTAAAAGTTGCCTTTTCCCACTTTCCCCATACAGCTGCCTTGTCGCACTTGCAGGCAGTTGGATACAGCTGCTAATCTGCTTGCCATTCTATTCCTGGCCTGCCTGCTCTGCCTTTTGGACATACTGGCTCTCTTTCTCTGCTCTGTGGAGAACCAAAGGACCAGCACAGAGGCTTTATGAGCTGACCTGCCCATGCCTTCCTCTGGAATGGGGCAGGCAGCAGCCAATGGAGGGAAACGCAGTCAGTGTGGGTCATGCTTGTAAAGGGAAGAGTGGTTTTGCAATGAAAAGGAGAACTGGATGGCATGCAGACCCCTGGCCTCAGCTCTGCTGCAGGCTGATGGTCTTGCCATGCCTCAGTTTACCCTGTCCCTAGGACAGGCACATTACAGGGAAAGGGAAATCTTATTGCAGAGGAGGGCTGGTGGGTTAATTAATGTATGGATGCAAAGTGCTTGCAAATCTCCAAGGAAAACGATTGATGTGGGTGCCAAGCGTAAAGGATTCTGGAAGCATTAACTGCCTGCAAATGCTGCCTAGCTCCTCAGGCCCTAAAACTCATATATTGCCCAAAAGGCACCAAAAATATTCCTTTAGCTCCTATGGTGCAGTACCCACTGCCTGGAATAAATCTCCCATTTTGCTCTTGCTTTCCAAACCAGCTGTTTGTTTGCTTTCCCCTTTTGGATTTCACAGCTTTAGTTAAAGCAGGGAATTGCTACAAGAGAGGAGGGGGGAGAAAAAAAGCTGCTTTTGTGAAAGGTTTGGCAGCAAGTGTCACTGAATGGAAAGCACTTTGCCTGTTTGTTATGCCTGTTACAAACTAGCTATGAGCAGAACGTACAAATTGGGCTCCAGGTGACGGCATGCCTGCAGTGCATGTTCGAGTTTTCAGAAAGAAAACTCAAAGGGCTGGGCAGCTTCAGCTCCACCAGCATCTTCTGAGAAGCATGTCCATGGAACTCCCAGCCTTATGTAAGGCAGAGGCTTTGCTGGCTTCCTCCCTTGCCTTCTCCCTTTTGCTCTGGGGAGTGCAGCAATCTGCCAACAGCCACAGCGTGTTTTGGCACTGTGCTGCTGCTTTGGGGATGGAGAGGGTGGGAATGCAAGCAAGCCCCCGGGGCCCACTCAAGGCTGTGTTTTCTCTTTGCCCAAGTTACATAGGGGAGAAACATCTAGCTCTGTGGGTCTGTAGCTCATACAGTGGTGGGCCCAGTACCAGTGCTGGGCAAAGCACAGCTGTTTCCATTTCAGGCAGAGACTGTTTTCATAGCTGTTTGCTTTTTCTAGAGGGTTTGTTATTGTACATGCAGAGGTGAAGATGATAACATGAGAGTCACTTGGGAGCAGAGAGTTCTTTGAACACAACACCTTTGCCAAGATGAAGCAAGGCCACTTGGTCCTGCAGCAAGGGTTTGTGTTTGTGAATAATACAAGTTAATGTTTGGGGCAATAAATGAGTTGTTATTGGCTGTGCAATTTGTTACCATCCCATGCACCATAGAGGAGGTGTCACCCCTCTGAAACTGCATGCTGCCATTGACATTACACAACCCAAGGAACTGCATCGCTCTTGGGAGCAGCCATGTTCCCTGAGGGGCTGAAGTGCCTCTACAGAGAACAGAAGTTTGAGCTAAATGTCTCCTGTCCTGCAGCAGCCAGGGCTGGATTTTAAAGGACACTCACTCTGTCCCAGACTTAGCCTTCTTCACCCCATGGTGTCTTGCTCGCTACAGGTCTTCTGCCTGCACAAGAGAAGACATCGTTGTGTGCTGTCCTGCAAGCTGGTGATGGGTGGGTGCACAGGTCTGTGCAAGGAGGCAGCCAGCAGCCAGCAGTCAGTGCTGTGCTGAGGAGCTGGAAGCTGCCTTTCCCTGTGTCTCCCCTTGGGTCTATCTGCTGGCCTTCTGTCTGCCTGCGGTCACCAGTGGCTGGGACGCTGTTCAGCGCTAATGGATTTCAAATCCCCCATCTCCAGTGACAGGCATCTCTACTGAGAGATGTTTGATTCCAGCGATTGGGGGTGTGGCTGTGCAGACAGGACCAGAGCTGCAAATTAGAGAATATTTAATCCTGTACTTTGGTGATGGTAAGTGCTATGCACCCTGCTGCTGAAAGCCTGGGGTGAGGCAGGGGCTACACCTGCCCTGTCCTGAAGGAGAAACTTCCTGGAATATCCATTCAAAGGTAAGTTCTATGGTGTTTCTCCTCCTGATGGGGTCTGAGGTTATAATAGTTGTGGCTGAGAGCCTTGTCTTGGCTTCTAAAAGTGTCAGTTTGAGTGGGCAGCACCAGTCTGGACCCTGTGCTCAAGTTCCTGGGGGAATTGGTTCTCACAGCTTTTAGTCTGTGCTAAAGTTGGAGCTTTTTTAGAAAAATAAAATTGTAGAGATGCTCAAATTTTATCTCATGCTGCTGAGCAGCAAGTGTGGGTATCACAAGGAGAAACACAGCATCCAAGCTGCTGTGGCATCCGTGTTCCAGGGACTACCAAAGGGGCTTGTGGGGCTCTGTGGGTGACAAAATGGCACATCTCAAAGAGGGAGAGGGAAGGTATTGTCTGTGTTGCAGCTTACCCAGAAGACCTTCCAGATCAGAACGGCTTACAGAAAGGGGGCTGAGGAAAGGCAGGCCAAAGGCTTGGATCTGTCATTGCCTGGAAGATGCAGCCTGAGAGCTTTAATTGGAGATGAGAGCTTTTAAATTTAATTTGATCTGATATAGATCTTAAATTTAAGAAAAGAGCCTCCTGTCTTACTATCTGGCAGCACTGTCTGCTGCTCTCCTCATGTTGTTAGTGTACCCTACTATCTGACCCCAGAAGCCCATAACCATGATGAATATCTAGGGCCAGTGCAGAGGGAGAGATCTAGCTCTAAATTATGGCTCTAAATGGAGTGTGAACTGGCCCCTAGTTTGATAGGTTCCTCACTTGTCCCCCATGCTGCATTCTAGGAGGCTGCTAGTGAGGTCTTTTCCTCAGGGTGACACTCTGCAGTGTCATTGTTGCAGATTAGAAAGCACCTGTAGCTGTCCCAGCCCTGTTACCACTGTCTTTTTCTTGGGCTTTGAGGACTTTTGCTTACGTGGCAATGTTATGTAGGTCTGTCTTGAAACAAGCTTGGTGCTTGGATTCTGCAGGAAGATGTGTGTTAGAGATCATCTTGCTGAGAGAGCGTGAGAATGAGAATCTGCCAGAGCTTTTGGGGGTGTTTTAACTTCTGGTTTTAATTTTTAACCCAAACTGATCACCATCTGCAGAGAATTTTCTGAGGCTGTTTATTAATGGAACAAATGTTTTAATGGTCAAAGCTGCTGCAGGGAGTTTCTGGTGCCACTGCCTGTGCCTGCAGAGTACAGTGTATGGAGAAAGCCAGGAGGGCCCTGTTTTCCTTTAAACACCTAGCTACATAAAAAAATATTTATGTGACTGTTTAACCACAGGGATATAAGGTTAAATTCAGGTGCACTCCCCCTTGCTGGGGGACAAAGTACCTGAGGATTCCTCCACGTTTGCACTTCAGCTGAGCAACAGGCTTTTATCACAGCGGAGCAGATATCAATTCTGGAGAGATAGGAACCTGGAGGTGGCAGCTGGAAAAAACTACTCTTAGAGTTTGTGCCTGCCCTTTGGATACTGAATACAGACCGTACTTATATCCTCCGAACACAGGGGAATCGCTAAGCTTCACAGGGCTCTACACATTGCCTGCCATCCTGGGTAGCACCACCACGAATACACAGTGCAAAAAGCTGTCTTTAATCCTCTCTGTGACTTACAGAATCATAATGGTTTGGGTTGAAAGGGACCTTAAGGATCATTAAGGGATGACATAGGCAGGGATGACAGCCACTAGTTCACTAACTCAAGAAAGTTTTATATATATATATATATACTTATATATGTGTGTGTGTGTGTATGTGTGTATACACATGCATATGTATATTTGTGTGTACACCCATGTATATATATATTACACCCTTATGTGGTGACTGCCAGCAGAGTGTTTTTGCCTGAATTAGAATGCAGCATGGGGGACAAGTGAGGAACCTATCAGACTAGGGGCCAGTTCACACTCCATTTAGAGCCATAATTTAACGCATAGCTCCCTTTAGAGCTATAATATCTACTAATGCATGGACATAAACGGAAACCCGGCGCTGGGTGCGGCTCCGGCTTTAGGGCTTGCTTTGCTTTCCTTCCCCCAAGAAGTAGGCGGCCCGGGGGCCGGGGGGGTTTCCCGCCAGATGCGGGGCGTGGAGATGCGGTAGGCGCGGAAATGGGGGGAGCCAGGGGCAGGCGGACGCGGGGAAGGGACGGCGGCAGGACGCGGGGCGGCGCGGAGAGCGCGGCGCAGGTGGGTTCGCCCCGAGGTGCGCACGGCTGCCCGCGGAGGGGTGGCAGCTCCTCTTACCCCTTTTCTGCCGGGGGAACGCGAAACGGGCGGGAAGCGGGAAAACCCGCCGCCTCTCCCACGCGGGAACCGCGTGGCACTGAAGGCGGCAAGAGGCGGAGTTTAGAGAGCGGGACGGAGGCGGCGGGTTCCCATCCGCACCGGGGAGAGAAGGAGCCCGAGCCGGCAGGCAGCGGTGGGCGCTCGCGTTCGAGGTACTGGCTCAAAGTCGCCGAGCTTTTGGCCACCCCGGCTCCTTCCGAAGCTCCGCGCGGCGTTTCAAAGCTGCCGGGAGCGTGGGGAACCCCCAGAGGGAGCCGTGGGATACCCCAAGCTCAGAATTCGGCGCCACAGCACGGGGAGGGGCGGCGTGCGAGTCGCGGCTTGGGGGACCGGGCGGCGGGGGTGTGATGCATAGATGCTGCTTTTCGGGGGCGGGGGGGGGAGTGGTCTTCCTTACTACCTGCACGGCAACTGTAATTCCACTTTCGTAGTTACTGCTGGGGGGAGAGCGTGTGGTTTTGGGGATGCGAAGCGGCGCGGCCAGCACGTGGCTCTGGGGATGCAAAGCTCAGTGATGCTCTGCTACCTGGGATGCAGGACTTCACCGAGGGGTTTGTGCCGCGGTCCTCCGGCTGCAGAGGTGGACATCCCTGCCGAGCAGTGGCGCGTGTGTACGGCAGTGTCTGCCGGCATGCCTCAGCTGGCGGGTGTGGTGGGGACCCGCTGGCAGGTGCGTGGGCAGGGTGCCATGTGCTGCTCTGCGAGAAGTGCGGCAGAGCCCCCTTGGCTGGCAGAAAAACAGCTGGGTCAGGGTTGCTCCAGGTCCTGCTTAAGAAAATGCTCCCAGCTGGCTGTGGGATGTTGATGATTTCAATGAGCGTTTCTTTGCATTCCTGAGTAAACCATCAGCGTTAATGGACAGCCTGGTCCAGGCAGAAGTGCCAAGAGCTCCTGTAGAGCCCTTTTGTGCTGTCCTCCTTACCCCTGTAGTTAAATCTGAGCCTTGCACCCCTGCTAGATGCTAATACTGCCAGACCAACACAGTCCTTGTCTGTACTCTCCAGCACTCCCATCCGCCTCTCAGGAATGGGCTATGGAATTGCAGACTGTGTGGGAAGGCAATACCGGCTAAGCCCTTGAGCTGTGGGATCACACACAAGTAAAGCCTGTGTCCTTGATCCCAGGGGTAGGGGCTGCAGGAGGAATTTGTGCAGCTGTTTGCCACAGCTGGATGCACTTTCTGAAACAGAAAACAGCCCAATGGCCCCTCAGTTGCCTGTTGTGAGCAGACAGAGTTGAGGGACTTCTGTGAGTGCCGACATGAGAAATCCCACTCCTTCTGCACTGCATCCCACCTTGGTGGCATTGTTTCCGCTTACCAGCACCTGTAAGCTGCTGGACAGCCTCAGGCTCCCTCGAGCCTACCTTCTCTACAAAGCTATCTCAGGATGTGAATGTGCAGGGATGTTTTTCCTTTGGTTCACTGGTTGTCTTCATGCAGCTCGTGGACCATTGATAGTGTCAGTCCAGTGCTGGCACCACACATATGCCCTCCAAAGCACTCCTGCTCCTGCCATTGTTTTTTGCTCCTGGAAAAGACAGGTAGGCTCGCTCTTTGGCTCACCAAAAAGATTTTCACAGAACAAAGGCACTTTCTTTTTGGGACCAAGGGCTGTAACATCAGCCCCAGAAGATGCTTTGCAGGATGACTTGTCCCTCCACAATTAGTGCAGACAAGAGGTGGAGGCTGTACCAGATACCTGGAGTGAGAAGGCTGAAGAAATTCACTTCAGCTTAAATCAGCAGATGTGTCACCAGCACACAGGGCAGTATGGCACCTCCATCCTGTAGTTGTCCCTCTGCTCCATTCCTCCCCAAGCTGCATAATTAACTACTGGCATCAATTCCCCAGCATGGCATCCCTGCTCTCATTATCTTGGGCTGGGAGGTGTTAATGAGCCTCTTCCTCTTTGAAGATGAGCCATGGGCTTTGTTGTTGCCCTGGCCTGACCTGTGTTATTCCTTGTTGTGGTATGGGTGTAAGCCAGGTTGCAGAGGACAAGGCACCCATTCACCCACTCCCATGCTGCACCTTCTTCACTGCCCAGCTTCATTCCCCGTTCTCCTGGCAGAGGCAGGCAGGGCTTAGGGACCAGCCCATTGGGATAGAGGGAGCCCAGGATCACCTGTGCCCTGTCCAAATGGGAAGGCACCACCACTGACTTTAGGAAGCCAGCAAACAGCTTCTGGTGGTTTCCATGGGATACATGTAAATCTTGGTTGTTTTTGTTCAGTGTAACGTCCAGGACCTTGGCAAGTGTTACGGAAGCTGCAACGCCTGCTCTCATCCACCGAATTCTGTTTGTTTGCCAGCACCGTACTGACCCCACAGTGTAAACCTTGCTTACCTCCCTGTGCCTTCATGAGCCTTCCCAACATCGAGAGCTCTGTCCTGAGACCCCTGCCAGCCCTGCACCACACTGCTTGGGGCTGCAGGACTGTCAGCTCTCAGTCTCATCTCCATGCTAACTCATACAGCTGCTAACAAGATGAGGCCCAAAGCACTACACAAAAGGAGCTACAAGCATTTGCAACTGGGAAGGAGTCAGGGTTTTACCAGCCACACAGCTATTTTTATTTGATTGAGCAGTCCTATAAAGACTAATTACTTCTTAGGTTAAGAGTGTGCAAGATGTCGGCTGGGGAAAGAAGTGTGCAGATTAGGGGCAGAGGCTGGGTAGGTTTGGTTACATCGGGGTGTGTGGTCTGGAGGGTCTCGGTGCCCCAGCTGAGGCTGCAGCACAGTACTGCACCCCATCTCCCACTCCAGATTCTGTGGACCTAGGACCTAGCTGGGGGGGTTGCACACGGGCTCTGGAGTCCCCATGTGGGAGAGGAGCTGTGATGCTGCATGAGGAATGCGTCTGAGGATTGTTTTTCCCATGAGACAAGGGAAGCTGTTGTGTAGGAATAACGCTAATAAGTCCTTTGTAATTTCATTGCTGATGGCAGTGGTCTGAAAAACATCACTGTTGAAACCTTTTGGTCCTGCTCTGGCTTGGAGCAGGCTTCTTCCTGGTCTCACCAGTGTCCAAGGAAGGGGAAGCTCAAAGCTCTTTGTGTGTGGTTGTCATGCACTAACTGTGACACAAATTTGTGTCAGTGCTCAAGGTACTCTTCCAACCTCTTGGTAAAGCCATAGGTGAGCACAGTCAGGCTTCATCTCCAGGAGACCAACTTTCCTTGGGGCCAAAAGGGAGCAGAGACCTATTGCCTGCCTGGTGGCTCGTGCAGAAGCTGTCAGCAGGAAGTCAGGCAGATTTCCGCAGAGCCTTCTTGCTTCTTCCCACCACACGACTGCCAGTGAGACTTGCTTTACTTCATTTCCTTTAGGACTAGACTGGTAGGAAGGCACCTTGCTGTGAAATTTCCAGCTGGAAATTCATGAGTGAGCAGACAGGAAGCTGCAGAGGGAGGAGGTAGGCAGGGGCTGGAGGTGAAGAGCAGGGCTGGGAGGGATGTTACTAGAGGGTTGTGTCATCAGCCGTGCTGTGCCAAGGCCAAGCCATCAACCTGAAAGTGTATCTGTGTCCCCAGACTGACACTGAAGTGGCTCCAGCCACCTGAAAAGCTGCTGGGGAGAAGGGTGTCCTGCCTGGGTTGCCCTGCTTGGTGTCTCTTCTGCTGCCCAAGCTGTGGCTCCAAACAAGGTCCTCATCCCTGCCTGGTTCATTTTGCCCAGCACGTCCAACCACAGACACAGTTTACACCCGTGGCTGAGGGCTTGTTCACCTGGCTCAAACCTGTGAGAGCTTTGGAGTTTTGCTAGACTTTTTGTTCACGGTCATGGTAAACCCTCATGAGAGAAACTCCCCTGTTTTAAGCTTGGGGATAACCCTTGGAGAATAGCCAGGGAGGCAGGAGGGACTGGTGACAAATGTGTCTTCTTGGTCCTGCCCAAGGCTCAGGGTTGAAGGAGGTGCCAGCCTCATCTGCCTTGCCTGCTCTGCCTGTGACAGGCATTGTAACTTCCTGGCCTTAGGACCAAGTTGGAGGCAATTCCATTTTTTTATCTTCCCTCAGTGCTATACTCTCAGCTCCCTGATGGTATTTGCTCTGGACTGGACTTTAGCCCCCACAGGGAGCCCACTGCTTCAGGATGCACACACTGCATGGTGCTTTCTTCCCATCAGGGTTTGTAAATGCTGGGCTGTGGCTGAGGATGGTAGGGTTGGGTGGGTCTTCATGGCTTCCTGGCAAGAGCAGGAGTGTTATCCATTAACCACAGGAGGAGACAGACCAACGGCAACACAACCAAGCTATTGTGGAGTGATCCACCCTACCCTGCAGCTTCTCCTTCCCGTCTTTACACGCACTCCTTGTGGCAACACAAGGCTGTCGTGTCTGTGTGGTGAACCACATCAGGACATTGATCTGCCAGCATGTCCCTGAATAGGGCTGGAGGCAGTGGCTACGGGGTGCCCACGTAATATGGGTCAGAATCCATGCCTTGCAGAGAGATGAGGAAGGTGCTGAAGAACATTGCACTCCCCTGCCTGGGCTCTGCAGCTGGGCTTGCTCCAAAAGTGGAGCCTTTGATCAGAAACAAAACCTAGCATCAGCAAATAGCCTGGCAATCAATACTCAACACACAAATCTGATGTCCCTCCCTTCCTTCCCTGTGGCTGTGTGGATGCAGCGTGTCAGAAGGGACTGCTTCAGCAAGGCTCAGGCCCTGGGCTCCCTATCACCTGGCATTACTGTTGAAGTACATCAGCATCTACCTAGGCAAGCCCTGACAGGACACCTTGCCAGATGGCCAGCTCACCTCAGGAGGAGGCTGCTGTAACCTTGGGTCTCCTAGTAGGGTGTCTAGAGATGCCTTCATCTCCTCTGCTTCCTACATTAATCTGGGAGTCTGAAAGGCTGCTGGAGCCTGCCAGCCAATGGCTGCAAAGTGCCATTTCCACGAGAGTGGAGCACTTGGTGGCTTTCATCCAGAGTTTTCTGTGCTTCCCTGAGACATCCAGAGGATGCTCAGAGTGCCAGAGAGGCTGCAATATCATGGCTTTTTGCATGGATGTAGCAGCACAGGCTGGGATTTGGAGGGGATGTGGAGAGGATTGCTCTTTCCCAGCTTGTGGCTGGGCTTATTATTGTTGGCTGTGTGTGAGATTCTGTTTTGATGGCATTTGGGCAGATACAGTGGTCCCCACCTCCTGTTTGCTCTCCCTGTCTGATCCTACTTGCATAAAGATTTTCCTGTTTGCCACTGTTTAGCCAAGGCCAAGTGCCAAGAGTGGGAGGTTTGGGCTGCGACTTATTTGCTCCAAAGGAGGTGTCTGCCTCAAGTCTTGCTTTGGCTCCTCCTGCAAGATCTCAGTCCTGCCAGGCTGTTTGGGGAAGCTGCGTGATTCTTCGTAGAGGATGCCAGAGATGGTGCCCTGTGTATTTGCTCCAGCTCCTTTGCTTGCACCACATCGCTAACAGCACGCTGCCTCCTTGGCTTTCCTCTCGGCCCACAGATCATGTGTTGCCCACACAACTCTTCTCTGTCTGCCACAGAGCAGGGATATGGCAAACCCTCCTCTCGGCAGGCAGATCTTCCCTCCCGGGAAATGTGGAGGCGTAGGTGGCTCCTCGAGTCTCTTCAACTCCTGGGACTTCTGGGGATGGCTTTATCCCACTCTTTGGAAATGGCTGCATCTTTGGAAGTGAGCGGATTTGGCACAAGCAGACACAGACAGGGCATCCATCCCTTCTCCTTCTTTTTGTTTCTTGGGATTGTGGGGTGCCTCTTGGCTGGGACAAAGTGGATTTTTGAGGTGAAGGGGTGATAGACACTCCCTGTCTCTTGTAGCAGACCTACTGTGAAATAACTGCATTTAGCATCTGAAGCCAGTCTGGGATTTGCAAAATGCTATGGCTGTCTGAGCAGTGAGCAGGATATTGGCAGGACAGGTGTCTGACAGACAGACTGCACAGGACCCTGAGAAACCTGCTTCTGTGCTCACCATCCCCCTTCTCAGTAGGGCTGAGGTATTTAATGCCAAAAGCAGCGGTCAGCCAGGGCCCCTATTCTGAGCTGGTCTACAAGCAAAAGGCCACTTTGGTCTGTGTGGACCCAAAATAGCCCATGTATTTCTGTCCTGGCCACTGGGACATGCAGGAGACAGAGCCAACCTTGACTCACCACAGGCCAGTGGTGGCTGGCTCCTGCATGTCTGTTCCATCCTCTGCCAAGGGGACTGCTGCTCAGTGGGGAGGAATTTCCTCTCCAAATTTTGGAAGGTGGGGAGATGGTGACACCAAAGGAAGACTGTGTTGTTCTGGCTCTAGTTTCATTTCTCTGTCCTCTACTAAATTGGAAACAGCTGTGCAGCCCAGATCAGCCTCCAAAAAACTGCTGAGGGGGAGCTAAATGATCTCTGCTCCTGGGCCAGTACCCCAAACAGGACTTGCAGCCTTCTGCTGGGCTATCCAGGTGCAATGGCAAGGCTCACTTTGTCCAGCCCTAGGGATGCTCTTCCACCTTCTTGGGGGACAGCAGTTCAGCAGCTCCCACTGGGTTTGTGCAGCTCTTGCCTCCTGAGGGTCCTGCCAGCTCTGCACCTTTGAATCTGGCTCCACAGGGACAGCCTCTCTCCTGGGAGGTGGAGGCGCCGTGGGATGCAGGAGGTGGCAGTGGGCAGGCGATTGCTGCAGGACTGTTGTTTGGCTGCCAGCTTTTCCTGCTCTTCTAGAAGCATCCCTGTTTTTGGGACAAGTGAGTGAGGGCTCAGACTCTCCTTGGGGAAAGGAGCTCCTGTATAAGTGCAGGGTGGCATTTGGGGTAGGAGAGTGGTTGAGCTGAGCCCTCCAAGCCCCTTCTGCCTTGCCCCTCACATCAGGACTGTTTTGAGGACCTCTCAAATGGAATGTAAGCTGTCCCCATCCTTCTCCAGACCTTCACTGCAGGTTTCTCCATGCTCAGCTCCCTTATGTTGTTCCTGGCCTGACTTCTTCCTGGGTCTGCCAGCTCTGAGCTCAGTCCTGGAGCCAGGAACATGAAGCAATGAAGGAGGAATCATCTCTACTCTACATCCCAGCACCCTGGGGGTGCCAGTGGCAGATGGCCTCCTGCAGTCCTGCTTTTCCCCTCTGGTACTGCTCCCAAAGCAGTGACCTTGGGGTAGCCATGTGTTGTTGGTAAATATAGCCCTACCAAGCCCAGGAGATGGAAGGCTATGGAAAAATTAATTTTACCCCTCTTTCATTCCTCAGCTGTGGGATCCTGTCCCCTGGGTTTCCTCCCACACATTCATTGAGTCCTTATATTCAAACTTGTCTGGCTAAGAACTGTTTTGCTCTCATCTTGTTTTGCTGTGGGCTCTCACCTTTGCTCCCCTCAGCTGCAGACAAGAGGGGAAAGTGGGACATGGTCCTATAGGCTCAGCCCATCCCTCTGCCCTGCTTTAGCTGCTGCCCAAGGTGTGGCCAAACAAGATACCATGGTGCAGACAAAGACAGGGATTCCCCTTGAGCAAACATGAATGCAGGGACGGGGAATGCTGATAATGCAAAAGAGCACATTTTACTAATGCAAAAGAGCCACATTCCAAGGGGTGTTACCTAAGTGCTGTCCCAGTCCACCAGGGAGCATCCCTCCTCCCACCTGATTGGGTGGAAATAAGGACCCGCCTGTGGGATAGCCAGACAGTAGGCAGGCAAGAGCCATAACTATGCCTTGTGTTGTGTATGGTTGGGATTGCCTTTGTCCTCTGTTCATGGCTGCCCCATCATGTGGTGGCCTGTGCCACTACTGCATCAAGACCCAGGCTCCTCCATGCTAGGAGGACCTGCTTCCAGCTCAGGGCTGCCTCTGTCTGCTCCTTGTGCTCCCAGCTGAATTTTACATTAATGATTTCTGGTTGTTCTCCCCAGGTGTCCTGTAAGGTTTCCTCCATTTGGAAGCAGAAACATGGTTTCCTGCCATTGTGCTTCTTCCTGCTGCAGCCCCTAGAATGATTCCAGGGAAGTACCCCTTCCTGCGGCATTTCCCCTCCCCGTTACCCCCGGGCAGCACCTCCATTGGCCATCCTGGCACCCCTGAGGACTTGGACCAGCCCTGCAGACACGGGCTGTAAGGGTCTGCTGGCTGCAGAGGACTGCTGGACGAGGATGAAGGTCTGGGGCAAGGCATCCCCAGGATCTCCCCAAATCCATGGTGGGCCCTCAAGAAGTCATGGTCAGGTGTCATGAGCTGCACATGCCCATGTGCCCATGCCCCTCCCCACCTCCTTGCAGCTCCTGGAGGTGCCAAAAGCTGTCTGGAAGCACCATCCAGGTCCTGGAGATGGTTTCTGCCTTAGCTTGGAGGCTTCTGCAGCTGCACTGAGTGAAGCCCTGAGCAAATCCCTCCCTCTTGCCCTTGGGAGAAAGGGTTTTTATTTTTCTAAATTTCCAACAAATGGAGACTGAAGCTAGCCCTGGAAAAACAAGTCTCCTTCCACAGCCTCCCAAGAAGCAGGTTAGGGTTGTGGCTTGGAGGGGACAGTCTTTTCCCTGGGGAGAGCAGCTTAAGCGGGTGCCATCAGAGAAACCAGATTCTTGGAAGAATTTTGTTTCTGCAAACAGTCTCCTGAGATCAGCTTATCTCTCCTCCTCTGACGCCTGCTCATAAATTACGTTCCCCATTCCCCCCCTGCTCCTGCCCTCCACCAGGCACTTGTATCTCCTCCTGCATCCCCAAACCACCAGCCCTGGAGCAGACAACAGCTCAAATATTTGTGGGGCTTTTCCTACCTCTCCCAAGGCTGCATTGTCCCTGCATTGTCCTGTGGCCTGAAGCAAGGAGCAAGGGAACTGGGACCACCCTGCCTTTCTGGTAAGCTTGTTGCTGTGACACTGCAATGTCCCTCTGCAGTGTTTAATAGGATGCTGGGCAGGAGCACCCATCTCTGCTCCTGGGGATTTTTCTCTGGCCAGGGACCAGATTGTACCTGGGCTTGGGCACTTGCCATGTGCTTAGGAGGGAGGTGTGAGGGTTCATTGTGGGGGTGCCATTGATGGCATTTGACCAGTAACAGTCAGGGCTGGGAACCCACTTAGCTGCCCCACTGAAGAGGTGGATGTCCAGGGCTTCCTGGGACTCAGTAATGGGTGGGATAGTCCCAGCTTTGCCATCTCGGGTAGTTTTAAGGCTGGCTCTGCCCTGTCGCTGTCCTCTGCCCTCTACCTGGTGGGAAGCCCTTCAGGTACAGTACTGAAGTCCCACCAGGCCCTGGGGAATTTGGTGCCCAGCTGGACCGCTTCACCTGCCTGAGGCAAGTGCCCCCTTGGTGCCTCTCAGGGCTCCTTGAACTCTCCAGATAAGGGACTTCGTAGCCAGTTAGTCTACGCAGTTCAAAACACGCCAGGGCTGAATGTTCCCCCTGCACCACCCGGCATCAGAGATAACGTCAAGTGCTGGGAGCAGGGTCAGTATTCACAGCTGCTGCTTTGCGAGGAATTTGTGCTGGCTGGTAGTGCGTTAAAGCTAGGGCTTTAGAGGTGCCTCTCCTTTTGTCTATGGAGGAGTGGAGGGAGTGAGGTAAAACAGATCAGAAACATTGCCCAGAGACCCTCATTCTGGGGGGTAAGGATGCTTCACAGAGCACCTTGTAATCTTTTTTTTTTCTGCTGGCCGAGCCCTGGCAAAGCAGAGAACTTTGTCTGCAGGCAGCAAGTCAAGGGAGCAGGCAGAAATACCTGCTCCCTCCTGCTCCCCTGCTAAGCTCTCTCCTCAGGATGCAGGCATAGAGCAGGGCTGGAAGAGCAGATGGCATCACAAGGCTGTTTACTGAGAGGCAGAGAGGAGAAGAAGAATAGGAAGTGCTATCAGCTTGCTGACGGAAACTACTCACAAAGCACCCCAGACTAGGAAACCTGCTGCAGGATGTTGAAGGGATGAAGGATCAGAGGAAGAGACACCATAGCAGAAAAGACAGATGAAGCTTTTACCTCTCTGTTAGCTCTACCAAAGCCTGAGCAGTTTCTTCCACCTTCCTTTGGGGAGCTCCTCAAAGCATCTGTTAGAAAGCAAAGGTAAACAGCAACAAATGTCTTGGGTTCCCCAGAAGGAAAGGGAGGGTGAAGCAGCTGGTTGTGACGTTTGGCCTCTATAGTCATTCATTAGCAGCTGCTCCAGCCCCCAGGGACTGGGAGGAGGGAAAGATACCACCTTTTCTAAGAAGGGCTGAAGGAACTTCAGGGAAAAGCCGACTGCTGAATCTGCTGTTGTCTGTGCAGGGACAGGACCTGTGGGCATGTGGGGAGGCTCCTGTGGAGGGGCCCCCACTGTTGAAGCAGCACTTCCTAGGGAGTCTGGGCTCAGAGTGCCCACACTGCTTCCCCTAAAAAATTCCAGTCAGCTTTCAGACCAGTTTTTAAAGGAACTTGCTGGTCAAGAGGGAAAGTCCTTACTTGGCTCCATAATTAGTATGAAAACAGGAAAGAGGGTGTAGGAGTCAGCAGTCAGTTTTTGCTGTGAAAAGAGATCTTTGTATCTGTCACATGTTTTTTCAACACATTCGTGAGTGACCTGGAAAAGAGAATGAGATGACAGGGCTTTGCTGAGGTGATTGGATTACTCAGGTTCATGGGGACAAGTGCCAGCTAGGAGGAGTGCTGACAATCATTACAACATCAGGCAACTGAAATTCAGTTTAGATAAATATCAAGTCACAGATAACAGGGGAAGGGAAGAAGCCCCAGATTCACAAACAAGATTATGCACTGAGACAGCCATGAGCCAGCCATTCACAGAAAGGCCTGGGGCTATTTCAGATATGAAATCACACACTGTAATCTTTCCCAGTTACAAAGCAGAAAGAAAGCAGGAAAACCTTGTGCCACTCTTCAAATTATTGTCTCACCCCCACACAAGTCCCTGTGTGCCCCCAGCACCAGCATCTCTGGAAGGATCAAGAGGAGCCAGGGAAGATTTGGAGAAAAGCAACAAGGAGGACTGAAGGCATGGAGCCATGCCTGAATGACTAAGTAAGCTAGAATTTCTGTTCGGAAAATGTGCTTTTGGGTGGATACAATCTAGGCCTGTAAAGCAGCCACTCCAATGTTCATCTACCCTTTGACACTGAAGGCAAAGGAACCCTGGTGAGGCCCTGCATGTGGGGAGAGCTGCTGCCCCCTTTCAGAAGCTTCTGAGTTGAAGGGGGAAGCAGGATTTCACAGAAGTGAAACCCACCATGGCTACAAAACACAAACGTCATGTCCCTTCCAGCTTGGAGGCTGAGGGAACAGTTGGGCAGTTAGTGCCCATTTACTGTGCCACATTTACTCTTTCCTAGCATCTGCTTTTGTCCTCTGATGGAGACCAGCCTTTGAGCTGGACCAGCCTCTGTTTTGACTCAAGGCACCTGCCTACCTTTGTTTTGGGAGGACTTGTTTTTGTCTCAGCACTGCAGCAGTGGTGCACAACTGTGCACTCTCATCCGTCTTGTGAAATAAAAGCGTGTGTCCTCAAGCTGGTGACTGAAAGTGGAGATGGAATTCCCTGCACCCAGCACAAGGTAGGATGATCCGCAAGCAGCATGGTCAGAGTTCAGGCACGCATATGAAACATCATGAAACAGGCAGTCTCTTAAGTGTTGCCTATCTTCCAGCTGAGTCATGGCCACCAAGGTTTCATGTGACTTGCATACCTGTGCTAGGCTTGTTCCATACCTGCAGATAAACCTTGAGGGGCCCCTGGATCAGCCTTCCTGACTGGAGAACTCTGGTGTCACCCAGTGGGCAAGAGGACATAGGGAATGGGGTGAAAGGCTGGTGAGGCAAGTGGTCCTGTCCCATCTTGGCCATGCTTGGAGGAAGTACTGGGCATCCCTGCAAAGAGAGATCCCCTGACAAGTAGTGTCAGGAGGACATGAGGTGCTTGCCAGTAATCTGCTGTCAATCCCTTGTCTATGGACTGCCAGGACACTTCTACACTTGGTGTGGTGTAAACTGCTTTTCTTTAAAAAGCTGGTGTTTCTGGGTGTAATTCCATGGTGCCATAGCATGCCTACATAGCACCAGGGAACGGCTCAAATGAGAAACTAAGCATTCACTGTGCTCACCCTTGGCGAAGGCAACAGGAGCAGAGGAAAAGGTGATGTGGGGAAAGGGAATAAGGAAGTGTCCAAAGCCAGGTGACAAACAGCTGCCTGCAGGTGTGGCTGTCCTGCAGTGCAGGTTTTTCCACAGAGGTTAGGCAGCTGGTGACAGCTGGCCCTGCTGTCACTTCCCAGGGCTTGGCTGACAATGGGGCTGCACATGACCACCAAGGGTGTCACTTAGCATCTGCCACAGCCTTTGTGTGTCATGAATGAGCAATTAAAATTTTGCCATCTCTTGTTTGTACCTGCTCAAATGTTCTAGCTTATGGTTTGTTAAGCCCACTCTTTGTGATCTTGTTTCTTCTGCTTACACATAATTTCCATGGGGTTAAGACAGACTGCTCTGTGCCCAGGAACAAAACGGATATTCTTGGGCCAGGGTCCCACGGTCCCACATCGCTCCTCCTTTTCTGTGTCCGTCAGGATGTGCAGCCACCAACCTGGTGGCTGGGCTAAACACCAGCAGACTGCTGCGGTGGGGGGAGTGGTTGGAGCTGTGCTGTGCCTGCTGGAAGAGTGGCATCTGTTCCCATGTCCCATCGGGTAGGGCAGCTCTCCCCAAGTGGGAGCAGGGTTGCCAGCTGTTGCTGGTGTTGGTTCATGTAACCTTTTCTGTTTGTTGTAGGGTTCTCTGTAACAGCCAGCAGCTGGAAGTGTTTCCTGCTGTGATGACTGCTGCCCTTGGCAGGCACTGTCTCTTTGGAAAAAATTAGGAGGCATTTAGCGAAGTGAGACAGAAAACAAACAGAGCAGGCAGGAGACTGCGGCCGGGCAGTGCCTGCCAAGGAGGCTGGGCTCCTGACACAGGGATGCGGGCATTATCCAGATGGAAGCAGGAGGCAGTGGGAAAGCAGCACGGCGGAGCGCCCTGCCCCAGCACCCCAGAGTCCTACTCCTGACACCGCCCACCTTCTCCCCAACATCCTCGGCTCCTGCCATCTCCTTCTCAGCACCTTTCTGTTCTTCCCTTCCCTGGATGGTTGGGCAGCAGGACCTGGGCTGTGTGCCAGTTCTGGTATCCGATACCTCTTCTCCTCTTCTGCATGTGCCGCTAGGCCCATAGGGCTCCAGCCCCAGTGACTTGAGCCAGGGCCTGCTACTCACCCCCAAGGGCAGGGGTTGTGGAAGCAGGGGGACACTGCCTTCAGTTACTCTGAGCACAGCGCTCACCCCGGCTCTGTCCTCTCTCCCAGCTATGTCTATGGGGTCAGTCCCTGCCTCTGTTTCCAGGGACAGCAATATGACCTGGTGGGGCCTGCAAGGTGGACCAGCAGCTTGGCTGGCAAGGGGAAGCATGTTGAGGGCTTCCTGGGGACCCATGGGGGAAGATGAGGTTTTCTTGCCTATTTTAGGTTGAGATCTGTTTGGCTGGAGACAAGCAGTGGCCCCGGTGGGGTTGCTGTGTGCGAGGGGACGGCAGTTGTGTTTGCAGATCCCTCTGCTAATCCCGGGTCAGGATGTCTCCTCCCTACAGAGATACCGGCAGGCTGCCAGGAGGGGATTTTGGGATGCTTTCTCTGGAAGCCCGGATAGCTCACAAAGGCAAAGCAGGAGATTTCATTCCCCCAGCTCTCTGTGTGGGAAGGCAGGGGAGCGGTGCTGCAGATGGTCTGACATCAACAGGGTGGCACCTGCAGGGCTGGCAGAGCCCTCGATCTTTTGCAGACATCCTGTTGTCCTGCTCTGCCTTTCCCAAGCGGCCCAAGGGGTTTCCAAAACCCCGCTCCACGTCCTACCGGCTATGTTTCAGCTCCATTGTAGCTCAGGCTCCCCAGCCTGCAGGATCCCACCGGAGGAGGAGGCGAGCTGTGCCCACAACCCCACGGGCACCTGCGCCAGGGACGGGCTGCACCGCCTTCAGTGCGTGCCGGGGCTGACAGGGACTACAGATCCCAGCATGCCGCTGCCTGCCTGTTCCTCGTCCTCCTATTCCGCCCTACCTGGCAGGGCGCAGGCAGGGATGCTGCAGGAGGCATTGGAGCAGGCATCCGTGGGGCATGTCCCAGCGGGGCCAGGGACACGGCGCCGGCAGCTCCGCTGCAGGTGAAGCCCTGGGAGAAGTGCCGGAGCACCCCATGCTGCGCCGCCCGGACTGGAAAAGGATAAGGCAGGCCTGCGTTTTCTCCTGGTGGCTGATCCCACTCTGCCCCGGGAAGAGGGGGTGACCGGGGAGGCAAAATCCCTTCTCGGAGCTCTGGGGGTCATGTCTCTGGGGCTCTCAGGGCGATGCCTGAGCGGTGCAGCGCCTGGGCAGGTGGTGACGGGACAAAGGAGCAGTGCATGCCCGGGAGGGGACAGCAGTGCCAGGGACGCCCTTGGCTTTTCAGGGTGACCCAGGAAAGGGCTGTGAGAGCCCCAGGGAAGTGGAATTGAAAACTGTGAATTTGCTGGTTCTGGCCAGAGAGGCTGCTGAATTAAATGTGCCTTTTATGCCACCGAGCCCCGGGCGTTGGAGGGAGCTGGGGCGGGCAGGGGAGGCAGACACAGCCCACTGCGCACATGCTTCACTAGCACCCCCAGGATTGGGGACAGAGAGCTGCAGGCTCTCAAATCCCTTCAGAGCCTGCTGCAAGCAGCTGGGCAGCCTGCACAAGCAGCCTGGGTATCTGGGAAAGCAGTTTCCTTTCGGAGGGAGGGCTTGCTGTGCCTGGCCAGCAGAAAGCCTGGGTGTCACACCCCCTTGGCTTAAGGACTCTGAGCTGCAGGTTTCCAAAGCTTCTGCACTGTCTTGTCATTTTCTGGGTTGGTGTTTGACTGTCAGTACACTGGAACACTGGCAGCATAGGTTGGGGTTAAAACCAGTGCTCACCCTGCTTGCCTTGTGTCTCTCACTCTCCCATAAAATCCTGTTTGCTTTCCAGACGGAGAGCAGCCATAAGACTTGCTGGGACCTGTGCTGACTGTTGCCACACAAGATGACAGCAAGAGATGGGCCCCAAGATAGGTAATGACGAGTTCTGATGTAGCTATGGGGGCACATCCAGGATACCAGGAGGTGAGGGAGGACAGGGGGACCCAGCATCTGGGGGACCCCCTCTCTTGCATGATAACTCGGCTACCAAGCTATCCCTTCTTTCTCAGCTTTTCCATAGCAAATGGGCTGTAAACTGTAAACAGTCCCCTGTAAACACTCCTAGGGAGCCTAACTCCCTCCCAAATCTGGTGATGGATGCTGTGTATCTGGGTGCCACATGCTGAGGAGTAGCCAGCCTCTCCCTGCCTTCATAGCCTCCTGGGGAGGGCCTCCCACAGCTACTCTGCAGTGCCGCGTCTCTGGCAGCCTAGGCTAGCAAGGGCTGTGGAGCAGGCAATAAATATTGTCTGATGCCTCCCACTGCAGGGTCAAGGACAGAAGCAATACCCAGCTTCCCCTCCAAACCACTCTGTCCCCTTCACAGGTACAAGGCTGTCTGGCTGATCTTCTTCATCCTTGGCCTGGGAACACTGCTGCCATGGAATTTCTTCATGACTGCCAGGGAGGTGAGGGCTTCCCTCCTGTTGTTGTCCATGACAGTAATTGTCCCCTGTCATGTCCAGGGACCATGGTGTAGATGTGGCACCATGGCACAGCATGCAGAGGACCACAGGCATGTGTGACCTGGGTGTGACAAGTGGCACTGAGGCAGCAGGAGGGATGGGCATGGATCTGGACAAAGAATAAGGGTGGCATTGGAAGAATCTCAGAATCTCAGCCCCACCAGGCTCCTTCCTTTGCAGTATTTCATCAATCGCCTTGAGGACCCGGAGGAGAAGAGCCGCGTCAGGAACCAGACTGGTGAGGCCACCTTGACACCCTCCTACCTGCAGTCTGTGTTTGACAACTTCATGACTCTCTGCGCCATGGTGCCCCTCCTTATCTTCACCTGCCTCAACTCCTTCATCCACCAGTGGTGAGCCTTGCTTTGTCCATGCCCCTATCAGCCCCCGTAGGGCCGCCCAGCCCTGGCCTATTCTGTCCCAGCACTGAGCCAAGCTACAGCCTGTTTGGTCAAGTCAACGGCAAACCACCAGTCTCCTGTCTCAGGGTTTGGCTGGGATTCCCACAGTTAGAGCTCGGTCCCAGCCCCAGGATTTTAGGGGGTTGGGTTTTCCTAACTGAGACCCTCTTTTGTAGGATTCCCCAGCAGATCCGCATCTCAGGCAGCCTGGTGGCCATTGGGCTGGTGTTTTTAGTCACTGCAATCATGGTGAAAATCCATATGGAGCCTCTTCCCTTCTTCATCTTTACCATGATCAGCATTATCTTCATCAACTGTGAGTGAAGCAGTGGAGGAAGGAGAGGGACACAGCCCCATGGCTAGGGCTGATCCCTCTGGGAGAAAAGCATGAACCTCACTGTGGGAGAGTTAAGTGGGAGGGGAACTTGACTTCCCTTGCAGGGCAGGGGCCTTGGCTCCCTGCAGAGGTGCAGTCCATCCTTGCCTTTGGTTTCTCATTTCTGCTCATCTTTCCCCTTTGCAGCCTTTGGCGCCATTCTCCAGAGCAGCCTGTTTGGGCTGGCAGGGCTCCTGCCTGCCAGCTACACAGCCCCCATCATGAGCGGGCAGGGTTTGGCAGGCACCTTCGCTGCTTTGGCGATGATCTTCAGTATTGCCAGTGAGTAATCCCTGCCTTGCAGGTGACAGGGCCTTCCCAGACCACTGTCACAGCATCTGCTGAGGTCATGCTGTGTGGGAGATGGCAGCAGGTCCCTGCTCCTCTCAGCTGTCATCATCTTCCTTTCCTCTCCCTTCCTGTGCTCTCAGTTGGTGCCCAGCAACCCGAAAGCTTCATTGGTTACTTCACCACGGCCTGTGTGACGATCGTGCTGGCAATTGTTTCCTACGTAGTTCTGCCTCACATGGTGAGACTGTTGTCCTGGTAGGGAAGGGCTTGGGGACATGGGAGCTTTGCACATCCCAGCACAAGAACCGTGACCCACTAGCAGCCCAGCCTTGGCTCCTACTAGCCTCCACCTCTTGTGTCAGGGCAGGCTCCTGTGTCCCAAGGGAGCACTCTGGGATACTTCCCACCACAGATACCCCAGTATACTTGGGGTATTTGAGTCCCTGGGAAAACAGGACATAATTGGAAGGAATACTTTGGCCATATTGGCCATATCTGCTGTTGTCACACAGCTCCTGGCAGCCTTCTTTTTGCATGCATGAATGAGTCCTCCCTGCTGTCTCTCTGCAGGATTTCTTCCGATACTACTCCATGAAGGACAAGAGAGAGTACCACGTGTACAATGCGGAGCTGGAGACCAAGAGAGACCTAATTAAGAAAGGTGAGGGGCTGAGAGAAGGAAGAGAAAAGGGAAAGAGCTTAAAGAAAGAACGAGATAGAAGGACTGAATTAGATCTCAGCTTTCTGGGGTCTTCTATGCCCTACTTGTGTCTCTCTCTGCAGATGAGAATGGGATGGAGCAGAATAATTCAAAGATCATCCCTATCCACAACCCTGATGAGCAGCCCTCTGTCATTGCTATTTTTAAGAAGGTCTGTGAGTTGCCAGCAAGCCTTGTCCTGCCCTTCCTTTCAGCATGGGCATATTTATAGGAGAGCATAGGAGAGGAGACCAGCCCTGCACTGGTCTCATGCCCTCTGTTTGGTACCAGCATTTTTCTTTCATCTGCCTAGCTCTGGGTCTTGGCTCTGTCTGTCTGCTTCGTCTTCACTGTCACCATCGGCGTCTTTCCTGCCATCACAGCTAAAGTGTCCACTGTCCTTGGAGAAGGAAACAAATGGGGTAAGTGTGCCATGGATGGGGCTGAGGTGGGGAAAAAAATAAGAACAAGGTAAATGGGAAAAAACAAGGTGGGGCTTGAAGGTATGTGTGGTGGGCTAACCCTGTCTGGATGCCTGGTGTGCACCAAAGCTACTCCAGCTGGACAAGGGAGAAAAAAATGACAAAAGGCTTTTGGATAGAGATAAGGACAGAGAGAGATTACTCACCAATTACTGTCACAGGCAAAACAGATTCAACTTGGGAAAAATTAATTTAATTTATTTACCAATCAAATCAGAGTAGTATAATGAGAAATAAAAACTAAATCTTGAAACACCTTCCACCCACCCCTCCTTTCTTCCCAGGCTTAAGTTTATTTACAATTTCTTTTATCTCCTCCCTCTGCAGCAGTGCAGGGGGACAGGGATTGATGGTTGCAGTCAGTTCATCACGCATTTCCTCTGACACTGCTTCCTTCTTGGGGAGAGGACACCTCCCACTCTTCCCCTCCTCCAGCATGGGGACCCTCCCATGGGAGGTAGTTCTCCTTGAAGTCCAATGTGAGTGCTTCCTATGGGCGGCAGTTCTGCTTCAGCCTAGGTCCCTTCCATGGGACAGTCCTTCAGGAACAGACTGTTACAAGTGTGGGTCCCCTGCAGGGTCACAAGTCCTGCCAGAAAACCTGCTTCAAAGTAGGGTGGTCTTCCACAGGCAGCAGGTAGATATTGTGTCACTGTGGACCTCCTTGGGCTGCAGGGGGACAGCCTGCCTCACCATGGTCTTCACCGCAGGCTGCAGGGGGATTTTTGCTCTGACATCTGGAGTGCCTTCTCTCCCTCCGTTTCCACTGGCCTTGGTGTCTGCAGAGTTGTTTCTGTCACATGTTCTCACTTCTCTGGTGCAATTGCACATGTTGAGACTTTTTTCCCCTTTTTAATATGTCATTCCACAGGCCTTACCAATGTCATTGATGGTCTTGGCCAGTGGTGGGTCCTTCTTTGAGCTATCTGACATTGGCTCTGTCAGACTTGGGGGTGCTTCTAGCAGCTTCTCTCAGAGGCCACCCCTGTAGCCCACCACACTATCAAAACATTGCCACACAAACCCAATCCAGAATGCTGGAAGGGAAGAGGGAACCACTGTGCACAATGGTTTGTATGTGGACACCAGCCTGGCTGGGAGACCATTCCAGGCCCTAGTGGGAAACTGGTAGGACCTAGACCTGAAAGACAGTCTCCATGCAATGGGTATGAGGGGCTGGGGCACACTGGGCTTGTCACTGACCATCCCCTTCTTCAGGTCTCTACTTCATTCCTGTCTCCTGCTTCCTGCTCTTTAACGTCTTTGACTGGACAGGACGGAGTCTCACTGCCCTCTTCACATGGGTAAGTATGAAGCAGGGAGAAAATGCCAGGCAGTGTCCATCCCTCATCCATGTCCTCAGCCACAGCTCTCACTGAGGTTGCCATCCATGGCTTGGAGCAGGGAGGAGATGCAGAGCTAACTCCTTCTTTAAGTTCTAAGCAGAGATTTATGGGTCAGAGCTGAGAACCACAGTATTATTCTGTCCTCCTACCTCTCTTTCAACGTGGCTTGGATGAAGCTTCCTTCTCTGTTTCAGCTTCTCTGTAAACAAACCTTCACTCCAGCTATGCAAACGATGAGACAGGATGGTGACAGGGAAAGAGGGTGAAAGACAGGGCAGCCCAAAATAAAACCTTTGGCCTCGGCACAGGACACAGCTGCTTCAAAAACCCTTGTCCTGAAAGCAGGGCAGGGCCATGCCATATGGGTCACAGAACTGTCCCCTGCCACATCCCCTTGCTCTTGTCTCCCTAGGATGGGCAAGGAAAGGGGTTGTCCTGTCTGGGTCTCTTCCTGCCCCTTCATCCACCCCACAAACACTGTTTCCCCCTGTATTGTTCAGACTCTTTAGAGAAGCTCCTCAGGACCACATGCCACAGGGGTCTCTCTGGGCCTGCCTTCCCCATGGCCTGGAGCTGACTCTCCCCTGGCCATCACTGCTTGTTGCCTTCAGTCTTGGCCATGAGCCGCCTTGCTTGGTGTCCAGGCCACAGCCTCCATAGTGGGATGACCCAGCAGGAGGTGTTTCCAAAACAAAGCTGTGTGGAAAATCTGACTCCATGTGGTTTGGGCCACATTTCCCTGGCTGGGGCCTCACTCTTTTTCTCCTCAAGAAGGAGAGGCAGCTGCTGTCTTCAGTTTGCCCCATAGACATGGCAGCTGGCCTAACCTCAGTTTCCTCTTGTGTTCATGGAGTTTCCTGTGGCCATGCCAGCCCAGCAGCTCCCAAGGTAGCTGTGGGTCTCTCCTCACCTCAGACCAGCGAGCCCTGTCATCTGTGAACCTGGCACCTCGCTGAGGGGACAAGGCCTGTCTCGTTCCAGGGGCTGCCTTTGTCCTAGATGTAGGGACAACACGAGGATGGTGCCTCCTTCTTTGTCCCAGCCTTAGTTGCTCAGGAGTTCTGGTAGGATCCAAGGAGACTGTAACTCGGTCCATGCCTTTCCCAGCATATTCCAAAACAGCCCCAGCATAATCCCTTTCCCAGATTTCTGGTTCTTGCCCTGCTTGGCTGCGGGATGGCATAGCACACTGAAGAGCTGGATTAAGCCTGGTTTGCAGGCACTGAGGTGCCAGAGGGAATTTACCTCAGCCACCCTTGTTCTGCACACTGGCTCACTGTATGAGCATGCACAAAGCTCTCTTGCCTGCCCGCCTGTTGCCAGCAAGGGCTTAACAATTGCCCACAAGCCCAGCTCAATATTTTGGCTCTAGTGCTGCTTCAAGTCCCCTGTGACAGGGCTTTCAAACCTAGAACCTACTTATGACGGCAGGTGGTCATAAGGCAGCCAAGAAAGCCTCTCAGCAGCTTTGCCATCTCTGTGACTCCTCCACAGACGTAGCACAGTAGGGACAGCCTCTGTAGAGCCCCTACCAGCATGCCATGGGATGGGGAATGTCCAGTTCTCAGCAATGTTTTTTTTTTTCTCCCAGCCCGGGAAGGACAGCTGCCTCCTGCCAGTGATGGTGGTCCTCCGTGTCATCTTTGTCCCTCTCTTCATGCTGTGCAATGTGAAACCCCGTTACTACCTGCCTGTTGTTTTCTCTCATGATGCCTGGTACATCGTCTTCATGATCTTCTTCTCCATCTCCAATGGCTACCTGGCCAGCCTTTGCATGTGCTTCGGGCCAAAGTGAGTGTGAGCTGGGGACAAGGGAAGGATTGGTTATGCCCCAAGATGCCTGGTGGCATATGTTGTGCCCCCAGAAGTTAAGCTTGGCATAACTTCTGGAGTCTGGCCCTGCCCAGCTCTGGCATCTGGAGAAGAGGCCGCAGGCACACAAGGGAATTGTCACTACCCACAGTGTCCCGTCTCCCAGGTTTGTGCCTCCATATCCTCAGGATAAGGAAGCAAATAGCTTCCATGGCTAAAGTCCAATGGGCTCTCCATTTTTCCCAGCTGCCCCACAGGGGAAGGGGCTGGATGCAGAAGGGATCTGGAGCGGAGTAAAGCATGGCATAGCACCCACAGCAGGGTGAGCAGCCTTGCCCAGCACAGGCAGTACGAGGAGCCCCACAGGTGTCAGAGGGGGATGTCCCTGGTGCTGGGAGCTTCAGGGTGGACTGCCTGATGTACTTTATGAGCCCACAGTGGGGAGACTTGGAGTTCTTGTGGCTCTAGGAGCCAACGGGGATTTCTTCTTGCTGTTCGTCTGCTGCAGACAAACCTCCCAGCTCATTGAACAGCAGGGCACTGAACACACATCCCAAAGATGCATCTGACACCTGTTTCTCCCCTAGGAAAGTGCTTGCGCACGAAGCGGAGACAGCTGGAGCCGTCATGGCATTTTTCCTGTCACTGGGTTTGGCCCTAGGAGCTGCTGTCTCCTTTCTGGTCCGAATTCTCATCTAGCAGAGGCACACAGAGGGTGCAGGGACACCAAGAGATGGCTCTGCATCTTCCACTGAGGCCCTGGACACCTCAGCACTGTGGGGAAATAACAGCTCACACCTGTCCCTGCCAAATCACACTGCCACAGCAGACATTACACCCAGGGACGGTTCCACTCCTGCAGGGTTGGCCTGGTTCCTGCCACGCTTGGCTGTGTGATGCCTTCAGGCCTATGTGCCTTCTCCTTCCCCATGTTGTGTGTGTTGTAAGATCCCTGGGATCTCCAAGAGGTCCAGCTGCCTCCCATGCAGCATAACTTCCCTGGCTTAAGGCCAAAAGCCATTTTCAGCCTCTTTGACAGAGTGAAAGGCTGGTAACCAGTGTTACTCCTTCTCTTGCCCTTGTCTCCAAAGCACCTAGGAGATTCTCTCCTCTCCTAGGGGGCCTGGAAATATCCCACACCCCTCCTCCTGCTGGTAAGACTTGTGTGAATGGGGAGGAGAGCCCCAGCCAGCCTTGCCATCCCTGCTTTCTGCTAGATGCACATCCCCCTGCCCAGTGGTATCCCAAGAGTGTAGACAGTCACAGAAAGGGCCAACACCATGGCTAGGCTGAGGAAGGAGGAGGTCTCCACACCCTACCTTCTCCCCCTCTTGCTTCTGTTCCCTTTCTTTTTTTTTGGTGATTCTGATATTGTTTTTTCAGCCTCCTAGTTGTGTGACAGGAGGTTCCACTGTGGGCTACAAGATGAGAGGCAACTCCCTTCCCAACAAAGCTGCCTTCCCTACCCACCTACAAGGGAAGGCCTTACCTCTCCCTTGGCTTTCCTATCCCTTGTCGTGTAAATGTGTCTATACAGTTGACATTTTCTATAAAAAGAACAAAATGCTCCTTTGGGTATGTGTTTTTGTCTCTGTCACCACAGGGGAGAGGGGCTGTGGAGGGTCAAGGGTTGAAGTGAGAAGACACTGCCATTTCTTTGGTATCCTGTGGTCCCCTGCAACCAGCGTCAGATGTGGAAATGTGCGTACATCCCCTGCACAGTCAGGCCCAGCTATGAGGACACAGCCAGTGTGGGAAGGGGATCGTAGAACCATAAAATCAGAATGGTTCAGGTTGCAAGGGACCTTGAAGATCATCCAGTTCCAAACCCCCTGCCATGGACTGTGACAATTTCCACTACATCAGGTTACTTGCAGCTACATTCTGCTTGACTTGAGGACTTTGAGGGATGGGGCATCCAGTTTCTCTAGGAAACTTTTCCAGTGCCTCACCACCCTCAGAGTAATGAATTCCTTGCCCCATATCTAAACTTTCCCTGTTTGAAACCATTATTCCTTGTCCTGTAACTACATACTCTTTGTCCCTGTCCATCTTTATTATAGGTCCCTTTCTGGTACTGGAAGGCCACAATTAGGTCACACCAAAGTGTTCTCCAGGCTGAACAATCCCAGTTCTCTCAGATTGCCCTTGTGGGAGAGGTGCTCCATCCTTCTGATCATGTTGGTGCTCCTCCTATGGACTATCTCCACCGGGTGCATGTCCTTCCTGTGCTGAGGACCCCAGCGCTGGATGCATCACTGCAGCTGGGCTCTCACCAGGGCAGAGCACAGGGACAGAAAACTGTCCCTTACCCTGATGGCTGTTCTGCTTTGGATGCAACCCAGGACACCACTGTCTTTCCAAGCTGTGAGTGCACATGATGAACTCATGGCCAGCCTCTCATCCACCAGGACCCCAGGGATGCTGCCCTCGAGATACACCAAGGGACCACCCACACCTCTGATAAAGAGCAGATGCAGCTCCACATTTTGAGCTGCACTGACCTGCAGCACAGCACCCGGGAACTAACTTTGTGCCTGGGAACAGCCGGAGTGCCACCTCCTGCTCCTGGTGTGAACTACACCAGCCTGCCAGCGGGAATCCCCCTCCCTCTGTCCCACATCGTTCACAGCCATCATCTCCTTGCACCATCAGGCACCAAAACCCATGTGGGAACTCAGGTCCCCTCATCCCACTTCCAGCTGCCTTTGTTGATCAGGGCTTTTGTACCCACAGCTTCAACACAGAATCACAGAATGGGTCAGGTTGGAAGGGACCAGAGTGGATCACCTGGTCCAACTTCTCTGCTTAAGCAGGGTCATCCTAGAGCACATCTCACAGGACTGTGACCAGACCATTCTTGAACATCTCCAGTGATAGAGTATCCACAATCTCTGTGGGCATTCTATTCCAGTGCTGGGAGTAAAGTTCTTCCTCATATTCAGGTGGAATTTCCTGTGCATCAGCTTCTGGCCTCTGCCTCCTGTCCTGTTTGGCAGCACCAAGCAGAGCCTGGCTGTATCCTCAACACCCTCCCCTGAGATATTTCCAGACATTGATGAACTCCGTTCTCAGTTATCTCGAAGCTGAATAGGCCCAGCTCCCTCATCCTTTCTTCTTAGGAGAGATGCTCCTGTCCCTTAATCATCTTTTTTACCCTCTGCTGGACCAGCTCCAGGCTCCATTTCTCTCTTGTACTCAGGAGCTCAGAATTGGAAAGCGTACTGCAGACACTGGAATAGTAAGGCTTAAGATCGATTTATATTATTATTCCCTTGGACACTGAAAAGACAACGTCTCCAAACACTGTTTTGCAACGGCGACAGGGACCTGCCATACACTCTGGCCCTGACACCTTCTGTCCCCGCCCCTCACCAATGAACTGCGGCACATGCAGCCTCAGGCCAGCACAGCTACGCGGCTCCCGGCCTCCGGGAGAGCTGTAGGATGTAGCTGGGACAGCGCGGATTCCCGGTTCCCTGCCCCAGCCACGGAGTCAAAGAAGCCTCCATAACCACTATGGAATACTCTGGAAGTGTGGTTCCACCTGTAGCTGTATTCCTCCGCGACGAGGCGCGGAAAAGAGTTCCTCGCCAGGGCTCCCCGCCGCCCCTCGTCGCGGCGCTCGGAGGTCTCGGTCCTGCGGCCCTCCGAGCGTCGAGTCAAAGGGCGGCGGGGAACTGCGGCTGGCGACCGCACAGCAGCAGTAGAAAGCCGAGAACTCATTGCACGCCAGCCCGTCATGGCCGCCACTAAACGGCAAGTCCGATGCATCCCATACACCGTCCAGCTGTGGTTCGCTGACCAAGACCCCTTTAAGGCGGAAGAATACAACGTGCCGTGAGGCTCCCTCCCCGTTCCGTGCCTATAAAAACCAGCCGGAGGCGGGGGGGGGGGGGTGGACGGGCAGTGTAGTTCTTTCGCCGGTCTCTCCCGTCCGAGACGGTAGGGACAGCATGGGAAATGGGGCTGGGCTTGATGCCCTCACCGCCCCCTCCCTAGTTCTCATGGACTGAAAATACTCTGAAAACAGGTCTGTGCTTGCCTGGTAGATGCCCGAGAAGGTGCAGCACGAGGAGGAGGATGCGGAGACCTTCGCCTTCCAGGCGGAGATCGCCCAGCTCATGTCGCTCATTATCAACACCTTCTATTCCAATAAGGAGATTTTCCGGCGGGAGCTCATCTCCAACGCCTCCGACGTGAGCGGGGGCGGGAGTGGGCTCCTTCCTCTGCCGGGGGGCTCAGGGTTGGGTTGGTGTCCTTCGGGGGGTGCCGATTCCTAGCTCTCCGGTAAGGCTTGTGCAGGGGAGGGATGGAAGAGGTTGTCGAGTAGGAAGGCTGTGTCGAGCATCCCTCTCTCCCCAGGCCCTGGATAAGATCCGCTATGAGAGCCTGACTGAACCCTCAAAGCTGGACAGTGGGAAAGACCTGAAAATTGACATCATCCCCAACCCCCGGGACCGCACACTGACTCTGGTGGACACTGGCATTGGGATGACAAAAGCAGATCTCATCAACAACCTGGGCACCATTGCCAAATCTGGGACTAAAGCCTTCATGGAAGCCCTGCAGGTGGGTTGGCTTTGGCTGCATGGGTTTCCTGGGGCCTGGGTCACAGGCTGGCACTGAATGTACAAATTATAATAAATAAATAATAAATAGTGCCTTGTTTGGCATGAGGACTGTTGGCCTACCCAAGTATGCTTCCCCACCTTTCTGACACCAGGGAGGAGCTGAGGGTAGCTGGTAGCCTGTTGGCACTTGCATGTTTTTCTCTGTGTGCTTGACCCAGTTCTTTGCTGCTGTGAATCAGACATTTTCTATCTCCACACTGGTCTTAGCAGTTGCTCTCTGCTTTCACAGGCTGGTGCAGACATCTCCGTGATTGGGCAGTTTGGTGTGGGTTTCTATTCTGCCTATCTGGTGGCTGAGAAGGTGATTGTCATTACCAAGCACAATGATGATGAGCAGTATGCTTGGGAGTCATCAGCTGGGGGCTCATTCACTGTCCAAACTGACCGTGGTGCGTATTGTACAAAAAACCAAGCATATTTTCCTGGCAGAAGCATTCCTTTTGCTGGTGCTCCCTAGAGCCGTGCTGCACTGTTACTCACACTGGTTAATGCTGGGTATCACATAATGGTTTATGTTTGAGGAGCTGGTCACGCTTGCTCTCTGCCCTGAAATACTAATGTTTCTTTCCCTATGCTGCAGATGAGCCCATTGGACGTGGCACCAAAGTGATCCTGTACTTGAAGGAGGACCAGACTGAGTACTTGGAGGAGCGTCGTGTGAAAGAGGTGGTGAAGAAGCACTCCCAGTTCATTGGCTACCCCATCACACTCTATGTATGTAAGGAAAGGACTCTGGGGACCAACTGGAAAGCTGGAGGCAGGGGTGACTGGTGTTAGAAACAGGAGTACAGAAAAGGCTCAGTGTACAATCTCTTCTGGTCCCTTCTGTAGTTCCTGGCTGCTGGGTACTGATCAGTGGTGCTCTCAGCTTCTGTGGCCAAAGGTGATTTGAGGCTGGGAGCTTACTGGAGGTGAAGGAGGTGGTTATCCAGCCACACTAAAGGCCTTTGATATCTGCAGCTGAAGATCATCTTAAATCAGCCATAGAAAAAGAGGGGTTTCCTGCCACTTGTCTCTTCTCAGACACAGTTTTTGGTTTCATGATGAGGGGCTTTTGAGGACTGGTTCTGAGACCTTTGATTCCAGATGAAGCATTTGTTTGGCCTTGGAGGACACCATTTTTCTCATCTGGAGCCAGAAGCATTCTTGGTAACTTGGGGCTAAACCTGACTACTGTGTGTTTGTTTCTCCACAGCTGGAGAAAGAACGTGAGAAAGAGATCAGTGATGATGAAGTAGAGGAGGAGAAAGAGAAGAAGGAGGAAGAGTCGGTGTCCAAAGATGAAGAGAAACCCAAAATCGAGGATGTGGGCTCTGATGAGGAGGAGGAGGGAGACAAAGGCAAGAAGAAAAAGACCAAGAAAATTAAGGAGAAATATATTGACCAGGAAGAGCTGAACAAGACCAAACCAATTTGGACCCGCAACCCTGATGACATCACCCAGGAGAAATATGGCGAGTTCTACAAGAGCCACACCAACGACTGGGAGGACCACTTGGCTGTCAAGGTGAGAGCTGGGCTACCCTGCCTTGCAGGGAGAGGTTGAGGGCCCCTTTCCAGTCCTTATCCAGAGTCACCACATGGTTATGCCTCTGTGGGACTGAGCACTCTTAGACCACTTGGTGATGGAGCAACCTGCACTGTGACTCCTATGCAGATGGAAGGATTGGCAGTGCCAGTCCATAAGGAAGACAGGAGGATGTAGGGTCTCAGAGAAGACTGACTTCTCTGTCCAAGCTTGCTGTATGCCAGAAAACCTTGACACACAGGGGATAGTGGGCCTGAGCAGGAGGAAATACAGGTTGCTTGGATGCTAGAGATGATGCTGTGCCCCCTTGTCAGTCCCAGTGCTGAGGAGTGGCAGTTCAGCCTTGCTACTGTGGGAGCTGGGGAAAGGAGAAGTGAAGCACCCCAGCAGCTGTTTTTTTTTCCTGGTTCCACAGCACTTCTCTGTGGAAGGGCAGCTGGAGTTCAGGGCCCTGCTTTTCGTCCCACGCTGTGCCCCTTTTGACCTCTTTGAGAACAAGAAGAAGAAGAAGAACATTAAGCTGTATGTGAGGCGGGTCTTCATCATGGACAGCTGTGACGAGCTCATCCCTGAATACCTAAGTAAGAGCCCCCTGCCTCAGTATCCTTGTGCAGAGCTGGGATCCCCACAGTCTGTGGTATTGCTTCTAGTACAAAGGGACTGGATGAGGCGCTAGCTGGTGTGGGTGCATAGCAGTCAGTGTTTTAGCTCTTTTCTTTCTGTGTTGAAGCTCAGAATCCTTAACCTGACACCTGTTTTCATTCCTCCTATGCAGACTTCATCAGGGGTGTTGTGGACTCAGAGGACCTTCCTCTGAATATTTCTCGTGAGATGCTCCAGCAGAGCAAGATCCTCAAAGTGATCCGCAAAAACATTGTGAAGAAAGGCTTGGAGCTCTTTTCAGAGCTGGCAGAAGACAAAGAGAGCTACAAGAAATTTTATGAGGCTTTTTCCAAGATTCTAAAGGTGAGTTGGACACCCTGTACCTGGAGGAGGGAAGGGCCCCATCTGCCTGAGGAGCAATCTTGTTCCTATGTTGTGTCTCCTCTGCATGGATGTTAGGATAAAAGGAGTGGGTCATGCAAATGTCTTAGAGTGCCTTTGTGGGCATCTGGCTGCCCTAGGCCAAACACTCAAATGATCAGGAGCTGGGCAGATGCCTGTGCCTCAGGAATGGCCAAGTGCATCCAAGTCCTATCCTGGATACATCATGCATTTCTTCTGCCCCCAGTTGGGTATCCATGAGGACTCCACCAACTGAAAGTGCCTTTCGGAGCTTCTGCGGTACCACACATCCCACTCAGGCAATGAGGTGATTTCACTTTCTGAGTACGTGTCCCGTATGAAGGAGAACCAGAAGAGTATCTACTACATCACAGGTGAGCCAGAGGTCCTCTGAGCCTAGCAAGGTAGAGGCAGGTAGCCTGCATACAAACCCTAATTTAAAACACCTCCTGCTGCCTTCAGCAGATCATCCCTGCTGAATTACACCTCATTCCTGGGGGCTTGGGAAAGGCCACCAGGCCTAGAACCCTAGCTGCTATCAGTTTTTTGTTAGGGGTCCCAAGTGACTGGTACTGTTTATCTATTACCACTTGGTGATGTTTCATTTCTAACCTCCACAAACACAGGGGAGAGTAAGGAGCAGGTTGCTAACTCAGCCTTTGTGGAGCGTGTGCGGAAGTGTGGCTTTGAGGTGGTATACATGACAGAGCCCATCGATGAGTATTACGTGCAGCAGCTCAAGGAGTTTGATGGCAAGACTCTGGTATCAGTCACCAAAGAGGGGCTGGAGCTGCCTGAAGATGAGGAAGAGAAAACAAAGATGGAGGAGAGCAAGGCCAAGTTTGGGAACCTCTGCAGACTTATGAAGGAAATCTTGGACAAGAAGGTGGAGAAGGTGAGATGGGCGGGCAGGGAGTTTAGCTATGGGCTGGAGGGAGGAGGGCTGGGTCCTCCATGCTGCAGGTGAGGGCCCCGGCTCAATGCATACCTCTCATCTCCTTTAGAGGAGCTCCTAAAGGAGTCTGGAGGTCCCAGCATTCACTATCTTGCTCTAAGCAGACAGGCTGCAGGCAAGGGGCACTGACCCAAATATGTATATTGATGGGAGAGGGTAGGTGTGGGAAATGTGCAGTGCAGCTGGCCACATTAGTCTGTGCAGCAGTCCTGGGGCTGCTTGGAGCATTTCTGCTTGCTTTGGGGGGTGTCCCCAGGTGAATGAGAGGCAAAGACTTGGGCTGTAGTGGGCCCAGTCCAGGGCTTATGGGGGCCTTGCTCAGCTAACCTTTGGCTATGCTGGCAGGTCACTGTCTCGAACCGGTTGGTCTCATCTCCCTGCTGCATTGTCACCAGCACCTATGGTTGGACAGCCAACATGGAACGCATCATGAAGGCTCAGGCACTGCGGGACAACTCTACCATGGGCTATATGATGGCCAAGAAACACCTGGAGATCAACCCTGACCACCCAATTGTGGAAACCCTTCGCCAGAAGGCTGATGCTGACAAGAACGACAAAGCTGTTAAAGAACTGGTGGTGCTACTCTTTGAGACTGCTCTGCTGTCCTCTGGTTTCTCCCTGGAAGATCCCCAGACCCACTCCAACCGCATCTACAGGATGATCAAACTTGGGCTTGGTGAGTATCCATGCAACTTCTCAAGCCTGCAGCAGGCCTGAAAGCAGGCTAGTGTCCTGGGGCAGGGGGTGGCCAGTAAGGGAGCCATGCTGCTATGATGAAGTGCTGAAGTGGTTCTGTACATAAGATGGCCAGAAGAAAGTATAAACCTGGAACAAGGTACTTCAGGAGGGCTCAGGACTCTGGGTGGACTGCCCTGTCCTCCACAACACCAGGAGCCACCACCAGGATGTTCAGATGACAAACTGAGGCTTTTTATTCCTTCAGAGTAAATGTGAAAAGTCTGTCATGGGTGATGTGACCCATCTGGTGAAACAGCTTATGCTTGCACATAGCCTTTTCCTCCAAATTCACAATTTAGCTAAAAACGTAAATCAGGAGGTGTTGTGGCTTAGCACAACTAAGTTAGTAACTCTGTGCTGCCTAGTCACAGTAGGACTAGGGTGTTCTGTTCGTCATGTTGCAGGTAAAGGGACTGTATGGTAGTACAATTTTCTGTTCAGAGTCTATTGAAACAGCAGCCTGCAGTGTTAGAAACTGATGAGCTCTAGAATCCTGCAATTGCTTTAGTTGTGACTTGACTGGATTTACTGCATTTTTCTCTAGAGAAATGTTCATGGCTTAAACCACATTCTCCTGGCTTAAACTACAGGTTTTGTGGTGCTGGGTGACAATCTTTTGTAGTTAATCTCTGCCGCCTAAGGAGTGCACTCTAATGCCATAGGTAGTATCCATATACTAGTGTAGATGCTACTGGGAGGATGCTACTGATTCAGGATTAGTGCTGGAGTTCACAATAACTTGTAATAATGTTGACTTGCATTTATTAGTTTTCAGCCTGGAGGAAAAGAGACTGAGGGGTAACCTCATTGCAGTGTACAGCTTCCTTGCCAGGGGAAGCAGAGAGGCCTGCATTGATACCTTTTCTCTGGTGACAAGTGACAGGACCTGAGGGAACATCATGAAGCTTTGTCAGGAGACGTTTAGGTTGGATATTAGGAAAAGGTTCTTCACTCAGTGAGTGGTTGGCCAAGGAACAGACTCCCCAGGGAACTGGTCACAGGACCAAGCCTGCCAGCATTCAAGAAGCGTTTGGACAACACTCTGAGGCACATGGTGTGATTCTTGGGGCTGTCCTGTGTAGAGCCTGCAGCTGGACTTCAGTGATCCTTGTGTGTCCCTTCCAAATCAGAATATTTTATGAATCTGTGAACTACTGAATGCTAGTAGCCCCATTCCTCAGGATGGGGGCAGGAGCCAGGTTTACTCTGGGAGAGGCTGTATATCTAAGATCAGGTGTCATTTGGAGACCTTATCTCTTCCTTTTCTCCCCTCTCCCAGGCATTGATGAAGATGAGATGACTGCAGAGGAGCCCAGTACAGCTGTCCCTGAGGACATCCCCCCTCTGGAGGGAGATGAAGATACATCCCGCATGGAAGAGGTAGACTGAAGGAGGAAGGTTCTTCCTTCACCTGCCAGACCTCTGCTCTGTCATGTCTGCTTAGAAGACGGTCTGCGCCCACCAGCTGCTACTGACTTCTTGGTGGTGTCTGTTCTTTTGGCTATGTTTGGTTGGGGTTGTTTTTGGCAGGGTGCAGGAGGGCATGATTCCCTTTTTGTTAGTAATGATTCAGGTAGCCTGAGGTCTGTCTGTTCTGTGTCTTTCTGCTTGTGTAGGAACAGCTGATGGGGACTGGAGGTGTGAGGAAGCATTAGGCTTCCTCTCACCCCCTCATGGAGTGTCCCATGTTACCAGAAGGCATCAAATACTGTCCTTATGCCATTGGGGTGGGAGAGCCCTTCCTCTGAACTTCTGCCTCCCTGAAGCCCCAGAATAGCACAATGTATTTTGGATGAGTTTTGTTTGATTATTTTTCTGGTTTTTTTTTTTTTGTTCTACTGGAATTAAAGAACTGATGATTTACATGGCAGGGTCCCTTGTGTTTCATGCCTGCTCTGCTGAGGAAAATGTCTCAGCCTGTGCCTTGAGGGTATTGGACTCTCCTGTGTTGCTCTCCCCTGTGCCATGACTGCTTTTCTGAGCCCTGGTTTAGGTGATCTTTATCTCTTCCATGCCCTGGCAAGATGAAGTGGGTGGAAGGAACACATGACCTGCTGTACAGGTGGGATCATCTCCAATGAGCAGTAGTTCTCCACCTGGAGCACTGCATGCCCCCCAGCCTGGGAGCAAACTTCCAATCTGTGTGGGTCAGCTGGGTGAGCTGTGCCAGGGTCTGAGCCTGGGCTGCTGCTGGCTGGTTTGATCTGAGCACCTCTGGAGCAGGACAGTGGCAGGAGCCATCGGCCTGTTCCACTGCAGTGTGGAGCAGGGTGTGGAGTGACAGCTCAGGACTGTAGTCAAGCTGCCTCTCTTCAGCTGTTGGGCCAAAGACTCAACTCCTTTCCTCCCACCTCCAGCTTGCCTTTTCTTCTGCAGCCATTGGGTGTTGGGCAGTATCTGGCTTTTTTCCATCTGTGTCCTAGATGACAAGCCTGGGACATCACTTCTCACTGAGCTGCCCCTTGCACTGAGCTCACACTCTGTGAGGTTTGTCACCCCTGGCCACAACAGCCCTTGGGGTTTGTCAGAGAAAAGTGAAACCAGCATTAAGTTCTCTTGCTGCCCACATGCCAACTGTCACAGGCACAAAATAGAATGGGCTTTAGCCAGTATCCATCTTCAACAGGGAGGCAGAGCCTGCTGGAATCCCTTGCTGCACACCAAGACACTGACTGTGCTGCCAGTATGGCGGCTGTGTGGGCGCAGCTAGGGCAGTGGTGGAGCTGAGCTAGCAAATAGTTTAAAACTAGGATTTCTCTCTGGATAGGAAGGTGTTGCCAAATATGGAATCAATAAAAATTAACTTTTCAAGTTAATGTATTTTTTTTTCCACTAATGTTTTGTTTAAATCTACATTTAAATTAGGTTATCCCACTGTATCCTATTCCTAACCTGGCAATGTGGGTTTTTGTTGTTTGTTTTTAATCAAAGGATTCTATTTTCAGTTTGTCAGCAGATGGTGGGTGCAGACATTTGGGTGAATTTGTAGGGCAGGATGAAAAGCTGTGAGGTTGCACAAGCACCTCCAAAAGCTCAGAGCTAGAAAAGGAGCACAGGTAAAACTGCTGGAGTGCAAAGTGTTCTGAAGGCTGGGATGTGCTCAGCACCAGCTCTGATCTCCCTCCAGGCTCAGATAACTCACCACTGTCCCTCTTCTCCTCTGTTTCTCTTGTAACCCTCACCCAAGTATGCCCTTTCTTTCCCTAGCTGTTTTATGCCCCAGTCCTGTCTCTGATGCCAGACCCACCCTTGCCTACACGGCTTTTTACCAGGCTTCCCACATGTACCAGGAGGATAGACCATGTACACCTCAAGCCTTTCCTGGCTCTAGCTGCTGCAGTACATCCTACAAAGTGCTAAAGCAGCGGAGGCCCTGGCTGGCAGGTCCGCAGTAGGCTTCTATATCACCTCTTGGTAGCTACACCCACTGGGAATTCCTTAAGTTGCACCATACAGGGAACCTAGGAGCCAAACTAGGCTCAGGCTAATGGTTTCTTCACCTGCCCACCAGCATAAGCAGTCTTCCAAACCTGGCTGTGCTCCCCAGTTGTATGTGCAAGGATCTCCTATCAGGCCTTGCAGCTTTGAGTGCAAGCCTGGTTGATACCAGCCTTGGCAAAGACAGAAAGAGGCACCTGTATTTGGAAAGACAACTTTGCTGTCCCAGAGAGACTAGAGACACAGGAGGACTTGGAAATCTCTTCCCTCCTTCCAGGTACATGAAAAAAAATACCCAACCAACTGAAAAAAACCCACATTTACACCCATGGTACTATATGCAGCATATTTTTAATTTAATAAAATAAAAAGAGAAAAAAGTTGCCTTGCAAAAGTACCAAAACTTGCTGGGGTTTGTCAGGTTGTGTTGATGAGAAAAGGATTGACCAATAAAACCCAGGCTTCTGGGGAAGAACAGCTTTCACTGCTCCATCCCCTGCTGTCTGTGGAGCAGGAACAAGGCACTGCAAGCAGGCTCTGCCCCATGTCCCAACCCTCCAGGCACAGAGTCTGGCCAGCCCCTGGGAAAACCAGGGCCAGTGTCTCCAGGTGACAGGAAAAAGAAGGGGTTCTTTGTGCTTGTCTGAATCACAACTACAAAGCCCAGAAACCATGGCACTGAGGGACCCCAAGGTGGTGCTGGGGCTTCTGGGCAGTGCAGCTTTTGGCCTGTAACAGCAGCAGATGTAGCCATAAAGCAACCTCAAAGGACTTGGCAAGCCTTGGAACTGTCCAGCTCAGGTGCTGCACAGAAATCAGCCTGGGCTGAGGGGAGCAAAGAAAAGTGTCTTGGAGCAGGGGCAAAGAATTGATAAAACCAAACTGGGAGACACTGGCTTTCATTGCAGTGTCCTTGCAGAGCAGATCCCAGGCCTGGGGTAAGACAGGCTGGGAGTCTTTCCCTTGGCTGTACCTGTACCACTCAGAGCCTCTCCTGGAATGCAGGAAGAGCACTCTCCACCCTTTGATGGGCCCAGCTTGGGATGCCTCACTCAGGAGTGTTTCAGAAAGAAACCTAGTGTTTTGCTTGCCCTTTCCTCCTGCCAAGCTCTGTAGTACTAATAGAAATGGAGGAGCATTAGCCAGAGGCAATACAGTGACAGGGAAGAATTCCCTTGTTCATCAGTGACTGTGGGGGAGAAGCCACAGGACAGAGGTGGGGCAGGAATACCAGCAGCCCCATGCTGGTGTGCCCCCAGGCCTGTGCCTTGGCGCTAAGTCTTTGACCTATTAAGGCAAATGGAAAGGTTTGGAGCTGTGTCAGCCCAGAGCATTTCCTGGGCTTGTTCCAGCCCCTTTCCCAGGAAAACTGAGTCACTGGTCCTGCCTATCCATACCCCACTCTTCTCAGTGAGTTCTGAGAAATCAAGCAAATACCCTCGAGTTGTGGCAGGACAGTGGGCATGGCTTAAATGCCACGGCCTCAGCTTCCTTAGACCTTTTGTACAGGGGTCTCACCCAGCGGGAGCTTCTTACTGCGCTTCTTCATGCGGCTGCGGGCATAGACACGGAGAAAGAGGGCTATGAAGACAACAGCTATGCCCAGCCCACCCACAACAGTGACAGTGTGCCCATAGATGAGGCAGGAGAGGAGGATGGCAAAGGCCTGTCGGAGTGTCATGATAATGGTGAAGACAGCTGCCCCAAACTGGTTGATGGTGTAGAAAATGAAGAGCTGGCCGCAGGCAGAGCACACAGAGAGCAGCACAGCATGGGCAGTGAATTCCGAGTGGCGGGCCATGAAGCGCATCGACTCCAGCAAGGCACCCTGCTCCAAGAGTGAGCCCACAGTGAAAAGGCAGGAGAAGACATTAACGCCAAACATCATCTGCACAGGAGACATCTTGTACGTGAAGAGAGCATCCTGCCAGTTGGAGGTGAAGCTGTCGAAGATTATGTAGCCAGCTAGGAGCACTATGCCAGAGAAAGTGGTGACAGTGGACACCGTCCTGTTAGGAGCACTGGAGAGCAGGAACATGCTGACCCCCACGGAGATAAGGGCAGCAGTCAGGTACTCCCAGTACTCATAACTCTTGCGTGACACCAACTTGCCCATCATCATCACTGGGATCACTTTGGAGGCCTTGGCCAGCACTTGGGTGGGGAAGCTGATGTATTTGAGTGCCTCATACTGACACCAGCTGCTGAGGATGTTGGAGAGGGAGGCAAAGGAGTATTTGTACATAGGAGCCCCATGGCGTGGCTGCTTGGTCAGGGCACAGTACAGACCAGCCACTGTGAAGGCCAGGATGCGGTTCATGAACACGAGGAACTGGGAGTCCTTGAACTTCTCACCAGGGTCTGTTTCAGTGGCACCATACGTTCTCGTCATTACACGCTCCTGGAGGACACCCCATGTGAGGTAGGAAGCCTGCAAAGCAGCAGGAGCACAGGGAGAGTCAAGACCCACAAAAGCAGTTGCCAGGAAGAAGAGACCCCAGGAGATCCTTGCTTTCCCCACTGTTGCCTCATCCTCTGCATGACAATGCTTCCCTGAGACATTGGGAGACAGGAACACCCCCACTCCACACATCTGAGGGAACCCACTGTCCCATGTGGTTACACCCAGGAACATCCTGTCCCAAACCACACCTGTTCAGTGTACAGGGGAGAAAAGCCCACAATGCAAACATCCTGGTGAGAGCGAGCAGTTAAGCTTTGAACTACTTTAAGTCTGTGAAACCAGACTGACCGAATCAGGGAACATTACCAATACACAGCTGTGGTTTTGGTGCCAGCTCCCTGCGGCAAGTCCTGGCAGTTTTCCCAGCGGCCTCTGCATTGGTTTTCACTTCCAGCTCACTAGGCCCGGTTTTTACATCCAAATCAATTCTAGTTTCAAACCCAGCAGACAAAATCGTTCACAAGGGATGATCACTGTCCTGGTTGTCATCTCCACTCATTTTGGTGCAACAACACCAAGCCCCTCACAGAAGTAACACAGACTTCCTCTCATCACACATCTCCCAGGAAACTAAGACACAGAGAGATGGAAGAATTCGGTGGCCCACCACAAGTCTGAATGGCTGGGGGAGTAGGCCAGAAAGTGTTGTTTCCTGGCTGCAGGACATCTGTATTTTTCTATCTCAGTGCCCACATTGCTATTTTTTACCCTCATAGACCAAAAAAGTTGCCCTTCCTAATGATACTCAGGATGTAGCTGAGACTTGGGGAATCTAAGATTCTAAATTCCTATTTATCTGTAGCTGAATTTAAGTATTTTCTCTCCAGTACTCAAATTCAATCCATCAAGGCAGAATGCATCAGCCCCAGACACTGACCCATGAGAGAGCCTGGAAAAAAAGACGGCTCAAACTATCTGCTGATCTGACATCAGGGCCAGAACAAAAGCAGCCTTAACAATCTACTGAATCACAGAATTTTCATAGGCTCTGGAGGAATTTGATCAGACAGACAGGATACTCCAACCCAAATGACAAGAGCTAAATGGACCTCCACAGACCAGCCTCCAACCCTACCTTGATCAAGGACAGCACAGCATCCTTGGTCTTCAAGGAACTGACAGCCACTAGCCCACTGGCCACTTTCTCCTTCCAGAATGGGACAGCCACACATGCACAGGTCCCCTACCTGTAGACCAGCAGCACAGCAGAACAGCTTGAAGACCTGTCGGGCTGTGGAGGACTCTGTGGGCTCTGCTCGGGGTGGCAGGGAGCCATCATCCTGATGTACAGACTTCACCTCAGAGCCAAACACACATGATTTGATGACAGGGAAACAAATGCCTCGGCCTGAACAGGGTAAGAGAAGATGGAGACACAAGTAACCAAAGCCTGGGCACCACATGCTGCACTAGCTTGAGAGGTGAAGTCTCCCTCCTCACTAGTCCCCAGATCTCCTGGCACAGGTGCCTCAGAAAAATTTGTTTCAGGATAGCAGCTGGACACCACTGGGACACAGCTCTGTAAGTGGCTCAAGCCTGACAATGCAGGTTGGGGAAACAATATGAGTGAGCAGAGAGAGGCAGGGCAGAGAGCTCCAAGGGATGCAGGATGTGGAAGGGAAGTCCCCACTCCTACCTGTCTCCAAGTAGTTCCTTCTCTTGAAGTACTGGATGAGGAGGAAGCCCGGTACCACAATACTCGCGTAGCCAGCAGCATTAACAAAGAAACGGAAGAGCCAGAAGTCCCCCCATGAGTCCTGCAGGGCAGGGGCTATCTCTTCACCTGTAGCCATCGTAGGGAGGGAAGCCAGCACGAGGGGAAGGCAAAATCTGTGGAGAAAGAGACATGTGGTGGGCTACTGGTACATGGGCAGCTCCACTCCACATGCCTGTAATACCCACCATCTGGCCTGATCCTCATCACCTGTAATATGGCCACCCAGACCTCACTGCAGCAACATGTGATGCTGGCAGCACACAGAGTACGAAAAATCCTCTAGAGCTGAAAAGCACAGGCCAGACATCTGTTTGCTTCTGTTAAAAGTGGTTGCTCTAGAACATGTGGACTTAGAACCTTGGATTCCCAGGATGAGAGAGAACACTGCTGTAACCATCTGGTTTTGACTACACTTTTATTCCAAATGCAAGGAGCACCTCAGTCCTCACACCTCATCTTTGTAAGTTAAACTTCAACACAGCTTTTGGGTGGAAAAGGAAAAGGTCACTGAACAGAAAAATTGATTCCTACCTCGAAGCTCATGTTTCAAGCCTGTGGCAATGAGCAACTTTCCTCTGGAAGCAAACAGTTCACAGCTTTCCCCTCCAACTACACCAGGTGAGTGGAGGAGAGGCAGGGTTTGGGGCTGCCAGCCTCCCCCACCTCCCCATGCAGCCCTGGAAGTGTGTCAAAGCATTCCTCACAGCTCAGAGGAAATTACTAGGGTTCACCTGCTCAGCAAAACGTCCAGAAAGCAAGACTGGAAAAGAACTCTCCTACCAGCTGTCTGGTTGGGATTTTACCAGGACTATGCAATGAGGTATAGCTGATATTCTTCAGACATAGCTATAGGAAGTGATCTAGCGAGCTTGAAAACAGCTGTAATAGTCCTTGAAGGAGTTCTTCCCTTCACTGTCCTCTCTCACAAAGGCAAACCTGCAATATTCAGGGGCACCAGGTACTCAACAGAATGAGCAACCAGGCAAGAACTTCCTACACCCAAGGCCACTGGCATTCTTCCCTCACAAAGCAAGCTGCAGCTTCATGCATCAGGGTAGAAGGTTGCCCTGGTCCATGCCACATCCCTGCTCCAGTTTCCTCAATGGAAAAAGCCTCTCAGTTGCCTTGGGGAGCCTGGTCAGAGTGCTGTGGGCTGGCTACATAAACACACACCAGAAAAGCTCCTGTGATTGAAAGGGATAGAGATGTTAATTCCTCCTCCCCCAGAAACAAATTAATCAAAGGAATTTAGGCCCTATTTAGGGGTGCACCTGGCCCCAACATTATATAGCAACATTGTATGGCTGTGACCTCTAGTAGCCCCCACACAAAACTCAGAGATTTACAAAGTTAAGGGCTTTAAAGGTAAGAGAGTCCCCTGCCATTTCATGAGCAAGCACTCCCACCAACCTCTTATCCCCTTGGGAAAGATCTCAGGGACTTTTCTGCAGCTACTGTGGCCAGGCCCTTGGGGTTCAATAACTCGACCAAAGCTGAGGCTGTGTTTCACCCAAAAATCTCTCTCCTGTGACTTAAAGAACATAGAAATTCCCAGCCCAGGGAGAGGTAAAACTGGCTGGGGGGGGTGGGATTTCTTTGCCTGCTTCCTACTCCTCTGTCTCCTCCCTCCCCTAGAAAAGACAGTCGGACACCCCCACTCAATCTCTTTTGCTGCAGGGGCATCATCGCAGGCTGTACAGGTGCTGTGGGATCCAAAAACAGGGATTGGTGCTTGCACCTGGGGCTGAAGCTGCCCATGTACTCCTGGGCTTGTTTATATTAAGTAACCCTGGCTAATGGTGGGGTGCAGAAACGCTGTTCACTTTTGCAGAAATCAGATATAAATGACAGGGTCTGTTGCCACATTTGCAACTTGACAGGGACTGCAAGCTCTGTTCAGCACGACTGCGCCTGCTGTTACCCCGCCAGCTCCTGCAGCGCTGCCATGGGAGGAGAATCAGCTCCGCTCTCCCACAGCGACCGTGGAGTCTACGGAGGGACAATGGCTCTCTATGCCTGAGCTAAAAATTCCCAGGCCTCGAGAGCTGACTCAGTGCGGCAGGCCCTGCCCTCTCTGCCGAGACTGGGAAGGAACAGGGACGCCAGTGTTACAGGTAGAAAGCGGGGGAGCTGAGCAGGCAACATGCTGAGGCATGAAAGGAGCCTTAGTCTGCGGAGCAGCCCAGGAGCCGAGACAACAGAGTCGGCCGCTGCTCCCCTGGGCACTGCAAGGGCAGCTCTCAAACGTACCGCTTCAGAGCCGGGCTGGCACCCAGCCCTCCGCCTGGGTTGCACCATTTGCGTCCCGCGTCTGAAAAAAAATCCCTGCCTACAGCCCTGATACTCTTGAGCGCGCCTCCAGCACCTGGAAGGGCTGATGTCAAACGCAAGCTTGGAGCTGACAAGTCCATACTAGTATCTCCGGATCCCTGCACGCAGACAGGTCACAGGGGGTGCCTGCCATTGTACCCCCAGCGCCGACCGCCGCCTCTGCCCAGAGGCCACGAGTAGAGGCACCCGGTTGCCGCTTCCTGCGGCCGTGGGGCGCCCTCCGCCGCGGGCACGGCGCGGTGTTCCCGGGAGAGGAGAGCCCTACGCTTGCAGCTCCAGGGCTTCTACGCCAGAGGCTCCAGTGGCCCCGAGGGACAGACAGCGCCCGGCCGGGCGCAGGGCGAGCGTGGCACCGGCGCCGCCTCCCTGCCCGGCGGCCACGTTCGCAGCGAACAGGCCGGCAGAGCGGCGGCAGCCTTCGCCCGCCCTCGGCAAGCAGGGCAGCTGCCGCCCGCGGTCTGGCCCGCCCTCCGCTGCCGCCCTGTCCTCGTTACCCACCTGCGGCCCGGCCCCGGCCCGGTGTCGGCCGACTCCCCTCGGCTCCGCTCCCCTCGGCTCCGCTCCCGGAGGCGGCGGCGGGGCTGGCGGAACTCCCGCCCGGCGGGCGCGCTCCGCGCCCCACAGCGCCCCTGCCGCTCCGGAGGGATCGCGGCGGGCAGGCCCGCGATCACAGGATCACAGAATCAGCCAGGTTGGAATAGACCTGAGATCATCGAGACCAACCTATCACCGAACACCACCGGGTCAACTAAACCATGGCACTGAGCGCTACAACCAATCTTTCCTTAAACACTCCCACGGAAGGTGACTCCACCACCTTCCTTGGCCTGCCTATTACAGTGTCTAATCACCCTTTCTGTAGAGTAAATCTTCCTACCATCCAACCTAAATCTCCCCTGGCACAGCTTGAGGTTACATCCTCTTGTCATGTTGCTGGTTGGCTGGGAAAAGAGGCCAATACTCACCTGATTACACTCACCTTTCAGGAAGTTGTAGAGAGTGACAAGGTCCCACATGAGCCTCCTTTTCCTCAGGCTAAACACCCCCAGCTCCCTCAGCAGCTCATCCTAGGGCTTTTGCTCCAAACCCTTTGCCAGCTCTGTTGCCCTTCTCTAGGCATGCTCCAGCAGCCTCTTGAAGTGAGGGGCCCAGAACTGGACACAGGACATGATGGGAGGCCTCACAAGTTCAGAGGAATGATGACTTCCCTAGTCCTGATGGCCACGCTATTCTTCATTCAAGCTAAAAGCCCTCAAAGCTGACCCCTGATATCCCCCCCTCCCTGTCCCCCTGTCTCAGGGTAGCCCCCTCTGAGCACTGGGAACAGCCACAGCTGATCCCCGGGGCATGTGTTGCCTGGGGGCTGCAGGTCAGTATGGCACCTATTCCAGCCCCAGTCCTGAATCCCCTAACCCAGCCCCAGGTCTCAGGGCTGGCTGGAACCAGCACATAGCCACCCAGTAATGTTTTACAAGACATCTTTTTAAAACAGATAGTTTTATTTTAAAATAGCAAAACAAAAAAAAATTAGATCACTTGTTTTGACCTTTTCCCTTTTCTCCCAGCTACAGCGCTGGCCACACCATCCCACACTGCCCTGCAGCATCTATCATTGCTTCTTTGGGCAGCCTGGAAGTGCCTGATGTCCCTTGTGAAAGGTATCCTTGAAACAGCCCCGTGGGTTTGCAGCAGGGCTCAGGCCCTGCCAGAAGGTGAGAGACAAATATTCAAAAGAAACAGAGCAATCAGCCCAGGGCTGCTGACAAAACCAGGCAAAGTCCAGAGGCTGTAGGGTCATTATACTGCTTTCCTGGCAGCATTCCCTTACAAGAAGAGAGGAAGAAGACAAGAGCTCACTCCAGAGCATCCTGGTCGATTGCACTATCCAGTATTTGTCCCAAACAATAGCAGCTACTCCCAGGCAACAAGAGCAAAATTTTCTTGGCTGAGATGGGGTAAGTCAGCTCTGTGCCTCCATTCCCACAGCACCTTTGGCTGATTTCCTAATGCATTGCATGTGCGCCTCTGGCTGGAGAAGTAAGTGTTAGGGAAGGGTGGTGAGCTGAACGACAGAAGGGGTGGGAAGATAACGCTGCCACCTCTTCCACTTTTAGCCTGGGAGAATCTAAAACCCAGGAAAGACCCGTACCCTAAGTTTTTTAACCCTCTTCCAAGTCAGGAGAGGGGGCAGGATCTTCCTGTCCTCTGAGAGAGGAAACCACAGCGCAGTAAAGCAGCAGGATGTCAGGCACAATGGCAGAAGCAGGAATCCACAACCTGGTCTTCAGTATCTCCTGTGCTCTTTCTCCAGCCCTGCAGCCAGATGCTTGGCAAGACAGCATGGAAATAGGGCACCTTGCTGGGATCCCCCAGCCTCAGCCCTGAACAGTAGAAAGGCTCTGCAAGTGTGGAAGGCCCCGTGCTCCCACTCACCTTCTGCTGTGTGAAGGACCCAAGGGAACAGGCAGACTGGGGAAACCCCTGTAGCCCTCATGTCCCCAAGCACCCGTGCTGATGCGCAGCCTTCTGACACTGTGGAGTGTGGGGTGGGTTAGATCATGAGACCTCTGGTGTCCACAGCAACAACAAACATTTATTAGAGTGAGTGTTGACTCACCTCACCCTACACTTATTCTGATGGGGTGCCTACAGTGTGAAAATGAGTCCTCTCCTGCTCCTTCTCTGTGTATGCTGGAGATCCCCACAAGTAAGACCCATGGCAGGGAGGGGAAATTCAGTCCTGCTGCAGCGCACAGATTCTAAAAGAAAAACCTCCTCTATGTAGTGCTCATAATGCCACCTTCTTCCATCTGGGAAGGCAGCATGAGGCAAACAAAACTTTTCCAAAGAGGGGAGGGGCAGTGGGATAAGTCTCCCAAAATGTCTCTGCTCCCACTGAACTGCTGGCAGGCAAGATCCTAGTGGGCAGCAAGACAGCAGCACAGAGGAAGGAGGCAGCCTAATGGGCCAAAGGAGTCCATCCACTCATTCAGAGCACACAACAGGCTTCCCTGAGATCTTCAGGTCATCGAAGGGCAGCAAGGCAAGGAGCTGCAATTATCAAGAGTAAGGACATGTAAGCATCCAGAGTTGTGTCTTCAGCAAGCTGGGTTAGGGGCCCAAATCCTCCCTCCACCCAGTCCTCCAGCCTCCCACGTCCCCTGAGAAGTGCCAAGAAACCCTGTCTGGGCTTTTCCTAGGGCTCGAGGCAAAAAGCAGTTATCCCACACACCACAGAGCCAAGGATAGGAACAACTAGAAACTTCTCCTAGGAGGGTCCCTCTATCATCCAGCTCCTGCACCCCCTGACACACTTGCAGAGCCAAAGGCTTCCCCACACAGAGACTCACATCATCGTTGCCATCAGCCAGGTCCTGAGCTGTCTCATTCTCCATGTTCCTCAGGAGGGTGTCAGCCCCAGAGTGTGAGAGGATGGCAGCAATGGCAGCATCCTTGCGACCCACGGCGAGGTGCAGCGGAGTGCACCCATTGTACATCTGGGCATCCACATACGCCCCATTGCGCAGCAGGAACTGGACAGCCCTACAGTTGTGGCACTCCACAGCCAGATGCAATGGGGTCTTCCCACTCGTGCCTTCCTGCAACCCACAGATCATAAGGGTGTGGGTAGGGGGTCCCCTCAGCTGGGTCCTGCAGCACCCACCCACACCCTGTTGACTGGGTACAGAGGGCAGTCCCCATCCTGACTGCTGTCACAGCATTCAACAATCTCTCAAGGACCTTTACTCTCTGCTCCCTCAAAATTCAGTGCTCCCAAGCCTCACAGAAGCACCTGCCCCAGGGCTGAAGGGAGTGCCCAAAAGAAAAACCCACCATCCCAGCCTTTACAAAACATCACACCATGCCAGTCTTACCCGAACATCAATGTTGGCACCACTCTCCAACAGCAGAGACATCATTGGGATGTTCCCTTTCAAAGTACTGATGTGCAGACAGGCCAAGCCTGTGATAGGGAGGCAGAAGAGAGAGCCACAGTCAGTCCAGTCCACTCTGAGGCACACCAATCCCAGCTGCATTCCCATTCTGCTGTGCTTCTGAATCCCTGCATACACATATCATGGTCTCTGCCCTAATCTGGCCACTAGCTTTGCCACTGCACTGCCCCCATGTCTCACCTTGCCAGTTCTGGAGCTGCAGGTCCTGGTGGTGCCCATGGGGCTGAGTTGTGCCATCCGGTGTGGCTGGGCCCCCCAGCAGCTGCTGGGCACATTGCAGGTGCTGCTGCTCACAGGCCAAGTGCAGCGGGGTGTTGCCATTGCGGTCCTGCAGCCCAGGGTTCACTCCTTTGTGGATCAGTGCCTGGATGACACTGGGCTGCTCCAGGTACACAGCAAGGTGGAGCGGGGTCTGGAGAGAAATTAGGAAAGGGGAAGTTGCCCTGCAGGACACCAGGTGTGATGAGCCCCACCAGTCTCCAGAAGCTAGCCTGGCAGCACAGTCTGACTGCCATGCAGGACACTGCCATGCTGTTCCCCTGCACCTCAGCTTACTGATCACCCATGGAGACCTTCTCCCAAGTTATCTACCCTGCCTCATTCAAGCCATGCCTCTTCCATGGGTGTCTGCAATGTCCTGGGGCCTTGCAAAGAAACTCTTCACCCCCCAGTGCTGGGAGCTGCCACACTTCTCTCTCGGGGTATCGCCACCTCCATTCCTCCCCTCCCTGCAAAGAGGCTGCACACATGGGACCTTCACCACTCTCTGGGGGAAGCAGGTGTGGGGTCTTGGGCAAAGGGCAGACAGATTGAGCAGCTATCCAGGGAACAGCCTGTGGCATTCCTCTTCCTCCCATCTCCTGCCTAATCACAACAGCATACCTGGAAAAGATCATTTTGGATCTCCAGCACCTCCCTGGGTAGCTGAGCGATGCAGCAGAGTGCTACAGCTGGGACACAGTGGATAATGGCCAGATGAACCAACCTGTGACAGGGGAGAAAAAAAAAGAAAAATAAGTCCCAAGTGGCATGCTCAGGAGCAGAGATCCTTCCCTGCTGCATGAAAGAATAATCTCCCTGCCTCCTCCAGTCTCCTTCCCTCCAGCTTAGAGGTCCTCCATCTTGCCCTCTCCCTGGGGAAGTTCAGCAGAAGGCCAAGGCAGGAACATGGTCTGAGGCTTCACAGGACAGTCCTCTACTCTGATCCCCATGGGGAGTAGACCCTCCTGTTCCTGCAAAGGAACACAGGGTCCTCCCTCAGACCTCACAGCATGTGTAGTGTTTCAATCTGGCACTGCCCAAAGTCAGTCCTCCAACTGATCTAAGTCCAAAGAGCCTGGGACGTCTTTCCCAGAGTCCTGAGTTTGATGGCTGTGGAGAGAGTTCTGAGCTCTGACAGCTGCCTGGGAAATTCTGGTTCCCTACTTCCAACAGCATGCTCTACTTCTGCTTTCCCCTCCATGAAGGCAAACAGTCAAAGCTGGGTAGGAGCCCAGGGCTGGTCCAAGATCACCTGCATGACACAGTCCCTATGCCAGCCGATCTGCCAGTCCACACTGATTATCTCCTCTCCCCCACACCCTTCCATTTTAGCACTGTCATGGCAAGGCTGGCACACAGCCTGCTAGCACAGAGGTGCAGCTGTCAGAGCTTGGTGGCAAGCAGGGAGCTCTGGTCCTCAGGACTGTGGTCCCCACACCTATGGGGTGGCCAGGCACCCCAGAGTGCCCCAGCCCAAGGACAGGCTTAATTTCCAGACAGCCCCTATACAGTCAGAAGAGAAGCAAGAGCACAACAGAGGCAGAGCTGAGAAGGAATTTCCAGTCCCACCTGCCAACCTCCTGTCTCCCAGGCCCCCTGCACTGAAAGCCTCACCTTCCCACCATAGGGCATCCCCCTCAGGCCAAACCTGGCCACCATGGTCAGCAGCGAGCAGCAGGCAGCAGCTCCCACTCTGCACAGCAAGGCAGGCATGAGCTCAGCTTCCTGGTCCCTCACCACTGCACTAGAGGCCCTGGGTGGCCTCTGTCTCTGGAAGGAACCAGCTCCAAACTGAAGGCTGGGCTCTGCCACCCATGCTGCTTTGATGGAGACTGACAGGGCCAAGAGATGGAGGGTGAGAGTTGTGCCAGCCCTGGCAAGACACCCCACTCTCCAGACAGCCCAGCTTTGGGATGCCACCTGCAATGTGGGAGAGCATCACTCCACAAGCAGAAGAACAGCACCTGTCCCTAAAGCATTGCAGACAAGAAGTGGGGCTGAGGCTGCCTTTTTGCCAATGCATTGGGATATGAATGTGCTGAGAAGCTCAGAGGCCACTTCCCAAGAATGTCCTTTATCGACCTCCTCCCAAGTTCTGCGTGAAGATCAAGGCAGCATCTGGGACCCCAGGCATCTTCAGCTGAACCCTGATTTTGAAGGCAAAACAAGGCTTCCAGTTCCTCTCCACCCTGCTGCCAGGGGAGAGGCTGTACCCAACAGGAGAGGCTTTGTCTGCAGGGAAGCCCCAGGTTATGTTGCAGCAAGGAATTCCCCACTGGAAGGGGAAGCCACCCACATTTGCTTGCTTCTGCACAGCCATGGGGGGCCCCCTCACTGCCAGCACTACCAGGGCAGGGGGCTGCAAGCAGGAGCCATGCAGCCCCATGGGCAGGGTCTGGCCACCTCAGTGGACCATGGGGCAGAGGCACAGCCAAGGGGCCCAGCCCAGGAACAAGGCAACCAGCTGTAAGAATAGCCCTCCTCTCATCAGGCTTTTGCTAACCCTAGCCTAGGTATGATCTGAGCAGGGAGATTCCCTGCTAGGTTTTGCATCAGGTCCCTAGCCCCTGTGGTAGCACCTCTACTGAGGTCTCTCACACACTTGCAGGGACAGCCCCTGTTTCTCAAACTTGCTCCCAGGAACCACTTGCAAGAAAAGGCTTCAGGATCTGCCTTTTTCAGGTACAGCAGAGTTAAGACTGCTCAAATAAGGGACTTTCCACGGCAATTCAGCTTGAACTTTAAACTGCTGGTGCTTTCACTTTCCAGAGCCACACTGGGCTCCCAGGGGAGAGTAGTGCTCAGGGTTGTGTCCCATAGCAGACAGCCCTTGTGCCCCAGGAATCCCCCAGGCCCCTCTGTCACTACCCACACTACACTACACTATCATGTGGGGACGAGCGTGCCAGTCACCCAGGGGAGATGGAAACCCCCAAGCAGCCCTCTGCCACTACCAGCACCTCATTTTTCCTGGCTTGGCTGCCTTTGCAGCTCAACAAGACAGTGGAGCTGCTTTGGGCTGGGCTGACACTGAGCTAGTTCGGGCATCCATGCTGCAGAGGCAATGGGGGTGAGCATTGCCCTGGCCAGAGCTCTGGTTTTCACCTTGCAGCTGAGATGTGCCTGCTTTGAAGGATTGCTTCCCCCCTCCTCCCCCTTCCTTCTCCAACTGGGTGCAGCCCCTCCTGGGCTTTCATTTCTGCATTCATTCTCGCCTTTCCTCATTACCAGCCCTCAACTTCCTAAAATGGCTGCCAAGAACCTGAGCTACTTGGGGGAATCATCACAAGGCCAGTGGGCTGGGAGGAACCCTACACGAGCACATGTGCACTGAGGCATTCTGTGCTACTGGCAGTGCTGCCAACCCGGAGCTGGGATTATCTCTTAACTCAGGAAACCTCTTACACCAAGGAGACCTGAGGTGCAGGCATCGTGCCAGTCTCCACTTTTTTCCACCAAGGCTACAATCACACCTCTCTCTGTGTCACAGCAGCCACGCGGTCCAGCTGCTGATGGGCTGCTGTGTGCTGGCACATCGTGTGCCACAGCCAGGGCATGGCAACGGAGAGACACCCGATCTCTGACAGAACCTCTCCTTGCCCAGCCACAGCAGTGTGCCCTTGCCAGAACAAGCCCTCTACCCTGCTATGCCCAGATCCTTGCCCATCCCAGGCTGCCTGCACATCTCTCCTCTGCTTTCCTCTACTTGCCTGCTCCCTCCCTCCCCATGCTCTTGCCTTCAGCCACAGGGTGGGTGTCCAGCAGGAACTGTCAGAAAGTGCAACAGGGAGTACTTTTGGAAAGGGCAAGGGATGGAGGAGCTGTGAGCAAGGTCTGAAAAACGAGGTTCACATATTTTTTATAGAATTTAAAGTTTAATAGAAAGACAATTAGGAGATAAAAATAAAGTATACAGATATGGCCAGGTGTCCCTGCATTCAACCAAGAGAGCACACCTTACTAACAAAGGACTGTCCCTTAAAAACAGAATCCTACTACATATACATAAATTCTCATACATATTCATATATTCTTCTTAAGTTTTTTGATGTTCCTTTGTTTAGTTTTTACTTTGCCCCCTTCCCAATAGATCAATCTTCTTGGCGCCACCGGGTTTTCTATCCTCTGATAAGGATGCAATAAATCCTTCTCTTGGAGGTCTTGGAGGACAAGATTATCTTAAATGTAGAGGGGGGTCTCTGACTATCTTTTCAGTCTCTGGGCTATAAAGCACAAACTACTTTTTGTTTATAATATCATGTTATAGTCTAACATATATATGTATTATACCACTATTTCTAAATTTCATCAATAACAGAAATAAAAGAAACTGTATTAGTACAACAACATTTTCTAACCTTATACATATAACATCCATTATAGTATTTGCGAAAAGCCAATAATATAATATGCATTTATAACAAAGGAAAACACAGCAGGAGTAGGGACTGCTGGGTTCATTCTCAGCTTTTCCACTTGCTCACCAGCTCTGCCCCAGCATAAAAGGGGACTCAGCACTCTGAATCACAAAGGCACAGGACATCCCCTGCACAAAGTGATCTACCCATCATCCCCATCATCAGAGAGATAACAACCCCAGAGTAGGGAGTCTGGGGCTATCCCTGGGAATGAACACGCCATGCCCGAAGTGGTCCCAGCTTAGGCACAGGAGTGCATCCATTTCCACAGTGCTGCCCATCTCCAACTTCTGAGTGACTTCAAGTGTCTAGTAGGAAAAGCTTCCACACATGAGGACTGGAGGCAGGAGAACAGGGTAAGGGGTGACACCCAGCTCTCACACACAAGCAGAACTGATGAAGTCCCACCAGTTCTCTGGCTATCCTGTTCCAGCTCTCTAGAAAAGGAGCTGACCATGCAGATCTCCCCATCTGTAGAGCAAGACACGTTGTCCATGAAGCAGCCTCTCCCTTCACCGTCTTACCCCAGAAGCACCTTAATCAGGTGATCCAGCATTCAACTGAATTTGCTTTGACAAATTTTTCTCCCTCTCTAGATAAGGTGCCTGTCTGCAGCAGGAACGGCTCATTCCCAGCTTCTTGTTTCAGCAGAGTGGAGGAGCACAAAATCACGCAAACAATTCACACAAGAGAAACTTGTTCAGGGGAGGAAATGGCCCCAGCAGCAATAGAAAGGAGAGCAAGGGAGGAGGAAAACAGCAGGGGAATTCCATACTTACCCTACTCTCCTGTTCCAGCCCTGTAACCTGCACTGCTAACCGCTTCCTCAGCCAACAGCACAAAGCTCTGCCAGCAGGCTTAGCAAGCACAGCTCAATCCTGCCCTGCACCCCTGAACCAGGCCAGCCTGGCTCCCTTCCTTCCTCCCCACATACCAATGCAATGCTGTCCTGGTCCTTAAAGCTGTTCCAGATGCCCTTTGGCAGCTCCAAGGGAGCAGCGGATCTCAGCTGCCTTATTCCATGTTCTGTGTTCCTGCCTACCAGTGAGGTATCCTCACTGTCTCAGGATTTTCTTTTAATGAGGCCCAAGCCGTGAGTCTAAGATACCTCGGGGCCCCTCTTCAGCTCTGGACCTGCCCCAGTCAGAGGGGCTTCCCAACTCTGTGACACAGAGAGCATCCCACATAGCTCATTGGGAGGCACACAGTAACCACTCACAGCTCAGACCCCACCACCTTTTCCTACACAGTCATGTCTGACTCCTCATTTTTTCACATTATACTAAAAAAACCCAAACCCAAGCCAATAAAAAAGTAAGATTTTTTGTGTTAAATTATCTGAGCTCAACCTATTTCCAGCAGCAGTTGAGCCTGCCTGCAAAGTGCAAGGACCTGAAGCCCTACGCACCTTGGCTGATCTGTTACAGCCAAGCTTCTGCATCCCAGGAAATGGAAATTTCCAGCCATTCTTTCCCTTCCTCTGTGCTAAAGTTCCCTGTGTTTGTCCCCAGCTCCAAAGCAAACCTAGGCAGGTGGAAAGTCTGAAGAAACTTCCTCCAGGCCAGGCTGAAGTCACCCAAATGGAAAAAAACCTCTTGCATGCGCTATCTCAGAAGGCTGCCAGGACTTACCCACTTTACGCCAAGGCTGTGTGTGTGTGACCCTGCAGCAGCCAGCAACTTCTGGGGCATTCCAAAGCAACTTGTGCAAAGTGACTAGCCTTGCTTAGAGGGACACCAAGCTCCTGTTTACCAAACTCCTGAGCACACATAGAGGCACAGCTGAGAGTTCAGGGACAGGGAGCTAGACACAGGAAAATCTCCCCCCTGGAAGACCCATGTTAGGACTCACTTTCTCTAATGCCCCACAATTGGCAGCATGCTAGGGAGTAACTTGGGATGAACTTGAATCCTGGCAATCAAGCAAGGTTTCTGAAGACCCTCTGATAAAACCAAGAGCATCTCACATTTAACTATGGCCATCCCACTGCTGAGCAGCTGGCAACAGCCCAGCCCAGCAAAGCAGGGGGACTCCCAGCCTGAAAAGCAACAAGGTGTGCTCTCTGCATCAGACTTCATTAATCCTTCTAAAACTGAGTCTCTCCAGTCCTCTGCTTCTTTTTCCTTCTTTCCCTTTATTTTATCTTTGCTGTCACACTCTGAGCACTCCCCCAGGTACACAGGGGTTCAGCAATACCCTGGTACAGCAGGGCAAGCAGTGAGAATGCAGCTGCACTGGAGCAGACAGCCTGAATGGGGACAACCTCTATTCCCCTGCTCAGGGAAGATCTCCAGCCCAGGACTACATGACTCAAGACGGTTATGATTGGCCCATGCCAGTGAATGGTTAGAAGTGGCTCTTGGCCCCTTCAAGATGAGCCTTCATGCTTAGCGACAACCCATGCTGGTAAGGGAGGCCCCTTCACTACCATCATGTGAAGAGTTCTGAACATTAGCTCCCATGGGGCCCTGAATTTACTATATTACTATATATTACTATATATTACTATATATTACTATATATTACTAAATATTTACTATATTTACTGAATAACTGTCCCCCAAGCCCTTGTTAAGACATTTCAGCCCACAAGTCACAAATCACGTGATTTCTTATCAGCAGACGGGGCACCACTTGTCTCTGGTCGAAGGCGGAAGTCAGGCTTCCTCTGCTCCCCTCCCTCCCTGAAACACCCACCCAACCAAAACCACACAGTCCCATTTTCCATCTGAAGGAGGTCTAGGTCTTCCTTCTGTGATTGAGCCGGGGTCCCTCAGCCTTCACCCCTGCAGAGGTGCTGCACTGCTTTGCATATGGAGCCCCATGCAGAAGACAGTCACTCTCCTGCAGAGGTGGAGCCCCCAGCCTTTCCATCACCACGGCATTAGGTGCAATGGCAGAAAGTGGTATGTGGCCCAAGGACCAGCACGGGCAGAAAGGAAAACATGTTTTTAAGATAGACTATACAGTCCTAGAAAGAGGAAACTCTGCATAACTTCACACACTGATGAATCAACTCTGCCTCTCCAGAGCTGGCAGTCTAACATCAGTCAAAGGAAATGGGAAGGTTTTCTCTTGTGCTGGAACAAAAACAGGTGATCCTTTCACGCCCCATTTCACATCAAAGGAGCTGGTCCCACATGCAGAATGCTGGCATTGTGCATCTGCCAGGTGTGGCTGAGAGGGATGGGGTTTCCTAGATGAATCTTCACAAAGGCTGAGGTGGTCTAGAGGCTGGGACACAACAATAAATCTGCCTGCAGTCTGCTCAGAGGCGGCCAGGCCTACAACTGGAAAGCCCCTCTCTTCACTTCCACACACAGCAGTCCCATCAGGACCCAAGTCAGCAGAAAAGAAGCTTGTTTACATGGAAGAGACAGATATGTGGAGTTTTGTGTCACAAGGAAAGGACAGATGCTTGGAGGAGACTATTTGAGCTTGATTGCACAAGGTTTGTTCTCTACCTGCCTACACAATAAGCAGGACATAGATCGCTGCCCAAAGTGCACCCACCATCTTCCGCTTGCCACCCCACTCCTCATGCTTGACTTCTGCCCTCACAGCTGAGCCACACTCTCTTTGGGACTAATGTGCCTGATTACTGTGGCTCTGACTTTTCTGAGGCAGAGGGGCTGCCAGTGGCACTAGGGAGCCATGGAGAGGATGACATTTGGGCAAATAGTTCTTGGAAGACAGCACGAACGCATTTAACTGGCCATCATACCCCCATCCTTCCTGTTGGCCAATTTCCTTCCTACCAAAATGAGACTCCTTCTAACTTTGGGCACAGGGAGAGACAGTTTTAGCCCCATTGCTTCATCCTGCCTGCTCTGACGCTCCTCTCCTGTGGAGTCAGGCAGGGAGGAATCCAAGGAGGACCCTCCTGATGCTCCAACCGCCCAAGCATGTGCTCTTCATCTCTGCCTCCACCTACTGTTCTTACCTCACCAATGCCAGGCTGACAAACACAGGCACACCTTGAGATGGCACAGGTGGGTGAGCCTGAGGGAGCTATGGACAATGAAGATTTTTTTCAGAAGTAGAGCTAAGACTTTTGCCAGTTCCTTTAGTGCAAGCCCAGCTTGCTCCTCTCAGCTCAGTACCAGCCAGGGGATCTGGGGAAACAGGAACTACTAGGCCAAAACTCCTGAACTTTCTGTATTTTCAAAATTTCAATTACAGGAAAGTGTAGTTGCCCATGTCTTCTGAAATATAATGATACTATGATTTTAATTCTCTGCCTGGAGCTGTTTTGTAGTGGACATTTAAAAAAAGCACATGAGGAAAGGTGCTGCTGACAGAGATGAAGAGAAGATGGGTTTGTCTGGCCAGATGAAAGGGATGTAGCCTGTGGCCATCTGATCCCTTCTCTCTGGGGACCTTCTGCCACTGGATGAGAAACTGCACCATAGACTTTAGCATTACTATCAGCCCTGACTTGTTTTCACATACAAAACCGGTGGCAATTCAATGAGTCGCTTAGTGGTCACAGTCCACATTTGCACCGACCTGAGTGGTGGATGTTCAGCACTTCTAAATATAAATGCTACCTACCTCTGCCACAGGGTCAGGAGGAGAGACAAGAATAGCAAAGGCAAAAATCCACAGCCTCACCACTCTAACCACAAGAACAGGGTTTTTTTCCCGCAATGGGAGTAGATCACCTATGTGACTGTGACCATGGTGAGCCCAGAGCTGTACAAGCAGGAGACCTATCGCTCCCTCTCTCACTCTACCAATTTCCTGTTCTGAAATGCACTGACTGTGAGAGAAAATAGAAGAGCAAAGGCAACCGTTTGGAGAGCTCTCTGAGAGCCTCTCCTGCCTACAGTAACCAAGGCGCCACTGATTAATGTTTTCCTAGTTAATAAGAGTTTGTGTTAGGTCTCTCCAAGCAAGTCTGACAGGCAAAGGACTTCAACCACCAAACAAGACAGCCTCAAGCACTAAAAGCATCTCCAAACAGCTGCATCTATGGGGCTCAGTAATAAAACAATAAGCCAGGAGCCCTTGGCACGCCATGACAGACAAACCTGGGGGGAAGCATTACTTCCACTACAGCCAGATGCCTGGCTCTTTCTCCATGGACACCTTGACTCTAGTGTTACAGCTGGGAAAACTGCCAAAGCTCCTCCTTTCTGAGGAGTCACAGAATCAACCTGTAGATAGGATAGAAAGCCTGTGTGGGGAGTGTGGGAGGCTGGGTTTAGTCTAACTATGCTTGCCATGAGACTTCCAGCCAATCCTCGGAACAGCTCCCACAGTCAGCCTTAATGAACTAATTAGCAGATGCACAGACTCCTTCCTAACAGGGAAGTAAACATTCAGGCTGTCTCCCAGCTCATCTTCAGCTTCAATCCAGATGTGCTCTGCCAGGCAAGGACAGAGCTTTCTTGCAGCTCTTGCTACTGAAGACATCTGCTTGATCATGTCAGTGCCTCTAAGTTTCTCTTCCTCTTGCACCATTACTCAGAATTAAACTCTAGCCTGGTTTTGGGGAAAAGCTTTGCACTCAGCTGTGAGAATGCTTCACTCATGCTCTGTGTGTACACTCATGATGAAAACCTTCCATCGAGGGAATGCAGAACAGGAAAAAATGCTGTGATTAGCTGAAGGTAATTACCAGAAGTCAAACCAAATAACTCTGGCGTGATGCCTCTGCCCTCGAGAGGGCATTACAGATGTGGGAAGCCCCCCTCATTAAGAGAAGAACTTGTCTCTGTCACAGAAGCTCAGGAGGGTAGCCCTATATTGGGGTGTGCGTCACAACTCTGCCAAAAGCCAGGGCTCCGCAGGCAAGTTGGCAAAGTAAGGCTATTCCCACCTGAGAACAAATAGCTCTTGGGCTGCTCAGTTGAGCAGTGTCTAACACAGCCATCACAAGCTCTTGCCCTGCATGGCTAATCTTGTTTCAGGACTCGCTTATGTGCCATCTCATGAAGCCAAGCCTTCCCCATTGTGGAGGAAACGTGTTCTCTGGGGAAGAGATAGTAGGGAGGAAGGGGGGCTTGATTTTCTCCCCCCTTTCTTCTAGTTGTTAGCAGTCCTATGGCAAGCGGAAGCTGGCTTCCTATGGTGCGTTCATTCTGTGCCATGTAGCCTGCGGTGCATCTCCTCCTGCTCACTCCACTGGACCTGGCTCAGGTACCTCTCAGGCAGGGTGAGGGGGTCATCCACCCAAACCTGGATGCCAAGCATCGACGCGCACCAAAGCAAGGCGGGAGGCCCTTAGGACTGGGGCCCGGGGAGTCCTTAACAACACAGCTGAACGGATGCTTCTCGGGAGAGGGCTGGGGACCACGGCAAACACAGCCTGGCTTGCCTCTAGACACCGGCTCCCCACCGCCGGCCGGCTGCAAGGGGAGCAGCCCGGGGCTGGGGGAGCAATCGCTCGCAGCTCCCCGGGGATCACTCACGTGTCTCCGTCCTCCGAAAGGTAGGTGAGGGCCTCCAGCTGCTGCCGGCTGAGCCCCTCGGGCCGGGGCGGCGGCTCCTCGGGGCGGCCCACCGGAGCCCCCGGCAGCTCGGGCAGAGCCTCGGGCAGGGCGCCGGAGCCGTAGCTGGAATCCAGCCGCTCCTCGGAGGCGGCAGCCTCGGCGAGGGTCTCCTCGAGGGCCTCGGGGACGGCAGGAGGGCCCTCGGGCGCGGCGGGGGTCTCCCTGCCGCCCGGCAGCGAGCGCAGCGACTCGATGCCCGAGTCGCACTGCCCGTCCTCGCCCTCCCAGCCCGCCGCTTCCTTGCGGCAGTCGCCGCCCGCCGCCCGCGACATGGCTCAGCGCCCGCCGTCCGCCGGCCCCGGCCCGGGTCCCGCTCCCGGCCCCGCTGCCGGAGGGCTCATGGCCGGAAAGCCACCGAGAGGCGGCCGGCGCAGAGTCTAAGGCGCCACGGCTCCGCCTCCGCCGCCTCCTCCTGCTGCCCTCGCCGATCCTGACTCAGCCGCGCCCGGCCCGCCTGCCCGGGATTCCCCAGCCGCCGCCCCGCCCCAGCACTACCACGGGCTGCCTCTCCCCGCCCTCTGTCTGGGGGAACCACGGAAGCACCGAGAGGGAGGAAAGTTACGGTGGCAACGGCAGCGTGGACGAGGGCCGGCACCTGGGGTGCTCTGGGGAGGGAGGTGGCTACACTCTACTTCCCTCGGCCGAGCAAGACATGCCGGTCTGTCCCGGGCTTGCCTTATCTCCTGCCCGGTTGGTTTGGGTTCTTTAAATAGCAGGCAGGTCTGCCAGGGGAGGGAGTGGGACTCTGTCCAAGCAGGCGGTGTGTGGGTGAGGATGCTGTTGCGTGTGCAGGTGCTGAAGGAAGATACAGGCTCTGTGGGAAACAATATGGTGGATGTCACTTGTAGCAGAGGTGCAAACAAGACGCTTGTTTTTCCCATGTGCATACATTAAACTGTTCCACCCACTAAAACACCGTCTCATCCGTTCTGCCTTTATAGAAAATGCTAGGAGGTCACTGTAGCTGGCTGCACAAGCCTCTTGGTCCAGCTGCTTCCCACCACCCTTCTGTGTTGCAAATAGAAATCCTTTCAAAGCCCAGAGTGACTACCAGGGCTCACACAAGAGCAGCCAAGCCATAGAGATCAAAGCTGAAAATAGAAGGCCCAGATCACTGCCTGTGAATGACTGACAAGACTGCATTTCAGTGCTCTCCTCCCAGTGCCAAAACACTTATGGATCTGCATAGACATCATGTAATTACTTTCCAGTGTCCCAAGCAGTGGGCTTTCTTCAAAAGACAAACTAGATAGCTCTGAACACAGCTGACAATTTAAAATGAGTTTCACTTTTTGCTTTTGTTGCTTGAGATGACTTTCTGTTTGCAGGATGCCCATTCTTCCAGTTCATCTGAGCAGGAGGGGAACATTCTCCTGCAAGATAGCTTACTTGGGAAGAGCTTGGTGATGGATAGTGGTGATGGACTCACAGGAAGCACATGCAGAGTGACAAATATTTCCCTATCCCACACTGCAGCTGTTGCTTTGGGTTTGTAGGAAGAAAGGTTTTGGGGTGTGAGGGCAGCAGCCGGAAGACAGATAAGTCTCTTTCGGCATCAATGACTTCCAGTCACAAGTTTTCCTCCCATGCTCAGGATCTGGTTCAGTCTCTCCAGTTGCATCTCTGGCACTGTGTCACTGCAAGATTACAATTATTAAGGGAAAGCAGCTTCTCCCACGTCTGTCAACTCTGTCCAGTGAAGTGTGGGGATCTGGGCCACATATCTATGTCAGTCCCTCTCACACCCTGCTGGTGGCTGCATCCCAGCTTCACCTGTAGCTGTTCCTGCTTCCTACACAGAATTTCTATTCTTTCAGCTTTCCATACCCAACTACTACTAGGTTATCCATCAATTGCCTTCCTAAACGCTTTTGCCATTTTCTCTAGTAACATACTAGATGCAGCTCCATTGTGGAATGGTTCTTTGTACACTTTCTTATGGAAAAAATGGTCAAATCAACATAAATTTGTGCACTCATACCAAGGATTGAATTTTTTTTGTGAACTAGTGTGGAGGTCAGGGAACCAGTCAGTTCAGAGATCCTTGCTCTCCCCTGGAGAACTTCTCCCTAGGCGAGACACTTTTATGTCATGCAGAGAAGAAGTGTCACTCCCAGAGGCCTTTGAGTTGAATGTGTTAATTTGTTACACCCCATTGGTTTCCCTCCCTATCAATCCACCCCGATGCATGTATCCAAGTTTCCCCCGCCCCTCTCTTTCCCTATAAATATCCCAGTTTTTGCTCTGTTTGGAGAGCTGCTGTCACTGGCTCCCTTCACTGAGGGCCCTGCTATAATAAAGGCTATTTCTCAGTGGAATGCCATACAGCTCTCTAGTCTCTCTCTCTGTGTCACCTGCATGCTGCCGCTGAGCTGAAATCACTCGCCAGGCAGAGGATGTGCCTGTGCCCCTGGGCAGTCCTTTTCAAGACGGCTTCTTCAAGGGTAGTCGCAGCACCCCTGTCATTGACATCGCCGCGGCAAGTGGCGCCCAATGTGGGGCAGACGAAGAGCCCCTGGAGAAGTGTCTGCCTGCAGTTTTAACTGCAGAGTGTGCTGCTGTTGGAGCTGCCACCCCCTGAGGAGAACCTGTTGTGTTCTAGCAAGAGGCAATCCGAAGGGCTGCCACCAGGACCCTCACTGACCATCCGGGGCTAAGACAGAAGATAGAAGAGCCCTTGAGGACTGGCCGTCAGGTGACCACCCGCCCACCAGCTTTCTGTTGGCCTCATCGGCATCAGCCGAAGAAAAGTCGTGAGTTCATACCCTTGAGATTTTTTGGGACTTTCTCATTTTCGTTTGCATTTTGCTGCTGGGTGGGGAGTGAGAAGGATGGGGAACCAGCTCTCCAGACTGAGACTGACCCCTCCTGAGAGGGACTTTTATATCCAAGTTGTGGGCACCCTCAAAGCGGGAAATTTTAAGTTTTCAAAAGGGGAGTTAAAGAGACTTATTCATTGGATTTTTAAACATTTTAAAGTTGATTCTAATTCTGTTAAATTGGGAAAATTTTGGGACAATGTAGGGAGAAAGTTATATACTGTTCAGGCAGGAGGAAATTTTTCAGTTGCCAAGTTTTTTCCTTTGTTTCAAACCATTATACTTTCTGTTGAGGAAGAGGGAAAAAGGGTTGATGAAGTTTTGGGCCCACAGTTGAAATCCCCATCCCCATTACCCTCTTCCCTACCTGAGGCACAGTTGGCGGGTAGATGTAGCCTAGAGGCACAGGGTTGCTGCCATCTCCCTGACACCCCCCCACCGCCTCTCTACCCTTACCAGGATGGCACTGGCCATGCCGCTCTGGACCTTTCCTCTACCCTCCTCCCTATGCCCACAAACCCGGTTGCATCCCCCCGGGTTCTTAACGTTAGTAAAGATGGCGCCGGCAACGTGGCCAGCCCTGCCATCTTGTCTCCTTTGCACCCAGGTTTTCATGCCTTTGCATCTCAGAATGGCCACTTTCCCACCTCTACCCCTTCTATTCCTGTCACGCCCTGCTCCTCTTCCCCTCCCACCGCGTCGCTGGGTGTAACCGCATCAGGCCCCTCCCCTTCAATCGGGAAACTCCTCCCTGTCACGGACCCCAGTCATGCCCCTTCCAACCAGAGCTCCGCCCCCAATGGCATTCCCACCACCAGTCCCCCAACACTGGGACCGGAAGTGGTAATGACGGCAACTGGAAGGAAGCCATCTTGGCTTCCTCAGCCACTCACAAGCGAGCCAGTACTGGTCGGCCACGCGCTGTCATCAAGCGCCCCCCATCTCCTCCAAGAGATGAGGACAGTGAGTCCTCATATTCAGAATCTGGGCCGAGGTACAGAGGGAAGCCATGCGGGCAGGGGACTCAGCCCTGTCCAAAAAGATCTTAGCTTTCCCTGTGGTACATAAGAAGGACAGGGCAGGGTCACACATTAATGTATGGGAGACCCTACACTACAGGAAGTTACAGGAGCTGTGAAAGCCACTGAAGAGCATGGCCGGGACTCTCATTTTTTCAAACACCTACTGGAAGCCACCTTCACCGCCCATATCATGATGCCTCATGATATTAAAAATACCATGAACTGCCTTCTCTCCCCAGCAGAATACATGCTATGGGAAAGGCAGTGGAAAAAACATCCGAAACAGTTGGCAGATGCATATGCCAAGGATGCCAACAAACCAAATTTAACTCTAGAACAACTGGCAGGGAAAGGTGACTTCCAGAAACCAAGAGATCAGGCCTGAGATCTGCCCAAGGCAGCGTTACATGACATTGCTAATGCTGCCAAGACGTCTCTTTTTGTCACTCAGAGCTTCACAAACATTAAACTAGGGGCAAGTGAATCCTTTATTAAGTTTGTAGATAAACTAAAATTGGCAATTGAAAAACAAATAGAGGGCTCCCAAGCACAAAAGGAATTACTGGCCAAGATGGCAATGGTCAATGCAAATTCAGAATGCAAGGTAGTTTTACGAGCCCTTCCATTTGACCCCGAACCAACCATTAACCAAACGATAGAAGCCTGCACCAAGCACTTCGCTGAACATACGGTGGCAATAGCGACAGCTAAGGGAGTGGCAGAAGGCATGTCTTGCTCTTATGCTGCAGACTCCAGCACAAGCCGCTGCTTTAATTGTAGCGAACCTGGACATTTTTTAAAAGACTGCCCGGAGAGACATTTTCTACAACCACCTACCCACCAACAGTTACCCAGATCAAATTGGCGTTCGGGAAACTTCAAGCAGAGCGTGGGACGCCCCGGCTCTCTGACATCAAATCAAATGCCGCTGCGCTCCTCCTGCCAAGTCCACCATCCCGCCTCCATGGGGACCACGATCTCAGACCCAGCAGGTGGCATGATTCAGATGGGAATCTGGCTCCAATTGGTAACTAGACTCTCCTTGCAGCTTAAGGGTGACTGTGTTTATAAGATCCCCACAGGGAAACATGCACCACCAGGCGGTCCCTCCAACATTTTAATACTTGGGGATCGAATTAACTCTCCGGGACAAGTCCATATAACACCTGAAGTCCAGACCTTACACCCAGGAGATGAAATTTTCATCTCTTTAACTTGCACAGAGCCTCCTTATTTTTTAAAACAGCAGACTTCAGTGGCACAAGCCTTTTTGTTACCAAATGACTGTCCAGAACAGTCCTCAATCCCACCGCCATGTGGACTCAGGTCGTGGGCTCCAACAAGCCTATAATGGAGTGCAGCCTGTTCTGTAAAGGTGAAAAGATCCATCGCCCAGGAATGCTGGATACTGGAGCAGATGTTACCATCATTGCCCGTTCCAAGTGGCCAGCCAACTGGGAATTGCAGCCTGTGGCGGGGATGATTTTGGGAACTGGGGGAGAGGGTATGCTTCTGTGTCGACACCATCTGGTCCTAGGTGGCTCCCAGGGAAAAATATAAAACCATACTTAGGCCCTGCAAACCCTGCACCAGAACCAGATCAATCAGAATCTCGAGACCCACACAGGTTCTCAAAAACAACAAGCCACCGCAGCCTGGAGACAGAGATGTCGCTGGAGCCCACCGAGCCAGCCCGCCACCAGACCATCGATCAGACGGTGACCGACACAGCTTACTGCCAGACCATCTGCTTTATATAAGCCAAATCGTCGTGCCACCAGGACTGCAAAAAGACAAGAGCCACCGTACAGCTCGACACTGTGAAACGCACAAGTTCCTCTAACTCCTTTCCCTTCCCTTTTCCCTCCCCTTCTTCCCTTTCTCACCTTAAATACCTACCCTTAAACTACCCACTTGTTAATTTGGACCAGACACACCTTAATGCTGCTGCCGCTGGTGTCTGGTCATGTGTCCCCTATGCACAAAATGACCCCACCAGCAAACCACTACCTCATCCCCTGTACCCGTTCCTTTCTTAATTTATAAAAGGCAAAAAAAAGGGGGGGAGCCTCCCCTCCGAAACCAGAAGTTAACCTTTTTATGTTCCATTATAGATCATGGAGGCAGAACCATCCTTAAGTTCCTGACCCTCTGGATGCTCCTGAGAACATTTGTCATGGATGCCTGGCTGGTAGCACAGCCCCAGGAGAATGTGTGGATCACCCTCGCAAAGACTCTCAAGCAAGACTACATGTGCTTGTCCACGGGCAGCGCCACCACTCCTTGCCCATGGACAGAGCTGCGAGGAATTCGACGGGCTGTGCTGCTTCAGCTTCTCCAATCACGGCGAAAGCATCCACACACACGTCCAGAAAATTAACAGCCTGGTCCAGGAACTCAAAAGGAAAAGGAGGCCCAATGGTTTGAGGACCTTTTGGGCAGTTGGGGACTCAAGGGATGGGTTGCCTCCATCCTAAAAAAAAAATTTTTTGAATTCTCTTACTTATAGTTATTTTTTTATGTACGTTGTGTTTTTAAAAGTTGCTAACTAGGTCTCTGGGAGATGCCTTTTTATTAAATAAAGAAGGGGGAGTTGTGGAGGTCAGGGAACCAGTCAGTTCAGAGATCCTTGCTCTCCTCTGGAGAACTTCTCCCTAGGCGAGACACTTTTATGTCATGCAGAGAAAAAGTGTCACTCCCAGAGGCCTTTGAGTTGAATGTGTTAATTTGTTACACCCCATTGGTTTCCCTCCCTATCAATCCACCCCGATGCATGTATCCAAGTTTCCCCCGCCCCTCTCTTTCCCTATAAATATCCCAGTTTTTGCTCTGTTTGGAGAGCTGCTGTCACTGGCTCCCTTCACTGAGGGCCCTGCTATAATGAAGGCTATTTCTCAGTGGAATGCCATACAGCTCTCTAGTCTCTCGCTCTGTGTTGCTGCTGCTGAGCTGAAATCACTCGCCAGGCAGAGGATGTGCCTGTGCCCCTGGGCAGTCCTTTTCAAGATGGCTTCTTCAGGGTAGTCGCAGCACCCCTGTCATTGACATCGCCGCGGCAAACTAGTTGCAGCTGATCTTTGCATAAACCATCAGTCACACCTTGATTATATTGCAATCTGCTGTTCCAGTTGGGAAATAGGTGTGGATCCTGATTCCAGGACTAGCACATGTCCAGGAACAATTCAGCCAAAGCACAGAACCTGGAGCAGTAAGCCCTGGACCAGCTCTAGCAAAGAGGCAATTCATGAACCACCACTGGGGACTCTACAGTCCAGTCCATTGCAAGCTGTCTACACCTCTGGCTATCAAGTAGCCCCTGGAAGTAGCCTTCCTCTGCTGCTGATGTGACTTCAGCAGGAGTTTGTGACCTTGTAGCTTCGTTGAGGTGAGTCTTGAACTCTTTTGAGCTGGCTAGTGATGTGCCATGGTATGTTGCAGCTGAGTGGAGAGACCAGGCACGCCCCATTAACATCAGCTATGATGCCCCCCAGGCATCCATGGCCAGCCAATCTCTGCTCTGACCTTTCAACTAACACCCAGCTCAGGCACCATCTCCTGCCACCCCTCTTCTGACTTGGTGTGCTTCTATTAACCTTTCGGACAATTTTATGGAAAGTCTGAAAGAGGAATTTGGCCACTTTGCCCCATTATTTGCCTTCTGTTAATTATTCTGCAAGGCTTGGGCTCCCTCTCATGCTGTCTTCCTAAAAGAGAACTTTTCTGCCTGGCTGTGCAAGTTTTTGACTTCCATTATTTTCAGAGGCTTTAAACACAGAGAGCTATACATATGCATAAATATCTGTATGTAATGTATTGAAGGCAATGGTAGAGGGGTTAAAAATGATTAAATATAATATGAGGCAAATCTTGATGTTCTGATTTAATTTTGAAGGTTTTAAAAATGAAGCTCTGATTCTTGGCTCTCTCCACTCCCCTTTAATATGTGTCACTTAAAATGGTTAGAACTGCAGGGAAAATCAAGAGGAAGGGATCTATTCCCACTAGAGGTCAGTGTCAGCACACACTGTCCAAGGCACCAGGGCTCTGCCACTACACTGCGCTGTCAGGAGCAACAGGTCAGAGCGCGGACATGGGAAGGAATCCCTAGGCTACCCAGACTCCGGGTATTGTCCCTGATAATGTCCTATCCCCAAGCACAGCCCTCTGACTGACTAACTGAAATGAAGGCCTGGCCTGGCACCAGCATCTTCTCAGTTCTTTGAGCTGTTAACTGGGTAAAAAAGGTGAAATGCAGCTGAGAGAGATGAAGAAAGGGAAATTATACCCAGTCTGTGTCTGGTCTGGGAAAAAATAATGGTTCATTAATTACCAGCTGTAATTTGCAAGCAACATGGGTTACTTGGAATTGGGATAAGCAGTTATCACAATAATTCACACCAGGCAACATGGTTGGTTCTACCTTCTCCCCATGCAGACTGTCCACTGCACAGCTTTCATCTCACATTAGCACTGAGCTGCCCCATCCCCTGGGGATGCAGCCTTTTTCCCTCATCTCCAGAATCATAAGTGCTGAGTATATAAGAAAGGTGCTAGATTGCCATTTGAGGAAGCTCCTTCTGCATTCTCCCCACCAGAGATGTTGCTGGGCACCCCAAGCAACAATCTAAACCTCTGTCTGGAGCTCCAGCTTCAGCCTGCGAGCTGGGTGTTCAAGGGAAGCAGAAGCCTTGGAAGAGTGATGAAAGTTGCAGGAAAGACAACAGACTCTCTGCTCTGACTGGTTCTATATATCTATATCTGACAGCAAATCTGATTCTGTAGTGCACCAAACTGGGTCACTTCACTTTCTGCCCTGATAAAGGAAAGGAGGAACATGACTTTTCAAGATTCTATGCCCAGAAGCAAGGCCAAGCTTTCCAACAGAGCAATGCAAAGCAGGTCCTCCTTGGGTACCCATTTTCTGGGGTAGTCAGCCCAGAAAGCACTGGCTGCCCTCTCCTGGTAAGTCTGGCTGAAGTTGCAGGGTCACTTTGAATCTCTCCAGGGATGCTGCTCTGGGCATCTGCTTGCTTTGGGTATCTGCTTGCTTTTTCAGTAAGGGATTATTTCCAGCCAGAATTTTTCTCCTTGCAGTCTGTGCTGGATGCCTCTCATACTTCCATTGTACACTCCTGTAGTATATGGGAGCCATTGTGCCATTTGGTGACACAACCCAGAGCAGATCAGGTTTGTCTACATGTGGTAGGTGGTCGGCAAGTTGCCCAGTTAACGCCCTTCCTGAGAAGATTCCCACTGTTGTTCAGAGTCTCACAGTGAACAGGGAAGTTTCTACCTCCTTCTGTTGTTCACTGTATGTATGTGTGTGTGTGATGTGTAGGAAGTTGGACAAGAGGATTAGTTAATTCCTTGAATGGGGATCACACCTAACTCACTCCACTCTCAGCCACAGCTTTCACTCCCACAAACAGAACATGATTGGTATAAAGATGCAATAAAAATCCTTGACCTTACAAAGTGAATGAACAAAACACCTAGATATTTTAACAAAACTTTATTCTAAATAATATCCCTCTTGTGTAATTCCTGTCAGCCTGGTGGCTGCAGCAGCAATGCTCTCTGCTTGAGTCTAGCCAAATGAATGGCTGGTAGACCTTGGTATGTATTTATGTGTGTGTGCTCAGAGCTCTCCCAAAGGAGATAGCAGATGTGGTTATGAATGGGGAGGGAGTGGCAGATGGTCTTGGAGAACTGATAATAAAACCATGCTTAAATAGATGGTGAAACTGTGTCCTAGGTGAGAAATCACCTGGGGCTCTCTTTATAGCTAGTGATGAGACAGACTCACTTCAGAGGGTGGCTCTGATAACCTCTGTCAGGCCACATCACTATAATGAAGAATACTCCTCCCTCCCCAAGGATTAGCTGTGGAAGACAGTGCTCCATTGCTGGGCTATCATTTATTCATGACTCTGAGTACAGTTCATCTGGCAGAGACTACCCAAGACAAAACAAAATCCTCAACCTACCTAATCATTCCTCAGCTCACCTTGCCAGAGAGTGCAAGACAGATGCTGCCAGTGCTGGTTCTGGGCTTCAGCATTGCTGCACTGGGCCTGATGGCTGGTAGAAGGGAGAATGGGTTAACTTTCATTTTTCAGTTTATTCTGCTTGAGTTGCTTTCTGTGTCACCTCAGCCCCTCACTGCAGCCTTGCACCCCCACTAGCCCAGTCCTTGTCTCCTAGCAGTGCTCTGAGTGGCAAGGTATTGCTCATGCAACCTTGGCTCTGCTCTCTACTCTGGGACAGTTAAACCTCCCAGCTGCCTCCCAGACTGAATTAGGGCTTGTGTCTCTCCACACTTGCATCAGAGTGAGTTGGGAACAGGCCTGGTAGAGTCACACTGCTGAAAACAAGTGAGGAGCCCAGGCAGGGGCTGTGAGAGAAGGGTGAGCTGGGTGGCAGGGTGGGGAGGTGGGGGTGAGTGAGCTGTTTGAAATATTCAGGTGCTGAGCAGGAACAGGTGGCCATCCCACTGGACAGAGCAGTTCTGACACCATGAAAAAGTGATGACCAAGTCTGTGTTGCCCAGGTGATGGGGCACACAGAAAGTAGGGTTGCAGCCATTCCCCAGGACCTTGGCCAGACTGACAGACCTGGCCTATACAATGACCCCTAAACATGCAGTGGGTTTTAGCCCCTTCCCTAGAAGAGTGATTTTTCTGCCTGCCAGGTCCATGGGGAGAGCTTGGTGGGGCAGGAATGCTTCTCCAGATCAGGGTATGTCAACTCCAACCCTTCAGTATGGGGAAGGCAAACTGCAACAGAAACCTATTTTCTGCTTTTAGGGAGGTGACTCCTAGGACCATAACTAGAGATACACTAAATTCTCTGAGCCATTAGTTTCTGTAGTTTATTCCTTTCTGGGTGTGATGGGCCAAAAATTTAAGTGAGAACAAAGCATTTAGCAAGGGAGGATTTGGCTCGGTTTCCAGGCACATGGGGCGGTTGCTGCTGCTCTGGAGTTATATCGGACAAAATGTCCTGAGGACTGTCAAACAGCATCTGGGCAGTGCTGAATCCACTTTTCATTTCTAACGGGGATATGAGGGAGGGCCCTGGGTATCCTGCTGGGCTACTGCAGAGAGGAAAGTGATTTAACCTGACCCAGAAACCTCTGTGGAGCCTCACAAAAGCTGTGATGATGACAAACTCTCATGAGGCTGGATGGAAAATAAACAAACTCTATACAGGCAGCCTGTTGGAAAAGGATCAGAGTGGGGATCAAAGACTTTTCAATGACAGCAATTCTATTCAGTGAAATGTGCCCCAGAGCAGCAGCTACAAACCCACCTACTTCATGAGGTTTAAGATTTTGAATGTTTGGGTACTGTAGTCGTGATATGTACCCCTGTTAGGGATGCTAAACAGCAATGAGCTCCCCAGTCACCAATTAATGACCCTTGGGGGTTTCCTTCCCACAATAAAAAAAGGCACACCTGGATTTCTTCCCAGCAGACATGAAGTCTGAGTGTAGCAGACAAAAACATAACTAATGGCACACATTTCCTTGAGGACAAAGCTTGCAGAGATAGATGGCACCCAGACAGTCAACACCACTGACCAGCAGGGGCAAAGGGATGTTGTTTAACTGGAGCAAGAGGCACATTCCTTCATCCACACTTCCCTTGTTGCATTAATAAGGAGTAATTTAATTGGAGTGACACATTCTGGAAGTCTCAGGCAGCCAGCACAAAGTATCATTGAAATTTCTAAATTGAGCAGGCATTAATTTCTGAGCACAGAAAATCCTGCATCCTAACACGAGCGGATTCTCTGCCACACATGTTCTTAAGAGACAAAAAGCAGCACACTGCTAGGAATCACTGATTGCTTTGAAACAAAAGACTGAGTTTTGATCACACTTGGTCCATTGGGGAAAAAAAAGCTAAACACAATGATATATTTATATATGATGCTGTAAAATCCATTTTTATATTTAGGCTACAAATACCAGTACAATGATAGGTTATCTATGGCCATCTGGTTTAAAATGCAGCCTCTGTCAAAATTTTTTTCTAGAAACTGAACGCAAATTTGCTGCACGAATAAGAGCTAATAACATAAGGATCGAAAAGGCTATTTTTTGTAACTACCAGAGACAGAAGAGTGAGACCTTTTGCAGTTTGATGCATTATGGAAAGTGAACAAATCCTCCTAATATGATGTCATGCTTTATGCTTGCTTGGAACTGATATGAATGTCTCTGCAGGGTGGCAGATACAGGGTTTCTGGAGAACAAACCTATTGGTAAGGGCACCACCTCTACTGCATTTGCTGTGTCTTCTTAAAAGCCTCCCTGCTTCTTTCACATTTTGTCACATCAGACAAAAGAAAGGCCTCCATCACAGAAATGTCCTGCTCTCAAACATGATTTTCCAGTAGAGCATCCTGAAACTTACAGGAATAACTGGAGGGAAATCTCACATATTTTTTTACTCTCACCCCCAAGAGAAGGAGGGTTGAGTGGATCAGGTAGTGTGTTTTAATTACAACTTCTGGGCTCTCCCTCTGATGACACAGAACATAATCTAGGATGCTGTCTATCTTGCTTTAGTTTCTGAAAGGCCTAAGCATCACACAGTCTTATTTCTCCCATTCCTGGGAGTCCTGTGCCCTTTGTTATACATTATCAGCCATGCCTTTGGGTTCCTGCCTGAAGGTCAAAAACACGTGACCATTTTCCTCAGAAAGTGGCTGAGAACTTATACAGCTTCAGTTCAGACAAAGCAGGGCACACAACCTCTTTTGTGCCACCTCATCTCAAAAATAGCACAGCTGGTGATGTGCCTGACAGTGTTGTCTCCAAGGTATGTTTCCAGGACCAATATCAAGGATGCTTGACACAAAAAACTCTAATTCTGGCTCACCAGTAGCCACCAACTCCACCAATGGAGGATAAATGACATTGTGGGTAGCTCCATAAGGGTGGCAGCAGCCTGGTTCTCAAGGGTTAGTCCTGGTGGATAAAAAGCCCAGAATGGGCATATCAAAAGAAGCTCCTTGAGTCTGTGGGTGTGCTGTGAAACTCCTTGTCACAGAATGCATGAAGCATCTACAAGTCCAAAATCAAAACAAATTCAGAAGTGAATGGACAAATTCCTTGGAGAAAAAGACACCATTGGCTATTAAATGCAAAGACATAAACTTGTACTACCTTTCACCCCTCTTCACCCCTCTGCTTTGCTCTTTTTGTGTGATATTCACATATTTGGGATAAAACCAGTGCTGTTTCTGGAGGGCAATCATCCCTCAGGCACCTTTTGGTCTAGCTTTTTACATCCTATAAAAAGCAGAAATCCATATAGGAATGAAATTTATTTACAACTGTCTATTAGTGTGCATAACATTCAGTGCTGCTACAGGAATTGTGGCAGCTCTGGGCTTGTGCCTGTCTGCCTTGCTCTGCCATGACACACATGCATGGGTGAGCCCTCCTTGGAGGCATGGGATCAATCACGTGAGGGTGGATCTGAAACCCTCAAGAGCCAAAGTCTGCCGGGATGATTGGGCAGGGGGTGGCTGAGAGGTAGGCAGTGAAATTCCAAGCAGGCTGCTCCTGCTTGCTGCTGTTTCCATGGAAACAGGGGAAAGGCGAGAGGAAACACATCCCCAGCCTCTTTTGAAGATGAGCTTCTTCAGCAGCACCTTCAGCCATCACATCTATTCCCATAAGAAGCAGGGGTTGGCAATTCCCCTCGGATGCATCTCCTTGTGTGAGACCATCAGGCCTACACACTGTTCCTTCCTCATTCCAGGCAATAGTGGACAACAGCATGCCAACCATTGCCAAGGCTAAGCCTCAGAGCTCAGGAAAAGAGAAGTTTCCAGCAAATTCTCCAGCTTATGCTTCTCCCCACTTTGGGTCTGGGGAACTACCTGCAGAAATACCTGATTTCCTGACTATCAAGGAAGCTGGGCTGTACCTGCAATATCCAGACCTTGACAAGTATGTACCCTTCCCAAACTCTGTGTGTGTCCCCACTGTGAATTTAGATCGAGGGTCTGAAGTGACTTTTCCACTCATCCCTGTAACCAAGCAGGTTAGCTCTGTGGAGAAATAAACTACAGTTTGCCCTGCAACAGCTAGCTGAGAGCCTTTGGGCTCGGGGCAGATCACAGCAGAGAAGATCCTGACCAACCTAAAGTATCCCCTGAGTGCCAGCATTAGCACTGCTTGTCTACTACTACCCCACTTCTCCGGACCAGCTGGGGTGCCCACAGATTAGGAAAAACAGGGCACATGCAAAGTGCTCCTGGTTCTTCCGCTTCATCCCGAGGGAAGGAAAACCCACGGAATCCCTCACCTCTCCATCAGCTGTCCAGCTGGGACCGAAGCCAGCCTGACGACCCCTCGGCGAGGCTGAGAGCTGTAGCTTTCCCCGACAGCGCCGGGCGGCCGCTCCGCTCCCAGTGGGGCTCGGGAGGGGCGGCTGCACCGGGCTCCTTCTCTCCCTCTTTACTGCCGGCTGGCGCCTCAAGGACACCTACCCCTCCGCTCGGGCGGCCGCGGATCCCGCCGTGCCCCCATCCCCATCCCATCACGGTGCCGTTCCCCCCGCCTCCGCCGCGGCCCTCCCACAGCGGCTCTGCCCGCCCTCCGCCGCGTGTAGCGGGGCTGCGCTGCGGCGGGGCCGGGGCCGGGGCCGGCGGGCGGCCAGCGCTGCCGCCGAGCCGCGGCTGGGGGCGATGCCTCCGCGCCGCCCGCCCGCCGCGCCGCCCCGCCGCCCGCCCGGCGACCGGCGAGGCCGCGCCCGGCGGCGGGCGGGATAATGCAGCTGCCCGGCCCGCAGGCACCGCCAGCGGGGCGCCCCCGCCGCCATGTCCCCCCCGGCCTCGGCGGCCGCCGCCAGCGAGGGAGGCAGCAGCACGCCGGTGCCTCCGGAGGAGGAGGCGGAGGGGGCCAGAGAGGAGGTGAGGAGAGCGGCCGCCCCCCGCCCGGGGCGGCCCCCTACCCCCCTCCCTCCCCGCCCGCTTTGCATGGCCGCCTCGCCGCGGGCCGAGCCGGGTTGGGCTTTGCCCGCACAGGCACGGACCCGCTCGCTGGGAGCCCCTCTCGCCCCCCTCCGGCCCCGGGGATGCGATGCGGGGCGGGAGGAGGGGGGAGGGGGAAGGCGAGGATGCCCACCCTGGTCGGTCCCCGCCACCGATGGGCTGCCCCAGCGCACCTCTTCTCCAGCGCTCGTCCGTCACCTGGTGATCGCCGCGGAGCCTCCGGGGCTGGAAGGGAAGCAGCAGCCAGCGCCGTCCGGAGCGGGGGCCGGGGCTGGAGTGGCCGGGATGGAGGAGGAAGGGAAAAAAATCACGAACGAGAAGCGCGGGGCACCGTTTGGGTTTACTGCCACGGGCTGAGCTTATTATGCCTGCGAGAAGTGGACGTGGAGACCCTCTCCTTGCTGTGCGCTGGCTTCTGGGGGCATCCAGGATGTGGCACAGCTGCCTGGGTCACTGTGAGGGAAGACGCGGTGGGCAGCAGTGTAGAGGGCCTGGGGACATGGCAAAGCCAGGGTCTGTTGCTGGTGGCTGCTCCCAGCTAGAGGCTGGCTGGGGAAAGTGGAAGGTGCAGACTGGGGCAGGCCAGGTACCAGCACAGCCTTGCCTCCAGGTGTGCTGCAGTCTCCCTCAGCAGGTGACTTTTCTGGAGTCCAGGCAGCAGATGCCAGAAAGGGTCAAGAGTGGAGTGCCCTGTGCCTCAGGAGCACCACCGGGAGGCAAGTGTGCCATTGTCTGCCTCCACAGATCCTGCTTGCTGCTTTGGGCTTCCTAAGAAGAGCGAAGGCAACTGCACCGACTGGTGAGACTCACTTTATGCCATGGGGCTGCTGACCCATGGAGAGCAACCAGTGTAGGAAGGGCAGCGTTCTCCTGCTGTGATGGGCTGTCCTGTCTGGTGAGACCACAGCTCAAAGGGCCGCTTGGAGGGTACTCAGAAGCTGGTGCATCACTTCCCCTTCTGCTGTTGTGGAGCTGTAGTTTGTGAGTGCTGCATAATCCTGGTATTCTCTGTCTCCTTGGCTTAGGCAGAACATGAGTGCCCATGCACAGTTATTCTCTATATGCAGACTTATATTTAGATATAAATAATTGCAGGAGAGGAATGCTGAAGTTCAAGGACTGGGAAGCTGTACAAATACTGTATACTCTGCCCTTTGTCTGTTCCTCTCCTACTGACTGCATTTGACAGCTCCTGATGTCAGAGCCCAGCTCTTCAAGGAGATCCTGATGAGGGCAGCTAAACTGTGAGGCACATTTTTAGCATGAGGATATGCTTGTGCCATGCTGTGATGTGGTCTCTTACTGCCCGTGTTCTGGCGGTGCTGGTTGTACTTTCAAAACAGCACAGAATCTTCAGAGGTCCCAGAGCAAGAGCCAGTTTGGGTGAAAGAAGTGTAGCAGGGGCAGTGCCCAGATGAGTTTCCCTCACCTACAGTGCCCCCTGGCTTGCAGGGATTATAAAATTGTAAGATTGTCCGGGTGGATAAGATTGTCTGTAGTAGCTAGCAATTAGGGTGTAAATATAATACTCCATGGGAGCAAGCAGAAAGGCTGTAGTTCATGATCTGCTCTGTTTAGGCTAAGGGCATCCTCCTTGTGGCCAGAAGCTATCAGTTGAATGAAACAACTGGTGGAGGAGAGAAAATCTGCAGCCTCTTGTGATGGTGCCATGCTTGCTGGTGTCTCATCTGATGCAATGAGGAGAGACTTTAGTGGCGAGCTTGGATTCATCTAACCTACCTAGTGCAATCCTCTTGCAGTCCTCCCCTCTAGTGCCTATATAACACCATACAGGCTGTGCAATATCCTCATTTCCATCAAAACCAACTGCTGGTGCCAGCATTGCTGAGTGCCCCTGCAGTGTGGCTGAATCCCACATGTCAGGGTCCATTGGCCAGGGTGAGTGGGAAGCCAGAGGAGATGTCTGGAAAGTGGGAAATGTGCCCTGTTCTGTTTGAAGGTGCATCAGCTTGATATCTCAGGTTGCTGTACCTGGGAGCCAGGCAGGGCTTCATGTGCTTCTCAGCTTGTCCCAGCAAGGCAAGTAGCAAGAGCTACTAACCAGAGCTGACTGAGCCCTTGTTCCATCTTGGCATCACATGCCTACACCCACATTCAGTGGTGGTGAATTGAATTTCACTCAGTACATGCTTGGAGGATGGGAGATTCCAAGGGACAATCTCTTTAGCCTGGGAACATGCAAAAACATGTCCTTGTCCTGATGCTCAGGTGGGATCTGATGGAAGGAACCAGTCCTCTTCCAAGAGGTTGTGTAAAATGGAGACCTTGGTACCACTGCAGGAGCTGACTGCTGGCAGGATTCCCTGGCTTGTCAATGCTCAGCCTTCCTCTGTCCTCTGCAGTTAGCAACACTGCCAGCCTGGGACTGAGCCACCTCCTTCTTGTAGGCACATAGTTCCTGGGCTGTAGGCATGGGGTGTGTGGTGTGGGTATTTGCTGGGACCATCCTGGCCAGGAGTTGCCAATGTTTGTCCAGAGCCTTGGAAGACAGTGGTAATTCCTAGAAATGACTGGATCCTCCCTACCTCCCTTTTTTCTGGGGATTTGAGGCTAAAGGGATCAGGGCATATTAATTTCTTGCATGATGTAAGTGAATCCTGGGGCAGAGCCATGGAAACTGATGCTCAAGGGTCCCTCTGGAATCCCCTGCAAGCTGCTGCCACCACCTGGCACTCGGGAGCTACCTGGGTCTTCAGGCTGCTTCTCTGGGGCTTTTTTTTGATTGTTTTTTTCAGCCCTCTAGAGGGCTGTCTCTAGGACACCTAACCCTCTGAATCCCAGGCCGTCTTGAAAAATAAAGGTTTAGTGTTCTGGAGGTAAATTGGAGATTTCACAGAGGTCTCTGCAGGGAGAGGCAGGTGAGAGGCATGGGAGGTAATGACATGGAAACACTCACTAAAGAAGGGGACAATGGATGGGACCAGGGCCAGGCTGTTACAGGGAGTAGCTTGAAGAACTTGAAGGGTTTTAGTATTCAAAGCTGCAGGGTCAAGGTTGCAGGGGTGATTAAGGGATTTTGACCCATGTGCTCAGCCACTGAGGTGCTGGGCATGTTTGTCCCCTTGAGGCTGTTTTTTTAAAAGAGGATCCCCCCGAGATCTCAAAGGAGTTTAGAGCAAGCAGTGACGGGGGTCCCCTGTTCTACTGCCTCTGCCCTGTGCATTGTGGGCATCTGTCACTGTCGGACATGAAATGATTCACACAGACTCAGCTCGAAGTGTGATGAAAGAAGAAGCATGTTTATTCTGTCCTTTCAGTATTTATAGATTTTTGACCATGACCAGGGATTGGATAGTCAGGTTACCACCTTCCCAACCACACTGGCCATGAGAGACGTCCATCAAAAGGCATATATTTAATGGAATGTTTAAACACCTATGTTTATAGTTACTTTCCTGGGAAAGTGGCTAGAAATTATGAAAATAATATCAAAAGGTCTGATTCTCAGGGCGACAAGCGTCTCCTTTCCCTTCACGGCTGCTTGTGAGTCGTCTCCTCCCTCCCCATGCATCCTGAGTAGCAACTGCAAGTGTGGGCCCACTTCAGGGGCAATGTCAGAGGCCAGAGCCATGCAGGAGGGTGGGGAGGCCCAAGCAGCAGCCTACCCCTTGCCTTTCCCGAGATGTGTCTCAGTTAGCGCCTGCCGAGGGTTGCCCCATGAGTTCTACAAGGTGAACTGAAGTACAGAAAAGGGAGCTGGTTGGGATCCCACAGCAGGTTCGGCTGAGCTATGGCCAGCCTTGCCCCCTAGCACTGCAGAGATGTTTCAGTGCACCTGCAATAGCAGATTTGCTTACTGCTCTCCAGTGCTGGAGCCTGAGCACTGAGGGAGGTTCCCAGTGGTGGAGGGAAACCCTGTTTGCACTGAAGTAGGGCAAGCCTTTTGCCTCATTTCATCAGACTGCAGCAGGCATATGACGATGGCATTTATATCAGTGTCTGCTCTCCTCCTAATGACACTGTTCTGAGACAGATTTCTCTTTCCCCAGCTTTTTCATCTGCTTGTTTGCTATGCTGGACTTACCCAAGGCTGGTTAAGAGCTCAAGGAGACAACCTTATTCAACTGCTTCTGTAGGGGAATCTGTGGAGCTGGTTGTTTGCTTCTGTGTGCCCTTTGCAGCCTGGGAGAGGAGCAGGGATGCTGCAGTTCCTATTGTGATTAGACTCTGCATCTGGCTCCTCCTCTGACTCTGCTGTGGTTGTATCCTGTCAATGGCACTTGATCAGCTTTCGGAAACCCCACCAGTGCAGCTGAGGTGTATGTGTTTTACCTCAAAAGCCTAGGACAAAGCTGGGTTGTAAACAGTTTACAGCAGGGGTTAGTGTGACCCTGTAAAAGCGCTGCAGTATCTAAATACTGCGTAGTCCTAGGAGGAGACTAATGCATGGACTAGAGCCCTGCTAACACAGTTCCTGGAACCAAGCCCGGGCTGCATCGTGCTCCCTGCCCTGGGTGGGTAACCGCAGTGGGGCTTGCCTACATCTCTGCAAGGTGACAACCAGCACCTCCCTTCTCCTGTGACACAGGCAGTGCAGAATGTGAAGGGCTGGGGAGTGACTATGAGGTGGAATTTGCTTCTCTGAGACAGATGTGTCCAAAGACCTGTCATTCTGGTGCCCCTTCCCCAGCTGGCAAATGAATGAGCTGGATACTTTGCTTTATTCCTTGTGTTCCACTTGCAGATCTGCCTCCTAAACAAGGTGCTGTTTCTCAGCATTCACACCCCACAGACATCCCATGTCTGGCATATACCACTCCAAAGGCCCTTTTCAGACCCTCCCATGCTCCTCCTTTGGCTTAGCGGCTCCTTTAGATCCTCACAGTTAGAGCTGCCACTGCCAGGGAAAGCCTGCAACACAGAAGGCAGCAGTGAGAGAGGAAGCCTTTAGCTGCCTGGGTAGTGATAGAGTATTCCAGCAGGGGAGAGCTGTGTTGCAACTAAGCGAAGACAGAGGGGTCTGAGCAGGCTCTTGTAGCTGTAGCACTGACCTCAGGAGGCGGAGCACAGTTCAGGTGGCTCTGCCTTCTGAAACGCCCTTCCTTCTTCTCCTCACTCCTTTTTCTCTTACCTGGGGTTGCCTTCTTGCCTCATGACTGTGAGGCTGCTGTAGTGGTCAGCTGCACTGGGAAGACTGGGCTGCACATGTGTCCATGCACTGTCCACATGTCCACTGTTAGCAGAGCCACCCTGCACCTCTCTGAGTTGCCTGCAGACCAGCACCACCCCACCTGACAGCCCTGGGTTCTGTCTTTCTCTCAGCTAGTGGCTTCAAAGAGGGGAGCTCAGCATTACTGATACCTGGGACTGCCAGTGGGATGTACCAACATTCCCCTTGCCAACAGTGGTTTCTCTGAATGTGCCACCTGCTCTGGTCATCATGGGCTGGGTGTTAGGGTGGGCAGGCAGGGGAGCTCCGTGCCTCTAGGAGAAAAACCTCTGTTGGAGATTTGGGCAGGATCCAGCCCTGCTGAGTGCAGTGACAGAAGTCCCCCTGGTGACTGTAACAAGGGCGGGTAGGAAAGATTGGCCTGTGGGACTCTAGAGCACCAAGCCAGGAATGAGGAGTTCTTCAGTAGAGCAAGATTAATTTCTTAAATGAAAGAAGAAGCCCAGATCTGTCCCTAGACCCTAGTGGCCTTGTGACCTCTGGTTCTTGCTTTAATTTTCCTTTTCATGCCAGAGTGAAAGTGCCCCTCTTGCTTCCCAACAGTGTGAACCCATTCAGGTTTTTGGGATTCCTGGATGAGAGGCCTCTCCAGCCCAGCATCCTCAGGGGTGGAAAACAATGAAACCAGGCTTGGACTGCAGTGCTGTGTCGCCCTGAAAACTCAGCTTCTGAGCTTGCTGACATAGTTTTCTAAGACTTTCCCAGGACAGTAACTGTAAACATAGAGATAGGTATACATTCCTTCTGTTACACGTCTTGTGATGGACATCTCTCATGGCCAGTACAGTGGGAAAGTGTTTTGCTGACCATCCAATCCCTGGCCGTGGTCAGAAACCTATAAATCCTGTGAGGAAAAATAAACTTGCGCATCACCACACCTCGAGCTGCGTCCGTGTGATCTATTCAGCACCAGCGGCAGCAGTGCTGTGAGCAGTGTCATTACAGCTGGCGTTGGCCCCTGCCATGGTAGAGGTGAGCTCAGGAGCTCGCTGCTGCCTGCAGGTGCAGAGGGAGAGCAAAGCTTGAAGCCTGAGTGAGTTTTGTGGCATCTGCACAAGGCTGGGGTTCTTGGCCCCCTCTCTCAGGTTGCACCTTTGGAGATTGTTGGTTGAAATCTTCTGTATAAAAAAGGAAATAGTTACTTTGCCTGTTCTTTCTTTGGGTGGAATGATGTTAGATGACAAAGCTCAATCAATACTTGAGACTTCAGAATGTTGCAGAGTGACAGAGGTTTCCGTAACCAAAATTTTTCATGGGTTTGTGTGAAACCCTCCACTGTTCTATGGTAAAGGCACCAGTGCAATCCTTTTAAAAAGTTCTGTTGCTGAAGTTCTGCCTTCTCCTCACCATGAAAGACCTAAGAGCAGTTTTTTCAGAAATATGGGCTGTCACAGCTGAGTCTGAGTGCAAGCAGGCATGTTTGCCAGCAGCTGTGAGTGGCCTCTTGCCCTCCTTACTGCTGCAGATTGCTAGGATGCTCCTCCCTTCCAGCCTGAACACTTTTTAGGATGTTACTCCATATTTGCTTTCTCTCCTACCAGAGGTGGCCACATTTCATTTGTGGAAAAGTACTTTCTCATTGGTGTGGTTTATAAAGCACTTGAGAAGCACTTCAGAGCTCTTTATGCTGCCAAGTGTTGTAACGGGAATTGTCATTACCCAACACAGACCTTCCCAGCTGCAGAAGGTCTGTTTCTCCATCTTACAGGCACACCAGCTTGTGCCACCCTGGTTGAAAAGTTGGAATGTTGCTGTTGGTCGTTACTGGGAAGAGGGGAGAGACTTGTGTGCAGTGGGATGAGGGGTGGTGAGGGGTTCAGGTGGGATGATATCAGAGCTGCCTGTGCTGATGGGGTGGGTGCAAAAGCTGAGGAATGTGGAGAAAGTCACCCAGACTCTTACTTCGTGCTCCAATAGCACTACCTGGGAAGTGGCAATGGTAGGGGTTGCTCCCTGTTGAAAAAGTGGAACGCTTGGCTGACAGTTGTCCTTTGCCACTCTCCCCCATGTCCAGCTGGGCTCTGTCTGTCTCCCAGGGAGGGGCAGAGCGTAACAAAGGGAGGTGAGGGTGACAGTTGCCTGCGCTGCATGACTGCCATCCTGTAAGAGATCCCAGCCTCTGCTCTGCCTGCTGAGGCCAGGAGCTCCATGGCATCTGCTGTTTTGTCTCTGTTCGCAGAGCTATAGGTACCTGTTCCCCTTCCCCTGCCACTGCAACCTACTGATTCCTCTCTTGTTTTCTCTCTCCTTCTCCCTGGTCCCCCGGAGCAGCAGCGGCCAGTGAAGCAGTCTCTCAGCAAGTCCCTGTGCCGAGAGTCCCACTGGAAATGCCTGCTGCTGTCCCTCCTCATGTATGGCTGCATGGGAGCCATGACCTGGTGCCACGTCACCAAGGTGACCCGGCTGACCTTCGACAGCGCTTACAAGGGCAAGTCCATGATGTACCATGACAGCCCCTGTTCCAATGGCTATGTCTACATCCCCTTGGCTTTCCTAGTGATGCTCTACGTGGTGTACCTGGTGGAGTGCTGGCACTGCTACACACGCAATGAGCTGCAGTACAAAGTAGATGTGGAGAGCGTGCATGAACGTGTGCAGCGGATGCAGCAGGCGACCCCCTGCATCTGGTGGAAGGCCATCAGCTACCACTACGTCCGCAGGACCCGGCAGGTTACCCGCTACCGCAACGGGGATGCCTACACCACCACCCAAGTGTACCATGAGCGGGTCAACACCCACGTGGCAGAGGCTGAGTTTGATTATTCCAACTGTGGAGTTAAGGACATCTCCAAGGACCTCATTGACCTGGAGAGCTACCCAGCCACACGGCTCCGCTTTACCAAGTGTTTCAGCTTTGCCAATGTGGAGTCCGAGAACTCGTATCTGACCCAGCGAGCCCGCTTCTTCACAGAGAACGAGGGCCTAGACGACTACATGGAGGCCAGGGAGGGGATGCATCTCAAAAATGTGGACTTCAAGGAATACATGGTGGCCTTTTCCGACCCAGACAACCTGCCTTGGTACGTATCTCACTATGTCTTCTGGGTGGCAGCTTTGCTGACCCTATCCTGGCCTCTGCGGGTACTAAATGAGTACCGCACCTCCTATGTCCATTACCATGTGGAAAAACTCTTTGGGTTTGACTACGTGGCAGTGACACCGGCTGAGGAGCGCTCCTTCTGCCGGAGGATGCCCCGCGTCAACACAGTGGACAGCACCGAGCTGGAGTGGCACATACGATCCAACCAGCAGCTGGTGCCCAGCTACTCAGAAGCAGTCCTGATGGACTTGGTGGGGCTCTCCGGCTGCACCAACTACTCTGCTTGCCGCTACGGGGGCTACCGGCAGAACTGCGAGCGGTGCCACAGGACTATAAGCAGCTCCTCCATATTCTCCCGCAGTGCTCTGAGCATCTGCAATGGCAGTCCCAGGATTCCCTTCAGCAGCAGCCGCTTTTCCTTGGGCCGCTTGTACGGCTCGCGACGCAGCTGCCTCTGGCAGAGCCGGAGTGGCAGCCTGAACGAGCAGAGCTGCCCTACTGAGCAGACACGCCTCTCCAGCCAGGTGACTGTGGAGGAGGAAGACCCCCCTCCTTATCAGGATGCCCTCTACTTTCCTGTCCTCATTGTACACCGCAATGAAGGCTGCCTGAACCACGACCACCGTCACCTCCATCGCAATGGGTCCTGCGTGGAAACCTCACTGTGAAAGCAGAAGGCAGTGAGATCTCATTGTCTGTTGCCTGGCCCAAGCCAGCACAGGATTTGGGGAGAGGAGCACAAGGGGGAAAGCCTAGGAGGACATCAGGATGGAGTGGGCATGGCATCCTGCTCTGGCAGCCAGCAAAATCTTCCCCCACTGTGGTTCTGATCTCCCAGAGGGGTGAATACTGATGCTCCCCCTGAAATGGCACAGAACTCTAGACCAATCACCACATGCAAAAAAGAAAAAAAAATTCAGCCAAACCAACAGCAAAACCATAATTCACGGTATTGAGACCCAGAGAGGGGAATAAAACAACAGGCCTGATGCAGGCAGGGGGTGGCTTTGGCTCCCAGCCAAAGTAGCTCCAGGCTGGCATGTGCTCCAAGGAACCAGCAGCTACCAAAAACCACCCTGCTGCACCTCTTCCCACCCTGCTTCCCACACTGGAGTGAGACTGCTCACAGGGTGGAGGAGAACAAACCCCTGGGAGCAGGGTGTTGCTGCCTGTGACAGAAGGTTACGGGTACCTAGGCACATAGTGCTGAGTGGCAGGTTAGAGCAAAGGCTGAAAGCCACGAGTCCACCTCTTCCCCTTCCCCCTTGACCGTTCCCCACCCTCCCCACTTTTTTTTTAGACCATGCTCTGACTGTTACTTTGTTCTCACTGCTGGGAATGGCATTGCTTCCAGAGGATCCCAGACTCAGCTCCTTAGGAAGCTTCAGTGTGCCAGCTGTGAGTCAACATCTGCTTGGTAAAGAGTTTTCTGTTTGGGCATGCAGCACCAGGGAAGGGATGAATGTGCAAATCCAGATGGAGCAGAGATCTGCAGCGCTACTGATGTGTTTGCTGGAGGAGGGCTCAGCTGGAAAGAGAAAATGGGAGGCCCCTGGTGAGCTGGGGAAGGGGAATAGGATGGCACTGGGACAGACATCACGGTATCAGGTGGCACATCAAGTGGCTGAGGACCCTTCCTGGCTTTGAAGTGAGTCCTAATTGGTTCAGCCAAGCATCAAGGAAATCTCTGGTAGGTTCAGCTGCAGTTCACCTATTGGTAATGGAGCAGCAGGTTGGTGCATGTCTGCACGACTGAATTTTGCATGAGATTCAGCTGGGCTCTGGCTGTGGACTCTGAGCTGCAGGCTCCTGGAAGCCTCATTTAGGCACAGAGCTCTGAGGGGATAGGAGGGACAAATGCAAAAGCATGCTGGAACATTAGGAACTTTGGCTGGGGAAAGGAGGATCAAAAGGATTCTGTTTCTGTGGGGCCCCACTATTGGTGCCGGACCAGTGCAGGAGGCATCTGCCAGGAGGGATGCTCTGCAGAACAGAGACCAGGGGTACATTAGAGGAGAACCTGATTAAAACTAAATGTTTTCAGTGGCAGAGGTGTTTGGAGGGAGGTATCAGGCTGTGAGAAGTGAGGTCACTTCTGTGTAGCTCATTAGCTACTGGGTTTTTCTGCCTTGCTCTTGTCAGGGCAGGTTGCACTGAGTTTTGTGCTACCCCTTCTACCCTGCTGGAAAGGATCACAGTGATACTGGGCAAAGATCCTTCATGTCAGTGAAGCTGCAACAGTGTTTGCAGCATGCAGACACCCATCTTTTCCGCTTTCAGCAACACATCCCCAGATCTCTTGTGTCTTTGTTCTCAGAAAAGCTGTCTCCTTTTCAGTCAGCCTTTTGGGGAGTACATGCCAAATCAGCCAGTGATTTCTGGCTTCATGAGTCCACTTGAGTCCAGACAGCACTACTTCTCAGTTTCACCCTCCTTCACTCATCAGCTGTGGTGAAAAAAGTCTAAGAACAGCACATCTTGGGTGACAAGGGCAAATCCACTGGCACCTGGGCATTTGTGCTTGGTGTCTGCCTCCCCATCTGCTGCAGAAGGTCAAACAGTGAGGTATTGTATTTAGTCCAGCCATCTTCCTCCTGCCAGGTATAAATGAGGGGTCTGTCGGTCTCTCTCATTGTGCTGCTGTACTGCTTTGCCTCCCAGGTCTTGAGGGGGCTGCAAATGCACCCATGTACCGCATTGATCCTCTTTTGAAAGTCATCTCCTGCTGGCAAGCCTGGAGTGGTCAGCACCTGTTGACATTTCATTTCCCCCAGAGCAATCTGTTCTGCTCTTTATGCCCTGCATATCTTGTTTATCTCTTGCCCTTCGAGTCAGCTTGTCATCCTGTGTCTTGGGTGCTAAAATACAAACAACAGTGCTTTGAACAGGAAATTTCTTTACATCTCACTCTGTTTTTGATTCTGTCTTAGCATCTGCCCTTACTTTCACTACCAGAGCTAGATGCTGGCTTAAGGAAGAGAGTACGTTGGAGGACAGAGAAGCATAAGGTCTCTGGTATAGGCACATCCCTCTGCATTTTGTTCTATTATTTTTGGCATAGATTCAGACTGGGCGAAAGCAGCCTTGGGATTTCCTTGCTTAGTAATGACATTTGGCTTGCTGTGCACTAGTGCTTCTCTCTTCAAGCGCCTAATGTAAGCCAAGGCCAATGTGGAGTGTCCTCCTGACTCCAGGGAGATAATGGTGTGTGCTTGTATGTCACAGTGAATTGAGACAGTGGAGCTGCAATGGGTCATTAGTGAGGAATGAGATCCCTGCTTGTCCTTCCTGACATGTTCTCTTTGAAATCTCCTGCACATTGCTTAAATTAGGCTGTAACGGCTCATATTTCTATCTCCAGCCTCCAAGGTGCCTTGGACAGATGTATTTATCTAAGTTTTGGCAGGCTTTTTAGTTTCCTGGGGCACAGACAGTCTTCACAACAGGGGCAGATTAGTAGGGTCTCTGTGCCCCCCAGCTTTTAGCACCTGCAGCAGAGTTTCAGGCACCTGTCCTCAGCTCTTTCTGGAGCTTTCCTTGAGAATGCCTTGCATTCTTCCTCTAGCCCCATTTTCACCTATGAAATACTACTCTGGAAGTGGTCTATCCAGGTGGACAGGTGATCTTCTATCCAGATGATCTTCGAGGCATGGCTGCTCTTCTGACCCACAGGATCCATACAGTCTTTCTGTTGCTGAACACCTTCCCCATGTACATGGTGCCAGCTGCAGCCAGGTCCCAGCTGTAGTCCCAGTGCTACTGTCTGTGGCTGGTCTAGACCCACAGTACCCTGAGAAGTGGGACCTCTCTAGTCAGTGTTCCCCACTGCATGCCAGGATTTCTCACAGATCCCATCCCTCATATTCTTGGCCCTGCTACCCAAATGCACCTGGTAGAACTGCCCCCCTGGTTCATCCTATTCCATTCTCCCAAGGATGGAGACATGCCTCAGGTTCAGGAAAGGGAGATGGTGTGCTTGGACATGGTAGGGGAGCAGGACTGGGCAACAGGGACAGGAACTGCCTGGTGGCTTGACAGAGAAGTATGGTGGAGTTGAAGATGAGAAACTGGAACAGGGTTTCATCCTGGCATGTCTAGTCAGGCAGGAAAGTTCAGAGCAGAAAGCTGGGCTCTTCCTTCCATCTCCTGGCATGGGACACTGTCGGCAAAGAGGGTTTCCTCCTGAGTGTTGGTGAGAGACCGCAGTGCCCTGGGCCAAGGACAACTGCTGTAACTCTCCTTATATCTCAGATTACGAGCACAGATACCCAGAGATGGCCTGTCCCTGTTCTGGCACATGGCCAGAACATGGTGGAGTGGTCCCATCTTCTGGCACATACACATCACCCACCACAGCTCTGGGCTGTGCAGCAGTCAGGTGTCTGCTCTTCCTGAGACTTGTGTCTGCTCTCTGCCTATCTGTGTTGGTGAGGTCATTTGATGGCCCAATCTGCTCCTCTCAGGATAACCTTCTCCCTTATACCTGAGTTCTCCCTGCTGTATCTTAATCCCATTACTTCTCCTCTGTTGACTGGTGAGTCTAATTGGTTCTGTTCTTTTTTCTCATAGCCTTCCTGACACAAGTAGGCCTGTTTTCTGTAGCCTTCTCTTCCACCAGTCCCAAAGTCTTGACCTCACTTGCCAGACCCTGGCTTGAGTGGTGGTGCAGAAGTTTTCACTGTGTAGCAAGTATGTCACTCTTGCTCTAAGCCTAGCCTGGGAAAGAGGGCCAAAGATGCAAACAGTGCCTTGATCTGTCAGGGTGGCTGTGTCCCCATTTCTGGTGCAGATCTCTTCAAAGTGAGCGGAGTATACAGCTGGCCGCTTACACAAGGAAAGCAGTACAGTACGCAGCACCCTCTGGGAAGATCAAAGCTGGGTTCTTGTCAGTGTGATGGGGGCAATAACTAGGAGGATCTCTGCAGTCGGATGGCTTTGGTTTTAATCATATATGATTCAAACATTGCAGTTTTCCATGGGCTGAGAGTCAGGCTCAGCATTGCACTTAGCAGCAGACTTTCCTGATACACCAGAAGGAGGGAGGCAGGAATGCTACCAGCTCCTCTTTGTGGCCCTTCATGGTGCTAATGCAACCCAGAAGAGGGCTAGTCGTTATTGCTGCAAGGCTGGAGAATTAGTTTGAGCTATTTGGTGTTTCCCGTTGCTGTCAATGTACTTGTCAGATACTTAAAAGCTCTCCAGCTTTTCTGAACTGGAGAAAAAGAGAGAAAGAAGTGTGTGAGAAGCTCTGGATTAGCTGATCATCAAGACACATCACCAGACATTTATCTATCTTTCAGCACAGTGTAAGCTTCCCACATAGTGTCTAGCACCTCACTTGTGCAGAACCAGTTGATGACACCAACGAGCCAAGTGGTATTTCTTTGAGCCCTCTGTGTGTCATGTCTCACTCCACACCAAGAAGAGAGGTTTCAAAGAGGGCTCTCAGGGTAAACAGCTGTAGGGGCGTTCATTAGGATGGGGAGATGGAATCTGAGCCTATGGCCAAGGCCAGGCCTTCCAGGCAAATATACATTATTAAGGCTGGGGAAGTAGCTGTTCATCTGTTGTCGGAACAAATGCACCCCCCTTCCTTTCTCCCATAAATTGCACATTAGAGATCCAGCTGGTCCCTGCCCTCTTTGTTGTCTCTTCACTCAAGAGGCTGCAGAGTTGTTTAACAACTGATGGATGCCCATGCAGGAAAAGATTTATTAAATGGAAGTTTAAGAAAGTTAGGTAGCATCCGATGCCAGTAAAACAGCACCTGCTGATTTGCAGGTGGGATGAATAACGCTTTTTAAGCTCTCCTTCCAGCCTTTCTAACTACAGCTTCAGTACTGCTATCTCATGTCACCAGGGTGCTGCCATTATCGGGGTACAAACTTGGCTGCAGTGCGCTCCTACTCTGCTGCAGTCACTGTAAGGGCTGGGTCTGAAATGCTACACCACCACCAAGACAGTGTGTTACCAAAGAGCTGTAAGTCTCAAGTTGGGATATGTCCTTCTGATCATGTTTCATTCATATTGAGTGGTTAGAATAAAGTCTATAGGAATATGATCTGGATCCAGGTAATGTCAGAAATGAAACACAGTGATAGCTCTATCTGGTGCTGCTGCCTCCTGTGATGCACTTGGGCCTACACTCTCCACTGAGCCAGGTATGCATGGGGAGCAAAGGTAGGTTCATTGGACCTGGGACCTTAGGGGGAACTTGGGGCTGAGCCTGCCTAGGGCTGTTTTCCCTGTGGAAATTCTGGAAAAAGTGGGAAGGGGTTATAGTCACACTTCAGGTAGAAATTAATGGGCTATGTTCATTTCTAGTGTAATTTTACTTTGAAGCCACTGGTACTATACTAATGTGAGGTTGACTTAGCTCCTCAGAGGGGTCTGTCCTTGAGTCCAGAAAAACTGATCTGTCACAGTGTTGCTTTCATGCATAGATTTTGTGTTGGGACTTGGCCAACATGAATGAATGTTGAATATCTGTAGTTTCTACAAGCAGTGGGTTGAATTGTTCTGCTCTACTGCCTCTACCACAGCTGCTCTGCCAAGGGGAACATTATGGCCATGGATGTGATCTCGTCAACTCCCTCAAAAGCAAGCTAACAAGCAAATTGACCTCCACAGCACCTCCACAGCACTGGGAGTGGAGCCTTCTCCCACAGGACAATAGCCTTTCTGCCTCTAAGATAAAAGAGGTCTCAAGGACAGAACTGAACCTGCAAGACCCGTGGCCTCGTGGCCTGCCCTTCCTCCTTCCCTCCTTACCTCATGTCTGTCTTGGGGGAGGGACAGTTTCCCTGTGGAGTTCAACAAGCTCCTCTTCTGCAGCTCGTAAACAGGCTCTACTAACAGGTATATCATCCACCTATGCAACTCTTCCAGAAGCTACCAGATTTTCAGGAGCCCATTACAATGTGCAGCATAGCCATCCAGCACTGAGAATGAGCACAGTGGCTGCTGGAAAGCTAAGTGGGTTTTATTCCTCCCTCATTCCCCAGGAAGACTTTTTTGTTGGGCCATTTTGTTTGTTTGGTTGGTTGGCTTTTGTAAACTTTGTTTGGGGGAAATGAAGCTTGTGAGAAATTGGTGCCCATCCTGAACTATGTTCCCCAGTCCTTGGAACTCCGTGAATGGATGGATCACCTACTGTGATTATAATTTAGTGGATTTTGTAGAACAAAATAACTTCACCCACAGATGCATGAGGTTCTTTCACTCTCCATCAGCACAAGCTGCTTCTGCAATCTGAGCTACTCACATTAGTGAAAGAAAAAGCCTAGCTAGAATGTGGTGAGATGATGTAGTACTTTGTATCAGTCCCATGGTCCCAATGTCCATTAGCAGCACTGTCAGCTGCTGTGACATGAATTCAGACTTTGGATGGCAGCCTATGAACCAGTCAGGGTGAAAGTTTGAAAAATCCCAAGCCTGAGTCTATGCACATTTCCAGAAGCAGATGCAGAGGGAGGATCAGCTGAAAGCAGGCATCACCTCTTGCTTGGCCCTGGCAGAAGCCAGTGGGCTCTGTTTTTGCTGCACCTGACCCCCAGGAAGAGCCTGTCCCCAGGGGCTGAGCAGAGGGGAGTGAGAGTAGCACTGTGTCTGATGGAGCAGCACTGCTCAGCTGACTGGGGAAACAGCGGTGACAACTAGACCCCAAAAAACAGGATTTCACTTTGGAAATGCCAATGGCTTTTTCAAACTGAAATGCAACTAGAAGGCCTTAACAGCTGTGAGAAGTATTTCACATTGCTCTGCCTTGCTTAAAAAAAAATAAAAAATTGACAAAGATGTGGGTTTAAACTCTCCATTCCTTCCATCTCTGTTGTTAATGTGCCATGCTGGTGGAGAAGGAATGCCCAAGGCAGATCAGGATGGTTGTCCTGTGGCTTTGCAGTGTGGGGTAGGTTGATCAGGAATAGAGGCCAGAGTTTAAAATCTTTCTCTGCCCCTGGAGGTGTGACATGGCCATCCACCCAGATGTGGCAGGGTGGGGTTCTGCATGCTCATGCACAGCTGGAATATGTGGCCTCGTGGAGGGTTGATGTGTTTGTGGCTTTTGATGTGGTGACACCCATCCACCCTTGCAGCAAGGGCTTTTCAGGGTGACAGAGCATTGCTTTTTCCTCATGAGAGGAAACTCCTGACCTGGTTTCTGTGAGGAGATGGTGTGAAGTGTCACATTTGCTGCAGTGAGTGGCAGGGAGCAGGGATAAAAGCATGGAGTAAGCTGTGTTTGAGAACAAGCTAATCCATAAACTGGAGAGCTGCCAGATCTGCTCCCTGGACAACGCTTTCCAGCTCTTCTCACACTTCCCAAACCCAATGTGCAAACTGTCATTCCTCTGAGTTAGCCAAAGCATCCCCCTTCCCTGAACTCAGTAGAGGCCGTACATTTACATCATTTTGGTCCCCTCCCTGCTGTGCGCCATGGGCCAGCTATGAAATACCAGCAGATGCATGATGACCACAGACATGCTGGTGGCCAGACCTCACCATATCCTGCCTGTGCACAGCCTTCCAGCAGTGCTCCCTGCCCTGGCGTGCCCACTGCTTGCTTGCTGCAGAGCAACCGCAGCACATCCTGGCATCACTTTGGCATTACTTTGTGCTTTCCCAGAGAATTTCACAGCACTTGTCCTAAGTTAGAAAACAGAAGGCCTTGGTGTTTTGCTGGTCCTGGTGTCCAGACTAGGGAGGAGAGGAGAGGTCAGCTGTTGTGGCAGTGCAAGACCAGGGGACAGCATCATGGTGAAAGCAGTATATCTTGCTGGAGAAGTCTCCAAATATGGGCTCTGCTTCTCAGCTGAGGCTGAGGGCAGCTGACAGAGGACAGAATAGGATGTGAATGCTCAGGCAGGACATGGGAGGAAGAGAGCTGGTTGAGAATAGCTGTAAAAGGCTTTGCAAAGGTGGTGGTTTTTACAGGAGACAAGGCAAAATGTGGCAGGAGGATGTAGTGCTGGAGCAACGGTGCTGCAAGGCAGGGAGAGTGGGGGAGAAATGGAGCAGGGCATTTGATAGAGAGGCTTGGGAGTAGAGTGGGCTTTCAAAGCAATCTGTGCATGCTCTGGCTGAGGAGAAAGGCAGGAGGTATTCCTAAGCTGAGGTGCCCAGGCCATGTCTCACTGCATTGTTGGAGCAGCAATGTCGCCTCCAAGCCCAGCACTGACAGCTTGAGCACATGTCATCAACCACAATGGCTAACGCAGCCACAAGGTGTAAATGTCACTAATGAATAAATTGCCTTGTGCCTTGGAGAGGCTAATCCATCACAGCCAGAGACAGGGATCTGACAAGCCTGGCTATTTCAGGCATACCCTGTAGGGAGGAGGAATGCTTCATTTCTGAGCCATCCCCTCCACCTAGGGAAGCTGATGCAGGGCTTGGCTCTATACCACTTCCCATCTTCCCAACCACATGAGCTCAGGCTTCATCCCTCTTCACTGCAACTGAAGAAGCACAGAAGGATCTAGATTAGCCAAAAGTGCCTTGTCAGTGGGGTGGTACATGGGGCTAGCTGATTGAGTTTGGATTGAAGCTGATGGACACATGGCACAGATGCTGTAGGGGTGATGGAATGCAGTGGTGGGTGCCCAGTGATTGGGAGAGCTTGTGTTAGTTGTTGGGGTGTGTTTCAGGCCAGGAGTGCTTGGCACTATGTTTTAGAATTGTGCTGTTTCCTCCTCAGCCCACTGTGCTGTCCCAGAGGTAGTGCACAGGACCCCCATTTTCAGGACCCCCCGTGCTGTTGAACCCCAGCCACCAGAAACTTGGCTGACTGTGCAGAGGGCCAGCAGACACCAAATGGGCAGGGACAGCTCAGCCTAGACAAATCCAGCTCCATGGGAGCAAAGGGAGGCAGAACACAGCAACCATTTCTGTGCACAGCCTCTGCTCCATCCTTGTGGCAGCCTGTTCCTCCTCCCCAATTCACTGCTCAAAATTAACCTGCCATCCTGTTTGTGGCATATGCCAGTGTGACACCTTGCAAATCGATGCCTGGGTCTCTGAACAGAAACCGCCAGGCTTGGGAAGCTGGCCACTGTCTCCTGCTGCCGTGCGTGCTCTGCTCAGAGCAGTGGAAGCTGGGCTCGCCATCTGCTGTGGGAGGGAGCCAGCTGGGTGCCCCTGCTCCAGCCTGATGGGATACCTGCTAGCACAGCCCAAGTGCATTCCCCCTCGTGTTATTCCCCCTTGTTTACCTGCCAGCCACCCCTTTTCTCTCACCATCTCTCTGGCACAGACCCATGGGTGAGGGGATGCTCCCGGCTTGATTCTGCTGAATGCTGCTGATGCTGTGTTGGTGGGTGGTGGCAGTGCCCAAGCTCATTCCCTCCTCCAGAGAGAGACCCACAAATGATCCCCCCCACTCAAAGCCTGCCAGTATCTTGGAGATAGATCTCATGTGAGAGTTAAGGTATCTATGCTAGCCCTTCACTCAGTACAGAGTGATCAGCTAGTTACCTACCCTGTGGTAGCTGGACCTGGAGCTGACAAGTAACCCACCAACAGCAGGAATGTTCACACTCCAACAGTCTGCTGTTGCTGTCTGGCCAGAGTGCGTGGCATTTGAAATGGTTTCAACCCTTGCAGACTGGCAGAGAGTTGACTGTTGGTTTTGGGTGTTGGCAAGTGATGCAGGCTTCTTGGTTTGGACTTTGCCTTTTGGCCAAGAGATTGATAGGAGTGAGGGCAAAGAGTTCTCCAGGCAACAGCTACATGTCCAGGCATTGCTGCGCATGGCAGCCCAGGAGTGGGTTTGAAGGGTGCTTAAGTGATGTTAACAATATCAACAGTTAGCAGGAAAATGAACAGTGAATATCTTGGAAAGCAAGTCAGAAGTTTTTCTGATGATGACGTTTTCCCAAGCCCTTTTCTTTCCATCCCTTGTCCTCACTGGCTCTGGTGGCCAATTCCTCATGTGTCTGCTAGCATGTCTGCAGGATCTCATCACTGCCCACCAAGCATGAGCTTTCATTGCACAAGTGGCTGACCAGCTGCAGCCCTGTCCTTGGAGCTACAGGCAGGCTTGCCTAGGACCAGGCCATCCCCATTAAACCCCCACCCTCGCTGCTGGAGCTGTTGCTTCATCAGCCTGATGCTGATCTGGGTCTTTTCTGCTGTTTCTGAACATGAGTTCTCATCTCATTGAGGTGTGTCATCCAGTGAAAATATTTTGTAAATGCAAATAAAAATAAAGAAGTATATTCAATACCTCGGTCTCGAGGATGGGAAACAAGTAGTGGGAGATGTCCTGGTAGGGAGGTTTCACAGCTGCTACTGCTGGTTAGGAATTGTTCTGGACGTAGCCCCTGTAGCATCCATCAATATTTGGGAAGGGAGCTACACAAACCTGTGAGGGCTGAACCCTGTCAGCATCCCTTGTGTGGCCCCTGCTGTCAGGGCAGCCTCACACTCCATCCTCTCTGATCTATATGGGCATGACATGGTGCAGGTAAAGGTCCTGTCGGCCAGGGGCCAGTGGCACCATCAGTGTCTGTATCCATCAGACAGGGCAAGGCAGAAGCGGGTACATGGTGAATAAATTCTTTTGTGAACACTGGGAAACGGTTTTTACTTTTCAACTCTGTCAATATGATCTAGCTCTGTCTGTCTCTCTATATATGTACAAACAGTATATCACAATGTTGCCTTTTTTGTTGGAAATATCAAAGATTGTAAACCAAATCAGTGTAATAAAAGTTTCAGATGATTCACTGAGGTGGTTGCCAGCAGTGGGTCTGTGAGCACTGGTGTTGGGCAGGGCTGGGGGGTATAGGAGGCTCCTGCATTGCTGAGGGTGGGAGGGGATGAAACTCAACCCACTTGCTTAATTCCCTAACACCTCCTGAGCAAGGTGGTCAACGGACCAACTAATTCAAGTATGCGCCTTATCCCATCCTCAGGTGACTACAGCCTGTAGAGGAAAAAGAAGCTGCTCCATTTTGCTCCAAGCCCAAGGAAGCTGTACTGTTTCCAAACTTGTGAGCTATGTGGGCCAGCAGTCCTGAAGGGACTCCTCTAGCTTGAAGTTATGCAGAACACAGGTTGCTTTGGACAGATTTGCACGGAAGAGCGCTACTAAGTAAGGTAAGTATCTGGTTGTAAAGAATCCACCTGTTGCAAAGCAGGCTAGCACTGATCAAAAGCAGAGCAACCCAAAGCAGGAAACCATGGTGGTGAGATGTCTTGATTTATTTGATTTATTTCTATTTACTTTTCACCACCCATATCCAACTGCAGGCAGATTTTAGTAGAAATACAAATAGATTATTGAGTAGAGCAATAGCCAGAAAAAGCTGCTAAGGAACTAGAAACAACATTCCCTCAATCCTTCATGCCTCTCACATCCTCCTCAGCAAAACCTTAGTTAGGTCTGGACTAGATCATTTAGGTGGCAGAGACTTCATCTTAGCTGCTTTACAGGTGAAACAATATTCAGTTGCCTGAACTAACCTTGCTGGTGAAGCATGTAAAAGCATCACAGGAGGTGAGCAGTGAGAGAGAGGGCTTAAGAGGCAGATTTCTCTGTGGTGCCTCTACAGTGCCTTGAGATGTGATGTCTGTCTCCAGTTAAGTCACAGGCTGGATGATGGGGGTCTGGGAAAGGCTGTGGTGGCAGCCACAAGTTAAGTGTTTTTTTCAGAAGAGCAAATAAAACCAAGACCCTGAAGTAAAGTGTTTCCAGGACTGCACACTCAAAGCTCATTGCTCCCTGGAGCACATTATTCAGAGGGGTTCAGTAGTGGGGTGCTGCAAAGATCCCAGCCTCACCACTTCCCGATTGGCCCACACAATTTCGTGAATGAGGAAATCAGTCTCATGTTCCACCTCTGCATGGCGGAGATCAAGCTCAGTCAAAGTCTTGTTGTTTGCCAGCCCTTCAAGCAGCTGCTTCCCCCCATCCTGCAAAAGCATGAGAGGGGATGGTTAAAGGAGGACATCCAAAACAGAAGTGTATTTCTCCTTTTCCCTCCTCCCCAGGGCAACTTCTGCTGCTGTCAGTGGGAGGTCCATGAGATGGTTCCAAAAGCGATAAAAGCCTCCACCCAGGTCTAAAATGTTGCTTACAGGAGAAGTGCAGAGGAGGAGTGTAACCTTATGCAGCTTTCTATGATACGACACATGCTAATGACTCCCTCTGGGTACCATGTCAGGAGTCCTCAAGCTCATGCTGGTTAATAACACATCTGGTAATTATAACCTGAGAGGAGTCTGCTCCCTCCTGTCCCCTGGTTCCCAGCTCACTGCTGGCTGGGGACAAATGGATTAGAGGGCTGTTCCTCATCTTGGCAGTGATGAGAGCCCCCGAACTGGCCGTTTTCTGTCTGGATGCCATTTCCCAGGCTGGGTTGGCTTTCCTGAGGGGAATATCTCATGAAACTGAAGACCAGCCTGCATGAGACAGAAAATGTGATGTAGCCTTAGGGAGGCAACCCACTCTGAGGAATTTCCCTCCATACATGAAGCACTGTATTTAGGGATGTGACAATTTGAACTTCTTTTCTGCGGTTGCTATTCCCTTTCAGGTACCAAATATGCCTTCTGCCCCTTCTCCTCCATCCAGATGGTCCCCTCATCCCAACACCCTGCCTCTTAGCCTTTTTGCCTAAAAGGGCAGAGCAAAAAGGACTGGGAAGAGGTCTCTTTTTAATGGGGTACAGAGGTCAGAGTTGAATGCATTTCTAGCAAAACACTAAATTTTCCCAAAGATAATGCTACCAGCCACCTTTTGGGCTGCCATGGAACTTCACAAATGGGTGACAGGAGACCTCATCAGAAGGAAGATGCTAAGCACAGAGATTGTTATTTACTAAACAAAAATCCTTCTATCCTTTCCAGCCTTTGCTCCCTTCTATCATTAAACTCAAATGGTTTTGCACATCAAGGACCATAAAACTCAGAACTCAGAAAAGGTTTTCTTCCGTCAAATCCTTTTAAAACCCTTGTCAAACACATTGATGCCAATATTCCTGCTAGCAGGGACAGCTGGTCTTGCTGCCTCTTTATTTGACAGTGAGAATAATTGAGGCAGTGCAGAAAGTTTAAAAGCCAGCATGATTGCTTTTGGCTGTCTAGTTTCAGATTTCTAAAGCTCTTTTTAATCAGCAGAAGAGAATCAGTCTGGTTTGTGGACATGTTGCATACTGCAGCTCTTAGGGATGTAGTAAGATCTGTGGATGTTCTTCTGTCTAGAAAATGTAAGCCTGTGTTTTAGGAGCCACTTACAAGCACACAGACATGACATTCCTGACCCACCACACTGCTCCAGGGCTGCAGGGTGAGTTAAAGCTCAACAACCAGGCCAATTTTCTAATAGTCTCCTCTGAGCGTGTGATGGACAGGAGAAATTCTGGGAAGGGTGACACTCTCTGTGTGTTGCTGAGTGACCAATAACACAGCAGATCCGAAGTACAGAGGATATGCATGAGACCCTCATCTCATGCTTCCTATCATTAACTATACTCACGTGTGCGAAACGCCTGTGATTCTTTTCCCAGACATGCTTCCTTGTTTTCAGTTTCCTTGGGGAAATCCCTCTCTGCCCAAAACCCCAAAGCCTCAAAGACAGATTCATCCCTATGAACAGAGCTAGATGTAACAAGTGAGGTAAATGCGTGTTCACGCAGAGAAGGTGTCCTTCTCTTTCCTGACATCTGCTACAGTCTCTTCCCTGCTCACAACTGATTGTTATCATAGCAAGAATGCAAAGTGAGGGATGCATCTGCTGTGCAAGGCCACCACAAAGGCTCACAGACTGCAGGGAGAAGAGGCTTCTCTTACCAACCCCAGGTGGTTGCATGAGAAGTTGATGCTCGTCAGAGTGGTGTTCTGAGCCAGGACTTGTGAGAACACTGCCGCAGTTGGCTCTGACAGGTTATTACTTCCCAAATGGAGGGACTTCAGGCTGGTGTTGGTCAGCAGGGCACGGCCAATCGCCTCCCCACCTTTGTCCTCTAGGAAGTTGAGGCGCAGATTCAGGGAGGTCAGGGTGGAGCTCTCAGCTAGGCCTTGAGCAAGAGCCTGAGCCCCCAGGTGACAGATCTGGTTGTTACACAGATTGAGGGTTTCTAATCGGCTGTGGCTGATCAGCTTTCCGAGAGCTTGTGCCCCATTGTCCCGGATAAGATTGTGGGACACGTCCAGCTCCAACAAGTGAGGGTGATCCTGCAAGTTACGGGTCAGGAGCTTGATTTTGTCATCATCCACTTTGCTTCGTGTCAGCTTGAAAACCTGTGGGCATAAAAATCAGGGTCACTAAAACAGCCAATGCTTTGGACTGAACTTTGTACAAGATCATCATGGAGCTAAACCTGTGTTCCACCAGACACGATTTATCTCCCTTCACTTCAGACACCTTTAGCTAGCAGGCTCAAGTAGTTGCTATCCTAGTGGGCTGATACTTCCAGCAAGCAGGGCATGCCACTGATGTCCCATGCCTACTCTAGGGAAAAAGGGTTTGTGTCCTGGAAATGCCTGTTCCTCTCCTCTGACTGCACAAGGTCTCTAACTGGGGGCTAAACTAAAGCAAGATAATGCTGTCCAAATGTCTGCAGCAACAAGCAGTGGAACCCGCCCCTGATCACAGTCGAACCTGTCTTAATGAACACATGCACCAGTGGTAACCACAGCGCAATGTCTTGTGTGGCAAGGGCATCTTAATAGCCACAAGACAGGTAATTTCTCTTCTGGAAGCCATATTTCCCAAAGTATGCCAATCTGAGGAGTTCATCCAGCTTACTCTGGCTCCACTTTGGATAGCAATGCCCACTGGTGTTTTGGAGGGGCTGAGTATCTGCACTGCAGTTGCCACAGAGCTGAAGATACTGTTAGTGCTTGGGAGGAAAATCCCTCATTGCTCTAAGGCAAGTGTGAGTGTTTCCCCACACTGTTCTTGGGGGTCTTTGCTCCTCTGGGAGAGGCTGGCATGCATTTACTGAGCAAAACTACCAAAAATTACTTATGAAAAGCTCCCTCTGGACTTTTCCTCTCCTCCCTCCCGGAACTATATGAGTGTGGATACTAAATGCAAAATGCAAGCAGGGAACAGAACCTGTGTGAAACTAAGTCACACAGGCTTCTCACTCTGACCTGGGAAAACATGAGAAAGAATCCAAACAGTCCTTGATAAAGGACAACAATCTTTGCAGGTGTTGTTTAGTCAAGGGGTGGTGTTCCACTTAACCAATGCTGGTGATGTGTTACTTTAATGACCAATGAGAGTTTTATCTCTCGGACCTTCTCGAACATATCTACAAATGAAGATCAAGAATAATAAACTTTGCTCTCTTGGACAATGCAGCTAAGAGAGTCATGTCATACTGCTTCATCGTTCCTAATATAGTGCAACATATGAGGAGTTAAAACAGTGGAGTGCTTCTGCCCCTTACACTACAGGTAACAAGTTTTGTGGGAGCAAGTATTTTTCTCACTGATCCTTTGACAACCCATTCTAACAAGGATGTGGCAGAACAAGATACGCAGCACTAGGCCTGCAGGTTAACATCTCTGTATTCTGACAGTCTGTAACTTGCAAAAGGGTGCTACCAGCAAGAAAAACTGGTCCCTGTATTTCTGTCCACAGACGATTTTAAGATCTAGCTGAGGGAGTAAGGTTCAGTTTGGGTATATTACTTTCAAATTACGGCACATCTTCACGGCAGCAGCCAAGTTGGAGCAGTCCAGCTCAGTGAAGTTAAAGAGGCTCCACTCAAAGTTCATACCACAGCTCTTCACACCATAAGTGAGATGAAGCTCTTCAAGGTAAGGGAGAGCAGTAATGAGATCTTTCAGGTCATAGTGACGTGTGTAGACCTCACCAAGTTCGGCATCATCCTCTGTGTCAGAGAGGTCATTGCTCTCCTCCTTTTGATCCACCCGCAAAGGTGGCAGGAACTGATCAATCTCCAGTTTCCGCACGTAGCCTTTGCAGAGTGGGATGAGCTCTAGGACCTGTTTGGGGTCTGTGGTGTTAGGGATGAAAATCTTCAGAATATTCTCCAGGTGGCGTTCAAAGAACATCCGTTTCCAGCTGTCTCCGTAGTTGGAGATGTCATACACTTTCCAGCGCTCCATACAGCACCTCTTCCAGTAGTCCTCATGGCTTACTATGTTGGCAGTCACAGTGAGTGGAAGGCTGGTCGAGAGCCTGTCCACCACCTTCTTTTGGTGCTCAGGCAGAAGATAGTTCAAAATAGGGTTCTCTGGAAGAGATAAAAAGAATGAGAGGTTGGTCTGGGCATAGGAACAATTGCTGGCACTGTGGTTCTGCCTGGGCCCCTAGCTGTGTGTCCATGCCCTCCCATCTGCTGATACTGGCTCTCTCCTCAGCTGCCAGAAGCTGGAGCAGAGAGCTAAGCTGGCAGAAGACATGTAGGATTCATTTATACATTTCCATATACAATTTCTAACTTTTACAGTGAAACATCAGCGTAATTGGGTTTGCCCTCATAATAGTTGGGAACTGCACCAGAAACTGAGCTCCCCATTTAAACTTAGTTTGAATGCAGTTTATATTCAGAGCAGGAATTCTGCTCCCAAGACAACTAATTCAGTCTTACAGTGATGGGAGAGCTTGGCCTGCCATTTGCTGAACTTTCTCCCTTTTGGTTTCTAAGCATATTGAAGAACAGTATTAGAGAACATGTGTGCTTTTCATGCAGGTCCTCATGCCTATTTATCTTAATCCAAGCATCGGTCTTACCTCTGTTCCTTTTTGCTGAGCACACTCATAGCTTTTAGGTCCACCTTATTTAAATAAAAGTTCTGCTTTCCCAGGTACTCTTCCCTGAGTCTCTTTCCCAATGCTTGCCCTAAGTCTCAGCTGTCTTCTCTGGTGGAAGTTCTTTGTGGCAAGAAATGCCAGAGGAAAGCCAAGTATGGTCACACCATAAATATTTGGTTACGTGTACACAGTTGTATTGAGTAACGTAAATCATCAGTGGAGAAACCTATCTGTGCATGGGAAACCAGATTATCAAACACTAAGTGGGGTTAGCTTATATTTCCTCTATTTCTGGGGCATTCCCTTCCTAAGGACATAGACAGTTTTAGCACAGCCTCTTTCTGGAGCCTATTTTCCAGTGTCCCACAGCTAACACTGCAATGATCTTCTCTGCAAAGTCCCATGACACAAGCAGAGGTGGGACACATATGGGCAGGGCTGGGCTAGCTTCACTCAGGCTCACTCAAGGCCCCACTGTGGGCAAGGTGCAGCCTTACAGCTCAGGTAACAGCATAGCATGAAAATGAGCACACTGCTTTTATGCGTGCACAATGCAGGTCCAATGCATTTGTCATCAAACTGACTGATCAGGCTGCTAGGACTGCAAAGTTGTCCCAGCTCAGACCCTCAAGTACCATCAGCTCCTGGCATAAGGCAGCACTGAGCTCCTCTGTACTGCCTTACAGTCCCAGTGTGGGACATTGCCTTAAAACTATCATTGGTCTTTGCTACCACTTCATTGAGTCAGCCAAAAAGACAGGTAGACCCCCTTCTTTTCCTCCTCCCAGTCAGCTGTCAGATGAGAAACCCTTCTTCTATTTTGCTGTGTTTCATCAGTCCACCTGCTTCAAAAGCACATTCCCTGCCTGAGGATGTAACTTGTCACATCACCACCAAAAGCCATGGAGAAGGGCTGAGCCTATGAGTACAATACTGAGATGATAGTTCCTCTGGGCAGGGAGAAATTCTCAACCTCTTTGTACGGCACTCAGTACAACAGGACTTCATCCTCAAGCCAATCCTCCATACTCTAATGTCTGTATGAATCAAGAGCAGGAAACAGCAACTGCACAGCCCCGGTCATGGTTGAGGTGAGTCCAGAAGAGCATGGATGGAAGAAGGTATGATAGAACAAGGTCAGTACAGAGCCACATCCTGGACTGCAGCCCAGAAGACTGCAGCCATCCCTGGAGTGTATATATAGTACACACTTAGTAACTAAACAGTTTGTTTAACTGGCTGCCCAAGGGGATATTTCTCCCCATCTGTTCCTTTGGCAGGGCTGGGTGCCACACTGTCTTTCAGATGCATCTGCCTGCCTTGTTGACCCTCTGCTCTCTGGGACTGACCCTCTCTACACGTGTCCTAGACTAAATGTGCTCCAACTTACTTTCAAAATTATGAACGATGTGCTGGAGGCAAAGCTCAGTGAGGTGGGGGACAGTGACCAGGGACCAACTGGGATCCTCAGTGATGCAGCGGCGTGTGTAGAATGAGCCATCAGCAAGGTTGGCCTGAGGTGGACATGGTGAGGGAATGGCTCTGCTCTTGTCACCAGCTGCTGGCTGCTGCATCCTTGCTCAAGACCTACTTCTCCTTCAGGAGAAGCAAGAGGAAAACTCCTTGAGAGTCACCACTACGTGGTTACCTACAAAAGAAAACAGCAGCTTTAGAAGGAAGCCAGCAATATTAATGGTCAGCTCTCCTGTAATGCACTTGCTCTTTTGTTGCTATATTTTATATATTAGTAAAGGCCTGTCTGCACAAACCAGCCTTTGAAATAAGTCGTGATATTAAAGGCTAAAGTCCTTGAAACCTTCCTGCAGAAGAGAGAGTAAGGCAAAACAATATTCTTGTGTACAGGAGAAAAACTGTAAACCTGTGTGTATTAGCCAATGATAATTTGCTTAGCCCGTGGACCCTGTAGAACCCTATAAAAGGTGTGCTAAAGATAGAAATAAATGACGTTCACATTTAATTCTGTGAAGACTGGTGAATAAGCTGGCGGTCTCTCAATACTCTTTGCCTGCCTCCTCTGCTTTGGACTGGAAGCACTGTAGCCAAACAACTATAACTCAGCCACATCTTTATATCCTGCCCTGTGCAGAGATCTCTAGGTACCACATGCAATAAGGAGATAATAAGGTGGTGTTAATTCAGAGTGCTGATGAAGAGGATAGACAGGAATTGATTGTTTATTGTCTTTTCCAATAAAAGTAATAGGGAAAGCTGTCAGGAGCTAGGCTTAAAGCAAAGGGTTCTTCATAGAGACTGCAGGTGAACTGGGGAATTCCTTGCCACAGGATGCTGTGTATGCTAGGAGTCTGTGCAGACTCTAAGAAAAGTCCATGAAGAGAAACCCTTTAAGAATGATGAAATACACAGAAGGCATGTAGCTCAGTGTGAGTAGCTGAACACAGCTGGAGGTGGGGAGGGTGCTGGAGGAAAGAACACACACTTGCATTGTTTTTCTACTCTTTTCCAGGTGTCTGCTTCTAGCCACTGTCAGAGATGGGTTTCTGGGCCAGCTATCCCCTGGTTTGATCCAGTATGCCTGTTCTTATGACTCTATAAAGACAGTTGCTTTACAGATGAATACATTATATGTGTATTCTTTTCCTGCTTTTCTCCATTATTTTCCCACTGAACTCCTTCCAAATATCCATTAACTGATGAGATGGGTCAGACCTGTTCAGACCTCACTGAGCCTAAGCAGATATGAGCTAAAAGAACCAGCCCAGAGCAGAAGGAAGGATGCCTGGTCCTATCAACATTGCAGAGCTTTCCCAACTGAAGTTTTCTATTTGCTGTTTTCTATTCCAACCTCAAGGCCAGCACTCTCAGAATTCCACATGTATGGTTATTGCCTGGAAGTCCTAATGGTTCTCTAACCAGCCAGTCTGAAAGAGGCAGAAAAGACACCAGGGAGGAATCATCCACTTGAGTTCTAGATTTCACAAGAGCATCTACGTCTGGTGAGCATCCCCCAGGGCATACAGACCCATGCTGATCCTTACTAGGGCTAACTGGACTTAACAGGGCTGCAGCACAGGGCTGGGCAGTTACAGGCTGCAGGACACCTGAAAGAAGCATGAGGCAGAGGTGGATGGCAGTGTCAGAGGAAAGAACACCTTCCTGCAAGACCAAGAGGATATCTCAGGCCAGTGGTGGCCTTGCATCACCATAGGGTCAAAGGATCCTGTGGAAGGATAACTGCCATATTCAAAAAGCATCTATATCTTTGGCCACCATATCCCTCACCTGAAGAGTGGTTTCATCCCAATCAGCTCCTCCTTTGTAAGGGATATGACCCAGACAGTGGTCCCTAGATGAACCATCTTAGTCCTTCTTTCCCCTGCACGAGGTTGCTCCATTCACCTCTGCCTTCCCAGCTGGTGCTGCTTCTGTCAGCACTGCCCTCTCCCTAAAAGCTTTGGAGCTGGCTTTGCCAGTGTTACCCACTCTGCTCCTTCCCCCTCCACTTCTTCCCCTGCCAAAAGGCAACTGAGGAAGGGTTGCAAAAGAGGGAAAGGGAGGAGATCCATGAAATGCTGAGGTCTAGAACAGAGAAGGAAATGATTCATGCTGCAAATATGTCAGCAAAGGCTTCTTCAAATGCATTTGAGGCAGGCCTGAGAGTGACCGTCAGGAAAGGGTGGAGATGGCAGTGGAAAGGCATTCTCTGGCCCAAAGCAGGAGGATGAAGGGTGCCAAAGACAAGGAAGCTGTATTTCCTGGGAGGCAGTAGTGTACAGATGACAAAGATAAAGGCTGTAGAAAAAGGGAGCCTGATCTGATGAAGGGTGGATGTGGAAGGAGAAGGAATGAGTGGTGGGGAGCTGTGAGGATGTACAGGGAGTCCTTTCCCTGCAGAGGTCCTTGTGCCCTAAAGAAGGTGCTATGATGATGGGCCACCTTTCAGGGGGAAGAGAAGAGACATGATTCTCCACAGCACACTAACCCAGCTGAGACCAAACTCCTGGTGCTCAGTGGACTTCAGTTGAAGGGCAAAACACAGCTAGAAGGCAGTGAGGTGTCATTAATAGAAGTGACTGGGAAAATTGTTTTATCTTTGCTCAGTCCTTTGTCCTATTCAAAAAGCATGCATATCATTTTGTCCCCCAGGCTAATTACAGCTGATTGGAGCTTCTGATGGCTTCCCCAACTTTTTGGAAATAATCAGTGAAGGCCAGCTGTTGGGGAGAGACAGTGCAGCGTTGGTGGCCTGGATTATTTCCTGTCTGTTCCAGCAGATGATCTGATTGCCTGTTTACCAATGGCAGATTGATTTTCAGAGGTAACCCATGGCACATGCAGAGCTGCTGAGTGGGTTCCAAGAGTCGAGACAGGAGACACAGCTGCCTTGAGGCAGAGCTGCCCACGCTGCTGAGAAGCTTTTCCTTGATCTGAGCCCCAGAGCAAGTCAGCTCAGCTGTTTCCACCATGCCCACTTGTCATTCACTACAAAGCCAATAGGAGCAAGGCTGCAAAGCATCCAAATCAACCCCATGCCTGTGGTGCCAAGTCTGACGGTGAGCCACTGCTCCAAATACATCCATTCCCACCATGCCAGTATGGTGAACATGCCTGCCAGGTGCCCTTACACCAGGGGAGGGGCCTCCTTCATTGCTCACCCTCTCTGCCTCGGCTGTGGGAGTGTCACCCAGCCAGGGCTAAGGCTCTAATCCGCTTTCCAGAGCTGGGTTTGCTAAGCACCTATTTAAACACAGGGGTAGTGCTGTAATTCACTATCAATAAACCAAGTCAACACTGTTAATGCATGCTCCTTCCCACCCACTCTACATATACATCAGTCACCTATCCTAAAAAGGCTTTATTAGACAATATACAATAAACAGAGCCATGTAGTGAATTCCCAGTTTTTGTCATTTAACACCCAGATCAGACTGGAAAGTAAATAATGCTAGAACTTCTTTAAAAATAAAGGAAATCACACATCCCTTCCCCAGGAGGAACTGACAGAAATCTACTCTCACAACCAAATTATGCTACTACTAACATGCCTAGCAAACCTTCTTCAGCTGAACCTGTTTTGATCTGGAAATAAAAGATCTTGCTCTTTTCATTCACACCAAATCCCAGAGAGACCAAAAAGAGAAGAACTGCATGGAAACTGGTGACCTTTTGCTGAGGCACCTACCAGCATTACAGAAATCCAAGAAATGGAACAACTGTAATCACTGTGCTAGAGTGTTTGTAAGAGCAGGATAAATTATTTCTGAGGTGGTTATGCCCCAGCCAAGATTGCATTTGCACTGAAGCTCTGTTGCCCATTAATTGAGGAAGCTCTTATGCCACTGCAGCAGTTCTACAGGTACACTGACCTTAATGCTGTTACCTGTAGTCCAGGCAAGTGATCCTGAGTCTAGCTTAACACCACTGATCCCACTGACATCTGTGGGGACTCTGTGGCACTCCCAAAGGCTAATGCTTTAGTGTGCATTAGGACACTGTTGTAGGCTAATCCAGGGCCTGAGACACTGCAGTGAGCTTTAAGTGAGTTAAAACAAAACAAACCCCAAAAAACCAAGACAAACAAAACAAACAAACAAAAAAACCCCAAAACTTCTAAACGAGGAATCTATTTAGCTTCAGGTAAAATGAAATTTGTCTGTAATGGGAGATTGGGCAGAGTGAGGCTAGCTGTCCGTTTGGGAATACGGTTAATGTCACCGCTGTAATCCTGAGAGTGTGAAGGGCCAAAATTGTGGTCCTGGATCTCTGTCAGTATGACCTGGGAAGGGCCACCGCTCCAATGGGATGTCAGAAAAACAAAAGCCCTTTCGGACTTGAGCACTGGCCACCGCAGCTCCGGCCACTGCGTGCAGCTGGCTCTGCCGTGCCAGCCCCCGGAGGCTCGGAGAAGGGTCCCTTCCTCAGTGGAGCAAGGAGAACGCCTGGATGCTGCTGAACGCGGCGGCCCCCGCCAGCTCCACCAGCCCAGCTCCATGGGATGCTGGCCCTGCGCTCCCCCCTGCCGGCCAAACTCCTCTCCAGAGACCCCGAGAGGGAAGGAAATTAGCGCGGCCGCTTCGTTACGAGTTACGAGTCAGACCTGCGAACCGCCGGGGGAAGAGCCCGGTCACGGGCGCTGGGTGTCCCCAGCTCCGACAACGCCGCGGGAGCACCGGGCCGTGAAACGCACGAGGTCCCTCCCAGGACCGTGCGATTAGGCTGCCGGCTGTGTCCTGCTGCTGCGGGGCAGGAACGAGGAGTAGCCCTGTCCCCGAGCTCGCCACCGCCGCTGTCTCCACGGACGCGGCCGTTGCGGGGCGGGGCTGCCGCGGGCTGCGACCCCCGGCCCGCCACGCGTGGGGCTCGTGGAGAGCCAGTCCCCGTCGCGCTGCGGGTTCGCGGCCGGCTCCGAGCCAAGCCCACGCAGAGCGATGGTGTTCCGCGGCCGCTGTCACAGGGCCTGCCCACTGCCACGGCGTGCGGAGCGGCAAGAAGCAGCAGAAAGGCAGAGGGACAGGATTTGGGACGGTTCTCCCCCGCCACCCCGCCTGGCTGCAGCTGCTGAGAGTTAGTGCCGTGGTGAGTAGGAGCCTCCTCTTCCAGCACAGAGATGTGCGAGCTCGCCATCGTGCTCCACGAGTGCTGGGTAGCGGGGAAGGGAGGACGGGCATTTGCCGAAGTCCCGGACACTCCTGCAGCAGCGGCAGCTGCTGTGGCATCATGGAGAGAATGGAGAGAGGTGTGCAATGCGAATGGTTCGGTACCAGCCAGTATTCAAAAGGTGAATACGCTGCTGTCCTCAAGATACCCGTTTTGTTGCATGTTTGTATGGCTAAAGGTATACTGTCTGTGCCCGAAATGGGCTTGTTTCAAGGCCTCATATTTTGGGGCAGAACGACATCACAGACAGGTCTGAGGGGGAGGAGAGAAAATCTGAGAGCTCCACTGATGGCAAGATCTTGGTCCATCTGCTGCATGTTCATCTCTTCTTCTTGACCTGTTTGTTTTTCATTCTGCTGTTAACCATCCTCTACAGAGGTGGGGAAAGACCATAATCCTCATCAAGCTGCATATCATGCTGTAGAATATAAAGAGTAAACAAGGGGATGAAAACATGCATCTCCTTTTTTCCATTTCTCAGACCTAGGCATTGCAGTATTTGCCAGGGCATTTCCAGCCAGAAACAGGTTTTTCTTTCACTCCTTTGGAATGCTGATGTAGTAGGCACAAGAGGGGTGCAGCCAGCCTCTGCCCTGTGGTAAGATACATAACACTGGTGCTAGCTCTCATGATAGTCCTGCAAGTCTGATAATAGTTGGCAGTCTTAGGAAGCTGTGCTGACTTTCATATAAAATTTACCTCCTGGTCATGAAGATGTTAAAAGCATGATGCTAGATCACCCTAAAGGCTCAGCAAGAAAACAATAAATGCAAAGATGCATAGATTTAAAAAAAAAAGATCAAGACTCTCAGGCTTCCTTTGTGAATTTCAAAGATGGAAAGTTAGACCTTGGCAGCAATGTGCTTCTTTTTCAGGTGTGGCCTGATTCTGTCACTCAGCTCCCCAGAAGACAGTGATACTGCCTGTGTTTAACACAGTGGGGTAGTCAGAAGCCTTGCAAAGCCCTTCACAAATGCTGGCCTCACACTGACCATGTTACTCCTGGGAACACATCTCCAGGGCTTTTGAGACCTTGAAAAGCAGAAATTAGAGCAACATAAAACAAGATATTTTCTCTTGCACTGACACATTCAGACTCCTGAATTGCAAAGGAGATAGCCAAACCAGATCCACAGGAATAGCACCCCTGAGTTCCCTGCATAATAGTGATCAATTTCTGAGCTGAGTCTTCAGCAAGCCATCAACACTGAGGTTTTTAGCCCACTTCATGGCCAATATAATGTAAATGTCATGTTTTGGAGACTTCACAGTCCAACAGAATCCAGCTGTGTCTACCCAGTCATTGATTCCCAGAGACAACAGTGCCTAATATTGCGGTCAGTTGTCAAAATGGATGCAATTAGGTGTTGAATCATATGCTGAAAAGAAATAGTGGTAGTCAAAAAATAGCTATGTTAACTCTTTCTCTACCTTAGCATTTATTTCCGCAAGTGTAGACATTAGTGTTCTTCCCAGTGGGGTGTGCAGTGGCAGGTACTCCTTAAATGCTGTGGAGTAGGGATGCAGGGTAAAGCATTGCATCCATTCCCATTCCCATCCCCACTGTTGACATCTGAAAGGGAGGATGAGGGAAGGTGCTGCTTCCTGGCCCTAGTGACTAAAGTACTGTCCTACCAGCAGACCCCATGTGCCCTCTGTATCCCTCCAGCTACCAGGTCTCAGATTTCCCCCAGACATCACCTGTGATGGCGTTGTGCATTATCAGCTCTGCCAGCTTTGCCTAGAGTTGGAGGACAGTGTACCAGTCAAACCTCATATCACAACAAATAAATTGGACAGGAGCCAGGGCCTGCAGTGTCTTGTGTGGGAGAAACACATCCCATGGGCCATCTGCTGCTGCTAATGTGAAGATTCAGGTGATACTCTGGAAACAGCTATAGCTGTAGGGTGACAACCTTTTTTAGTGTTACAGCATGATGGACTAGAAACATTATCCTCCCTGGTTTTGCTCAGCCTCCAACACACCCTGCAGCCAAGCGTTTCTCCTCTCCCTCTGCTTCTTCATCTTCTTCTCCCTCTCTTCTCCTCTCCAGTTACACCAGCACCAGCTGTCTTTTCAGGCACTGCATAAATACATCTGGTGAGCTTTCTGTCCACAGAAAGTAGCAGGCTGTTTGCAGTGGCAGCTGGAGGTAGAAAGAGCGAAAAAAAACCTTCTCTGTGCATGTGTCCTCCTGGTCAGCTTTGTTAGTGCATCTCCTGCAGCCCCCATGTCCTCACATCACACCATGATGGCCAGAAGTCACCACACCAGTCCAGGATATCATTTGAGTCCTGTACTCCATGTGGGGCAGCCTCTCTAGCTGACGCCTGCAGCAAGGCAATCTCTGTCTGTCAGATGTGGTTCATCTGTCCATGGGGAAGAACCATGGGCACAGCTGAAGGTCAGGTTTGAGAGGAGCCCATTGGTGTTTGATGTCTGCCTGACACCAAAAGGATTCATTAGGTACGAGCCAGCGAGGTTTGTCCTCAGCACTGGTGGAGTCCTCTTTCATTAATGGCTTCTACCCTTTCAATGAGGAGCACAAAAAGTTGCCAAAACTGGGCAGGACTCAGAAAATTGAGGATGCTGAGGAGCAGGGACTGGCTCCAAAGCTCTATTTACAGACCCTCCTCTGGCTAGCTCCCTGCAGCTCTTGCTGGAAAACATTGCTTACAAGCAGCCAGCAGTTCCTGGAGTCCTGAGGGAAGCAGCAAAACAAATGACATCCTGGAAGGAGGAAAACTGCCCCTGTACAGCCAGTGCTGAAAGATGGGGGAGCAGGATGTTCTCTGTGCTGCTGCTCTCCCAAAGCTTTCTGCTCTCCCTGGGTCCCAGCAAGAACCATGCAGCTGCTGACAGCTATTAATAGATGGGAGAATGTGGGCTCTTTTTCCTACTGCTTCCTGGGATGAATGGTAATTACCCTTAATGAGACTGGATTTGGTTCTACCTCCTACCTTCCAGCCCCCTTGCCTGTGCTGGCAGGGAGAGACCAGCCCATCTGCTTCCTGCACTGGCTTTGTGGATCAGAGCTTGACAGCAGGAGTGGAGGCTCATCTCCTCAGGACATCCCACAGGCCTTGCTCATGGATGCTGGGCACAAGGCAGGAGGCAGAGCCTGCCAGCTGACAGGCTGCAGCTCCCCTCAGCCTTGCCTTTCCAGTGGCACACAGGAGCCCCATGGGGTATGAGATAAATAATCCCACCACAGTATGAGGGTGCAGGTGGCTTGGATGCTCTCTCCATGAGATTAATTAAAGAAACAAAACAGGGGAACAAATAATCAGGGAATCTGACCTGTTTCTGTGATTGGTGTCCCCATCATCATGCATCACACCAAGGTTTGTGAAACGGGGTACCCTTCCTTTCTTGCTGGTGCAAAACCAGTCCCAGAATATTCCTAGACTTCCCCAATATCTTCCGCAGGGCACAGTCTAGCTGTCATAGGGTTGATCAGGATATGACCTGCACAAGGGGGATGGTTTTGTTTTTGTCACACCACTGCACTTCTGGCCTGAACTCTGAAGCAGGAAGGTTTCCTTCATTCAGGTTATTTCAAAAATACTGCATAAATAGTACAGGAGGTTTTCTTCATCCACCAGGAGGCTGTGCCTCCTAAGAATCACCTCCAAGTAGATGGAAGCAAATGTAGATGGCTGTTAAATCTTTCTTGTACATCCCAGACTCTGGCTCTGGGGCAGGATATCCTCTGCATTAGTGTTTGCCCGAGATGCTTGCTAAGGCTGCATTTCACAACCCCATTTCTGTGCTGTCCTGTCAGCCTGAATAGCCACAGTGCCTCAATGAATCTTTACTGCTCCCTGAAAACTTAGATTTTTCCTTTCTTGGTTCAGCTTAGCAGTTGGTAACTCTTTCCACCATGGGAACCCCTTCCCTTCACTGACCCTTGCTGCTTGCAGCAGGGCAAGAGGAAAAAGGCTGCCCCATCTTGCCAAGCTGAAACTTCCCAGGCAAAACAGTTTATTTGCCTCTTAATTTTTAATTATTTTTTTTTCCAGATCATAAGTTTTCTTGACTGAATAAAAAAAAATCTTCCTGCAGGCAGGATCTGTGCCTGTGGACCTACTGGTTCCGATTTGCAAATCCCTGCCTCCTTTCATCTGGAGCCCTCTTTTTCCCTCTTTTCAAGATCCCTTCAACGTCAGACCAGAAGTTTCAAGTCCCTCTGCTGACTCCCACTCAGCCCCTTGTGTTGCATTCCAAGTGCCAGATGGCACTCAAGGCTTGAGAAGGAGCTGTGCCAGGCTCCCCTCCCTTTCTCTCCACCCTTCAATCTATGGAAAAGAGACAGAGAACCAGCACTGCCAGATTTCAGGCTGCCATGTTTGTACCAGCTTCTGTGGTCTTCAGCCCCAGTTGCGGTGGGATTGACGTGGGAGGTATTGGCACAACCCTGGAGCAAGGGGTGACAGGGAAGAGAGGACCTACTCTGAAGTTCCTCTCTGTGACCAGCCTTGTGTTGTAATTAACAACCAATGCCGAGGACACAGCCACTGCTTCCTCCATGCTCCCCTGGCCCTGTTTTCTTGTTTTCTTATTGAAAAATTTCTTGCTTGTCCAGGGTTGCTCACCAGCACTGGGTAACTGCCTGCAAAAGTAGTTACAGGTCTGCAGGTCTGAAGGTTTAGCAAGCTCCTCTTGGGCAGAACAAGTGTCCAGGCACTCTATATTGAAATGAGGAGGAGGAGGAGGGGGAAAACAGAGCAACTGCCCTAACCAGAAAGTGGGTCACAGAGGTTGTGGGCAGCAAAAACACCCTCTTTGTCAGTCCTGCTGGGAGCATGGGGTTTTGTTTGGACAGCAAAAGGAACTTGGGGAGGATGTGATCAGATTTTCCCAGCTTTTCTGCTTCAGATAGCTGCGTTAGCACAATGCCTGCTGCTTTTGGCTCAGAACTGGCTGGGCCCTTGAGTAATGCCTCCTTTCCTGGAGGGACTCTTGGCACTTTTTGCTGGCTCTTCTTGATACTCGGGGATGGGCATCTCCATTAGTACTGCCTCAGCTCCAAGGTCTCTGCTGTCGCTACTGTGTCACAGCAATCCCCACAGGTCCTGTCCCTGGAGCATGTAGTCTCCTCACTGCCAGGTTGCTGCTACTCATCCTTGGAGAAGATGAGGAAGACATGACCCTTAGTAGAGTCTGAGAGGAGACATGCACAAAAGATAAGAGATGCATCCTGCTGCAAGAGGCCAGGTCACGAGGGAGGTAGTTCATATAGAAACGCTGATCACCAAGATCCTCCTAAATTCTTGATGAATGGAGTGCTGTTGTGTCCTTGCCAAGGATGCCAGATGTGGCCAGCTTCCCTTGGCCATGCTGGCAACATTCTGCCCTGCCTTGCCCTGTCCACCTGGCTGCAGGGCTCTGTGACAGGGAGATATGGCATCTCCACTTGACCAACCTGGCAGCAGGCATGTGAGCCAAGTTGGGGTGTCATGTGGGAGAAGAGAGCTGGCTGCATATTTGGTTGGAGGAGGGAAAGTTTCTAGTTAGTGACTTCTATTCCTGTCTGCGCTTGTTGCAGACTTCATGACATTCAGAGCAGGTGTGAAGCTTTTCCCTTACCAGGCTGGGGATGAGAGTTAGTGGGAGGCTGTTTTCCAGCACTCTCATGGAGATGATCCATTGGTTTTGCATGGTCCCTTTTTTTTCCACAGGATGGTCCATGATTTTCATTTTAGCTTGTGACTCTGTGTCATTCCCTTCCCTGCCCCTATTTCCACCTCTCCTTGTTGTGCTGTATTTACATAAATCCAAGTGCTTGCAACAGTGCAAGTGCCCTAGAGAGATGTGAAGCAGGGTCAGGTCCTACAGCACAGGCAGTGCACTGTGAGATTTTGAAAATCCCAGAGGAGGCTGGGATTCATGCTTCCCTTATGTGGCCACCAGATAGCAGCTCAGAGGTCCATGTTCCTTGTTATGTCACTCCCTGGAGCCTGACCCACAGATGGAGAGGAGTGGGAGGGGGGTCAGCTGGGCTGGGGATGTGGGGGCATGTGGGTAAGGAGGCACATTTTCCATCTCTCAGACCCTTGGTGTTTCTCAGGAGCAGCTCCATATATCTGTGTCAAGAGCTGCAGGGCCTGGTGTAGGGCAACTTGCAGGAGCAGAAGGGGGCTGTGTTCACCCCATCACAGCAGAACAATGTCAGGGTAGTCGCTGTGGTGGGAGTTGGACACTGATGGGATAGGACAGCCTGGGAGCTTGTGTGCCAAGGGCTGCTGAGTTGACACTGTCCTTTGGTGCCCTCTTCCCAACCCAGTGGAGCCCAGCACTGTGGAGCTGAGGAGCTGCCAGCTGCCATCACTGTCCCTACTATGCCATCCTCTGTGACAGATCTGCTTCCTGCTGCTGCTCCCAGCTCCCGGGCACTCCCTGGCCTCACTGCAGGGGATGGGGGCTATGGCAGAGTCCCCTTAGTGCTCCCTCTCAGAGCTCGGCTGGTGAAAGCATCGTGCAGTGTGCTGGGGGGAGCTGGGTGCAGGCTGGCAGATGTGCCCCTCTGCAGGTCTGTGCCACTGCCCCCCTGAAAGTCTCTGCCGTGTCCGGCAGCATCACAGGTCACCTCAAGGAGAACACTGGGCTTCCCTCTTCTGCCCCACTGCTGCATCCATATTACACTGGCAAGGGGAGCTGGGCTGGCATGCTGGAGGCTCTGCCTGCAGATGCTGAGCCAAGCTGTCCGGAAACCCTACACTTGAGGACTTGTTCAAGGGTCAGAGATTTCTTGATGCCTGCAGGGTGCTTTCGAACCTGCAAGGAGCAACCTGGAGTGTTCCCAAGGACTGCTACAGTGCCAGCAATTTGCCAAGCCCAGCTGCTGCCTCTGTGCCTGGTCTGTCCCTGGGTTATGCCCTGTGGTGCTTCCTCTGGACCGGTGTAAAGCTTTCCATCCCTGATTCTAAGTCCAGCTGTCCCCCTCTACTGTAAGGCCTCTGGCTCTGCCTGCTAGGGCCAGTTCATCCTGCTCAGCTGCGATTTTTGGCTGCACTGCTTGGTGGGTCTCTCCTTCTTCCATCTCCCTGGCTGGGTGCCCAGGGTGATGCTGCTCCCCCAGGGCTGGGAACCCCAGCTGCAGAGCCCTCACTTGCTGTCTTTTCTACGAAGAAATGCCTGTGTGCGAGCTCCATGGCCCTCAGATGTGTACACGGAGGTCTCTTCTCCTAGATACTGCCTCTGTTAGGGAGGAGTGGTGCCTGTGGTGGGGACACCCCAGACACCCCAGCTCATGCTGCTGCTGCAGTGCTGCGAATCCAGCAATTCTTGGGTCACCCTTGGGGCAACCAGCTCCAGCAGGAAGCTCTCCTGGCTCTCTGGATGTCCAGTTTGTTCTAGGTGGGTCATTCCTGTGTTTCTAATGAGGCAGGGGAAGAAAATTAAAAGCCTAAATGAGTAAAGGGGAACCAGGCTGAGCCAGGAAACATCAGAAATGCCTCTGTCAACACTGCAGCTGAGGCAAGCAGGCAGGCAGCTTCTTAATTATTGATGATGCTTATAAATAAATGCTAGGGCAGGGAGACAGTTATAAGAGAGCAGAGGAGCCACTTCTGTGTGGGAGAGGGAACCTGAGAACTTGTTTGTTTTAAAGGTCATTTATTTTTGCCTGTTATCCCTTTTTTCTGTAAAACTTGGTGATATTTGAGTTGGTGGTTGTCTTCCCTGTGTGTCTTCTCGTACCTGCCTAACCTGGCCAGCCAGGAGGAGGAGAGAGGAAAGACACCTGTGAGGGCAGTGAGAGAATGAAGGGGGAGGGAGGGAGGAAGAGGGAGGAAACACTGTGTGGAATGTGGGACAAACAGGCAAACGAGGAGACAACTAAATTAGTAGAGCAGCAAATCCCAACCCGAGTGTAAATAATTTTTCACCATGTGAAAAGAAGGTCTACGTAGGCTCAGATTCATCTTCCTGTTCCTGGAGCTCAAGCCCAGGCAACTTCTGATGCAAAGCAAGAGGAAAGTGCGTGACATGAGGCTGGGCAAGGATTAGGAGATGCAAGGATCTTGGTTGGGGACTGCAATAGTAAGCCAGTGTCTGCTTAGCCTCAGGGACTTTTGTAGCAGGCTCAGGGTGGCGTGTTCCAGAAAAACCAGACTATCTGATGGCAATTATTCTGGGATAGGGATCCCACAGCCAGCTGAAAACATAGGAAAGGTTTTGGGTTAGGATTTTGGACTGGAATTACACCAGTACTTTGAGACTGACAGCCCCCACAGGAGTCTTAAGTGATTGTGCATGGTAGGACTTTACAACTTGGTCTGAAGCCCTCCTGCTTACAAAAAGTGAACACACAGGCACTGGGTGCAATACAGACTCGGGCACAATGGAGCTCCTTCTAGTCTACACTATAGCAGACTCTACAGGGTCAATCTTCCATCCCCTCCCAGTCTCAAGGGAGCCACTACATGTGGTGGGGAGCAGCACACCAGTGCCTGGGGCTGGTCATGGGTATAGCTTTGGTCACAGCTTTGCTCATCTTTCCACTGGAGCCATGGTTACACACCTGCAGGATGAGCAGCTCTGCAGTGCATGGGGGATGCAGTAATATATGGCTCTCTGGAAGCAGACTAGGTAACACCATGACAGCCTCACTGCATTCTCTCTGCGCTGACACCCTGGACCCCACAGCCACCTTCCAGGAACCCAGAATGACATCAATCAATCAAACAATCAATCAATCAAAATTCAGCTCTCAATGGACTGCTGCTCCCAGTCAGGAGGGTGGGCTCAGTAGCAGGGTGCTCCTGATGACAGTTGGGATGGTGATGGGGAGGAGATATAAGGGGAAGCAGAAGCATTCTTCCAGCCCTGTGGGTTCACCAGGTGCTTTCTGGAGGAGAGAGGAGCTTTGGGTTGCAGCTGAGGAAGTCACGCCTCTGCAAGCGGTGTGGAAATGCCAGCTGCAGTCCAGGCTGAGGAGCTGAATGCAAAGTGCAAGTGCTCTCACACAAGGAACACACTTCACTGGGTGTGAAGGGCACTCGGCAAAGGTGGACTGCTGGGATTCCCCAGGAAATGTCTCTCCTTGGGCGCTTGGCATGCTGCTGTGGATAGCATTCTCCTGCACTGGAAACTTCTCTTCCCCAAAAATGGTCCCCAGAAGCTGGGGACCCAGAGCTGGAGGGCTGATCCAGCTATGGTTCCTACCCAGCCCATGCTGCCTGTCCCATAGCTGAACCAGCACAGAACCTCTAGCACAGAACCATTTCTCTCCTTTCCCAAGCATCTGGGATGTAGGTGAGCAGCAGCACCAGCTTGACATAGCCCTGAGCTGCTCCCGAGGGAGGGGAAGTCTCACCTCACCATGGCTGCTGAGCCTATGGTTCCCCTCCACAGCCTTGTGTGTGCTGTGCAGCAGCTGCCCACAAATGGGTGTCAGCTACTGCAGAAACAGGGAGCCTGTGGTGAAGGCAAAGTGAGGGTGGGAGCCTGCAACTGTAACCCAGAATCCCAGACATGTGGATGCTTGGATTCCTGGATTACATGGGTACATGTGTGATGTGACCAGTTCAGTGCACACTGTCACTATGCATGTAGAATCACAGAATCATAACAGTTGGGGTTGGGAAGAACCTTTAAAGGTCACCTCTGCTTCCCTGCCCCTGAGGCTCTCTCCCTCCCTGTGGGGCTCAGCTTGGACATGCTATATTATGTTCAGTGTCTCTGGGAGATGGCTCAGCATCAGATCTGATGGACAAAGCCCCACAGCTTTTGAGCCTATGTCTCAGCATGCTTTTAACATCCTCTACATAGCTCAGGTCTGCTACTACCACAAAAATCCCAGGACCTTCCTGAAGTGAGTCCTATGACACCCAAGGTGCAGCATGTCAAGGCCCTGCAGCAGCCTGTCCCAAGGCTTGGGGTGGCGGGGGTGCCTAGGGAGAGCTGAGCTTCTCCCAGACACTCTGTGCCAGCTTGCAATCTGCAGCCCAGGCTACAGGGAGTGAAGCTCCTGGAGCCAAGTGTGTGAGAAGAGACACGCAAGTACTTTCTGCTCCCCTTTTGCCAATATCAGGTAGTTGCTTGGGGTTGATGCTGGCAAGACCTTGCATTGCAGGTTCCTTAAGGGACCTCAGGGTCCATCTGGCCTTATGAAGGTATTGCCAACCTGACAGCACCAGCTCACAGCAAAAATCCCATCATCTTTTAATTAGTTTCCCACTTCCTGCCATCCCTTCTGCGTGCATGTGTTTGGAGGTGCAAATATATGCCCAGGATATTGATCACACCTTAGATCTTTGATCTTTGTAAGGGAATGTAGGCTGCAATTTTGGCCAGAGAACTCTATTTCAAACTTGTGTTTCATTTCCCAAAGCCTTCCCAGCTAAGCATTGCCTGACCTGCTGCTGCATGCCAGGCACAAATGTTGCACCTGCTGTAGCTGCAGCACAGTATGTGAATGTCTTGTCCTCCTGCAGCAGGGAAAGAGGAGGATGGGATGTAAGTCTGCACACTAGGACTTCACCAGGATAATGACAGGAAATGCACTCTCCTAGAATCAGCAGCCTGGCATGGCTGCAGCACAAACTCCAGCATTTCTACTGCAGTGACCCACTTTACCAGCCTGAGGTGATATGGGCACCATGGATGACTCCACAGAATCACTCTTTGGTAGGATAAGATCCATTTTCTCCTTCAATTCCAGAACACTTTTAGTGCTACTGCACTTACAAGATCAGGATTTGGTTATGCTGTGACATCATTGATTCTTGTAAGCTCAGAAAGGATATGAGAAATACTGAATTTCATGACTATAAAAGCCAAGAGCAGGAAAGGAGGAGGAACAAAACAGGGTTCCCAAGACAGCCCCAGAAGAGACAGAAGAGCACCACTGCAGCAGCTGCAGCCCTGCTTACAGACCAGGTGGTTCTTAAGGTTTATAGGAAGGTGGTGCAGGAGATGCAGCAGCCCTGGGTGCGGTGGGTGCTGGGGCTGCTGCCCTAGGAACAGAGAGTCATTTTCCCATGGAACACAGGAAGTGCCAAGGCATCAGGTCTTTGCTGCTCACTCACCTCACAGTGCTGAGTCCAACAGCTCCTGCAGTAGAGATGGATCTGCTTCCAAGAGCTCTTAAGAGCCACCGCTCTGTGGTACCTCTAGCAGCAACACTTAATTTTCCACAGGAGTGGTGTCGGGCTCAGTAAAGGCATTACCTGGAAGGGCAGTACCTAGACCTCTGCCTTTTAAGAAGCTGGGCAAAAGTCTATGAGGTCAGTGGCTTTTAAGCTAATAATCAAGCCAAAGCAGGTTAATTCTATAAGGCTGCTGCTGGCAAGCTCAGGCTCTGCTTTTGGAGCATCATGCAGATGCTCAGGAGCAGCTCAAGCCAGCATTCCTTTCCTCCTCCTCACACCTACTCTCCAACACCAAGAGGAGACATCATCTCCTGTAGCAGCTATCAATAAAGTAACATAGCAGCACCCCAGGAAAGTACTTTCCCAGTAACGCAGAACACCCCTTCCCATCCCCACCTGGTGCTGCTGGGGGTCTAAGTGAAACACAGGAATTGTGCAAATCTGGGCACTGATGCTGCTTTCAGCTGATGGCATGAACCATCCTCTGGGACTCCACACACCCTCTCTAGCACCCTACCAGCCTTGTCACAAGGGCCCTGAAGCACTGGGCTAGGTGTTCCAGCTCTCCCCAGTGCTCAGATGTAGGGATGTTAGGAGCACCAGTAGCACCTCTGCACCCAGAAATAGAAAGAACTTTGAGAAGGCACCAAGCTGCTGTGCTACAGTGGAATGCAGAATGGGCCTGGGATGAGCAGCAACCTGCCCTACTGGAAGTGATGAAAGAACAGGGCCTATGCAGATCTCTGATGGCTGAACTCTTGGCAGCAGGGGCAAATGTGCGAGACCTTGGCTCACAGATCCCTTTGCAATAAGCCCTGCCTTAAACTTCCTGGCTGGAAGCAGCATTTACTAAACCAAAGGCTTAAGGTCTGCAATCTTTGTGTAGCTGTCAGTGATTTGGGTGAGGAGGACCACTTTAGAGTCTAGGAACACCACCAGCCTCTAAAGGCTCCCCATTATTTCTGCCTCTGAGTCCTGGCACTTTCCAATGCAAAACCAGTTGCTGGCACTTTGCAAAGATGAGTAGGAGCCACATTACACCATAGGGACTACATATGAGATTTTGGCCTGGACAACCACTGGGATATGGAAGAAAACCCCTTTTCTGCTAATAATGCTCTCCAAGGTCCACATACCCTTTTCTCCTGAGATACGCTGTTCACTGAAGAGAAGGGAAATGAGGCTCTGCTCACAGCAGCTACTCCCCCTCCCTCAGGCACAGTTAAGTGGGAAGCCTCTCATTCAGACACAGCCATTCCCCACTACATCCTCTTCACTAATCTATACCTATGTGACAGCCATATCCTGTTACCCATCCATCAGCATCACTGTGCTTCTACCCCTCCTCTCTCTCTCCCCAAAAGCAGGCAGCTACTGGTCCTCCATCTCCCTTCACATCCGCCTTGCTTCAGCAGGCAACCCTACCTGCTGGTGAAATTCATCTGTGTCAGGCTGCTCTTGCTGCTCACAGGTGAGAACCTGCTTGTATCACTGTCCTGTTGCACTTTTGCCTCAGCTACCATTTATGATTTCCATTTAGGTCAATACTGTATCTAAAATAGCTATGCTTTGGCCAGGAGCTCTCAACATCACTCTAACACTGAAATCTGAAATGTCTTTATGAATTGAATTTGCTGGGTCCAGCACTGCTTGTGAAAAATAACCAGTTTATGAGACCTGCTCACCTCAGGACAAAGCACAGCACAGTCCTGCTGCAGGGACTTCCAGGCTGCAACACAGCAACAGCTTCCATTCTCACAACTCATTATATCAGTGCTGGTTTTCAGGTATGAGCCAGTAAGAAGCCAGAAGGAAGGACTTGCAAGGGACTGGCAGGAAGAAACAGAGCTAAGAACATTTGCCCAAAGCAAAGAGGCAGAGAGGGGGACAATTTTATTCCCTCAGTGCTGAGGACTGGCTTCTGCACTACCCACCGCATAGCCTAACAAGCCTGAGCCCACAAGCAAGATTGAGATTTCTCCAATTTCTAAACTAGAGTAGCATTTTTAATCAGAGGGGTGTCCTGAGTTCTGAAGTAGAAAAGAACTGCTTAGACAAGAGTATGTGCTGACTTCTGGAGCTGCAGGGGCAGAACAAACCCCTCTGCCAGAGAAGAAACAAAAAGACGCAGGTAACAAGAAACATCAGGTTATTGGACACTCTCTACCCTTTAATGGCTTTAAGATAACAGTGCCAACTCCCCAGATTCTCACAAAATCTCACAAAATCTCTGTGCTGGTCTTGTGGCAAGATCTGCACTGTTCCATGAGAAGCAAGATCTGCTGTTGCTTTCCAAGGCTCCATCCCCATATGCTCGTGCTGTATACAGGCAGCATCATTCTGTCAGCAGGGTCTCTGCTGATCCTGGATGGTCAGAAGTCAAGTGCTTCAAGTGCTCCAAGGCAGTGGCTGCAGCAATGTTCAGCTGCTAATCCTTTCAGATGAGCAGAGTATATGCTTGGTATCAAGTGTCCAGCTGGGTGCATACAGCTGTTCTGGCACTAAGCATCACAGTTTGCTCTGAGCAAACTCCAGTGCAGTAGTCAGGGCTCCCTGCATGCCTTTGGCATTTCCACTGCCCTTAGCTACGATGGGAGAGCCTCCTGCTTTCCCTTCCATCTTCGTACAGACAGCCACAGCCCAGTCAGCAGCAGAGAACACAGGATGGCAGTTCTGGGGAAGAGACACAGGCAAGTTATTTTTACCGTGGGGCAGCCTGCAGTCTATGAATAAAGAAAGGTAACAGCATCCTCTCCTCACTCAGCCTGAGGTAGTCATGACTGTGAAAATCACAAAGGCTGAGCTTACATGTTAACGCTGTGTCTTGCCCCTGGGCAAACACAGCCTGGAGGATCTAGGGATATCTGTGCCCAGCAGAGACTGAAAGCACATCTGGTCCCAGTACAGTCCTCTCAGGTCCTGCCCCTGTGTGATTAACTACCAACACTGGGCACAACTCCAGGAAAAGCCTGAAGCAGGACCTGCTGAGCAGTGGGTCCAATCCCCCTTGGCAGGCAGGGTCCCCTTGTCTGTATCATGGTTCTGTTTACCTTGGACACCTGACAGGCACAGAGCACCTCACCCGAAGCTTGAGGGCTGAGCAGCAAGACTGATGTGCCAGGCGACTTGTCACACAGCTGGTTCACTACTTTCATTAGGATCTAGGAGAGGCAGGGAGAAGAGAGGTCAGTCAACAGCAAAGGAGACGAGCAACTCCCTCTTACTGTTTGCAGCACCTGAGGTACCATTGCGCCAAGAAACAATGTGGATTACTCACAGAGAGGGAATCAACTGGGACAGTATCAATGATGACAGGCTGGTTGCAGTATTTTACTAGCAAGATTTGTGCCACCTTCTCAGCCTGGAGAGAGAAAAACACAGCACTTTGAAGGGCTACAGGTGGCACAGGGTGGGTTGGATGGGGCTATATCCATGAAATATATACACAAAGGGAATGCAAGCGCTGCTCTGTGGGACAGACAGGAGATGTTTGATAGCAGAAGTCAAAGTAAGACTAGCAGACTGAAATCTCCATGTGGAGACAGCCCTCCTTCCTCAAATACAAGCAGAGATGAACCCCTGTCAAAAGTGGAATAGAGTGACTCATTCAGTCTCCAGACTCTCTCCTAGACTTAAAAAGTGCCACATTTTTCAGGAAGGCTTCTGTGGCAAGATGCTCCTACTCTAAGGAAGGGATAGTTCTTCCTGAGATCTCTGAGTCACCAGTAAGTATTTCTAACCTGCTTTCAATGTAAATTGTCAGAACACAAATACATGTGGGAAGCTCAGCAAGATCCATGTAGCTGGAAGAAAGACTATCCTGTCACTGTCTGACTGTACGAGTTTGTTAAGCCCGCTGTGAGAACCATCTCATCTTCTCCATGCATAAAAAAGGTGATGCCCAGTGCCTATTGGTGTTGGCCAGAAATGCTGGTATAGGGCTCTCTGTTCTCACAGGCAGGGAGCCATGGAAATTCTGCAAGTGCTAAGAGCCCAGCCAGTCATTCTCTGCATTTTAAACAATGGCCAGTGAAATCAACCCAACACAGTGCTTGTGCTGCACTGTGCATGATTGTACGGGCTTTCTTCTGCCTTCTGACGCCCTAGTGACTGAGTGGCTATGAAGTGTGACAGAGAAACCAGGTCCACTGGTGTGTGCTACAGCTGGCTGCAAGTCTGTGCTGCTGCCTCTGTACCTGCTGCAGCTCCAGTTTCTTGACAGCTGTGTTGGCTGTTCGCTGTAGTACTTTCAGGATGGTCTGTAGTTCTCTTCTTTGCCACTGGGGCATTGCAGCACTGGCCACCACCTGCAAGACAATTTGCTCTGTAAGAACATTAAACTACCCCTAGACATAAAGTGCTAGTTCTCTGGAAGGTCAGGCTAGAGCATGGCCTCTTCCCAGACCCTGCTTTAACCCATGTGATCAGGGCAGTCAGTCACTGTGCTGAGCAGCTTTCTCTTTTCAGCTGCCATCTGCAACACAGCCACCTGGACGCTGGCAAAAATCCTTATGACCAAAGAAGCAACAGCAGGTAGCAACCTGCCCTTGCTACTGACCACGGTAAGATGTGAACTTGATAGGGAAAAAGTCATGTGTCTCATGTGCCCATGCTGGGCTCTTTCTGTACAGGAGTGTAATCCTTACTTTGGTCAACTGGCCCACTTCTTTGGAGAGGTTCTGCATCTCAGGAATAGAGGTGATCCTCTGCTTCATTCGTAGGGAGACAGAGTCCACTTCCATAGCCAAGCACTGGCCTACTTCCCGGGCCTGCAGAGATGGAAGGAATGCCTGCTTCATATGCAGCAATAGAAACCATCCACAGGGATGAAGAAAGTGGGGAGACAGCAGGGTCATGAACACTGAAATGCTGCTCAGAATCCAGTAAGGAGACACAGATGGTTTAGGAATGACTGTTACTGCAAGACTCTGAAATACAAGATTCCTCTCTAGATTTGCAACCAACACTAGATGGTCACACTTAGGCAGACCAAGCTGTCGAGCTTTAAGTGGTATTTATGGTTGAAATTCATGTTTACTCAAAAATTTGCACCAAAATCATCAGGATTTCATTGAGGAAAAACTGGGGAGCTCTGTGGAACATCTCAGAAATCTTTTTCCATTAGCAAATGCAATCTTGAAACTGCTGACTGAAGAAACAAGAGAAACACTAACATTAAAAGAAACCTCATCAGCTGTTCAAGCATATTTCCCGAGTTTATCCTGATATATTTCTTATTGTTTTCACCAACAATGCTACTATTAATAATTTTTTAAAAAGCTATTACAAGCTTTTTTTCACCAGTGCCAATCCTTATGGTTTGGAGTATTTCCTCCCTGCCAGATCTCTGTGGCCAGGATGGTCCTGCAAGACCATCTGCAGGACAGCAGAGGACTGCTCTGCCTAGCTAGGACACACAACCCTCATTTCAAGTAATTCTCTCAGACCTGCAGTCTCCTTTGTCTCATTAACACTTACACAGAGCTCCTCTCAGGAGCTCTCCAGGTTGGCACTTCCAGCAAAGCATGCAGTTCTGCCCTGCAGCTTTTTGTTCTTCTGCATGAAGAAAAGCCTCTCTGGGACATAGATGCACAAGGGAATGGCCAACCAAAAAGTAACAGATTTGCACGTGTGGGCTTTGCCTTTAGTCTTTCCAATTCCAGTGACTATGAGTCATTCTCCTCTGACATCAGCCTTAAAGGAAGAGGGAAGGCTTATGGGGCACCTGACACTTCCAAATACTCAAAGGACAGTGATCTCATGAACACAATAGTAGGTTACTTACTTACACAGAACGAGCTAGACCAGAATCACAGTTTAGCAGGAAAAAGACTAAATAAAGGAAGCAAAAGGGCCATAAGAATGAGGCCAAAACCCTTTAATCATAAAGTGCAAATCCAGCTGTGATAGGCAGGAGCCAAAATCAATGTACAAAGAATTACATCTTAAAATATCTACTGGGGGATTGAAATTCATAGACCAGGGGCTACCTGATATTTTGTGCAAGTTTTTATCTTGGAAACTAGTGTCTGAAGGGAGAAAATAAGGTCAAGGAGACAGAGAACTAGGATGAGAGGAAAAGGGTGTACAGCAAGGTACAGTAGCAGAGCTGAGTCCAAGGCTGAAGCAAGATGCCAGATGAGGCACAGCAGGGAGGCTCCAACCAAAGCAGTGGGGATCTAATTGTCTATGAGGAACCTATAAAGTTTGGTCCTTCTGGCACTGCCTTGACATGGCAGAAATCTCAGTTCCCTCTTTCTTACCTCTTTGGCTCGTTCTCCTGTCACTGCAATGACACGGCTAATCCCTTTGACAAGCTGACGTTCACTGATGATGGCCAGATCTTCCACAGATCCTGTTTGGAGAAGGTGCCTAAAATGTCAGCAGAGAACAGGAAAGAAAGCGAGTTGCTCTTTGCAAACAGAAATCAGGAACCCTGCTTTCTTTTTCGAAAACTCTAGAATCTAGCAGCCATTTCCTAATCCTAATCCCAATACCTTGAATCCTTTCCCATCCCTAAAATCCTGATGGTACCCTATGGAGAGGGTGCACAGCAGGCTGGCAGTCCGACAAAAGAGTCAACAGAAAGAAGAAGCCAGCAGGACTCCTGTGTGTCCATTACATGAAGAGAAAGAAGATAAAGGTAAAAGAAAACAAAAAACATCTGTGCTGCAAAAAACACCATGGAAAAACAGGATTTATCTGCATTTTTGATTTTTGGGGATGCTTTCTCAAAATAGTGCTTCCACCAATGGACTTGAGGGCTGTGATAATGGCCAATGGGAGGGGGTGCACTTTGGGGTCAGAAGGGTATAAAAACACTATGTATGAGCACAGTAAAAAAACTTGGATAAAGTTTCTTAAGGATCTGCTTTGTGACATGTCTGCTCTGACAGTGACAGTACCCTGTAAGGCAAGAGACAGAAGAGTTGGGGCTACTCCAGAGGAACCTCTGTGCTACTTGCCCAGCAGGCTCCAGTCAAACAGTGCAGCAAAGTTGTGTCCTTCTTTGCTCTCCTTCAGCAGTGAGATGAATTGGCATTTTTCGCTTTTACTCATCTGCTACTCCACCACTCTCTTGTCAGGCCAGCTCACTGCCTGACCAGTAGACTCCAGAGAAAGGATAGTTGTGCAGTCTCCCGACACTGACAACCTCCCTTTTCCTTCTTGTTTATTCGAGGCTGGATAGGAAAAACTATGGTGTCTTGTTATCACAGTTCTGTTACCACAAGTAATCATTCTAGACATCGTCATAAGAATTCATCATCTCTTCTCCCATGCAGTTTCTTGTCCCTCTACTCCCACAAGAAGATCTCATGGCTAGAAAATTGCTCATTTTCAGCTCTATCTGCTCTAAGGCCAGTTTGTTCTGTTTTTTGTTTTTTGGTTTTCTTTTTTGGTGTCAGCACTGTCCTAAGATTGATTAACTTTTCTTCTACTCTCATTACTACTAAAAGCAGATGAGGGTGAAGATAATTAAAATAATCAGAGTAGTCTCAAGTTCTCACAGCTGAATTGGAGTCTCCAGCCCTTCTGCAACCCCAAAGGCAAAGCACCACAACCCTGATGTTACAGGTCACACACACCTTTCCCATACTCTGCTGGCGCTCTGTGGCTTCCAGGTTGGTTTCAGACTATGAAGTAAGGAAAGATGCTGTGCATTTCATTAAAGTTTGCTCACCCTGGAACTTCAAAAGCTTTGTAACTAGTCCATCCTATCCTCACAATATTTTTCCAGTAAGGAAACTTAATTTCACAGGGACAGGGAGGTGAGCGTGTAGTGATGCTTCTACCTCAGCCACCAGTGCCCACAAACATGCCTTCTAGCTGCAAGTAAAAGTCACTTACGTCCCACAGCAGAGCTCCACAGAGGTCTGCACTACAGCCTTGGAGTCACAGGTCAGCACATTCTCCACAGGGACACCCAAGGACACTATCCTCACTGGATCAGGATACCCCTGACAGAGGAGACAGGGATCAGCAGCTAACAACATGGTTATTCAGGGGCGCTTACAGACTAATTCCATGGCTTCAGGTGTCTGCCTCATTTCCCCCTATTCTAGAACAGCCGCTGAGTCAGGGGTGGCACTACTTCTCCCCCACAACCAGCCACCAATGGGGAGAAAGAAATAATTGGTAACACAACAGGCTTTTGGTGCACAGGCATAAAGAGAAAGCCTGTGCATCACCAGTCTCCATGTTTTACAAGTTTCCTGAGATCTCATCTCTGTCCTATTTTCCCTTCTGAGTTCTGGGAGACAATTCCCTTGCAGAAACATGTTGTGTCAACATCTTGTGTCCCAGATGATTCCTTCTGAAGGAGAAGGCTCATGAAGATGTGTTCTGCCATCCTGTCATACCTCATCCACTGCACGAAGTCCCTGAACTCTTCTTGCCAGTGTGAGGGGGACTTCAGCCATATGCACCACCTCATTTTTTTGGATCAGATCCTGGACCACTTGCTCTACTTGCTGCAGCTGCTCCACAGTCACATGGCCCTGAGGAAGCAAATCAGCCACGTTCAGGAAAAACCTCCTGAGAAGTACAAAACGAAGGAAGGGAGAACGGGGGCACAGCCACCAGATGACTCAGCTTGGGCATAACACTCTTCCCCTGCATCTCATCTTCTCTGCTTGTAAAAGGGAACTGTGAACATCATGGCACTCCCACCTTCTCTTCCTATGAGAGAGAAGGATTTTTGATGCAAGAGCATCAGCCAAAGTCTTCAAAGGAGATTCTGGAATGAGTGACAGATTACCAGGGCCAGCACTCAGCCTGACCCAAAGCTTCACAAATGCTCTCACCTGAATGTCCAGTACTGATATCAGATATGTGCCACAGCCAAGCACTATCTCTCAAAGACTCCTTTACACTATTTTGTATCAGTCTCATGACCACTGGCCTTGCTAAGGGTCCCTCCCCTTCTGACCCCCATTCATCCCTCAGCAAGCCCTGCTCAGGGTCAGGTTAATGCAAAAGGACCAAGCTTCATTACTCAGATAAAATGTGGCTTGTCTCTGAAGGAGTGATTATGCGGAGAGGGGAAAAATCCCTGGAGAGAAGAGCTGTACTGGTAAGTTGGTACTGCTGAGAACTAGTAAACTGGATTTCAGAGTCACCTTGGTATCAAAGTCAAAGCGCAGCCGCTCTGCTGTCACATGGGAGCCCCGCTGCTCGGTGCTGTCACCCAGGACACGTCGGAGTGCAAAGTTCAGCAGGTGAGTGGCGGTGTGGTTTGTCATGCAGGCCAGGCGCTGCGCCTGAAAGCATACACCAGTTAGCAGGGAGTGCTGGTTCTCCACAGCTCAGGGGAGCAGGGGGTAGCATGAAGAGATAAGGAAAAGGCTGCGTGTGAGGGAGGTGACAGGAGAAGATGGAGGAAAAACAATGGGTAGTACAGCTGTCAGATGAGTTATGTGACAGGGCAGATCTAACTCCTTTTTTCACGGGATAATCTTTGTAAAACAATAAAGGGCAGGCTGGATACTTTTGGACAGACCAACGACTCATAAAAATTACAGAGTCAGTTGTGATATTTCCTTCCCACTGCACATTATGATGAAGAACGGTCTCAAGAATACAAGGGACAAAGATCTGCTGTGCCCAAGTTACTGAGGACATCACAAGGAAAAGATTAAGAGCACTAAGTTATCACCTCATCCACAAAGAGCTGCAGCTGGTCGCCAGCACGCAGGGTTTCCACAGCAGTGACCTCATGGATCACATAGCCACCACAGAGATGAACTGACTCTACAGGGAAGAGTACATCCTGAGCAAAGAGATAGAAAAATGAGTTAGGACACAGGGAAGATCCAAATACCTGTGCTAAGTACCTGCCTGACCCAACTGGGAAACACATATCCCATCAATCCCTAAAACACAGAGATGGGGTGGGAAAAGCAGAGAGAAGCTTACTGCAAACCAAAGTGTCTTAGACCTTGCCTGTACCCAGCCACTCACTATGTATGTTGAGGCTGCCAGCTTGCAGTGGAGGGGCAGTAACACCATCCATGCTGACAAATTTTCTTAACAAGTATGCTCATCCAAGAGAAAATGAACAGCATCTCCCAAGGCACTTGTCTCTGGCATCCAAAGTACCATTTCTGCCTGGGATGGCAACAAAACTGTAACACCACTTTAGCTTGGGGAGAAGTGCTGAGCAAGGCACTGTAATACTCTGAAAGGGTAAAAAGGCCCAGGGGTGGCAAGAGCTGGAAATGGGGAAAGGAGAAAAGGCTGCACCCTGTGTAACTTCCCAGGACAGGGTCAAAGCTCTCCCTTTGGCAAGGCTGAGGGGACATGCTACAGAATTGGAGGTCCTCCCTGATGCTCTTAGGAGGAATAAGAGTTTTTGCACTGGGTCTCAGGTTGGGCAGCACTTGCAGCTGTCCAGGATTGACCAGAGAGAAGTTACTCAGTTCACAGACTCTCTGATCAGTGACTTACTTCTCTCAGCATTACAACCCCAGCTGGCAAGAACACAGCATATTGAAGGAAGACCTGACTAAAATCTTCCTCAGCAAGATGAAATTGCAAAGGGCTGTGAGAGGCAACCAGAGTAGCAAGAATGCCCTTGTGAAGTTACTGCTGATTTTGCTTTACCCCACCGACTCTGATGCTAAGCCAAGGGAATTGTCAAGAGTCATCAGCTTGCAAATTAACACAGTAGAACAACCCATCACTTGGGGAATTCAACTCAGAACCCATGGAAGCCTTGGGTTAGGCAGCAACCTTACCTGCTGTCCTAAAGGTATCATGTAGCCTTGGTCAGAGTCTTGCCCTCCCTGCTCTGCATAGAAGTTAGTCCTGTCCAAGATGACACCACAGCGCTGCCCTGCCCCAACCTCGTTATGGAGAGACTGATCTCTGTACAGCATCAGGACAGTGGCCTGGCATGGACTGAATTCTGTCAGGGGGAAGAAGACAGCAGCAGTTAGTGCATATAGCCTGTCAGATTGCAACAGGAAAGGAGGGATCAATTCCCCATGCCAACCCTGCCAACACCTGGGCTATACTGAAAGCTGGCACTTTGCCTTGGTAGGAAAGGAACAGCTACTGGCAGAAAGGACAAAGAACCGGAACTAAGTCACTTCTCACCTAATGACAGAACTGCTGAGTAGCAGCTAAGCAGGCAGGGACACCCAATCTGGCTCCCCATGAGCCTGGTACAAGAAAAAGTGGCACAGACACATCTGCATCTTGCTACACTGCAAGCCTGGCAAACCTGACTGAAGGTGTTATCTTATGAAGATGTTGTGGATAGGGGATAGCAGGGATGTCACCTTCCTGGATGCAGCAACCTTCTAACATGCTCTCCAGTAGGCTCCTTGTACCCAAACCTGGGCACTATGGACAAGTGGACCATAAGGTGTGAGTGTAATTGGCTAGGCAGAGGGCCCCAGGGAGAATTGTTCAGTAGTTCAACGTTCAACTGATATTCAGCTACTAGTAAAGCTACTTGGTAGCTGATAAAAGGGACAACACCACTTAACATCTTCATTAATGACTATCTATGACAAAATGGGATGTACCCATATCCCACTTAATTGGCAGGGACTGGCTGATACACTGAAGAACTGGACTGTTTTTTGAAGGCATCTGTACAGTCTACACAAATGAACTGACAGAAATCTTAGGTTTTCAGGAGCAATTTGAACACAAGCCAGCAGGGTGCCCTTGCAGCAAGGAAGACTGCCTGCCTGCTGAGCTGTGTGAACACAAATATAGCCAGCAGGTCAAAGAAAGAGGTTATTCATCTCTATTTAGCATTTGGGAGAGTACATCTAGACTAGAGTACAGCAAATTCTGGCTGTATTTAAAGAAAAAAACCTTTACACACTGAGAGTGATAAAGAACACAAAACAAATAGGCTGTGAGATTTTTGTCCCTGAAGATACTGAAAACTTAAATGGACATGGTTCTGAGCAAAATGATCCAACTGCGAAACTGGTGTTAATTTTAACAAGAAATTGGACATCCAGAGATCCCCTTCAACCCAAATTTTTCCATGATTCAGAAGCTGAGAAGGTGAGACAGTTCTAGCTTGGAGATTTCAGCCCATGTCACTGCTAGGCTTTTTTCCTCTGTTGTGCTCTTGCTGTAGTATATATAGCTTTAACTGCCTCACTTTCTGCTTAGCATGGGCTGCCACCAGCACACTGGGTAAAAGGGAGTTGCTGTACACAGCCATCTCTAATTGTCTGTGACAGCCATACCACCTCTTGCTCTCTGCGGCTTATCTTCATGCCTTCCATAGAGCATCAGCAACCTCAGTTACCGCAGATGACAAAAGGCCTGCGCTGGCACCTAGTGGTCTGCCACGGAGATAGCAGGGGCATGGTTTCACACAACTACCTAAAACCTTTGTGTAATTATGCTTCTTTCTCCCAAGTGCACACACCCAGAAGCCTAATTGCTTGAGACAGACTTACCTCTAGAAGAAATCAACAGTCACCTAGTGGTGCCAACCCAGAGCTCGTTACCAGCCCAGAGCCTTCCTAGGAGCTAAGGAAAGCACCCATTTGGGATGAAGTGGGTAGGGGAAAAAGATGTGGCAGCAAGGTGGACAGGTTTAGACCATGAAGTACCCGTCGTGCATGCATGGGGTTAGGCAGCAAAAGCAGCCAACGTGAGGGACTCCAGTGGAGCTTGCTTTGCAGGTGGGCCAGCCACTCACCATACTGCCCGTGCTGTCCCAGTGTGTAGGCGTACTTCGGAGAGTCATCAGTAGCAGGCACGTTGCTGCTCTGCAGCCAAGCCAGCGAATGCACATCCAGGTGGGTGTTTGTGTTCCCTGGCTGTTCTGCCTGTGGGCCACCAGCCTTCCGCTGCAGCAAAGGCACAGTTAGATTGGAGATCCTTGGGGCAAGCGAACAGGTAACTGGAGCTATAAGGCTAGGAATAATTTCTTCCACCTTCATGGAAAAGGGTTGTTCAGATCCAGGCTGATGTAGGCTACTGCTAACTAACCCCATCCCTTCAAACCTTACAAGCACTGAGTATCACTCTGTGCTAGCCTTGAGTAAGACCATACCAACTTAACAGGCACATCCCTCCTGGCACAGCTTGCTGTGTACCTGTGAAGCTTCCAGGCCATTAAAGCTAATGAGAGCAAGGCCTCAAACCAATTACCACACTCAGGAGTGCGGTAATTGCAAACTGGTGGGTGGGCATTGCAAATATTTCAGCACTACAGAGATCAAGGAGATTTTGTAAACTCTTCATAAATAATTTGCTGCTTGAGCTGTCTAAGCTGGTTCTACTTTGTGTGAGAAGTTAGACTACATGACTAACAGAGGACTGTCCTTACCTATATAAATATTTTATAACCTTCACACCAGCAACAGTCAGCATCATAAAATACCTGAAGAAAAATCACCAACCAATACTTCAGTTCCACATTCAGAAACAAGGGGATTGTGATGACTCTGCTATCTCAGACTCACTTCCCCATCAGCGAGGGGGCATGTAGCCCTGTGGTGCTCTGAAGAGTCTCAGCAGTGAAAGAGATCCTGCTTCCATGTTCACAAGAGACAGGTAAGGCTTTGAATTATTCTGACAAAGCAGGTCCCCCTTTTACCTTCGCATCTTCCAGAGCAAGTTCGTTAAAAGCAGTGGAATCCAAACTGATTCCCTTCTCTTCAAGCATCAAGTCAATCAGATCCAGAGGGAATCCCAAACTCCCATAAAGAGACCAGGCTACTTCAGCTGTAAGACAAAAAGAAGGACAAGAACTCTGTGTGAACACAGAAAGCAAAGGCAATCTCAAGATTTGTCTGGATGGGACCAATCTAGTGTGCTTTGGTAACTGGATCCACCTGTATTGTGTGCAACTGTATGTTAATGGGGAAGAGAAGCCGTGGAGTTGTTCTTGTATGGGACTGAGTATTAGTATTTCTACACAGCCCCATTCCTGCTAAAATTCAGTGCAGCACATCTAGACAGGCAGTGCACTGGTTGGATCCTGTGCTACTCCTTGCAGCTGTGTCTTATAAGGACCTTGCTGATAAGTCAATAAAACAGCTTGCCTGGTGCCTACTTTGTTGTGAGGATGAAGTACTAGAAAACAACTGCAATCTGGAGAAAGGAACATCTGCTCCTCTGTCTGGGGCTAGACAGTCACAGGAAATGCAGGGGAGGCAACCATCCACCAGTTTTGACTGCAATGCTTATGAGGACCTAAAGCAAAATGTCTCTAAGTGCAGCTTGTCAGAGGAGGGATGCTCACCTGGGAAATTTGTGGAGGGCTCCATCTGTTGCACTGTCCGCTCAATGATGCGCCTCCCACGCTCCAGGGAGGACAGAAACACGGCCTCGTTCTCATTGATGATATCCTTGATCTGCCCAAGGATCAGAAGGGTTAGCCACAACATTTCAGGGTGTTCCCCAGCTCAGCTCAGCCCTGCTCAGTCAGCTCAAAGCATATCAACCAGCCTTTTTGTTCTGCACGTATCCATCACAACATGGCTCCAATGCACTATTGAACAGTGCCAAAGTCATTGTGCCTCCTGTCACCATTCCCGTCAAGGAAATATTGACCATCCACATGGGGAAGCTTTAGGCTGGCAAATGTTCCCTATTGGGTATTAATATCTGTGACCCAATTACAACTGTACATCTGGAGCAGCCAGAGAAGTTGCTGTCAGTGGAAGCAAGCTGGGACTAGTCTTAAATCATCACTCCACTTCAGACAAAGGGTACCTGGGTGAGGACAGGCTGTACTTGCACTCAACCAAAAAAGCTATTGTAGCTTTTTTAGAGCAACAGCCACCTTACACAGGACATGCAGTCCCTGCTAAGGACCTAGTGGAGCTCCCACATGGAAATCTGCCAGATACTTCTTGTGCCCAGCACATCTCGGCCCACCCACAAGAACATGGTTATAGGGGAGGCTATGCAAATTCCTTCAGCTAAGTCCCAAGGGCAGGCTGATTTCTGGCCCTGAGAGCAGTGCCTCACAAAGATAATGAGGCAGGAGGATTCCACGTTGCTCACCTGGTTAGCATTTCTTGTCAGCTCTGGATAAGCATCTCCCTGTGGAAGTGAGCATCAGTTAGTGAAAACATCCTCAGAAAGATGCAGGGGGTCTCAGAGCATGCCACAAACATTACAGAGGTTACTTGCATACACTTATGTGCTGACTTTACCACTGATGTCACTAGGTCCCCTCCCTCCCATCACAAGTGATATGGGGACAAGAGGTTTTTAATGCTGGAATGTACAGCATCAGGTACAATTTCCTGGAGCTCCTGGAGATTTCTGACAGTGTGTGGAAAAGGGATATGTGTGATGATCTTTTTTGCCCAAGACAGCAGTTTTACTCACCAGCACTTCCACTACAGTAGGCACCAGGGAGGCCAGGAGCCCAGGTGGAGCCTGTAGAATTTCGGAGCAAAAGCGTACAGCCCTGCGCAGGATCCGACGCAGCACCAATCTGAAAACAGGGCAGGACTCCTCAGGCAGCCTTTTGAGCATCCCTGCCCAGCTTCAACATCCCCCAGCTCCTCTGGTCTGATTCATCAACACAGGCCAGCTGCTCCCAACATTCTACACCCATCCAAGGGGAAGTCTGCAGATTGGAAGCACTTCCCAGCTCTCCTCTTCCTGCCTACCCAAAAGCTCATGAACACCCTATCTGGGGCCCACATCAGAACCTCTTCCCTGGCTGTTCATATTCCTTTCTAGACCTAATTTCCTCCACCCCATACCATTTCCTTATGTCCTTACTCTGCTCCAGAGAAGCCTGGGTAAATGCCATCAGTAATGCAGACGCACAAGGTGCGCACGTGATCTGCCACCACGCGGTAGGCCATGTTCACACGCCCAACATCAGCATCCCCAATCAAACCCTGGTATCTGGGTGCCCTGCAGCCCTAAAAGAGAAAGCAGAGAGAAAAATCAGCAGAAAGTAAAGGCTGCAGAAGAAGTTCCAATGCAAGAGGCAGCCAGCCTGACATAATGTTTTTCAACTACCTCTGAACCTCATGCACCTAAGATGTACTCATTAAATCCTTCCACAGCACTATAGACCAAGACTAATACAGGTCAGCCAGCGCCCTGGCACTGAGTAGCTTAAGACACTTTGAAGGAAAAATGAATCAGCAGCGCTGATATTCCAGCAGATTTCCAGCCTGGAATTCCCTCTTTTTTCTAGAGCACTGCATTGGACCTGGCAGGACATAACCTCCTGTCTCAAGAGTCTGCTCATCAGCATTCAGAGAAGGCTGTACTATGCTACCCAGCAAGCAATCTTTGTTCATGGAGCTTTTGTTGAACTGTGACTCTGAGCAGAAGCACCATCACCTTGTGAATGGCATCCAAGATGGGAGTGAAGAGATCTGTGTCATAGTTGGAGCGTTTGTTCTGCAGAACTGTCACCAGCCTTTCCAGACCCATTCCTGTATCCACATGGTGCTGTGGCAAGGGAAGGAGATTCCCCTCAACCTCTCTGTCAGCCAGGCAGGAAAAATAAAAGGCAAAAGAAAAGCAAGAATCAGTTCACATGCAAAAATAAGGAACACGTGACTCAAAGAGAATGGGAAAGTGACATGGATAGAAACAGCAGGTGACTCAGCACAAGGAAGCTCAGGGACAAGAGTGACAGCAGCCTGCCTTGGCCCTGTCAGGCAGCCAGGATCTGACCATCACATAGTAAAGATAGGCTGCAATGTAAGGAAAAAGGCCTTCCCTAAAAGGGCCAAAGGCCTTCTCCTCCTTCTCCAGGCTGCTGCTGACCTCAAGAGATCTCTGGAAGGCAGCATTAAGGGAGAATTGGCAGTGAAGGTTGAAGAAGACAGGGAAATAAAGCAAAAGGGACCAAGAGTCATGCTGGACAAATCTCCATAGCTTCTCTCTTTCTCCTGGTATTGCCACCTTCTGGAAAACAGTGGTATGTCTGAGAATATACACGATTTTGAAGTCAGGCTAGGGGGAAAGGCTCTGGAGTTCAGAAGAGATGCTTGGTACCTGCTGTACTGCATGAAGACCAAGTTCCAGATCTCCACTACATCAGGGCTGCCCTGGTTCACCAGTGCTGCAGCATTTCTGCCACCACCCACATGGTCGTAGTGGATCTCTGTGCAGGGACCACAGGGACCTGTGTCCCCCATCTCCCAGAAGTTATCCTTCAGTGGGAAAGGAAGCACGTGACTGGCAGGAACCCTGGAAAGGCAAACAACAGAGGTGGCAGTGCTGTGGAGCACTTGCTCTTTGGAGCAGAGACAAGACCTGAACACCATCAGTGGCATAGAGTTTGCTGACTTGGGTTCAAAGCCTACATACAGCCTGGAACAAGCTCTCAAAGCACAGCAGTGCTCTCTGCAATGGCTGCACCCTCTCACTGAAGCAGCCGTCACTCACTTTCAGAGAACGTACTCTCACGATGGAGAGGAAGCAAAGGATTGAAGATCCTGTACACACTTCATCCAGGCCAGCCAGTTTTAGGCACATACCCACCATCACTGATGCTATCTGAGAATGAACCAGAAGTTCAAGAGACCCAGTAAGCTCAGAGCCCAGCTGACCTTTAACAGCCCAAAGAAACCAGAAACAAAATGAGTTTAAAACGGTCTCTGGTCCCTACAGCTGACCAACTAAAGAGCAAATGCAGAACTGTGGAAAGTGAAATGCCAGCACCTGCTGCTCAGAACCTCTTGTCTAACACACTTACCCCAGGCGGAGCCACACATCCCTGCACTCCTCATCTGCGCTCAGCCCCAGGGAGGGGTCTCCACCAAAATAGGTGACGTAGAGATGATCTCTGGGGATCTCATAGACCTCTGTCAAAAGCTCCCATGCCATGCTACATGCCTCCACCTGAGCAGGTAGGGAAATAAATGAAGCACAGTAATTCAGGAAGGGTCTTTAGAATGGGAGTCAAACAACAAAGAAGTTAATTTCAGCTGTTTCTCTCCCTTTCTAATTTTCACATGTATTGCAAAGAGCAGGATGAAGGTCAGAAGAGTGAGACAGCTAACTTCTGCCAGTGGAAAACTGATATTCCTAAAATGTGAGACCTTCAGCATGACGTGCATCTATGTGCTTACCGGCAGAGTTACATGAATTATTTTCTTCCCAAATAAAAAATGTATTCACCACCTAAAAAACCTAACATCCTTTATTCCTCCTCCCTTTTCAAACTTTCTAGTAATAATCACTGAATGAACTACTAACCTCTTTTTACCATATTAAGTGGTCAACACTGGCATTCTCACAGAGAACTTTGATTTTTATATCTTGGCCACAGCTTTGACAGGCTGAGTACATTAAGAGTCTGCAGGACACATTCAGTGACAGAGCCCATGAGCTGACCACCTCTGTTCCAGGCCACAGAGCTCCCAGAAATGAATCTGGATCTTACCAAAACGCCTTCTGCACATGGTCCCATGGCACTACAGCGCAGCTCCGAAAGAAAGGCTATGTTTTCCCCTAGGAAGGGTTCACTCCTATCACCTCACCTTAAAGTAATCCCCGAAGGACCAATTGCCCAGCATCTCGAAGAACGTGTGATGGTAAGTATCTCGGCCCACATCCTCCAGATCGTTGTGCTTCCCTCCCGCACGCACACACTTCTGGCTGTTCACCACCCTCCTGTGCTGGGCCAGCTCGCTCCGGGGGTGCACCGTGCCCAGGAAAACGGGCTTGAACTGGAAATGAGAGACACCCGCTACGGACAGATGCCACCCAGCGCAGGGGCCTGCGCCTCGGGCTCCTGAAACACAGAAAGGGTCAGGCTGGGACCATAGTGGGTCACTGCTTAAGCAAGTTCGTTTTAGAACACACGGCACAGGACTGTATTCAGACAGTTCTTAACTATCGCCAGCGAGATACTCCCACAGCGGGCACTACGAGAGGCATCCCGGAGGCAGCCCAAAGCAACGCCGGAGATCTCCTTAGTAGGGGACACCCCAAGCCGGCCGCGCTCCTCTGGAGACGCGGAAGCGCCGGTGAGCCGGAGGAGGTGAGATGCGGGAGCGGGGAGAGCACCTGGTTCATGCCCGCGTTGACGAAGAGGAGGCGCGGGTCGCCGCGGGGCCGCACGGGGGCCGAGGGCAGGCGGCGGTGGCCGTGGCGCTCTTCGAAGAAACGCAGGAAGGCGGCGCGGACCTGCCCCGCCGACGGGCAGGCGGCACCACCGCGGCGGGAGCTACAGCGCCAGCGGCACGGCACCACCAGCAGCAGCCGCCGCCCCAGGCGGGCGGCCGCAGCCATGGCGCCCCACGATGGACGGCGGACGGCGGCTCCGGGGCGCCCGGAAGGGGCGGTGCGAGGGGGAGGCGAGACTCGGAGGAGGGCGGCGAGACTGCGGGAAAGGGCTGCTCCATCGGCCCCACGGGTCCTGCGGCGCACGCGCGGGCTCCGATCACGGCCCGGGCTCGGTCGGGCGTGGCCGCCCCGCCCCGCCCCGTCCCGTTCCGTCCCCGCCGCCGCCGCGATTGCGCCGTGCGGGTGCCATGGCGGTGCGCGGGGTGTCTTGCCTGGCCTGGTGCCTCCGCCGTATTGGGGCTAGCTGCGACTGGCTCCTGCTGGAGGCTGGCACGCAGGTGAGCCGCGCCGGCCTCCGGCCCCTCGGAGCGGGCGGGTGGGCACGGCTCTTGGGGCGTAGTTTGGGCGGAACTCGTTTCTGACAGTGCTTCCCAGGAGGAAAGCCTCGTCCCGCTTAAGGAGCAGCCGCCATTCGTGGCCGTTCGGAGGGCTCACCCCAGCCCTCGCCCGGCCTCCCCGCCGGGCGGCACCAGCGGATGCCGTTTAGCCCCGGTAACGCCCGAGGGCGGGGAGGGCGGACCCAGGCGCTGGAGTCAACTTGGCCAAGCCTTTGCTTGTTTATCTCTTTAAATTCTTATGTCATATTTAGATAGAGTTGTTCGTGTGACGGGAACGTAAATGAGGACGAGGTTGTCCGTGGCCTAATTAACAAGGCAATGCTTTGCCGAGGTTAATAGTACGTAAGACATAAGGTATTCGGGTGTAAACGAGGTCGTGTTTAAATTGTTTTGGTGCGGTACAGGAATAGCCGTTTTCTCAGCGATCATGTTTTTTAATAGAAAAATGGGTCCTGCTACTCCTCCCTAAAACCCAGCAGGCAAAGACTTGTGGTGAGGTTGGGGCATTGTTAAAGGAATGCTGTTCTGGTGGCCAAAATCGGACAGGTAGTTAGATGGTGTGGATGATGCTGTGGCCAAGGCCCTGTGCTCACACACTGCAAAAAGCACCTATCCAAACGTACGATTTTGTTTCTGTCCCATCGTGTATTTGAAGCCCTGAGATGTGCAGACCACCTCAGCGAAGGAATGGAGGTAATACAACTTGCACCCAGAGTGCTGATAATTGTACAGAGAATCCAGTTTGGGATGTTACTGCTCTGATTGTCTGCACAGTGGTTGTCATAGGCAGCAGGGAGGCTAATGGCATTCTGGTGCTTTAGGTGTGCCAGGCCACAGAGCACAAACTGCTTTTGCTGGAGATTTAAGTCATAATTCATAGAACATCCTGAGTTGGTAGGGAGGGACCCACAAAGATCATTGAGTGCAACTCCTGACTCTGCACAGGACAGCCCTAAGAATCATACCACATGCCTGAGAGTGTTGTCTAAACACTTCTTGATCCCTGTCAGGCTTGGTGCTGTGACCACTTCAGTGCCAAAGGACACTGGTGAGGTGTGGGGATGTGCTGTGACTTGCCAGTACTGCTGTGGGCAGTGCTGAACTGCCAGCAGGAGAGTGGTAACATCTTGGACCCCTGTTTGCTAAATGAACTTGATCAAGGGGGACTTTTGTGACTGACCCTGCTTGCTCTCACTCATATTGGTGTGTGAGATCCTGCAGATGTGTGTGACTGGGCCCTGAGGATGCCATCGCTGGGACAAATGCAAAGCTGATTGATTATATGTTTGAATCCTCATGAAGAGGGGAGTCTATCCATTCGAGTCTCTGTACCTCTTACATATGCAATCCATGCTGACAGAACACTATATGAAACATTTAAGAGGTAGGCACTAACATGGTTAAGTTTGCTTTTGTCATCTTAGTTTGCTTCCTTGCCTTTGGTTATGACAGGGGGGTCTGAGTTCTTGCTCTAAACTCAAGGTGAGAACTGTTCAGGTAATGCAGTGCACAGATGAATTAAGAGAAGTGTGCAGAGGAAGGGAGAGCAGGGATGTGCTTTAAATGGCAATCTGAAATTAGATGAGATTTAATAAAGTATGGTGCAATAGTACAATTAAATTATGTCCCTTCTTCCAGAAGATACTATTAGAGTCTAATTTAGACTCAGTTATTTAGATCACTTTCACTACACAGCATCACCCACTTGTAGCTTAGATTCTGAGCCACAGGATCAGTGTGCTGTGATTTACAAAAGTATTGTGTATTTAGGGCAATGTGGGGTGTGCACTTTTTTTGATGGCAGTTTTCTGGGCTATTTTTTCCTGTATCTTTCCTGTTCACAAATGGTTGAACAGATGCAACTAGCAAAAGGAAAGGGTAAGAAGTAATCTTGAGACCCACACGCAGTAGTGCTGGTTTGAAGAAATCACGTTTGTTTAGGTAATGACTGAGGTGGGACACAGATGTTTTGTGAGTGGCTTTGAGTAGCTTTGCTGCTGAAGGAGATTTCCATGAAACCAAGGTTGTAATGCGCTTCAGAGAAGTAAAATTTTCCTCAGTAGGAGAGAAAGATAATACTTCAAACTTTGTAAGCTTCCATTTTCTATCTTCTCTTAAATTTAAATGAAAAATGATCATATTATGACAGACTTTTTGGAAATAACCATAAGATGTTGATCTAGAGTTTTGCTGTACTTAAATTAAAATGATGTAAACTGAATTTACCATGTCATTGCTGATTGCAGTAACTAAACTACTTTATTTTTAGGTGACTGTAGGCCGAGGATTAGATATCACATACCAGCTGGTGTCAAAAACCTGTCCCTTGATGATCTCTCGGAAGCACTGTGTCTTCCAGCAGAATGCAGAAGGGCAGTGGACTGTCAAGGATAACAAGGTACAGAGACCAATTGAAGACCTTGTGCTCTGAGATTCATTGAGTGGAATCCATTGTTTTGGATCTAGCAATGTATGGGCTATGATATAGTATAAGTGTGATAGAAGGTCCATGGGAATGTGTCTTGCCTAATGTGCACTTCCAGCAGGAGACTTTAGTCTGCTGCAGTTGGCATGCAAGCTATATTACTTTCTGTACGTAGATCCACCTCTTGGTTTAACATTTTCCAGGCCAGTGTGGCCAAGCCAAGGGCACTTTGCATTCTGTGAACCTGTTTGGTGTCACTTTCTTAAAAAATATCCTATATGAATTTTGACATAGGATTTTATCCTTTCAAAAGGGTAACATTCTTGTAGTACTAATGAAAAAATAAAGTGCAACTCCTTATTGTAGTGACACAATTGCTTTAATGGTAATCAACTTCCATGAGAATCTAGTGTTAGAAAAACCATGCTTCATGTTGTATACAAATGAATTTCTCCTGAAAGTTCTTCTCAGCTGATTAGGATAAAATGTTGGTATCAGAGTCATCACCTGGGTCTCACTGACTTCAGTAATCTGTTTTTTATATAATGATGTCTCCACTTTCTCATTTGGTCTGAAAACAGTAAAATGAGTAATTTGGTTTAAAACAGCACTGGTAGAACAAAAATGTTCAACACATCATGCAGATTTGAAGGCTATTTGGGTCAACAGCAGATTAGTCAGAAAGGAATGGAGTGGCTACTATTAAAATTACACTGATCTTAAACAAAACCCTCTTGTAGTACATGTATAAACTTGAAAACTTAATGTTACTACATGATAGGGAACATCTACCATAGATCCTATTAACACTTCCTGTCTATTTTCACTGTTGGTCAGCTTGTTTCATTGAATCTCATTTAGATATGTCAGTTCCTAGAGTTTCAGCAGTTCATCATGAGCACACACCAGTTTTGCTGGTTTTGAAAACTATTTATTGAGCTAATTTCAAAATCTTTTTTGTGCTTCGAGCATTATCTCTAGAAGAACATTTTCCTTCTTTATAGTTTCCTTGTATTTATGGAAAACTTTGTTTTTCTTCAATGAATATAACCAATGCTTCTTCTTATTTCCTTTTTTTTTTTTTCTGGAATTTCAGGTAACAGAATAATTACTGTAGTACACAACGTTCCTGACAATGATCTATTGTGGAGACTTTTTATTAGTTAATTCTTATTTCAGAAGCTTTTGTGCAAGTTTTTCCCCTCAGAGATCATTGTTTTCCTTCTGTACAAGCACGTATGTCAAAATGTTGTTCTTGGTGATGGTACAGAAAATCTTTAATGCAAGAATAATGTTCAGTGAATAATACAGTGCAGTAATAAATGCAACACTGAGCAAATAAGCTGGATATTACAAGCTTTATTTAAAGAGGTGTTTTGTTCTGAAGCACTGGAGAGGCTGGCTGTGTTTATTTACAGTTGCCAGAAATAACTTACAGAGGACTTTGTAACTACATACTAAATTTTGGTGATTCTGTGTTTATTGGCAGAGTCTAAATGGAGTTTGGCTTAACAAACAGCGCCTGGATCCATCAAAAGTCTATCCTATTGCTGAAGGAGACCGTATACAGTTAGGAGTGCCTTTGGAAAACAGAGAGACCGCTGAATATGAGTATGAAGTAATTAAAGACGAATGGGAGAAAATTAGACCCTTTTTAGCCCAAAGAAGTGACCTAGGGAAAACTAAGAGTTCAAGAACTAAACGTAAATGTAGTTTGGAGGAATTGGAGACGTCTGGATCAGAAGGCCCTTCAAACTCCAGATGCAAAAGAGACAGAATGTCCTTTGACAATGAGCCTTCAGATAAATCATGGACAGAGGCAGAAGAGGCCAGACAGCTAACAGAGAAGATGGATGCCAAGCTGTCTTCTCCTGGACCCAGTGAGGGGGATAGTGGTCCAGTGCATGGTAGCCCTGTTGACTCCAAGAAAGCTGTGACTGTCCCCCAGATGGACCAGAAAGGCTCTGGCCTTGCAGAGTCATGGACTGGCTTGAAAATGCTGAGGAAATCGTTAGTAGATACAATGAAATTAAAGGTCAAAGTGCAGGAGAAGCAGTCTGAAGTTCTAAATGTGAAGCAGAAGCACGGGAAGTGTGATCAGAAGGAGATCCTTCTGATGGAACAGGAGCTGCAGGAGTTGCAGAACCAACTGTACATGGAACAAGAGCATCAGCAGCAGCAGGTGGAAGAGCTGGAGAGGACATTCTGTAAAGAGCAGCAGAAGCTAGAGGTATAATGGTGGTAACAATTTTGACCTGTGTCTTCACTTTAAGGAGTGCCTCATATAAGGCATTAATCCAAAATAGCTCTTGAACTATACAGTAACATAAATAGTGTTTGTGTGAATTACCCTGCTAACATTTTCATGGAAGTATTTAACTTAGCATGTAATACAGTGCATGTACCGAAAGAAAGGGCAGAGACAGAAGAGATTTGTCTGCATGGAGAAGTCAGAAAAAGGTGCAAAATAAAGCATTTCAGTTGGTAAAGAAGCATGTTTTTAAATAAAAGAATGGAAGTCTTTGCCTGATCTCTCATGCTTATAGAGAGGACAAGTTGAAAAGTAATCACTTTAAGTGTGAATTTCTCTCATCACATGGCTGAAATAATGCTCAGTTTGCATGGCAAATGCACTGTCTTTAAAATCAATGAAATATTGCATGCCTTTATCCTTGGAGGGAAGGAGATTCTTTTCCTACTTTCAAAAAACCCTTTCTTGCAATCTTGTAATCTGTAAGCAGGAAGTATATGTGATAAGTTGCTTTTTTGGTAAGAGACTGAAATCTGTTCAAACTTGAGACTGCTCAAAATGTGATTTAAAGAAAATGATGATTCATCTTAATATAATAATATTATATATAATACTAAATAATAATAATTTAACTAATAATTTATTAGTTACTTCCTTAAAGTCTTCTGCTAAAGGCAATATACCAGTATCAGAAGTATAGCAAGTTTGGATTTGTGTCCTTAGAAACAGCAAGGTGTTTACCTGGAGCTTTAGGTATCTCTGACCTCTTTGAGTGTGCTCAAAGACAGAGTTGCAGCTTTTAAGCTGTTACTGATCTTTTTGCTTGTGTGAATATGCTGGTGCCTTTTGAGCTAGAATGATGTGGAGGTATTTCAAATATGGAACTGTAAATGATACATCCATTTTAACTCTTCACAGTAAATGATAGCTCTAATTTCTGTTGCAAACCCTAGAGTGGAACATCTTGTCGTTTGTTGAAAATCAGTGTTGTTTCTTTAAGCATATCCTCTAAAGAGAGTGTGCAGAGTAGTAATTTTCTGTCTCTTATGTTCTTCAAGTCTTTTTTTTTTGTCCCACTTCTTAACCCACCCAGGGAGAAAAGTGTCAGCAAGGAGAAGAGAACCTGAAGGAGCAGCTGGCCCAGGTCTTGCAAGAGGCAAGTGATTATGAGTCTAGGTTTGATCTAACTGTAAGTTGGATATTTAAATCTTTCAGAGTGCTGTGGTTTCTTGGTAGAAGACAAGGACTTTGCCTTAGGTGACTGTAAAACCTTCTGAAGTGAAAGAGTAACCTGGAAGAGGGAATGCAAAGTGTGATGGCGCTGGGAATGTAATAAATAACTGGAATTGCATTGCAGTTTTAAGTTAAGGATAAACTGCCTTAACACATCAACTCATATGTGTTGCTCTTCTAGGAGGAGAATAGGAGAAATGAGTGAACTTTAATGCTGAACCTTATGACTATGACCATGTATCTTTAATAGGATTGCTTATAATGGTACTCTTATAACTTCTGTAATGGTATTGTTTACAGCATCGTGCTTTAATGGAAGAACTGAATCGTAATAAAAAAGATTTTGAGGAGATAATTCGAGCCAAGAATAAAGAACTGGAAGAAACCAAGGTAAGGAGTAACTGCATTCTTAGTTTTATTCGTAAGTGAAACATGACACGCTGCAGCAGAGGAAATGGTTTGTTTAACTTTTGTCTTGGCTCTGCCTGGCCTCCTATAGTGAAAAATTTCTGTGTTTTGAGATGGCAACTGACTCTGGTTTCAAGTACTGGGGGAAGAGGCACCTTGCCCTTTTGGTAAATTAGTGTCAAACAGTTGTTACTAGATCTTTCTCGATCGTAAAGAAAGCCCAAAGCACCTGAACAGTGCATTGTAGAAGAGCAATGGGCCCATTGCACCCTTTCTTTAAAAAAAACCACAAGCAAACAAAGAGTCAAACCAGAAATAACAGTAAAAAAATCCACTGACAAACTAAAAATGTTTGAAAAATGAGGTGCTTCATTTTCAGTTAAAGGGCATTCAAGTAAAACTGCATTGTGACAGCAGTTCTATAAGGGAATGTAGGACTGAAGCAACATGGAATTTGAATAATGATTGAGAAAAACCACAGTTCTTCCTGCCCTTGACACAAACTGATGTGTGGAAAATAATTAAGGAGATCCTTTCCTGTGACTTACTTTTGGAAACTATCACATTATCCAACATTGACAGTTTTCTTTGTTTTTTTAATGTCATCTTTGGAAGTTTGTTGCTGTTTCAACTACAGCTTCAATTAGAAGAATTTTCCTGTTATTTTTAGAAGATAGAGCAGGTACCCAGCCTAATCAGCCTAATTTAACTCTATCAAAAAGATTATTAGGTTGTTAAATGCAAGTAAATGTTTTAAACTTTATTGCTTCCTTTTTTTAACATTTGCTGTGTTTAGTCTGTTGGGTGTTTTGCTTTTTATATCAGACACCAAAAAAAATACTGACTAGAAGCAAACTCTTGCCAGGAACAGGTTGAAAGATTCTGAAGATGATCAACTGGTCATTTCTTTAGGATGAAGGGTGTCGTTCTAATTAGGAACGGCGGGAAAGAACGACACAGACTCTCAAGGGAGTCAGAACAGGAGAAATCTCCTAGTTTATTGCTCTAGGCTTGTTATATAGATTAGTTCGTGGAAAGTACAGAAAGGAAACTCTTACTGGTTAGTAAATCACTACATCACCATCATTGGTCAGTGGGGTTCACCACCCCCTGACTTTCTCCTGCAAGGAAAGCAAGAGGACAGACAAACAGCACCTGGCAGTTGTTTTCTGTTTCTGAGGATTGTTTTGAAATCCTCCTATGAATTCTCAGGCTAGCTTCTCAGGCAGGACTGAGAGGCCATGGGGCCTGCAGCCTGCTCCAAAGCTAGCATCCACAGAAGGGAATTTTGCTAGTGGCTGCTGTTCTTCCTTTCAAGTTCTCTTTAGTGGGTGGGAGTATTCTCAATACTGCTGAGACTACAGAGAGGAAGGAGGTTACAGATCTGGGTATATGATAGATACCCACTTCACCTGTCATGTGGAGCTTTGCAGTATGATTTTCTTCCCCTGCACACACACTTCCTGCCAATTGAGAAAAAAACTTGTTCTTTGTTGATGCATAAGCACATGTACTTTTCCAATAGGAGGAAAAGGAAAAGGTGAGAGCCCAAAAAGAAGAGGTATTGAATCAGATGAATGATGTGTTGGAGAATGAGTTGCAGTGCACAATCTGTTCTGAGCACTTTATCGAGGTATGTTTAAACCTGTATGGGTTTGCTAGTAAAAAAGAGATTTGAGAAGCTTTCCATAGTTCTAGTTATGCAATATTTAAGCCCTTTTCTTTATTTCATTTGTTTAACAGTCCCAACAGACCCACAGTGAGTCCTTATGGGAAAGAGTTGATCCATAAATTCATTCTGTCTGCCCTGACTCTATTTGACAGCAAATTCAGCTTTAATGTATCTATCTGCATAGACATGGGTGCTTAATCCTAAAACGCACATAAGTTTGGTGCACTTGTGTAGGTTTTTGAACTGGTGTTCCGAATTGCTGCTAACAGCTGCTTGAGGAAGAATTATTTTGTAGTGGACCTTGCTTTAAGCTGACTAGAGTTGGACTGTTTGAGATTTAGATATATGGAGAGGTTAGTAAAGGCAGGGAGGTACAGTATTCAGACAAGTCCTGGGATATTTATATTGTTCAGATAAACTCTTTCTTTGAGAAATTGGCCTATTTTCATTTGATTCTCCAAGTAATAGGCTATGCTTGTCATGTAGACCATTATTTTTGTTCATGTTTTGCTAGAAGGTCAGTTTTATTACATTCTTTTTTACTATGGGAAACCTGATGTATTAGCCTTATTATAATGGCTTAAGAGCTAGCTGAAATTTTAATTTCTGGTTTCTCAGTATATTAAGATGCTACTTTTCAGTGTCTTGAGTTTTTTCCATAATTTATCCTTTTCGAATTGGGATAACTTGTAATAAAATGAATTAATTTTGTCTGTTTCTGACTTGCTATATATCACTTTCATTAACTCCATTAACTGACTCATTGTCCTAGTTTAGGGAAAATTTGGGAGAGAACCTCCAAATGGGGTTCTCCAGAAAAAGCAAAATTCAAACAGCATCCCCCCCCTCCCCCCCCCCCAACTGGTTTGGGAAAAAGAGATTTCCTTGGAGAGAAGTGCAAAAAACTATTTATTTAACAGAAATTGAATAATATTAAACAATAAAACCTCTCACTGTTCGATGAGATGACAAATCCAGAAAAGTCCTTTTCATGTGGTATAGCTCGGCTTGCTCAGTCTCTTAGCAGTCCCTCTGGCACCAGAAAGTGCTGAGGCCCAGGCCCTGGTGGACCACAGGTGTGAGCTCCTGGGGTTTGGCTGGGTGTTTTTCAGTCCAGAGCAGGTTTGAACAGATCCAAAGAAAAAGGAAAAAAACAGTCCAGGGAACTCCTCTGCCTCAGCTAGCTAAAACTAACTAACTGTAAAAGAGAAGCTATGTCCCGCTGTCTGTCCGTGCTGCAGACACCACAGTCCAGCAGCAGGATGCAGGGGAGTGAGTGTTTTTCTTCAATGCAAACTGCGCACTTCTTCTTCCCCCTCCTTCACTCTCAGAGCCAGTCTTAAAGGTGCAGAACTTAATATGTAACATAAACCAGACAATTTGGGATACCAGTATCATAAAGTCACCCCAGGACACTTGTAAAGCTGGCCTGACCTCTGGCATGGGAGAGTTTGTGTGACTCTTGCAAAGGCCCTGAAGGCTTTGGGCTCTTCAGTCCCTTTCCCTATACAAAATATTCATCTAATATTTCCCTGTATTCAGTATGTTTTTGCTTGACAGTGCCTTTGCAAGCATGTTGTGACCAGTATCCTTCTGCTAAATTCCACAGGCGGTCACTCTGAACTGTGCACACAGCTTCTGCTCCTACTGTATCAATGAGTGGATGAGACGTAAAGTGGAGTGCCCTATCTGCAGGCAGGAGATCAAATCAAAGACACGCTCTCTGGTGCTGGATAACTGCATTAACAGGATGGTAGAAAAACTCGATGTGGAAATGAAAGAGCATCGCCTGAACCTTATCAGAGAGCGGAAAGGTGAGAGGTGGGTGGATGTGGCATGATGAGTACAATCTTTTATTCCACCTATTTTGTACAACTTTCTTTGGCACCTATATACTAAGGAGATGCTCAGGGAATGCTGCAGAAACACTAAAAAAATAATAATGACATCTCTTGACTAGCTAGCTTTACTGCACAGTAAACTGAAATTAGTACAAAGTTTGGAAAAAGACTTCAGTATGAAGTCTTTCATACTGGTGGTATGAAGACCACCACAGTCTGGTGGGACAACTTAATCTAACCATGCTAAAGGTTTCACTCTTTCAAAGAGACCACTTAATAAAAGCAAAAATATAGAATGGTCCTTGAAAATTTTGCCAGGCACCTTTGATTAAACTGTGGATTACATAATTACAGAAATTCAGCAGACCTGACTAGAAGCTCTGAATTATTTTCTCAGTGCTAGATTTATGTAGAAAATCTCTGAAGGAGACACTTTTATATCATGGAAGTGTATGACTGAACTGACAGTTGCTCTGACATGTTTATTTTTGTGGAATTAAAACCACTGTGGCTTACAGGCATAACGTCTTGCCTAGTTGTTGCTAAAATATTGTGCATGATGGAGATGGCTTTAATAAAAACCCCAGTATAGGTTATTCCATGTCTGCTTCCTTCTAAATTTCTTTCTAGAGCACTTGACACTGGTATCTAGGTGCTGAAATGTAGATATCTGTTCCTGTTATCCCTTAAATATCTATTGCTGTGTTCTCGAAGTAATTGTCTTGTTTCCCCTTCATAGACATCAGTGCATGATCCTTAATTTTGCAATGTATCAAGCCTTTTACCAAAAGAAAGGCGCTTTTGAAACCTTTCAGATGTGCCATGGTGACATAAAATGACATCACTAAGCAGTGCTGGTTCAAGCCTGAAATTATAACCTATGATAACCCTTTCGGTCTGATTCCCTCAGGAAATGCTGCATTGCTGAGAGCCTGTCCAGCTCAGCTACAAGAATTGTTTTTACCTCTGCAGAACTGAGGCAGCCCTTGTGCAATGCTTGCATCTGCAGAGTGCCACAGTGTTCCTGAAGTGTCTTGTCAGGTAGCTAATGGGCACTAGCTGAAGTGGTGCCTTCATTGGAGCCCACTGTGCGCTACACCAGTGGTCTTCATCCTTGTTTGAACAAAAAGCAAATGAGTTCATAGCTTACCATCAGAAATAACTACCAGTAGGAAATCATTTAAATTTACTGTGACATGCTTCAGCTGGAAGGTGAAATGGTTTCTTTGCCTCTTTTGGTGCAGTGATAGAAACATTTTGATTGAAATGAAGATAACCATTTGTCTATTTAAAATTAATTCTTAAGAAATACACCTGTTGAAAGAAGAATGATGTTGCAAGTGACACTTGAGAAGCTGTCAGGGCTTTCCTTCTAAGAGTCTTAGTAGCCCCTGCACTAGAAGGACAGCTTGCAGTCTTAAACAGATGAAGCTTTTGATGAGGCTATAAATGACCTGAACAATCACTACTTGTTTGAGAGCCCCTTATCACATTTTTTTTCTTTCCTTTTCTTACCTGGCAAGACACTGAAATAAGTTAGCCACTTTCATTGCCAGTTGTGTGCCTGTGAAGGGGTGGAGAATGTCTCTTCCTCATCTGTTTCAACTTAATAGGAAAAGACACACAGAACACTTTAGAGCACTTGAGAAGCAAATAACTCCCATACCTTTGTTCTTTTACGCTGAAAGCAGGAAAGAAAAAGGCCTATGTCCTGCAGCTTGAAAGACCTATTGCAAACTGACAAAAGCTAAAATATAGTTTCAAAGACAAGTAGTAATTTAGCACTTGTGGGTACAGTGGTCACAGCTGACTTTTTTTATCTGTATGTTTTGAATGCAGAGAAACAGAATGTGATGGCGAAACCAGCCATAGACAATGACAACAGTGTCCCTTCTTTCACCAACTCCATCTTGTCAATGAGCAGTTGTGACAATGAGGACTCTGAGGAAGATTCTTCCTATAGTGAAAGCTACTATGTTATCTGAACGTTGTTACTGAAGACTCATTGCTCCTGTGCTGCCTAGAACCAGCCTAATGGTGTTTGGTTGACTGCTGCTGGAAGAGTAGACTGGGCACCTGGAAGGACCTGTTAAGAGTCTAGAGCTGTAAACTAGGAGCATTTGGAAGAAGGATCTTGTTTCCGAAATGAACGCACAGAAGCTTGATCTCTAAAACAAAATTGGGTTTGTGAGAGAACAGACTGCCATTACACTGGCTAATTGACATACAAACCCTAAACTTCTATGTTAGGTTGTGACCTGCTTGGTGTAATGAAATAGTTTGTATTGCATCATTGTTCTTTCCTTAGTGAATTACATGTTTACATCAGCATCCCTTATTTCAGGCAGCAGAGGGAATGTCCCAAGCCTTTTGGCCATCCCCACCAGCAGGCGGGAGACAGGGATATCAGGAAAAAGTGACAGTGTGGGTTTTCCTCTTGAATTTCATATGCCAACTAGAATCATCCCAGGCCTTTGGCATTTAAAGGTAATAAAGGGTGGGATATGGACACTGTTGACTGCAAATGCATTTTAAGCTAGCTGCTGGTCTTTGGCTTGCTCTGTTTATGTAGCCCATTTTCCATTAGATAGGGACAGATGAGATTAAATCTTCCAGAAGTCTTCAGGTAGTGTTCTTTTCATGTAGTGTCTTTGGTTTGTTCCTTCTTCCGGCTTTTGCATAAAGGGTTTTAGAACTGGGAAGCAGTACATCCAGAAATTTTTAGCAGTGACTTTAAAAACATATAATCAGCAGCAAGAGAGGAACCTCTGCCTTTTCAAGTGTGCTGCTCTCCAAATTATTGAAATGTCCTGTTTGCAGAGTAGTAAAGCAGCATCTGTAGACAACCACAAGATACAGGATGAAGCACTTTGCTTTATTGTTTACAAGACATAACTGCTGAGCTGTGATTTGTACTACCCTCACGGCAAATTACTCGTTCATAAGAAACTGATCAAGTCTTGCCTCATTGTATCATGTATTTGTCTATTGAGTTCCATTTCTGGTGACTTATGCTTATGGCTTAGCTGTTACATGGAAAGGACTCTTACACTGTGAGAACAGAATGGGGAAACCCTTCTCATCTGTAATATTTCTGTGGCTCTTTTTAAGTACCTTTTTGTTTGTATGTTTATTTTGTTTAAGAATGAAAATATAAATCCATTTCTGCATTAGTCTTTGGTGCAGCCACTGAGATGAATGTCTTCTAGTAGTCTTTAGATTTTTTTGAGAAAACAGACTATCTCATTTAATTACTTTGCTTCATGTTTTGATTGCTGTACGCAGTGTGACTAAAGTTATTTGAAAGACTTTTGTATTCAGGAACTGATAAAAGACAACCCAATCCTTCAAGACTGTGACTACCCTAATGCTGATTTAATAGCTACAATCATACCTCTTACCTTCTTCCTCCAAGAAAGATCCCATTAAAAAGGTGCATGGGTGTCCTAAGGAAGTAGTGTATTCTTACAAATTTGGTTGGTAGGATTTAAACAAGGGAGGCCTGATCTGTGGGCCAGACAGCTTGCTTAAAACTTTAGTGTAAGGTTTCTTTTGTGAAGGAGACATTACATCTTCTGTATTGTGGTGGTTTTAGCTCTAGCTAAAATCACCAGAATACTTATTTCTTGCTGTGAGATACGGATTAGGAGAATGGCAAAACAGGCTTAAAAGGAATAAAGGAACTTTATTAACAAGACTACAAGAATAACAAACCAGAATAAAACCTCCAGAAACTTTTCTTCCCCCACCCAACCTTTTTCCTTTCCCAACTGACACTCTAGAGACAAAACCTGGGATGTTAAAGCAGTACCAACTATTCAACAGTCTTTTCATCACTCTCTGTAGGGAGAGGAATTTTGTCATTCCATGGAGGGTTATCCACAAAAAGCAGTTTTCTCGTGGCTTTTCATTTCCATGACTGGCAGCCACCTGGGAAAAAACTGTCGTCATGCATTCCTCCCATTTTCAAACCACTCAGAGGTGTATTATTTTAAGGATGAGTTATTCAAAGGCAAAGGTTCTCTTCATCGGTCTCTGTGATCATCTCTGGGAACAGAAGTTTTCTTCTTCTTTCCCTTGGGGCAAAATGTCTTCATCAACTCTCACTTCTCCCTCTCTGTTCAAGAATCTCATGGGATCACAGCTACTCCACCATCTGCTCAGCTTCATCAATGGATACCTTTGCTCAGATCCACAGTTTGAAATACTTCATTCCCCCCCAATACTCTTTCTTGAATGAAAGGAGTTTTTCAGAACATTATTGTCCATCTCCATCGTCCTACCAGAAGAATATTTCAGCTTATTAAAGCATCTCCTCATTCTCCTGAGGCTTGATTTATTCTTTTATTGACCTTGATGTTTCATGTTGTCTTTTATGTTCTTTATGTGTTTTATGCACTTCCCTCTGTCTGGAGAGGGGATTAAGTCTGTGTAGTGGAAGGGTTAAATCTGGCCCAAGCCAGCCTTTAGGGGTTGGATTTCAGGTGTCTCTCTCAGCCCAGCAGACAAAGGGAGGGAGCAGATGGTTGTCAGCTTGGAGCCCTCTATTTGGGCCACGGAGGGGGCAAGAGGGTATCATCGAGATGTCAGCAGCCTGGCCCGGCCCAGCCTAGGGCCGAGGGCCCCCCTGGGAAGGGCTTCAGCCACCCTGATGGAATGGGACCCAGAAGGCTTCCCGGGAGGGCCGCAGCAGAGCCCAGACTGGCCTGGGGCCAGGGGAACCCCCTCAGTCTCCATCCCCCACACCCCCCCCAGGAGCCACTGGAGTCTGGCCCAGCCTCCCCCGAGGCCACACAGGCCGTGGGGGACTGGGGCCAGCCACAACAGAGTTTCAATACCTTTCAAGAAACAAAGAGACGAGCAGTTCCCAGGCTTGGGTTTAGAAGGTGGTATTCACAAAGTGATCTTACCTTTCAGTGGTCTAAAATGCTGTCAGTTCTCAAAACTGGCTAGCTATTGGCCTAATCTCAAGCAGAGAAGAAACTCCCAGCAGTCTCTCTCAGAGAATGCCAAACTTCTTTCTGTTTTAATGTTCACTTTCTGTATGTGCTCTTGAGAATTTCTTTTGTGAGTAGATTCTATCTAGAATGTGCAAGAGAAGAGCATTCCTCAAAATGTTCATGAAATAGGTTGATGTGGAACAGGCAATTCCAATGAAGAGGAGTAGAAGAAAAATATGCTGGTTAAGTAGGACTGCAAATTCTTCTACTCTTTATCTCTTCCATACTGCTGTGTTTTTTTTCTCATTTCATTTTGCAAAATATGTATTTATTTTATTATATTGGTATTTATGTATATTGTAGAGAAAGATAATGCTTCCCCTGGTAATAGAGTGGTAATCTTTGGTTTGATTTCTGGGTGTGTCCTCTCTTCACTAGAACACGAAGAATGTAAGTGGTATATTCCAGATTATTTTCGCTCTTACTGGTGGATGCACAGTGTATAAATATCCACTGAGAGAGGTTAAGTATTAATACTGTTGTCTTGGTTTGAAAGACAGGTGTTTGCTAAGGAAGGTAGAAGCTTCTCTTCAAATGGAAAATGTAAACACACACCCCCCCCCCCCAAATTAATATAATTTTGAAATTAAGGGGCTCTCAAGCAAAGACATGGGAATAGGAATAACAGGTCTTTACTAGAAAAATTAAAATAAAAATGCAGTAGTACAAAAAAACCCAATGACAGGATACAAGCTGATGCCCTGTTGCTCAGGGTGTTGATAGCAGTGCAATTAAATGGTGGCTGCAGTCCTTTTGGAGTGACACGTGGTTCTGTTGAAGCAGTGATCCTGTAGAAGGGTGTAGTTTTCCCCTGGTCGTGTAGATGAGTCTGGTCTTCTGAGAATAGTGGAAAAAAGCTGCTTGTGGTGTTCTAGATCTTAGATTAGGTAGGAATGCTTGGCTCCTCCCCCTGGGTGGAGCTTCTCACAATGGGATGCTGTAATTTTATCAGTCATGCACTGAGACTGGATGGCCCATTAACAGAAGATATCACCCTGGAGGGATGATGGGTTGTGGAAGAGATAAAGAACACTGCCCTACCTGGTTTTAACAGATGGTAATAGAATACATACTTTTGGTTACATCTTCCACTGCAGCCTAAGACAACTGTCCACTTAAAAAAGCTTTTCACTGACAAAAGCAGATCTGTTATATCTGCAGCATGCTCACCTGTGCTCTAAGATCTGGATCCTTTATTCTACTTGATTGTCTCTTGATTTTCTACTTGGTTCTACTTGGATGTGCCCTTAGAGATGTTATGCCCTGAACTGTTACCTGTCTTGGGGTGGCATCAAACACTTCCAGATGTCAGGTTACAACTGAGCTAGTCACAGATTGTCACAGTCAGCTTGCTATGACTCTGGGACCAGTCCGGACAGGCAGGCGTGACAAAATATAGGGATGGATGGGAATGATGGAGATGCCCAAAAAGCTTTACTGGTGGTAAAATAACAACCTATAAAAGCCGCACATTCTGGTGTAAAGCTCCAAAGACCCACCAGAGTGCTGAACTTAACAATTCATAGGGGTCCAATTGCGAATGCAAACCAGGGACATGACCTGTTAGGAATGATTCCAGTAGCATCCTAATTTCCATCCTTTCAGTATCCTGCCTCCCAGGGCCTCAGGTTTATTCTCTCCGTATCAGGAACCCGGTCCAAGGTATGATATATCCCAGCTGATTCACTTCCCACATCTGCCCCTACTCTTTGAATTGCAAAGACCTTCATTAAAGATTTCTGCAAAACCCTTAACTGACAACTTAAAAAAGAAGGGTACCAACATAAGCACAACAACTACATAAATCAGTAAACCCATTTTGACTAAAGATAGAGTCCAACTAGGTAAGTTCCATTTTCTGAATAGTCCATTGAACCAGTCGCTGTCATCTACTTGCAATTTCTTGACTCTTTCCTTGACAATTTGTACACTGTGATGAATGGACTGATTACTATGATCAGAATGATTCATATAACACATGCCTTCAAAGTCCTTGCAGCTGTGTCCATGTGGTTTTGTTTTGGCTGTGGGATTATCCACGTCTTTGTGAGGAGCAAGGGGTTGATTTGGATGGCCGTAATGAGCAGGAGTCCCTTGGGGGTCATGTTTAATGGAATAATCTGTGGGAAAGCTAAGAAAGGAAATTATGAAGGAGTTCTGCAGCAGATAGGTGGTAGTTCTCAGGATATCTTTTCCTTAGGTTCCTTTTGTGATTTCTCTTGTAGAGCGTCTTGGTGTTCCTGTAGAGGCTACAGATATGGTTTGATATTTTTTGCTGGAACCAAAGGTCCTTTATCTTCTAGCAGAGGTCCGGGCAATTAGATATGGGAATGGACGTGCAAGACAAAATAGGGATCCTGTCTCTGAGAAAGAAGAAAAATAAGATTCTTAAGCAAGGAGTATAACTGATCATTAGTAACTGTCTTTAGAAATGAATTTTCAGCTCTCTTGACGATAGCTATAACATAAGCAGAATCAGTAACCATATTAAAAGGGCATGTAAACTTAGAAAAAGCTCTAACAATTGCAGCTAATTCCACCATTTGGGGTGAACCGTCTACTGTTTAGATGTCCAATTCCCACTCGTGTTACAGGGTTTTGCCAGGTTATAACTGATTTATGGCATTGTCCTGATCCATCTGTGAAGACAGTGAGTGCATTCAACGGCACATCACTTCTTAATGGTTTTGGGATTATGTTAAGGGCAGAATGCAGTAACTTATGCTTAAGGTAATGTATTGAAATTTGCTCAGTAGAATTTTCAAGAGCAATTTGCAGACATTCTGATTGATGCAATAGCCAATCCAAATGTGCAGTAGTTGTGGGCAGATATACAGTAGAGAAGTCTTTCCTGCTGAGTGAAAACAAGTGTCATCTGGCTGTGATAATAAGCTGAGCCACCATCTCTGGTTTTGTTGTTATGGTTTTCCCCGGCTGATGGAGCAGGAAAACCCATTCTAGAATTAACAAAGGATCTGATGTCCCAGGGTCCCATTGAAAAATGAAGGCATTGGACTTGAGATCCCTTCCCCAAAACAGCTACAAGGAATGGTAAATTTGGATTCATTCTGTGTGCTTGGTGAGTTTGAATGGCTTGGAATACTTTTCCTAAGGGAACACTTGCTTTGCCTGTCAGCTGCCTAGGTGAATTTAACTCAGAATCCCCCTTTAACAAAACAAACAATGGAGCCAAATCTTCATTAGTGATCCCCAATAGAGGGCTAACCCAGTTAACAGTTCCTAACAGTTTTTGTAAATCATGGAGTGTCTCTGGATTCTCATTTAGTTGCAATGGCTGGTGCTGTATAGTTTGAATTTTAAGCCCCAAGTATTTTCAGGGTGGCATCTGTTGTATCTTTTCCTTTGTAATGTTAAGTCCTGCTTGTTGGATAACTGTAACTGACTTTTAAAGCTAGATGCAAAGCTGGATCATTCTCAGCTGCAATAAGTATATCATCCATGCAGTGGTAAATAATCGCTTGTGGATGATCTTGGTGAACAGGAGCCAAAACTTTAGCCACAAACCATTGGCATATGGTTGGGGAATTTTTCATGCCTTGCAGCAGCCTTGTCCATTAGTACCTCTGGAGGGGACCCTCTCTGTTCATACTAGGTACCGAGAAAGTGAATCCAGGAGCATCATCAGGATGAAGAGGAATGTCAAAGAAACAGTCCTTTAAATCAATAACAGTCATTTTCCATTCTTTAAGAATCATAATGGGATGGTAGACCAGGTTGTAGTGTGCCCATGTCCTCTATGCCCTTGTTAACTCCTGGCTGGAGTGTGCAGTTGCTGTTGTTGGGTTTTTGGATGACAAAGATAGGTGTATTCCATGAGCTTCTGATGGCTACTGTGTCTTTTTTGTAACTGTTCTTGCACCAGAGACTCAAGCACTACTAGTTTTTCCTCAGGGAGGGGCCGGCCATTGATTAACCCATAGGGGTTTATCTCTTTTCCAGATCAATTTTAGGGTGTCACAGTGCTCAATGGCCCAAATTAAAAATTTGTCTCTAGGTGCATTCCCTACTGGGACAAAATTTCTCTTCCCCACAAAATTATAGGGACTCTTACCACAAATGGTCTGGTGATATGGCCTTTGAGTCCCATGAACTTGATCAGCTGCACACTCCTCAGGCTGATGCTGTTACCTCCAATTCCCAATAGTGTTCCTGAAGCAGATGTAAGAGTCCATCCGGGAAGCCAGTTGGACTGTGAGATGACCATCACATCTGTACCTGTGTCAATGAGTCCTGAGAGAACAGTCCTTTTGGTGTTAAATTCTAGTGTGCAGGTTAGTTGAGGCTTATTGCCTTAGTCCACATTACCAAGGACTCTGATGTGTTGTTAGAGTCCTGTTTAGGGAACAAAATTACCTGAGCAATTACCAGTCCCTGAGGGATAAAGCAAGGTGGGTCAGGACACATAGCCAATATAGTGATTTCCTGTTGGGATGTTACCAGTAACACAGAGGGTAACACAAAAATTCCCTGTTAAAAATGAGATTCACTTAATAAATGATAAAAAGTTTAATATAAACAAAAAGACGATTAGGAGACAAAGGAAATAAAGCAAAGGGTTAAAATGGCCGTCTTAAAAACGAGATTCACTTAATAAATTATAAAAAGAATTTAATATAAATAAAAGACAATTAGGAGACATAAGAAATAAAGCAAAGGGTTAAAACGGCCAGGTGCCTTGGCGCGCTGCCAAGAGCACACCTGGTATCCCAGGGATCTCCTTTTTATCCCCTCCTTGCTGTGAGGGGTTAATGCATATTCAAGCATGTCCCCTCCCTGGTTCCGCCTTCTTGGATCATGCTCTTCACAGTTTTATTTTCTGCTGGTCAACATATATTTTTTGCTGGTCATCATTATTCTTGCTGGTCAGCATTTTTCTGGAGTTTGGTTTCCTTTCTTTTTGCAAATGGTCAGGGCAGATAACAGTCCGGGGCCAGTCATCCTTCCCCTGAGGACAGCTGGGCTTCATATCTTCCGCTGATAACAGTTTGGCCTCTGTTGTTCTCTTGATAAGAGTTTGGGCCCCACTGTCCTTGCCCTCTGGGGTTTCCTTGCCTTGTACCTAGGAAATTCTTTTAAGCTTAAGACTTGTTAGGAAGAAAAAAAGTACATACATAGCTAAAAAGTATTTAACATATAATATTCATCTGCGAAAGCCAATATCACAATACAAATTTATAACAAACCCCTCCTCTTCTTTTTTTTATAAATCATTTGGCTTGAGCAATAATTCTTGTTTTCTAGCTTCTAGCACTCGTTCATTTATTCACAAATCAATTTAGCTTCTCCCAACAGATTTTTCACATTATTTTGTTTTCTTAATACTATGATTTTTTTTTTTTGTTTTTGTTTTTGTCATTCTAGATGTAGCTAACTTCAGGTCTATAAGCATTTGCTATGCTTTGAACTGTATTGGTGATCAGCCAAGTTAAACAGGGGATTAAACAAAGAAGAACTATTAAACCAGCTGTAGCACTGCTACAAGGGGAAGAAGCTTAGCTTCTTCTACTACTCTATCCCCAATACATTATCCCATCAATTAGTGGTCATTACTGATTTTCATTTTTGAACCGGCACATGGGCCATTTTTCTGATATCTTTGGCGATATCTAGAATGGCATTTTTATTGTCATTGAAAACAACAATCTTATGTATTAATTTTTTTCACAGAACACCCCTTCTTTTAGCTAATAAATAGTCTAAAGCCACCTTACTCTGATATATTGCAGCTCTGGCTTTTCATCTCTGACTGGCTATTAGTTCCATAGCCCCAGCTGTTTTATTGGTTATGATTTCTACAACAGCTTGGAGTTTCATAATGCAAAAATTGGGGTTCGATATCCCCAACTTCCATCTTGTGCCCAAGAATGTTTCCAATATGCGTTCAGGGGCCATTTCTCATCTCCCCATTTTTGAGGTGCTCAAAACCATTCTCTTTTATTTCTTTTTAGGACCTCCAAAACTAACACCCCCAACTGATTTCTGTCTTGTCAGAGTACAACTCCCCTTCCATTGCGAAGGGAGCTTTGGGTATGCACTTTTCTCACATATCCAAAATAAGCCATCTGGTGCCTTCCAATAGTCATTTTTCTGTTGATTTATATTTTCCCAAAATTTAGATATTTCTGGGATTCCAGAGTAAGGATTTTTCCCTTTACCATTACATCTGAAGAGTCTGGTTTGATTATCATACACACAATTCTTTTCTTTTACTTTTCCTTGGGTCCAATACAGAGTTGGCTCCTCTGGGATCCACCATGTAGAAGTTCCATTACTAACCTTATACCTTTTACAGGGAGTTTTCCCTATTTCTTTAATAAATTCCTTACCAGTTCGCCATAAACATTCTTCCCCTATCACTGTTGAACTTAGAATCCATCCTTCTGGTCGAGTCCCCCCTCTTATATTGGTCCGGTTCCACTTAAGGAGTTCCACCGGGCCTATGCTACTACCTTTCCATGGCCATTCCTCCGTCATCAAGGCTCCTCCGCAGACCCAGCAGTTCGTTATGTTAAGTTCTTTACTTATCCTCTCCCCTAAATCCACAAACAGGTTTTTCCCTAGTCTTGAGATATCTGTTTCCCCTTTTAATTGCTGTTTGAGCCTTGCATACAGGTCCTGACGTGAGGTTAAGTTAGGTTTAGGTTTCTGTGTTGGTTTTATCTTTTTTCTTATCACTTGCTCTTTTATCAAATCTTGGGTCTTTCCCTTGACCGCCCCCGTGAAGCAAATCCATTTTTCCCCTTTTGGGCAAGTGCTTCCCAATCTAGTACCACTGACTCCTAAGTTTTCTGTGATCCAATATTTTTCCCATTTATGTATACAGGCACTTAACTTGGATGGGTTATAGCAGTGACTATTGATATTGGTGTGGGTAATAAGAAAGAAAACCCGGTGTCATTCCATGTAAAGCTTTTGATAGCATTTGTAACATGGCTTTGCTGGTGTCCCAAAAGGGAAAAGGATAAGTGACAGAAGAAGGAATAATAGGGGTCCAGTATGACTTACACCCCCACCAATCCTGCCTATGAGGTTGCAGCTCACAGCAGGTGTTTTATATTCTTCTCGGTGGCGAGTTGTAGTGGTCAGTCTGGTCTTGCCCCCTATTTCCTTGTCACTTCCTCTTTTGTAATTTTCAAGCAAATTTCTTTTGACACCTTTTAACAGCAGTTTCCCACCGTTCCTCAGGTACTTCCCACTCAACACGCACTAGTAATTTCCCATCTGTAAAAAAAAGTTATCATTTAAGTTATTCTTAATAGATTTGGCACCGAACACTTCCTGCAACGAGAGGCTTAACTTTGTGAACCATAATACCTATTATTCTCTAATTTAAACACTTATATTTAATCCAGATAGCATGTCCCGTATTGGGATGATTTAGACAAGGTATATGATGTGGCACTGATGGAAGTTGTGGTTCTCCCCCCCTCCTTTATACAAATCACAGGCAAAAGCAAAAATATACGAGGATTTCCCGACCAAAACAGCCCCAGTCCTCCTGTTTGGAGTGGGATTTTTCCTCCCCAAGGTGGATATTGAAAGTGTCCCAGAACTTGTCCAGGCAGGACTTGAAACTACTGATACAGGCTTGGTCTTACTTCTCAGTTAGGCGTGATTCTTAGCTCATTCCTTGGGTCATTTGGATTGTTTCAGTTCATTACCGCCGGCCTCTATCCAAGAGTCCAGTTTGTATCACTCTGTTTGGGTGTTACAGTCCAGTCCTCAGGTCTTTTGATCTTATTGGTGTGAATCCAACTTCACTCTTTGGTCCAGATTGCAGCTTCTCTGCCTTAATTATCAGTAGTACCTGAAAACAATTTCTTAATAACACAGGGAGAATGAAAACATCACATCAAAATTTTCCATCAGTATTCTTTAAAATTCTTGGGTTAAGTGAAATTTAACAGTTAACATAGGAGCCAATCTCTTTCTGCGCGTTCAAATTAGTTAAACAAGAAAGGCTAGGTTAGTTTTGACTTCAAATAAATTACATTCATTACCTTTTTACCCTTTGGTTAATATTTACTTGTTTAGCTTCACAAACTTCTTTTATCGGTTTCTTAGAACAAACCCCTTCCTTTTAACAACAAGAGTAAAAGAAAGAAAGGGGAAAAAAAAATAAGAGAAAAAGAGATCTTATTTCAAGAAATTAAACACTTTGATGAGGTTTTCAGAACCTAACGAGCTAGACTACTTTTGCTTTGGTCTCATCATACACCGGTCTGTTTCTTCGTCCTTTGTTCTGTTCCTTCTTTCCCATTCACAGCAGTTTTTTCAGGTTATTTCTCTCTCCCCCTCCTGCTGCCGCAGCTCTGGGCCGAGCAGGCTGTTTCAGCAGCTCGCTCTGCAGGGAGGGCCCATAGGCTGTCACTTGCGTGCTGACCCTGGGGCAAAGCTCGTGTCCCCTCTTTCCCTGCTGTGCCGTCCCTTCACACACAGGACTGGCATGTTCAAACACACTCAGCTCCCACCACAGCCGAGGGGCAGAGCCTGGAGTCCACAGTGCTCTGGTCTGGGGCTCCTCTGCTGGGCCAGCTCGCTCCTCAGCAGCAAACCTCACCCAGCACCGCTGCCAGGTTGGCGAGCGCTGCCGGCACCTCGCACCCCTCGAGACCCCGGCACAGACACGGCGGGTCCCGCTCCAGCAGCGCCCCTCACGAACTGCGCTCTGCACCCTTCACATCGGGTGGGAGAGGACCGGGAGCCGCCACACCGGGCCCCGCTGTTCGCCACCCACAGGGACCGGGTCCTGCTGCAGCCGCTTTACATAAAAGCAATAAAACACCTAAACCTAGCAACTCCTAACCCAGCGCTCCAGATGCTCCTAACATCTCCTATTTCGGGCACAATTCTCACCTCTAATCGCGCTTGAAAGTTTTTTCTCCTCACAAGCCAGTGCACACTCTTCGGAGCCAACAAGACACTTCTCTCTTTCTAAAAATCTTTACAACTCTAATGAAAGGCATTGCAAACCTCTCTCTCTCACTCTGCCACTATCATCTCGCACTCTTTACACCACATCTCTCCAGAATCTCCGCTACACAAATTACTTTGCTTCAGAATCAACTACAAAATCCTAACACCTCCTTTTTGGGGATCCTCCCCAAAGCCCCAAAGGCGCTAGACACAGAGACCAGTCAGCTAAGCCAGCTACTTTTACCAACTAAAACAAACCTGCACTGCCTTGAACAGATCTTCAGTCAAGCTAGAAATGAAGACAGACATCATTCTTCTCCAAATTTTCTTCTACAGGTACAAAGGAGTCTATCCTCACACAGCTGCTTAATGTGAATAATCTCTAGTGTAACTTTTCTCATGACAAGATATGATCAGGTCTTTTATTCTTACAGGCATTTAGATACATTGACAAGTTTCTGACAATACCTTTATGTTTCAACAGTACTTGCAGCTTATATACTATGAACAATCTATAGCAAGAACCAGTCTTACAATTGTTTTCAAACTCTTCTTTCACAAAATAAGACTCATCTCTAAAAACACATGTACTTATTAAAATAGACCAAGTTTAGAGTCTCCACAATTCTCTTCTCAATTCGAAACACCAACAATCTTAATTCTAATTTTTTTTTTTTTAACTGTGTCCACTTCTGCTTCTGTAATAAGCACAGCTGCAAAACAACACAAGCACTCCTAGACACATGTGCACTTTCTTGGCAAATTCAAAAGAACAAGAAATCATGGCAGTTCTGAGCCTGATCTTCACTTAAACACACCATCACAATAACTCTTTTTAGAAATCATCAGAGAGATGATCAGCATTTCATATTGTGAAAAGAGAGATAAAATAATTTTCAGCAGCAGTTAAAAAGATTTACAACAATCCACAGGATTTTGCTTTTAGGCTGGTACCAGGTTCTGCTGTTAAGTTCTGTGCTCATCAGCACGGGACACAAACAACATTAGGGCTAACAGCTCTCACACTTATTGACAACCTGATAAGTTTTCACCTTAAGAAGTGACTACTATGCAAATTACTGTAACTTGCCTTTAAAATTAAAATCAACTACAAAATTTTACGATATTCACTAAAGTAAAGGAATTAGAAGGCATACTAAGAAATGTGTTTGTTTCTCTACAAAATAAATATTTCAGTCACTCAAGAAAAAAAACAAACAGAGCTTACTTCTTTTTCCACTTTCTCCCAGGATGCATTTCTTGGAATTTTTCTAAGCTTCTCTCCAAAACTTCTCTGCTCTTCCTGAAATCTTAAATTTTAATCACCGACACAGCTTACTGCTGCAGAAGCTTACAGCATTATCATACACGGAATTCTCTCAGAACCCGGTAAAACAAAGGCTTGCAACTTGCAGCTCCCTTGGTTTGGAGCTGATACCATACGCCAGGACTGCTCCATATCTCACTCACACATCTGGCTAAGAAAAAGCTCTCTGAGACAGTTTGACACCAGTCCTTACTCTCGGAATCACAGAACTTAATGTGCCTAAGGTCTCATAAGACCCCGGCATAGAAAACCTGGGTCCCAGAGGGACTCGCCTGGCTCTCTCACCATTGGGCATGTTCCCGGCCTGTTTCACAGCTTCAGGAGGTTCCAGGAGTCACTGAGAGCTCTTCTGATCCCCCTGTGCCTGGAGCAGGGAACCCGAACCAGCATCTGTGGTTCAATCCAGCCTGCCGGCAGCCACCTAAACACAGCTCTGTGGCTTGAGAGCTCCAAAATAAGTTTAAACAATCCAGGGGCACCAAGACTTAGACGGCCCCCTGCCCTCACTTTACTGAAAAGGGATGAGCTGAATTCATCCCCTCAGGGCACCCTCCGTGCCTGATCTTATCAGGGTTCGGCCCAACTCACCGCCGGCCGGAGCTCCAGGAGTTCCCTTGCACTCCCGAGTCTGACCCGCCTCTCCGTCCCAATAGCTCGGCAGGGAGTAGCTCTGGGAGCACCATCTCCCAGGAAAACCTTTCACTGCCGCCACAGTGGGGCAAAAAAAAAGCTTCTAAAAAAACCAAAAAACAAACAACTTCAAACGCTGAATCACATACCAGCTCACCAAAGCGACCCCTCCCCCACAAGCAGCTCTTGTTGCCCGGGGGGGGAAGAAAGGCGCAGAGGGACCATCACCACAAAAGATAACCTTGGCTTTGCTCTGAGACCAGACCCGCTGAGAACAGATTTGATACAGCACCCCCGCGGCTCCTGGGCTACAAGCCCCAGTTCTGGTTTGCCCCCCCCCGGGGCTCCATGACAGGAGCTCGCAGGGAGGAAGCGAATCACTCCATGTGTCCCCATCGTGATCTAGTCCCTGTGGAAACATCGACCCATGTTCACTCTTACTCCAGCACAGCACAGGAAACCTTTCCTCTTTAGCAACACAATTCCAAAAAAAAACCAAACAGACTTTAACGCAACAATCACACCTATTTACGCATTCTCACATCTGTTCATTCAACTCCACCCAGTCACAGCAAGACAATAAGGTGCTCTTTACTTCCCAGTTACTTGTTAATATACACCCATGGGCACTGTAATATGTCAAATATCTCAAGTTTCTTGGATTATTCCTCAATTTGGCAGTTTTAAGTCCAAATTTCTTGGATTTAATCCTCAACTTGACAAAGTTTTAGAGGATCCACATTTTACTCTGTTTTCCCAGTGGATTGTGCCAGGAAAACCTTGGGCTCCCTTTCCCGAGGGGCTAACCCCTCCCCTGAGACCCAGTCCCAGTAACCCCGGGGGTATCTTGCAACCCCCGCTTCCCGCTCCCCCCAAAGATTACTTACAATCCGTCTTCTTCTTTGGGTCTTCGTGCACAAGAATTATGGAGCAAAAATACCGCGGTTTTTTTTAGGGAGCCTTTTCCCCTTTCCTTTGCTTTATTCCTCTCCTTCTTGTCCTCGGGGTTTTGACCTGCAGCCGCTTGGCCCACGCTAGGAGAAATGGAGCGGGGTCTGCTGAACTCAGCAGGGGCGCGCCTGTTTCCCCGTTCTGGATCTCCGGTGGTCCTAGAGGTGAGGTGCTTATCCCGGACGAACCCCCAAAATTCTTAAAAACGAGATTCACTTAATAAATTATAAAAAGAATTTAATATTAATAAAAGACAATTAGGAGACATAAGAAATAAAGCAAAGGGTTAAAACGGCCAGGTGCCTTGGCGCGCTGCCAAGAGCACACCTGGTATCCCAGGGATCTCCTTTTTATCCCCTCCTTGCTGTGAGGGGTTAATGCATATTCAAGCATGTCCCCTCCCTGGTTCCGCCTTCTTGGATCATGCTCTTCACAGTTTTATTTTCTGCTGGTCAGCATATATTTTTTGCTGGTCATCATTATTCTTGCTGGTCAGCATTTTTCTGGAGTTTGGTTTCCTTTCTTTTTGCAAATGGTCAGGGCAGATAACAGTCCGGGGCCAGTCATCCTTCCCCTGAGGACAGCTGGGCTTCATATCTTCCGCTGATAACAGTTTGGCCTCTATTGTTCTCTTGATAAGAGTTTGGGCCCCACTGTCCTTGCCCTCTGGGGTTTCCTTGCCTTGTACCTAGGAAATTCTTTTAAGCTTAAGACTTGTTAGCAAGAAAAAAGTACATACATAGCTAAAAAGTATTTAACATATAATATTCATCTGCGAAAGCCAATATCACAATACAAATTTATAACAGCCGGGTGCCCTGGCGGGTTGCCAGGAACACACCTGGTATCTCAGGAACGCTCTTTTTATCCCCTCCTGCTGTGAGGGTTTGATGCATATTCAAACTTTTTCAAGAAGTATTTAGCATGTCCCCACCCTGGTTCCGCCTATTTAGAACATGCTCTGTTTGATTTCTATTTCTGCTGTTCAGCACTATTTTTGCTGTTCATCATTATTCTTGCTGATGAGCATTATTTTGAGTTTGGTTTCCTTTCTTCTGCAAATGGTCAGTGTTGAAAACAGTCTGGGCCCCTCATCCTTCCTTTGACGGCAGCTGGGCTTCATATCTTTCCCCTGCTGCCAAGGCCTGGTCCTGGCTTCAGATAACAGCTTGGGCCCCACTGTCTTTGCCCTCTGGGGTTTCCTTGCTTTGTACCTAGGCGATTCCTTTAAGCTTAAAACTTGTTAGCAAGAAAAAAAAAGTACATACATAGCCAAAAACTATTTAACATATAATATTCATCTTAATACTTGTGAAAGCCAATATCACAATATAGATTTATAACACCTCAGTCCTTGATCTATATTTCCCCAAAATTACCAGTTCATGGGGCTGATCTTTGGGCCCAAGTTGGCCTCTAGATATGGTATGTGCAAAATAGTCAGTTTTACTGGCTTGGCACTTGCCAGCTCCAACCTGGCACCTGACAAGGCTGCTGGAAGCCCTGAGACAAGGTGTTGGATGATTGCTTTTCTGGCAGCATTTGTAATGTCATCAAGCACTGGCCATGGGAGGTTTGCAGCTTGATCATCGGGCTGAGTATGTGCCCCCTCCCCATCTAGGTGTTCCAGTGTTAGCATTGCCAGTGCCTGATCCCCAGCATATAATTAAGCAGCAATTGGTTTAACAGTCTCTTCCACCCCACTTCCCACAGGGTGAACTTGGTTGGGGACAGCAGCACAGTCATAGTATGTTTTTAAGTCATGAGGAGTTAACACATGAGCTGTGAAAGTAGCCCTTATCAGATTGTTAAAGAAAGGAGAACCCCTGCCTAGTCCTTAGCAGCCTTGCATAGCTCATTCCTTTAACCTCCCCATAGGCTAGGGGTTCCCATCTAGGACCAGCTCCTCATCTCCTGTATGCACTGGAAAAGCTGAGTTTTAGAAGCCAGCTCCCAATCTCCTTTTACCACACTAGTCTGGATCTTCCATGGGTCGATGAAACCATTGAAAGCAGAAAGGCTTAGGTCTTCTTCTGAGGAGGGAGCTGAGGGCGCAAACAGCACCTTTGTAGCTGGATGTGTGGCAGCACCGGGCACACAAGCACACGGCTAGACTCAGGACAGTCAGGATTCCCCACCGGTGTATCCCTCTGCCTTGCCCTTCGCCCGTATAGAAATATACGGCGGGGATTACTATCTTCTCGGCAGCAAGGATATTCTTCAGGGGCCCTTGTAGTCCATATGGCGTACCTTCTCTTGAAAGCAGCCCACCGAGATGACTTAATTGTGTCTGTCCTGCTCGGTACCTTGACTGTCTTTTGGCACTCAATTTTTAAAGTTTCTGCCTTGGACTCTAGTTTACCTCTAATCCCCTTTTGAAAAAGCAGGTACCACTCAGGAGAGTTAAGTTCTAAAAACCCCGCCCGGGTGACAAGTATTAAGAAACGGCTAGTCAGCTCCTGTTCTTTAGTCAGACAATTGGTACACAGTCTCTTAGGTTTGTACTCTCCCCAACAGTGGGTTACTCAAATTTGTTTACAATAAGCACATTTAAAATGTACAAATGGAAAACAATCACAGTTTGCGTTGATGTAACTTATCTGGTTTGCAGCTCTACGATTTTAGAACAATCATGTACTAATTTTTCTGAATAGAAACTGAGCAGGATTTTTGTGTAGTGGTTTTCAATTCCAAACCGGGTGAGCTGATTAAGATGGCTTCATATTTTAGAAGCCTGGAATCAGTCAGCCACTTCTCTGCTTTTTGCTGCAATGTTTTTCACATCGTGGGGAGTGTAAACTACCAGGGGAGGAAAAGTTATTTTCTTTGCTTCTCCCACTAACAGAGCCACTGCTACAATTGCTGGTAAACACGTAGGCCAACCCCGACTGATTGGATCTAAGATCTTTGAAGCCTATAGGCTTCCTTTTGTCTGCCCATTCCTGAGTCAGGACTCCCTGTGTTGTTTGTTTACTCACATTCACAAACAACTGGAATTCTTTATTCGTATCTGGTAGAGTTAGTACTGGGGTAGTCATAAGAACAGTTTTTAATTTCTGGAAATTAGACTCATCCTGTTCAGTCCACTTCAGCCTGTCAGTGTTTAATCTTTCATACAAAAACTTCACTTTTTCACTGAAACCCTCAATCCACTGCTTGCAATATCCCAAGAGCCCTAGAATTTGTCTAATTTGTCTTTTTGTTTTTGGTGCAGGCAATGCAAGGATGCCTGCTACTCTCTCCGGGTCTAATTTTTTCCCTTGAGATATCCAATGTCTGAGGTATTTTATTTCAGGCTCTGTGAATTGCAGCTTGGATTTTGATACTTTCAAACCTTTCTTTCTTAGAAAGTTTAACAAGGCAATCGTGCTTTTCCCCACACTCTCTTCAGTCGGTCCAGCTATTAGCAAGTCATCTACATACTGCGAAAGCTTTGTCCTGTCCTCAAGAGCAAATTGGGTTAACATTTGTTCTAAAGCTTGTCTGAAAAGGTTCGGAGACTCCACAAACTCCTGGGGGAGGACCGTCCACCTTAGCTGTTGCTTACGGTTTGTATCTGGGTCCTCCCACTGAAATGCAAAATAATCTCTACTCCTTTCATCCAGAGGGCAAGTCTAAAAAGCATCTTTCAAATCAATCACACTATACCACACATCTTCTGGTGTGAGTCTATTTAGTAAAGTATAGGGGTTGGCCACCACCGGGAATCTAGTCCGGGTCCTAGCGTTTACCGCTCGTAGGTCCTGGACTAATCGGAAGCTACCATCTGTCTTTTTTACAGCCAGGATGGGGGTGTTGTGTTGAGACATGCAAGGCTCTAAAGCACCCCCGTTTAGGAGGTCATCAATTATTTGTTTCAACCCCCTTCTCCCTTTTAATGCTATACTTCAGGGTTTATTTTCTCTTCATCTTTAGGAGTCAACTTAAATATTTTCACCACCAATTCAGAATTTTTAATCATGATATTAATTCTTAAAGCGACAATCATGTCCCTCCCCAACAAATTGTAATCTGCTTCTTCTACTAATAGTAAATTCTTTAAGCAAATTTTATTTTCAGATTCTATTTCCACATTTTTATTACAGGCACTTCAAAGGGGTCTCCCTTTGCACCGATTACAAAAACTTTTTCTCTGCTAGCCACACATCCGTATGGCAATTTCTGCAGGGTACTTCTCTCTGCCCCAGTATCCACAAGAAAACTTACCTCCTGTCGTTGGGGGCCCACTTTTAATTTTATCAAGGGCTCCTTGGATGTTCTGGTCCCCAAATTAAAGAGCCCCTGACACTCCTAATCCTCCTGAAAAATTTTCTCATCTTTTATTCTTTGTTTACAATTCCGCTGAACGTGTCCTACCTTTTTACAGTAGTAGCATTCAGGGGGTTCTCTCCGTGGGGCCGGGGCTGCCCGGTGAGAACCTAGACTTTTTCCGGGTAGTGTTTTAAACTTACCCTGCATCTGTTCTTGTTTCTGGATCTCTTTTACCGCAGTTACTAAAACCTTAGCCTGCAATTTCTGCTTCTTATCTTCTCTCCTCATGTATATTTTTTGAGCTTCCCTTAGGAGCTCCTGGAGGCTTTTATCTTGCCACTCCTCGATCTTTTCTAATTTTCTCTTAATGTCCTCCCAAGATTTAGCAACGAATTGTGTTTTTAACAGAACCTCCCTGTTATCAATTGTGGGAATTCTGCCGCCACCCGGCTGAAGGGAGAAATCCCCTCCGTTGTATGGGAGGGTCCCGGTTGTGGCGGCTGGACCGGCAAGGACGGATAGGGTGATCCCCAGCCTTGTGCAGGAAAAACCTCCGAGGAGGTTGCTGTGGTTACGGTGTTTACAGGCGGGGAAAGGGGAAGGGCTGCCGGCATCGCTGCTGGCCCCGAGTCTCCCGTCTGAGACACACGTATCTCAGTGGGTTGGTCTCGGGGGCCTAAGGGTGCTGAAGGCACCACTTGATCTGCAGAGGAAGGTCCAGCCGGTCCATGCTATGGGGGTGGTAAGTGACCGAGGGGTTCCCAGGACTCAGCTCTCGACTCCCGTTTTTCTTTTTGTTTCATTGGGAAATAGCCCTACTCTGACGTTTACCCAGAGCTTAGCATATTCCCTCTCCTCAGGATCTGAGGGGACCTTGTTCTCCACATAGGAGAATAACTTATTACATGTCCATTTTTCAAATGTGCCTAACACTGGCCAAGTGAGGTGCCTTCTCAACTCCTGTCCTCCCCAAACCTCCATACAATAATGTATCAATTTTGCCTTTGATTTCCCCTTCCTCTGGGGACAATCTTCCCAGTGTTTTAGCATCCACCCCAAGGGACTTTCCAGCGGGATGTCTGGTGATTCCTCCCCCTGATCGGAGGAATTTTTCCCTGTGCTTCTTCTTTGAAGCTTACTCTTTTTCTGCCCCATACTTCGCAAATATATTCTTACCTTTCTTCGACTTCTCCGGGAGTCGATATCTGTTTCTGCGTTGTGTACTTAGGAATCAAAATTTGCCGATACTCACCTTTCAGCGAGCTGAGCTGAGGTCTCTTGTAATCGGTACTTTTTGATTCTTTCCTGGACCTCTCCCTGGGTCCGTTTACTAAGAGGGTTTACCAATTCTCGAGCTCGACAAGACGTATCCTTCCCCTCTTAGTACCTTGCGATCAGTTCCCGAGACACCCTTTGGCCTCAGGTTTTACGAGTGTGTGTCGAGAGAAAAAAAAACTTTCACTCTGGATCGCTTCCTTCGCGGCCGGCCAATTCCCTCGCGGGAGGATGGAAACGCGGCCTTGAAGTCCGCACTCGCTTCGTGATCAGATCACGTCTCACACACTCGCCCGATCGCCCACTCAACCAGCAGTACTTACAGCTATTTTCCTGCGTGGGTGTCTTTGTGCACACTAGACGTTTTACGAGCAAAGCAAGCCGCGGCTTCCCGAAGGCTCCGTGCCTTCCCGAGCTCTCCGATCCGGATCCTTTTCCTTTTTATTGTGGTTTTTACCTCCGCCTAAATTTGGTTCGGATTTCGGAATGAACTACGGGGGTTCTCAACTCACCAGGCCGCCAAAATCAGCGGGGGTACCCGTCCTGGGCAGCGAGATTCCCCGCAGTTTCTCCGATCCGAGTCACGGCACCAATCTGTTATAAATGCAAAGGCAGATTTGGGTTAAATAAAAAACAATTTATTATAAAACAATTTCTATAAAAAAATAAACAATGAGGAAAAACCACAATAAAACAAACAGCGCAGCGCTGGGTGGACAGGGGTCTATACCCAAAGGTATAGGTGTTCCCAAATCCACGAAGGAGGGTAGACTGTCCGGGGTTTTTATAGGGATTTTGTGCCTTGAGGCCAAATTCCAGGCAGGCACTATTCACCAAGGGTCCTTGATTGTTGTATGAATTGATTTCCTGGCGTTGGAGAATAGAGTCAAATAGACGTCCGGACAGAGTCTCCTCATATGTAAAGAAGTTCTGGGTGTTTCTTGATTTCATTGTGGTTCAGGCCATCTGGATGGGATGGTTGGATCCGGGTTGGAGCTGATGGATATCTCGGCTGGACCTTTTCCCTTTGTCTACCTGATTGCTTCCCCCAACGGTGGCCTGCAAGGCGGGGTGTTCAGGTCCGGTGATGAGTATCTCGTCGGAGCCTGTCCCTGTTAGCCTGATGATTCATGTCTTGTCCATTCTTTTCCGTTGATGGGCGCCGAGCCTGTCCCTGTCAGTCTGATGGTCCATGTCCTGTCTATTCTTTTCCGTTGATGGGCGCCGGCCAGGGTCGTTATCTTCTGAGTGGGAATTCGCGACTAGATCTGGGAAGGACTTGTGGGCCACACTGTACTTTATATTTTTATATTATTATTGCTACATACATTTATTTAGATTTCTACGAATTTTTACAAGTTCATTTCTCACAAGCTTGAGGGTCCCCCCTCGTTGTTAAGTCATATAATCTTAGCCTTATGGGGTCCCAATATTCTGAGGAAAAGATATCACAGTCCAAGCTGTGTCCTGGGGCAATGTATGGAGCAGCTCCACTTGGGTTTAAAGTGGCTGGGAAATCCCACAAGACCCATTTCAGTTGAATTTTCAGCTTGCGTATTTTAACCTCCTTCCCATGATCTGCTAAAAGATCTTTAAATCATCCATATACACCCTCTCTAAAGAGAAGAGTCTTAATCCCATCCTGCAAAGCAGCAAAACTTGGATGGGGTGGGATATACCCCCCTCTTGGGGTAGGAGCAATGGGAAAAGCTTTTCCTCTCTCTGCTCATCTGTGTTCCTAGCAGGTGTCCTCCGAGACAGCTGGTTGTCCTCCAATGGCTGTCTGTTGCCGAAGTGTCAGGCCTGACAAAATATTCCACAGAGGAGAGAAGAGATCCTGCTGGTTTGGCCAAGACCCAGCCGAACTGATCCCTAGATGTCTCCAGTATGGGAGTCCCTGTTCAGGTGCCACTTGTCACAGTTGGCTCGCTGTGACTCCAGGTCCGGTCCAGCTGGGTAGGCATGGCAAAATGGAAGGACGGGAATGATGGAGTTGCATGAAATGCTTTAATGGTGGTAAAATAACAAACCACAGGAACTGCATGTTCTGGGGTAAAGCTCCAAAGACCCAGGGACGTGGTGAGCTTAACAGTTCATAGGGGTACCTAAGGGCAGGGGTCCAACTGCAAATGCGAACCAGGGACATGACCTATTATGGAATGATCCCAGTAGCATCCTAGTTTCCATCCTTTCAGTATCCTGTCTCCCAGGTGTTATAGATACATTTTATATTGTTGGCTTTTCGCAAATATTAAAATGAATGTTATATGTATAAGAATGAGAAATTTTGTTGTATTAATATAGTTTTCTTTATTTCTGTTATTGATGAAATTTAGAAATAGTAGTATAATATATATATGTTAGGCTATGGCATAGTATTAAAATAAAAACTGCTTTTGTTTGTATAACCCAAAGACTGAGGAAAAAAATAGCTAGAGAACTCCTGCATTTGTAAACTGTCTTATCCAGATGAAGACAGCAGTGACCAGAACTCTGGGGGGAGGAATTTATTGCATTCCTGGTATCAGAGAATGTAAATCTCAATGGCGCCAAGAGGATTGATCTATTGAGAAGGAGGCAAGAGAAAACTAAACAGAAGAACACCAAAGATCCTAAGAAGAATGTATGAATATGTATGAGAATTTATAGATATGTAGTAGGGTTCTGTTTTTAAGGGACAATCCTTTGTTAGTAAGGTGTGCTCTCTTGGCTGAATGCAGAGACACCCGGCCGTATCTGCATACTTTATTTTTTTCTCCTAATTGTTTTTTTTATTAAACTTTTAAATTCTATAAAAATTATGTGAACCTCGTTTTTCACACAGGGCCTCAAGTTTATTCTCTCTGTGTCAGAAACCCGGTCCAAGGTATGATCTATTCCAGCTGATTTGGTTCCCAAAAGAGATGATGCAGGGCAGGTTCAAGACTTGCTGTTTTCCTGTGGAAGACAGCTGTCAGGTAGTGTGATAATCACTTTCAGAGCAATCCACTGTCAGCATCAGGGGAAGAGTTGGGAAGGAGTGCTAGTGAAAGGGGACTATGGATGCTGAATGTGAGAAATCAGGCAGTCAGCACAGTGTCTGTGTGAAACTAAGTCACTTAACTTTCTCACACTGGCAATACTGAGCATACTGAGAAAGTATGGCCTGAAAAATGATGAGGATTCCAGACAGTCCTTAGAGAAGGAAAACAACCTTTGCAGGTGTTGTTTGTTACCTTGTTGTTTACTTGTAAGAAACAGTCAAGGGGTGTTGTTCCTAACAATGTTGTTCCAGATCAGTGCTGGTGATGTGTTAGTTTCATGACCAATGAAAGCTTTACCTTTCTGGACCTTCTCAGAACTGTCTATAAAAGAAGATCTGCAAGATCTGGAAAAATAAAAAGTGCTCTCTTTTGCAACTAAGGCTAGAGAGTTGTCATTTTGCTGTTCCTAATACAGTGTGACAGGGGACCATCACAGAGAGATGTTTAACTCATAGAGATCTGTGGAGTCCAAAACCAATCTGACAATCTCATGCAAGAATGGGCCTGTCACCCTGAAAATTAAGCTTTCTGATAATGTTTTCATAGTTTTACTTTCCCATGAAAGTCCTTTAAGTTGTTTGTCACATTCCTTCTAAGAAACGTCTTTTGATGGATGTTTCTCATGACTGGTGTGCTTGGGAAGGTGGTAACTTAATTATCCAATCCCTGGTCAGTGTCGAGAATCTATAAATACTGGAGTCAGAGAAAAAAGGCACTGTTTTTTCTGTTCTGATACTGAGAGGTGTTTGTGTGAATCATTTCGTGTCCTGTAGTGACGCTTGCCCCTGGACATGAATGGCAGACCTTTTTCAGGGGAAAAAATTCTCAACCCCCCCCCTCCCCCCGCCTTTCTGTAGAGGAATTTCTCCAGCTATCCAACCTGAACCTCCCCTTGCGCAATCTGAGGCTGTGTCCTCTTGTCCTGGCACTGGTTGCCAGGGAGAAGGGGTCGATCCCTGCCTGGCTACAGCCTCCTGTCGGGAGTTGTAGAGAGTGATAAGGTCTCCCCTGAGCCTCCTCTTGTTCAGTCTAAACACTTCCACCTTCCGCTACGCTACACGATCGATAAATATTTTTATATCCGTATAGAAACAAACTATGAAGTCTGTGTAGCGCTTTACGCAGAATTCTGGTGTTTTCAGCCGGGGCCGGGGGTGCCCAGGACCCGCCTGCTGGAACCGGCCCGTGGGGTGCGCGTGCTCTGTGCGTCACAGCCGCGCGCCGGCGGCCAGGGAGGCCCCGCGCGAGGGGCGGGCCGGGGGCGGTGACGCCGGTGCGTCGGAGCGGGGAAACGAAAGCGGCGGCCGTGGGCTCGCGTCTTGCCCTCGCCGCGCCCTGGGAGCCCGAGCCCTTCGGAGCCGGAGCCCTTCGGAGCCGGACGCGGCCACCCGCCTGCCCCGCTTACGCCGTGAGTGCTACCCGCTCCAGCACGGCGCTGTCCGGCGACCCCGGTCGTGTGTGGGTCAGGGTGGGGTGCGGCCGCCGGCTGCTCCCGCCGTCTGCCCGCCGCCCGCCCTCCGCCTGCGGGGGGGGTCTCGGCTCGGCCTCTGGGACCGAGGACTGTGCGGCGGGTGGTGCGACAGGTGTGAGAGGCAGAGAAGGGCAGCGAAGCTGGTCAAGGATCTGGAGGGTAAGTTCTGTGAGGATCGGCTGAGGGGGCTGCGGGTGTTTAGCCTGGAGAAGATGAGGCTCAGGGGAGATCATATCGTTCTCTACAACCACCTGAAGGGAAGGTGTAGCCAGGAGGGGATCGGCCCCTTCTCCCGGGCAACCAGGACAAGAGGACACAGCCTCAGGCTGCGCCCGGGGAGGTGTAGGCTGGACAGCTGGAGAAATTCCTCTACAGAAAGGGTATTTCGACATTGGAATGTGCTACCCGGAGAGATGGTGGAGTCACCATCCCTGGAGGTGTCCAAGGAAAGACTGGACATGGCACTCAGTGCCACGGTCTAGTGCCCATGGTGGTGTTCAGTCACGGGTTGGACCTGATAACTTCAGAGGTCTTTTTTAACTTGAGATTGGAACGATTCTGTGAGAGACCGGTGGTTCGGTGCAAGGGGGCTGTGGAGATGTGGAAGGGCTTTCCCTCACAGCTGAGGGGCTCCTGAGGGATTGGATGTCCCTAACTTGCACCTAATTTTGCATAGTTTGAAATTTGTTGGGAAGGCAGGAGCGCTGAGGCACCCTTAGGGGGGTTTGGATGGTGTATGTCTCAATAGGGAGCTGGTAGGGGTGAGCTGAGAGTGTGTTGGTCCCTCATTAAGCTCTCTCAGAAAAAATAGAAAATGGCTGGTTTGTTAGAGATAAACAAGGGGAAAAAAAACTCCCAAAACCCCCAACTGAAGCAAGAGCAGATAAAGGTGAGTTGTCTGTAATAGAATTTCTGGTGGAAGGGAGAAGATTTCTTAGCCATAGTGCAGTGAGCTTGTGGGATCATTTTGCAGTCAGAGTTGTGGGCATAAAGAAAGGATTTGGCCTTAAGCTGCCTTGTATGTGTTTGTGAAAATAAGTTTGGTAACCAAAGGTTTGAATTGGTGACCTGGGACATCTTTTATAATCCAACAATCCTATATGGAATAATAAGCACTAATCAGGGTTCAGTTTCTTTTTTTTTTCTTCTTTCTAGTAGCAGGGAGGTTTTAACTGGTGTGTTAAGCATTTTTCCCTTTACATTTTTACCTGCTTTCCCTTTCCTTGCTTCTTGTCTTCTGCAAGCCTTCCAAGCTGGCTTTTATTAACTCTGTCTTAGGCAGTAGGCCTTTCTCTGGGTTTATGCAAAATTATCAGCCACATGCAGAAGCTGTGGCAAGGATATCTTGCCAGTGATTCCTGGTGAAAAATACAACCGCACACACATATTTAATAAAATTCTGTTACAAAAGTCATGCATAAAAGCTCCTTTATGAATTAAGATTTGCAGAAGTGAGGTCAGAGTCATTTGGAGTTTCATGAGAAATTGGTTCTACCTTGCATATTCTCCATTAGATTGAGCTGACATTTTTTCAGTCTGGTTGGATAAAATGAACCTTTGACTCAGTAGTAGTAATGAACTGTCATATATTTAAATTATCTAAGTGTCTATATCTGGGTTGACTTAATCTACTTGCATTTGGGGATAAGTAGGTTGTAGAAGTGATTTGAAATTCATCAGTTATAGGGAAATTTCCATATCAGTTTCCTGTTTGATTAGTTAGACTAGGTGTTTAAAAAGGCGGTTCAAAAGAAGCTAAGACTGTTACCTAAAGACATTTAAGTTGAGAAGCCTAATACTTAACATGAGTTAACAGCTTAACATGATCTATGCCACCATGCTGATGTGCATTACAGAAGGTTAACTTGCTTAATGTTTGCCAAGTGTGATCTTCTTCTTTTAGCATTTTGGGAAAACATGAAGAGAAGGACAGAACCCGAATTTAGCAGCCCCCAAAATAAGCAGAAGAAGAGGCTGGAGGACTTGGGATTAACCCTGAGTTCTACTTCAGATGATGAAAATCAATTTAGTAATCATACTACTCAAGGTAAGGTTGGAGATCTGGAATGTGCTGCTGCAGGGGATATAAAATAATTACCAGGAATTGAACCACATCTCCTAAGTCCTAATTCATAGCCTGAATTTCAAGGGTATGCTCTCTCATTAGGGAAAAAAGCTACATTATTTCTTTTCACAACCTTGGATTGGTGTGAATTCATTTAAGGTTTTTTAAAATGTTAGGTAAACCTTTTCATCTGGGAATTGTATGAATTCAGATGTAGAAAATTTAATTTGAGGTAGTTGACATGTGCATGATCCAAAGCTCTAAACATTCTTGTCATATTGATTTTTTCAGTCTCAGCAGTTATTTCTGGTTTGGAAGCTCTCAGTACTGAGGTGTTGTGGGTGTTATGCCATAGAAAAGCATCATAATCATATTTTTGTTTAAAAAGGAAGAAAAAAATCAGTAGTCTTATCACATTTCTGCAGATGGGAGAAATTGAGATGAATACAAAGGGGCCAGTTGGTTGGGATCTCTACTTTGCAGGACTGTCTCTTATGCTGGCTCAGTGTGATTTTTCCAGGGGAGAGCAGAGTTGTGAGAGCTCACAGGTGTTTCTTTTCAGAAAGTAGATCTATTTCAGAGTTGAATAATTGCCTACTTTTTCTTGGAGTGTGCTTTCTAGGCTGGAGTTGGGATATACCGCAGACGAAGCACATGACCTACATAATTGGTATTGCTCATGTGGGACGCTTTAAACTCTCTCAGGTTGCCTGACTGTCATGCCTGCTACATCAGTCTTAGGATTTCTCCTGGTCATGAAGTGTTCAAGTGCCTGAATACATAAAGAAGCCTTCCCTTGTGAAAATGGAAGGGTGTGTGTGTGGAAGATGAGTGGGCTGGTTTGGGAATAGCTGTAGTTGCAGGGTATACCTGGCTGTGTATATCTGTCTGACAAGGCCCAAGGTGAGTGAGGAGGCCAGAGGTGCAGAATATGAGAGCTGGGGTAGGGAATGCTCTGTGCACTCAGGGCTGAGCTAAAAAATTCAAACTGATGTTTTTTTCATTTTTCCCCCCTTTTGATTATTGAATTCATATGAGTCAAAATAGGCTGTGAGCCTTAGTGTTTAAGTAACAAATTTATATAGTTCAAAGACAATATTTTGGGTAGAGATAATTGTGTAGTAGTCTTATTACACTCATTGTGGTTTCTAATGAAAGAAGGGAGGTTGGAGAAAGAAGTGGTGTGAGATTTAATCTCAGCTGAGCATGGCTTAGCAAATCTTAAAAACTAGAAGAGTTGTAAAGGGACTCCATTGAAATGTATGCAGTGGGTAATTGTGTTTAAGGCACTTCATGAGTCTCTAGAAAAGACACAGCTCAAAAGCAGTTAGCAAAGTTAACTGAAGCTGTGTAACAAAGAAGCAGAAAGCAGTAGCTGACCCTAAAGCAAAAATCCTTTGTGTGTTCTTATCTGAAAGCTCTGTGAAAGAGACAAATATATCTTGTGTGATAGATAATTGAAAATCAAGATGGGTATAGAATGTTGCAACACAGGTTGAATCAGTCTTTCTTGTCTGGAGCTGGAAGCCTCAAATGTTGATACTGTAGAACTCTAGTGTAGTAGTTATGTGGGGACACAAGTCCTGAATCTTAAAAGCTGATTGCTCAGCAACAAACACTGAGGACACATGGAAAGGGTTTTAACTACAGTTGTATATTTTACTGTGGTGACTTTCATTTTTACTTCACTTTCTTGTAATGGCCTTTTTTTGCTGATTTTTCAGTTGTTTCCTGTTACTTCACTGATGCTCAGTTTCCCAGAACAGGAAAATACAGAGATCTGTGAGTTGAGAGAGAAATAGTCTGTGTTTTTTCTTAAATTAGACAAATGTAAGAAAAGTTCAGTCCTTCTTTTTAAGTATTATAATATCTTTTGGGGTTTTTTTAACACTTCTGTGGAGCTAAATTATTCCTTCTTAAGAGATAAACAGAAAAAGATCAACTCTGCGAGCAATCTTCTGTTTCATGTCAGGGCAACTTTTGTAGTTCAACTTCCCCTAGTTGTACAAAGCAGCACAAAATGATTTCTAGCACTCAGCAAACAGAGAAGCTCAGGAGACAGAGGGCCAACAGAGAGCATGGCTGTGCTTGCTGTGGACTGCTTCTTCTGTAGGTTGTATGAATTAGCTGTAGTAAGAAACTTGTGCCACTGCTTCATCCTTATAGTGATATTACCCCAGGAAAAACAGAAGGAGTCATTGGGTTGCAGGGCCTCCCTTGGCACCCAGCTGATACAGAGCAGGCTGAGAAAAGTGAGACTACCATGATTCCTGCCCAGATCCCAGTTACATCATGCCTGGAGTGAGTAGGTTTGGGCATCTCCCAGCTGGAGAGCAGCAGTGAGGACTATACAGCTCATACAGGCCTAGGTTCTTACCAACTAGTAGATCCCAAGGTGGAACTAGGCATAGACAGAGCTTCATTATTTGGTGCCCATGAAGGTTCTGGTGCACTAGGTTCTGGTGAGAAAGGTTTATTTTGAGTGCTTGCTGTATGTGTTGATACTTACTACCTTAAATGAACCACTGACTTGATTAAGTTCTTCCTCAAACCTCTCTCAAGGTATTTTTAAAAAGATTGGTGTCTTCTGACCTTATCTTTCACTTGAGTTTGTATGCATCAGTGAATGCTAGAGGTGAAAAACACTCATTTGCTGTAGTAAACTTGAGGATCCTTGCTTTTTAACTGGATAGTGGGAATAAAACTGAAGTAAAATAAATTTAACTTTCTCTCCTTTCTGCAGTATTGGCTATTTGGTAGATGCCTGTGTGCTTGATGTCAGTTTTTGGCTAAGTCAGGGATGGATTTACACTTGTAGTTAGGTACGATATGGAAGAAAATTCATACATTCATCAAGGTGTAATTGTCACTGTTCTCAGGAGAGAATCCCTGTGGACCTTCTCAGTTCCTCAGGATCATTGCAAAGGTCAGGAACACCACAGTACTATTGTGGTCATGCTGTGGTGCTCTGCTGGCAAGGGTTTGCCCAGCCCTTTGTAGGGCCTGGAATCCATGGGATCAGAGAGGCTGTATGTGTCCCTGAGGCAACAGGGAAGATAACATGCCCTGTGCAACCAACACTTAGTTACATTACACCTGCATGCTTCCTGTAACACATCTGAGATGTTGAAGTGTCCTCTGTGTGTGTGTTCAGAGGATTTAATGAATTTAATGTGTTCTAATGTGATTACTGAGATGTCTTTCTTCTATTTTTATTTTCATTCTCACTTTTTCATTTGGTTTCAGAGTCTTGCAGTAGCACCAGTGGGTCTGACAGTGAGAGTGATGAAAAAAGACCAGTCTTCAGCAATGAGTTCAAACAAGACTCTCTTGTGGAGGGTACTTCATCTCGTTACTCAATGTATAACAGTGTCTCCCAAAAGCTTATGGTAGGTCAAAATAGTTTTGGACCAAAATATTAAGAACTGATGAAGTGGAAAGACCAGTTTATTATTAAAAATACTTTTATTCTGATCCTCTTTGTAGCAGGGTTCTCTGTCTTTTATTTCCTTACTGTCTTGTACACACATGAAATTGACTGCATTCCTGCTTTTTGTTATTGTTCTCTTTCTGCTAAAATTTACTGAGAGAAAACTGAAAAACTAGAAGATAATGAACATAGTTCTTTTAACCTAAGGGTTGTGTATGTGTTTCAGGACCAGTGTCTTGCATTCCTCCTCTGAGTTTTATGTGAAGTTTTAACTGATACTTGAAATGCATGTGAATGCATGTTCACAACAAAGAATATCATCACAACATGAATTATTTCCTACACCAACTCTTTTTTTTTTATGAACTGTCGCTCTATTAGGAACGGTGAGAAGAGCGACATAGACTAGGAGAATGTCTCGTAGTTTATTACTTCAGGTTTGTTTTATAGACTGATACGTGGAAAGTACAGAAAGGAAACTCTTATTGGTTAGTAAACTACTACATTACCATCATTGGTCAGTGGTGCACACTACCCCCTGACTTTCTCCTGCAAAGAAAGCAAGGGACAGACAACAACACCTGCAAGGCTGTTTTCTGTCTTTGAGGATTGTTTTGAATCCTCCTTATGAATTCCCGGGCTAGCTTCTCAGGCAAGACTGAGAAGCTATATGGCCTGCAGTTTCACAAGCTCTCTGTTTCAGAGTTAGCATCCGCAATGAACCATCTATGCTTACTGAACCCTGTGATGAATGGCTCCAGGCTCCTCACTACTTTTCTCTCCGGGCAGGCTGTTCCTGTATTACTGAACCTTTTGTAATTTGTTGTCATCTCAAACATCATTCTTCAGATCTAGTTTTTTTGTGTCCTGCCTCAGTGAACTCACTTGAAAGTCCTGAAAGCTACAATTGAGATTATAAATGCTCACTGATTTAAGGGTGATCTGCCATTTTACCCGCTACTGTTTGACCTTAGCAGTAGTACATAAACTCAAGTCCACTTGCCTCAGAGTGCTCCCTGTGCTCCCTTTATAGGCCAAGATGGGCTTCCGGGAAGGAGAAGGTCTGGGAAAATACGGCCAAGGCAGGAAGGATATTGTTGAGGCCTCAAATCAAAAAGGAAGGAGAGGCTTTGGCCTGACCCTCAAAGGATTTGAAGGGGAGCTCAATATTGATTGGCAGGATGAGCCAGAGGTAAGTACTTTCTGTTTTAAGTCCCATTTCTCTTGTTGTGTTCAGCAAAAACTGGGAGAAAGAATGTGAAAAACAAGTGTGGTTTTTCTTGGCAGCTGTCTCTTTTTCAGTGCCTCTAAACTGTACTTTGAGTACTAGACTTCTGTTTTGCTTTGATTATCAGAATCTAGTAAAGGGGAATGTGGTGAAGGTGTTTCTTGTGGTGGAGGTATTTGGGGTTGTGTTTTAAGATGTGTTTTAGTACAGGAAGAAAAAACTCTACACTTGGCACTAAAGTCATGGCATAACCCCTTATGCTAGCATTGGGAGTCAAACTTCTGGGAAGCAATTAGTTTTTATTTGGCTCTTCCCATGACTTCTGTTTGCAGCCTAGTGCCTATGAGAAGGTGGACTGGTGCCCTGAGTTTACCACGGAGATCCCAGATGCCCAGGAGCTGAAGGAGTGGATGACTGTGGGGAAGGTAATTTTTTATATCTTTGTACTTATCAGCCTAAGACAAAACAGAAGTACTCAGCCTGGGACAGTTGCCATGTCAAATAGCTGTAGAATAGCATAGACTGTGAGCAGCCTCTTGAGGTTGCTAGTTTAGCTTCCTGCTTAAAGCAGACCCAGCTAGATCTGATCAGGTTGCTCCAGGCCTTGTTTAATGGAGTTTTGAGTATTTTCAAATATGGAAATTTTACAGCCTGTTTGGACATCTTTTCAGTGTTTGACAACCCAGTTGACAAAAGAAAATTTACTTATGGCTAATTGGCATTTTCTATGTAGCTTTAGTCCATTGTTTCTTGTCACGTCACTGTACATCTCCAGGAGCCTAGCTCAGTCTTTTCTGTCTCCTGTTAGGGACTTGTCCCATTGTTAGGTACAGCCACAGGATCTCCCTTTTTGTCTTCTGACTGTTCTCAGCTTTTTCTCATACATCAGGTGCTTTTTCACCCTTTGTCATTTTGGTGGCCCTTTTGCTGCTTTTGTTGTAAGTATGTGTGTTCCTGTACTAGAGAGTGCCAAACTGGATACAGTATTTCATATGTGGTCTCAAGATGCCTAACAGGGGAGAAAATTCCTCAGCTTAATTGCCATGCTTTTGCTGAAACAGCCTAGTATGTGATTGGCAGCCTTCATCTGTTATTGGTTCATTATTGGCTGCATTCTGAAATGACAATATCATGCTTGCTAATTGCTCTCTGTGCTCTTGTCCTGTTGCAGAGGAAGTTGATGATTGAAGATGAAACAGAGTTCTGTAATGAAGAGCTTTTGCGTAATGTCCTGCAGTGCAAGGTGAGTCCCCTTTTTAGAGAGGAACTAAAATTTTGGGGAAGCAAGTGAAATAAATAATTATAGAGGCTTGAGTAGTTAGGTAATTGACAAGAGCTCAGAATGTCCTTTGTCACCTCGATGTCACTGGGATGACCTAGCATCCTGTTTTTTACTATCTGTTCAGCAGCCTGTTTTGAACCTCAGCCTTCTAAGAGATTGTCTTGGTTTAACTCCACCTGGCAACTAAGCTCTTTGCAGCTGCTTGCCCACTCCCTCAAGGAGTGGACTGGGGAGACCATGGTAAAAGTGAAGAAAAGTTGTAGGTTGAGATAAAGGCAATTTAATAAGTAAAGCAAAAGCCTTACTTAAAAAAAGCCTTAAAAAATGGAAGGAAAGCAAAACAAGGAATTCATTCACTACTTGCCATGGGCAAGCAGGTGTTCAGCCATCTATCTCCAGGAGAGCAGGGCTCCATCACATGCAAGGGTTACTTGGGAAGACAAAAACCATAACTCTGAATGTCCTTGGCTTCCTCCTTCTTCCCCCAGCTTTATATGCTGAGCATGATGGGGTATGGTATGGAAATCGGTTTGGACAGCTGGGGTCATTTGTCCCGCTGTGCCCCCTCCAAACTCTGCAAGAGTGCATTCCCAGCCTACTTGCTGGCAGGGTGGTATGAGAAGCAGAAAAGGACCTCATGCTGTTCAAACACTGCTCAGAAGTAACGAAAACAGCTCTATGTTATCAACACTGTTTCCATCATGAATCCAGAATGTATCTCAGAACTAGCTACTATGAAACAAACTAACCCTACCCCAGCCAAAACCAGTGGGGAGATGATAGAAAGCAGTCACCCCACCTTTAGTCTGACTGAAAGGCTAAAAGCTTGAACAAGCAAAGGAAATGAGCTCCCTTTCTTTTCTTGTCTGTTCAGTCTTCCCTCCTAGATCTTATCATGCCCTTGTATACTGCAGTAGTGTGTGTGTGTGTGTGTATATATGTGAAAGAAATACTGTAGGGTAGGACTGCTTTTGAGGCTCTGGAACTGTCAGTACAGAATTTGTCATTATTATTAAATTTGCTTAAGAGCTGAGATGGTTTAGAAGAAGAGCAAATATCATTATGAGACAGAAAAACTTTTATTGGTGAACCAAATCCTGCATGGATTTTGCTGTCTAAGGAGAGAGAAGCAAGGAGATGGGAAATGATGCCTACCTATTCCTTCAGCCTGTGCCAGGTCCAGCTGAACTTTGCTTCTGTTTGTGCAGAGTGTATTTGATGAACTGGATGGAGAAGAAATGCGTAGAGCCCGAACAAGGTCTAACCCCTATGAGATGATCCGCGGAGCTTTCTTTCTCAACAGGTTTGTAGAATGTTTGGTAGTGTAGCCCCTTTCCCATGTATGTCCATTTTCAGCTGTGGGAGCCAAGGATGAAACTTCACAATGCCCCATTTGTGTGTTCACAGGGCTGCAATGAAGATGGCAAATATGGACCATGTCTTTGACTACATGTTTACAAACCCTAAGGACTACCAAGGGGTGAGTGCCTCTAACTTTCCAGCAGCAGTACTTTCTCAGAGAATGTGGAAGGTGGGAAGAAAGGAGAATTTTTAGGATACTAGCTGAGAAAACAGGTCCTTGAAAGTTTCCTCTGAGCGGTGTAGTTTATGGTGCATGTGGTTTGACAAATGGGAGCCGTTACAGGTCAGTAGAACTCCCTCAGTTTCCTTTTGCAGGTGCCTTTGATAAAAGAGTATGATGCAGAACTGCTCTACTTTGCTGATGTGTGTGCTGGTCCCGGAGGCTTCTCTGAATATGTCTTGTGGAGGCGGAAGTGGCATGCAAAAGGATTTGGCATGACCTTGAAAGGACCGAATGATTTTAAACTGGAGGACTTCTATTCTGGTTCCAGTGAGCTCTTTGAACCTTATTATGGTATGTAGTGTACCCATGTAGCATATTTTTGCTTATGCTACAGTCTTTGTATTAGTGGCAGGGCTGGTATTGATACGAGCAGGGGGATCTAGGAAAAGCCTAGGGAACTATTTTGCAAGGCAGAAGGGGGCTGTCATTGGAGAAAAGGGTTGATATTGGTGAGCTTGCATATAAAATCATTTTTCTGGTAAGTTATTTTCATTTTTTCAAGTCATTTGCATTTATTACCATTCTGGCCTGGGAACATATTTCATTGTAGCAGTTGATACTTGAGTACTTATCTGAACATTATACAGTGCTTAAAGATTGCTTGGCAATGTTTTTCTCACATCACTGATCTCAGCATGAAACACTGTGAATGAGATGACTTACAGAATTGTGTGGTTTGGAAGGCACTTTAAACATCATCTAGCGCCAACCCCCTGCTGTGAACAGGGACACCTTCCATGAGACCAGATTGCTCAAAGCCCCTTCCAGGCTGGCCGTGAACAGAGACTGGGCATCCACAACTTGTCTGGGCAATGCATCCCAATGAGTCATCACTCTCAGTAAAGAATTTCTTGTTAATGTCTATTTTAAACATACCCTCTTTCAGTTTAAAGCCATTATGCATTATTCTATCACTATACTCCCTGATAAAAAGTCCCTTCCCATCTTTCCTGTAGCCCACTTTGAAGAGTGCCTAGGCTCCCTAGAGTCTTCTTTTCTTTAGGCTAAACAGCCTCAGTGTTCTCAATCTATCCTCATGGGAGAGGTGCTCCAGCCTCCCCATGTGTCTATTAGCAGAGCTAGAGATAGAAGCCTCATTTGCCTGACTGTCAGCATGTTTCTGTATCAGACCTTCCTAGCCGTGCTCTGATAAGTGATTGTGGGCTCTTAAAGCGAAATAAAACAGATTTGGGCTGGAGGCTGTATCTGAATCATTGTGACTAAATGAGCTGCTTAATCCAAGGAGGTTTGTTAACATGTTTTACCTTGCTTTGAGACAGACTAAACAGGTGTACACAGACAATTGCTGTGTCTCATTTTATGCATTGTAACTTGTTAATCTTGATGATGTGTTTGAGCCCTTTATCTGCCTTGCCTTTAGGACTAGGAGGGGAAATCCGAGGACTGCTAGTATTTGTGTTTCATATTTCAGACTATATAAAAGAAACTGGAAGGTGACTGTCTTATAGAGCAGAGGATTTGCATTTCTGTTGTTGTGCCTTGTGTGTTTTTTCTTATCTCCACCACTGACTCTTGTTGACTGCCACTCTTGACACCTGACTATGAGCTCTTAGAGAATGGTTAGTAGCACTTAAGGATTAGATCTTAGTTAAAGTGAAGGTTCATGGCAAGGGCAGCAAGGTAGATAAACACATTGCTCTACTGGTTACAGTGTTTGGATCTTCATAGTTCACGGCAAACTGGTATTACAGAGAGGAGGAGATTAATACCCCACTCATTTTGATTAATTTTCTTGATCCCTTTCTGTTATGCTATAAAATCTAGTGAGGTGTGCATAGACTCTCTTCCACTGATGGGAAGGAAGTAGCCTGCCATGATACTTCTGTTGTGAGGAATGGTAACAAATTCCAGTATCACTTCACTTGTTGACAGGATGGTTGGTGAGGAGTTCAGTTATCAAAACCATGTCATGCATCCTGATCTCTTCTGCTTTCTAGTCCTCCAGTTGAGGTAATAGAATCTGTAGTAGAAGATTGACAGGGACTAATACCATACAGAAGTTCAGGCTTCCTTAAGGCATAGCTAGTGAGGTGTAGAATACACCTTCGGTCAGCTTTCTAAAACACCAGCTGGGGGAAAATGTAGCTCTCTTTTACAAGAGCCATAAAAAAAAAACAACTGTAAGAGTATTTGTGCACAAACCTACTCTGTCTCTTTCCCTACACTCTTTATAAATTTCTTCACAATATTTTTGGGGGGTTGCTTTTTTAAAGCCCAAATTACACCGTGTTTGAAAATATACTATTATGTTTCTTTGAATTCTTAGTAGAAGGTTACAAATGTACAATATAAAGAATTTTGCCCTGTCTGTAATAACATGTTTTTAACAGGTGAGTTGTGCAGTGAGGTTGAATTTTACATTTTCAGCAGGTTCAGCTGTGTGCCATTCCTTCTTGGATGAGAATATTATGTTGTCACTTAGACTTCATTTGTCTTTTGCTGAGGCTAATGTACATCGCCATTTGAGCATGGTTATTGCATGGTTTTGTTTCAGCCCAATCACTCAATCTGAATAATTTTTCTGAATTAAAAAGCATCTTTGGTGGTGAACAAAGGAGTTTGTTAATGTTTATTTGCCTATCAAGGTCTTTGTAATTTCTGACTAAATGTTGATTGAATACAATAAATCATCTGTACATACTGATTTTTTGTTTGTACTTGCAAATGTGTTATTGATTGTCTCCTTTTTTTCCTTAGGAGAGGGTGGGATTGATGGAGACGGAGACATCACTCGATCAGAGAATATTACTGCTTTTCAGAATTTTGTGTTGGACAATACTGATCACAAGGGAGTGCATTTCTTAATGGCTGATGGGGTTGGTTAATTTCTTTTTCTTCCTGCACTAAAAAAATACTGACAAAACTGACACCTTGTCTGCATACAATAGGGTGTTTGACATGTATCTGTAACTACAATGTGAAATTCTACAAGCCTTGCCATTAAAATTCCTGGTGTTGATTTCTTTATCTTAAAGAAACAGAAATTATCATGATTCCATGATTTAGTTACTCAGAATCCTTTGCTTGACCAACAGATTTGTGGAGATACTAGTCATATGCTATGCACTTTGCAGGGTTTCTCAGTGGAGGGTCAGGAGAATCTGCAAGAAATCCTAAGCAAACAACTCATGCTTTGCCAATTCCTTACAGCACTGTCCATTGTGCGAACAGGTACATTTTGTCCATTAATCTTCCTCCTTCTCTAAGGTGTGGGTGGCACTGAGGAATGTTCTGTGTAGTTTTTATTGGTTCCTTGAAGTCTGCTCTGCCGTGAGTTGAACAGAATTGAATCTGAACGCCTAAGTCCTGGGATGGTTGTCACAAAGCTAAGAGATCTGGTCAGAAAAGTAAGCTAATCTGTGTCTATTTTGCTTTTAACTAAAAGCATGAGCTAAAATGCATTAATTTAAAGCACTTAATTTGTTAGGTTATGTAGCTGTCTTGGGGTAAGGTCATGCAGTGTGATAACTGGACAGTCTGAGTTTTATGGCACTAGCTAGACCATCTTCCTCAATATCCCAGCTGATTGGAACAGAGTGGTGTTTATCCAGTTCTTCCTTTCCTCTAGCTTCTGAAGGCTTTTCTCCTCTAAATCTGCCATCTGTGTGGTAAGAACACATGATGCCTTACCCTGTCTTAGCTGGACCTCATTATTGCTAAATGATGGACCTTACACTGTGTTGATTCTGATGGCTTCTGTCTTCCACTGAGTTTAGTTAGCCATTGGCACTGATATAGAAGACAAATGGTAACAAAATTATTGTTTTTATCTTGTGCCCTATGTTTAGGAGAACCTGAGGCAATGATCTACTAAGGAGTAGTCTCAAATGTGATATAAAAGGGGCAGCCTTCTTTAAGTCTTTCCTACATGGGTAGATGATAGTTCTGTAAAAACACCAGTTTTTTGCTTGGGGAAATCTGAAATCTTGTTTGAAGGGGCAACAAAGACTCTTTTCTCTCTGGATGGCAAGTTGTTCTGTTTAGGTAACAGCTATTAGTCTTCTCTAGTCTGAGGTTCCTCGTTGCATATATCAAGGCTCCTCTTCCCTGGAGGATTTGGGATAGCATGCTGCCATGCCATAGGGCACAGTCTGGGCATGGAAGGGAAGGATGGGGTGGAAATAAAAGGTTTGCTTGTGAGATAGCCTACATAGAGACTAGAATCTTGGCAAGGAAATGCTTTTCTCTCTTTGCTTCAGAGAGTTAGGGAAGATGTTTCTTGCTGCCTTGCTGGCCCACTTCATACTGTGTTCTGGATGCTGTTTAATTGCACGAAAACCCTGTTACTAGTTCTGTGGAAAGATTGCAGTGCTCAGTACCTTCTTGTTTTCTTATAATCTGCTGGCATCAGTGTACTTACTCTTTTTTTTCCAGGAGGACATTTTGTCTGCAAAACCTTTGACCTGTTTACACCATTCAGTGTGGGTCTTGTTTATCTGCTATATTGCTGCTTTGAGAGAGTTTGCATCTTTAAACCTGTGACAAGCCGCCCTGCTAACTCGGAGAGGTGAGATGCTTGAGTATGAGGGTCTACTAAAGAAAATAATCCTCCAAATACAGTGATAGATGGATTTGGGTAAGCCTAATGGAAGCTTTGTGACCTGCCTCAATTAGCAGCTGTCTTGGAAGAGGAAACATTTTAGATGTTTGGCAAATTATGGACAAGGTAAAGATGGTATTTGCAAAATTATACTTATGGGAAGGAAACTGGAACTGGATATGTAACAAATCTTGTTTTGCATGGAACAACTATGGTTTCAGTGAAGCCAGAGGATATATGAGAGGTTGGACATGAGCTGGCACTGTGTGCTCAGAGCCCAGAAAGCCAATTGCATCCTGTGCTGCATGCAAAGCAACGTGGCCAGCAGGATGAGGGGAGGGGACTGTGCCCTGCTACTCTGATCTGGTGAGACCCTACCTGCAGTGCTGCATCCAGCTCTGGGGTCCCAAGCACAAGGACATGGACCTGTTGGAGCAAGTCCAGAGGAGGAACACCAACATGATTTTAATGATGGAGCACATTTCCTATGAGGAAAGGCTGAGAATTTGGATTCTTCAGCCTGGAAAAGAGAACGTTTATGGGTGATCTAACTGGGGCCTTCCAGTACTTGAAGGTACTGGATGATCTTCAACCCAAGCCATTTTATGATTCTGTGATATTACCTGAGTTTTCATTGTACCTGTCAAGTTTAGCAGAATTGACTTGCTACTTGAGGGAGATCTGTGGGAGGTTTACATAGGATTGCATTTACCTGTCTTTCCAGAGCTGAGAAAACGTATGATGACTCAATGATAAGTGAGTTTGCATCTTCTTAAGGATATCCAGGATGAAAGAGTTCCTGAGATTTAGGAAACTATCCTTATAATGGGAGTGTGGCTGGAAAGTTGTGTGTGAAAGGACTGAGCCTACCTGATCTCTCTGCCTTGCTCTGCAGGTATGTGGTATGCAAAGGCCTGAAGTCAGGGATTGAAGATGTGCGAGGTTACCTCTTCACAGTGAACATCAGACTCAACCAGCTGCGTAATTCTGACTTGGATGTGAATCTTATCGTCCCACTGAATGTGATCAAAGACAACCAGGATTTCTACAATTACATTGTCCAATCCAATGAAAAGTGAGTTACTATGGGTGATGAGGGCTGTTGGCTGTAGGCAGATTAATTTAGCATGGCTTTCAGGTGTAACTTCCTGCACTCATGGAGGTACTTATTGATGCTGCCATACTGCTCTGCTTTTGCTCTCTTAAGTGGCTGAGCAGAGCAGGGGGACTCTGTGCAGACAGAAATGCTGTATTACTGTTAGTGACCGTTTTGCCTCTGAGTACTGTGTAGAAAAGTGCCTTATTTGTTCCAGTGATCTTCCTGTCAGTTTGAATCATGTTGGCTAAGATCCCTCATTGCTCTGTGAATCAGACTAGCTTCCCCCTATTTTCCTGCCAATCTTTCTTGTTTTGAACGGTAGAAGAATGTTGGTGGTGATTTAATTTGCTCCCTGACTAAAACTTTTCTTCTATTTTAGCCACTGCAGAGTTCAGATAAAGGCACTAGCCAAAATTCGTGCCTTTGTTCAAGACACGTGAGTATATTCTTCTGGCTTTTAGTGAAGACTGAATTAACCTACTATTAATGAATTGCTTTTCCCTTGTTTAATAAGTTGTTGATTTGAGTTAGTATTTGTCTTGGCCTTTGGAAGCAGGAAAGTGAAAAGTGCTTTTAGGTAGCTCAGTTTGTGTCTCTGCCTGAATTATTTGCAGAGATGTGAGGGTGGCTGGAGACGTCCTGAAAATTGATGGTCTATTATCACCCTTGTTGAGAAGGCTTCCATGCATTGAACGATTTCCAGTTACCATAAATGAGCCCACTTCTTAGCGGGAATGTAAACAGAAAAGTAACTTGCAGCTGGCGTGTTCAATTCAACAGTAACCATCCAAGTTGAGTGTGGTTCATAGTTGTTCATTTTTCCAGGGGCAATTCAAAACATCTATGTTATAGACCTAGAATTACCTAAAGCTTGACATTAATTTCTTGCATAAAACTAAAGCCATTGCATTGTTTCCCTGCCACAGCTTTTCTGTTCAGGTGTCATTCACCTATGTGAATATGTGTAATATGTGGTAGAAAGTTGAGTGAATATGGTAGTTAGAAATTGTCTTAGAGCTGATTCTAGCTTGACACTGTTTTTTGTATGGCCTTCAGCAGGACTTCACTATTATTCTTAAATAGGGCTGTGTACCCAATTCTTGAAGATTAGCATAAGTTTGTATGAATACATAACTTACTGAAAATATTTATACCCAGTGGTACTTTCATGGAATGAAGAGATAGCTGATAGTCAGTAGTACAGACCATGAAACAAATCTAAATACAGGAACTGGAGGGTGGGGAGGGAAGGCAGCATCCTCTTTCATACAACCCTTTGTGGAGCAGTTCATGTTTGTTGTTCCCAAGCCAAATGCTGAAAGTTCCAAATTTTATAAGGCTGGGATATATAATGCTGTAAGATCAAGGAGGTTTCACTGTCTTAGTGTTCTGTCTTTAGGACACTGGTTGAGCCACGGCAGGCTGAAATCCGGAAGGAGTGTCTCCAGCTATGGGGGGTAAGTAAGGTGTCAAGCAGGCAAATTGTGAAGGTGTCCTTGTTGCAGTGACACAAGAGTGGAACTGCAGTAAAGATAGGACTTTCTAGACAGCGGTTTAATATCTTGTCTTGTGGGAAAGTCAGAAACTGCTTCAAGCTCTTAAGTAATCAAACAGGATGTCTCTGATACGGTTTAACTGAGCAGGCTTCTGTGCAGTTGAGAATATTTTATTGTACACAGAGTGAACTCAGCACCTGGATCCCAAGCAGCAGAGCTCTCTAAAAGGTCTTGTTTTTGTCTGCAGTTTCTGTTTCCTAAGCTTTTGACTGCAGTGGGGCCATAGATATGGCAGTTAGCTTCACAGGCTGATGGTATGTCTTTGATGAAAGGGTATTTCATCAAAACATACATGATATCAAAGGTTTAGACTAAATCTTTGTGGAGGTGCAGTTGGTTTCTGTGAGGTGTGGTATGCCTACATTAAATTTGCAAAACATGTGAGATACTTTATTTGCCACATGACATCTCTTCTTCATCTCAAATCCCAAGAGTAGGAGTTTTAGGGGCAGGATGTTCTGTCATATCTTGAAACCAGAAATGATCCTCTGAATGTGCCAAAGAATAACATGGATTTGTTTTCAGATTCCTGATCAGGCTCGTATTGCTCCTTCATCTTCAGATCCCAAGTCCAAGTTCTTTGAGCTGATTCAGGTGAGACATTGACTAGAGTCCTTCCAAACAAATATAACTTTTTCTTATTGGAATTAGGAGATGAAGAAGCTAATCCTGGGTTATTGTTTCATGTAGAAGTTGTGTTTACCTGCCTGTTGGTGTATTGTGTCTATCTTGCCTTTCCCATACTTTCCTCTTTAGGGCACAGACATTGATATCTTCAGTTACAAACCCACTCCTCTGAATTCCAGCACACTGGAGAAAATTCGCCAAGTGTTAGATTACCGGTGTATGGTGTCTGGAAGTGAACAGAAGTTTCTCTTGGGATTAGGGGTAAGTGCTAAGAACAGTCCAGAAGTTTTTCTGATTCATTTTAATGCTACTATTCTGCCTTGCAGTTTCATCCCATCCTTTCCTGTCCCTGACGGCCCAAAAGAATCCTCATCAGCAGTACTGGAGACTGCTAGTTATTTATGTTTCATTCTCCTGATGTCACTGCCTTTCACACTAATTAACCCTGCTTCTGTAACCTCAGCCTACACAGAGACCTGCACTCCTGCTAGTGTCTCTAATTATCTTCACTGCCCTTTTAAAGGTGTTCTATTTCTGGTTCTTTGTGTGGGTGTAAAAAGTCACTGGTAGATTAGAATAGGTGTTTTTGTTCCTTTGCTGTAGAGGTTAATGTTCTTCCTTAAAACTTATGACAAAGAAACTGCCTGTGACAGCCTAGGACAAAAAGATTCTTGGAGGGTTGCTCTACAATTAGAGGTCTCTTTTCTACCCCTGCCCTCAGAAGGTCTTGGATGAATCTGATTCTGTCTTTACGTACAGAAATCACAGATCTACACTTGGGGTGGTCGCCAGTCAGACCGCTGGACAAAGCTGGATTTGAAAACTGAGCTGCCACGAGATACTCTTCTCTCTGTGGAGATTGTTCATGAGCTGAAAGGAGAGGTAGGAGCCTACTCTCTTATCTTACCATGTTGCTGCAAATATGAAGAGCAGTTTCACCTAATCTCTGTAAGATACTGCAGAAAAAATGTTCCATCTGTGTCAGGTCCAAGGGTTTTTTCTTGTATATGATCTTTAGAGTAACTATTTTGGATTAAGTTCCTTCTTTCTGTCCAGTGCTAGAAATATGAACTTTCAACATTGTTTTGAAAACACTCTGGACCTGATGTGTTGCTTTTCTAAGTAGAGCTGCATATGACATTGCCACCATGACTTCATGTGTCTGTGGCTCTCGGGGTACATAACTGCTCGGTAGTGACTGCAGGCTATGGGGAGAAGATCCTCATGGTGTATTTACAGTGTAAGGTGAAAAATCCCAGCTGCCTGGGAGTTTCCCTGTCCTCTAGCACCTTAGACAAGGATACTGTAGTGTGCTGGGCTTTGTGATACCCGATAAGGTACAGATAGCTGGTGATGGCAGCCGTGGTCCCACCCTCTCTCCCACCCCTAAGACAGAAGTGGGTATTTGAAATGCACCAGTTCTTGGAGGATGCCATGTTCTTGTATAATGGGCAGCAGGGAATTCGTGTGTTTCTAATATCTGGAAAGGTGCCTTCTTGCTAGAAGATATGTCCTGTCAAAAAACAGGCTATAAATTAAAGCTGAAATATTAACAGTCTGAATAATAAATCTCTGTATTGCCCTCCTTAGGGGAAAGCCCAGCGAAAAATCAGTGCCATCCACATCCTTGATGTCTTGGTGCTGAATGGCAATGATGTTCGAATGCAGCATTTCAACCAGAGGTATGTAGGGGTCTGGAGAAGCTTTTTTCTGTACTTGTGTAGGAGTGACTGGGAATCTGTTTAGACAAAAAAGCATTCAGCTGAAACATTACTATAAAGATGAACTGTGAATAAAGCTGCTCTGAAGTACATATAGGCTTTTCCAACTGTATCTTCTCTGTGTATGAGGGTAGCTGTAGCTTCTTTCTTAGTGTAGGGTGATCCAGGGGTAAACTGACCATTGTGGGAGTATAAATGAGCTGAGAGAGAAGGAACAAGCCCCTCTGTTTCCTTCCTCAGGGACACAGAGTCCCTCCTAGCCTGATAAATACATAAGTGTTCAACAGCATGTGGACTTATAGAGTAACTATGGACACTCGTTCCTAATGGATAGCAGGCAGTATCACTGGGCTTTGAATTCAGAGGGTGGGGTGAAAAGAAGTCTTGCTAGACCCATTTGGCTAGCAGTGGAGGAAGTGTGCATGTCCTGAGTTGTCTAATCACCTACTCTGTTGAAGCTGTTACCTACCTGCTGTGTCAAAGGCCTCATTAAATTGCTAGGCTCTGTTTCTATGTTCATTCAGGATTCGGCTGGCAGAGAAGTTTGTCAAAGCTGTTTCTAAACCAAGCCGGCCAGATATGAACCCCATCCGGTGAGTGGTGCCTCTTTCCCTCAGCCTCACTTGTTTTGCTGTCATTATGTTGAAACCTGAAAGGTTTCAGGCTGAAATTCATGGTTCTGTTATGTTCTTTGGAAAGAGGCTAAAAGCTGTTTATATATTTAAGGTAAATATTGTTAATGGAGAAGTTGAGCCCTCCTTTCACATATCAAACAGTCACATTTTCATCATAGGTGGATTGGCTGGTGTTGATTCCAAATGTGTGACTGTAGGTCTAGTACCCAGTGAACTTAATCATTGCAAAGAATTCTGTCCTTATCTGCCCTGAAGGGTCAGCAGTGGTACAGTGATGCTGACTGTTAGTAAATGCAGGACTGACCAGCATCTATGAGGACAAGGCTTTAGTTACAACCCCCAGGAAAATTCCTGACAAGGGGCTTCAGCTTTGGTTGTCTCCTGGCCTTCCATTTCATTAATTCTACTGCAGCATAGCATAAGAGCTACCACTATGAAGGCATCAGATACGTATTATGGACAAAACAGCTTCTCGTTCACAAGCTGAAGTGCAGCAATATCATGAAAGAATCTGGAGGAAGGGAAGGAGGATCTTCTCCTTGATGGCTTAATGAAAGGTAATGAGTGGAATCTATGCCTAATGACAAACAGTTGTAATAATTGGAGGAGCCCAAAATGCTGGGGAAGGCTGCAGGTGAAGTGAGAAGGAGAGCTGAGAAAATGGATTGTAGAGGGATCATTTGCTGCTTTTGTGGAAAGGTGTTAAAATGTTGGTGTTGTGCTCTTTGAGGCCTGATACTTGTAGCAGTATGTGGGAAATGAGGTGTTGGGGTGTCCAATCAGAGACAGTGCTTTTTTAACTTACTGATTTTCTGTGTCTCAAAACAACAAAACCAGTTTGATGTAATGACAGAATAAGGACTCAAAATAATCTTTACTGATTTTAAAGAAAGCTCTGTTTATCTCAGGATAACTAACAAGTTTGTTTTATATCTGAGGATAATAATGGTGAAGAGCCGGTTGTTTAATTTTACTGTGAGGCCAGCGTGCTGAGGCCAGAACTTGCCTGGGACTGACCTTGGTCAATTTATCTGATGGGAAAACAAAAGCACCTGACTTTTACTGTTTTCACTTTCCTGTATAGTCAACCTGAGGTAAAAATGCACAGGTTCCTTAGCAGCAAGGATATTTATCTGCTGCTTACAGCAATCCAGCCATGAGCATGCATGTGTCGGGTTTTCTCAAGCCAAGAAAAACTAGTCACTTTAGCATAAGATAGAGGAGAAGGATGAACCTCAGCTGAGCCTGACTACCTCATGCTGTATAAAATCAACCATTTGGCTGCTCCCTGTAGCTGGGCAGAAAAGAAGAGAACAGTTTAAACTTTTTTGAAATAATGCTTTTTTCTTTTTTTCCCAGAGTGAAGGAAGTGTACAGATTGGAAGAAATGGACAAGATTTTTGTGAGGTAAGTGATTGGTGCAAATAAAAAGTCAGGGCCCACTGAGATTATCAGTTACTGGTGCGCAGGAGCGGGAGGGATGTTCTGATCTGTGCTAGTGGAGTTATGGAGAAAGAGCTGTTAGACCTCGTGGTGGCTGCTGTTCCTGAGATGCTACTCACTCAGAGCATCATTCTGCTGCATTCTAATGCCACAGATGTGGCCAATGCACTTCATAATAGCTGGAGTAGCAGCAGGGTTTGAGTTTGGTTGCAGAAATATTAGTTGCTTCTTAGTGGCTTGAAAGGACAAGAATTCACACCTGAAATTTGGATTTATTATGGTAGCTCATCACAGTTTTTTTACCACAACACTCAATTTTCAGCCTGATCTAGACAAGTCAGACTGGTTTCTCTTATTCTGTGTGGGAAGGCAAAAACCCCAACTCTTCAGGATGAGATTATTTGATGCAGTCCTGTGCAGTGCTGTCAGTTCTCACTGTGACACTCTGGAGAAGGGATGCAGGTGGTATGATATGGGTACAAGCACAGTAAAGGAAGAAACACTCTACCACTACCTTCTCAACTTCAACTATCACTTGCAACATTATAGGCTGAGGATGGTGTGGCTGGACAGTGCCCAGATGAAAAGGGACCTGGGGGTACTGGTTGACAGCCAGCTGAACGTGAGCCAGCAGTGTTCCCTGGTGGCTAAGAAGGCCAACGGCATCCTGGGCTGTGTCAGGAATAGTGTGGCCAGCAGGAGCAGGAAGGTCATTCTTCCCCTGTACCTGGCACTGGTGAGGCCGCAACTGTGGCAGTGTCTGGGCCCCTCAGACACAGAACTGTGTCCAGTTCTGGGCCCCTTAGTTTAGGAAGGACACTGAGACGTTTGAGCATGTCCAGAGGAGAGCAACAAGGGTGGTGAGTGGCTTGGAACACAAGCCCTGTGAGGAATAGCTGAGGGAGCTGGGGTTGTTTAGTCTGGAGAAAAGGAAACTCAGAGGTGACCTTATCACTCTCTACAACTTCCTGAAAGGTGGCTGTAGTCAGGTGGGTGTCGGTCTCCTTCACCAGACAGCAACTGACAGAATGAGAGGACACATCCTTAAGCTGTACCAAGGAAAATTTAGGTTGGACATTAGGAAAAAGTTCTTCATGGAAAAAGTGATAAAATACTGGAATGGTCTGCCTGGGGAGGTGGTGGAGTCACCATCCCTGGATGTGTTTAAAAAAAGACTGGATGTGGCACTCAGTGCCATGGTTTAGTTGAGGTGTTAGGGCATGGGTTGGACTTGATGATCTTGAAGGTCTCTTGCAACCTAGTCATTCTGTGATTCTCTCAAAATTTAGGTTAGAGATGAAACTCATCAAGAGTTCAGGGGGAATGCCCCGGCTGTCCTACACTGGCCGAGATGACCGGCATTTTGTGCCCACAGGACTCTACATTGTACGGACTATGAATGGTAGGAAGAGAGAGTCCCCACTCCCTCTCAACTTTTCTTGGTCTCTCCTAGTAAAAAGTATTGACCAGGCTTGCTCATCTTATAACTTGGTGAAAAATTAGTGGCAATATTCCAATGTCTAGAGATTAAGTGTTTGCATGTAATGAGGGTAGCTTGGATTTGGATAAGGTTTAATGTGTTTTAATGTATAGGTTTTTCTGTTGTGGGTTGATTAGCTATCATGTGGGTAATTTCATTTATTTACATGACTGATTACCTTCTTTTTTCATGAGATAATAATTTATCATCAAGATGTTTTCCAGAATAATAGGACATGGAAATACCGTTTCAAATGTAAAGTTCTAAATGCAGGGAGAAGGGATTGTTCTCAGTGAAGAGGGAGGGAGGGAGGATCACAATTATTCTTATAGATTCCTCCTCTCTACTTGCACTGTATGTGTATTTCTTCTGTGATTATTTCCTCCTTTTTATTTTCTACCTGATCCCTGTAACCCTTTTGCTAGATCCCTGGACAATGGCATACAGCAAAAACTTCAAGAAGAAATTCTTCTTCAACAAAATGACCAACGTATCAACATACAACCTCCTTCCTGAAGCCATTGCACCCTTTCAGTGAGTATGAGCTAGAGGGGAGGCTATGGACAGATGTCTGCAGGTGTGTGTGTGCCTGGGTGTTTGGAAGGGAGCTCAACAGTGCTGTACCCTTGCAGTGGTTTGCAGTGCAAGTGCAGCTGGTCACCAGCAGGGCGTGCTGCAGGAGCCGGCAATCTTCTCAGGCTTTCAGGAAACTGCTGGTGTGGAATCACGGATTTTGCAATTAATGGCTATGAATAACAAATATCTCACAACTTTGTTCTGCTGTCTGCAGCAGACTACATGTTACTGAACCTCCTACAGGCGGGGAAGTAGAAATTGAGCCCAGCAACTGTAGTTTGTTGCATCTCTGTATTTAACGTGTTTGGTTGGAAGTTGCTGATTTAAAAGCGAATTCAAAATTCATTTAGCCCAGGCTCTGGAATAATCTGTAGGAAGATGGGAGCTTTTTTTAAAGAGTGTGAGAGAGAAAAACAGTGGCTCCTTGGAAAAGGATGGAGTGGCTTGTCACTGGACAGTCACTAACATTGTGGCTGCTGAAAACCATCTGTATCTACTGACTACAGGAAAATTAATCCACAGACACCAGAGGTTTATGTCCAAAAAGGAGACAGAGAGGAGTCCTTTTACATTGTTCGAATAAAGGGAGAGGCCATGGGGCATTCCATTGGGGTCTCAAATTTTTGGAGGGCGCAGCCTCCTTTTTATCCTACTTGAGAGGTACAGACTTCCCAGAATGCTTGATAGCTGAGATCTCCCCCAGTGCATAACCCCCCTCTTAATTCTTAACTCTTGTAGAATTCATGGTGTTTCATCAGTGTTCCTTTCATCCTTCAGTGGTATCCATCCCATTGTTTCTGTTACCTCTCAGTGATAGTTCCATCTTATCAGCAGACCCACAGTTTGTAAAGACAAACCTGTCATTGCTGTCAGTACTAAGCTGAGGGCATTACTCAAGTACACCAAATCCTGAGTCTGATGCCTCAAGGGTACGGGGCAGAGATGTTCTGCACTACCACTATTACCCAGGACTGTGCCTCTGAGTGAGAACTTGATATGAAATAGCACTACTGATGTTCTCACTTTGAACCTCCTTACCTGTCTTAGAGCAGCACTTCCAAGAATTCTTAATCCTTTCTTCATGTGGTGAATGGCAGAACAGGCTTAAAAGGAGAGGCACGTGATGCTTTTCCCCCTCCGTGTGTCAGGATGGGTTTAGTTCTGCCTATGTACTCTAAAATAGGCCAGCATGAACCTACAGGAATGACTGAAGAGGTGGAGGGAGTGGTTGTGTGGGACTCCAGAAGGGATGTATTGTAGTTAGTGTGTACTAATATGTCTGTAATTAGCCACTGACATGTGCTCTTGTCACTGTGCTAGTACTGCTTTGTTAGAACAGAAGCACTAAATAAGCTATGAATATTAAGCATCAGTAATTGTACAAAACTAAAGGCTGCTGTGTTGGCAGTAATTAGCAGCTCTGATTTCATTATGGCAGGGACTCTGTTGATGCAATGAGGGAGGGCTGTGCTTGATGGATGGAAATGGAATGGGAGATGGCATTGTAGGACCAGAACTCTCAGCAGCCAAGCAGGGCTCAGTTATTTCACATGAGGGGAAAGAGGGAATGATCCTAGCTGCTTTTGTGCAGTGGGAAGTGCTGTTTGTTTGCAAAGCTCCATAGAACAGCTGTTACTGATTATAGTAGATGGTGAGAGATTAGGTTGCTACTTCTGGCAGCAACTTCCTAAATTCGTCATTAAGGTGTTTCCATTGCCTGCAATGACAATTTCATCCTCTGAGAAGCTTGTGGGGAGGTAGGGTTTTTCCCTAGTGACCTGATTCCTTCCAGCAAATACTGAACTGAATTTGAGTGAAGCTAGAATTAACAAGTTTGTTTCCATGGAAATCTCTTTGACTTGGCTGTTGCTGTACTTTGAGGGCTCTAAGAGTTTGTAAGGTGAACAAATGAATGCACTGGTCTTTTCTAAGGCACCCGTTCTGAGTATTTCTGTGTGAATCCCACAGCAAGAGCAGCTGTCTCACACTGGGATGGAAGTATTCTCCCTTCCCTGCCAAACTAATCTTGCTCTCCTCTCTGCCCACAGTGTCTGCCATTACAGCCGCCTCTTCTGGGAATGGGGGGAAGGTGTCAAAGTGCACGACTCTCAAAAAAGACAAGATCCAGAGAAGCTATCAAAGGAGACTGTCCTGTCTTTCATCCAAGCACACTACCCCTAACCCTGCTCTCTTGAGGGTGCAGGGAGGGGCTGAGCCCAGCTTGGACTCTTCAGGGATTGATGGTACTGGGAAGGCTCCACATCTTCTATCCTGGTATTCTCCAGAGTTGATTTCCTGGAGATGAAGGAACCAGAGGGTGGTATGCAGAAGGCACAGGATGAGGCTTTACCCTGGTAGTGTATATAAGCGTACAGCCCAGGTAGCACCTGGTGCCAGAGTACCCAAGGTGACTCCTGGAGCGGAGGCCTAATGTCCTTTTGTCCTAATGTACTGCATGCATGAGGCCAAAGGGCTGACAGCTTTCTTTGCTCCTGTTCAAACATTCAGCAGGGTTTGTGGAGCTCTGTGTATGCCAGAACTCCTCAGGCTTCTGCTTCTCTTGCAATGTGGGAAGGAGTAGAGATGTTTTGATGGGAGAGCTGGGCAATTGCACATTGAAGCAGCCCTGCATTGCTCCTGGCAGCTGTCTCCTTGGCCTTGTCAAAGGCTTTGACTACAGTGGCGAGTGTTAAGTCTTTGGTGAGTTGTGGGCAAAAGTTATATATTCTTGTTGGTGTCTCTAACACTTCTGTTTATCAAGGCACTCAGCTAGCCACTGGCAATTCTTATCTATGGTTCCCTGTTGAACAAAGGCCAATGCAGGTGTGGCACAGATCTGATATGCTTACACCTCTGCAAGCTGCTTTGATAGGGATTTCCCCTCTCCAGGTTAGTGACTGATGCCAAGCCAGCAGTCTGGGACTAATTTGTGAAAACGTACCATGGCTGGTGTATGTGCTTCATGGTACTTCTGAGACCAAGGTGTTTTGATTCTTGGTACTTAATATTATTACCTAAACCTTCAGGGAGGAAAATAGATGTAGGAGGGAAGACACAGAAAAGCTAAGATGCTGAAGTGTCTGGAAGAAATGATGGGAATTTCTAACTTTAAAAAGACCTAGGACTTTAATAGAAAGATATCTTGACTTTACCCATGCAGGTTAATCAGAAGCAATCCTTGTCCCCTGTGGCAATGGAAAGGTTACTAGACTTTCCCTTTAAAATACCAGAGTGGCTTTGAAATCCTCTGTATCTCATTTGGCTCTGGAACTGCATCTGAAGTGAAGGCACAGAGCTGAGAAGCTTTCAGTTTGGCATTTGTGTCAAGACTTCTCCATGCGCTCCTGTGCCAGGCTCAAAGTTGGCTTCTGTTGCATCTTTTACCTTTACTTCTGACTTCCATGGTACTTTGCCAAGTCTTCCACATAAGTCAGAAGGTAACACGTAGTTGAATGCTTTTGGACAAGCAGCAAGATAGTCCCCTTTTTTGATTTTGGGTTTTTGGGGTTTTTTTGTTAGTTTTTTTTGTTTGTTTGTGTTTTGTTCTTGGCTTGTTTTTAAACACAGATTGGAAGTAGGGAGAAAAGTGATTTAGGGGTTTGTCTGAACTGTGCCTTAAGGAAAGCTATAGTTCTAGAATCTATAGCAGTTGTTTAGACTGTGTCTTTTTCTCCACATCCATATGAATGATTTGAACAAGCCTGTGCAGCAAAACAGAAATTTTGACTTAGACACAGGTCTGTCAAAGCAGTTGAAGGACTGCAATCCTCTTGGCTGATCTGTAGACTCTCCACTCTCAAACTTTGGTAAGACATGTACGAAAGAAACGGTGGCTCTTTCCCCCTAAAAAGAGGTGTGTCATTGGTAGCTTTGTCTTGGCAAAGGCACTTCCATGAGGAATGGGGGGGAATCTCTCCCAGGGGGCAATAAAGTACCTCAACCCCTGGTGTCCAGGCCTGTATACAGTTGGCTTTTTAAACCAACCATCAGTTTGAGTTCTAAGGACCTCTGTGGATTGCATTGAGGCTGTTTCAGTGCCAGTAAAGCATGCTGCTCCCTCTGCCAGGCTCCTTTGCAGAGTGTTATGTCCTCAGCTCAGAGCTTTGACTACTGTGGGCTAGAAGAGTGACTAGGAAGTAGGATCAGTGTAGACCTTGGAGGGTACAAAAAAACCTGGTCAGTCTGCAGGCTAGCTTTCATGAATGGATACTTTGTTTACTCAGTTGTCTCTAGTTCCTCATTTTAATTTGCTTTTATTTTTATTTTTGATGCACTCAACCTTGATTCTAAATCTCCCTTCAAGACTGCAAGCATGAGCCACCAAGCTACTTGCTTCCCTACTGAGGGATTTTGTTGGGAACGGTGGGTGAGGAAGGTCTTGCTGAAGGGAGTGTATATGTATGTTAATTGCACAATGTATTGTTATTAGGCTTTGTATTATTTTGTGTTGACTTCTATGCTTTCATGTTCTATAACCAATACAGCCCCTTTAGTTCACAGCAGTGCTTCTTTCCTTTGCTTCCCACAAAATTTGGGCCAGCAGTATCTGTCAGTGTGGCAGCAGAGAAGTACCATCAGAGTTAAATTTTCAAGGCAGTCCCTTTTAAAGGTTTTTGTGGCAAGTTTAGAGCAGTGGAACAAGAGGGCATTACAGGGGACAGTTTCTGGCCCTCCTGATGGATGGGTAGGCTCCTGTTCCACTCAAAGTACATTCCAGGCCACAAACAGATCAGTAACCCACTGTTGAGAGCTCACTGACCAGGGGGTTAAGTGCCTAACCTAGTCTAGGCTTACCATGGTGCAATGTGTGGCAATGGGGAGATGGTAGGATGAGAATAAAGCAGGGGCTGAGAAACAGGACAGAACAGGGGGAAAAAAACCCCAACCAAATAAACAAAACAGGTAATTAAAAGGTCAAATTATTTTATTTAAAGCTCTACAGAAGCACTTACATTTCTGGGGGTTGATAGTAAATTGTCTTCTGCAAATGCTGATTCTCAAAGGCACAAAATGGTTATTAAGCTCTGATGCACTGGAGAGGTAGGCAGATCATCTCACAGCCCAAGCACCCCACTCTCAATGTGGACGCTACCCACTTGCAGAGGTACTGACATCCCATCTGATTTTGTGGAGGTAGGCTTCCTTTGGTCCTGGAAGTCAGCGTGGAGGACGAAGTATCTTTAGCTCAGCTCTGGGAACATATAAAATCACGGTACCTACAGATTACCCTTTGAATCAATAGCTTGGTCCCCTCAGTTTATGACTGTGTCACAGGAGCCAAGGTGTATATTCCACCGGGGCTGAGCAGAAAGCACCTGTCTGCAATCACAAAGGTCCTCTTCAAAAGGGAGAATGTATTGCCTTCCTGGATCAGGCTCGATGGTCCTGACTGTGTTTTGGCTAAGATGGCACCACCCTGAGCTCTGCTTGACCTGATTTCCAAGAGCAAGTGTGCTGTGATTTCTGGTTTGTTTCCTGTCCTCCTCAATTTGCAGAGAAAAATCTTCCCTGCAACAAGGCTTGGAGACAATAAACAAGAACAGTGATTTGAAAAGCTGATCCTCACCCTTGGGGGAGGCACAATGCTGAGTAGAGGAAGAGCTCCTTGCAGGAGTCATTTGTTCACCAGGGGGAATTCTTGAGTGCAATCACATCGTCCAGCAGGCGTAAATAAGAGCAATCAGCAATGCCATGGCCACAGCAAGGGCAGCATTCTTGCGATTTTTCTTATGAAGCACACTCAGTTCTTTCTCTAGGAAACAAACAAAAGACTGTGAAGGTTCTTCATGTTGCAGCTACACCTCCTTTCAAAACTCTCGTACAAGCACAAAGCTACCTTGGCCACAGGCAAAAATTTTGGGAGCAGTATACAAAGCCGCCAATTCTAGGATGTGCTGAATGGGAAGTAACTGGCCAAACTAGCAGGAACCTTTTCATTTGCTCTCATCCTGACACTTGTGGTAGCTGTGCTTGGGAATACTTCACTGCCAGACCAGTTCCTGTTAGCAAATGACACTGCTATAGGCCTCTACTAAGGATGGACTGTGTCATTAGAATAACTGCTTGTTCCCTAAGAGAATGAAGGAGACAGGAGGGCAGAGAGCTATTTCTACTATCTTCTAAATGTAACAGCCCTGGTAGCTTCTTTCTAGTGCTAAAACTTAAATACAACTGTGGCCACCTTTGAGTTGCAGAATCTGTGTTTCCTTACAGCTCAGAAGGATCAGTGTGGAAAAGGTCTGAGCCTGGACACTCTTATTCTGTTGGAGTCTGAAGCTCTTTGGAGATAGGTAAACCAGGGTGAAGGAAAGCAACCAAAGAACCACAGATGCAGGGAAAGGAAGACACTGCCTACTTCAAGTATGGAGTCTTGCTGATCTCCGTTTCTGTTTGGTTCTCTTTACCAAAGATGAGAACCCCACTCCTGCTAGTTCTGTTCCACAAAACTTTGCTGGCTGGTACAGGCAAGAAGTGAGGCCTCCAGCCTTGGACACTGCATGGCCAAACAGCACTGTTTGGCAGGCAAGGTTGGGTGTGGACTGTCTCCAGAGACACTGCTTTTGTTGCTGAGTTCATCTGCAGAGACTTCACAGGTTACTGCCTCTACAGTTTGAACAAGCAGCCTCCAGCAGTTCCCCAAGTGGTGTTGGTAATCAAAAGAGACTTTTAGCTGTTCTTTCTGCACCATTCTTCACCTAATACAAGCATTCACATGCAAACCACAGAGCAATCTGCTTGAATCTGCAAGGCCACAGAAGAGGTGACAGGGTCACATGATCTCATGCACAGCACTGCCAGCTTAAACTGATGCTGACAATGCCATTGTCAGCAGTTGCAGTCCATGGCCTCAAGTGCATCAACTGGAATAAGGAAAGATTTAATCAGAGGCCATAGCAGTGATATCACTGTTAGGTGAGGCTGTTGCTGCTGTTTGAGCTGCTGTCAGACTCCTCTGCTGATGCCAGCAGGGATGGCTGACTGCTGGCTGGTAAAAGGGTGGCAGCAATTTTCAGTCTTCTGCTGTCTCTAGTGGTAGGCCCTTAGGGAACAGCTTTCAGTCTGTTTAAAGTAACTGTTAGTCTTCTGGAAACAGTCATCTAACATTTGCTGGCCACACCCCAGCTTTCAACACTCTAGACCTAAAACAATACTTGTGCCTCTTTCCCTTCCATGAGCTCTGCTGCTTGCACAGCTGCAGAGTACTGCCAAGCAGGTAACACACTGATCAATACCAGGAGCCTGAAGATGTGCAAAGCAGCACCTCTAGTGGAATGGAAGAGCTGTCAGGTGTGGTATCTCAGAGAGACTTTCATCCTCACTGTCTCCAGCAGGACTTGCACCAAGGAAAGACCCTGTCTCTAGAAGGGCAAGAAGCACATCAGTGTGATTTGCTATGCTCTTGTGCTGAGTGGCCTCATAAATTGATGCAGTAAGAACCTTCCCCAAGGAAGGTATAATTTGCTTCACCTCTGATAGCACTTGCCTTCTTGCTGCTTCTAGGAAAACAAAAAAATGATTGGGGGGTGGGATGTTAAAAGCTACTCAAGCCAATCTGTTAGCTAAGATTATCTGAAGACTGGTAATTTGGGGTATGTGGAGGGGACATTTTCTCTCCTTTGTTAGCTGATCCTTATGTTTTTCCCTATGGAAGTACAGCTCAAGCAAGAGGATGCAGACTCTTATTATAATATGCTGACTACATTTCCATTAGTCTATCTCCCTTTGGATGAAGCTAAATTCAAAGGCAGAAGTCAGAGGTGGCAGGAGCTTGAAGAAAAAGCCAAGCTGCAGCACTGATCCCATCCTGCCCAGAGGGACCATTTTTAATGAAGCTCTTACCATAGTCGTCAGCTTTGGTCATTAGTAAGTTTTGCTCTCTCTCCAGGGACTTTCTGTAATGAGAAGAGGAGTTCATTACCTGCGAGGCACAACACAGCCTATTTCTTTGCTTACATGATGGAAGAGAGACTGTCCCCACTGCTGGGGATATCTGCCAAGAGGATAAGCCCCTCCTTCCTGTTGGAAGCGCGACAGTTCAGAAACACCCAGTTGTGCAAGGAAAGAGATGCAGCATTTTAGGTTATTTTTTCCTTCCCCCAAATGACTTCTTATCTCTCCTTTCAGTGTAGTGTAGGCAAACACCTAGAAAGGGCTCTTGGGTCAGTCCCCTACTCTAGTTCTCCCTAGGTAAGGCAGGAAGTTCTGACACTGGTATGGGATGGGGAAGGGTCCTTACATGCTCTCTGGAGGATCCTGCCCCTCCACCACATCAAGCTTAGTGCTAGAAAGTAATTCTTCTCACCATTTGAAGCTGGGATCCCTTTGTCAGAGGTATCCAATTTACAGAAATTGGTGAACTCAAGAAAACAAGCTGAATCCAAGCCCAGTACTAACAACTTAAACTACCTGTCATTAGACTGAAGATCTATAACAGTAATAGTTATAGATCATAATATAAAGACTAATAACAGTAAAGACTAAGTCAGGCCAACCCAGCCCTTGTCTTAAACTGCATAACATGATTAATTAATATACAGCTTAAAATATAAACCCAAAATAAAATTCCTGAAAGCAGCAGTGTTCCCAGTATGGCAGTAAGGACACGGTCAGTCCTTTCAGACTATGCACATAAATAAACATGCACTAACAAATTATGTCCTGGTTCAGAGAAGGCAGCAAGTGTAACAGAGTTTGTTGTTCCCCTTGGTGCACAGCAAGAACTCCTACAGCCTGTAGGAGGAAAAAGATCCAAATGTATGTGTACAGATAATTAAGTGTAAGGGAGTGCAAGAAAGCAGGTTATGTCAGGAGCAGCAGGAGAAGAAAGGGCTCTTAAAGAAAACTGGGGAAAGGCAAGGTGGAGGAGGAAGTGAGAAAACAGATTTACCAACATGACTGAGCTGCTACTTAGGAATTTGCAGAATTGTGAAAAGAGTCAAGGGAAGAATTTTTGAGAATGAGACATGAAGAAACCATGACAAATGAACTTCAAAGTAGAAAAGCAGAGCTCCTCTTTGTGTGCTATGCACTGAATCAATAATTTTGATCACGGCACCTTCCCTCCAGGGTTGTTCAAAGGGTCTGGAATAGGACAATGGAAGTTCTGTTTCTATTTCCATAAAAGCTGTAAAATTCATAGAAGGCCCCAAGGACCCTAATTCATAATTCTTTGCTCTAGGTCCTATATTTCAGACAGAAACCATCATATAACCCATCCTCTCAAGTTAACACAACTGTAGGTTTGGTTGTTGGCCACCTAAGTACCAGATAAAGAATACAGACAGTATTCAAGGAGAATTTGGGTCAGAAAAGGATTGGTGAGATGAGGAGCTAAAGAAATAAGGGACAGGAAGAGACAGGACCCTGCCTAAATATGGATGGGGATATTAAAGGAAGAAGGGGGAGTGCAAAGGAGAGTTTAACAAAGAAGTTAAACTGAGCCTGATAAGTATCAGGGGAGGGAGACATTGCTGTTGCTATGATGATTTCTAATGGGGTTCTACCAGACAGTATTGTAGAACAAACATCAGGACCATCAGGAACACTCCCTGGGCCTATGATTGAGCTTTCCAGCCTTTTTTTGTTAGGAGCAAAACAGTAGGATACTAGTGACTGAAAAAATGTCCTCAAGCAGAGAGATTTGAGAATCAGCTGGGAGATCTAAGATCTCTTGCTTCATGCTCATAAGAAATAGCAGGTTCTGCCTGTGTCTGCTACAAAATCCAGGCCAAAGTCCTTGCTTGAGTCCCAGCTCTAGAAGCCAACAGTTGCTGCCTCTACAACAGCCACAGATTTCAGGGGAATTGTCCCTCTTAGCTTTCCCAAGAAAAGCTAGAGTGTCAATGCAACTACATCCAGACACATTAGCAACACAGACACAGGTATTTTCCTTCAGTGCCTTTTGCAGCTGGATCCCAGCCTGGTTTGGCCCCCAATAGCAGTCACTGCACAACTCCCTGATTGAACCTTCAGCTGAAGGTGGCTTCAGCAGGGCTTTAGCAGCAGTGTGCAGAAAACCTTTGCCAGACTCAGAGCAGGTTCATAACAGGCCAGGAGCAAGGTCTGCAAATAAACTGGCAAGTTTCAGGCGCTACTTGTCTGGTTGTGGCATAGATTAGAGTCAGGCTGTTAATAAGATACAGCTCTCCAGATATATATAATCACTGCACTTCTCACAGATACAAGTTCCCCAAGAAAGCTCCAAGCTATGGGAAGAAAGTCTTGTCATGGGGAAATCACACATTTCCAGCCCTTCAAGAGCCCTTGCTTGGTCCAACAGCAGGATGACAGCTAAGCTGAAGTGCATATACACAGCTGTGTAAGGAGATGGTCAGCAATACCTTCCTTCGGGGCTGAGCTTCTCCCTGCGCAGTTTAAGAGCCACCTCTTCCATGCTCTGTCTGCAGCGTGCTAGCTTCTCCTCCAATCCATCAATCTGAAAAACACCACACCAGTCACCATAATTTCTTCTCCCAGCTTACAAGGACTCATTCCCATTCAGATGGTGGCAGCTCAGCCAGTACTCTAGCCCAGACAACTAACATCATCATCCTAGATACAGCCAATTGATACTGCCTATTGTGTGGCTGGCCAGCAACCTTTGCTAGGATCTGATCCTGTTCCACCCTGTTCTAGTTTCTTTGCATGTGGGTCCACAAGCAAAGGTCTGATCTAAGGTATCTTTATGCAATTAGAGGATAAAAAGAGAGACACTGGCCTAAACCAAGCCTGAGGGACAGGGTCTTGATTTAGCACTGTGAATAGATGCAGAAATCTACAAAGCACCCTCAGCTGTCTGATTGGATGAAGAGGGAAAAAAGGCATACCTCCAGTCTATTTTACCCAACTGTATCTACAACAGCAACAGGAGACTGCACAGTATGCTCAAGTCAGCATTCGCCACTGCCTCCTTCAACCCATAGCAAGTGTTGGCAGCAACATGTTTCCCTGCACAAAAACACTGGTGGTCTCCTTGTGTCTTCCTCAAGTATCCTGACAGCCACTCCTATGTCTTCCTGTGGAGGGGAGTGCCACAGCTAAGCACAGGAGGGTTGATTTCCTTGTTTGCAGACTGCCCAGGAGGGAATCCTACCATGGACAACGGTTCTGGGAATCATTCCTCTCTTCTGCCTGGCAACCACAGTGTAGACATCTCAAGAAAAACTTTTGTCTTTCAAGCTTGCTTCCAGCAGGGAAACACTGAGATTAATCAGACAATATGAACACAACAACCTAGCCTAAAAGAAAACAGCCTCGGTGCACTAAGGTGGCAATGACACCTCTTTTGAGTTACTTATTGCAACACTTCTGCTGTGCCTAGCTCTCCAGGAAAGGCTAAGGCTGGCAGCATGGCCTCCCTGTGGGAGCCTTCACACACCTCATGCTAAGAGGCAGCACAGTCCCGGGTAAAGGTGGAATGAGCTGCCTGGACACCAGCCTCAGAGGAAGCCCAGAGCACAAACACACTCATAAAGCATAATAAGGGAAACAAAATCAAAGGTAGTGATTAATTATTGCTGCTTTGGGATCAGCTCTGTTCTGATCAGCTTCTGTTAATGAGTTCATTAACAAACTCACACCTTCTGCTCAGGAAAGGCAGGCAGGCATTATAACTAAGAGGGATGGGAGAGAAGAAGCTTGACATAAACCAGACCATGAAAAGAAGTTTAACCAGTCAGTTAAATAGTCTGGAACGAGCACAGCAGAGCTGAGGAGAGGGACACATATAACAAGGCTCAAATAAATCTTTGATTTATCAGCTAGCAATTTCAAAGTCGTGGGTTATTAGGCAATTCTGCCAGTGCTCAAGATGCCAAACTCCCCAGAGGGACGTGCACAGCTTCCTGAGCCCAAGGGAAGCACCAAGGCATATCACCTGATCCCAAAGCTCAGGGAATAGTACTTCTGTGTTTGTCAATGCTTGGGTTTGCCTGGATGAGGAAAACTGTCCTCCTCCAGCTGTTAACCAGCTGTTCATCACTATGTCATCCACTACAACTCAGTCAGCATGATGCATTGCCCCAGTCTGCTTCAGGGTCAAGAAAGGACTTCACTCAGGCCAGCTCTGACCACACTTATCAGCAAGTTAATAGCAGGCTGTGGTATAGCAGAGGTGGGGTGTTGGTCCAGTCAAATTTAAGAATTACCATCTCCCTCACCAGTTCCTACCATTTGCAAATGGCTGTTTCTGCTCCCTTAGCTGTTGGAAACCCTTAGGTGCACACACAAGATGCTTCAGCATGTGTTACCTGGCTCCTCTTTAGCCTGTTAAATTATTACAGTGAACCATGGCTTCTCTGGAAATACATTTAAAAATAATGTTAAATAATACCTTAATGAATTAATGAGAGCTTTAGTTAGTCAGCTGCCAACCCCACCACTAAATTATCCGTGCTACTGCACTCCAATTCTCTCCTCCATGCCTGCTCCTCCTTCTCAGCTGGCAGTTGCTCTCACTAGTATGTTCTCTACCCATACTTCCCTCATTTCAAGAGATTTCAAGAGAGTATATTCTGCCCAGCTTTGTCAGTGCTTTTACTTTCTGCTGACTAAAAATCTCCAGATTCCACATAATACTTTAAAGTTTCAACTGGTTTTACTGCTCTTAAATCAAAACCCAAGTTAGGGTCCCCTGCTGGAGAGCAATAATTTGCTAATAAACCACATGCCCCAGAACTGCACCATCAGCTGTGCTGACCTGGGGGCACAAGGGATAAAAAATAACCAGGAAAAAAAAAAAAAGCAAGGAAGGAGGAAAGGAGGAACAGGAAGAACATGCTGAATTCATTGCTGAATGAAAAATACTTTTCTTTTCAGAATCTCACTACTTCTTTTCTTCTGGCTAGCCTGGATTTTGTGGGGTTATAAGGAAGGACAAGAGTGAGGATTCACAGATGTTACACATTCACTGTGCCTCAGCTTCCCCACTTATAAATTAAGACAATATAATTGCCTCCTGAAGGCAGCTCATTAGATTAAGAAGCCTCAGACACCAACCCAAACTATGGGCAGAGCACTATCTTGATATGTCAATGCCATTGCCTTGCTTGGCATTTAGGATCTGCTCCTGCAAGCCAGGAATCTCTCAGCAACTCAGCCATCCAGGTGACTCTTCACTGCAGGACAAAACAAAGACAGAAACAGGAAATAAACACAGGGGAAAACAAGAGTAATGCCTGGGAACTACTGATTACTCTCTGGGTTGCTGAAAAAACTCCTAGGGGGGGCCATAGTCTATAAAATTGTAGCACAAGAAAATCTCCAGGGCTTTGCCAAAATTCCCTGCTGCAGCTAGTTCTCCAGGAGACCAATCCTAGAAGCAGGTGCCCACCTGAGGTTGCTGTGGATGGAAAGCTTTCCCTCCTACTAAATAATATATGATGTTAGTTGGGGTACATACCTGGGCACGCTGGAAGCCCACAGGAAAACAAAGAGCCAAGCCTGCTTTGCTGAACAACCCCTGAACTTCACACTGCCTTATCTCTTCAGTGGAAATCTCAGCACAGTACCTCCTAAGTTGCATAGATGAACCCTTCCTCCTTTTAGCTCTCCTTTCCTTGAAGAGCACCCTTGTGGGACAGAGTTGAAATGCAGGAAGCAGAAAGCTCACATGACAGCCCCTCAGGTTCACACAGATGGTAGCAGAGTCACAGGACTTTATTCACAGCAACATCTTTAAGTAGTTCCAGTTAAAAAGGGGGAGTGAAACATGTGCTTCACATCCAGGCCACAGATCTGGGCACACACAGCTGCCCTTCTGAAGCTCCTCAGAAGACACTCCAGAAAGTCAAGTCCCAGTAGCTTTGGATGCATACAGGGATGTAAGATCACGTGCTTCCTTTGCTCCACAGATATGACAAGGCATTCAGCTATTTTTGCTGAATTCTGGCAAGACTTGCTCATGATCTGGAAACCCTTTTAAACCAGAGAGACCTGGAATGGACTTCAATCCAAACTGACGTACATCCTTATTACAAATTCCATTTGTTGGGACCATCTTGGGCAGGGAGCCTGAAATGGCTCACATAAAGGCTAACAGAAAAGTGAAAAAGAAGCAGCTTTGCTTATAGAATTGAGCTGGATCCCATTTAATACATTTTGCAGTGAATTAATGAAATCTTTCTTTTCTGCAGAAACACTAAAAGTGCTCTTCAAGAACCAGCAACCACCCTCTGCTTTTATGAATTCCCTAATTAAGATACTGGCAAAGAGCCATATCACACATACGCTGACATCCAACAGCATTAGGTAATGAGGTTTTCATCTTCTGACCCTCATAAAACAGATCAAAGCCAACTGAAGAGGTGGGGGCAAAGCCGAAAACCCCCCCCGAGCAGTCTTTACGTGCCTTGTCACCTGCCAGCACTTTTGAGCCGTTCTTTCAGAGAAGAATTAATGGCTCCTGCATCCACAAATTTGGCTGGATTATTAAAATCAGTCCAGCAGAGACAAATTTTGTTTAAATTCAAGTGCTAGCTTGCTGTTCATGGACACACTTCCATTTTCTCCATGTTCTTGGAATCATTTTGCACACTAGAAAATCATTTCACAGACATTCCACCCACAGCATGCTTGGAAATATTTACCAGACAAGCTATTCACAGCAGAGGATGATCCACCAGCAAAGTCTAAGATGACTCCTAAAGAACAACCCTGCGTGTTGCTAAAGGAGGAAAGGCTGAATCCTACCTACACCTCCTCCTTCAGCCTTGCAGGGACCACTTCACTAGTCAGCACATCCTGCCTCAGTCCAGACCAGTGGCTTTGCAGGCCCATACACAGATGTGACCACAGAATATGTGAGCCAGATTTTCGAAAACTTCTGCAAGAACAGCTTAACTAAGTATAAACTGTGTCTGTCTTTTCCCTATTCTTTATGCTCTTCTATACACACTGCTCAGCCATTGCCCTGTCAGAAACAGCAACACATGTAACAATGCTTTCTAGAAACACACCTGACATTTTGCTGCCCATGCACTGCCTTTAATTTAAGCACTTTTCTGCTTATCTGATTTGGGTTTTTCAGTTGTTGTCTGAGCCGCAAGTATATTCTTAATGGTTACAATATCCTTTGCAAGAAGTTTCACTGCAGGTTACCGGAAGAACCTCCTGTTTGTTCTGAGCTGGTCAGCTGCTGCTTTCGATAGCCCTAACTTTCTATTGACAGTGTATGGTTATTCTTTGTTTAAAGCTACAAATAGCATGCAGAGGATATAGAACTATATTGGGTCCCTTGCAGTCATGTTTGCCAGCTTAAAAGGACCTGGAATGCTTGGTAGGTTCTTGCATAGAAGTTCTACACATCTTTGGTCATCCATGTCACTCTCTTCAGTTAATTCTATTTTCAGTATTTTGTTACCAAATGGACTGGTCTTGCCAGTTTCATTTTCCTGATGAGTTTCCTCAAGCAAGTCCTATGCAGCTCAGCATTGTCAACAGGGCTGCCTGTCAAAAGACTAGAGGTATATGAAAAAAGTGGCATGAATTTAAACCAGCACAACATTATGGAGACCCATTTATATCTATTTAAAACAGATCATATCAATTACATCTGCAATTTGAAAGTGCAAGCAAATCTGATAAGTGTCCATATCAAAAATTGCATTCATTTAGCATCATGACTTCAGTTAAACAAGCATGACTGCCTAGATGAGGCCTTTCAAAGCCAGTCATGCATCATGTCATATTAAGACTCATTTGAAAAGTTTTCTCTACAATCATAACAGCTCAGAAGGTAATACGGAACAGAATAATTTTAAATTATGAATCAAGTATCTTAGTTGTCATGCAAACTGAAACACAGCCCTCTCTTCCTCTGGCATAAAGGGATGTTTTTTTCTTCCTCCCTAACCTCTCTTCAGGAGTGTTCTCATCACTGCAAATGGAAAGAATTTAATCTTGTAGTAGTGTCTTTGCACAGAGATTTTCACCTGTAACGCACAAAAACTAGTAATTCTACAATCCTTTCAAAAACTAGTATGTTCTATCAAGAAAACTTCTAAAAAAACCCCAAAACCTAATCTAAAGCTACTACAAGTCCTCAAACACTTTGCAAGAATTTTCTGTGGCAGGTAAAATCAGTCCCTTCTCATTCTGTAAGCAGCAGGTCCCTAACAGGCTGAGCCATTTTGCCACCTCTCTTTTTGTAAAGTAGGCCCTACCATCTCAACTCTTACTGTCTGCCACCTCTCAAACTACAACCACAAACTACAACCAACAAAACAACAACAAAACAAAACAACCAAAAAAAAAACCCCATCACTGTTCAGTTCTCTCTGGTAGGTTCATCATAGGAAGCGTGGACAGTCAGCATACCCCTCTGGACTCCCTCTGGTGGTTACACGTGGTTTAGACTGCCCAGAACTGTGTTTCTCTAATGAAAACCTAACCAATGAAACACACCAGAAAACCATAAATCAAACTCCCATTCCACACAGCAGGTTGAGAGGGAATCTCATCAATACATATAAATATCTAGAGCTGGGTGTGAAGAGGTTGGTGCAAAACTCTTTTAAGTGGTGCCCAGTAACAGGATGAGGAGCAGTGCCAAACACAGAAGTTCCACCTCAATGTGAGGAAAAACTTTTTTATACTGGAGGTGGCAGAACACTGGAACAGGCGGGTTGTGGGGTTTCCCTCTCCGGAAATATTCAAAATCTACCTGGTCATGTTCCTGTGTGATCTGCTCTAGGTGACCCTGCCCTGGCAAGGGGGTTGAATGAGATCGTAATAAATGGAATTGATTTGTGCTAACTAAATTGTAACTGTTATTAAAGTCATTATTAGAAGCAATCAAAAGAATCAGTGTTACAAGGCAGATGCACCCCTTTACAGATGTTACATGTTAAAATTGAGGTACAGGATGTAGTTTGGAAGATAGGTGACAAGACAAAAACGGCCTTGAGATGGACAAAATTAGAACAACTTTAGGCATTGGGCCTAAAGAGCAGTAAATATAAGACTAATTAGTACACTTACATAACACAATGCTTAGTACACACAAGCAAACCTGTAAGGTTATCCAAAGGACAACGGGGAAGAGGAGAAGCCTTTGCCAAAAGACCACCAAAAGAAGACTGAAGACCCTCTAACAAGTGAGGCATGTGCCATGAAGAAAAGTGACGTAAAGTCAGAAAAATTTTAAATAGGAGGAAACTTATGGGAAACATTTATGAATATGTATAAGCATACAGTATATAAGTTTAGCTTGAAGTGCTTTGTTTTGTACATGAGGTAGGGTGGGAAGCCTCTGTACCCCGGTCGGTTTTGTACATGAGGTAGGGTAACAAGCCCTCCCCGTACCCTGGTCGGTGTTGCTTATACTTTAATCATACTTAATTAGCGGCAAATTATATATATAAATTGTAATTTTTTTCTAAATTGTATTATTTTTACTATACTGTATACTTTTATACCAAATTACTATTTAATTTACTAAATTGTATTCATTTTAATTAAACTGTTATTAACTCAAAGGACCTAGTTGTCAGAATTCTAATTTCCTTTATAGCAAGATGATATCCAGAGGTCCCTTCCAGCCCTAAGGATTCTGTGACTCTCAATTTTATGTTACTAGCTGATGACACACATATGACATGCCCTGCCATCTCCCAGGCCTTTCCATTCTCGTTACCTTGGTCTGTTGTGCATGTTCTCACCTGAAAGGACTTCAGGGCAGAGAAGTGACCAGTGAGATTTACTGAATGAATTCTGCCCCATTTCAGCCATTCAGTGAGGAACGTTCAGGATTTGCTGTCCCCACAGTATCCAAACCCACAGACTTGAAAAGACTTGAGTCCACATAGCACTGTTCAGTGCAGATGCCAGAAAGACATGCTTCAGAGAGACCTTAACTCGGTTCTTTAACAGAAATACAAAGCTTCAACAGAGCTCACCAGCAGCCCTCCTGCCACCCACGAGATCACAGAATCACACAATGGGTAAGGTTTGAAGGGACCATAGTGGGTCGGTCATCTGCTCCAGCCTCAAGAACAGTCATCCTCAAGCACATGGCGCAGGTGGAATCTCCAGTGAGGGGGAGAGATATAAAACACCCAGCCACAATAAAAAGGCAGCTTTGGAAGTGAGGTATTCTTAAACCCCAGGCTTTCCCCTTTCTCCTCTAGTGATTTACAGGCCCCTCACATGCCGGTTTACCACTGGGCTCCTCCCAAGAAGCAGAAGCACACTGCTGATTTCCGGCGTCGCACGCACACAATAGGGCTGGTGGTCACGGCCCGCCACAGCACCCCCACGGGCACGCACACACACACCCACCGCCCCTCACGGCATTGGCTCAAGCGCTCGGCAGGAGCAAGGACACCACACGCCGTCGCTCAAGGCAGGGAGTAAGGACATGGCTCCAAGCCGCCCGCCCGCCACCCCGGCCACAGCAACCACCGCGCCCCCCTCACCTCCCGGGCCACGCTCGGCCCCGCTCGCTGCCTGCCCATGGTCCGGCCCCGCCCGGCCGCGCATGCGCAGGGACGCACCGTGCGCCACCGCCTCGGTGCGGGGCCGCGCTGGGCTGGGCGGGGGCCATGTTGGGCGGGGGCCATGTTGGGCGGGGGAGGGGCGGGCGGCGCTGTGTGCCCGCGCCCATGGGGCCGCTGAGGGCCGCCTTGGGTCTGGCCTTAGATCGGGCTCTATGGGCCCTCTCGGTGTGGTTCCGACACAGCCGAGGGCGAGCGGCAGTTAGAGCGGTGCCTCTCGCGTTGTTCCAGTGCTGCCTGCATCCTGTTCTGCCCTCTCTAGTGGTAGCGGATGAGGCATCGCTGGGGGAGGATCAGCAGGCTGGAAAGCTGAGGTGGAACTTCTTGGTCATGCCTGGTCCTGCCTCTCCGCCGCTCAGAGACCCCGGCTCCGTCGGGTGCTGTCTGGGCAGATCCGAAATGATCAGTCGGTCTTCCCGCAAGTGGAGCCAGCGCATTCCTGGCCACTCCAGACCAGGTCTTGTTGCGCTGGGGGTCGGGGATCACTCGGGAAGAAGCCAACCTCGGAAACACAAGACAAACCCAGAACGGCTGCTTTGTGATAAATGTTAATTTTTTTGGACATCAGCAGGAATTTTTTCACTGAATGTGTTGTCAAACATTGGAACAAGCTGCCCAGGGAGGTAGTGAAGTCACCATCTCTGGAGGTGTTTAGGAAAAGATGATGTGGAACGCAGTGTCATGGTCTAGTTGACGTGGTGGTATTTCATCACAGGTTGGACTCAGAGGTCTTTTCCAACATGATAGATTCTGTGATTGTCTTATTCAGATTGTCCTTGGGGCTTCCTACTCAAACGCTAGTGTTGTGCTAAAGCAGCTGAGGAAAAGCGGGCTCTGTGATCTTCCTGGAGATAGCAGTTTGTGCATGCCAGCCAGTTCAGTGCAAGATGCTAATCATGATGTTATATATGCATGACAACACCTGTTCTGACTAAGAAAACATTTTATTAAACACTGCTATATTGTATTAAAAAAAAAAAGCAAAAAAAGAAAAAAGAAAAAAAAAAGAAAAAAAAAGCACCACCACTGAAATGCATCTATCTTCAGGGTAGGACATGGCTCCTACATGATGGAGAGCAGCAGCGCTATTTGCTGGCAAAAAAGGCTGTGCAGCAGCAACATTTATTAGACATACAGACTGAATTTTCATTTTGACTAAATACTCTCTGCTGACTGAAATTTGGCTAGAATGGTGGGTGTGCAGATGCATGTCACATAAGCCATGATAATACTGATACCTCATTAGTGTGTTCCATTTTTCTTTCAAACACACCCCCCCGCTTCCTTCATTTTTACTGTGTGAGATGGCATGTGTTGGTAACAGCATCACTCTCCTTTTATATCTGGAGAAAAATTAGGGACAGCTGTACTGTTTTCTGCTTCCCAATGTGGTACTTGACTCTGTGCAACAGAGTCTATACTTCTGAACCCAAAGGAGCCAGAACTCCCACCTCCAAGCTGAGACACTGAGATAACTGCTTTCCAAGCATAAGCAGCTAGACAGAAGGCAGTTAAGAAGCTGAATAGGACCCAGCCAGCAGCCCTGGGGAAGCACAGCATCAGGGGGAGGGAAAAAATGATAAAGTGGGAGAATGTTCTTTTTTCCCCTCTTAGACAGAAGACTTGATTAGTGAGTGTAAATACAATCTAAAAATGCATAGAGGTTTGAAGAAACCCATCTGTTATGGTTTACAATGGGCTGAAATAGCCTTTAGTTCAACAGAAAGCATTTTCTCCTTCACAAAGATGAGTATTGACTTGGGGAGGACTGTCAATTCTCACGTACACTTCTCCACAGAGAGACAAACATACACCATTTTATGGGCAGATAACTTTTACCTTTGTTGTCACATCTTTTGGGAAGATAGAAAAGGGGAACTGATTCCTCCCTCACAAGCAAGCCACCATTCCCACCATTGCAAGAGGCAGTTTTCAATTCGTGTATTACTCCTCCTGGCACTCCTGAATCCATCAAGCTGATAACCTCATCATTCCTGTTACCTGATCTTGTGTCTCCGGTTCTGCCCTCAGCTGACATCTTTTCTTCATCCATCCCTGTTATGTCTTCATTTCCTATGTAACATCATTCATGTCATCTACATGCTAAAGCAAGAAAGAAAAACTTCTTTTTCCTCTGCTAATTCGTGGTATTCTTGAAACCTGAAGAACAGATCTGGAAGTTTTCCACATGCGATGACATCAGCTTACATGTTTTAGAATATTCATGGACATGAGTATGAATTTTTTGTACTCATGAGTATGAATTTGAACTACTCCATATCAAGTAGCTGCTACTGTCAACATGCATTCTAACAATGCAACATTTTCTAAGCTGGAAATCAAAAGTTTTTAGCTTTGAGAGCAATCACATTATGGAACACACCTCCTGCCAGAAAGGTAGGAGGAAAAGAATTGAAATAGTTTTTAGTAGGCTCTGGAATGTCTAACAGACAGCCTGTAAGAGAAAGGTGCAGGATAACATATCCAGTAATGAGATCGGATATGGTCCTGGTGAGACCCTGCTCAGTGTCTCTCATTATGCTGTCTCTACTGCATCCTTGCATCCAAAATGAGTCACAAAGTGGTGTTAGAAACTAAAAATACACAACTGTTAGCCTTAAAGGAACATTCAGGAGACACTGCACCTACGTGCCCAGAGGCAGGATCACATATACTGATGCCACCCAAGCAGGTGTTTTCAGTACCTGTGCTTAACACAGCAGGAATGCTGCCACCTCCTCAGCTCCTGTTACACTGCTCATTGACTGGTAGCAGGGAAGGTTTGCCTCTTTGTAACCTAATTAAGCTTGTTCCATGCTGACCTCTTAGCAGCACATATGGGGAGCTGTCCCCCATATCAAAATGTCCCCCATTTTGCAACGATGACCGGGGGACAGCATCTTCTAACAGCCTTATGTATTTAAGGTTCATTATCATATGCCCTCTTCTGTTTTCTTCCTGTTAGACTCAGTCCTCTTCTTTCAATCCTATGCATTTTGCAGCTCTTACACTGTTTGTTACCTTTCTCCAGTCCAAACCAGACTAATCCTATCTAATTTGGGTGTATTGAGAAAGCAAAAAATTAACCCCTTTGTCATATAGGCAGTGTGCCCTACCAATGCAGCCAAGAATGAAAATTGTCTTTTAATGCAATACTTTCACAATGGCAGTTCATATTTGGTTCACAGCCCTGTAACTCCTCCATGTTTCATTAGTGCTGAAGTCTAGGTAGGTGTTACCCATTTCTTTATTGGTGCCTTTAATTTCTTCCCCTTCTCAGTTCAGTATTTTGCACTAGTTTTATGAAATTTTAGCTGGCTGAATGTGAGCTATTTCTCCAATTTTCCAAAATCCTTTTTTCCCTCTTGTGCCTTCTGTCATACATGATCTTCCAGACTTGAGGCCAACTATGCATTTTATAAACATACTTTATTTGATGATCCAAGTCACTGGGGAAACCAGTTGAGAGATCTATTCTTTGTAAGTCCTCTTGATCTGATGACAACCTACTGATAACTAGTTTCAGAGTGCATACCTGTGACAAATATTGTTTCAAAAAGCCTTACTATCAGGATAGCCTGCACTGCTGGGCTTGTTCTCTCTACTATTTCAGTTACTGTGACAAAGAAAACTAAGTAGTTGACGTGATTTGTTCTTGGCTTTTTCTCTACTGGCTTTTTTGTATTACCAGATTATCTTTAAGTGATAACAAATTGATTATTTAATAATTTTCTCTGCATTTATTGAGGAGATGGGAAGGTAATGACTGAGGAATCAAAGTTTTCAGGAAGGTTTAGGGACACTTACTGATTTTTATCAGGGCAGTGCTGACTTTGAGGGTAATTTAATAGAACAGACATTAAGTCTTCACTACTAATTAAGTCTTCACTAGTAAATTAAGCAACATCAGGAAATGTTCCAAGAATACAAACTTAATAATCAGATTTAAGTGTCAGCACACCCCTGGCATGATTTTATTTGGTCCCACTAGAACTGTCCCAGACAATTTCTAGGAATGATTTGGGAGTTATAGGCAAAGGACCATTCCCAATAGGCTGGTCAATGATGTCACAGTTTCAAAGGTGAAGAGAGTTTTATAATATAGATGTGAGCCATTGCTGCTAGTTTACAGGATGTATCTAGGACAATGTTCCTGGGCCCTCCTGATTTATTACCTTCCTACCTCTTTTTGCATTCTCCATCTGCAAGATTCACTGCGCTTTGTAAGGACAAATTAATCAGTCCTCTGACAAGTCTGAGAGAAAGCTGAGGCCAGATATCTCACTTTATTGATGTGAGGCAGTATCTGACCCAGTCTTCACAGCAATGAAGTAGTTGAGCTAGGACTGAATCAGGGGCCTGACTTCTTATGCTTGGCTATACCATGGGGAGCAGCCCTTTGTGTCCCAAGCCCATCCTTCCCCAGCTTGTTAGGCAATGTCTCAATGGACCATGAGGCAGGAGAGGACCTTCCAGGAACCTTCTGAGAACAGGTGTCCCCCAACATAGTTGAGTGTCCAGCTCTAGCCCAATGTTATGTCTCCTCTCCCCTGCCAGCCCTGCTGTACCACATGCAGCTGGCCACAGCTGGGAGCACAGAAGGAAGGAAATCACTGTGTTGTATCAATGGAGAAACCTCTCTGCAGGGAAAAGCAGAGGTAAGAGCAGGCAGAATGAGCTGGCCTCTAGCCATATACTTGCACCAGTGAAGAGATGGAGGGAACCGTCTTGATGCTGAAGGCAGCCAGGAATGGGGAATCCCTGGGACATGATGACTCCTAACACATTGGAATAAGTAGAATATTTCTCTGGGGCAGAAGTTGTCTGTTGACCTCCTGGGGGAAAAAAAAACTAAGTGCAGATGAGGCAGACAACAAGCTGTGAGGTGACATGAGCTAGAACTGGGCTATGGAGCTTAATTATTCCCCCCTTCCTTCTTGTAGGATCAACATATAAATTCCCTACCTTTTCCCCAAGCTCTGTAAACAGGCATGAAATTGTCTTTTTGCAATGATGACCGGGGGACAAAAATTCCAGTGCAGACATGCCTGCCCCTACCAGCAAAGACAGTAGAATTAAATGCCACCAGGGAGCAGAAGAGGAATAAAAAGCACTGTCAGATTTCAGATGTCTGAAAGATGTTCCTGTAGTGTGGGCTGTTTTTTTTCCTCTGGGAAGATAAATACTGAGAATCCAATGGACTGCATCTTCAGTTTGTGTGTATCATGTTCTCTGCTTCCACCTTGATGGGCTTTACACAGATTCTGGGAACAGCTTGAAATGATAGATTTAATTAAATGAAATTAATCAAAACAACCTACCGGAGACAAAACTGGCATCGGTGAAATGTAGAATTGGACCAAGAAGGGATTCTGTAGTTCAGGCTAATGCCTGTCCTCATCAATAGATTCTGTTTGGATGAAAGCCTGTGTCTTCTACACCTCAGTAAAATATAAGGGGCTCTGAGGAGTTGTGTGCCTCATGCAAGATCACATCTGTCCATGCAGTGCAGTTATTGTGGTGGGAACAGATGTATTCCTGCTTTTCACAGAGCTTGCTTTCATGCTGAATTAAGCTGAACTCCAAATCGTGCTGTGCTAATGTGAAGGAAACAGGAGAACTGGAGCAATGGCTTTTAGAGATGTAATATAAGACAGTTCCACAGGTCCAGTGGATGTGTCCCACCCTGCAGACTTGGAAACAGAGGTACAGATTTGACCAAATGGATTACTGAAATTGGAGATTCCCTTCTGCTCTAGTCTCTGCCCATTCCCCCAGTACATGTCAGCCCAAGTGTTCTTATGCTAGGTACCAGTTTGGAGGCATTGTTTTGGGCCTGTCCTAGTTATTTTTGTTCTGTGCTTTATGAAAGTACTGCTGTCCTCCCTAAACCACACTGCATCATCTTGAGGATCTAAGAAATTGTGTGGGCATAGTTTCTATCTATTGAGCAAGGATAAGAGTGCAGTTACAAGAAAAAAATATCTGTTTGCGTGTGAAGTGGCCAGATATATTGTGGGGATCGGTCCCTTATAAATATCTGAGAAGAAAGAGAGAGAGAGACCTAAGCAGCTTTGTGAAGTGCTGTGTTATTGGGGTCACAACCCTGTGCCTGAGTTCATTCTGCAGCCAGCAGAAGTGCATTCATCACAGAGACAGGGAGCATGATGCAGAGGCAGTACAGTGTCCTACTGATTGCTTGGAAAGTCATGGGGAGCTGTGTATTTCTGAATCAGGGCATGGCTGACTAGAACAGCTTGCCCTGCTTTTAACATTTGCCAAGTATTGAGGGAGGGAAAACATGGCCATCGCAGTGTCCCCAGACAAGTTTGCTTCTGATGTGCTTAACGGATCTTGAAGAGTCTCTTGAGGAGAACCCCCTGGGCTCCCCTGCCAGTTCAAAATTGGGTGATTTGCCTTTATAGCAATGTTTTTAACGTGGAGTCCCCCAGCTATGTTCAGAACCTGAGCCCTTCCTTGGAGTTTTATACCCTTGAATAGGCTCCAGGGAACTAGAAAGTCCTTACTTGGTAAGTAGGCTGTAGGGTGGCAAGATTAGCCTGGTGGTGCAGAGCTCATACACTGCATTTGTGGTCCTGTGCTAGGTGTCTGGTTTCTAGCTCAGTCATCTGGTGCACAGTGTCTCCATTCCTGCCCTTGTCATCCCATTCTCACCTGCTCTACTTCCTTCCCTGTCTGTTAGGAGATAATGGGTGGGTGGCAAATTATCTTCTGTTCCCATCTTGACTTTTTTACTCAATTTATGTATGCCATTCCCCCATCTCCTTGTCCCAGGGGCATTAAGAGCTCCAGTTTCAGATGACAGTGCTTTAAAAGGCATGAGGAAGCTAAATCACAACTGCTGTTGGTCAAAAGCACCATATTCTCTATATAGATTCCCTGGGGAGCTTGCCCTACAAGATTCCAGGTGCTGTTAGTGAAGTGTTCAAGGATTCTGTAGTCTTGCTGACAGAGGCAGGAGAAACCAGATCTGTACCTCTTTCCACATCATCTCTTCTGCAGGCCTGTCATGTGGCAGAGGCTGCTGAGTGCCGTGGCCAATCCTAACAGAGCTGTCAGTTGTTATGAGAGAGGACAGCCATGTAAATGTATTCCCTGGTTCATGTACCTTGCTGTGCAGTCTGAGTCCATTCTCATCTGCAGGGACAGTGAGGGACTTGTCCTCTAATGTGTCCTGTGATTTTCTGAACAGTGAGATGTTTTTTGAAAAGAAAGTGCCTATTATTTATGATAAGCACTGTCCTTCCTAGGCACCCTCCTGCTTCAAAGCCCCTCTTGTTTGTCCTGGTGGTCATCAGGCCCCTGTTCTCCTAGGAGAACATGGGTTGACCCTTTGCTTTTCTTTTTCCCTGAGGTAATGGGAGAGAGGCTTGTAGGGGCAAGGGGTTCTTTGGGCTCCCTGAGGAAGGAAAGGAGTTTGCTCCTACATGAAGATGTCTACAAATGGGAGGTGACAGCCCTGTGCATCCCTGCATGCTCTTGTCTTGTTTAGGTAGGATGAGAGTGATTAGATCCTTCCAGGTCTTTGCTGAGATCCAAGGGAACGTGTGGCTTACTGCCTCTGATCAAAAGGCTAGTAGGGAGTCTGAAAATAGCATTATTTCTCATGCTATCATTTCTGCTTTCTCAAATGACTTACTGGGTGATTGGTGGAGACAAATGCTCCAGAAATGGGAAACTTGCAAGAAATCTGAATGCCCCCAAATCTGAGATGACTGAAGGAATGAAGTCAGACAGACAGACACACACACACACACACACATCATTAGCTGCTAGCCTGCGTGTGAAATCAATTGAGATTTCCTGAGCTGGGATCCAGCTGGCACCCTAATGAAGACTTCTTGTTCTTGCAAGCAGACAATAAAAACCAACCCTGTTACACCCCCAGCTTCCCCAGCCATTTCTGTTATGTAAGTTATTTCTGTTATGTAAATCTGGGTCTTGATCGGTGTTTCTTTAATTGTCTCTATGCACCCACATAAATATACTGTGCGTGTGTTTACACAAAATCCATCTATTTATCTACCCCAGAAACCATTTTGCTGGGAGACAGTATGGTCTCCTGAATTTTTTATGGCTCTGCTTAGGTTGGAAATAATCCAAAGGTCAAACTGTGCTGTATCTCCAGTCACCTTGTCAGTCAGCACTGAGCATGGGTCTCTGATACTTTCTGAATCTCCAGATCGCCCACAGGGCACTAAATTACAGCTATTACACTGCAATTCACTGTACAGTTTTATTCTTTGATACACTACCTGCCTTTGTCTGTCTGCATAACAGCGAGAGAAGTATGCATTATTTACCAGGCTAAGTACGCTGCTGCTGCTACTGAGGGAAAAAAAAAAAAAAAAAGAGAACAGGAGCAGGCTTGAAATATAAAAAGGTGGCACAAATACAGCTTCCTGGGAAATGGTTTCACAGCTATGTAAAACTTTCTGAAATATTGCTGTGCCTTTTGCTCCCTTCACAGAGGTGTCTGTGGCCTCCCAAAGTTCTTTAGGAAGAACAGAGGTTCTGCGGCAGATGGGAAGTCCAGTCTGGCCAGTGCCCTGGCTTCAGGAGGACCCCATGGCAAGTGCTGTGCCTGATGGGGAAGAATAATGAGAAGCACATAGTGAGGAGATCAGGTTGCTGTTCCTCTCTTCATGGGATACTCCAGGCTCATCAGTTGCCCTGTGTTTCTTCTGTTTTGGTCAGAAATCCTTCTGGGCACTAAGAAACCATTCCTGTGTTACTTCAGTTGATATGTTCCAGCCTTTCTTCAACCTAGCCATGGTTTGTATTCCCTCCAGGTTGTCCCTTTGAACCTTAAACCTACTGGTCCAGGGATCTGGGGAATAAAATCAGTTTCAGAAGATTTCCATATAGTGCAGAGATTATCAAAAAAGTGCTTCCTCTACTTTGACAGCCTGAGAATATCAGGCTTTGCTGCCCTGTATTGGCTGCTGTGTCCTTTGGGCTTCATTCCAGGGCAAGAGTCTGTCTGCCAGGCAGCTTTGGAACGTGCCTGGGTGGAGCTGCCTGGGTGATGCTGCCCCTGGCTGACCTGCTGAAAGGCAGCTCCAGGCTTCCCTGTAGTGTAAACAGCTGGTGGAGGTGACAAGGCAGAGCCAGCCAAATCCTGTCAGGAAGGCAGGAGTCAAGGCCAGCCCAGAAAGAGCCAGCCTGGGGATATGAGGGTTTGCTGTTTCCACCTGGTGAGGAGGTGGTATGTGCATGGTGACCCAATTGTTTCTCTTCTTCCCTGCAGATGTTCCCTTCATTTCTCCCTCATCAGCTGGCAGCAACAGCCTGACCAGCTTGCTGTGTCTCTGGTTTAGGCACTACACATAGCAATGGTCAGACATCACCTTATCCATCAGGTTGTGAGTATACTGGGTGTACTGCAGGGAGAGTGAAAACAGCTCTGAACAAGCCACCTGAAGGAAGAACTGAGTGGAGTCATGCACTCAGACCAGCTCCTGGTCTTTTAGTTGTTGAGATAAGCTACAGACCGCATGGTTTTAAATCTAGTCTGTGGTCAGGAGTTTGCCTACTGTTTGAATGTCTTGAGGCAGATTTGGAAGCAAGAGAGAGTTGGGGCTCTGATTACTGCAGAGTTGGTTGAAACAGCATCATCCTGTATTGTGGCAGTCACTGTTCTGATTGCTTCCACTCTCCCTAGTGATTGGAGCCTTATTCACTTTCTTTCTATCTGCTTTCCGTCTCACCTGGTCCCATTATTGCTCAGCAATACAAAGTAGATTGCAGGTTGCTTTCTCTGTTTTGCTCCCAAAGCAGTCCTTACAGGAGATGTATTTCTGATTGAAGTTCTTCCCTGTCAATTGCTGCAGGGATGGTTTCTACACAGCATGAAGACACTTGTGAAATTGCTAGCAAGAGATGGCTGTGTTTCCCTGAGGCTCAGGCTCCCACTTATTTCCTTTTCCTGCCAATGCAATACTGTCCCTATTTTAGAGATGCTTTGCAACCCCTTCTGTTTTTGGAGGCTCCTGAAGTGGAAGCATCAAAGCAACCCATGGAGGAATGTCCCCAGCCTTCTCCCTTCAACAAGCAAGACTGCAGGCTGGGGCATCCTAGATAGGCATCTTCCTGAAATCAGTGCTGAGAACTGAGTGTTTTCCCTTTCCCTGCTGAGATAAACCAGTCCTGGGTGAACCCCAAAGACTGTTTCCAAAACACAAAGCTTCAATTGTCTTCCTGTCCCTTGTGGGGAGCTGGGCTCAGGCCACCAACTGTGGGCTGTGCTGGGCAATGTTGCTCTCCCTTGGGCCTGAACAGTTCTGACAATGGGAACAGGAATTGAACCCACACTTGGATGAGACACTTACAGCTCCCTTGCTGAGAGCCCATTCCAGCCAGCCTCTCAGCATTTGTTTCAGGTTGGCAGTATATTTTTTAGCCCAGTCAAAGTGTGTTCAATTATTGGAACTCCTAGGAGACCAGGTGAACCTGTGCATACAGGTTAAACACAGTTTGAAGTTTGGATGGGGTCCTATCTACAGGCTGTGCTGGAGGAATGGAGGCGCATCTTTTTTGTTGCTGGTTATGGATGCTGCTCTAGCAGAGCAATGTAGATCTAGTCCAAGAGACTTTTTAGCTCAGCTGGGAGGTGGTTCAGGAACAGTTTGACGTGTTCCTGCCTTGTTTCAAAGGTGACACTACAGGATGCTGGTGTGAAAAGGGAATTCCCTTTGCCATGATGTTTTCCTTCTGGGCACAGCTGAGGCTGTGGCTGTGGCTGTGTGAAGCAGACTAATAACCTTATTACCTTCTCCTCTCAGACTGTCTGTCTGATGAATGTAAAGAAGTGAAACATCAACACTCCATCCCATTCTTCATCTGATATTATCTCCTTGTGTCTCAGACCTGAGAAGAGCTTTAAGTGTCCAAAAGCTCCTCTGTCTTTTCCAATTAGAGCAGCCGGAAAACTGATTCTCCAGCCTCACTTATTAGGTACAAAGTGGGCTGATTCAGTGGGCTGATTCCTCTCCCAGGAAAAATATGGCCCCTTCATGCTCTTCTGATGGCTCTGAACCTGGGCAGCCTGCACATTGAGATGAGGCCAGATACAGCTGTCTTTGCTGCTTCAGGTTGTGTCTCACAGCCATTGCCTTGGCTGTGACTGTGGAATTGTCAGGCAGGAGGGAGACCACGGTGTGGAGGAAGAGGCCACAGCACAAGGCTTCCGTTTTCTTTTCTAATTTGGAATTTGAACTGTGTGTGGCACATGCAGGTGGCATTTGAATGCTTTTTGATAATTTTACAAAAGGACTCCACTGTTCCTAGATTTCACAACCAGGAAAGAGAAGGAAATTAGCCGAACTACTTAGGTCCGGCTTCCAATATCCAGTCCTTAAAATGACATGAAGCATGTTGCTTCAGAGATACTGTCAGGGTTTGGAAGAGGATGAAGAAGGGTCATGAAACACAGTGAGACATCTATAGGGGAAACATGTAGACAAAGCTGGTTTGCATACCAGCTGCTGCTAAGACTGACAAACATGGCTTTGCCACATTTTGCTCCCAGGTAGAGAGGACTTGGGTGTTTTCCACACATGTTCATCCCTGCAGTTTAACTCAAGAAGGGTGCCGCGGCGGCAGAAAGCCCGGAGCACCGTGACTTCTCCAGAGGCAGCCTTAAGAAAGGCTGGGCCAAAGCGTGTGTGAGCAGCTTCGAGCAGTGAAGTGATTCCAGCTCAACTCAGTAATAGTAGAGTGATTTCAGCTCAGCTCGGCTCAGCTCAGCGGCGGCGGCAGGCAGGCGACACAAGAAGCAGGGACGAGATAGCTGGTCCAGCGTTCCACTGAGGCACAACCTTTATTTAGGCAGAGCTTCAGTGAAGGGTGCCAGTAACAGTGAATCTCCCAAACAGGGGAAAACCCGGGATATTTATGGGGAAGGAGAGGGGCGGGGGGAAGCCCGAGATACCTGTATCGGGGTGGGACAGCAGGGGAGAACACCAATGAAACACAACAGTTTAACATATCTAACTCAAAGACCCCTGGGAGCGACACATTGTGTCTCTCTCACAGCGAAGTATCTCCTCTCCAGGGGAGAGCCAGGATCTCGGGCCCAGCGGGCTCCTCCGTACCCACAACTCCCCCTTCTTATTAAAAAGGCATCCCCTAGAGAGTTAGCTGATAGCTTCTTAAAACATGAAAACATACTTAGGAAGATAATAACAATCAAGAAAACCCAAAAAATGTTCTTGAGGACGGAGGCAACCCATCTCTCGAGTCCCCGGCTCACAAAAAGGTCTTCAAGCCACTGGGGCTCTTTTTCAGTCTGGAGTTTTTGGACTGCATGTTGGAGTCTCTGGATGCAGGCGTGGATGCCTTCACTGGGGCTGGAGAGGTTAAAGCAGCACAGACCATCTGATTCCTCGCAGCCGTGTCCATGGGCCAGGAGTAGAAAGTCTATGGCAGCTCGGTTTTGTAGTGTGGCATGCCTAACAGTCTCTTCATCTGTCAGGAGGTCACTCAGGACAGACGAGGTCCGGTTGGCCTGCTTACCAAGCCAACACTCCAGGTGAGAAGGCTCACCAAGGGCTTTAGCAGCAGCCGCCCACGGCAAAAATGCTGACATCCCCACACTCTTTGTGTAGGACCGATCTTTAATTTGGCTATTGCAATTTTCATCTAATTGGGCGAGATCTTTCTTTTGGCGGGCTAATTCATTCTTTTTCAGCCAATCATGTATTAGAGTTGAATTTGGAGTGAGGATGGTAAGCTGTCCAAGCATACAAGGACCTCCCCGGAGTCGGGAAGGGATTCCTGCCCACACTCTATCCCCACAGATCAAGAACACTACCCGGGGCAGCACTCTGGGATAGTGAGAGGAGGTGGATCGTGTGCTGCCGGTGTAATTGCACCAGTTGGACTGACTGTAAATTTTACTGTTGGGAGTCACATTTTTCCTTGATTTAATTGCCTTTTGGTATTTCGAGGCAGGCCATGCATTGGCTACTGGGTGATAATTAAAATTTATGCAATAGGTAGCTTTGGAGGATCCCAAAAGCTCTAATTCCTGGGGTTCCTCTGGTGCATGGGGCAAGATCTTTGTCCACTCATCCCAAGTGTCTACTGGGTTGGATTCTTTCCCTGTGAAAGGATATTCATGGGGCTTTAAAGGAATCCCTACCAGGCAGGATGACAGAGGGTTGGTGGCGCTGCCCATGGACAAGCACATGTGGTCTTGTTGGAGTGTCTTTGCGAGGGTGATCCACACGTTCTCCTGGGGCTGTGCTACTAGCCAGGCATTCACAGCTGATGTTTTCAGGAGCATCCAGATAATCAGGAACATCAGGAACTCAAGGATGGTTTTGCTCTCCATTTTCTACAACAGGACATAAAAGATTAGCTCTGATTTTTGGAGGGGGGGGAGCTATTTTCTTTCTCCCTTTCCTCTCCTGTCTCCCCCCTCTTTAAAAAAAACAAAAACAAAAAAAACCCCAAACAATTATAAGCAAGGTTATTCTGTGTGTTGGGGACACATGACCCGACACCAGCAGCAGCACAGAGGTGCACTTTGGTGCAAACTAACAATTTGGGCTAGGCAACGAGGGCAAGAAGGGGAAGGGGGAGTGAGTTAAGAAGACTCGTGTACTGTCATGGTGTCAGGCGTGACGTTGGCAGTCGTCTCGTTGTGGCCCTGGTAGCAGGACGGTTGCCAAACTCTGTCTGGTTGTTGGTCTGGTGGCAGGTCGGTTCGGTGGACTCCGACAACGTCTCCGTTTCCAGGCTGCAGTGGATTGCTGTTTTTTTGGACCTGTGTGGGTCTCAGGAGACTTTGAAAGTTCTGAATCTGGTGCAGGGTTTGTAGGGCCTAAATAAGGTTTCACATTTTTCCCTGGGAGCCACTTAGGTCCTGATGGTGTGGATACACACGCGTATCCTCTCCCCCAGGTAATCGGTGGGAAAGGTCCCGATGTCAGTTGTGATTCAGGATCCTTGATCAGCACTGGCGGCTTCTCTGTGAGTTTGGCATGAGTTGAGTTACAGAAGTGCTGTATTACAGGGGGGTCAGGCTCTGTAGGCGAGCAATTTAGAAAGTTCATGACATATAGAGCCTTACAGAGCCTCTCAATGGGGGGAATGATTTCTGTTCCTCCCCGCTGGTGATCAAGGACTCTTTTCAGGTTTTGGTGGGTTCTCTCTACTATTGATTGCCCTGTGGGGGAATGAGGAATGCCCGTGGTGTGTTTCACCCCCCACTCATTGAAAAAGTCTCTTAATTTGTGAGAGGTGTAAGCAGGTCCATTGTCTGTTTTAATTTGTTCTGGGACTCCCAGGGTAGCAAAAACAAGGAGAAAATGTCGGATGGTGTGCTTGGCATTTTCTCCTGCATGGGCTGAGGCAAACACTGCACCAGAGAAGGTGTCTACGGAGACATGTACATATTTGACTCTCCCGAAAGACGGGACGTGAGTGACATCGGTTTGCCATATCTGGCAGCTGTTCAGTCCTCGGGGGTTAACCCCAGAGTTAACGACTGGTATTTGGAACGATTGGCAATTAGGACAGGTGGCAACTATTGCTCTAGCTTGGTCTCTGGGTAGTCTGAACATTCTCATCAGTGCAGGCACGTTTTGGTGGAAGAACTGGTGGGACAATTTCGCTTGTGCGAAAATGTCAGGGACATTGGCTGCCCCAGCAGGCATGGCTAAGGCATCTGCCCTCGTGTTTCCTTCAGCAATGGCACCTGGGAGGTCTGTGTGCGCCCTCACATGCATGACATAGTAAGGTTGCTTTCTGTGAGAGATAAGATATACTAATTCAGAAAGCAATTGGTATGAATTTGGGTTAGAGACCTCCTTTAGAAATGCATGTTCTGCTCTCATATCTATTCCAGCCACATAAGCCGAATCAGTCACCAGATTGAAAGGTTCTTGGAATTTCTCAAAAGCTCTGACAACGGCTGCTAACTCAGCAATCTGTGGTGATCCCTTGACCACTTGGACATCGGACTCCCATTTCTGTGTCCTGGGGTCCTTCCAAGTCATGACTGACTTGTGGGATTTCCCTGAGCCATCTGTGAAAACCGTCAGGGCCTGGAGCAGTGTTTTGCTCTGTAATGATTTGGGGACCAAATTAAATGTGGTTTTGAAAAGTCTGTGACCAGGTGGGTGTATAGAAATTTGGCCTGAATAGCTATCGAGAGCAAACTGAAGGCTCTCATTGGTTTGGAGCAAAGGCTCCAAACTTCCAGTTGCCAATGGGAGGAAGATGCAGGTGAACTCACAGGCTGCAAGAGTGTGGAGACGGACTCTAGCTCTTTTAATGAGTTCAGCCATGATTTCCTGTGGGGTGGTAATAGTCTTAGTGGGCTGGTTATGTGTAAAGATCCACTCGATGATAAGGAGAGGATCCTTCAATGCAGTGTCCCATTGAAAAATGAGCGTGTGTAAGCGCGGGGCCTTACCCAGGATAACCAGCTGGAAGGGCAGGCTGGGCTCATACCGGTGGGCTTGTCATGAAGACAGGGCCTCCTGGACCTTGGTGATGGATTCCTGGGCCTCCAGCGTGAGGGAGCGTGGTGAGTCGAGGGCCTCACTGCCACGGAGCAGGTTGAAGAGGGGTGCAAGGACTTCTGTTGTTACCCCAAGCAGAGGGCGTATCCAGTTGATGGACCCGCAGAGCTGATGTAGGTCCCGCAGGGTCTTGGGGTCGTCTTTGATGGTCAGCTGTTGGGGCACAATGGTCCGCTCGCGGATCTGGAGTCCCAGGTAGGTCCAAGGGCAGGTGTGCTGGATCTTGTCCTCACAGATCTCAAATCCAGTGTCCTCAATTATCTGGATAGTTTTTTGTAAAGTCCAGTGCAGATAGTCATCGTCAGCAGCACAAACCAGGATGTCATCCATGTAGTGGAGGATGACGGCATCTGGGAACAAGGTCCTCACAGGTGACAGGATGTGGGCCACGTACCATTGGCAGATGGTAGGAGAATTTTTCATCCCCTGAGGAAGGACCAGCCAATGGTATCTTTTTAAAGGTGCTTGTCTGTTTGGAGAGGGAACCAAGAATGCAAATCTGGGAGCATCCCGAGGATGGAGTGGTATGTTGAAAAAACAGTCCTTTATGTCAATGACAGCCAGCTTCCAATCCCGGGGGAGCATTGAAGGGGAGGGCATGCCAGGCTGAAGGGGTCCCATTTCCTCAATGACATCGTTGATCTTCCGGAGATCCTGAAGGAGTCTCCACCTGTCTTTGCCTGGTTTGCACAGGACAAAGACAGGGGAGTTCCAAGGGCTATTGGACTCAGTGATGTGGCCCTTGGCAAGCTGCTCTTCCACAAGGGCTTCCAGTGCGCGCAGTTTGGTCTCAGATAGGGGCCACCGATCAACCCACACTGGATGGTGCTGTTTCCAGGTGAGTTGGGGGATGGTAGGTGTGGCGCGCTTCTCAGTGACCCCGACTAAAAATCCCTGCTGGGAATCCGCAGAGAAGCCCCCCGTTGGGACAGGAGATCCCGTCCCTAGAGGGTGATTGGTGCTCTCACCAAAAATGGCCTGATGGTTGCCATTTGTCCCTCAGGTCCTTCGATGACAATATTCCGTTTGCTCCTCATGGAAGCTGTCATCCCTCCAATTCCTGAAATCATGCCTGTTACAGGTTGTAATTCCCAATTGTCTGGCCACTCGGAGCAGGCGATGATGGTAACATCTGCTCCAGTGTCTATCATTCCTGGGCGCTGAATCCTTTCCCCATAACAAAACAGGCTACAGTCCACGATGGGTTTGCAGGAGCCCACAACCTGTGTCCACATAGCAGTGGGGTTGAGGGGAACATGATCTGGGCAGTCACTAGGAAGTAAGAAGGCCTGTACCACAGGAGTCTGTTCCTTTAAATAATAAGGAGGGTCTATGCAGGTCAGAGAGATTGGAAATTTCATCTCCAGGGTATATAGTCTGGACCTCAGGAACAGTATGAATTTGTTCTGGACAGTTGGTAGGATCCCCAAGTATTAAGATGTTAGAGGGACCACCTGGTGGTCCACGTTTCCCTGTGGGGACTTTGTAAATACAGTCACCCTTCATATGTAAAGAGAGTCTAGTTACCAGTTGACACTGGGTTCCCATCTGAAGCACTCCACCTGCTGGGCTTAATATTGGGGTCCCTGTGGAGGCAGGATGGTGGGTTTGGCAGGAGGGGTGGAGCGGTGCAGCATTTGATTTGATGTCGAAGCGCGGGGCCGTTCCGCGCTCTGCTTGAAGTTTCCCGAATGCCAGTTCTGTCTGGGGAACCGTTGGTGGGCTGGAGGTTGTATAGAATGTCTCTCTGGACAGTCTTTGAAAAAATGTCCAGGCTCACCACAATTAAAACAACAATTTCTATTGGGGTCTGCAGCAAAAGCTCCAGATATCCCCTCTGCCACTCCTTTAGCCACTGCAAGTGCCACTGTATTCTCACTTGAGGCAGAGGAGTGTTTGGTGCAAGCTTCAACCATCTGATCTATGGTTGGTTCGGGGTCCAGAGGGAGGGCTTGCAAAACTGCTCTGCACTCCTGATTAGCATTGGCCATTGCTATTTTTACTAATAATTCCTTTTGTGCCTGTGGGGTCTCTATCTGCTTTTCAATGGCCACTTTTAACTTATCAATATACTTAATAAAAGACTCAGTTGCCCCTTGCTTAATATTGGTGAAGCAATGTGTTGGCACTTTATCATCAGGGGTGGTAAAAAGAGATATCTTAGCAGCATTAGCTATATCCTGTAAAGCTGCTTCAGGCAGGTCTCGGGCCTGATCTCGGGGCTTTTGGAAATCTCCTTCTCCTGCTAATTGCTCTAAAGTAAAATTAGGTCTGTTAGCATCTCTTGCATAAACATCTGATAACTGCTTTAAATGTTTCTTCCACTGCCTCTCCCACAACATGTATTCTGCTGGAGAGAGAAGGCAGTTCATAATATTCTTGATGTCATGGAGGACCATGACGTGGGCAGAGAAGGAGGCTTCCAGCATGCGTTTAAAAAAATGTGAACCCCTGCCATTTTCCTCTGCAGCTTTGCAAAGTTCCTGCAGTTCCCTATAATGAAGGGACTCCCATGCAGCAACCTGTGCCCCTGTCCTGTCTCTCCTCATTATTACAGGAAAGGCAAGTATTTTCTGGGACAGAGCTGAGTTCCCCGCCCGTGTGGCTTCCCTCTGCACCTCAGCCCAGGGGTCTTCATACTCAGAGTCTGAATAAGAAGATTCACTGCTCTCATCTCCTAGTGGAGATGGGGCGCGCTTGCTAGCAGCGCGGGGCCGGCTCAGGTGTCTAGAGCTGGCTTTTTTGTGGCTGCGTGGGGAAGCCGGGATGGCCCTGCTCCGCCCGGAGCCGTCCTGACCTCCGGGGCACTGTGTCCCTGGAGCGGGATCGCCGCTGAGGATGGGGCCCTCACGCAAAGGGACAGGAGCGGGGCCGCGATGGGGAGCGGTTTCCGGATGGATGGGCTGGGGCCCGACGCGGTTACACCCAACGACGCAGTGTGGGGGGAGGGGGAGCAGGACGGGGCAGGAAGAGAAGGGGTGAAGGCGGGAAAGCCGGGGTGGGAGTGGGACAAAATGGCGGGGCTGGCCACGCTGCCAGAGTCAGCTGTGCTAACGCTAGGAATTGGGGGGACACAACCGGGTGTGAGGGCATGGGAGAGAGGGTAGAGGAAAGACCCAGAGCGGCATGGCCACTGCTGCCCTGGTACGGGCAGAGAGACAGTAGGGGGGAGTCAGGGAGATGGCAGCAGCCCTGTGCCCGGGGGCAATGTCCACCTCCCGACTGACTCTCAGATAAGGGAAGGGGTTCGGGGACACCTGGAGGGGCTGACGGGATTGGGGAGTTTAACTGGGGACCCAAAACTCCCTCTTCTTTTTTTCCCTCTTTTTCCAATGAGAAAATAATATTTTGAAACACAGGAAAAAATTTTGCAACAGAAAAATCCCCTTTAGCTTGAACTGTATATAACTTTCTTCCCACATTATCCCAAAAAATTCCTGATTTAGGAATTCAGACTCCTGATTCAGAGTCTGAATTAATTGTAAAATGTTTAAAAACCCAATGAATAAATCTTTTTAAATCCCCTTTAGAAAACTTAAAATTTCCTGCTTTTAGGGTAGTTACAACTTGGATATAAAAGTCCCTCTCAGGTGGGGTCAGTCTCCTTACAGAGGACTGATTCCCCATCCTTTTTCACTCCCCACCCAGCAGTAAAACAGCAAAAAAAAAAAAAAAAGAAGCCCGAAAGAAAAAAAAAACCTTTCACGGGATAGACTTACAATTTCTCTTCGGCAGATGCCAGCAGGCGAAAAAAAAGCTGCTGGGTAGGTGGTCACCTGGCGGCCGGTCCTCAGGGGTTTTTCCTTGCCCCAGATGGTCAGACGAGGGTCCCGGCCGCAGCCTCTTGGATCGCTTCTTGCTAGAATGCAAGCAAGCTTCCTCGAGGCGGGGTGGCTCCAACAGCGGCTTGCCTGGCAGCTAAAACTGCGAGTGGACGCTTTTTCAGGGCTTCTTCAAAGCCCCCACGTTCGGGTCGCCAGTTGCCGCAGCGGCGGAAAGCCTGGAGCACCGTGACTTCTCCAGAGGCAGCCTTAAGAAAGGCTGGGCCGAAGCGCATGTGAGCAGCTTCGAGCAGTGAAGTGATTCCAGCTCAGCTCAGTAATAGTAGAGTGATTTCAGCTCGGCTCAGCTCAGCTCAGCGGCGGCAGCAGGCAGGCGACACAAGAAGCAGGGACGAGATAGCTGGTCCAGCGTTCCACTGAGGCACAACCTTTATTTAGGCAGAGCTTCAGTGAAGGGTGCCAGTAACAGTGAATCTCCCAAACAGGGGAAAACCCGGGATATTTATGGGGAAGGAGAGGGGCGGGGGGAAGCCCGAGATACCTGTATCGGGGTGGGACAGCAGGGGAGAACACCAATGAAACACAACAGTTTAACATATCTAACTCAAAGACCCCTGGGAGCTACACATTGTGTCTCTCTCACAGCGAAGTATCTCCTCTCCAGGGGAGAGCCAGGATCTCGGGCCCAGCAGGCTCCTCCGTACCCACAAAGGGAGTCCTTTCTCTCTGCTGACATGCAGCCCAGCAAACACCATGTCTTACTGACCTCACTTGCACTGGTAGATGCTCTTTTGAAGGCTTTATGGATAAACTGACCTGTATCTTACTGGAACACGTTGAGATCTTAGCCTGGAACACCAGTCTCTGATGTAGTAAGACTGATGTAAATTCCTTTAAAGAAGGACCCATGCTGGAACTGAAAGTGTTGAAGTACCATGAAAATGTGGCATCCCAGAGCACTCTTGCCACTTTGCTTCTGTGATGAGAGTTGCTTCCCATGCGGGGAAATTTGAAGATGGAGGTCATGTGATTCCCTCACTGAAAAAAATATGCTGTTCCCCTGCTTCACGTTTTGAACTCTGAAGGTCTCTCTGCCAGCAGCAGAGGTTTTAGAGGACTAGGGACAAAGAGCCTGGGAAGAGTTCCCATTTCTCCTGAAATTTCCCACATGCATTTCCTACACTTCCCATGGGACTGTCCTGAAGGTAACACTTTCCTGTGCAAGCTGTCTTGGGCAGCCCTGGCAGCTGACAGCTTTATTCTAGAGCTCTGTGTCCCTTGGTAACCCAGTGTGTGGGCAAGAGACAGTGTGAGAGAAAATCCAGCTTTTGGCAGCCCTAACTGTGTTGAGCCTGGCTGCTTTTCCCTGACTGTCCTGAGGGACTGTGGGGAGTAGTGGAGAATGTGGGTGACCTCATGTCAGGGTGAAAGAGAGGGCCAGGGGCAGCAGTGGCTGTGAACCCCTTGGCTCTGTGCTTCCCTACCACGGGGGCAGAGGATCCCTGTGGAACAGAAGGTGCTGTAGAGCCTTGCTGCAGGAGTCCCTAACACCTAGTGCCAGGTACCTGGAGGAGCCTAGGGTTTGGTTGGGACCTTCTGTGTCCTTGTCTCTGCTGAGGGAAATGCTTTTTCCCCAGCACACATACGTTTGGTGTATGAAGGCAGCAGGTACACCAGCTAAGACCCATTCCATGAACTGCACTGAGGCAATGCTCCTTCCAACTTCAAAAGTGCTCAGCAGGAGACCTGACTTTTAAATTAGCAAGAACAGTGTTTTTATGACTTCTCTCACAGTCCCTGAGTGGCTGCCAGCCTTGAAAGCAGCAGGGACCCCAGGCTGTCATTTGAAAGCCCCGACAATGGCAAAGTGGTAACAGAAACACTCTGGATGAGCTTTTTGGAGAAACCCTCAGAGCAATTCAGTTCAGAGACTGGTATTAGTTAAATTCTGCTTTCCTGTGCCCTTTATTAGGAGCCTGGAAGCAATTACCTCGCCCCTTTGAAGTGTGTCCTGACTCTCTCCCTCTAGTCTCCATCTCCTGTCACCAGCAGTCCAGGCACCTCCAGGAAAGTGAATGGAAAATCTGTGCATGGCAGATCGATAGGCTTGGTAAGAGAGCTGACACCAGGAGATAGTATCAGTTTGGTGCAGAGGTTAATATTCCATATGGGAGTGGTCCAGGACCACAGTGTGCACAATACCTGCTATGAGAGAAAAAAGGAGCCAACCTGTCATTAATTTTGTGCTGTGTGTAAAATAAAGCTGTTAGTGATATTTAGTGCTTCTTTTGCACCTTCCCTTTGAGAGCTTGAAAGCATTTTGTAGGCACTAATTAGTAATGGGCTCCAACTCCTTTGGAAAACACAGCAAAAAGGTAATCTTTTGTACCTGGGGAAACCGAGGAAGAAGGACAAGGCATTTCCTACACAAGCACAGCAGAGCACAAAGCAGCAGGTAACTAGGTTGGAGACACAGTGGAGGGGCGGGGGGTGTCGGGTCTGTATCTGTGTGTGTGTAAAACAACCAGCCCTGTTTGCTCAGAGCAGGCCAATGTGGAAACACAGGACAGACAGCACAGGGCAATCTTCAGCCATCACCTGAGACAGCTGTCCCAAGGTTTACAGGAGCAGCTTTCAGGACCGTATGAAGTCCTGACCCTTGCCATCTGCCTCTCAGCTTGAACTGCAGTAGCTCTGTCTGCCCTGCCCTGGCAGAAAGATGGAAGCAGAAATTAGTAAGACTGTTTTGTCTGTTGAAAGACAGGCTGAACTGAGTATCTTCCAGAATGCTTTGGAAGCTTCTCTGCTGAGGGTCAAAGAAGAAAAGAGGAGTGAGGAAGTTACCCCCCTGTCACTGGGTGGGTCATGACTCTCCAGAGTTTGTTTGAGCAACCTTTTCACATCAGAAGATCATGACTTGCCAACATGTTTCTATTTGCTGGGCTGCAAACACAGCACATTCAACAGTAGACAAGGAACAGTCAAGTTCTACCCAGCAAAGACATCAAAGGGAGTGCTTTTAATTGGAAGAGTTCTGGGAGGACTTCACTCTCCAGGTAACCAGGCATTGCTCTTTAGGTGGCATTGGGTATGCTTGAGTTTGACTCAGCCTGTGCTTTAGCCTCATTGTGTGAGGAATGTGTGAATGTGTCACAGGCAAAGACTCTTTTGTGGCCACACTTTTGTGGAGATTGGTCTTTCAGAGCTTTACAGACACAGCCAGTAATTTTTAGGCCCGGCAAGCCAGTAGTTCATCCTACCTGCATAAAACAGGCTGTAGAACTTCATGCTGGTCCCTTGTTTTGTGTCCAGCTGTGGAAACAGTCACACACATTAGCTATTGAAGTCCACTACCCCACTCCTCTCCACTAAGCTCTGTTCCTCACTGCCAGCTGGGATTTTGTGTCTCCTGCAGAAATATTCCCAGCACTTCATTCTTGGTTTTCTTGCCTCTCCAGTGAAAGGCTTGGTGTTTCCCTCCTGCCCTTTTAATGACCACTGCTTCTGCAGGACCTGTTCTCCACGGGTTCTGCTCAGGTACACTCAAGATGTAGCATAAACCTTGCTATGAAGGGCAGTGGGAATTTGAACACAGGAGGAAGATGAGAAGTTATTTGTTTCACTTTTTTGCAGTCTTATCTAAGTTCAGTAAAGGTGACTTTTCATCCAGGGAAAAGGTTAGCTGTCCTCTATTCAAGTGAGAAGAGATTCTCTTGGAAGAGTGTATTTTCTACTTAGAAAAGTATTTGTCACTGTTATTAAGGCCTGGTGAATGCATGGCAGCTACTGTGTGAAATGAGTTTGGCAAGCTTATTTCACATCCTAGACTGTAAAGTATAGGTGTCAGAAACCAGGAGCTGTCTCTTGCCTGGCTGTGGCCGCTGAGGAATCCAACAGCCTTTTGTATCTGGGACCTTAAGAACTGCCAAATCAATTGCAAGGCAAGGCAGAGGGAGAGAAGCAGGCAGTGTTCTTTCTCAGCATCTCTGCAGACAACTCACAGACTTTCTGGAGGTTTCAGCTGCCTGCCTTTATCTGGCTACACAAGAAGATGAAGAAGAGACATTTCAAAGCCTGACAGGCACAATCTGTAAGCAGTTCACTGACACTATGCCTTTGCTACAGTTTTAGAAAGGTTGACTGATTATGGGTTAATTGCTGCTGAAAAGCATCCCCCAGGTAGCTCTTACCCTAATGTAGCAATAGCATGGCTGCAGTATGTTCTGATCCATTAGAGCCTTATCTGGAGTTCTTTTTTCATCTTCTAAAATCCCTTTAATTCATGTCTTCCCAGAAGATGATCAACCATCTTCTAACTTCATCCTACTTAGCCATGTATATAATCACCTAAAGTAATTCACAAAAACAGTCATGATACCTTGTGCATGGGTAAAAAAAATCTACTTTATCCTCCATAGGAAGAACTTTTTTATCTCTTTCTTCCTTTTTCTTTAGACAGATTAATTATTTCCTGGGTTTATCACAACCCCCATGGGTGCCAGACTATTCCTCATGCCTGATATAGACTGTACTGTTCTTTGATGCTAAGTTTAGCATTGCTTCCAGTATTTTAGTAGCACTCCATCACAGTTTACTATTTGCTGTGCATTCTGCTCTCAGTTCTTTCCTATTTTTTCCCTCTAGTATCACATAGATTTGATTTATTCCCTGGAGGTGGCTGTGGGATGTGGCTTGGTGTATCCCCCTGTAGTGGTTTAGATTTGCTAATTTCGTTTCCCAGCCAATGCACCAAATAAATGTCGTGGTTTTAAAGCAGTAACTAAAAAATCACTAGAAACCTTACTTATTTCTTGCTATGAGATATGGATTAGAGCAAGAGCAAAACAGGTTTAAAACTTAAAAGTAATAAAGAAAGTTTATTAACAAAACTACAAGAATAAGATAACCAGAATAAAACCTCCAGAAAACCCTTTTCTCCCCCACTACCCAACCATTCCCTTGTTTACATGACAACATAGAGACAAAAAACTTTGGAACTTTGGTGTTTAAAACAGTCCCAATTCCTGCTAGAGTCTCTTCATCAGTCTTTGTAGAGAAACAGAAATCTTCTTCTGCTAATCTATGGAGTTTCTCACAAGAAAACTATTTCTGTTATAGTTTTCTATTTCTCTGATGCCAGCTGCCCGGAAATCTGCCATCAGTTCTCTCCTCCCATTTCACATCACCCTGAGGTGTGTTATGGATCAAATGAGTCTAGGGATGTGATTTCTAAGGATGAGTTATTCAAAGGCAAAAGTTCACTTCATCTGTCTCTGTGAGCCTCCCTGGAAACAGAAGTTTTTCTCTTTTCCTCTTAACGGCCCCAAATCTTCTACTATTACTTCTCCCTCCTCTGTTCCAGCACCTCACTGTATCACAATTACTCTACTTTTTGCTCAAAATCCACACTTTGAACACTCCATTCCTGTCAATATACTCTGTCATGAATTGAAGGAGTTTTTTTTTTCAGAACACTATTGTCCATCTCCATAGCTTTAACAGAAAAATATTTCAGCTTATTAAAGCATCTCCTTATTCTCTCTTCCCCATCTAAAACTTAATTATTTTCTTCACTGTCTTTGATGGTTTTATGGTATCTTCTTCATGTTGATTATCCCTCTCTCTCTCTCTTCCCCTCTCTCTGGGAAAAAAGGAGTAATCTGTAAGTCTCATCCAGGTAGTAAAAGAGTTAGTCTTGGAAAGCTGCAGATGTTCATGGTGTCAGGTTTCAGTTCAGCAGCAGAAACTGCAAACCAAGTCAGGCCGGCCACTTATCTCCCCCCCGCCACCCTCCGCAGCCTTGTCCGGCCTGGTGGGGGGGGGAGGAGGCTGAGACAGAGCCCTGTTACCTCATCAGAAGCCGGAAACCAGAGAGAGAGAAATTGCCGGCCTTGAGCCTTAAGGTAGGCATTCACAAGTTGATCTCACTTTTCAATGGTCAAAATTACTGTCAGTTCTCAGAAATGGCTAGTAATTGATAAAAAAAAAAAAACTCCCATCAGCCTCTCACAGCTTCAACTTCCCCCCAGCTCCCGAAGCTATCTTAAAGGTAGAGTCACCCCAGGACACCCCCAAAAATACCTGGGAGCAAGGGCTACTGAGTGTGGTTGTGCATGGTGCATGAGAGTGAGCAAGCATCTGCCACTCACCTGGATCTGCAAGGACAAGTTGACTGGTACCTCACCTGGACCCACAGAGCCCTGGATTAGGCACCTTGGCTTTCTGATAGGGAGAGAGAAGTTCGCAGCTAACCAAGCCTTCTTTTAGGACTCCTGCATCCGCTTCAGCCTCTGTAGTCCTCCCTTGAGGGCAGGAAACACTGCCTGAAACACAGCCTCTCCTCTCACCAGCTTTTCATTTATCACTTGTTCAGTGCAAGATCTAGGAGCTCATCAAGCTGTGCTGACAAGTAGGAGGCTCAAAAGAGGGACCATGTATTCTTTGCACATCATGTAGCTAAGCAGTAGAAGTCCTTGCCACGGGGTGTTGTGTATACTTAAACTATACTTACGTTCAGGAAAAAATTGGATAAGCTTCTTGGTGGCTAGATAGGCTTTGGTGGGACTGAGACAGTTTCAGGATGTTTCTTAGAGTCCTTGACCCGAAAGGAAAATGGGTTCAGTTCCTAGTGGTGTGCTTGGGATGATCAAGCCCAAATCCCAATAGGAGCTGCCTGGTTGAGCACTAAGGCTGGTGGCAATAGATCATTCCCCAGGCCTTCACTCCCTTCAGGGAGAGAAGAAGAAGAAGCCAGACATGGGCTTGCCATGTATTGGCTGTGCCTGTACCTGCTGAGCTGAGCTGAGCTAAAGCATTGCAGGCACAGCAGCAGCAGAGTTTCCCCTGGCTGTGTTCTGCACAGTGGCTGGCTCTGGCAGCATTCTCTGAACAGGTGTAGCAAGGGGAAGTAGGCAGCTGGAGGGTTGCCTGGTTGATGTATTGCAATGCTCTTAGCTGCTCATGGGGCAATAATTGTGCCTTACAGGCCCTGCAGGGATGTTTTAAGCATTTGCATTTTGTGCTAACACAGGCTGCTTAATTCACATGTTAATTTTTCAGGTCCAAATGGAGATGCTTTTCACCCACCTGTCTCCTTGGTGTATTGGGTTGCTGAGCCAATCTTAATGAAATCTTTTGCATTCTTGGGATGAAGATGGTCCATGGAGTTAACATTATCATCCCTAGGCAGGGGAAGGTGGCCACAGAATGAAGGCCTAAGAGATTGGTTACAAGTTTTTCTCCTTGGGACAGATGGCAAACCATTCTCTGTGCATTCCTCTGCCACATTCACTTCTTCTGGAAGAAGGGATAATACAACATGCCTCCTGGGGAACCATCAATGCTGACCTCAGTGACAAGCCAGAAGTGAAGCTGAGCTCTTCTGAATGAGGGTAAATACTGAATGCAAAACGGCACCAAGACAAGGCCAGTCTCCTCTGTAAATCCCTTAAAGAATCACTAGCACCTAAGTATTTACTCTCCAGCTTCAGGTAGGTGTAATTATTTTATAGCTTTGGCTTTTCTATGAAAATACTGAAGGTATGGGTGATGTCAAGATGATTAACTGAAAACCAGCCAAATCTTCTGCCAAGGAGGAATACTTCGCTCGGATTTGTAAGAGCTAAAGCAATAGCCTCATCTGGCAGAACACAGAAAGCAGGCTGAATTCTCCTTTCCTAAAGAGAGATATTAAGCTGCTTCTTTGGTCTTGGGAACCAGCAGATGGCTGAACAATGCAGGGATGGAAATGAAAAGCAATTAAAATCCCTTCTACCAGACTGCTGGAATTCTCATATGAGAGCATCTCTGGTGTCCCTCTTGTTGCTTCTGGAGATGAATAGGTCACATGAACACAGCTCAAGGTGTGGTGAAAGGAAGAGAGAGCTTTATTTCTTCTCCCAGAATTTATAGGTTTCTGACCATGGCCAGGGATTAGATGGTCAGGATAACACTTTCCCAACCACACTGGCCATGATAGATGTCCATCACAAGACGTGTATCAGAAAGAATGTATACATATCTATGTTTACAGTTACTGTCCTGGGAAAGTCTTTAGAGAACTATGTCAGCAAGCTCAGAAGCTGAGTTTTCAGGGTGACATCTCACCCTCTGACTGGTTTCTGTCCTCTCTTCTCAGCACTGAGAGTTGTAGAGAAGGTGGCCGCCACTGTGGTAGACATCCACAATTTAGAACAGAGAACATGCCCAGGAGACATCTCCCCTCCTAGTCAAATAGCAGAGGATCTCACTGGGCCTGGAGGAGTTAAAATCCTTTCCAGAGAGATTTTACCCTGTCAAGTGTAGCAGTGAATATTTTCATTATTCATATCAATGGCTTTTTCTCTTCTGAATGCTGCTAAGCCTCCATCCTTGGTAAAATTGCACGGCAGTGAACTTTATAGGTTAAGTATTCATTGTCTAAAAATAGTTTTTCCTTTTATCAGTTCAAAATCCATCACCTTTCATTCTAATTGCATGTCCTCTCTTCTGGTATTATTGGGCAGTCTATATGAGGGAAGAATTTACTTCTGCCTGTCCAGGGGTTATTTTCTACCTATTTTTCCATTCCCTTGCATTTATCTTCTTTCTATAATACACCACCCCAATCTCCCTATCTCTCCCCGTCAGAAGGATCTACTAATAGTTTTTGCTATGCTCTCTGTTTCCTACTGTGTCATTTTGCAGAGCTGTCATAGACAAAGCCAGAAGATGGGACTCACCCTTGTGCGTCCCATGCTTCAATCCCAGAGTCAAACAGGGCTGCACTTGAATGATACAGTGGCAGAGCAAACACAGGCCATTATCTCAGAATCACAGAATCTTCTGAGTTGGAACTAATCCCAAATTCCATGAGAATCATCAAGTCAAACTCTTAAGTGAATAGCCCACATGGGGATTGAACTAACAACCTTAGTGTTTTTTTAGTACCAGGCTCCACCAACAGAACTAGTCTGGGTCTATCAGGTTTTTGTTCTTTGTATCTCATTGTTTATGCACCCAGATGCTGTGTTGACCTTGACATCACACAGACTGTCATGAATAAAATCTCTCAAGAAATCCACCCTGGTTAAAATACTGTGTTTAGTTATGTACAGTTAATGTTCTTATCCCATTTGTAAACCTTGTACCTCTTGTTTACTCCGATGCTTATTAGTAATGTTAATTACTTACCAGTTTCTGAAGTGTTTTAAAGGTTCTTATGAGACATTCCTGTACCCTTTCCCTTACTTCCCTGCTACTATGTAACAAAGCTGCTCCCATGGGGGCTAAATCAAACCAACAAAAGCAACCCATTAGAAAGGCATGCCACAGAAGGAGGCAACTCCCATGGACTCTGTGCCACACTAGAACAAAGATACTCCCAGGAAGCTGTGCAACCAAGTAATATGCAAACTAAGGCATGCAAGACACCAAAACAATGAGCTAACAGAGGAATAAAAGGACAAGGAAACATATTCTAGCAAGCTATGATGAAAGATCATCTCCCTGCATCACCTAAGCCTGCTTAGAAACCATCCTCCTGCATCAGCATGACCTAAAGAGGACTGGAAAGGACTGACTCCCCTAGACAAGAAGCCAGAACAACAGGCCTCCTGGCTACTCTCATGAGGACAGAAACCCCAGCTCTGCAGTATGTGCTGCAAAGCTGAATTGTGCCTCCTCCTTGGAGCTGCTATGTGGGAACAGCCGTGTGGTGCAAGCAACCTCTCAGGGCCCCCCCCCACCCCAAGAGCTGAATCCTAATAAAGGCATCAAACAGGAGTCTTGTCTCCTGGCCAATTTCTTTCACAGACCAGAGGGCATTTGCCTTGACACCCTTTGAGGGTGCCACATCTGGAAAAGAAAGGTGATTCCTGTCAGCATTGCTTGCTGTGCTCTGCTTTTTTTTTGTCATTAAGAGTCCTGCATCATCCCAGCTGTGGTCCCCCTAACACAAGGCACAGAGGCAGCTCCAAAATGAGTTTGCTTCAAAGCCATGTTGCTGTAAATACTTTTTTGTTGTTTTTGTTGTTGAGTTTCCTTTTATCTGGGCTTTTAAAATGCTTAGTAAATGCAACTTCCAGCTTCTATTTCTGTAATTGTGTGGTTTGAAAATCTATAGAGGGATGCTCAGGAAATTGTATGCCACCAGGAACTGAGGATTTGAGACTGACCCTTTTCATGTCCTTTGAGTGATATAAGATTTATGGAAGAAAGGTAGACTCATTACACCGGCTCAACTGGCTTTCCATGGTTTCCTCCAGGACAGGTGAACACAGGCACTTTTGTGTGATCTTGAAGCGGTGGCAGACGTGTTCTTGTAATAGAGCTACACAAAGGGAGGAGGAGAATGCTAAAGACACTTTGGGCTATGATCATTTGTTAATTCCATTGCCTATACAGCTGCTGCTACCTGTGAAATCACTCACCAGATTGACCACTGATTGCGTTTTAGCAGTTCTTTGAACCTATTTTTGATCTTCAATAGCTGCTTACATCTTGCTTTTGACTGCTTTGCTTTCAAATTATGCCAGTCAGCTTGAGGAGTGTAGATGGAGGTTTCTTGACAGTCCAAATAAACCACCTCACTTTTCCTTTATCTGCCGTTTTGCTGACATGCACAAAGCATTCTAGAAGTTGTGTGAGGCATGAATACTTTTGCTGAAGCAGTGTTAGTTTGTTCTTGTTATATCACCACTGTCATCTGGATGTTTTATTCTTTGAGCTTTAATTATCTTTTCAGCTAATTTGCCTAGTTCAGAGTAAGGCTCATTGGTCTGTAATTCCCAGGATCATCACTAATGCCAATTTTAAAGATAGGTATACTTTTACTGCCCATTAATCCTTCTTCAACAGAGAAGCTTATTTTAATGAAACATTGTAAGCATTAGAAGGCCTGGATAAAGCATTGAGGCTCTGTGCCTTCCTGATCTCTGGATACATTAGGTTGTTCTGGCACCTACTCTCTGAGTCTCTCAGTTCTTTGCAATCCCTTTTCCATTTTGCTCAAAAAGAGTCATCCTGGAGAAGCCTCAGCCTCTTACTTCCCTGTCGTCCAAATGTCTGCTGGGAGGGATGCTGAAGAGAGATCATCTTCTTTCCCTGCAGTGTCTTTCCTTGCTTTAGCAATCTCTCAGTCTTTTGCAGCTGACTTCTGGTAATGCTTCCTGCTCCTGGCAGTGCCTTGAACAGAGATTTCCCAGCCATTTTGATCCATGGACTGGCTGTTGTAGTTCTTCAGTGGTGGTACAGTACCCAGCAGATGTAAGGCCTCAGGTGGCCAATGTGCACTCTTTACTCCTCTTTACATCCTCAAAGAGGGCACAAAGGCTGTGGGGGGAAACAGCCTTGTTGCAAATCTCATTTATTCAAGGCTGTGTTTCTGCTGTCACTTCAGTGGTTCTCAGCAACCTTTTGGGACTAGTATTTCCTAATGTCAGCTCCCCCACAGCAGCTGAATTGCTGTGGGCTGGTGCCAAGGCAGGACCTGCATTTCAGACAATGGAAGCAAAGAGCGGATAATTTGCTTTCATCAGTTTCTGAGTCTTCAGGCTGCCGTTTCCTTCAGTAGTTCTGAGTTCTTATGAGTTGAGAGGTGAAGAGCCCTGCAGAAGAAAAGGTCTTCATGATTTGAAGACAGAAGGGTTTGGTGCCTGACTCATGTGAAGGGCTGAAGGGCTTACTGGGGTTCTAAGCAAGGGCAAAGGCTGTGCTGTGAAGGCTTGTGGGGTAAGACAGAAGTCTTTCCTTCTGGGGGCTTGGCGTGGTCCATAGTACCTTCAAGCCCAGGTGCAGGAAGCTAAAGAAGCTTTGCATGGGCCATATCAGGGTTTAGCAGAGGCTGTTGTTGTCTGGCTTCCCTTAGCACCACAAAGGCATGATACACATGCTGAGGTCTTATGAATAACCTCACAGGTGAATAAAGCCTGGAACACATCTCTTAGTAAGGCTGGATCTTTTATGAGGCACAAGGGGAGGCAGGTACACTGCTTTTTCTTTCACCTCCTCCCATGCTGAACTGTTCTTTTCAACTAGGATTGATTTATTTACGTAAGAATGACATTTAAGGGCAAGCTGTTCACATTTGGTTCATAGCAATTTATAATCCATATCTGCACCTTGTTTAATCTTGCTGCTCTAAAGCAAGTCTCTTTATCATCAGCTGGAAGGCTCAGTAAATGAAATGATACATCTTTGCTCATTAAAAACACAACTCCCTTTCTCTGTGATGAGTATGTAGCATAAAATATTTTAGCATCCCATTTGCTTTTCATTTTCTCATGCTCACAATCTGTCAAATGGGTGTTTTGCCTTTTAATATACTGATTTTGTGTGTGTATGCATCTGCCTTTCAACAGCCTTCTCCATTTCTGTAAAGTGTTATGTCAGAAATTGCAGATCCAATGGTTTATAAACAGTGACTCAGGTGACTTCTGGCTGAATTTTCTCCTAGTCTTTCCTGGTAGTGTCACACCTAGGGACTTCAGTATATGTGTCCGAGACCTGAGTGTGTGTGTCTGAGGATGACATCTAAGCATGAACTCAGTCTTGCTGGCCCAAGATAAGCTGTGGTGACTAATAGCACATCTAGATCGCATCACGATCATCAGCAGTGTCAAACCTCTGTGTTCAGTGCTGTCTGGAGATGGGGCAAACATGGTTTAATGGTATCATCTGCTGTGTTCCACAGGAGGTGACCTGCTGATCCAGCTTGGATTGTCTAATGATTAGAAGTGGGATGGAGAAGACACTAATTGTTCAGTGCCAAGCAGGAGCTCAGCAATCCCATTTCAGCCAGAATAAATGGAATAAAGGCAGCAAGCACAGTCTGGAGGAAAATGCCACACAGTTTACCACGCATCTCTGCAGGCTGCACAGGCAAAGGTAAGATTGAGTTGCTGAAATATGGATGGATGCTTGAGCTGTTTGAGACAACTTGGCGCATCCAGAGTGTTCTCACTGGACCCAAAGCCCCCTGAGGAGCAGGTGAGGGAGGCTGGAAGTTGACAGTCATTATGCTAGAGTAATGAATGGCTCAACTATGTGGGAAACATGTTAACTTAAATTCTTATGCTTGGGTTCAGACTGAATTTGAGATGGGAAAATGAGTGATGATAGGCATTGATATAATGACAGAAGGCATTCATAGAATCTCAGAGTATCAACTCAGACAATGGTATCTGAACATCTTCACCCTGCTGCATTGTGTCCAATTGGTTGGGATGTGGAGACATAAAGATTTTTTAAAAAAGGACATTAGGGATCTTTTAAACTTAAAAAAGAGAGCCCTTATCAATGCAAATAAAACCACACATTTTTGCAGGCAATGAACAAGCATCAGAATCTGCTTATTTTCTCAACAGGATTGCTAGTTCAGAGGGGGGAAAAAAGCCATAAAATAAAGTCATGTTCTGATATCCTCAGCAAAGTGTCAGATACTTCTTTTATACCCATCCACCTAATCCCTGCAGAGTCAGTGTCCTGAGGACATATACTGATGACACAACTTCTGGAGAGATGGATTATTGCACAGATACTTTATGGACTTGCTTTCTGTGTGTGCATAGAAAATAATCTGGCAGCAACATGTAAGAAACCTGCCTGGGTAGCTAGGGGACAAATGAGGACAGTGTATTTAATTTTAACTGTTGATGCTACATGCGTCGTCATTTATTCTTTGGCCAAGCTACTAGCATGTTTTTCTCTTAATTTGATCTACTACTCCTAACCTACTTTATTTTTAACACAACCTTTCAACCACAGTTACCCATCTGCCAGCTGCACAACCATTCTTAATGCAGGGAATAAAAGAAAACATCCCCTTCTGTGCTAGAGTTCCCAAAAACCCTAGACCAAATCCATGGGTGATGCCTGTAGGGAAAGCAGCCGTGGTGACACCTGGAAGAGGCTCTGAGCATCTTCCACCCTCTGGGCATAAGGCACTGGGGGCTGCTGCCATTTCATTCCCACTCTGGCCCTTCTCAATTTTCTTTTCAGCTTGAAGCAACTGTATTACACCATCAGGGTGTTCTCCCTATTTAGATGAACAGCTGAGAGAGAGCATCAGGTATGAGGCAGTCAGTGATCACATCAGGGTGGAAGCAGACTTCAAATGCTGGATGTGGTCAGTTTGGGTAATTTGCATTTCCAAACTCTGAAAGACTTGCATGCAAGTGACAATCATCTGGCATGGAGCTTTGATACATCCTTTAAACTGTAAATAACACCTGATTAGAGATTAGCAAAGGTAGTATCTCTAGTTAATAAGGGTGTTAAGTGTTCTCTGGGCATGTCCTTGGCCACATCTGATCTCAGCAATATTTAAATCTTTTGAGACACTTGTGAAGGATGGACAAATTAGCAGAGGTAAATGGGAAAGGTTATACAATGAAACATGAGTTTTACCTTTGGCAGATCATGACAGAGAAGTCTTTCTTTGAGAAGACAGCTGTTTTTCTAGAAAAAAGAGATGTCAAAGATCTATTTATGCTTCAAATACAATTTGGATACGATGCCATTAAGAAACCAGTGGAACTGAAGTATTTGGAAGTCAGTAGAGCTGACAAGGTAAAAAACTAGCTTAAGAGGAGATGACAGCAGAGTGTATTTCACAAGAGTGTAGTGATCAGGTCTAGAGATGTTTCTTGGGGATGAATCTAAGGACTGTTCTAATGTTTTCATGAACAGAAACAGTGGTGTTCTCTGTAGAATTTGATACTTATGGAAAGATAGGAGAATCAGCAGGGCAGAGGAGGATCAGAATATCATGCAGAAGAAATTAGGTTACTTTCAAGTCTAGATTACAGTCTGCTACTACTAATTGCAGTGTCAGAAAGTCTGTGAAACTGCATACAAAAAGCTCAGCTATTGGCTGGGGGTCTATGTCCTTGAAAGAGTTGTGAAGACAGAGATCCTGGGAGTGCTACTGCATCATATTGGCTGGCAAAAATGAAGACTGGTTTCTCATATGTACCTGAAAGGAAGATGAAAAGAAAGCAGAGCCAGGCTCTTCTTGGTGATACTCTGTGGTAGGACAAGAGGCAGTGGGTGCAAGGTGGAGCACAGGAGGTTCCTGAACATTTTTGCTGTGAGGGTGACCAGGAAGTGGCACAGATTTCCAGAGATCTGGTGGAGTCTCTATTCTTGCAGATGTTTAGAAGCTGCCTGGACACAGCCCATGGCCACTCTTCCAAACAACCTTTCCATGAGTCTGTGTGAAAGTGATGCAGCCTGGAGAAAGGCAAATGGCAGTCCTCTCAAACAAGGCATTTCCTGCAGAGTGGCAATTACTACTGCTCTCAGAAGGGCTGCTTACAAATAAGAATAGGCTGAAAAAAGGGTTTGTGGGCATCAGAAAGCAGTGAGGTTCTGGAATGATTTTTCAGGTGGTGTAATGGGGAGAAAAAGCTCCAGTGGAATCCAAGAAGGATTTTGTCAACATGTAAGAAGAGTATGGTCATTTGCTTGCTAGAGGGAACAGGGGATTTGGCTCACATACTGCAAGTGCAAGCCTGTATTTCTAAACTGCCAGGAAGGGCAAATTCACCTTTTAGGTTATTTTGCCAAACATGAAGCTTCAGAGAGAGTCCCTTGGTATCAGCAGGCCAGTGTCATATATTCTTTCACTTTCTAGATTGTAATTTTTAAGCCCTTCCTGAAAGTTCACCTCTTCTTGTTGGCTTCCTAAATTGGGAAAAAGTACAGGCATCACAGACTTAAAATACAATCTTCTGTGCTTTTCTAGGTTGTTGTAAGCCTAGGTTTTGGGAAGTTAAATATGTCACTATAATTGGCCTGGTCTGCCTCCCTGATGCTCCCTGCTCTCCACAAGAGATTTGTGCAGTATTTCCTGTCATTGGAGGGTCATCTTTTATAATGATATTCCAAATATATTTTACGGTGCACTCTGGGAAAATGACTTCATTCAGGAGTTTCACATTTCTGGGACATCTGCTAAGACATGTAGCACTTTAAGGGCATGAACAGTGAGCTCAAGGCCCTCATTCTGCACATTCAATCAGGAAATGTTTGCATTACCACTTTGAATTTTCCTGCTCAGTCATGGTAGCTCACACCCTTCTTGGTGTGAAGCTACCATGCACACACCTCTGCATCCACCTCTGCTCTCCTGGAGTTATCTCTAACCTGCTGGGGGCTAGGATGGCAGGAAGAGAGGTGAAGGCATGTAGCTCTGTGCCATTTAGAGGTGACAGAAGCTGGGAGAGAGAAGGGTCAGGGACATCTCTGTGGGCTCACTCCCAGCTATGGTCTCTGATGTGCCTCCCTCTGTTTGCTGTGCCTCTGTGTATGCCTGACATGAACCTTGGTGTTTGCCTTGCAGTGCAGGGCCTCCTGATCCCCAGCCAGCCTGCTACAGTATTCAGAGCATTAGGGAGGCAAGGTTTCCTGGAGAAAAGCTGATTCCAGACAGGTCTGCACATACCCACCCCTTGCCTCTGCCATGAACTCTAGGCCAGCCCACTGCGTATTGCTAGAAATTTCTAAACGCAGGAAGAAGAGAGATGAAATTCAGGTGCCTTCATCCAAGCAAGCATGTGATGAGTATGTCCTAGTGCCCAGCCCTGCATTCAGGTACTGGTCAGTGATAACATCTTATTTTGGGCTCATGGAGGAGCTGTGGCATCGACTTAAGTGCAAGCCATAGGGAACAATATAACACTGGTGGATCTGTCAGTGGAGAAGGATAATTTTTTTTTCTGTTGGAATGTATATGTATATTTTACTGACAGTTTCAGCTGTAAAAGAAGAGCAGAAAGATGTTTGTGCTACAAGACCATAATCTGTGACATGCTGGGGATCTGTGCCTCTTTGCTTCCTACATCGTATATAACAGTAATGTCACAGTGCCTCTCCACAGCTGAACAGAAACAGCACCACAAAGTCTGCTGCGGCCCAGAGTAATGATGCCATTGCACTCATAACTATGACTCAGAGATATTCTCCTTTCTGTGAATATGCTGCATGCATTCAGGCTTTCCCAGCTGTGGTACATGTTCTGGTTAGCTGGTGAGGCAGGCTTAGAGAGGCTGAGAAGCTGGCTTTCGGTTTAGCTTTCCAGTGCTGCTGGAACACACAGAAACTGAAAAATGAGAAGGGATCTGGCTTGCATCTCTCCTGACACTAATGGTATTTTTTTACTGTGGTCAAAGTCCCATCTGGCCAGGCTCATATTAGTGAGAGATGCTGCAAGATAGAGCCCTCTTTGTAGCCAAGGCTCAGAGCTTTTCCCAGCCTTGCCTTGCTCTGGGATCCCTGTCAAAGCTGTGATTGAAGCAGAGGGGACTGAGAGCTACTATTCTTTTGTGTGCACCACAAGAATGTAGAGGAAGCAACCCAAGAACCTGGCAGTGTTTGCTTTCTAGAAAAAGCTGGAGCTTTTGAGGTCCTGTGTTCCTGGGCTAATTTTTATTCCCTGAGCAAGGTCTGACAGCTACATTTGTTGTGCTAGACCCCCCAGTCAGAAAACAGGATAATGAGTCCACTAGCAATTACTTTTTTACCTCTTGTTTCCCCTCCATTTCCAATTTGTAGAGCTCACTCCTGCCTGTGTTGCTCACTGACTTGTTCAAAGTGCTACCCTAATGAAAGCAAGTGATGGTCACTCAGCACAGCCTTCCTGCAATCTGTAGATTCCTCTTCAGTGGGCTGTAACTTGAACTGGCCCAAGAGGCCTGCGGAGGCAGCATGGCACCCAGCATAGAGGTGAGGGCACTCTGTTGGAGTGCTCCTCAGAAGATAGGTGCACAAAAGGGCCATCTACTCAGCATTTCTCTGCAAGCTGTCTGAATCCTTGGCTGCTATGTAGGAGCACACAAAAGCTTTCCAGGTGAGAAAGACTGTGGAAACAGCCTGTGATGCTGCTGCATCTCCAAGCTTAGCTCAGAAGGAGCTTAACTGAAGAACAGAAGTTCCCCCATGTACCCTGAGGCTCACTGGTGCCCACTAGAGCAACACAGGAGCAGTGCCTGAGCTTCTCATTTGCATGTTTCAATGGATGGTTTCAATTTCTCAAAATCGTGTTTCAGTGGATGGAGTCTGGAATTTGTCTGTGCCTCACTGAGCTGTAGCCCAAAGCCACTCCTGGCTTGTCCCCTATCTGCACTGTAAACTCCAGCTTGGGCTGAGAGAGTGCCTTGGCAGAGGCAACAGGCTGCTATTATATGCTGGATAAATGGAGCTCATATTGAGACAAGGGATGTCCCAAGCTTGGTACCTCCCACAGGCAGGTGTTTTAAGCCTGAACTACCAGCAGCACCATGAGCAAAAACACATGGACCAATGAGCCTTAATGGGCTCACGACCCTCACAAATCTCTTAATTGCTTTTCTCACAGCATGTATATCACAGTCAGCTCACTGTGACTCCAGGACTGGTCCGGCCAGGCGAGCGTGGCAAAATAGAGGGACGGGAATGATGGAGTTGCCTGAAATACTTTAATAGTGGTAAAATAACAAACCACAGGAACTACATGTTCTGGGGTAAAGCTCCAAAGACCCAGGGGTGTGGTGAGCTTTACAATTCATAGGGGTACCTGAGGGCAGGGGTCCAATTGCAAATGTGGACCAGGGACCAACTGAGAGCCACAACCAGAAACATGGCCTATTATGGAATGATCTCAGTAACATCCTAGTTTCCATCCTTTCAGTATCTCTTCTCCCATGTTCTCAGGTTGTTGGGGGTTAGGTGTCCTTTTTTTTTTGTTCTGGCTTGCCCATGGAATTTTTACCCATTAGTTGTGGGGACAACCTAACTGTGGGTACTTAGTGGGTGCTTGACAAAAGACAAAGAGTGGCTGGGCCCAGGGTGGGAAGGGGGGCAGGAAAAAGGAAGGTGGGGACAGTTTGTTGGGTTTTTCTTCAGCTTCAGAGAAAGACATTTTTGGGTCGCGGAGCTGTTGCAGTGGAGAGAAGGGAATTTCGCCATCACCCAGACGGAGCTGCTGCTTCTTCTCCTTCTTCCTTCTTTGTTGGTGGCCTCTCACCCCCTGCCCTGCCGGGACGTGTGGCAGTGCCAGGCACCGCCGCGGAGCTGCTGATACACCTCAGCCACCAGCCCAGGATCTCAGCTCGTCCCTGCTGTTTCCAGCCGACTGTTCCTCGGAGCCCTGCAGGAGCACCGGGACTGACTGCCCGAGGGGTTTGTGAAACAAAGCCTCTCCTCCATCCCGTCTCAGCTGAGAAAGCTGTCACAGGGTCCCTGGTTCTGTTTTCTTGCTAATGCTGTAGTTATTGTTTGTTTGTTTGCCTGGTTATACTAGTAAAGAACTGTTATTCCTATCCCCAGATCTCTGCCTAAAAGCCCCTTGATTTCAAAATTATAATAATTCGGAGGGAGGGGGTCTACATTCTTTCATTCCAAGGGAGGCTCCTGCCCTCCCTAGCAGACACCTGTCTTCTAGAACCGAGACACAGGTTTATGCCTTCTGTACAAGCCACCTTAGCTAAGTCACTATCCATCCCAGCCGGTTCAGTTCCCATATATGTAAAGGTGTCTTTTCTGCAGGTTCTTCACGGCGTTCCTCCTGATGAGCTTCTTGGTGTTCCTGTGGAGGCTGCAAGTATGGCTTGATATTTTTTGCGGGAACCCACCAAGGTCCTTTGCCTGTAGAGACACAAGCATATCCCCTCCTCCAGGTAATTAATGGAAAAGGCCCTAAAATTTGGTTAGTTTCTAGATCTTTGATTAGAACTGGTAGTCTCTCCTTTAACTGTGCTTGTGTAGTGTTTGGAAAATGACTGATAATCGGGAGATGAGGCTCTATAAATGAATTGTTCATAAACTGAATACATATATGGCCTTGGCAAGCCTTTCTACGGTGGATAGGGTCTCTATTCTGCCTTTCTGTTGTCCTAGAATTCTTTTGAGAGACCTGTGGGCTCTTTCTACAATTGATTGTCCTGTGGAGGAGTGGGGGATGCTTGTAGTTCTATTTTATTCCCCACATATTAAAGAATTGTTGTAATTTGTGTGAGATGTAAGCTGATCCATTATCTGTTTTTATTTCCATATTGTGATATGTGATATCAAGCATTATAGCAAGCACTAGGATGAATGTTATATGTTATATGCTTTTGCTATGTCTTTCCTTTCTCTCTTGTTAGCAAGTTTTAGGCATAGAAGAATTTCGAACGTTAGAGCTATGTCTCATCAAAGCAAGATAACCACAGTGGGCAAGACGAAGTGGGCCAGGCTGTTATCAGCAGAAGGATGACAGGGGCCAGGCTGTCATCTGTGGCAGAACAAGGGGGCCCAGACTGTTATCAGCACTGACGGCTTGCAGAGAAAGGAACCCCAGCCCAAATAAAATGATGATCAGAAGAAATCAAACTTTTATAGAGCATGCTCTAAAAAGGCGGAACCAGGGAGTGGCCATGCAAAATACTTCTTGGAAAAGTTTGAATATGCATTAAACCCTCACAGCAGGATGGGATAAAAGGAGTGTTCCAGAGATACCAGGTGTGTTCCTGGCAACGCGCCAGGGCACCCAGCTGTTTTAACCCTTTGCTTTATTATCTTTGTCTCCTAATTGTCTTTTGGTTTATATTAAACCTTTATAATTTATTAAGCTAGTGAACCTCGTTTTTCACATGTGGAATGCCTAGTGTTGTGAATGCCTGGAGAATGTGTTTGATGGCATCTCTAGCTGCTTCACCCACCTGCGCAGAGGCAAAGATTGGCCCTGAAAAAGTGTCAGTTGATATATGTAAATATTTAAAATTACCAAAAGATGCATAATGGGTTACATCACTTTGCCAGATTCGTAAACTGTGAAGCCCTCTGGGATTTACTCCTGCCCTGATGAACCGTAATGAGTGCCTCTGGCAATCAGGGCATGTAGTAACAATTGCCTTGGCTTGATCTTTAGTGATTTTAAGCATGCAAGGCAATGCAGAAGCATTCTGGTGAAAGAATGAGTGGCTGAGTTTTGCCTGCTCAAAAATGTTTGGCAGTGTTATGTGCATTGTCATGGCAAGTGTGTCAGGCTGCTCATTACCTTCTGTCAGAGGTCCAGGCAGTGAGGTGTGGGAACAGATGTGCAAGACAAAATAAGGGCACTGTCTCTGAGCAAGAATAAAAGTTAAATTTTTAAGCAACATATATAACTGATTATTAGTAACTGTCTTTAGAAATGAATTTTCAGCTCTCTTGACGATAGCTATAACATAAGCAGAATCAGTAACCAAATTAGAAGGGCATGTAAACTTAGAAAAAGCTCTAACAATTGCAGCTAATTCCACCATTTGGGGTGAACTGTCTACTCTTTAGATGTCCAATTCCCACTCATGTGTTACAGGGTTTTGCCAGGTTATAACTGATTTATGGCATTGTCCTGATCCATCTGTGAAGACAGTGAGTGCATTCAACGGCACATCACTTCTTAATGGTTTTGGGATTATGTTAAGGGCAGAATGCAGTAACTTATGCTTAAGGTAATGTATTGAAATTTGCTCAGTAGAATTTTCAAGTGCAATTTGCAGACATTCTGATTGATGCAATAGCCAATCCAAATGTGCAGTAGTTGTGGGCAGATATACAGTAGAGAAATCTTTCCTGCTGAGTGAAAACAAGTGTCATCTGGCTGTGATAATAAGCTGAGCCACCATCTCTGGTTTTGTTGTTATGGTTTTCCCCGGCTGATGGAGCAGGAAAACCCATTCTAGAATTAACAAAGGATCTGATGTCCCAGGGTCCCATTGAAAAATGAAGGCATTGGACTTGAGATCCCTTCCCCAAAACAGCTACAAGGAATGGTAAATTTGGATTCATTCTGTGTGCTTGGTGAGTTTGAATGGCTTGGAATACTTTTCCTAAGGGAACACTTGCTTTGCCTGTCAGCTGCCTAGGTGAATTTAACTCAGAATCCCCCTTTAACAAAACAAACAATGGAGCCAAATCTTCATTAGTGATCCCCAATAGAGGGCTACCCAGTTAACAGTTCCTAACAGTTTTTGTAAATCATGGAGTGTCTCTGGATTCTCATATAGTTGCAATGGCTGGTGCTGTATCACAAATGGTCTGGTATTGGTGATACGGCCTTTGGGTCCCACGAACTTGATCAGCTGCACACTCCTCAGGCTGATGCTGTTACCTCCAATTCCCAATAGTGTTCCTGAAGCAGATGTAAGAGTCCATCCGGGAAGCCAGTTGGACTGTGAGATGACCATCACGTCTGTACCTGTGTCAATGAGTCCTGAGAGAACAGTCCTTTTGGTGTTAAATTCTAGTGTGCAGGTTAGTTGAGGCTTATTGCCTTAGTCCACGTTACCAAGGACTCTGATGTGTTGTTAAGAGTCCTGTCTGGGGAACAAAATTACCTGAGCAGTTACCAGTCCCTGAGGGATAAAGCAAGGTGGGTCAGGACACATAGCCAATATAGTGATTTCCTATTGGGATGTTACCAGTAACACAGAGGGTAACACAAAAATTCCCTCAGTCCTTGATCAATATTTCCCCAAAATTACCAGTTCATGGGGCTGATCTTTGGACCCAAGTTGGACTGTAGATATGGTATGTGCAAAATAGTCAGTGTTATTGGCTTGGCACTTGCCAGCTCCAACCTGGCACCTGGGGACAAGGCTGCTGGAAGCCCTGAGGCAAGGTGTTGAAGCTCTGAGTTAACTTGACTTCTGGTGATCGTGGGCATATGTGGCTGAGGTATTTGTGTCATAGTGCGGGGCTGTCCTGCATTGTGCTGGAAGTTTCCCGAGGCCGGCTTGCCATAACCCTCCCTGTATGAGAGCAACCCCTGCAACCCCTGGAAATGGCAGGAACCTTGGGCCTCACTTGTTGTTGGGGACACTCTCTTCTGAAATGTCCATGTTTGCCACATTCAAAACATTGTCCAGGACCTTGCTGTTGTAGTCCTTGGGGGACAGTTTGTGTGGCAGCACTAGGACCTTGCTGTTGTAGTGGCCCTTGAGGTATAATCTGCAATGCTGCCAAAGCCTCTGCCACTCCCTGTCCTGCTGCCTGAGCCTGTAGGACAGCCGAGTGTTCAGGGGTCCCAGGGCAGTTAAGAGCCTCAATCATTTGCATTAAGGTTGGCTCAGGGTCAGTGGGAAGGGCACATAATTTCTTGCAGTCAGGATTTGCATTTGACATGCCCAGTTTTATCACAAATTCATCTTTAGTTTACTCTTCTATGATTTGTGTTTCCATGGCCTGCTTAAGGTGATCAATAAACTTCATGTATGGTTCACCAGGCCCTTGTCTTATCTCCTCAAAATCCTGTGCCAGGTGCATTACCATCAGGCACTTGGATGAATGCTTTCCTTGCAGCATATTTAATGTCATCAAGCACCATATCACACTCCAGAGTAGTCCAAAGGGCAAGAAGGGAGGGAACACAAAAGGATGTGAGTTGCAAACTGCACAGGCTCTTGCATGCAAAGTGACAGTTTTTGCTCTTGTGATCTATCCCCAGGGTTTGAAGAGTTAAAAGCAGTCTGGGGCTAGGAAGTGGAGTTGGAATTTCACTGCTTTTTTCTTCGGCTTAAAGGGTCTCAAGAATTGCATGAAAGGCAGGCAGCAAGTGAGGTGTTAGAGGGTCTCTCCTAGTTGTTAAATCATACAGCCTGATTCTCACTGAGTCCCAAAATTCTGCAGAAAAGATATCATAGTCTGAGCAGTCTCCCATGGTGCCATGCAGAGCGGCGCTGGCTGGCACTGTGGCAGTCAGGGCTGCAGCAGCCAGGAAATTGTGCAAGACCCATTTTAGCATGGTTTTCAGTTCTTGTTTTCCAACCTCCTTCCCATGGTCTGCTAAAAGTAACTTGTACTGTCCATATACATCCCTCTCTAACGACAAGAGTCTTAATCCCATCCTGCAAAGCAGCAAAACTTGTGTGAAAAATGAGATTCACCCTCTTGGTAAAATTTAAAAGTTTAATAAAGGACAATAGGAGATAAAGATAATAAAACAAAATTTAGCAGCTGGGTGCTTGGCGTTCTGCCAAGAGCACACCTGCTATTTCAGAGACATCCTTTACATACCTTTTCTATTGCATCAGACTATTGCATATTCATAAACAATTATGCATATTTAAACTTTTCCCCAAACTAGTTTACATGTTGTAAGAACTGTTTAGCATGGGTCCTCCTTGAGCCCGCCTTTTTAGAGCGTGTGCATTGGCTGTGGTTTTAGTCCATTTTTAATATCACCTCCAACTTGGGTTTTGGTCCATACTTTCTACAGACGGTAAGTGCTGATGATATGCAGGAAGAAAACTCTATAACCCACAGAGTAACTTATAAGAGTAGGTATGTATTTATTCAGTGCTGAGGTGCATGGGGGATATCTCCTCCAAAGACATGCACATCCTGGAGACTTGCCACTCTCTTTTTATTCTCTACAAACTAGGGTTACACAATACACCTAATACATATTCATTTCCTAACCCCACCTGTCCCTGCTTCATATTAAAATTAGCTCCATGCCTCTTTGCAACTGTGCACTGTTTCTTGTTGGTCACTCTGGTGGTCATCTGGGGGTCTTTGAGATGAAGTAAACGACCTTTCTCTCAGCTGAACTTTTTACCTTGTCTCCTTGCGCATGTTTCTTTTAGTCCTTTGACCATCTTTTGGACTTTGATACCATTTCTCCTGGCTTAGGGGTCCAAGGAGTCCCCTTATTCTGTGGTGCCTTTGTCCTTGCATCCTGTTTGGCATTCTAGCTCTTTATCTTGTAGTCTTGCTCTCTTTCTGCTCTTGTGGGAGCTGTAAGCATTTAATACGGTTTTGTCTGCCCCCCCCTGCTCCCCCAGCCCCTTTTAGTCAAAGCATTTCTTGATGCTTGATTCCTAATTCTTAATTTCTCTGTTTCACTGATAGTTGGCATATCAGTAGCAGGGGTCTTCATCATATGTTCATCGGACATTATCCCAACCAAGTAGGCAGTTCAATTACCACAAGCATAGCTATATCAGCTATTTCACTACTATGTCTAAGTTTCGTTGATAGCAGGAATAAAAACTATATCTTTATAGCAAAGTTATTTTAACATTATACATATAGCATCTGTAATATATGTTGGTATAATTCACGTTTTATTGTACACATATAAAATCAAATATAAAAACATGTTTTATGTAAAAAACACAAGCAATTTGAGATTGCTAAAGCAGCTGCTGGAAAACCAGGAATTTGCAAGAGCAAATTCCAGCAATTTGCTGCAAAACCCAGCAATTAACAGCTTGTACTGATCCAGTTGACCATGCATCTCACTGTTGGTTTCTCGAAAAACTACTCAGACTCCCTGTCCTTCTGGGAAAAAACTCACCACAATTCTACATCTCAAAGCCTGCTTCCCTCAAACACTCAAACTTCATCTCCTTCTCAGAAAACTCATCAGCAGTTCAACAGCAAAAATATGAATATGTAAGAACACATTGGGGAAGAAAAAACTGAAACTGCATAGCCTCAGGAGAAAAAACTATATAAAACTCGGCACTCCTATAGACAGTTTGTAAACTTGGCGGAATCAGTGCGATAGAGGCTGGTTCAGAGTTCACCCAACGTCGACCCCAGGCTCGAAGTTGACTTTAGTTGTGATTGTCCCAAAATTTGATTTTGCAAATTTTTCAATAAAATCTTTATTGATAAAATTTGACTGATTTATTTATAACAGCATCCATTTTAATATTTGTGGAAAGCTAATAGTATAATTTGTATTTATAACAATTCCCCCCTCTTCTGTTTTATAAATCATTTGGCTTGAGCAACAATTCTTGTTTTCTAACCTCCATTATTCGCTCATTTTTTTCACAAATCAATTTTGCTTCTTCAGAGGTGTCCTCCATATTATTTTGTTTCTTTAACACCATGATCTTTTGTGCTGCTCCAGATGTAGCCAGCTTTGGGTCCATAAGCAGTTACCACTCGCATGCCTTGGACTATGCTGGTGATTAGCTGAATTAAACAAGGGATCAAGCAAAGAAGAAATATCAAACCAGCTGTAGCACATAAAAGGAAGAAGGCTAACTTACTCCACCATTCTATTCCCAATACGTTATCCCACCAGCTAGTTTTTAGCATTGATTCCCATTTTTGGACCAGTACATGCACTATTTTTCTGATATTCTTGGTGATATCTAGAACGGCATCCCCACTGTCATCTATTTTCAAACAACAATCTGATGTATTGAACTTTCCACAAATACCCCCTTCTTCAGCTAATAAATAATCTAAAGCCATCCTATTCTGATGCATTGCAGCTCTTGTTTGGAGTTGCTGACTGACTATTAATTCCATGGCCATGGCTGTCCCATTGGCTATGATTTCCACAACAGCTTGGAGCCTTATGATGCAATTTAGCATATAAATTGGGGTTTGATACCCCCAACTCCCATCTTGTGCCCAGGTAGCTGGCCCATAGGTTTTCAATATGCATTCAGGGGGCCATTCCTCATCTCCCCATTTTTAAAATCCTCCAATCAACTCCTTTCTATTTCTTTTTGGGTCTTTGCAAACTGGTACTCCTAATTGATCTCCATCTGGTCTTGGTAAAAAAATATCCTGGCTGTACGATTACCAGAGTACAGCTCCCTTTCCACCAGGAGGGGAGTCTTGGGTATGCTCTTTTCCCACATATCCAAATAAGCCATCTGGTGCTTTCCAACAATCATTTTTCTGTTGATTTTTATTCTCTGAAAATTTGGATATTTCTGGGATCCCATAATAGGCATTTTTGCCTGTATCATTCATTACATTGGAAAATTCTGGTTTCATTTTCATATTAGAGTTTTTTCTTTTGTTTTCCTCTGTGTCCAGTAGAGTTGGTTCCTCTGAGATCCACCATGTAGAAGTTCCATTACTAACTTTATATCTCTTACAGGGAGTGTTTCCTTCTTTGCTAAGAAAATTTTTCCCAATGCATTGTTCTCTTATCACATTATTATTGTTATTGTTATTGTTATTGTTGTTATTATTGTTATTATTATTATTATCATCATCATCATCATCATCATCCATCCTTCTGGTAGGTTTTCCCCCCTTATACTTGTCTGGTTCCACTTAAGGAGTTCAACTGTGCCTAAGCTTCTGCTTTTCCATGGCCCTTCCTCTGTCATCAAAGCCCCTTCACAGACTCAACAGTTGGTTAAGTTCCTTACTTATTCTTTTCCCCAGTTCCATTAACATGTTTTTCCTGACCCTCGAGATATCTGTTTCCTTTTTTAATTGCTGTTTAAGTTTCATGTACAAATCTTGATGTGGAGTTGATAGAGTTAGATTGCTGTGCTGGCTTTGCCTTTTTGTGTACTAATTGTTCTTTTACCAAATCTTGGACTCTACCCCTAAAGGCAAATGTGAAACAAACCCATTTCTCCTCTTTTGGACATCCACTTCCCAACCTATTACAACTTTTTCCTAAGTTTTCCACAATCCAATACTTCTTCCCATTTTGCATACAGATACCTAATTTGGATGGGTTGTAACAGTGACTGTTGACATGAATGTAATAAAAAAGGAACCTCAGTTTCTTGTTGAAAGACCCCCGAGCTGTTCACCAGTCTTCACAGAAGTAATTGTGAACGCCGTTTATTTCTATCTTTAGCACACCTTTTATAGGGTTCTACAGGGTCTGCGGGCAGAGCAAGCTACTATTGGCTAGTACACATAAGTTTACATTCTTATCCTTGTACACAGGAACATTGTTTTACTTTCTACAGGCAAGTTTCAAGGATTTTAGCCTTTAATATTGCGACTTATCCCAGAGGCTGGTTTGTGCAGACAGACCTTTACCAATATATAAAATACAGCAACAATTCCCCCTTTCTCTTTTTGCACAAACCAGGCTTTGGATAAGATAACACACAAGTTAGACTGTCATCTCAATTAACATTATAAGTAAAGTCCGTCCCCCTTCTAGCACAAGAGACCTTAACCATCTGGTGATGCCCCAGCTGGCGAACCAGCTTCCAATGGGGTCACTATCTTCTTTCAGGGCGTGTAACTCATCCTGTAGCTGTTGTAGTTGCTTATGGATGGAAGCTGAATGATCAGTAAGATTCAGACAGCACATGCCTTCAAACTCTTCACCACCATGTCCTTGTGCTAAGAGCAAAAAGTCAATTGCAGCTCGATTTCATAATACTGCAAGACGTACACTACTCACATTGGCTGAAAGCTCACTTAACATTGTGGATGTTAAGCTCAATCCTTCCTTAGTCTAGCAAGCGAGCCTTTTTAGAGTTGCTAGGCCTTAATTCATTCAGGCTTCGCTTTGACTGTTTGATGTTTTTCATTTTGCTAGTTACATTCAACAATTGATGTAAACTTGGGTGGAACAAATTAGTTTCCCAAGATAACAGGGTCATCTGTGGATTAGCAGGAATCTAATCCCATGCTCTATCTCCACAGATGAGGAAGATGGAACTAGGTAATCGCTTTGGTAATTGTCCTATGAGACTGCACCACAAATAAAGGCTTTACTTTCAATGGTAGTAACAAGATCAGCTATAGGGCTGACTGCAGCTCAGTGCTACATTACTTTGTTAGAATGACTTTTTGTCGGGGGTTCAAACATTATCCATCCACCTGAGGTATTGGTGGAACTTAACAAATCTAATTCTTCTGAGGGTTGTAACATTGAGAACTTTGGTAATTTTTGCTTGCCAACAGGCTTCAAGTTGTCTTAATGTGAAGCCAACAGTGCGATTGCACTCTTGCAGCATTGCCAATCGATTCAGTTGAGTCTCGTTACTAATTAAACTTTTAAATGCTGGAGGATCCCATTCAGGGACTCCTACGAGACAGGTGCGAAAGGATCTCTAGGGGTAGCTAGGTTCAAACACATTGACCTTTGGCCAGTTCAATGTGCCAGAGTGACCCATATGTTCTGTCGCTTTTGGATGTTAGTTAGCAGACAGTTGGTCAGGACTATACACAACACAATTACCATAAGCAGTTTGTTCCATGTAAATTACACCATACTTACAAACTCACAGCTAAAACTTCAATCGTTAAATGAACTTTCAAAGATGCTTACACTAGCTCTTGAAGGGGGAATACTTATACTTTATACTAACATAACAATTACTACACAGGCTAAACTCTATCTTAGACTATTATTTAACTATTTTTAACACACGTGCTCTGGTATATATGTAGTCTAAGCGTGAAAGCAATTTGCTGAAAGGATAAAAACACAACTACAATTTGCTTTATATACAGTTAAATGGAGTCTCTACACTTCTTAGATCTTCTACAGAATTTCTCTAACACGATTCAGTCCTGGAACGTTCACTGCTCCCGTGATGTCAGCTGGCAGCTGATCGGTGACTGAGGGCTTTGATGTTCAAGTTGTTCTTCAGATCCTTCTAAATCTTAAAACAAAGGATACCTGAAAAATTGGTAGAGACACAACATCATAATAACAACATAAAACTTCTGTTGGCAACTGTCTGTATAGTGTTCAGACACAACTGTGTCCTGACAGGTCCACTTCTGATCCATGTCTGGAGTACCAAGGCTGTGTGATGACATCTCTGTTCACTGGATCTTGTGTGTTCAGAGGCACACAGTCTGGTCAGATGGACAGGTGACCTTTTTGAACCTGCCAACAAAACACAGACACTTCTCTCCTTGAAGTTAATGAATTACACTAATCAAATGCTTTTAGGGCATCCATTTCCCCCGTTTTCTTAAAAAAAATAAAATGAGATGTACTTCTGTTATAAACATCAACATCAACACAAAACCATATACACAATTAATAAGAACTTATACCAGTTAAAAATCAATTAAATCATAAACATTATTAATGACATATGTAATATAAAACTACTATTAATTACTAAAACACTGCACCAGCATCCCATAGTTAGCAAACAAACAGAAACAAAAAAAAATCAGTGAAGGATTGGGTAATCATCTCCAGAAATGATTCTCCAAGCCCACTTCAAAATTGATCCAGCTGTCATATTAATAGGGTCAAATTGTTGAGTCAAAAAGTGACTCAAATACTGATTTGGTACAGAAAACATCTGGATCTGCTGGCAAACATTCCATCCAGGTAAAGTCAAGGCTTGACCAGGGCCTGGCTTTAAACTGGAAAGCTGCCTCTTAACATATTTCTAGAACAAGGTTCTCAATAGTAGCAGCTAGGAGATGCTTACAGCACAGCAAACTGTTAAAATGCATTTGTACAAATCAAATGATCAGAAGCCTTAGGTACCAGACCAATTAAACCATGCAGCAGTTGGTTTAATCTGAAGCCTCCCCCATGGCAGCTGATCTTCAACAATGATACATCTTCTTAAAATTCTGGAAACACTGAAAAATAAGAAAGCTATAACAAACAAAAACTGCAGAGATTGCAACAACAAATAGAACTCCCAGTGAAGTCAAAGGTGTCACAGACTGCATTCACCTCCATCCACAAACAGGTGTTCACCAGTGTTCCATCACTGCTGTTTCAGTTGTGGCTGTCTTCATCTCTCTAGGAAAATAACTATACTTTGCAGTTTAAACAAGTGTCTCCAATAAAACATAAAACAATTTAAATTAAACAATATTTAAACCTAACAATAATTATTTATGACAAAAGGAAATAACAAACTTAACCTTAAAAGAATATCTAAGTTAGAAAACTTAACTTAAAAACATTCAAGCCTAAACATTATAAAACTTGACTATCCTTAATTCTATTAACACTTAATCTCTATTAAATAAAAACATAACTTAATCTTATTCTGTTACTACAAAAAGGCAGCTAAAAGTTTGATATATACCTTTCAAACACAATATAACAATAACATGGATTCACTATAAAGATTATAAAAATGTAACAAATACATCACAATTCTATGTCATCTAACTTTAAGAATAACCCACAATAACTGCAAATGTTACTAAAAATACTTATTCATAACAGGAATTTGCCTAGTATATGTTTAAATTGGTTAGGATTTTAAAGTGTAGTTTTTCTGGAGAAAAACCACAACAACACAGGAATTGGCAAGTTGCCATTTAGCTTTTGTAGCACTTTTCAAAAGTACTACATTTACATTTTTTCAGAAACATTAAGTCCAATTCTTAAACTAAAACCCAAAATCCAAATTGGTGTATATGCAGTTATATGTGTTTTATATAACAAAATAACTCACATTAAAATTACCTTATTAAAATTGTGGAAAAAACAAGCAAATAGATAATATATACTTTAACTTAACTTTGTCTTGTACAGTAAAGTTCTCTTAACTAATTATTTTTTAAACCATAAATCTCTTCTGTAGATAACATTAATTGGAAGGTTTTCCTAGAAGCTGTAAATCACACCATATTTTAACCTTGGGTTCTAAAACCAATTATTGCAAGGCAACTTCTGTTAAACACTTTTTCTCTCTCTTTTTTTTTTTTTCTTTTTCTTGTTTTTTTTTTTTTTCACTTTCAAAGACTCACAATAACTTCTCAGTAAAATCCTAAAAACTGCAATTGCATAAACTCATAATTACTTAAAACACAGAATTAACTCTAAAATGGTATATAAAAACATTTTGAAAACTCAATAAATCACGACTTTTTAACAAACTAGGTACAATCCCGACGCTTCTTCGTTTGACTGCCCGCCCTGCTGCTACTCTCTGCTGCTCTTATGTTTCTTCACATTCTCTACATACTCTCACAGAGAGGAAAAACGGAGAGAAAGAAAAAAAAAACCTCACAAAGTTACCTTTAACAAATGCAGTTTTTTCTCTCAATCTCTCTTGTTGTTCACCAATAGAGGAAAAAAGGGCACGATTTTACAGAAGCAGGCGATGTTACACGAAAAGTCTCTCACGGCCAGGTGCTAACAGCGGCGATCACTGCAGCTTATCAGCGTGGCCTTGGAACTTTTCTTGCGCTGCTTCTACCCCCGGGGGTGCCTTTGTTCTCTGCACCCACCTCGCTCCCCCATGTCCCCCTGGTTCGGGTGGAAACCAATCTAAATTTGGCTTCTTTTCTTCCAGGGTGGTAAAGATGGAACTTAAATAAGATTGTAATGCTAAAAGTGACTCCAAAAATGAAGCAAATATTTCTGGATGTATCACATCCTACCATAACTGAACAGATTCTGTTCGTTGTTTCAGCGTTTGCTGTGGAACTTTTTTCTCATTATTTTCTTCTCTTTGACTCTCCCTCCCTCTCTCCATGAGCAGCATAGATAGGAGTGCCTGCAGCAGTGGGAGGTGAAGGCATCTGCCGCTGTGACGCAGGTAGAATTACGGAGCTCACAGCCTCAGTATATCTTGCTTTTCTGTCTTTTAAGGTATTAATTACAATCTGCCAAGTTCAACCGAGAGACACAGTGTCCTTGCTCTTTTCTGTAATTGCCGTTTCCCATATCAGAGCCGATACATCAGTCTGTTCTTGCACCGCAAAAAGCAGTGTGGGCACTGCAAATGCCCATGACAATTAGCCCATATAATGAGCATATCCAGGTCCTTTTCCTGGGCTGCTTTGCCTCGTTTAACGAGGATGCAGAGAAGCAGTTTATCTGCCGCCGCAAATTCCACATCCATGCTGACGGCAACCCGCAAGGGGGAAGGTTGCGACCCTTCTACTACGCCATTGCCTGCCTGGGCCCCCCCCAGCAGCCCTACTTCCACGTCCAACCGCTCCGCGTCTTACCGCGCTCAGGCTGCCTATCCGGTGCAAATCCAAGCCCGCGATGTCTAACGCCCAGATCCACTCCGCTGACTCCAAAGCCCCTCTTCCTGCAGGGGTGTCCTTGATCGGAGCGCCAGATGTTGAAAGACCCCCGAGCTGTTCACCAGTCTTCACAGAAGTAATTGTGAACGCCGTTTATTTCTATCTTTAGCACACCTTTTATAGGGTTCTACAGGGTCTGCGGGCAGAGCAAGCTACTATTGGCTAGTACACACAAGTTTACATTCTTATCCTTGTACACAGGAACATTGTTTTACTTTCTACAGGCAAGTTTCAAGGATTTTAGCCTTTAATATTGCGACTTATCCCAGAGGCTGGTTTGTGCAGACAGACCTTTACCAATATATAAAATACAGCAACAGTTTCTTTCCATGTAAAGCATTCGGTAGCATTTGTGATATGATTTTGCTGGTATCCCAAAAGGGAAAAGACAAAAGATGAGTGACAGAAGAAGGAATAACAGAGGTCAGGTATGGCTTATACCCCCACCTCCCATGCATATGGGTTACTACCCATAGCAGGTGTATATGATCTTCTTGGTGGCAAGTACAGCAGCCAACCCAGTCTTGCCTTCTATTTCCTCATCACTTTTCTTTTTGCCAATTTCCAGGCAAATTGTTTTTGACACTTCTTAACTGTAGTTTCCCCCCATTCCGCAGGTATCTCCCATTCAACAGGCACTAGTAATTCCCATCCACAAAGCAAAGTTATTATTTCAGTTGTTCTTAGTTCTGTCTGGATAAAGAATAGGTTTGGCACTCGACATTTCATGCAATGAGAGGGTCGATTTTGTGAACTACAGTACCAATTTTTTCCACAATTTAAGCATTTACATTTAACCCAGCCAGTATGTCCACTTATTGGGATGAGTCCGACAGGGTATATGGTATGGCACTGATGGAAGTTGTAGTTCCTCCTCTTCTTTGTGTAAGTCACAGGCTAAGGGCAGAATATGAGAACTCTCTGACTGAAACACTCCTGATCTTCCCATTTGAAGTGGAAGTATTCCTCCCCAGGTGGGATATTGGAGGTGTCTCAGAGCTTGTCCAGGGAGCACTTGAAACCACTGATATAAGGTTGGCCTTATTTGACCCAGGCCAGAGCTTTCCAGCTGGCTCAAATGCAGGTTTTCTTTTCTCTCCATCTCGGGACCAGGAGGGGTCCTGGCCAGAACTTCTGTTAGGGTCTAGACCAGGATTTGAGCACACCAGTTCATTTTGAACACAAGTCTATAGATTAAGTAAAGAAGCCAAAAGGTGGGCTCTTCTTCTGGGTTATATTTCACAGTTTATTTCTGCAAAGGGGAATGCCAGGAAGAGACAAAGGATTTATGGATCGGGCAGCTTCTTTTAACAGGGCTCTTTGGAGGGTGGGAGTTTAAAAAAGGACCAGTTGCTATTCACAGCTGGTCAGTGTGAAAAACGAGGTTCACATAATTTTTATAGAATTTAAAAGTTTAATAAATGTTATAGATACATTTTATATTGTTGGCTTTTCGCAAATATTAAAATGAATGTTATGTGTATAAGAATGAGAAATTTTGTTGTATTAATATAGTTTTCTTTATTTCTGTTATTGATGAAATTTAGAAATAGTAGTATAATACATATATGTTAGGCTATGGCATAGTATTAAAATAAAAACTGCTTTTGTTTGTATAACCCAAAGACTGAGGGAAAAAAAAAATAGCTAGAGAACTCCTGCATTTGTAAACTATCTTACCCAGATGAAGACAGCAGTGACCAGAACTCTGGGGGGAGGAATTTATTGCATTTCTGCTATCAGAGAATGTAAATCTCAATGGCGCCAAGAGGATTGATCTATTGGGAAGGGGGCAAGAGAAAACTAAACAGAAGAACACCAAAGATCCTAAGAAGAATGTATGAATATGCATGAGAATTTATAGCTATGTAGTAGGATTCTGTTTTTAAGAGACAATCCTTTGTTAGTAAGGTGTGCTCTCTTGGCTGAATGCAGAGACACCCGGCTGTATCTGTATACTTTACTTTATTTTTCTCCTAATTGTTTTTTTATTAAACTTTTAAATTCTATAAAAATTATGTGAACCTCGTTTTTCACAATTGAGGGCTCATTGTCTGGGATAAACACCTCACCTCCGAAGACCACAGAGGGATCCTGAGTGGGAAAAAGCGCGCACCCTGCTGAGTTCAGCAGACCCTCTCCGTTTCCCCTGGTGTGAGTCAGCAGTGGCTGCAGGTAAATACCCTGAGGACAAGAAGAAGAAATAAAGGAAAGAAAAGGGAAAAGGCTCCCTAAATCGTGGTATTTGCTCCATAATTCTTGTGCACGAAGACCCAAAGAAGAAAACGGATTATAAGTAATCTTTGGGGGAGCGGAAAGCGGGGGTTTCAAGATACCCCCGGGGTTACTGGGACTGGGTCTCAGGGGAGGGGTTAGCCCCTCGGGAAAGGGAGCCAGGGTTTTCCTGGCACAATCCACTGGGAAAACGGGATAAAAGCGGGGATCCCCAACACTTTGCTGGATTAAGAGGTACACCCAAGAGCATCCAGGGTTAACAGAGCTGGACTGAGGGGTACACCCAAGAGCATCTGGGGTTAACAGTGCTGGATTGAGGGGTACACCCAAGAGCATCTAGGGTTAACAGAGCTGGATTGAGGGGTACACCCAAGAGCATCCAGGGTTAACAGTGCTGGATTGAGGGATATACTCAAGAGCATCTGGGGTTAACAGAGCTGGATTGAGGGATATACCCAAGAGCATCTGGGGTTAACAGAGCTGGATTGAGGGATATACCCAAGAGCATCCAGGGTTAACAGAGCGGGATTGAGGGGTACAGCAAAGAAACCTAAAACATCCAAGGCCTTATAATACCCATGGGAAGATATCAGTAACTTGAAAATAAAAAGTATTTTATTGTTGTTTAGCTTTAAGTAAAAATGAGTGAGAGTGAGTAAAATAGATGTGAGTGAATGTGAGTAAATAAAGGTGTAATTGTTAATTTAAAAGTTGATGAAGTTGAAACTAGCCTTGGTACCAGCTTTGAGCTTACCCTCGTTAGAAAAGCCCTTTCATCTATATGGGAATGTGGAAGGTGGAGTAGCTTATGGAGTTTTAGTCCAGGAGTGAGGAGGAGTGAGAAGACCAGTAGCTTATTTATCAAAATTCTTGGATCCAGTGAGCCATGTCTGGCCAGTATCTATTAAAGCTATAGCAGCTACTGCTATTCTGGTAGAAGAGAACCATAAACTAACTTTTGGAAGTAAACTAATTGTGTGTACACCTCATGTGGTCTGAAATGTGTGAAATCAAAAAGCTGAAAAATGGTTAACAGGCTCTAGGATGTTCAAATATGAAGCAATTTTGATAGACAGTGATGACTTGACACAAAAAGTAAACAAAAGATTGAATCCAGCTCAATTTTTATATAGAGAACCAAAAATTAGCTTAACATATATTTGTTTAGAAATTATCCAATACCAAACTAAAGTTCAAGGAAGATCTAGCGGAACAAGCCTTCCTAGGAAGGGAAAGAATATATGTTGATGGTTCATCCAGATGCTTACAAGGAGAAAGAATGTCAGGATATGCCTTGGTTGGTGGAAAAAATATGCAGACCATCAAAAAAGTAAAATTACCTTCAAATTGGTCAACTCAATCTTATTATATGCTTACTATTATATAATCTTATTAAATGCTCTAAAAAGAGTACTGGAATATTTAGCACACAAGAAAGGAACCATATATACTGATTCAAAGTATGTTTTTGGGGTTGTACACACCTTTGGAAAAATCTGGGAAGAAAGTGGGTTACTAAATTCAAAAGGAGAGGGATGCATACATGAGGGACTTACTTTAGAGGTTCTAGAGAACTTATCTAGACTTATCTTCCCATGTCCACTTTATATCGTCTCCTTCGTCAATTTTTCATATAAAAATTTTACTGCCTGCATATACTCTTCAATCCATAGTCTACAATATCCCAATAATCCAAGCAGCCTTTTAATTTCCTTCTTTGAAGAGGGAGGGGGAAGAGATAGAAACCCTGCAATCCTCTCAGGATTTAGCTTTTGGCTACCTTTACTTATTAAGTGACCAAGATATTTTACTTCTGATTCCACAAATTGTAATTTCCCTTTTGATACTCTTAATCCTTTATCCCCAAGAAAATTCAAAAGTTTTATAGTAGCCTCCCTAACTTCAACTTCAGCTTCTCCTGATAATAAGAGATCATCCACATATTGGATAATTTGTATTCCAGGAGTAGTGGAGAAAGTTTGTAGTATTTCTTCTAAAGCTTGTCCAAATAGGTTTGGAGACTTAGTAAATCCTTGTGGTAATTTTGTCCATCTTAGTTGCTGCTTTCTCCCAGTATTTGGATCTTCCCATTCAAAGGTGAAAATATTTCAGTTTTCCTCTGCTAATGGGCAAGCTCAAAAAGCATCTTTAAGATCCACTACACTAAACCATTGGTGCTGGGAGTGGGACTTAAAAGAGTATAGGGATTGTGGACCACAGTTTAACAGGTCCAAGTTCTCTTGTTAACTTTCCTTAAGTCTTGCACTAATCTATAATTCCCATCAGATTTCTTTACAGGGAGAATAGGGGTATTATGAGGAGAGGTATTACAAGATTCCAATGTCTCATCCTTTATCAATTCTTCTATTACCGGCTTCAAACTTTCTCTTCCTTCTAAAGATATAGGGTACTGATGCACATGTATGGGACATTCTTCTATCTCAATCATGACTCTTATGGAGTCAATATTCAGTCCTCCCCTATTTCCTTCCACAGACCAAACTTCTTTGTTAATCTTTTTCTCATCATCTTGGCTGAGTTTTAACACTTCGGCTGTCATCTTCCCTTCTTCTGGTATAACCCCTATTCCTAATTCTAAGTCTCACCCCAATAAGTTGCTACCTGCTCCAGGAACTAATAAGACATCTCCCATCCCTATTTTGGTTTCCCCTTCAATTACTAAATTTTAATACCAGGAACCTTAAATCCTTCTCCTTTTGCTCCTGTTACCTTCACAGCATCATTACATTATATTCCCTTAGAATATTTACTACACAAGTCCTCTCTGCCCCAGTATCAACTATAAATTCTAATCCCTCCTCTTGGGGGCTTACTTTTAAAGTTATCAAAGGCTCTAGATGGTATTTATTCCCCAGAAAATAGAGCCCATAACCTCCCTATTCTTCTTCTGGGTGTATCTCTTGGAATATTTTCAGGTCTTTTTTTAGGTGAGTGCATTCCCTCTTACAGCATCACTCTTCCCCTAAATAGAAACAGGCATTTTTAGTTTGCTCCTGGAATTTTGATCATGTTGGGGTCCTGTTTCTTCCCTTTTCCCTGTCTTTAAAACCTGAATGTTTCGCAGTAGTACGTGAGGGCTTCAGATTCCTCTGAAAGTTACTCACATAGTGACTTTCATAATTTTTGCTTCCACTTTGGCTTTTCCTTCATCTCTCCATACATAAACCCTTTGAGCTTCTTTTAATAAATCATTTAGTGATTTATCATGCCTGTCCTCCATCTTTTCCAGCTTTTTTTCTAATATCTAGCCAGGCATGAGTTGAGTGACAAAATTAACCCTCAATAGGGCTTGCCCTGCCATGGTTTCAGGGTTTATTCCGGAGTATTGTTTCATATTTTTTGGAGCCCCTCTAACCACTCAGTTGGAGTTTCTTCCTTTCCTTGCTGTCCCTCAAAAGCTTTTCTGACATTTTGCCCTAGGGGTGCTGCCTCTTTTATTCATTTGAATATCAGATTATGATAATCATTCATATGTACTCGCCCTGCCTCTTCATTTTGGTTCCAGTTAGGAGGTGCTATTGGCATTTTCTGGTCCCCTGGTGGACCTTGTTGATTCTCTCTTTCCCAAATTCTCATTCCAGCAGCTCTAATCATCTGCCTCTCCTCTTGAGAAAATATTATTTTCATGATTGACTGAATTTCTTCTGAAGTAAAAATGTTGGGACTTAAGAACTGATCGAATTGTTCAGCTGTACCTATAGGATCTTCCAATAACCCTTTATTCTCTTTTTTAAAAATTATGTTTTTAAAATTTTAAAATTATTTTTTAAAAATTCTCAAGAGGTCAAAGAAGCATTCACAAATCCTGTCCCCCCTTGAACTCCTCCCATAGGTACTTCTCATAGTGGAAATAAACTAACTTCTTGATCCCAACTGTTATAAATGCAAAGGCAAATTTGGGTTAAAAAAAATAACAATTTATTATAAAACAATTTTTATAATAAAAATAAACAATGAGGAAAAACCACAATAAAATAAACAGCGCAGCACTGGGTGGACAGGGGTCTATACCAAAAGGTATAGGTGTTCCCAAATCCACGAAGGAGGGTAGACTGTCCGGGGTTTTTATAGGGATTTTGTGTCCTGAGGCCAAATTCCAGGCAGGCACCATTCACCAAGGGTCCTTGATTGTTGGATGAATTGATTTCCTGGCGTTGGAGAATAGAGTCAAATAGACGTCCGGGCAGAGTCTCCTCATATGTAAAGAAGTTCTGAGTGTTCCTTGATTTCATTTTGGTTCAGGCCATCTGGATGGGATGGTTGGATCCGGGTTGGAGCTGATGGATATCTCGGCTGGACTTTTTCCCTTTGTCTGCCTGATTGCTTCCCCAACAGTGGCCTGCAAGGCGGGGTGTTCAGGTCCGGTGATGAGTATCTCGTCCGAGCTCGTCCCTTTGTCAGCCTGATGGCCCGTGTCCTGCTCATTCTTTTCCGTTGATGGGCGCCGGCTAGGATCGTTATCTCTCAAATGGGAATTCGCGACTAGATCTGGGAAGGACTTGTGGGCCACACTGTACTTTATATTTTATATTATTATCGCTACAAATATATTTATTTAGATCTCTACGAATTTTTATAAGTTCATTTATCACAGTCCCCCGCCTAATAATCCATCACATTAAAAATTCGTGTTATTTTATCCAATTCTATGGGGGAAGGACTATAATTTTCACTCACATTCATTTTCTTCCCAGTCCGTTAACGAATTCTCACAATATTCTTGTGACAGGTTATGTTTATTTTGTTTTCAGGGTCCATCCTTCCTCATCTCTGGAGAAGCAGAACACTTGGTCGAATTGCAAACATACTCGGTCATCATCACTTTTTAACAAATCAAGAATTATCGGTTCATTATTAAAAGAGGCTTTTTCTTCATGTTTTAAATTTTTACCTTCCCAATACACTTTCCCCCCCATGGTACACATTTTTAAGTTTGCTTTATTGTAACACAAAGGGTTGATTTTATAATATGCTAAAAGGTGGATTGTCTTTTTCCTCCTATTCAGACAGTTTTGTTACATTGGCTGCAGATTGGAATTGGAGGAAGCATTCCCACTTCTCTCTTATACTTGAAGTGGGTAGCTTTGGTTTTTCTTCTCATAGGAGTCTTAGACTGCCCGTCCTTAAAACCTGCCCCTGAGTGGTAACACCAGACCTCCCCTTTTAATTCACAAAGATTATACTGAGTGCCGTTAGACAAACAATGTTCCAGAGGACAGTTAATTATTCATCTGGTATCTGTGGCAGTCCGACACTGCTCACACTTCCCCAGGAGACGCTCCCCCGGAGGTACCTCGGGAATCATTCCCTCGGCCAAGCACACAGCTAGACTCAGGACAGTCAGGATTCCCCACCGGTGTATCCCTCTGCCTTGCCCTTCGCCCGTATAGAAATATACGGCGGGGATTACCATCTTCTCGGCAGCAAGGATATTCTTCAGGGGCCCTTGTAGTCCTTATGGCGTACCTTCTCTTGAAAGTAGCCCACCGAGACGACTTAATCTTGTCTGTCCTGCACGGTACCTTGACTGTCTTTTGGCACTCGATTTCTAAAGTTTCTGCCTTGGAGTCTAGTTTACCTCTAATCCCCTTTTGAAAAAGCAGGTACCACTCAGGAGAGTCAAGTTCTAAAAACCCCGCCCGGGTGACAAGTATTAAGAAACAGCTAGTCAGCTCCTGTTCTTTAGTCAGACAATCGGTACACAATCCCTTAGACTTGTACTCTCCCCAGCAGTGGGTTACTCAAATTTGTTTACAATAAGCACATTTAAAATGTATAAATGGAAAACAATCACAGTTTGCGTTGATGTAACTTATCTGGTCTGCAGCTCTACGATCTCAGAACAATCATGTACTAATTTTTCTGAATAGAAACTGAGCAGGATTTTTGTGCAGTGGTTTTCAATTCTAAACCGGGTGAGCTGATTAAGATGGCTTCATATTTTAGAAGCCTGGAATCAGTCAGCCACTTCTCTGCTTTTTGCTGCAATATGTTTCTCACGTCGTGGGGAGTGTAAACTACCAGGGGAGCCCCAAAAGTTATTTTCTTCGCTTCTCCCACTAACAGAGCCACTGCTACAATTGCTTGTAAACACGTAGGCCAACCCCGACTGACTGGATCTAAGATCTTTGAAGCCTATAGGCTTCCTTTTGTCTGCCCATTCCTGAGTCAGGACTCCCTGTGCTGTTTGTCCACTCACATCCACAAACAACTGGAATTCTTTATTCGTATCTGGTAGAGTTAGTACCGGGGCAGTCATAAGAACAGTTTTTAATTTCTGGAAATTAGACTCATCCTGTTCAGTCCACTTCAGCCTGTCAGTGTTTAATCTTTCATACAAAAACTTCACTTTTTCACTGAAACCCTCAATCCACTGCCTGCAATATCCCAAGAGCCCTAGAATTTGTCTAATTTGCCTTTTTGTTTTTGGTGCAGGCAATGCAAGGATGCCTGCTACCCTTTCTGGGTCCAATTTTTTTTTTTTCCCTTGAGATATCCAATGTCCGAGGTATTTTATTTCAGGCTCTGTGAATTGCAGCTTGGATTTTGATACTTTCAAACCTTTCTTTCCTAGAAAGTTTAACAAGGCAATCGTGCTTTTCCTCACGCTCTCTTCAGTCGGTCCAGCTATTAGCAAGTCATCTACATACTGCAAAAGCTTTGTCCTGTCCTCAAGAGCAAATTGGGTTAACATTTGTTCTAAAGCTTGTCCGAAAAGGTTCGGAGACTCCACAAACCCCTGGGGGAGGACCGTCCACCTTAGCTGTTGCTTACGGTTTGTATCTGGGTCCTCCCACTGAAATGCAAAATAATCTCTACTCCTTTCATCCAGAGGGCAAGTCCAAAAAGCATCTTTCAAATCAATCACACTATACCACACATCTTCTGGTGAGAGTCTATTTAGTAAAGTATAGGGGTTGGCCACCACCGGGAATCTAGTCCGGGTCCTAGCGTTTACCGCTCGTAGGTCCTGGACCAATTGGAAACTGCCATCCATCTTCCTTACAGCCAGGATGGGGGTGTTGTGTTGAGACATGCAAGGTTCTAAAGTACCCCCTTTTAGGAGGTCATCAATTATTTGTTTCAACCCTCTTCTCCCCTCCATCGGGATGGGATATTGTTTAACCCTTATAGGGTCCTCAGAGTTCTCGATTTCTATTTTGATAGGTTTGATATCTAGCTTTCCTACCTCTCCCTTTGAATGCCATACTTCAGGGTTTATTTTCTCCTCATCTTTAGGAGTCAACTTAAATATTTTCACCACCAATTCAGAATTTTTAATCATGATATTAATTCTTAAAGCGACAATCATGTCCCTTCCCAACAAATTGTAATCTGCTTCTTCCACTAATAGTAAATTCCCTAAGCAAATTTTATTTTCAGATTCTATTTCCACATCTTTTATTACAGGCACTTCAAAGGGGTCTCCCTTTGCACCGATTACAAAAACTTTTTCTCTCTAGCCACACATCCGTATGGCAATTTCTGCAGGGTACTTCTCTCTGCCCCAGTATCCACAAGAAAACTTACCTCCTGTCGTTGGGGTCCCACTTTTAATTTTATCAAGGGCTCCTTGGATGTTCCGGTCCCCAAATTAAAGAGCCCCTGACACCCCTAATCCTCCTGAAAAATTTTCTCATCTTTTATTCTTTGTCTACAATTCCGCTGAACGTGTCCTACCTTTTTACAGTAGTAGCATTCAGGGGGTTCTCTCCGTGGGGCCGGGGCTGCCCGGTGAGAACCTCGACGTTTTCCGGGTAGTGTTTTAAACTTACCCTGCATCTGCTCTTGTTTCTGGACCTCTTTCACCGCAGTTACTAAAACCTTAGCCTGCAATTTCTGCTTCTCATCTTCTCTCCTCATGTATACTTTTTGAGCTTCCCTTAGGAGCTCCTGGAGGCTTTTATCTTGCCACCCCTCGATCTTTTCTAATTTTCTCCTAATGTCCTCCCAAGATTTAGCAACGAATTGTGTTTTTAACAGAACCTCCCCCACAGGAGAGTTCGGGTCAGTCCCAGAGTAAATCTGTAAACTTCGCCGTAATCTCTCGATCCATTCAGTGGGTGGTTCCTCTTTCCCTTGACACTCTCTAAAAACTTTGCTAATATTCTGGCCCCTAGGGACCGCTTCTCTTATACCTTGTACAATTATGCTCCTTAAATCCATCATGTTCCGTCTGCCTTCCTCCGTCTGTGCATTCCAGCTCAGGCTTACACTAGGCCATTTCTGGTTACCTGGTGTCCCCTGTGGATTGCGTCTGTCCCAGTCTCTGATACCGGCTTGTTTAATCATCTCTCTTTCCTCCTGATTAAACAATGATCTCAGGATTGCCATAAGATCGTCAAAGGTATAAATACTACTCCCTAAAAATTCGTCTAACCTCTCAGCCACACCAAAAGGATCATCCAACAACCGCCCCATCTCTTTCTTAAATGCCCTTACATCTCCAGAGTTAAGGGGTACATTCACAAAACCGATCACTCCCGGGGCCGTCGGTACTTCCCTAAGAGGGAACAACCGGTGCCCCTCTTCACTCTCTCCCCATTCATTATCCATCATTCTCACTCTCAAACGGGTTCTACTTGCGGGAGGGGAGTTGGTGATTGTGGGTTGCCTCCCCGTTATCAATTGTGGGAACTCTGCCGCCACCCGGCTGATGGGAGGGATCCCCTCCGTTGTATGGGAGGGTCCCGGTTGTGGCAGTTGGACCGGCAAGGACGGATAGGGTGATCCCCAGCCTTGTGCAGGAGAAACCTCCGAAGAGGCTGCTGTGGCTACGGTGTTTGCAGGCGGGGAAAGGGGAAGGGCTGCCGGCATCGCTGCCGGCCCCGAGTCTCCCGCTTGAGACACACGTATCTCAGTGGGTTGGTCTCGGGGGCCCAAGGGTGCTGAAGGCACCACTTGATCTGCAGAGGAAGGTCCTGCCGGTCCACGATATGGGGGTGGTAAGTGATCGAGGGGTTCCCAGGACTCAGCTCTCGACTCACGTTTTTCTTTTTGTTTTATTGGGAATAGCCCTACTCTGACGTTTACCCAGAGCTTAGCATATTCCCTCTCCTCAGGATCTGAGGGGACCTTGTTCTCCACATAGGAGAATAACTTATTACACGTCCATTTTCAAATGTGCCTAACACTGGCCAAGTGAGATGACTTCTCAACTCCTGTCCTCCCCAAACCTCCATACAATAATGTATCAATTTTGCCTTTGATTTCTCCTTCCTCTGGGGACAATCTTCCCAGTGTTTTAGCATCCACCCCAAGGGACTTTCCAGCGGGATGTCTGGTGATTCCTCCCCCTGATCGGAGGAATTTTTCCCTGTGCTTCTTCTTTGAAGCTTACTCTTTTTCTGCCCCATACTTCGCAAATATATTTTCTTACCTGTCTTCGACTTCTCCGGGAGTCGATATCAGTTTCTGCGTTGTGTACTTACTCTAGGAATCAAAATTTGCCGATACTCACCCTTCAGTGAGCTGAGCTGAGGTCTCTTGTAATCGGTACTTTTGATCCTCTTCCGGACCTCTACCTGGGTCCGTTAACTAAAAGGGTTTACCAGTTCCCGAGCTCGACAGGACGTATCCTTCCCCTTTTAGTTCCTTGCGATCAGTCCCCCGAGACACCCTTTGGCCTCAGGTTTTTACAAGTGTGTGTCGAGAAAAAAAGCTTTCACTCTGGATCGCTTCCTTCGCGGCTGGCCAATTCCCTCGCGGGAGGATGGAAACGCGGCCTTGAAGTCCACACTCGCCCCGTGATCAGATCACGTCTCACACACTCGCCCGATCGCCCACTCAACCAGCAGTACTTACAGCTATTTTCCTGCGTGGGTGTCTTTGTGCACAATAGACTTTTTACGAGTAAAACAAGCCGCGGCTTCCCGAAGGCTCCGTGCCTTCCCGAGCTCTCCGATCCGGATCCTTTTCTTTTTTATTGTGGTTTTTATCTCAGCCTAAATTTGGTTCGGACGTCGGAACGAGCTACGGGGGCTCTCAACTCACCAGGCCGCCAAAATCAGCGGGGGTACCCGTCCTGGGCAGTGAGATTCCCCGCAGTTTCTCCGATCCGAGTCACGGCACCAATCTGTTATAAATGCAAAGGCAAATTTGGGTTAAATAAAAGAACAGTTTATTATAAAACAATTTTTATAATAAAAATAAACAATGACGAAAAACCACAATAAAATAAACAGCGCAGCGCTGGGTGGACAGGGGTCTATACCCAAAGGTATAGGTGTTCCCAAATCCACGAAGGAGGGTAGACTGTCTGGGGTTTTTATAGGGATTTTGTGTCCTGAGGCCAAATTCCAGGCAGGCACCATTCACCAAGGGTCCTTGATTGTTGGATGAATTGATTTCCTGGCGTTGGAGAATAGAGTCAAATAGACGTCCGGGCAGAGTCTCCTCATATGTAAAGAAGTTCTGAGTGTTCCTTGATTTCATTTTGGTTCAGGCCATCTGGATGGGATGGTTGGATCCGGGTTGGAGCTGATGGATATCTCGGCTGGACTTTTTCCCTTTGTCTGCCTGATTGCTTCCCCAACAGTGGCCTGCAAGGCGGGGTGTTCAGGTCCGGTGATGAGTATCTCGTCCGAGCTCATCCCTTTGTCAGCCTGATGGCCCGTGTCCTGCTCATTCTTTTCCGTTGATGGGCGCCGGCTAGGATCGTTATCTCTCGAATGGGAATTCGCGACTAGATCTGGGAAGGACTTGTGGGCCACACTGTACTTTATATTTTATATTATTATTGCTACAAATATATTTATTTAGATCTCTATGAATTTTTATAAGTTCATTTATCACACCAATCTTTTTGTTCTTCAATCTTTATAACTCTTTTCCCCTTTTTGGAGTAGTGGTAGGGACTATCAAGCTGCTCCTTGTATTTTGGTATGGTGCCCCTCTGCTAGGAAGGGCGTTCACTTGGACAGCAGGAGCTGGCATCACCAAGGGGACAGAGGTAGGGGCGGGAGTCGGCAGTGAAGCAGGAGCTGCCAATGAGAGAGAGAGGCAGGGGCAGAAGTCAGCAGTGAAGCCGGAACTGCCAAGGAGAGAGGGGCAGGGATGGGAGTGGGGGTGCCCAGGAGCAGGAGCTCCCATCATGAGCGGGGGGCTGAAGCCCCGTCACGAAGAGGGAGGTGGGGCTCCTGGCATGAGCAGGGGGGCTGGAGCCCCCAGCATGAGCAGGGGGGCAATGTTTCCAGGGGCTCCCAGCTCTTTTCTTTCTTTTCCTCTGCTTGCTCTGTCTGGGGTTTCTGATATCTTAAAAACTTTTACCTCCAGGGCTTCTGTGTCTCCTGTCCAACAAGAGGCATATTCTTTCTCCTCTGGATCAAATAGTTCTTTTCAATTTACAAATATATTTAAGGACTGGCAAATCGAAGCTTCAAAAGACCTGTATCTTGGCCAATAGAAATTATTAGAATTATTTCCTCCTTTGTCCATTCTATCATACAATGTTGAATCATCTTTATCTTCTTCCTTTGTACAGAGATCAATATCCTAATTAGCTATCTTAATTCCCAGGGGACTATCTTAGTGTATATCTGCTGGAACCTTTTTACTCTCTTTTTCCTTTGAACCTGACTTACTGGTTGTTTGTCCCATTTTCCCAGGATTTTTACCTCTTTGCCCCTGGCCTCTGTTTCCCTGCTCTAACCCACTCCTCTGACAGCTTGAACACCACCCACTCTTCACAGCATAGATAATCTTTCCTCTCCCATAATATAATACAATCCACTTCCCTCCAGAAAATAAAATTAAACTCTAAATCAACAATTATGTATACTTTCATTCATTTATACTCACTCACCTTTATTTCTTTAGTTGTCTGTCTCACTCATTCTCACTCAGAACAGGACAACAAAATAATAAGGTACTTTTACTTTCAAGTCACTTGTTAATATCCACCCATAGGTATTGTAAAATCTCAAATGTTGTTGGCCAACCCCAGATTCTCTTGGTTATTGTATCCCACACTTCCCATAGTCTCTTGTGAGTTCCAATCCCTCAATCGGTCAACTTTTAGGGGGCCCCCACTTCCCCACATTTGTCCCATCTCCTAGTTGATTGTGCTAGGAAACCCTTGGCTCCCTTTCTCCTCGGGGGCCAACCCCTCCCTGAGAGCCAGTCCCAGTTACCCCGGGGGATCTTTCACTCCTTTTATCTTTCGCTTCGTCTCTTCACTGGACATTTTTCTCACAAAAATGCAGAACTGCAGTCCTCAGAGACTCCACACTTGATTCGCAGGTTCAGAATAGCCAGACCATGTCTCACTCACAAACCTTTCATCCCCCATATCCACCCCCCCAGAAAATACTTACAATTTGTTTTCTTATCCGAGTCTCCAGGAAGACAAGACTTATGGGGCTAACTACTGTGGTTTCTTAGGGAGCCTTTCCCCTTTCCTTTGCTTTATTTGTCTCTTTCTTTTCCAAGGGGTGTCGACCTGCAACTGCCAATTCATGCCAAAAGAAATGGTGCCGGACACTGAACTCAGCAGGGCGCGCCTCCCCTGCTCGGGATTTCCCAGTTTCTCAGAGGTGAGGTGTAACATCCCGCAAGAAGTGCCGAAATTGTGAAAAATGAGGTTCACTCTCCTGGTAAAATTTAAAAGTTTAATAAAGGACAATAGGAGACAAAGATAATAAAGTAAAGTTTAGCAGCTGGGTGCTTGGCGTTCTGCCAAGAGCACACCTGCTATTTCAGAGACATCCTTTACATACCTTTTCTATTGCATCAGACTATTGCATATTCATAAACAATTATGCATATTTAAACTTTTCCCCAAACTAGTTTACATGTTGTAAGAACTGTTTAGCATGGGTCCTCCTTGAGCCCGCCTTTTTAGAGCGTGTGCATTGGCTGTGGTTTTAGTCCATTTTTAATATCACCTCCAGCTTGGGTTTTGGTCCATACTTTCTACAGACAGTAAGTGCTGATAGTTGGCATATCAGTAGCAGGGGTCTTCATCATATATTCATTGGATGATATCCCAACCAAACAGGCAGTTCAATTACCACAAACATAGCTATATCAGCTATTTCACTACTATGTCTAAGTTTAGTTGATAGCAGGAATAAAAACTATATCTTTAGAGCAAAGTTATTTTAACATTATACCTATAGCATCCATTTTAATATTTGTGAAAAGCCAATATTATAATATGTATTTATAACACTTGGATGGGGTAGGATATGCCCCCGCATTGGGGTAGGAGCAATGGGAAAAGCTCTCCCCCTCTCCACTTACCTGTGTTCCTAGCAGGTGTCCTCCGAGACAGCTGGTTGTCCTCCAATGGCTGTCTGTTGCCGAAGTGTCAGGCCTGACAAAATAATCCACAGCAGAGAGAAGAGATCCTGCTGGTTTGGCCAAGACCCAGCCGAACTGATCCCTAGATGTCTCCAGTATAGGAGTCCCTGTTCAGGTGCCACTTGTCACAGTTGGCTCGCTGTGACTCCAGGTCCGGTCCAGCTGGGTGGGCATGGCAAAATAGAGGGATGAGAATGATGGAGTTGCCTGAAATGCTTTAATGGTGGTAAAATAACAAACCACAGGAACTACATGTTCTGGGGTAAAGCTCCAAAGACCCAGGGGCATGGTGAGCTTAACAATTCATAGGGGTACCTAAGGGCAGGGGTCCAATTGTTAACGCAGACGAGGGACATGATCTTATATGTGACAGGTCCCGAACCAACTGAGAGCCACTACCAGAAACATGGCCTATTATGGAATGATCCCAGTAGCATCCTAGTTTCCATCCTTTCAGCATCCCTCCTCCCATGTTCTCAGATTTATGCCTTCTGTACAAGCAACTTGAGCTAAGCCACTATCCATCCCAGCCAGTTCAGTTCCCATACATGTAATATAGGCTGATTGGAGTGGGAAAAACATCCTCAGGGATATGTGCTACCTTCAGGTTTCTTTCTGTTTCCCTTGGAAGAGTGTAGCACCAACCAGTGCCAAGAACTTGTCACACTGAACTCATCAGCTTCTCTTTTCTTAGGGAAGCAGTCTGAGCTACTGCTTCTTAGGATTAAGGAGACTGTAGAAATATTTCAAGACTCATTGCACCAAAGCCTCCCTTGCTTCAGAGCTTTGATACACAAAATATGGAAATAAATCCAAGCTTTGCCTTTTCTAATTACTGCTCAGAGCTTGAGATGTGTCTCTCACATTTCTGCCTGCCATGGGAAGGTGGTGATGTGGAAAGCTGATGTATATTTAAAGAGCGCTGGTTTGGCTTCCTATTGCTGCTGGTTCTGCTTCTCTGAGAGCCTGCAGTACACCCCAAATTTCTGTAGATGTTGCTGCATGCCTACAGTCTCCCAGCAAAGCTTTCTACAGAGGGAAGCCCACAAGTACAGTGTCTGGAGGAAGCTGCACTTTCAGAGGGGCCTTCTCTTTCCTCCCTGGGCTCCAGAAAATGAAGATAAGGGTGTGGAGGCTGTTCTTGGATGGCTGACAGTGAGCCTTGAGGAGCCAGTTAGCTAGGATGCATTGGGATGGGTGCCAAAAAATCACTGTGGCTAAACCTGGTGGAGTTAATGGTTTACTGAAAATCATTGCTGATCTGTGTTGCATTGCCTGTGCCACTGGGTTCCTCAGCACTAGCCGTACAGTGGTGGGTAAGGCCTGGTCTAGAAACATGGCTATTCCTAATGTTATCCTTCCATCCTGGGGAGTCGAAAGGTTTGCAGGTATCTCATTTTCCGAGTATGTGTCCCAGAGCATCCCACAATTCTGAGCCTGGCCTTTCTCTGCATTGCATGTACACACCCTCTTGGGTTACAGGAACCCCCTAGCTCTAAAACACCAGGTCTTGGAGCAATGGGGATCCCTGGTGTAACTTTAGACTGCAAAGTCGTGCAGAGTTACTAGTTGAAACTCTTGATGCGTTAAGCCCATGTGCTCCCTGCTGTCCTGGGGATTTTAATTGAAGCCACACTGGAGACTGATGCGACTACTCTTGATTGAGGACAGGTAGGCAGGAATCAGTTGGGTCCCAGGAACCTGGAGTAAATCCCAGCAGATGGAAAATACTCCTTTGTGACAGATGGAAGACCTAGAAGCAAGGAGCTTTCAAAGATGATTACCCTGAGATGTGATCAGTGGCAGGCACATACAGAGTGACTGGAAATACTCACTACCCTCAGTGCCACATGTCATAGGGCTCCTCAGCCCCATGGGATGGACACAGTGGGTTGGGGAAAGAGCGGGGAGAGTGGGACAGAAGGCTTGCAGCTAGGGAAGGAGATAGGCTGCTGCACAGCTCTTCTCCCCTCCTACCGCCTGCAGTAAGAAATGCACAGGGTAATGGAGGCAGTGGAGCCCTGCATCCCTTTTGTATGCCACTTTCAAGTAAGTCCACCCTTGTTTCATTAATGTAAGTGTCTAATTTGCAAACATGGGAGAAATTTCTAATGGGAGAAATTACTTTGGTTTAAAAAAGCAGACAGAGAATCATGGTAATAGGTTTAAAGAAACAGCCCTGACTGAAAAACGCATAAAGCTGGAACAGAGAACTGAGATATTCATATCAGGTTCTGTTGGGGCTGATCTGCAGTACATGGCTTGTCATGAGATTTTGGCATGTTTGTTTGTAGGTGCTGTTTCTTTTCAATGTTTATGTTCTGAAATGAAAAGTACAGTGTTTTGGGGAAGCTGGCAAGTCACTTGTCACTGTCCTGGAGTAGAAGCAGAGTGCTGTGAGCCTAGAACAAAGGCCAATGGTACTCAGAATAATCAGGTAATTACAATGGAGATGCTGTTACAAACCTATGGCTGTCCCCTAAAATGGTGATAGCCAAAGGTCTTAGCAGTAAATGAGGTTGAGATGCAGGGGTTAGCCCTCCTCATCCTTACCTCTACATGTCAAAACAGCCAACCCTGGCTGCTGGAGCAGAAGTATCAATATGTTAAAGGGAGTACAAATAGTTACAAGGCCCAAAGAGTGGGCAGTGCCACCTGCAGCAATCAGGGCACGGAAGAAATGCATCCCTCTGCCTCCCCTTCTTGCAGTCCTCTGCTCCCTGCCCATGGCATATGTAATGGATGTTGTGAAGAGTACAGCAGTGACCATGAGGCTGTCAGATTGGGCTGCCCAGAACACAAAACCTGGCTGGTTTGATAAAATTGCCACTTTTTGTGGTTTGACCTTAGCTGGCAACTAAGCACCACACAACTGCTTGCTCATTTCCAGACCCTCAGTGGGATGGGGAGAGAATTGGACAAGTTCATGCATTGAAGTACAGTCTGTTTAATAGACAGAAAATGAAGGGAAAAAGAATTAAAATATATAAAACAAGTGATGCACAATGCAATTGCTTACCACCCCTTTACTGATATTCAGCCAGTACCTGAGCAGTGGCCCCTGGCCAGCTTTCCTCCTAGTTTATATACTGAACATGATGTCATAAGTTATGGAACATCCTTTGGACAGTGGGGTTAGCTGTCCTGGCTGTGTTCTCTCCCATCTTCTTGTGCCCCCCAAATCTTTTTACTAGTAGGGTGAGGAGAGAAGCTGAAAAGACCTTTACTCTGTGTAAATACTGCTTAGCAACATCAAAAACATCAGTGTGTAATCAACAATTATTCTCATCCCAAATCCAAAGCATAGCACTGTACCACTAGTAGCACTAGGAAGAAAACAATCTCTATCCCAGCCAAAGCCAGAACACACTTCTGGCTCAACTCAAATCCCGGAACATTTGTTTGTCCTGCCTGCCCCAGGCTTGCAAGGATGCGTGACTCCTGTGGCGACTGAATGCAGGAGCAGCCAACAGAGCAGAACTGATATCTGCTGTGAAGAAGGAACAGCAGGGTGTTCATGTATGGGTTCACATGTCATGCAGGTGTGTAGGACCCAGATGCCAGGCTGTCTAGCTTGGCATCTCACCAGCTGGTCGTGTGTGCTTGGGATAAGTGTGAGAAAGAGACAAGTATATAGTGCAGCCTCTCCAAAATACTCCCTCAGATCCCAGAGATCTGAATTCAGGGATTCTCTGATCAGAGCTGCTTGGTTAAGCCACTGATAGGTTTGTCTTCCTTGGCTTTGGTACACTGCCATTTTTATCCATGTTGAGCACCCCTAACACCCTGTGGCAACAGCCTAAGAAAGCACTGCATGAAGAACCACCATTTCTTTTTGGCTTCAGACCAGCCCCTTCCCCCTGATGCTCCCCCTAGTTCTGGTAGCAGAAGGGACAGCAAATATCTCTGCCTTTGGCAGATGCACTGATATCTGCTTAGATCCTGGCAAGTCTAAGGACTGTCTTAGACTATGTTCAGCTTGCAAGCTGTAGATTACCCATCACTTTTAGGATTTTCAGTTTTCTGGACTCAGATGTCACCCTACAGCTTCATCTTTAGCAAGGAAAGGGAGACCTCATCAGACATATCTCCTGCCACGAAATGCCAGGGTCAAGGCACAGGCTCAAGAGGTCCTTGCTCTGTAGGCAGAGCTTGAAGGAGGACACAGTGAGACCAAAGCTGCTCTGAGCTCCTGGTATTGCACCCCCCTTGCTCCTGTAGGCTCTCTGTCTGACTGTCACCTGGTGAGCAGATAGGATCCCAGTCTGGCTATGCCACTCATGGGGCTTGAAATACCTTGCCCCAGACAAGTATGATGCAGAGATAAGCCTATTCTCATTGGCATGTGCATCAGGGGAGAGATAAGCAGTGAGCTGATGCAACGAGCCACTTTCTGAAGGGCTGCAGCTGGATGGAAAGCATCCTTGACCTGTTCACTGAGTAGCAGTTGCAGCAGTAGCAGCAGTAACAGTAGCAGCAGCTAATCTCTTTCAGAGTCTCCTGTCCTTTCAGCATTAGCCGTGCACACAAAGGGAGGCTGTTTTGCATGCCAGCAGGAGCAAGCCTAACCTTTGATCAGCACAATCAGTTCTTTCACCGATTTCAGCTGCCTTGCTCCTCTCTGTACTCCCTGAAGCTCTGGAAGCAGACCCTGGGGCACTGAGAGTCTGGGGAGCCCTTGGCCTGGAGGACTGCTGCCCCAGTCATTTGAAGCAGCTGCTTGGCTCCTTTCAGATGGGCAGTTCTTTCTACCAAGAGCTGCAGCACTGAAACAGTGACACAGCTACTCTAGCAGCTGGGGTCATTGCCTGTTGTCACCTGCATCTCACTGTGCTAGCACCCAGAAGGGCAACAGGTGCTCAGGAGTCCCGCCAAGCCCAGTGCTTTGACCTGGCTACCAAGATCTGTCACCCACTCTTTGGGAACGGTGCTCTGGTGTGCCATTTCACTCTTCAGGGGTAGGGAACAGTAATCCAACCCCTCTCCCTGGCCAGTCTGTAATATGACAGCTTGGCTCAGGACAATTGATCATTCACCCCTTCTTTCCTCTTCCCTGTGTCTCAGGTTCTCCACTCACTCTCTTCAGTCATTTATTTCCCTGCTTTGACATGTTTTAAAAGTTTGCCCTCAGTTTAGATAGTCCCCCAGAATACCTTTGCTTCAGAGAGGTGTTCCAGGGAGTGAGGGATGTGGGGAGCAGCTGGTGCCAGCATCAGTCAGGCTGCAGGGAAGGCAGGTCTTAGCAGCCAAAAGTGGTAGAATATATATATATATATATATATATATATATATAATTTTTTAAAGAATACCGTAGAACCTCTAAATCCTAAATGGAAATCTTTGTCAAAGGCCATCCCTCCTTCCCAGAGTCTGCTTCCTTCAGTTTCTTTGTGCTTCTGAGCAATCTGGTTCTACATGTTAAGAAGCACTTAGTAAGTGACTAAAAGCCTCAGAAAAGGAATAACCTAAGGATTTAATAAACTACAAACAAAATTATATAAAAAAGATTTCCCAGGCAGTTGAGTTTTCAGTGATTAAGAAAATGCAATTTCCTGTAATTAAATCTTAACAAGAAATGTTATTAAAAACACTCTGTCCCAGCTTTTGTAATAATTGCCCATTCCCCCAGAACAGTAAACAGAATTAGAGTCTACAACACACACTGTAATCCATGTGTCATTTTGATCAAATTTACCTTAATAACTTTATCTGGAGAGAAAAGTTGAATCACAGTGTCTGAAATCGAAACCCTGCACAGCAAATGCAGCATGTGGCTGCTTCTGAGGCTGGGGCAGTGGCCAGACTTGGTGAGTGATGCTGCCAGAATGGGTCCATCCTTGTATGGGTTCCCTCCACAGCTGCTGTGACACCCTAAACTCTGGGGATAAACGAGCTTGATGCTTCTCTCCATGTCATGGGACAAGTATCCTTACATCGCTAGGTGGAGGTGAATGTAGAAACTGGGGAGGTTTGAGGGGACCAGAGGAGCTTTTGAACTACAATTCCAGTTTTTTATCAAGAGGCAAGCACCTGAACACACTGTACAGTTTTGTTCAGTAGGACATTGCATTTTTCCACCCAGCTTCATTGTCCCTTTGAGCAGTAGTTTAAGAACCTGCTGTCTTTTTTCCCCTCTAGTGACCCAGCTCCCCAGCTAGATGCACTCCAGCCCTTCTGCCTCCTATGAGAGCCTGTAAACCTGTGGAGGCACTCCTTGTTGCATAGCAGGAGATACAGGCTAACCCAAGCAGAGAGGATTCAGCTTCTCAAGTTGAATCTGAAGCATGAACTAAGAACCCTGCCAGGGTCTCTGCTTGCAAGGAAACACAGGTTCAAACCAGAAAGACCTAAGGACCTGGTGGCACTGTCCCTGGCCCTGTCAGTAGGTTCCTGGCTGTGAGAAAAAGACAGATCCTGCTAAGGTGTTGCTGGCCAGCCAGCATGGGAAATAGACAGAAGAAAAATGGTGGAATGAAAGCCTCCCTCTCTCTCTCTCTCTCTCTCTCTCTCCTTCCTTCTCTCCATCCTTCTCTCCTGATCTACTGACCTACCTATTTTTCATTCCAACATTCCCTCTTCTATAATTACACCAATCCATCCATTAATTTCTTTCTAATAGAGAAATGCCGCATTACACTGTTTGATGGTAGCATCTCCCTCTCTGAGTAGTGTTTCTGTAGGGACAGTCATTACAGTATCATGCCATCACCTGTCTACAAAAGACAAGTCTTGGAAAGGCTCTGCACCTGTGAAATATGGTGAGGAACCATTTTCTATCTCTGAAAGCCTCCAGACAAATACACAACATCTTGGTTTTTTAAGCAGAGGTTCCTTGCAGAAACTAAGTTATCTGCCCTATGGGATACAGCAGTCCTGCTTGCCTGAAAAGATGCACGCTTCCATGGGACTGAGTCCTGCATTATTTCAGGGAGGTTGCAGGGCAGACTGCACAGTCCACACACTCCGTTGTTGCTGTTGGACACAAAATGATTCACACAGACACAGCTCAACGTATGATAGGAAAAAGAGAGCGATTTATTCTGGTGCTTCAGTATTTATAGAATCTTGACAGCAACCAGGGATTGGATAGTCAGGTTACCACCTTCCCAATAACACTGGTTGTGAGAAACATCCATCAAAAGACATTTCCTTAATGGAATGTATAAACATCTATGTTTATAGTTACTTTCCTGGGAAAGTGGCTAGAAACTATGAAAACAAGATCAGAAGGTTTAATTCTCAGGGCGACACTCCATCAAAGCATTTTGCTGGCCAATTTCTTATCTTTCAGAGTTTAAAATGCCTGCTGCTGTCAGAGTGTTTGAACAAACTGCCAAATCCTAGCTCTGTGTCACACTGTTGGCATCTGTTGCTTGTTCTGGCAATAAACCAGTTTATACTGTCATGATCCAACCCAACGGTTCTCCTGAGTCCGTGCAGGATGGCTTGGGAAAGCAGTTTCTTTTTCATAAGGTTTTTATTAAAAACAACATTGGAGAGTAGAGTTTCTGTGCTGAGATGGTGGAAGCAGCTGTGGGATGGTTTTTTTTTCCCAACACACCACGCAGCAAGTATTTTATGTGCATTCTTCCTGAGGGGGGATGGCCTTGATTCTTCTCTTGCTTCCGCAGGTGTAAAAGAGGAGTCTTTTTAATGGAGTTACCCTGCTGTGAAGCAGGTGTAAGTCAGAGGAAAATCATGCCCCTTCTGAAAAGAATTGGCAAAGTTAAAGTCTTTGGGAGCATGCTGGAGATTTCTGCTTCAGTAGGTACTTGAGGAATATTCTCTGTCAACCAAGACAGGTAGGGCTGTTGGCAGTAGAAGTTAAGTTTAAATAAAAACTCCTCAACTATTCAGTTAAGAGCAAGGTTAGGGCAGGGCTAGGCTTAAAACACAAGGGCAGCCCCTGTGGGAATCCTCTAAGAGGAGGACTCGGTGTGACCAAGCAACTCTGCTGGGAAACCAGGGATCCTGAGGCTGTTTTGAGCACCAAGTGGAATTTAAAAACAGGCAGCTCTGAACCTTCCAGCAAAGGAGAAATTATTTCAAAAGAATCAGTGTCATGAGGCTCAGTGCTTTGAATTGGAGCATCTTGTGGCATCTCAGCACCTGAAATCTGTTGGGAGTTGGGTTGTTTCGTGCTTGATGTGTCCACAACTGAGCCCTTAGCTGTGAGCCCTCAGAAGTACAGAGAAATGCAGCAGAGTCTTGCCTGGAATTTGGGGTCCAGAGGACTGGGAAAAGTTTGTTCAGAGCAAAGTCAGTTTGTGATTCTCTACCCACTAGAATTCCAGCTCAGGGGAATGATACGCTGTTGAGGGTTAGGTGTCCTTTTTTTTTTGTTTTGTCGTTCTGGTCTGCCCGGGGAATTTTTACCCATTATGTGCTGGGACAACCTAACTACCGGTACTTAGGGGTGATTGACAACGGACAAAGAGTAGCCGGGCCCGGGGGGGGGGGGGGTGGGGGAGGGGGGGGGACAGTTTTAGCTGGCTTTTCTTCGGCTTCAGGGAAGGATGTTTGTGTGCTGGGTCGCGGAGCTGCTGCGGTGGACAGAAGGGAATTTCGCCATCACCCAGACGGAGCGGTTGCTTCTTCTCCTTCTCCCCTCTTGGTTGGTGGCCTCGCACCCCCTGTCCTGCCGGGATGTGTGGCAGCCACCGCCGCAGAGCTGCTGATACACCTCAGCCACCGGCCCAGGATCTCAGCTCATCCCTGCTGTTTCCAGCCGACTGTTCCTCGGAGCCCTGCAGGAGCACTGGGACTGCCCGCCCGAGGGGGTTTGTGAAAAACAAAACCTCTCCTCCATCCCATCTCAGCTGAGAAAGCTGTCCCGGGGTCCCTGGTTCTGTGTTCTTGTTATTGCTGTAGTTATTGTTTGTTTGTTTGCCTGGTTATACTAGTAAAGAACTGTTATTCCTATCCCCAGATCTCTGCCTGAAAGCCCCTTGATTTCAAAATTATAATAATTCGGAGGGAGGGGGTCTACATTCTTTCATCCCAAGGGAGGCTCCTGCTCTCCCTAGCAGACACCTGTCTTCTAGAACGAAGACAGATTTTGGCGCCCAACATGGGGGCTCGAGAGGAAAAGGGCAAAAAAGGAATAACAGTTCTTAAATAACCTAACTTTTGTGTGCTGGATTTAGAAACCTTGTTAGGTAGAACCATGTTGTTGAGCTTACCCAGGTTCGTGGGGCATGTGGTCACAGCTATGTTATAAATGCAAAGGCAAATTTAGGTTAAATAAAAGAACAGTTTATTATAAAACAATTTTTATAATAAAAATAAACAATGAGGAAAAACCACAATAAAATAAACAGCGCAGCGCTGGGTGGACAGGGGTCTATACCCAAAGGTATAGGTGTTCCCAAATCCACACTCGAGGGTTCTCTGGCCTGGGTTTTTATAGGGATTTTGTGTCCTGAGGCCAAATTCCAGGCAGGCACCATTCACCAAGGGTCCTTGATTGTTGGATGAATTGATTTCCTGGTGTTGGAGAATAGAGTCAAATAGACGTCCGGGCAGAGTCTCCTCATATGTAAAGAAGTTCTGGGTGTTTCTTGATTTCATTTTGGTTCGGGCCATCTAGATGGGATGGTTGGATCGGGTTGGAGCTGATGGATATCTCGGCTGGACTTTTCCCTTTGTCAGCCTGATTGCTTCCCCAACAGTGGCCTGCAAGGCGGGGTGTTCAGGTCCGGTGATGAGTATCTCATCCGAGCTCGTCCCTTTGTCAGCCTGATGGCCTGTGTCCTGCTCATTCTTTTCCGTTGATGGGCGCCGGCTAGGATCGTTATCTCTCGAATGGGAATTCGCGACTAGATCTGGGGGAGGACTTGTTGGCCACACTGTATTTTATATTTTATATTATTATAGCTACAAATATATTTATTTAGACCTCTACGAATTTTTATTCATAAGTTCATTTATCACAGCTATATTTCTCCCATTTGCTGTACCTTACTTAAATATGGGTCCTATAACTAAGGCTACTCTGGCTATTATCCAGCTTGTTTTGTGGATTGATAAGGTGAGGAATTCATGGATGTTTAACGTCCTCTGGACAGCAGGCTCATGGATTCAGAGCTGTCACACACTAACTGGATGGTTTTCGGGTTACTATAATAATGGTACCTACTGGGAGAAAAAGACAGCTGGGGAAATTTTCTCCCAACCTTTCACCCAGTTCCTTGGGCCTACCCCACCAGTTTTCGAAGGGTTAAAATCTTCTCTGAATGCTAATGACATCTTACAGTGGCTGGTGGTACTGATAGGCCTGTTCTACTTAGCCTTCAGAGACAAAGGGAAAGAGACAGGGAGTGGTGTCCCAGAGCCTGGCACAGCCCCAGAGACAGGGGGTGCTGCTCTAGAGCCTCTCCCTGCCCCACAGCCCACCTCAGAAATGAACCACCCAGAGTGGGTGGGGGTTCTGGTGAAGGAGATAATTGAGATGAGCCAGAAGATAGAGTGCATTTCCTCAGCTGCTGAGAAACCCTCCCCCTGCCTCAAAGAGGGAGAGTCTGATGGTGCAGCAGTGGAACCCACAGATTTTACAACCGTCCAGGTTCCAGCTGAACCACAAGGGCAGTCACAGCCAGCAGCTGTTGCCCCTGTGGAAACGAGGAAGTCTAAGATGAAATCGCAGCACCCTGTTGATAAGGATAAGAAAGGAGGGTCCTCACAACCCACAGGGGAGCCAGAAGTTGAAATCATTACTGAGTCTCTGACATATGACGGTCTCCGTAAGTTACAAAAAGACATTGTGAGGCGGGGGCTTGAGCCTTATACAACCTGGTTACTTCGGGTCTGGGACCTTATGGGTACAGGCGTGCAGCTGGATGGTGGTGAGGCAAGGAATGTGGGACCCTTGACCTAGGACTCAGGTGTGAATCAGGTATTCGTCAGGGAGCAAGGGCCCCTTTCCCTCTGGAAGCGGCTTTTGATGAGTGTAAGAGAGAGGTTTGTCCACAGAGAGAGAATGGAAGAGCACTATCATAGAAGGGAATGGAAAACCATTGAGGAAGGGATCCAACAACTGAGAGAAGTGGCGATATTAGAGGTCCTTTTTGGGAGGGGTGGACAGCATGATAATGACCCCGACAAAGTCAGGTACACTGGGCAGATGTTGTGGAGTCTGGCAAATCTAGGGCCACGTGACTACACCACCTATATTGCACTGATTAACGCTGATAACAGCCGAGAGACGGTGGGTTTTGTTGCCACCAGGCTTAGAAATTACGACAGTATGGTCCATGGCCCGCAGCAGGCTAAGATTTCCGCTGTGATTAAGGAACTCAAAGAGGAGATGAGGGAAATGAGGGAAGAGATGAGGAAGAGCAGTTCCCATATGGCACCAGTGTGGGTCACAAGCCCAAAACTCCAAGCCCAGCGTCCCCCAGCTAGAGAGAGAGGGTACACCTCACGAACTGAGCTGTGGTTCTTTCTATGTGACCATGGGGAAGACATGGGAAAGTGGGATGGGAAACCCACTTCTGCCCTGGCAGCACGAGTGCGTCAACTCAGGCAGGGAACCAGTAACCAGAAAAGCTCCACTAAAGTGAAGGTAGCCTCAACCTCCTCTGACCAAACTGCCAAATATTACAGAAAAGAGGATGATCTCCTTGAAGGAACCTCTAGCATGTATGCCCAGGGAGGAGAGGATGACCAGTGCTAGAGGGGCCCTGCCTCTAGCCAGGAAGAGGCACGGGAAAACCGGGTCTTTTGGACGGTGTGGATCCGATGGCCTGGCACATCAGAGCCACAAAAATACGAAGCTTTAGTTGATACTGGTGCACAGTGTACCCTAATGCCATCAGGACATGTGGGGGCAGAACCTGTTTCCATTGCTGGGGTGACAGGGGGATCGCAGCAGTTGACTCTGTTGGAAGCCGAGGTGAGCCTGACTGGGAAGGAGTGGCAGAAACATCCCATTGTGACTGGCCTAGAGGCCCCGTGTATTCTGGGCATGGACTTCCTTCGAAATGGCTATTACAAAGACCCAAAGGGACTCAGGTGGGCTTTTGGAATAGCTGCTGTGGAGGCAGAGGACATTAAGCAATTGAACACCTTGCCTGGACTATCAGAGAACCCATCTGCAGTAGGACTCCTGAAAGTGGAAGAACAGCAAGTACCAATTGCCACCTCGACAGTGCACTGCCAGCAGTATAGGACAAATCGAGATGCTGTGATCCCCATCCACAAGATGATCAGAGAGCTGGAGAGCCAAGGGGTGGTCAGCAAAACCCACTCACCCTTCAACAGCCCCATCTGGCCTGTGCGCAAGTCTGACAGAGAATGGAGATTGACTGTGGACTATCGTGCATTAAATGAAGTGACTCCATCTCTGAGCGCTGCCGTGCCGGACATGCTGGAGCTCCAGTATGAGCTGGAGTCCAAGGCAGCGAAGTGGTACGCCACTATTGACATTGCTAATGCATTTTTCTCCATTCCCCTGGCAGCAGAATGCAGGCCTCAGTTTGCCTTCACGTGGAGGGGAGTGCAGTACACCTGGAACCGACTGCCCCAGGGGTGGAAGCACAGCCCCACCATCTGCCATAGACTGATCCAGGCTGCCCTGGAAAAGGGTGAGGCTCCAGAACATCTGCAGTACATTGATGACATCATTGTGTGGGGGAACACAGCAGTGGAAGTATTTGAGAAAGGGGAAGAGACCATCCAGATTCTGCTAGAAGCCGGCTTTGCCATCAAGAAGAACAAAGTCAAAGGACCTGCTCGAGAGATCCAGTTCCTGGGAGTAAAGTGGCAAGATGGACGGCGTCAGATTCCCACTGAGGTCGTCAATAAGATCACTGCAATGTCTCCACCCACCAGCAAGAAGGAAACACAAGCTTTCCTAGGTGCCATAGGTTTTTGGAGGATGCACATTCCTGAGTACAGCCAGATCGTGAGCCCTCTCTACCTGGTTACCCAAAAAAAGAACGATTTCCACTGGGGCCCTGAACAGCAGCAAGCCTTTGCTCAGATCAAACAGGAGATCGCTCATGCAGTAGCCCTTGGCCCAGTCAGAACAGGACCAGATGTGAAGAACGTGCTGTACTCTGCAGCTGGGAACAATGGCTTGTCCTGGAGCCTTTGGCAGAAAGTGCCTGGGGAGACTCGAGGCCGACCACTGGGATTCTGGAGCCGAAGCTACAGAGGGTCCGAAGCCAACTACACTCCCACAGAGAAGGAAATCTTAGCTGCCTATGAAGGAGTTCAAGCCGCCTCAAAAGTGATTGGCACAGAAGCACAATTCCTCCTGGCACCCCGACTGCCAGTGCTGGGGTGGATGTTTAAAGGAAAGGTTCCTGCTACCCACCACGCCACCGACGCTACATGGAGCAAGTGGATCGCCCTCATCACGCAGTGCGCCCGTATTGGAAACCCAAATCGCCCTGGGATTTTGGAGATAATTACAAACTGGCCTGAAGGTGAAAACTTTGGTCTCACTGATGAAGAGGAGCAGGAACAAGTGACACAGGCTGAAGAAGCTCCACCATACAACCAACTGCCAGCAGAAGAAACACACTACGCTCTGTTCACTGATGGTTCCTGTCGCATCGTAGGGATGAACCGGAAGTGGAAAGCATCCATATGGAGCCCCACACGACAGGTCGCAGAGGCCACGGAAGGAGAAGGTGGATCAAGCCAACTTGCTGAACTCAAAGCTGTTCAACTGGCCCTGGACATTGTTGAAAGAGAGAAGTGGCCAAAGCTCTACCTCTACACTGATTCATGGATGGTAGCCAATGCTCTGTGGGGATGGCTGGAAAGGTGGAAAAGGGCCAACTGGCAACGCAGAGGAAAGCCAATCTGGGCTGCTGATGAGTGGAAAGACATTGCCACCAGGGTAGAGAAACTGTGAGGGTCCGTCATGTAGATGCCCATGTCCCCAAGAATAGGGCTAATGAAGAGCACCGAAACAATGAGCAGGTGGATCAGGCTGCAAAGATAGAGGTGTCAAAGATAGACTTAGATTGGCAACACAAGGGAGAGTTGTTCCTCGCTCGATGGGCCCATGATGCCTCAGGTCATCAGGAAAGAGATGCCACCTATAAGTGGGCACGAGACCGAGGGGTGGATCTAACCATGGACAGTATTTCCCAGGTTATCCATGACTGTGAGACGTGTGCCACGATCAAACAGGCCAAGCGGTTGAAGCCGCTATGGTACGGTGAGCGTTGGTCCAAATATAGGTATGGGGAAGCCTGGCAGATCGACTACATCACACTGCCCCAAACCCGCCAAGGCAAGCACTACATGCTCACGATGGTAGAAGCCACCACTGGATGGTTGGAAACCTACCCTGTGCCTCATGCCACTGCCCGGAACACCATCCTGGGACTTGAAAAGCAGGTCCTTTGGAGGCATGGTACCCCTGAGAGGATTGAGTCAGACAATGGGACTCATTTCAAGAACAGCCTTATAAACAGCTGGGCTAGGGAACATGGCATTGAGTGGGTGTACCATATCCCCTACCATGCACCAGCAGCCGGGAAAGTTGAACGGTGCAATGGCCTGCTTAAAACCAGCTTGAAGGCACTGGGTGGGAGAACTTTCAAGAACTGGGAGATTAATTTAGCAAAAGCCACATGGTTGGTGAACACCCGAGGTTCCACTAACTGAGCAGGCCCTGCCCAATCTGAGCCCTTTAGAACGACAGATGGAGATAAGGTTCCAGTGGTACATATGAGAAGTATGCTGGGAGAAACTGTTTGGGTTAATTCTGCCTCCAGCAAAGACAGTCCAATCCGTGGGGTTGTCTTTGCTCAGGGACCGGGTTGCACTTGGTGGGTGATGCAAAAAGATGGAGACACCCGGTGCATACCCCAAGGGGACCTGGTTTTAGGGTGAACTACCCATGACACTGTGCTTGTATCTGTATCTGTATGTACATATGTATATAGTTAAAGTAGTGTGTGTTTGTGTATAATTTAAAGGTTTAATATTTGATGTAACATTTTGGTATGGGAAAAAATTTGGGGTGGATAGTGTTGAGGGTTAGGTGTCCTTTTTTTTTTGTTTTGTCGTTCTGGCCTGCCCGGGGAATTTTTACCCATTATGTGCTGGGACAACCTAACTACCGGTACTTAGGGGTGATTGACAACGGACAAAGAGTAGCCGGGCCCGGGGTGGGGGGAGGGGGCAGAAAAGGAGGGTGGGGACAGTTTTTAGCTGGCTTTTCTTCGGCTTCAGGGAAGGACCTTTGTGTGCTGGGTCACGGAGCTGCTGCGGTGGAGAGAAGGGAATTTCGCCATCACCCAGACATAGCTGCTGCTTCTTCTCCTTCTCCCTGTTATAAATGCAATGGCAAAATAGGGTTAATATAAAAAGTGATTTATTATAAAACAATTTCAATCACAAACAACGAGAGAAAAAACCACAATAAAATAAATCAGCGCAGCGCTGGGTGGACAGGGGTCTATACCCAGAGGTACAGATTTACCCAAATCCACGAAGGAGGGTAGACTGTCCGGGGTTTTTATAGGGATTTTGTGTCCTGAGGCTAAAACTCCGAGCAGTTACTGTTCAACAACGAGTTTAGATGGCTGGTTGAATGAATTTCCTGGAACCGTGGAACTGAATCAATAGACGACTGGGCAGAGTCCGCTCGCATGTGAAAGGTTCTGAGTGCTTCCCGATTGTATCTTCGGTTGGGCTCTCAGGGTGGAGTGTCCAGGTGTGGTGTGGAGCCGATGGGCATCTCAGCCTGGCTCCTCTCATTGTTTAGCCTGATTGTCCATGTCCTGCTCTTTCTTTCAGGCTGATAAACGTCGCCTAGGGTCGTTACCACCTGAATGGGTAATTAAATTACTGCTGGGGAGAAATCCTTAGGCCACACTATATTTTATATAATTGTTACAAATACAGTTATATACTTATTTATTCTTTCACGAATTTTTATCCAAGGTTACATTTATCACATCCCCTCTTGGTTGGTGGCCTCGCACCCCCTGCCCTGCCGGGACGTGTGGCAGCCACCACCACGGAGCTGCTGATACACCTCAGCCACCGGCCCAGGATCTCAGCTCATCCCTGCTGTTTCCAGCCGACTGTTCCTCGGAGCCCTGCAGGAGCACTGGGACTGACTGCCCGAGGGGTTTGTGAAAAACAAAACCTCTCCTCCATCCCATCTCAGCTGAGAAAGCTGTCCCGGGGTCCCTGGTTCTGTGTTCTTGTTATTGCTGTAGTTATTGTTTGTTTGTTTGCCTGGTTATACTAGTAAAGAACTGTTATTCCTATCCCCAGATCTCTGCCTGAAAGCCCCTTGATTTCAAAATTATAATAATTCGGAGGGAGGGGGTCTACATTCTTTCATCCCAAGGGAGGCTCCTGCTCTCCCTAGCAGACACCTGTCTTCTAGAACAAAGACATATGCTCTCCTTGTATCCTTATTTTTGGAAGTCTGGCTTCATTGCCTGCTGGGAAGAGAAGTGATTGGAAGCCATCTTGCTCCAGCCACTGGAGTACAAGGTTTTATCTGTAGCAAAGGAAGGAGAAGGCATCCAGCTCGGCCACAGCAAGTATTCCACAAACCCCCTGGATGCATTATGAAAGCTGGAATGGTAGCACTTGTGAGGGAAGCAGCTACAATACCTTGTACACACTGTGCCTTTTGCTGGAGAACAGTAATGGTCACCAGCTTCCCTGGGCTACAACCTCCAGCACCTCTGCCATTATTAAACAGGACAGTGAACACTTAGAAACTGATCCTAAATTCTTGTCCATCTAGTGATCCCATTCTTGGAGACCCAGAGCTGGCAGATGTAGTCAGACCAGAGCTGTGGTGATACAGAACTGTGACATGAGAGGCATTTATCCATCAGGAAATGGTCATACTGATTTTAGCAGTGAGGGTGTTTCAACACCACCTCTGTGGTTCTGTCCAGCAGTGTACAGGCTTCTTATCTCACTTCTTTCCCCTGGCCCTGCAAACAGCTGGTGCCCAAGCTCACCTATCTTATCTCTAAATTTCAGTGTCCATCACTCTTCCTTCTTGGCAATACAGTCCCTTCCTGCATCCACCTCCTCTAGTGAAGGGAACAGCATGATGTGATTAAAAGCAGAAGGCTATAAGGAAAGGTGGCTTTTCTGTAATAGCAGATACAAGCAAGAAAACCTACAGAGATGGTGTGGCTGGCTCAGTTTCTTTAAGGTTTTGAGCTTTTGGCTGATGACAAGTGTTAAGTCACTCTGGTCATGTTTTATAGTCATTGAAAAAACACCCCAAAGATAAAAAGTGAGAGACCGTAAGTAATTTTCAGAATTCCCCCTTCCTTGGTATTACTGCAAAATTTTAATTCTCTTGCTCTGCTCTTTGCACTGATCTTTGGACATTAAGACTGAGACCTTAAGCTAAGGATCATGCTCTAATTTGGCATCACTGCTGCATAGTATTACAGCTCCCTTGGCACTTTTTGCAAACATTGAATTCTTCTAAATGCTGCACTGGCTGTTGGGGCAGCAGAGCTCTCTGCTTTGGCCATGGCTCTTTTGAACATCATTCACTGCACCCACTTCTGCCCTAGGAGACCATGCAATCAAAGAGACATTCTTCAAAGTCAGCCTGCCCTGCAGACGTACATGTGCAATTAGTAACCTTCCTACACACCTGCATTTTTGGTATCAACCCTTCCTTCCCTTTGAAAACACCTCAAGATCAGTCCCTGTTATCTTTATCATCCATCTGAGGTCCAGAGAATGGCAGTCAAAAGAAACGTGAAAATAGTCTGTTTTTCTCTAAGTGGACCCAATGCAGTAAAGATCTGTGGGGCTTTGATGTTGAGGAATTTCTCACCAGAGGATGTTAAGCTGCCAAAGTTTGTATGGATCCAAAAGAGACTGGACCCAGAGGCAGCCCCCATTGAGTACTTGTGCTCCTCCTTGGTGTTGACACCCCTTCCTTATGGCTAATGGGTGGGCTGAGCTGATGTCCACCTTGCAGACACAAAACTGCTGCATGTAGCCATTTCCTCTGTCTCTGCCTATCTGAGGGGCAAGTACCTCCTGTAGAAGGGCAAGACGAGCAGGCAGGTGCATGAATATATAAAGTTGGTGCGGGTCAAAGTTACAGAACTTGCTTTCTGGAAGCCACAGACAGACATTAAATCAAAATGCGCCTGTCTGCTTCCATTCATTTGAATTTCTCCTGGCTGTTTTTTGAAGGCTCTGAAAGGGCTCTAAGTTTGTACTGTGTTATGCATGTTCAATAATGCATTTCCTGCTCACAATGTTTAAATGGTTATCTTGTTATTTATTAAAACATCTTCAAGAATGTCTGGACATTCATGGCTCTGCATTTCAAATGATTCATTAAAACACCCACTTCCCCTGTCAGAAACTCTACTCTTGCATTATGTTTTGCTCTCCACCATTGAGTGAGTGAAAGGCTCGTGTCAGATGGAATAAAATCTTTATCCCACTGCACAGCCACAGGACAGAGGTGTCTGTGCAATTTCTTGCAGATGGAGGTGAGCACAGACTTTCAGTCCTCCCTGCTAGGTTACAGTGAGTCAACCCTCCCCTCCTGTTAACCCCTGCTAGCAAGATGCTGAGCTGCACCTGCCCTGCCTGTCTCTTCAGCATGGCTTAGGAATTTAAGTGTCATGCCTTGATAAACCATCTATATGGCTTCGGATTAGAGCTGGTTGGTACCAAGCTCAGAACACAGGCAGACAAAGCTGGCTGGCAGAGTCTGCACTGCTACCTGCAATAATCATGACAGAATGCTCTTGGAAGTGCCAAGATGGTATTCACAAGCCCAGGGAAAAAGCGTGCTGTCTTGAATCATCCATCCCCTCTGTCTGGCACTTGGAGAGAGCATCTGGAGTACCAGGTCCAGTCTGGGGCTCCCTGGGAAGAGATACCAACGAAGTTGAATGAGCAAAGAGGAAGGACATGTCTGGGGCTGAAGCACCTGGCATATGAGGAGAGTCTGGAGATTTGGGGTTCTTTGCTATCTTCTGCTATATGAAGAGCCATTGCAAATAGGATGCCAAGTTGTTCTCAGAGATACATAGCAAAGGATGAGGAATAAAAATATCTCCTAGGAAAATTCTGATCAGATATAAAGGGAAAAAAATCTTCCCTGTGAGAGTGGCCTCAGCACTGAAAGAGATACCTGGAGAGTGTGTGTGATCTCCTGAAGATACAGAAGGCTGGACTACATGACTTTAGAGGTCTCTACCTGAATTCTTACCTTTTTGACTTATTGGTGGCAACATTTTATAACCAGCTCTTCTTCTAACAGTCCTCTCTTGATCTCCTAACAGACCCTGTCTCTTAAGCTATACTTTTTTTTGCCTCCTGTCACCCTTACACAAAACACAGTCAAAGAAGATATTTCTTCCTTTCCAGTGCCCCGACTTGCTGCCAGACTTCCCTACCTAAGTTTTAGTCTCCCAGACAACACCTTGCTCTCTTGCAGGTAAGACCCCTGTTACCTCAGCCAAGTGTCCCAGAAGGAGCTTTGCAGGTCTACGAATCAGGTCACAATGTTCACTAAAATCTCTGGAGAAACAGCAGTGCCACTGGATTTTGGCTTGTTCCCTCTATCCTCCAGTTCAAGAGCAACACCATCAAATAAAGCCAGTGGGAACTGGGCTTGAAAGAAGCTCTTCCCAAAAGACATAATTGCTCTGCCTGACTCTGCTGAAGGAGGCTATGATAAAGTTTCCACTAAATCCAAAAGAAGAAACCCCTCAGCTGATTACCAAGCACAACAAAACAGCCTCTGTTTCAGCAAATCTTTGTGTTGAAACTGCATGGAAAGGAAAGGGATTAGGAGCAAGTTTCAGTATACACTTGTCCTGCCCTGGCCCCTGACTGGATCCTGGAATCCTGTAGGATACCATACAGATGTTCTTGTTGGAGGGGTGGGGGTGTGGCATTTTCCTTACTCCAAAACTCACTCTATTGCAAAATGGCAAATAAAAGCCTGCTGTCTTTTGTCACACAATTAGCTAAGACAATGAGCAGCCCAGGCTTCTGTGTTTCCTGGGAGAGTGTGCTGCTTCCACCAGCAGTTGTGCAGTCTCTGGCTCAACCTGGTCTATCGAGATTTTTCAGGGATGTAACATTTGAACATAGCTGTGCAAATAAGCACTGCTTTTGCTTGCTACAGGAACAGCAGCATTAAAAAAAAAACAACAAAACAAGCCCACAACTGGGGGTCATTGGGAAATTCATTATTTTTCCGTTTCCTGCTGAAATGAAAAGCAGAAAAATCATCTTGTGTTGAGTAAATTACTCAGTTTGAAAGCAAATGTTCTGCTTAGGAATATATAAAAAAAGGTTTAATGGGCTATTAGAAATCTGCAAAAATAAATGGCTATTTCAAGAAGCTAAACCAGCTAATTCAGAAAATGTTGAATTGGAGCCTTTGAACTTCTCAGTTTTCTTCCCCTAAGCTGAAATAATTCACTGATTTTTGCAGCTGTACATGACTTGGTTTGGTCAATGCAAAGCAGAATCTTTCAATGAGAAACAGTGACCCTGAAAGTTGTCACCTTCTCCTGCTCAGGACCACCCCTAAAATGTCCTCCTGCTCCTGCCACACTGATTTTCAATTGCTGCAGTTTCACGGCTGTCCTTGCCACTAATCAGCTCTCTGGCACCTCCCTGAGACACTCCTTCCCTCTGAAGGTCCTCTAAAAAATAACCTGTTACAGTGTTGTCTGCTTCATTTCAGCATTCTCCTCCTCAAGGGTCTTTATAATTTTTTTCCTGAAGTGAATGGGTGGCTTTAGGTGTGCTTTCAGCTGGACAGCATTTATCATGGTCCCTGCTTTTCTGCCTCACATGGAAAGTGCAAAAAACGCAAAATCATCAAAGGTTGCAAAACTTTTGTGGAGACGTGTTGTTTAGAAGGGATGATAGTGGATATATCATCTGGCTGAAGGTCCTAGGACGCCATGATGCTTATGCAGGCCTCCAGTGTAGATCCCCTTAGCTGGGTTCAGCTGCTTTAAGAGAGGACAAAGTGGATGCTAAGCATTTGTTTTTAATCTTGCAGTGCTAGGTGGACATGGAGCAGTGGGGTGCATGGAGCTGTGGATTTGGGGGTTCACTTAACAGAGGAACATTTCAAGCACAGACAGGTCTTCTGGGTATGTCAATGCCATCATGGCCCAAGCTTAGGACTTAACTCTGTATGCCAGCCCAAACTCCCTGGTGGTACCTCATCCTTAAAGCCTGGCCCTGGTTGGCATGGACACAGGCAGCTGGAGCCCTTGAGGCAGTGAAGGTGGGCCCTGCTTGGCAGGCATGGGGAGGTAAGCTGGAGCAGAGTGAGATTTTGCATGCTCTGCTGCAGATGTATTGCATGTCCTCAGGAAAGTGATTTCCTCCATTGTCTCTGTCCCTTTGAGAGGCACAGGGAAGGTAACCTGTTTCCAGGGGGCTGTGAGGCTGAATCCATTGGTGTCTGTGAGGAGTTCAGAGGTGGCTGTGGGGAAGGCTCTGGGGAGGGCATGGTGATGATTAGTCACTTGTAAATGCCCCTATGGTCACAGGGATCCAGGCACTTGGTAAACCCCATTCCAGGTAAGCAGAGTCCCTTCTCTCAGCTGTTCTTTCTTCTCAGCCCCCTCTCACTTCCCAGAGATGAATGCAAAATGAACACATTTATCACTTACTGTCTGAAAAAACAGAGAGCGATCAGTTTAGAACAGGTTGTATTTGCAAATATCTGAGCCCAAAATAACACAAACAAGCAGTCTCATGACAACTCCATGGTTGCTTTTCATCTGAAGCCTTTCACTGAGGTGGAACATGGCTCTTGCTTTGCTTTTCACTGTCCTTTGGCAGGTGATGAAATACATTTCCACACTCAAGTCTTCAGTTAATCCAGCAAAAGCTTTATAAGGGGCAACAAATAGGATCTCAGCCAGTGATCCATGACCACTGGTGGCTGCCCCACCTCCCTTGCCTGCTGCAGGGTGCTTCCCAGGGTTGTTTTCTCTAGGCAGCTGAGGTGTCCTTGGTGCTCTGATCCTCAGGAGAAGATGTTTTTGTTCACAGTGGACTCCCTATCTGAACTGGGAGAAGCTGAGAGTAGCTGCATTTCCAGGCTGGGAGACACCTTCCTCCTCTGCAGTAAAAAGCAGAACCTGATTTTACCTACATTTCCCATCAAACAGAAAATGTGGTGGTCCTGGAGGCCGCTGTGAAGACATATATTGCAAGAGGAACAAGCTCCTCTTCCAATACACCACTGCTGGTACATCTAGCCACACCCTCCACCCTCCAGAGATTCTGGTGGTGATGAGGAGCAGCCTGAGCTGCTATGGTCCTCAGAGCTCCCAACCAATGCTCTCAAGGGGCTCTGCCTCGTAACATACATTGTGGTGGGATTTGTTTTGCTGTGATGTGGGTCACTTCCACGGGGCTAAGATCTGGAGAGGTATCTGCAGTGGAAGAGACTTTCTGTATGGAGATCTTGGAACATCTGTGTGAGGGATGGCAGTGACTTAGGAAGGGAGGAGACCTGTGGGGTGGATGGGACAGTCTTAGACTCCATTCCCTGCTGTCACTGACCCTTGCAGAGACTTGACACTGGAAGTGTCACTCTCAGGGGGCTGTTTGTACAGACAGGAGTGGATGGAGGTGCAGAGACATGTGGGAAGAGCTGTTTATTTTTAATCTATGCCAAGTCTTCAGAGTCAATTCCTTTCACTATGCTTCTTTCTTGGTTCTCCTCTCATCCCACCCTTCCTCTTGTCACTGTCAGAGGCTCACAAGGATGATGGATGAAAGGCCTTAAAAGCAGCTGGTTTCACATTTCATCACTGTCACATTACATGCTTTTCTCTTTGCCTGAAATCACTCCTGCTGCCAGAAAAGCCCTTGGCATCCCAAGGTGTTTTCCCTTGCTGGTGTCCATCCAGGGATGGCCTTCTGGAGTCAGGTGCCTCTGTAGTTTGCAGAGCCCCTGGATGCCTTGAGAGGAAGGATTCATCACAGCCCTCTGCTCCTGACAGCATTACTGGAGACAACAGCATTACTTTGATCGTGGGAAGAAGAGATGATTTGAGGTTGGCAGGGTTGTCCAGGCAGAGGTGACTGAATAGCTATGATGAAAGAGGGAAGAGAGCTGGGATGGGTAACCTTGGTGGTCCAGAGACATGTGGGAATGCCTTTGGGACTCTGTGCTTGTGTATTCCAGCCTCCTGCTAGTTGTGTGCTGGGTAGCTCTGCTCTGCCCACAGGGAGGTGTGTTTCAGGTGCAGTGGGCATGAAGTTACTCCTTTGGGGATCAGTATAGGTGTCTGGGGTCCCCTGTGGCACCAAAGAAGGTTTCTGTCATAGGGAGGAGGATCCTTGATGTGGGGGGCAGAGGAAAGCAAATCCCAGAAGGACTGCAGTGCTAATGCCCTGATGCCCATGGATAACCAAACTGCATCTCCATGTCATCTCTCTGTGCCTGGGCACAGCCAGACCTCAACCTACATCCCCTGTACTGGCAGGCTCAGTTCCAAACCATGCCTCCCAGACAAGCCCTTATCCTCAGGATGGATCTGGGCAGAGACTAGATAGAAAATATTTATATGGTTGCTTCTCAAATTTCCTCTGTTTGCAACACAAACAGATGAAAAGCTGGGTTGCAACCCCCCCTTGCAGGCAGCTGTGATTGAATGTCTAAGGAGGGGAGGGGAAGGAGGGAGAGGAGGACAAGAAAATAAATTATTGAATAAAAAAACCCTAAAGTAAAATAAGAATCAGTGTGAAGCGAGAGAAAGCATTGTAAATCAAATCTGCAACAGGAGCAGAGAGCAAACACTTCAGCCAGGTCTAAGCCACCACCAGTTATTTATTCCGATAACATATTATTAGTGAGGAGAGACACTCACATCTGATATTTATCTCTCAGTCCCAGAGAACTGTGAAAAGGCAGCTGGCTCTGCTCCTATCAGAACCATTCCAGATGTTTTCAGCTGGTGTCAGATGTGCTGCTCAGCATGACAAAGCAAAGGGCTGAAAAGAGAGAAAGAAGGGAAAAGAAATGTCATCACTTTTTTTTTTTAAACATAGAGGGAAAATAATTCATGGCTTCACATATTAAATGTTTCCCCTGGCAGCTCCTGGTGTAGTTGTCATTAACAGCTGAAACAGCAAGGGAGATAGCAGAACAAAGGCTTCTATTTACCATTGTTAATCAAGCACTAATTGGTAGTTTAGACATTCTAAAATTATTGTGGGGAACATTTCAAAAGTGTCAAGAGCCCAAGATCCATTCTCAGAAGTGTCACCCAAATCTGATTTCCACATCTGAGTCATTAAAATTCTTCTGAAAATTTTTACCTTAGCAGTCACTGCTGACACTGAAGCATAAATTCTCGTGCCAGGCTCTGCAGCACAGAGCAGTGGCTGTGCCTCAAAGATTTTGATAAATGTTCAGGAGGAAACTCAGTCACCCTGTTCTACATCTGAGGGATTAAGTTACACAGGGATTAAGGGTGGCATCTATATTGCTTTACTGGGTAGTTCTGGAAACCAGCCAGTTGGTGTGTGTGCAGAAGCCAGCTGTGCACCCCACCTGCCCTTGCAGCACACCTCTCATGTGGCACTTGCTGATGCCCACTGGCACCTCCAGGCTCCTGCAAGACTTCAAACAATAATTTTGTGCTTTGGTGATTAACCATGTCTGCTATGGACCCGTAGGGACTCTCAGGTGATGAGCAAGGAAGGTGTTGAGTGAGGTAATGCTTTATCTGTGGGGATCTACTTGTCTGTGGTTAAGACTGTCTCTGGGAAAGGAGGCTGGGAGCTGTTACAAGACCTCACTTTTTTATTTTGGTCATGAGAAAGAAGGAGTAAGCTGCAAATGGAACATCGAAGATAAACACAAGCACTGTTGAGGAGAGACAAACATGGAGCTGGGATGCAGCCAGAGACAGTTACCATAGTTACTCCCCATCCCTGCAAGGAGGGAGGCTCAGGCAGCTGCCCACTGCTTTGACACACAGAGCAGAGGTATCTCCCAGAGCCCAGGGGTGCTGCTGGCAGTGGGAGTCAGATGAGGTGGACATCAATCTGCTTGTCCTGAGCTTAACCCCTTACCTGTGCTGACCTGGGCACAGCCTGCCCCAGGCACCCTACAGCTAGCAGCCTTGGGGGTAGTGGGGCACAGCTGGGCATGCAGGACCAGGGCAGGGATTTGCTAAAGGATGGGCTAAGCTGCAAGAGTGCAAAGAGCGCTGGTTGCAGACTTAGCTGGGATGTTTGTGTAGATATGGGCCTGGGAAACTGAGGGGGAAAGAGGGCTTTCCTTGAGATTTCTGATTTGGGATCAGGTGAGGGTTTGCAGGATAACTGACATCTCCCAGTCCGGTTGAGGGATTGAGTTTAGATCTCTTTAGGGCAATTGGAAGAGGTGCATTTGATGATTATGCAGATTGATGGTTGAGATGCATGGAGATGATTATGCATCCCCAACTCAAGCTATGCTTTGTCAATAGAGTGACATGGCATGGCATGGCACGGCACGGCACGGCACGGCATGGCATGGCATGGCATAGTACAGCATGGCATGGCATGGCACAGCACAGCATGGCACAACATGGCACGACACGACATGGAGCACACTTGTATTCAGTATAAGCCTGCACCCCAGAAGAGCCAGCTAGAAGCCTGAGTCATGCTACTAGGTGACTAGAGAGAAAGAGTAGTAATTTTTCCCCATCAAGAAGAAGCCTTTTAATCACATCAGCCGATGTGCAGTGACACCTCATTAGCCACTACCTGGCTTTTCCTCGTAGAAAGAGAAGAGAGAGATACACATACAAGAGATAAGCAGCCTACAAAATGAACCACAGGGCCCTGGAAGGTGCCTGTTCAGCTCCAGCCTACCAATCCACAGCTTGTCTCCTGGTGAATAGCCCCAGTATCAGCCAGACCTGCTTATTCTGGCTGCCAGAAGTCCCACTGCGGCTTCCCTTGCGTGCAGGGCTCACCCTGGAGCAGGATGTGCTCAGTGCTTTGGTGCAATAGAGATGTGTTTCAAAGCCAGAAGTCTGCAGATACAGAGAGCTGATGTAGAGGTGGCAAGAGAAGTTGTCATGGAAGGTGGTGTCAGGCTGCTCTGTCCCCTGGGAAGAAGTCAGCATGGCACACAGGCTCCCAAGGCTCAGCCCACTCTGGAGGATGTAGCTGGGAACTGGATATTGGCTGGTTGGGTCTGTTACCATGGCAGCAGCAGCTTCTGCATTGCAACATGGCTTGGGGACCAAAACAAACCCAACCAACCAAAAAAAACAACAAACCCCCCCCCGCAAAAAAACAAAAAAAACCAAAAAAACACACCAAAAAACCCAAACAGAAACACAATTAGAAAGTCTAATAATTACGTAAGCTTGGTGGCAGATCAGGTTTGCTGAAAGGCTTCCACCTAGGCAGGGTGCACCCTAGGTACCTGCTGAAGATGTGATTTCCAGAGGAAGCCAAGCATGTGCTCTGGGAAATGAAGTTGTGAGTGTTCAGCTGGAGCCAGGGAAGGGGCTGTGCTGGCTTCTATGCTCCTACAAGCTCTCATTACATTAACAGGGAGTATTGTGGGCAGAGACCTAGGTACCAGGACCCTTGCTGTGCCCTAAATAAAGTCCCTGAAGCTCCTCTACATATTTTTATTTAAAAAGTGTCAGTGCCTCAGCAAAAGGCAGGAGGGAATGAGTAAATTGCTGTTAAGTGACATGTTCAGGCACCAAATCAAGCAGAGAGCTACATTTTAAAATTAGTTTTTGACCATCTTTGTACCAGTGTCTCACCAGCCTGCAGCTTCTGGGAAGATGTGTCCAATCCCTCTCCTGTCCCCAAAGCAGTCCCCTCAGTTGGGACGTGCAGTACCAGTTTCTCCTTTTGTGGAGGTAAGATGACCACGCTGCCTTATAGACCCTGTGCTCCTGGAGTCTTGGGTGCCTGGTGAGAGCGGGGACAAATGTGGTAGATGCATCCATTCAACACATGTTGAAGCTCCTCTGGTCTTCCCCAGCTCATGCCCACAGCAGAAGCAGCTGTGCAAGTGGCCTGTGACTGCTTCATACCATCATGGATCTCATGACAGGGTGGTGATCTCTTTCTGGGACTCTGTCTCTCAGGAATTGGCTGTGATGACCATGCCAGACTCCTGCTTGACCTGAGTAAGTGACTCAATGATGGCTCCTCAAGTTTCATGGCTTGTCAGGATGAGACTCTCACATTGCCAAAAATAACTCTTGGTCCATGCTTACAGTCCAACCCACGCACAGCTGCTCAATCCTTGCCCCAACCACAGTTTGCCATGTCCCTACTCTCCTGTATAGCAGCAGAGGCTGGGATGATGGATAGGGTATTGCTAGGGAGGATATAGGTGTGTTGGACTCTCAGCAGTTCTGGGAGCAGAGTGAACTGTATGTGTGGAGAGGCAGACTTGTTCATGTTTCTCAGCACTAGAGAATACCCCCTACCACCCTCTCCCCAGCAGAGGGGTGAGGGATTCAGCCCAAAATTCCTAAGCTCAATTTGCTTCAGCTTTTCTGGAATTTTCATGTAGGGGATTTAGATTGCAAAAAAATGTCTTTGCAAGTTAGGAATCAGGGTTAGGAGCCTCATTAGCTGTTACAGAGAAGACAGCAGTGACAGACTGGGGAAGGGCAGAGGAATTAAGAGAAATTCAGAGAGAAGCTGTGGACTTCTGCAAAGCACTGGATGTCTTCAGGGTCACTCTGTCCCTCCTATCCCAGCCTAGCATAGTGCAGAGGTTCTACTGATGTCTGTGAAAAGGAGGAGTTGTGAGCAAGGGGCTGTGCTGCTTTAGCATATGCATGACAAGTAATGTGCTGGTGAATACCAAGGAAAAGCTGATGAAAATTCAGGGATATGCTAATGCAAACTCAGAGAAAGGCATGTACTTGCCCAGCCAGGAGCTAACATGCACATTCCCAGCTCCTGTATCTTAGCATATGTGTAGCCATGGTACTTCTCCTGCAGTGAGACAACAGGTGAAGGGGCCCATGTAAGCTTTCTGGCACACACACACCTTCATCCCTGGCAAGCAGTCTTTGAATTTAAGCCTCCTGAAAACATCACGAGATTTCTCTCTGAGATTTTCTCAGAGCACTTGGGCTGCATTTCAGGGTGCAGGCAGCTGACATGTAAAACTTAAAAACTCACCTGTCGTGCATCTCTTGAAAGCCTCTTGGGTCAGAGATGTGAAGACAGTCCATAGAGAGAAAAGAGGGGGCAAGCTGTCATCTTCGATGGGCAGGGCATTGCGAAGAAAGGAAGAGTTTCCTGTCTGACACCCACCTGTTTCTCCAATCCATCGCTTCTGTTATGGACTATTAAAAATGGACTATTAATTAAAAACTGAATCATGTTCATTAACATGTGCTGCCTTTGTTCTCCAGGCTGCTAGTCCAAACCATGCCTAGTCCAAATGCCAAAACCCATTTGTAGGGCTTTTATTACGTGTATTTCACCACTTCGTCTCTTTTAATTGCTCACTTCTCTCTGATCTGCTGGGCTGTGGTTTGCAAGTCAGCTGGAGGGAGGGAACAGAGGGGCATTTTTTTTGCTCCAGACTGGATGTCAGTGAAAGGAAAGGCTCGGCCAGCCCCAGCTAGAGCAGCCGAAGCTGCTAGAGACCCTGCAGTCTCTGGCACCTATGCACCAGATGCTCCTTGCTTCCAGGCAGGCAGACTGCTCTGGAGTCTTTAATCCATTACCGGGGAGAGGGAAGGAGGCTTTTCTGAAGCTTAGGCTGTCTTTGCTCCTTTTTACCCCTTTCCCCCTAGACACAGTCCTGCTGCTTTTCTCACTCTCTGTTCCCAAATCATGTAGCTGTTTTTGGCTCACCAAAGTGCAGTGTGGGGCTGGCTACAGTTCTGTGATGCTGGATGCCCTGGGCTCTGCTGCTGGCTGCACTGCAGGGGCTTGCATGGCTGTGGAGATACCTCCAGTCAGGACCAGGCTGGGACTTGCCACTTTGATCAACAAAAAAAGCCTAGACAGCATGTCTTGCAGTTCAACAAACCATGCTATTAGGAAAGGCAAAGATAATAAGAAGTTTCTTGTGCCCTGAACTGTGAAACACCCTGAATGGAAGATCTTCAGTCTCAGCTACCCTGGTTAGTCTCCTAATGTTTCTTTCCAGAAAGGTTATAGATCCCCAAAGCACTGATGTGTAAAAGCACATCGGAAGGACTCAAGTCCTTCTGAAAATGATGTAAATATTTTCCTTGGCTTCATCAGTCTTTGGATCAGGACTGGATTCATTGTGGTCTCTGCATGACCACTGATTAAAATACCCAGATGCAGGGGTGATGGTAGGAAGTGTTAGAAGGGGAAAGGCTGGTGTCAGCATTCCCTGTAAGAGCTTTAATGCCCAACACGTTGAAATTTAATAATTAAGGAGATACTTTCAATTTTTCTTTTTCTTTCTTCCCTTTTTTTTTTTTTATTACAAGTCTAACAGCATGAACTAAGCCATTCAATAATTAATTGATACAGTTGAGCTACACATGCCAGCATCTGAGCTGAGGGTGTGGGCTCAATCTTTGCAGACAAATGAAGTAAGAAGCAATTGCTTGATGAAGAAAGGAAGATATTAACATAAGATTTTTCAAGTTCCTCATAGGAATTCATCATAGTGTGTCTGGGGCTTCAGATGGGATTTGTGCTGCTAATTAATCACTAATTAACACTCTAAAGTGGCCCAAACATGAGGGAGGGAGGAAGCTGGGGTGATTCTAGACTACAACAAGAGAAGGGAGAGAGAGAAAAATCTTTTTTTTATGTGAGGGAATAAGGAGGAGACAAATATAGACTGCTCATGTCAGACAACATATGCACATGCATGCTTGCCATTGGGAGGAGTCTTGCAACACTGATATCCACAGGGATGATCCCAATGGATGGAGATTCAGTTCTGAGGAAAGGAGTTCCACTTCTCCCACTGACTCCAGTCTCCTTCCTTCTCATCATTCTTGGGATATCATCTGCTCTGTTGCAGATGTTTCATCTTGTCTGTCTGGGTGAAATTAGCAATTCAGCCTGACTCTGGTGCTCTGCTGCCTGAGCCTTGCTCCACATACAGCCTGTGGAAAGAACAAGGTGCCACAGCGAGGGGAGGCACCTCTCCAATGCAGGCTCAATGTGGCTCTGAAGTGCTGCTGAAATATGAGAAATAACAAATCCTCCCGGCTGCCTCCTACAAATGGCATCTCTACCTACAATAAGACATGACACCTCAAAGTTGCAGCAATAAATTAAGTCTGTCTCACCAGGCTGTCTCTCTGTTTCTGTATGTGTGTTATGTTACTTGGGTCTCTCCTATTTCCTTGTTACCATGTGGGACAGCTCCACAGGGAGAGAGTGAGGGCTCAGTCAGTGTGCCTGAACCTGGAAGCTGGGTACTAACTAAACTTGTGGTGCACTGTTCCCTCCATATATTCTGATTCCCCAGCTATTAGAGTGTCACCTTTCCTGTGGTTTTTTTTTTTTTCTTTTTTTTTTCTTTCCTTTATGAGAAAGCTCAGAAGCCTATTTCAACATGGTAAAAACACTAAAACCTTGAAAAATATTCCTAAGAGCACAACTTTCTCCTTCCCATCTCGAAGTTTACTGCCAGGACAACAGATTAGTAGCATTTAGGGCTACAAAGGATCACTGGTTTAATCAATAGATTAAAAAAGATCACAACTGTTTGTCGCTGTTGGACACGAAATAAGTCACACAGACACAGCTCAAGGTATGATGAAGGAAAGAGAAACTTTATTTCTTCTCTCACAATTTATAGGTTTCTGACCACGGCCAGGGATTGGATGGTCAGGATAACACCTTCCCAACCGCACTGGCCATGAGAGGTGTCCATCAAAAGACGTGTATCAGAAAGAATGTATACATATCTATGTTTACTGTTACTGTCCTGGGAAAGTCTTTAGAGAACTATGTCAACAAGCTCCAAAAGCGGAGTTTTCAGGGCAACAACTGTTAGTGCCAGACTTTGATTTTTACACTGCCACTACATTTTATGTGGCTGCTTCCCCTTTTGTGGCATTTTATAGCACTCAGGATACCTCTGTGTTACTCCAGTCCAATTTATGCCCTAATTTTATCCTATTAATCTATGCCTTGCTATCCCTCATCTCCTCAGATCTTCCTGGATCCATGTCCTGCTGTGTTTCCATCACTCACAAGTTGTTCCAGGTGTGAAGCTGTCCCACAAGAGGCTGGCAGTGTTTGTGTGACATTTCCAAAGCAATACAAAGGCAAGCTCTGTACTGACTTCTTTTCACGTCAGGACCAACAGCTCCTAATTTTGGCTCGAGGCTGACCAGGGACATGTGATTTTTCTCCCCAGACACTACAGCAGAGTCCTGAGCTAAGCCTCTTCCCCTTGAAGATGATGATGTGGACAGAGTGCCAGCCAGGCTCAGAGCACCTGAGCAGGCTGACAGAGTCCTCTGAGATGGGACTACTGGGAATGGGGTCAGTTCCAGTGAAGAAAAGGTAATTCTATCCTCTTCCCTTTTCACTGTTTACAGCAGCTGACCTACTTACTCCTTCCCCAGTTTACATGCTTTTGATCTTTGCCTTGCCCCATGGTGACAACTCTGAAGCACTCTTATGAAGGACAAAGTCACAGGCTTCAGGCGAAATGTGCTACTGCAGAAAGGGCAGTGGCCAAAAGTGCCTCTCTGCCTCATGTTTGCAAAGAAAAATAAATGGATATAAAGAACAAACTTGTTTCCTCAGAAAGTCATCTATGACAGTCCCCTGAACTTGTGTAATCGTTTTGCTGCCTGAATGTGACCAGATATGTGAGTGGATGGATTGAGGCGCTGCAGCAGGACAGGTGACAGACAGAAATTAAGGCACTGATAAATTACAGTGTTTCTTTGGTGTGGTTTATTCCAGAGACCTTGCCGCAGCTTCTAGGGAAGGAGTTATTCTTGAGGGAATGCAGCAAGTTTTTTAAAGTCTCAGGAGATAAAACCTACCATAAAAATGCCGTATCAGTTTCCAGCCAAAACCCCTCTAAGGAATGTTTCAGTACCTTTTGGGCTTTGGGTTATCCATGGATTGTATACTCAAACATATCCCTTCCATATGTCATATACCCTGAAAAGGAAAATTTAGGTGTCAGCTGTTTTTATGATTTTTGGATATTTTGAAAGATAGAAAAACATAGGCAACTTCATTGAAGAGAGCTACAAGTCCATTCTCTGGCTTCCTGGTACTAGTCCCTGGATGAGTTTTCTCTAGTTCTGCTACACATGAATGGCAATTTCCTTCCTAACTTTAAATTAATTGGCATTGCAGCTCTCTACTCCATTATATTTACAGATAGGAAAATTAAAAATCCCCAAATGAGGTCTCCAGCTCTGTATTTCTGTCTCTGGAGAATCAGTCTTCATGACGCCCCCTTGGAAATTGGTGATCTAGTAGAAAGCCCCCCACAAGATTTTGTTTTCTGCTGATCATCAAAGCTTCATCAGATTTTCTCTTTGGGTTTCAGGGTGAGTTTGGAATCTTAATAGCATTTGAGCACCATCTGTAAGCCCAGAACAACTATGTCATCTGATAAAACACTTTGTGTTAGTCTTCTGTCTTAGCTACAGAATGATTTCTGCATTGGCTTGTGTTTGCTGTAGTGGTCATGTGAGTTATACTCCGTTTCCCATGCATGAATAATCAGACAACGATTTGAGGGGGGTTCCTGAAAACACTGATGCTTTTGTGACAATCTTCAGGATTCTATGAGGTTAACACCTCACTTGTACCTTGATGGGGACACTGAGGCTCTTTTCCCAGAAAACAATAGGGAAACCTGGATGATTGTCAGCTATCAGAGTTATAACTTCAGGAAAAAGTTGTCTCTCTCTAAAGCTGATCTGGGATGCACAAATCAGTACTCATCCAAAGGGTAAGCTCATGGCAGACTAGGAATACCTGTTACTGAATCCCCAGTGCTACTTGTGGCTTCTGGATTCTTCAGGAAGGTTCCCTGTCCTAGAGCCAACCAAGGACCTAGCTGAGGGTGTCAGCATTGCCTCAGTGTACACATTGTCCAGAGGATAGTGCAAGCTTCCTTCTTCAGTGAGAACAGCAGGTAGATGCAACCTTGGAGAAAAGATCAACTCCATTTACTTCCCACAGCAGGATTTTTAAGACAGAAGAGCAAAGAACGGGCTCTGCTCTGTGAAACTCCTTTGGAATCGTGTCTTGCCACAGTAATGAAGGTGGGTGCAAGCTGGGAAGAAAAGCTTGGATAAAATAGCTCTTCTTTTGATGCGTGCTGGTTATATGGCAACTGGTGGGGAAAAGAATGACACAACTGTGGATATTCCTGTTCCTTCAGGTGGGATTTCTGCTCTTTGCCACGTGCTGTATCCTTTACATTTGAGCAAAATGTATGAGGGTGAAGGTCTCTGATGCCTGGAAGGCAGAAGATTTCCAGTGAATACTTGGACCAAAGGGAATTCAGGAAACTGGGGCCCATTGTACTAGAAAAGACTCCAGATTAGGAGGTGGGGCTATGCTGGCTAACAGGGATGCTGTTCCCATGTCTTTCACACCCTGGAATGTTTGTCTGGTCTCACAGACAAGAGCCCCAAGACATATCCCAAAGTTCTATAAATCCTGAACCTTTTTCACTTTAAATGGTAAAAATTAGATTTCCACTTTCCTAGCAATGTGGAGGCTAGAGAATCCTGGCTGTATAATTGCTTCACTGTGCCAAGAACTCTGCATCAAACCTATTACTTTTACATTCCTGCCTTCTGAAAAAGGTTGCAGTAGAATGTACCTGGAAAACACACCTGCAATGTTAGTTTAGGCTTGTGGCTCCCTGGAAAGTCCTAGTGAACTGCAAGCAATAGCAATGCATCAGAGCGTTGCAAGAAAAAGCAATACATAAGCTACGTACAAGCAATTGTTTCTCCGCAATAGCTAGCTCAAGCAGCTCTAATAGCTTTCCATTGACTCTCTGCTGAAGGAATGACACTTGGCTTGAACAGCAGAGATGCATCTGTGGCCATGGGAGGTTCCCTTCTACCAGAGGCTGCGGTGAGCTCTGTGAGGGACAACAGTTCCAAACCAGAAAATCTGCAATCAAAATGACCCTAAAATACCCACTTCAGTGACATTGAAAAGAAACCTTACAGCTTCATAAATCAAACTGTGGTGAGGAAAGGAAGTGGAGGTTCTGCAGTCTGAGTCTGGAGGGTATAAACAATAGAAGGAGAACCTTGAGCCATAATGTTTGGAGTTGGTTTTATAAAATTTTTAGGAGCAAGCAATAGTGTCCTGGCTGTGTCTGTTAGAGGATGGACAGCCTGGTACAGTTCAGGACAGGCAGATCTACAGCTGAGCAAACAGAACTGAACACGCAATACATATCAGCCTCTTTTCTTCATCAGGGGAATGCCAGCCATCTGCCATTTCACTAAATCCTGTTAGCATACAAAATAATGGGAGTGGCTTGCAGAGTGGAAAAATAATCACATTTTTTGTAAGTGACAGCAAAAGGATCAACTGCCAGGGTCTGATCTGCCATGGTTTGTGACAAGGCTCTGTAAACTTTTCCTGTCATGCCTATGGGAGCATTGTGTGTGGGTCTAGAGGGACCCTCCCTTAGACACACGTAGTACCTGCTTTGCTTCTGTTGGCTACTTAGAAAATTGCCTGCGTTAAGTAACCTGTCCATCTGCCCCCCCCGGGGGCTGGTGCATTCTCCTTCCTTTCAGTATCAGGGATGGAGCAGAGGGTGGGGATGTTGCTGGTACTTCACAGAGCCATGGGAATGAGTTAGCAAGAGGTGGAGGACTGTTGCACTGGATTAGGAATGGCTAAAGTGACGACACAGACTCTCTAGCTTTAGTTGCAAAAGAGAGCAAGTTTTGTTCTTCCAGATCTTCTTTTATAGGCAGTCTGAAAAGGTCCAAAAAGGTAAAGCTTTCATTGGTCATCAAACCAACACATCACCATCATTGGACAGTTAGGAACAACACCCCTTGACCGTTTCTTACAAGTAAACAACAAGGTGACAAACAACACCTGTGAAGGTTGTTTTCCTTCTCTAAGGACTGTTTGGACTCCTCCTTATGATTTCCCAGGCCAGAGTGTGAAAGTTATGTTCTTGACTTTCCCACAGGCTCAAGCTAGTGCCTGAAGCCTAAAAATCTCATATTTGACCGCTATCAGTTCCCACAGAGGACCATCCCATGGGAGCCACCACAAAGCTCTCACTGTAGGCAGAGTGATCAGAGCAAAACCAGACGGAGAACAGAAAGGTGTCACCTCTGCCTGGGGAGGAAGTTGTGGTGTTCCCTGGTCCCCTCCACAGCCATCTCTGGTGCAGCTTGGGAGAGGCCATGCTGTGGGGTAAGGGACCAATTGTAGGAGCCACCCAAATCTCCTTGGTCTGTCACCTCTTTTCCCTCAGCAGAATATTCCCTGTCCAAGAGGAGATAAGGTGGAGCGGGATAGGGATGTGATGTAGGGAAGGGGTGACCCTACTCTCAGTCATCAGTGAAGTGTACTGCCAGTTGCAGCAGGGCTGTAACTGTACCCCTTGTAAACACTCAGAGGTTCCTTCGTTCAGGCAGACGGAAAAGGAAATCCAGTGCCATTTATGAGCTCCCAGACCATTACCAAACGGGTTCATAAAGCAGTGAGCAAAGGCTAATCAATATGCTGAGTGCAGGGGAGAGGGAGCCTAAAGCATTCACTAATCAAGGGGATGCTGCCAACCTTAAAATAAGGAGACTGTCTCTGTTGGGGAGTGGGCCCAGGGAGCAATTTGGCACCTTTCATCTCCAGTTGCCTCTAAATGTCTGTCTCCAGTAATGAGCCTGGTGCTCCCTTTTCTCCACAGCGCTGGAGTGGAGTGAGGAGAAAGAGGCAGGCGGAGCTGCCGCTAATGGTGACTTGCCACAGGGATCAATAGATGGGAAGCAAATTAACTAGGATCCCGTGGGAAGGGATTTGTTGATATGTGGGATGACATCGGATCGGATGGCTGTGCCTTTTTGGAAATACCAACCTGTAATGAATCCCCGAGGGAGGAGGAGAGAGGGGACCTTCCTGCCACTCTGGAATGCTGTCTTTCCTCACCTCATCCTTCCATTAGCATTCACACCGCTTTGATTTCTTCCCCCCTAATGAGTTCTCTCGCTGTCTCTCTCCTCCAAAGTGCTGCTCTCTCCAAAAAACTTGCACAGATGCTCCTGGGAAACAGGGTAGGATCCTCAGAGCCCAGGGAGGGTGACATAGGCAGCTTTGCATTAGGATGTGTCTGCAGTCCTTTCTAAGAGGCTTGTAGCCTTCCTGCCCTGGAAACATAGCAGGTGCCTGAAAGAAAAGCCTGGTCTCTTTAGCTTGCCTCACCGTTGTGGCACTGTGCTGTGAGGTGGGGAGGTGGGCAAGAGAGGGCTCAGACAGATGTTGTTCCTTCTCTGGGCCTGGGGAGTGAGGGACTGCTTCTCCAGGCAATGATGCTGGTAAAATATGATCCTTTTCCAGCCAAGTCTGACAACTTGGTCAGTCTGATTCCAGTGTGAGCACTGCCAGAGATGGAGATCTCAGGCCCCTCTGCCAGCAGCCAGCACAGGAGGCTGGAGAAGGTGACTATTCCCAGCCAGCTGCTCCACAGAGCAACCTCACAGCTGTGAGGCTGTGACGAGGCTGTGATTAAGGAACAAGCATCTTCAGCAGAAGTTGATGTAGCCTGTCCAGACTGTTAGAATCAGAGAATCATTTAGTTTGGAAAAGACCTTTAGGATCACCAAGTCCAGCAGCACAGCCAAGTCCACTGCTAAACTCATGCCCATAAGTGCTCCAGCTACAACATTAGGGGAACACTCCTACTTGTAGAGGGCTTTTCCTGCCTTTCCTCCTCACCTGCACTTGGGTAGCCCAGCACTGTGGATGTTAATCTTGGCATTCTGCACGTCATCTGGAGCCAGAAGAGCAGGCAGGAGGAAAGGTAAGGCTCAACTGCCTGCTGGAACAAGTCTGGCTAGTAAAGGGCAGGAGCTGCAAGTTGTGGCACTGGCTGGAGATGGTTCAAACAAGAAATCTGTGTACAAGTAGTGCTTTTAAGTATTGGAACAGCTTTCATTATCTTCATGCCCATATTAGGCAGGCCTGGCAGAAGGGTGGGTGGATTAGAAGGGCAGTAGAAAACAGTGGCCTAAGAAGAGCAAGTTCTGAGCACCCATAGAGAGCAGGATGACCCTGCTGGAGTGTCAGTCACATCTGCAGAGCAGATATATTTCTAATACCTCTCATTCACTGCAGATTTCAAGGCACAGCATAGAAAGGGATCAGTTGTTTGCTGAGACAGCCAGGAACTGGATTTCCCAGGGCAGTCTGACAAGAGGAGGGAGCCTTTGCAAGACAAACTCTGTCTGAAGAATGCTGAACATTCCTCCTGGAGCTGACCAAGGAGACCCTCATAGTCCTGAAGCTTGCTCAAAGCAGAAGTTATGAGAGGGGCCTGAGTTGAGTGAGCTTTTTGGAGGACACCCAAGCTCCCTTGGAATTCTGGAGACTGGGTAGCCTGGAGATGAATCCCTGGGCATGCAGAGGTGCACGTCCCATGCCTCTCGTTCTCAACACTTGTGGAGGTCGCAGCAGGATCATCAGTCTGGTCTGTGGCAGGCAGTGTGAGCAGTGTTCTGGCAGCTACTGATCTGAAGTAGCAGGAGTCATCTCCTGGCTGTGCTGCTTGTGCAGCTCTGGTAGGGAAAGTTCTCACTGTGTTGGTGGCCCCTCCTCACTGCCTGACAGCTTATGCCCCGGGGGGGCTTATTTGGTGCAGATCCAGCAGCGCGTTCAAATCTCATTTAATTTTGCCCACATGCACAAAAGAGAAATTCCTGTTGTTTCTGCTTCTAGCTGCTTGAATGGCTGCCCAAACAAACAGGCAAGATAAAGTGACCCTGGGCATTTCTGCTAAACCATGGCCAAGGCTCAATAGACCAAATGAACCTGCAGAGAACAGAAAATGCCATGAATTTGCTCTGCCTTGGCTGTCTTCCCAACCAAACACTGCTGGCACCCAAAGGAGTGGAGTCCCCTGGGCACCTTTCCTGCTGGGGGCCTGGGTGGGGGGGAGTGAAGGGAGCTCTCATTTGGGAAACCAGAGCACTGAGTGATCAGCATCTTGCTTGCATGTTCAAGGACAGAATTTCTTTGGGAGGTATCCTTTGTCCATCCACTGGGACTACAGCTTGCTTATCTGCCCCACTCCTCTGCTTTTGTCTCTACTTATGGGTGAAGAGCCTAGAGTGTCTCTGGGCATACTTAGGGAAGGTATGCTCCAGGGCATGCTATTAACAACTTGAAAATAAATCTTCCATCACTCCTCCTATCTCCTCCTCACTGCCCTCTGCACCCTGCTTTCTCATAATTCCATCTTTCCTTCCTGATCTCTACCTGCCTTCCTTATCCTCCTTCCTGTCTGTCCCTCCTGTTTGATCTCATCCTCCCTCTGCAGTGGAGCTGTGCCTTTCAAGCAGTCTATTGAATGGATTTGCTGAAGGAGCCATTAATTGGAAGAAAAGTGAAGGCCTGTGGTGGAGTGTTGCGGTGCATTTATGTTCATTATATTTGATTCAATTACCTTCTGTATTGTTAAGTTGTACCCCCCTTGTTAATACTTTAGTCACAGTTGTGCCCTCCTAACCCGACTGCAAATAGACCCTGATACCTGCCCCCTGTTCCCGAATGTTCCCTGTTCCCCCTCCCATTAAGTTGCCAATCCTCCCTTGTGTCAACCCCTGCCTGGACCGCCCCCTTTGGAATTCCCCTATTCTTCCAAGCCCCGTTGGCCCATGTGCCTCACTCTCCTCCCCTTGTGTTCCCCATTGGTTTATGTATTATGTAACCCCGCCTTATGCTCCTCCCCTAAGTCTTCCCTATTGGTTTATTATTTGTACACTCCCCTTGCTCCTCCCCCACGCATAAGTTGTTGCGCTCCCTTTCCTTCCCCCCCCTTCCCCCAACTTTTGTCTTTCGTCCCTGGAGTCTTCAAAAGAATAAGTTGATTTTGGAAGCCACGTGGAAGACCTCTCCCTGGTCCTTGCTCCTGCCCTTGACGCTGTGCCGTAGAGCATAAGCCCTAAGCTGCCCTGCTTTCCAGGAGCAGCCCACTCTTGGCTCGGTGCCGGGAGCTGGCTGGGGAAATTCTGGCACCGCGTCGGAGGTGGGGTGCAGGGAGGGAAGAGCAGGTCTGTATAATGCAGCTCTTCTTCACTGCCAAGTGAGAGTGACCCCCCTTGCCAGGCATCACTCAGCCATGCTGTGACAGCCATTTGTGAAGAGTTCAAGCATTCTCATCTGCATTCCCTAATGAAGACAGAGACTCACAGAGCCCTGGCTGCATCACAATCCTCTCACTTCAACCCCATTATGTGAAGCATGAATATCTACTGGAGCTTCTGCTCCTCTGGAGGAGGCTAGCTCTTGCCAGGAGGTGAGAGGAAGGTGTGTAACGTGAGAAGAGACCTAAGAGAAATCCAGAGGTGACAGCAGAGGCTGGCAAGCTCCTGGCTTTTTTAGGCTGTTAGGAAACAGGTGAGAAGGACTATTGTTCCAACAACAACACATCGCCTTGTTGACGTATGGGTGTGAAGCTCTCTTGCCTATTGGTGACTGTTGGCAGTGACAAGAAAAGGGTCTGAGTATGAGAACAGAAAATAAGATTGGATTGGACATTTTGCCTCTCTGTGCTAAAGCCCTTTGAGGTTAAAATGATGTCTGGATTTAGAGATAGCTTCTGTTGGGATTGCTTGGCAGGATCTTCTGCGTACTAGTGTTCTTTCTGTAACAGTGAAGTCTGGCTGTTTCCCCAGCACCATCTGAGCAGTTTCCCTGCCCAAGGCACTGCCCTAACGAAGAGCCAGTGTATGCCTGCAGGACTGCTTGCTCTTTCTGCGGCATCTGTGATCACAGAGTGCCTTTGCTTGGGAAGAGAGAGGGTGCCTGCAGGATGGATGTCTGGAGTTCTGTGTTCAGAGCTTGCGCACTGCAGCCAGTAAAATACTGGGATGCTATAGATAATGCTCAAGATTCCAAAAAGACAGCATTGTATCACTCTCCATCTGTTAAGTGCTTTGAGATCACTGAATGCAACATTTGATATAAATGCAAAATAATTATTATTTTTTTAAAAAATTATGAATTTCCTTCCATTATACTCAAATGCACCAAGGAGTACATTCCCATTGCCGGGCATTTGCACACAATCTCTAGAGAGTGGCTTGTCTGATGTGTTTATTCAGTGTAAATAAGTTAAATGCTGGGGAATGAATGGTTCTGCTAATTGAATTTATTTTTGTAAATTTAATATGTCATTCTCTCAAAATGTTCCATCAAAAATATGCATTATTTCGTTCATCTGCATGGTCATCATTGAAATTCAGACGACACATCTGAAATCCTACTGCATGGTTGGAGGAAATGGTCTTTCCAGCAACCCATAGAAATACTGTGTGGGATTTCAATATTTGTATATCCAGAATGATGGCAATTATAATGCTGAAATGTGCTCACTGTGAGAGAAAGTACAGTTTCTTAGCTTTTCTTTCTCCTTGCACATTGATTCCTTTTAGACTTAGAGTACCTCCTGTACTCAGTTTCTGCCCTGAGAGGATTTTAAAGCAGAGAGGAAAGGGACAAGGAAAAGCTATGGGTTTGTGTGCTTTGCTGACATTGTAAGAATTATATCTCGGTGTAACTTGGCATCAGTCAGGTATCTTTTGCTCTAATTCTCCTGCTTTGTAACTCTTATGGAGATCTGACTGCAATGAAATAGCTGTTTATGAGGACACAATTGATTTGGAAGACCTAAATGTAGGAGTTTCTTTTTGAATCTGAATTTCTTTAAGGTTTTCATGCAAATCTTGCACCGCAGAAGGTCATGTATCTGTTGCAAACTTGGTATCATACTTTTGACCCTGTTGTGTGGCAGTTCAGTAAGATGGTTCAGAGGTGGAGGAAGCTCCTGCTAGCCCAGCCACAGGAAGGAAAATACAGCGAAGCAAAGAATGACATTATGCTACTGCCTGCGTGCTGAGTAGAGTATACAGCTCTGGCTTCTCAAAACCAAATGCCTTTTATATAACAGAGCTAAAAACCACTCAGAGCAGCAAAGATGATCAAGGGTGGAAAGCAACCTGGGTGTGAAAAATTATTAAGAGGGCTAGACTCCCCTGTCTGGAAGAGTCTGGTGAGGAGGTGTGGAACTGTGAGTACCACACAGAAGGAGAACAAAGAGAAATTGCCTGTCCCAGCAACGGGACTGGGCTGGGGGTAGGAAGGAATAGGTAAGTGGTGTTTCAGAAGAGACCAGAAGGTGTGACTTCATGACAGGCTTTGATGAGCTGTGAAATGCCTGGCAGCAAGCATCTGGAGCATCCCAAATGTGAGTGGACAACTCTGTGGGGAAAAATCCAGCAAGTATTAAAGACAGGAATGACACATGTGACTTTGTCTGGAAGCCAAAGGTGGCTGGGAGAGTAATCTGAGTAAATCTGGTGGCATGCTTGCCCTGCCCTCACCTGCTGCTGTTTGGAGGCAGGCTGTCAGGTGAGATGGGTCTCTGGTATTACCCAATATGATCATTATTGCACTTCAATGTCCATTGCTCAAAAAACACCCTGCAGTAGTCAGTTCAGCTCTAAGACTGCTCAGCTCTAGAAAGTTATGTGACTATTAACTGCTTTATCTTCATGCCATTAAGTATCATTAGGTCCCTACTATGGGTTTAGCAGAACCCCAATGAGCCAAGAGGGAGAAATAATTGCAGCCCATATGCCTGAAATCATCCATCCCACTAAGGACTGCAATTCAGCTTATGAGCTGCAATCACATCAATTAACCTTTGTTCCATTGAACATTAGGAGGACCACAGAATTACTGTTTTTGTAATTAACCTCCTAAGTAGGGATGTATCCAAAACAGAGAGAGATCCCTATGCCTCCCAGACCTGTGCAAAGGCAGGGAGAGGGAGAGATGAGGATTACTGAACAAAAAGAAAGAGGGATTAAAATACCCACTGAGCTCTGTTGTTGCTTTGCAAAGGGAAGGGCTGTTCTGGGCCCTCAGATCTTGTGAGCCTCCCAGACAGGTGCCAGTTTTGCACTAAGGGCCTTGGATCCAATGCCAGAGAAAGGAGAGATGTGGGATCAGGAGTGGGGGAAGCTCCCAGAACCTAAATGAGGGTGAATAAAGTAAGCTCCTGCCCCAGAGAGGCAGCCCATGTGGTGTTGGAGCCCTCTCCAGGATCAAGTGCCAAACTGAAGATGCATGGGATGCTTGAGACCTGGTCTCTGCTGCTCTGTCAGAGGGTCAGACAGCAGAGCTGGTCTCAGGGGGGAAAAAACATGAAGCAGCCAGTTAAAAGAAAAAATTAAGAAGATTCACTGAGCAGTAATGGGAAACTAATTGAGCTAAACTGAAATGTAATTGGAAAATAATCATGGTGAGCAGCAGTTTAACACATTTTATTGTAACCTGAACAGAAGGTGCTCTATGAGTTTGTGTTCAGCTTCATCTAGGGGCTTGTGGTGTGTCTATGATGTAGACAAAAGACTTTTTGTGTGACTTGGAACTGAAGCCAGAAACAGACTCTGCTCCCTCATCCTCACTGCCACCTCTGTCTTCACATTCAGTGTGGGGGCAGAGCAGGAGGTAGAACCTGGTTTCTCCAGCAGTGTGGGAAAAGGATGGTGATACCACCCACAGCAGGCTGTGGCAGCTGTTGGCCAGGGGAGACAATGCTGGGAGACCCCACTTGCTTACTCCATGTTAGTCAAGAGTATTTTCCATCCATGCTTCATGTGTACTGTTCTGCGCCAAAGCTTCTTATACAAAATGTTCAATAAATACCCCTGAAAAGTGGAGATTAACAAAGTAATGTGAAGAATAATGAAATGTCCCTCAGACTCTAGGGAAGCAATATTGACCAGCTGTGGAGAGAGCTCATAATGAGCCTGCTTTACCCAGGGAGAACAATAATAGCTTTCCTTTCTGTAGCCCCTGTTTGCCATCCCTGTAAACTGTTTGCTCAAGAAAATGAGTTGTGCAGGAAAGGAGCCAGGCAGCTAATGCAAAGTGGAAGGGATGGTGTGGAGGGAAGGAGAAAGGTTGCAGGGGGAGTCATGGCTTGGATACGGCTCTGCACAGTCAGTCATTGTTGAAGACAAGGTCTGCAAGGCGTAAAATGCTCCTCTGGACTCTACTGGCCCAGGATCCTGGGAGAAGAAGATTTTGAGAGTGTGAGGGCTAGAGCTGGCAACAGGGAGTGGATCCTGTGCTCAGTGAGTGTAACCCTTGTCCCAGTCATAGTTTTCCCTTCCTTCACCCAGGTCTCTCTGTCCAAACCTCTGTTCTTTATGCGGGCGGTGTGATCTCTGCACCGGCCACACTCTGTCCTGACAGTCAGCTCAGGTCCTGAGCAATACCCCTGCTCCATCTGGATCCATCTGGATAGAATCAGGGAAACTTGCATGCTAGACTCTCTGGCCACTCTCCTCTGGCCCCTTTAGCCATCACTGTCTCCCATGAAGATCTCCTGAGCTGTGGCAGAACATCCAGCTGAGATTGTGTCTGGGCATATGATCAGACTCACAGGGGTATAACCCAGAGTGCCCAGTGACAGAGCTGCAGTTTCCCACCCGCAGTGGCTCTTGTTTTCTAGCCCATGACCTGGGATTCCTGGTGGTCTCTCCAGCACCAAAATGTCTCTTGTTTCAGAAGTCTTGGGGATTTCTAAGAGAGCACCAGCTGCTCACCCGGTTTTAACTGTGCTATCTGTTCAGTGCAGCATCCTGTCTACATTAACCTTGATCACATCATCCCTTCCATTCCTCATTTCCATTCCTTGCCCCCTTGTTATCTGGGGAGGCAACAGGTCTGTCACTTTGCCTTTCTGTTCTTCCTATTAATTTCTCTGCCTTTTACTGTCAGAGCTTCCTTTGCCCGCTCCCTCCTTGAGCAGCATGCAAGTTGGGACCAGCATCTCATTAGAGTGCAATTCCCTTTGCCTTGGTCCAGTGTACAAAGTGCCAGAACATCTCAAATTGAGCTGGGACTGTTGCCTCAAAGACAGCAAGGTCACTGCAATCCAAGGAGATCCTAAGCTTGTGTGAATATGAGGCAGCCCACATTCACACAGTGTAAAAGGCAGCTCTGCAAACTTTAGAGCTGTCTGAGTCCTTAAACCAGTGCATTCAAGCACCCCCACGCTGCATAATTTCTATGCCATATTTGGTTTTATTGTCATTATTATTGTATTATTTGTTTCCTCCGTAATGTCCAGGGGAGAGACTCCTTCCTGCTTCCATGGCAGGCGAGAAAAAGGTGCAGAAGAAAACCCCAAATGGTTGAGACCTGGGATAAGGCAGGAATCTGATGAGGGTGACTGGTGATATAAGACTTAAGTGTGTGGTAGATCACAGATGCATGGTGGTCTTCTTCCCTGCTGCACTCTGATGTAGCCCATTGTATGGCCAAAGCAGGCTGGGTTGTTCAACACTTTGTGCTGTTCTCCACAGTCTCACCCCAGCCTTTGCGAAATGGAGTTTCTCTACCTGAGCTGTGGACAATCCCCCACTGGCACCCTCATGGTATGTCCATCATCCTCTGTTAGGCAACAGAGGGGTTAGTCTTCACTGTGCCCTGAGGAAAAGTTTCTGGAAGCTGTCAGCCTAAAGCAAATTGGAAGAGCCCCCCTACTGTGTTCAATCTGTTGATTAAAGCAGTAGCTGATTTTATTGTTATTCCTAGCAGATCAGCCTGAGTTTTCTGATGCTTCCCTGAGCCCATTGTTAGTTTGGCTAGTTGCAATGATCTGAATTTATCCTAAGGGGTTTTGTTTTTTTTCCTTCTTACAGTTTTGAGTCTGCTTGGAAAATAACTTCTTTTTCATTTTGTGTTCATTGAGAACATGTGCTAGAACCTGCCAACCTGGCAAAAACACTTAGATCATGAGTTGCTGAGAGCTGATGAAGCAAATCAAATTAAATCAAGCTATGTGAAATCCAAAAAATCTAAGCTATGGCCAAACCAGATGAGATTAAAAAAGACCCATCAGACTAGCCTCAATCAGAGCAAACCAAAGACCTACTTTAACTTGACCAAACTTAATTGAATTAGTATTTGAATTATGTGGAATAGAAAGGCTCTTGGGAAGAAAGGCATTTTCTTTGTTGCTTCTACTGAATCCAGGAAATTATATGCTCTGCTTTTCCCTGATAAATGGGCCTTCTGCTCAGGTGCATACCTCCCTAAAGTGAGAGAGTTGCTTGGAGAACGTGCCACAGTGCCACAGCATTTCAGCAGGGATATCTTTTCTGTCCATAAGAAAAGCCAAATGAAAGCAGAGAATCATCCTTAGCCAGTTTATACTTCTTTGGGAATCTCTGGAAAGAACATGGGAAACGGTATCTGTTGTTATCATAGCACTATGACTTTTCTGCTGTGATTGACACCAGATGCTAACCTGGATTTCCTCCTGCCTGGAGGTGACACATTGCTGTGATCTAAATTAAGGGATTAGGAAGCTTTGTTCTTGTGCCACATGATCACAGTTAGCAGCACCAACTCATGGTCTTGCTGCTGTCTACTCAATGAGGTATCCAATAGCAATCCTGATCAGGAACAGTAATTGTTAAATGGAACAGCTCTTTGGAGACCTGATATTTACCAGGCTGTCACTATCCATTGAAGTCCCTTATGATTTTTTTTCTCATAAAAACAAGGAAACAAATGAACAACCAAAAAAAAAAAATTTCTGCCATCCCAACAGTTAGGATAAAATGTTTGTATTTAGACCTTTGTGGATGCTAAATGTAAGCTGCAAGCAGGGAGCACAGTGCCTGTGGAAAAGCAAGTCACATAACTTTCTCAGTCTTGCCTGAGAAAGTGGGCTGGGAAATCATAATGAGGAATTAAAACAATCCTCAGAGATAGAAGACAGCCTTGCAGGTGTTGTTTGTCAGTTTCTTGTTTTCTTGCTAGAGAAGGTTGAGGGGTGGTGTACACCACTGACCAGTGATGGTGATGTGTTAGTTTACTAACCAGTAAGAGTTTATCCTTCTGGACCTTCTCATACTTGTCTATAAAAGAAAATCTGGGGTAATAAATCTTGCTCTCCTGTTCAACCCACAAGAGAGTCCATGTCGTACCTTCCACCATTCCTAATATAGTGCGACAGACCTTCTCTTCTTACCTATGCCTCAGGTTGAGCTCGTTACTTTCCCCAGCTCATTAGCATGCAGCCTGCAGGTTCCACAGCATCAGCTAAATATAAACCATCCTCTTATTTTTTCCTTTTTTTTGAGGGCTGTTGACAGAGCTTTTTGTTCACTTGAAAGGTAGAGGATTAGCCATGTGAGGTTCATTCCTCATGTTTGTCTCCTGTCATCTCATTAGCCAGGCACAAATCCAAGGCAATGCACTGGGTAAGGTGTCAGACAGGAAAACGTCACAGCCGGACTCAAGGGAGTGAACGCCTGGGCTCTCATTTGGCCACAGTCTAGTGCTAAGGACAGGAGCTTAGCTTGTATCACTCCTGGCTTTTCTTGCCTGCCTCTAGGTTGTTACAGGCAAGTCACCTCTCCTCAGTGCACTTTTTATTCTCCACATTGTTTATCTGGAACAATCCTATTTGGGGAGAAGAGTGGCTGAGGTCTATGAATAGAAGAGTTGGAGGGGGATTGATCCCAGTCATCATCCTTTTGGTTTAACCAGTCGGTACCTGTGAAATTCTATGAGTTCTGCTAAGAAATTAGCTTCCAGCATACATGGGGCAATGATATGTGTCCTCTCCATGTCCTTTGATGCTTCTACCAACTGAGCTGGCCCCCATATCTCTCTTGTCTGCCAGTTTGTAATGTTTTAGGAGTGATGACATTCCAGACTGAGGAAGAGTGAACACAGTTTCTGATGTTAATTTTTCATCATTTGGTGCCCCCTGTGTCCTTTTCATACCCATTAGGACAGGGTGACATTAAGGGAGCCACAGACCACATTTCAAAGCCTAAGGGATCCCATCTTAGCTGAACTGTAGCTGACATTTCACCCACCCTGGGCTTTAAATTCCAGCAAAGACCCTCTGGGCATGATACACAACTGTTTTATAGAGCACTGAAACAGCATTTTCCAGCTGGGATAATAAAGGAGGGGATTCTTCTTTTCCAATGGCTCCTGTTGGAACCCATTATGAAATCCTTTGTGAGAGGCTTTAAAAAGTGCCTTTAAAATTAATTCAAATGGTGTGAGACTTGGCAGAGTTTGAAGTGGAAGAAAAATGTGGGGGATGGAGACTCTTCAAACCAAGGGAAATAATTCCGGGAGCATGGTGAAAGCTTGTCAGCAGGATTAGACCTCTTTCCTCCTCCCAAAGAATGAAGCAGGTGGCAAGATTCAGATTTCCTTCCCTGAAGCTGACACACAGTTGTCCAGTTTATCACTGAGACAGATTTGGTCACACATTTGCTACCCTACAACAAACAGCTTGGTGTGGACCCTCAGAATGTGCTTAAAGTGTTAAGAATGGTAGAGCCAGGGCTAATGTGCTAGAGGCTTTCTGGGGCCTCACAGCTCTGCTGGGTAGCCTGGTGAAAGTAGGTGCTTTCTAATAAAGGCTTGCTTTCTGACTCAGATTGAAGGGTTTCTATAAGAAGTAAGGGATGAACTTTGAAGATAGGGATGAGTGTACCATCTGTATGGTAAGGTCTCTCCTATATATTGAAGTCTTCTTCAGAGAAAATAGGTAAAAATTAGTCCATGGTTGAGGCGTAAGAGAGCTGGGGCTTTCTTTGGCCTTGGGAGAGGGAGGGAGGAAGGGAATAGTGTTTAGGGATCTCCAGCTTGCCAGTGAAGCCTTCTGGTGTAGTACAGCTCTTCTGTCATTGCTGTGATTTCCAAAAGCAGCACAATGGCACTCAAAACAAAAAGAGAAGCTAGAAATCCTGTGGCTTGATCACTAGCCTGGCTCTAGTATATTTTCCTTACATCCAGATTCATTGCTTCACTAGAACCACTAGTTTCAAAACCTGAATTCCTCTGTGCCTGCTCCAAAGTTGATCCATATGTTAACTGTGCAAGCTGGGGTTTTCAAAGCTGAAAATATGCCTTGGGCTGTTTTAAATGTTTCATCTAAATTGGGTCATTCATTTCTGAAGAGAAGATTAGGGGAAAAACAAACACCACTGCTCTGACCATACTGAGCAAAATTCTGACAGATGGGTGGTTGGGAAGTGCAAGCCTACATGTTGGAAACAGGAATCAGTTTTTGTAAAATTCCACTCAACCTAGCTAGAACTGCCCCAGTGAAAAGCCATGCATCTTTTCAAACTCCATGGCCCATTTATTTTCTGTAGAGACTGGCTGTATCTGGACTGCTCTGTCCTCAGAAGCACCTGTGTTTGCTGAGTTTGTTCTGCCTTCCTGTAGCTCCTGCAGCCCAATTTAACAGCACTTCTAGAAGGTGATTTTTCTGGTGCAGCTGTTACTCTGTTTTATCATGGTAAAGTTTTCAATCCACAAAGCATCCTACAGCACTACTTCTGAAAGCTCTGTTTCCCCACTTCCTCATTTTCTAGAGGAGTATTCCCTGGGATGCAGGTAAGGGTAAGGCTGGAGGAGGCTCTCCCTCCAAGTGCCATCCTAGCTACTGCTCATGGTGAATATTAGGAAGGACTAAATGAGGGAAATACAAAATGCAGCAGAATGATCTCATGCTGCCCAGCCCAAGAGACTGGCTTTCTTTCTTTGTCTGTCACTCTGCTCCTTGCTGTCAGGGAAAGGTGGCATAAGGTAAGGCGTTCATTGAGAGCAACTCATTTCTCCTTTCCTGAATAATGAGCCTGATTTGTGCTGTTCCTTATTATAACCAGATGGATTAATGCTTTAGACACATAAAATCCCATGTAAACCCTGAAAAATCAGACTTCAAGATCTTTGCAAATCTAGCATTCCAAATTAATGATAATTTTGAATGAATTTGGCTTTTTTTCTGTCCCTCAGTTCATCAGGTGTGAAGAACATAAAGCCACCGGATTCAACAGGGGAAGCACTAATGAATAATTCATTAATACCTGTGGCACTCAAATGCTGTCATGAGCAGAACTTGGGAAAGGCTTTGAGAAAGATCGTGACTCTGCTGAAGGCTGTGAATGAGCTGGAGCCAGAAAGGCAGAGGCAAAACTGAGGGGATTGGAGCAGTGGGAGTCACCATGAGCAAAGAAAAATTACTATGTGTCATTGTGGTCTCTCAGTCTGGAAACCTTCTCCCTTGTTCCTCTGAGGAGAGAAGGCATAAGGATACTTCGGGGATGCTTGGTGATAAGACTGGAAGTGCTGAGGAACAACCGTGCCCTGATACTTGGGAATGGGATCCCCAGATGGAATGGGTGGGTCATCTCCACTACAGCGTTTCATCATGCAATTTTCACCTATAAAGAAGCACCAAGCTGAAGAGAAGAGGCAAATGGCTGTCCTTGTGGGAATGTAGTATTAAAAGAGGAACTCCACCAAGCCCTAGCTCTATTCTGTGTGCCAAGCTACAAGGCAGGACAATGTCAGCTGGCTTACCTGTCTCCATGCTGCTGGCCTTCATGACGCTTGTCCACTGTGCAGCCAGGCATTAGACTGGGAGCAGGCAGCTTGTGCCATCAGCCCAAATGCAACTAACCTGCAAGGGAAGGAAGAACATGTGTTAAATATTAAGTAGTGCATAGCCATTAAGCACTTCTGAAAAATTTCAGCTTGGGTATACAAACTCACGTAACTGCTAATCAGTGGATGATCTCCCAAGTGGCAGTTTGTGTCAACAGAGTGGATTAAATGCTTGTGCACACAGTGCAAGGCAAAACCATCCCCAGAGCTCTGCTCCTCAGATAGGCTTCCTCCTGCTGTTTCTGACCCCACATAGACAGTTTTCTTAATCCCTAAACTGTCTTTTCCCTTAGTGCCTCGAGATGCTAAGTTATTGATAGTTTAATTCCAAATATTGGAACTACAAAAGGGCAAGAGTTTTCTGAGAGGTGGATCACATGTACAAAACAAAAAAAAAAAAGGGTTCTTTGGCTATAACGGGGCAGTTCTTCAGTTGCTGGGCAATTCAAAGCATCTGACATGCTTCTCATGGCACAGTGGTAGTATGAACTCCCTTTATGCCACAGAAGTCCATACCTTACCAAAAAACCAAAATAATCTAAGTTATGGGAATAATTCACCTGGAAGATTGGTGTGGAGGTAACACATATCCCCAGGTGATCCAAGTGTCTGAAACCCTTGTCACTACAGCTTCCTCCATGGTATATCACCAGTACATCAGGACATGGATCTGCAAGTGTCTCTTGGCTGTCTTGGCTCCAGGTGGACAACCTAGGTCAGGTCAAGCAGTGAGATACTACTTAGCACCAGGTCAGGAGTTACTTATTTGGGATAGAAGTACACTTTGCAATAACCTGCGCAGTTTGAGCTAATATTTGATCAAGAAGTGCCACAGCAATGGTGTTTTCCACTGGAAAGCTCCAGTTTATTGAAATCCAGAATGTGTAGCAATAAGAGCTGACTAGTGATGGTATAAAAAACATTGTGCAAGAACATACATTTGTAGGGAAGGAAAAGTTCCTAGACTGTAAAAACCGTGACAAAATACTTGTGGCTTTCAGTTTGCAGCAGCTTTTCATTCTTGAAATGTTAGTTAATTCATACATAGAAGAAGAAGAGGAGCATAAAAGCCTTGAAAGCTGTAAAGGTTGAAGAGGCTGCGTGAATAGAGGTCTGTAGCCTTGGAGCTGTTGGAGAGGCACTTTTGCCACACAACAGCCAGGCTGTCTGCCAGGTGAACAATATCGCCCATCTCCTCAGAGGAGTGCCTGGGCAGGCTCTCAGCCCTGAAGGGGTAGCCAGCATCTGGCTAAGAGCATCCTTTCCAAAGGGCCATTTGGCAGTAAAAGGACACATTGCCACTGGGCAAAGGGAGAAATACTGTGACTCCCTCTCCAAGCTTTCCCCTCTGAAGCCAAAGCTGGATCCATCTCTCTCCCTGTCAGGCTGAGGGGAGGGAAGGAGAGAGGAGATCTGCCAGCAAGGAGGGCTGGGTGATAGCAGTCTGTGTGTAACCCTCCATAAATGCCAGAATGCAGCCAGCGTGAAATGAAGAAATATTGCTTCTGGTAAATATTTATTTTATATCATAAATTAGCATACTAAATGTAATTAAAAACAAGTTTATGTGCACATTCCCCCCCCCCCTCAAGTCTGTCAAATTACAGCTTAGAATAACTAGTCATAAAGAATGTGGCCTAATTACCAAGCATCCCAGCCTACTAATGCGGTTTGATAATTACTCTACAATGGGCTTCTGAAACAAGGATTTCATTCTTCCTTCTGCCCTCCTTCAGATGAAACCAGCATCTTTCTGTTGGTGAATACCTGAATGCCTGCATCCCAGAGCCAACCTCAAAATTCCTCACTTTGCTGAGCTGGGGGACGAGTGAGTGACAGCTGTCAGCAGAGGCACCCCTGTCATGTGAGGCAGTTTTTCCAAGGCGGACGGACACTAGGGTTTCACATACACTCCTCAACTCCTTGTCCTGGCACCCGGGGACTTGCCTGAGGTGAGAAGAGTGATGGGATGGGAGGGCTTGGATGAAGGGTGACTGAAGAGAGGCATCAGGAAGGGCAATTAGAAAGGTCTCAAGACAAATAGGAAAGGGGTTAATCCCGATCTGGCATGTGGCTGCTTAATTGTGTATCCCGGGGCTACTCAGGGAGTGCCTGCTGCCTCTGTTCACCGAGGCATGCATGAGATAAGAATTGTAACCCTCGTTTTAAAGAGAGCCTGCAAGTCTTAAATCTCCCAGAAATTACCCATTAGCAGTAGGAACAAACAAAAAAACAAAACAAAAACAACAACAACAAAACCCCCCACAAAATAAAAAACAAAACGAAAAACCCCCCCCAAAAAAACCAAAAAAACAAAAACAAAAACAACCAGACAAAAAAGCAGATAGTGCCTTGAGAAAGACAGCCTTGTTGCTACAGTAAAACCAAGTCTGCCTTCCCCAGCCCTGCACAGGTTGAGCCTGTGGAGAGGGGCTGCTGGCTCCTGAGGACCAGAGGTTTGGGAACATGTGTAGCTCATTTTGTCCTGAGATTGTTACTCCCAGTGATCCCTGCACCTTGTGCTCATGTGCACCCCTGTCTCACTCTGGCCCTTTCCTTGCAGATCCATTCTCCCCCCACAAGCATCCCAGGGGCAGGGTGAGTGGGGGACAGTTCCTGGAGCGGGTCCTCAGGAGACTGCCTGCCTCAGTCTGGTTGTCTCTGAGCCCCTTGCTCCCCTTCTCCTTAGGGCAGAGGACACGGTGCTTTTAGGACCTGCTTTGTCTGACTTAGTTTAAACACTGACCTTAGTATGACTCAAATGATGTCATGGAAGAGTGTGTTTTCCTCACCTGACCAAGCAGAGACCACAGGGTTACTTGCTGATGTTATAAGTCTGTATTGTGATATTGGCTTTCGCAAGTATTAAGATGAATATTATATGTGAAATACTTTTTGGCTATGTATGTACTTTTTTCCTTGCTAACAAGTTTTAAGCTTAAAGGAATCTGTAGTACAAAGCAAGGAAACCCCAGAGGGCAAAGACAGTGGGGCCCAAGCTGTTATCAGCAGAAGAACAATGGAAACCAGGCTGTTATCAGCAGCCAGGACCAGGCCGTTGGCAACGGAAGAACAGATGTGAAGCCCAGCTGTCACCGGTGGCAGAGGGAAGGGGCCCAGACTGTTATCAACACTGACCATTTGCAGAAGAAAGGAAACCAAACTCAAAAATAATGATGATCAGCAAAATAAAAACCATACAGAGCATGTTCTAAATAGGCAGAACCAGGGAGGGGACATGCTAAATACTTCTTGAAAAAGTCTGAATATGCATTAAACCCTCAGCTGGATGGGATAAAAAGAGTGTTCCTGAGATACCAGGTGTGTTCCTGGCAACCCGCCAGGGCACCCGGCCATTTTAACCCTTTGCTTTATTTCCTTTGTTTCCTAATTGTCTTTTTGTTTTTATTAAACTTCTTATAATTTATTAAGTGAATCTCGTTTTTCACACTGAGATAAGAAAAACAACAATGAAATGAATCCTGTTCTGAGATCTTGTTTTCCCACAAATAGAGGCTAACCAAGACAAAGCAGAGGAGGGGGGCAGATAGTATTAAAAAACAACAGAATTAACTCTAATGGGAAGCATTTCCCAGGAGGCTTTTTGAAAGACACTTTTCATCAGCACACAAGAGAGGAACTGGCTTTGTCTGCCTTTGTCTGGGATGCTTTACCAAGAGGAATGAGGGCACAAAGAGATGAGATTTTGGAGAGAACCACAGCCAAAAGGGTCACACTGGAGCTGAGTTCTCTGGAAATTCATAACTTTAATTGCTGGTGTTTTTGATAGCTTGGTTGAAAGGAGGAGGTGTAAGGAAACCAGAGGCTTTAGGGACAAACTTTGTGCGTATCTGAGAAGGCCCTAGGGACTTCTGTTCAAGCCACCCACATCTGTAAGGGCAGAAGAACGGCACTGTCTTATTCACTGCTTCCATCCCAAGTGGGACCAGAGACTTTGGATCCCTTCATGGTTCACTGGCTGGTGAGGCACTTTGGGTGTGAGGAGCACAAAAAGTGCTGTACTGCTGCTGGGCTGAGACATGCTGGTTGCCTGAGGGAGGCCAGGAACAGAGGGAAGGGGACCTGGATGGCTTAGGAAAGCCTTCCTGAAACTCTGCAGTAGCCTCTGTCCCCGTGCTGACAGTGCTCCCAGCTTTATGGAGACCTCCTTCTCTTCCGGAAGAGGGCAGAGAGGATCTCCATGCTGACACTGCAAATGCAGCAGCCCCAGGCTGCAGGTTTCCTAATTGCTGTGCATGGCAGGGTCCTCTTGGGGATCCAGCAAGGAGGGTTATTGAAGATAGAGAAGGCTGGCGTTTCATTTAAGTCATTAGAGAATTCCTCAGGGAGCTGGAGGGAAGACAAAGTGAGAGGTATAGTGGGGGAAGAGAGGCAGAGGCAGGAGAAGAGGATAAAAGGAAGGAATGAAGGAAGGTGTAGGCAAAACAAGGTGGAAATATGGTGAAGTATCTTGAAAGTAGAAAAAGAAGAAGGAAGAGTGGAGAGAAAGAAGTTTGGGCAAGAGAGGTGGGGGGGGGGGGGTGGAGGAAGATGGAAGAAGAACCCCATGTCAGAGGATGAGAAAAAAAGACCTGGTACTTACCAAAGCAAGGAGCAGCAGCACTGCAAGTCTTTTCCCTGGAGTGTGCTCAGGTCCTGTGGCCACCTGCTCCTTCCACACCTCCTCCCCCTCTCTTTTACTCTGTTCTTTGTGTCACCTTCCCAGTTTTTCTCTCCTCAGTTAGCACTCTGCAGCCGTCTTCCTCCACTGAATTGGGCAGTATCAGGCAGATCTTTAACCTTGGAGGTTTATATTTTAATTTTTTAATAACAGTGAGAGCAGCATGGTCTCATTCACTCTTTATTTTCCTTCTTTCTTTATTTTATTTTTATCCCCCTTCCCCCTCTTTTCCTTTCTTTCTTCCTTCCTTCCTGTTGTCTTTCCTTTTCTCCCTCTCTGCCTTTCTATGTCTCTCCCTGCTTTTGAACTCCTAAGGTCTTTTCCATCCCCTGTTTCCCTGCCCTCAAAGGAGGGAAGCAGGCAGCTGCTTGCAGAGCAAGAGAAGGAGCTGAACAGCAGTGGAGTGAGCGTAGCATTGCAAGCTCTACTCTCATGAACTTCTAATTGGAAATAATTAGCTTATGTTCTTTGGAAATATTTTCTCATAACAAACAAAACAAAACAAAACTCTTTCCAATACACATTTTTGGGGGAGTAGCGGATTGTTTCTTCTATCAAACATTATGCTTTGTAGATGGAAAAAATCACAAGTTTGCATAGCAAATATATACTCTCTTGTCTTCCTCTGTTTCCACATAGGGAAAAATTACATGCCTGAAAAAATGAGGTATTTTAATGGATTATTTTTAAGAAAGTAATCTTTTTTTTTGTGGTTGTAAAGCAAAAGATAAGAAAAAGAAAGTTTTAATGATTTCTGCTGTCATTCTGAATACACAAAACAAAATAACCTCACTGTAGCTATTTCACTGCTGTCTTTTAGCAGGGGAAGCTGAGACATGCCCAGCTTCATGGGCTGACTTGAGGGCAAGCTGTGAGTCTGTAGAAAATTGGCTTGCAGGCAGTGCCACACTTGAAATTACCTCCCTGCTGTCCATGAATCGTGTGCATCTCAGCAGCTCAACATCTCTGTGAAGCCCAGGAGGTAGAGAAAACTACGGTTTCGCTTGCCCTGAGTATGGGGATTGGTAGAGGGGCTGGATTAAACTAGGCAGCTGTGTCTACAGATGCCTTACAGAAAGCTACCTCTTTCCAGGCTGAATTGCACTGTGCTTTTTCCCCACCACACACAGTACATTTGACCTCACCCGGCCCCAGCTGCATCCCACCCCAGTGCCAGCTGCACCCTTGCCCTCAGGGCAGTGGGCACACTGGTTGAGAGCTGTCCAACAAGGTTGTTTCTGCAAATGAGGAGGCCAGGGAGGAAGATTTAATTGCTGAAGCGCACTATGTTTTCCAGAGCTTGCAACACAGACTTTTTCAAATACGGAATGCATCAAACCTAATTGGTCTCCAGGCTGGCCTGCTCCTTAATTAGAAAGTGTTTTAAAGCCCCATGTCAACTCGTTGCTGATAAAACTGCTTTGCAGTATGAAATGAAATCCAGCTGCCCCAGCACCTTGCAGCACTGCTAGGACTAAGACAGGAGCACAGGATGCCCAGTCCTCTCCCTTCAAAGAAATCCCACAGGGCTGTGGAGCTGTAGGGTTCAAGGGTGGCCTCTGCTTCTGGCCAACTCATCTTCCCTCAGCCTGTTTCCAAACAGAACGGTCCCACACACTGGATATGTATGCTTCCCTGGGAAAGAAATTCCCCTACTAGAAATCCCAGTTCAGTGAGGACATGAGTGGTTGTCTTGGGTTCATTCTTGAGGCTGTACAACAGGAGAGCATCAAGGGGCAAGCAGGGGAGTTGCTTCCAGGCTTTCCCTGGCATAGAGATGCCACTGCATCAGCTCTTCTGTCTGAGATGGTTGAAGCTGTAGCAGATGCATGGCAGAGAGAGGAAACAAATAGTCTCCAGCACAGTTTATTCCTTCTGAATGTGCTCCCCTCCTCTGCCTTTCCCTGGTCTGCCATTGTAATTTCCCAGCTGGCTGGCTCCACAAACATCTTAATTTCATGCCTGCTTGTCAGGGTTGCTTTGCGAAACATCTGAATGACATTAGCACAGTTAAAGACTGTGACAGACTAAGAAGCAGCAGCCTCCTGTGATCTCCTATTCCAGATGGTTAAGTGACAAATCTCACTTCTGATATCTTAACTAGAGAGGTGCAGGAGGAAAACATCTCCAGGGAACACCAACACCCCACCCCCAGCTCTGAAGCTTTACTGGCACCAGTTGTGGTTAATCCAGACAGAAGGAGACATGCAGCAGGTGCCATGTTCTTCACCAACCCTGGAAATATTCCACCACCACCCCACCCCCCCCCCCCAACTTCTTGCTGTCTTGTATCAATTACATGCACAGCCATAAACAGCTCATTCATACCAAATGCTTTTTTCCCCCACAAGTGTCTTTCACAGAGACTCTTCTCACTAGGGTGATACCTTATCACATTGCTTTCAGAGGGTATTTGCAGTCTCATAGGAATGCTCCAAGCCCCAAGCCAGTGCAGGACATCTAGGAAATTAAACTGCATTCACGGCAGTAGTGAAAGACAGACATTTCTGGGGGTGAGTTTAGAGTCAAAACTTGGAGGGGGGCACATGTGTAAGTGTAATGTAGCAGAGGCTCGTGAAGCCCCTGCTTGCATATTGACTGCCTATCTAGTTGCAGCTTTACTTCCCAGTGTAACCTCTCCTGGATCATATCTGGTTCCTGGACCTCTCATTAGTGTAAGAGTCTCTTACTACCATCACCTCTAGGAGTGATAGAAGTGCACTGTATGACTAGTGCTGACAGGTTCAAACTCTGATAGCAAGAAAAGCTAGAAGTTTCTGGGTCAGTACAACAATTGCGTGTGAGCATGTTTATGGGTTGCTATTCTAGCTCTTGAAATGCAGCTGACTGCAACCTGAAGCACAGCAGCTGATTGGAAGAACAGGACAGGAGGTAGCAGGGAAGGAAGTGAAGCAAAATACTGTAAATCTGGGGAGGGGTACTTAGTGATCACCAACAGCTGGAGTTTTGTGCCTCCTCTGCAGTATAGCAGTATTACAACATTTCCTTTTGTCCATGCAATATAATGTAAATTCCCATCCTGGCTCAGGATCTGGATCCTGTTCTTTTTCATGCTGTAGCAACAAATACATTCTAGGTCTGCAGGCCACAAAAAATTCAACACACAAGGTCAATATTGAGAGGCTGTATCCTCCTATGCTCCCAGTTCTGTTCCCATTGCTATAGTTACAGGATCTGTGTGTTTGCTTCATAAATGCCATTGCCTCCCCTAATCCCTGCTACCCCTAGCCTCTATTCCCATGCTCAGATACCTCATGGGCAGAAACTCACAGAGCCTTTGCTGCCAGCTCACATGGCTTGCTTGTGTCAATAACCTGGGCAGGGAGCTGAGCAGTTTTACTAGCCCTCAAACAGGGAAAAGTGTCCATCCTTCCTGCCCTGATTCAGTCTCCCATCCCTGAAGAGAGGGCTCCCTGCACCCTGGAGCTGAAGTCATTAGCAATTGGTCTGGGCAGTGGGAAAGAAAGACAACAGCTGATCAGAAAATAAAACCGGAGACGCTGGGGAGAGGAACTAAATCTGGATTTTACTGATCTTACATAAAACAGCAGCAACCTGGTAGTTAGATAATTGCTTTTGTAAAATGCTTGGATTTCAAGGTAATGGTCAAAGGTTTCCTGGTGATGCCACATGAATAAATTTGGAGTCGATGCAGGTACTGCTTTTGTCGCAATTAGAAGTTTGCTTTTGGTGGCAGGTGACTCACAATTGCAACTAATACTCTGTTCTGCACTTGCACTCAGGTGCTGCAGTCTGAGGGCAGGTCTGACTTTCAGACTCCTGAGAAGGACTCACAAGAGGCATCCATCAGCATCCTCTACCTGCCTCCCTCCTGTTGTGATGGAGCACATCTATTACTTCAGAAATATCCTTTGAGCCTCTTAGAAATAGAAACACATGGGAATTAGTTGCATTAGTATGCTGTTGAAATCCTATCTCCTGTCCTCTGCAGATAGGAGGCAGAAATGGCATTGGATCCAGACAGGATTACTCTGGATGGCTGAAATGATCCCCAGTCTGGTCCCCGAAGAATGATAGGCAGAAAAATGAATGCAGGGGGAATAGATGTCTGAAACCTTGCCAATAGAGAAATGTTTCAAGTTAGACACTCAAAGAAGATAGGAAATGTTCAAGGGCCCAAGAAAGGTGATGTGGCCTGATTTAGTTCACCTGAGTGGCTCTGGGTGTGAGGAATCCCCTGCCTCAGCCTTGGCTTGGGGACATGGTGTTGCTCATTATCTCCAGCTTCTCTTCCCTCCCCGGGGATCCTGGAGAAAAGTGACAAGCAGAACAAAATGGAACTTGTGGGACTTGGGAAGACAGCAGCAAAGTTCCCAGACATGAGTAAACTGTGCACTTCTCAGTGCTTTTAATCTCCTTATTATGGTAATGGGCTCATAACTGATTGTGTAGTTAAAATGGAATTTGGCACCAGAGCTGCCTTTTCTCTGACTTCAGAGAGAATCTGCAGTAAACAGCCTGGTAAAGAGCTATAAGAGTTGATGTTCTGCTTCAAACCTGTGCTAATGGGAATATGAAGAAGTGGAAGAGAATAAAGGGAAGCTGAATTTATGTGGATAGAGGCATCAAATGGCCCTGGATAAATAATAAATTACCATCCCTAGTAAGGGCATGGTAAGAGAGGTCACCCTGTGGATGGAGATGAAAAGGAACGGGAAAAGTGGGAGGTTTGCAAATAAGGAACTCTAGGACCACTACCTTCAGTGTAGAGCGTCTGCACAATCCTGCTGCCATGGCTGCACACATAGCCTCAGCAGGCAACTGGCTGATGGATGACATCCATCATCCTCCTACCCCTGCAGGGGCACATCACATTCTTCTGATGTAGTTCACCTCTGTTATAGTCCCAGCTGCTCACCAAGTCTTTTTACTACATTTATTTTCTTTTTCTTCTGCTGTTTTATTAATTCATAAATGCTGATTTTGTATTATCTGCTGTATTGCCTGTTAGGAGGTCCAGCATGAGCCAACATTTTGGCTAAGCATATGCCTTCCATGGATTTCCTTTGATTTTTTCTAACATGTCAGAACTTAACTCTGTTGCTTTACATAATCTGACATGATTTCCCCTCCCTTCCCTTCCTTGAGGGGAGCATGAGGGAAGAAGGTAATTAAGGGGGTAGAGAGAGAGGGGCAAGAGGGGGTAAGAGCAGGGAGTAAGAGAGGAAGTTAAGAGAGGGGAAGAAAGCAAGTTAAGAGATTAAGAGAGGAGAGGGTAAGAGAGCGAGTAAGAGAGGCTAAATAAGAGGTAGAAAGGTAAAGAGAAGTTAAGAGAAGAGGCAAAGTTAAGAGGGCGAAGTTCTTGTTACATTATATCTTCTTCTATAGTGAATATTCTAATTCCTAGTGACCAACCAGTACATGACACACATTCTATAGAATTTACATATAGCCTATAAGAACTACTACATTACCATACAGTGTTACTTTTTAGACTCTAAAAGCCTTTCAAATTCTTCTCTTGCTGATTGACCTTTGGATTCACTATGAGCAGAAGGGTATTGTTTCATCAACTAGGATTTTCCTGCACCTGGCTAGGCTATTGTTCTTTGGTTATATAGTAACTCAGTATCCTATAGCTCAAAGCAAGTTTTCAATTCTATTTCGATTCTAGGTTTCATATTTTCAGAATCTTTTGCTAAACAATCATATTCATAAGGTTTCCCTGTTTCATCTTCCCCAACATTACCCCAATGAAGATAGGTAGTCATGCTCTACCAATTACTTTGACCACTCCATTCTCTCTTTGAAAAACAGAAAGGAAAAAACATCATTATGAGGATATGCTTTTACTTTTTTTCTAAACTCACAGTCAAGTACATTTGTTGGGGGACAAAAGACCCATTGAATTTCAAGGTCTTGGGCAGCAGCTACTTCCTCCATTAAGCAAGTGAACATGGGGAAACGAGGGAATGTGTATTGATTGATTTTACCAAGGTTCATTATAGGTTGTGTGGATTGAAATATCAATCTGAATTTGACATTAAGCAGAGAAGAAGCTGGACTCCTGAGAGGATGCTGTAATGAGAAGGCACAGGCTTTGGTGGGCTCAGCAAGAGGGGGACAAACAGCATCCCCAGGTGCTGCAACTGAGGCTGTGTTCAGATGCTGCAGGTAGTCACGTAGTGCTCACAAGCAGCCTCCCAGCCCATCTTCTTCCACCTAGAGAACCATGGATGGTATAGCCATGGGCTGCATGAAGCCTCAGACCCCACCATGAGCACATAGGGATGGGATTGCCCAGGTCACCCAGGCACACCCTGCCCATGTGCTAGCTCTGAGAATGACACTTAACATGACTGCTTCACAGGAGAAGCTTGTGGACTGCACTCAGCCTGTCCCTGAGTAATGGATGGCTCTTGTGCTTGATAAAATAGCAGTATCTATGGAGGAGTCCAATGGAACCTACAGCCTTAAAGGTGCTTCTTAGGGAAAGTATTAGCTGTCTGGTATGATTAGCTGAGAATGCTATAGGGAGGCTTTTACCCAGCTGCACGTAGCATCTTCATGTAATGAGAGCAGGATCTCCAAGCCTGAAGAAACTCCTTGCTGGCCTTGCCCTGCAAGTGCTGGGAAGCAAGCAGGTCTGAGGGAATTATACTGTGATCCCCAACAGGGTTCATAGGCTAATGGATGTCTCACATTCACCTTTATTCTTGGTGTGTGTAGAATAAGGAGAATTCACTGTGTAGATAAGACTGAGTTCAGCTCCTTTAGGTGAAGCATTACTGCAAATCAAGCTGTGCTGATGCACACAGAACATGCTAAGCTGTGGAACACCTTTAATTAATGGTAGGTAAGAATAACTTAACCAAGCTTGATGATGTACATAGGCAAACCAGCATGTGCAGTAATACAGTCTTTTGATCCACAGCATAAGGTGGAGTTTCTTTTTGAGCTGTTAGGTCTAGGGTGTTTTTTCAGCCTAGTGAACACATAACATCTTTGCTATATGCATGCTTCTGTTTGCACTAATTTTTTTAGCAGAGGTAACAAATGTTTTTAATCTGCAGGATGCTGTTTGATGTACCATGAGTCAGAAATACAGCTCACAGGAGTCTGAGATTTTTTTCCTTCCCAGAGATGTCAGTAAATCCAACAACACCATCCTACAGGTCAAGTCCCTTAACCAGCCTGGCTGTTGTCTGGGAGAGTTTGTGACTTTCTTCAGTTCTGACAGTCAAAGTCCCTTCTGCTGGTAGAATCTCCTTGTCCTTTTTTGTCTACACCCCAGCTCCCTCATCCTAAACTTTGAACTTGTCAGACATTGTCCATCAACTTGGAACCTAGAGACACTGTTTGCTACCTGCTCGGCTGCCTCCTTCATATCCCTGTCACTGTGGTTGCCCACCAGATTCAAGGCAGTGTTCCCTGGTGTGAGCTGGGCTCTTGTCTTTTCCTTCCCCTCCACTGAACATCATTTATGTCCTTGTCACCTCTCTGATGCCTTGATGCCTTCTCGCCTTGCTTTTTCCCTGGCCTCTCCTCGTTAGATGCCACTTCCAGCCGTTGCATTGGTGCCCTTCCCTCAACATAGTCCAAAGAACACCCATTAGCATGAGACTACCCCTCCTTGCAAGTCACAGGCAGACCCATTCCTTTTGGGCTTAGTGTCTAATTTTAGCATTATTTTCTCTTACAGCTACTCTTCCTATAAGGTCAGAAGTGTCCCTGCCCTGTCAGAGACATTATTCTCTTGGCAGCAAGCAGATATTTTGCCATCATAAAAGCCAGACTTCTCAGAAACAAGCAACCTTTATTAGGCACTTGGGATTCTGTGATGCAGGGCCATTAGGCTAGGCTGGCATGGAAATGCTCACAAACACAATAGCTGGGGGTCCCTCTCCAGCCTTGCACTGGGCAGCAGAGGGGTCTCCCTTTCTTGCCTGACACTGCTTTATACTGTGCCTCCCAAGAAATTCCACAGATGCACAGACCTGGACTAACGCCATGTAAGTGCCGCCTCTGGGAGCAGCTCCCTCTTTTTCTTCCTAGTTCCCAAGGTGAGGTGATCCCTGCAGATTTGCCTGGGGATGACTCTAATCTTGGTCCTTACTCAAAGGTTTTTAGTCTTGTTTTTGTGTTTCAGAGAGGCATTTAAGTTCTGGGGAGAGCAGAGTGCAGCAGAGGTCTCCCCTAGCAGGCATTCCTGGATCATTCTACATCTCTTTGAGTATGGCTTTTCACAGAAACTGCCTCTGTTGTCTCTGAGCTGACTGACACCCTCTGTGAAGTGAGCTGCCTTTTGAGGTTCTTCATGAGGAAAGGCAGCTTATGAATTATTTAAGCACCTCTGTTTCTGATTAGCTTATGACTAATGCTCGTTGCACTAACCCTTGAGACGTAGCACATTAAAACTAATGCAGAAAATATAATGGATTTAATTGCTTTCTAGGTAGCAAGGTACACACAGAGCTTTTGTGGACTTTCGTGTGTTTGTTTTCCTTTTAGTTTTAAATAGGTATGCTGAAAGAGAGCTCAGAAAGTCTGCTCAGGGACTGGGAGTCCACAGTGGGCCTGAATCATTTTTCAAGGTCAACAGGGAACTACAGGGAGTGAATACCACAATAGACAAGGGAATAGGAAAGAAATCTTCTTCTCATTTTACATTAATGTTTTAAAAACCTTAAGACCAGGAGCAGTGAGGAGATACTGCCTTGAGATAGCCTAGGGAATGAAGGGTGCATAAGCAACACCAGAAAATTTTACATCATGTTGAAAAAACACGGAAAATAGTGTTGGTGGAGCTCAGAAACCAGAGCCTGATGTTAGAACAAGTTAATAAATGCCTGGTGTGCACTGACCTCTTTGTGGTCTGTGGCTGGAATTCGAGGCCATTTCTCCTGCTGGAGTAGATCTATGACAACCCCAAGTACCTACCGCTTACCAGAGAGTGTGAGTCTTCCATAACACCTCAGCTACTAACCACTGCATAGATTGAAGACACCAGCTCAGGACCTGGCAATTCAGATATTTAACTAGCAGTTTCATGTAGGATTTGGATTTTCAGCACTACAATTTTCCAAATTATTCCTGTACCTATTAGCATACTCCCTTGCCAGGTGACAGAGCTATCTTTGGGTCACTGGAGACCACAGATATCTTTTTGTCTGCTTCCCTTCACTCTGTGGGTCAAATGAGTTGAAAACTCTTAGACTGTGCTTCTCTAGTCACATGCACTGACTGTTAGCTGTGTGCTGGCTTATTAATCACCTGAGTTATATTTGCTAAGAGTCTTAATCACAAAACCTGAGCAGCAACAAAAAAAAGAAAACTTCATTATTCATTGTATTATTCCACAATATCAGAGCCACCTGTGCCATGATCCCAATGGTGTTAGTTTCCTGCAGACCTTTTCCTCAGCTGAGCTTCCTGTAAGTAAGACAGCTAGAACAAAACCCACTTAATACAAAAGTTTGGGGCCCAGAAAGAACATCAGAATATTCCCTGCTGAGAACCTCAAACTCCTGCAGCCTTCTTCAAAACTTGTATCTGGTTCCAAAACTACTTCTTTTTTAATCCGTCTTTGAGGGGATAACTAGGTCTTTCCAGCCTTCTGAATTCACCAGAAGGCCTTACCATAGTCAGGATTTCACCAGATTTCCTAAAATAAGTAGGATTTTCCCTGGTCAGTGTCCCTGTAGGAAGCCTGCAGGGCTAAAACAAACAGCAATGGCTTTCAACATCACTGACATGGTGTGACATGAAGGGAGGCTTAGATGCAGGATGAGCAGTCTTGTAGTTAAATCCTGAAATGCCAACTGCAGTGATGCCTTGACAATTTTTAGCCCTGTTTTTATGACCATACCACAAAGCTTGTGAAGCTGCTTTGTGCACCATAGTTCCCACTGGAGTATTCATTGTTGCTTGCCTGATTTCTCCAAGTGCTGCCTCACAGTCCACCCCAGGGGCAGCTGTGCTGCAGCACAAAGAGACTCTGTGACTTTTGGGAGTCCCTTGAGAGGGGAGATGCCATAGCAGTGTGTTGATGGTAGCACAAGAGAGGCTGTTGCTGGGGATCAGCTGCTCTCCCTCTCTGCCATATGTCTGTTTCTGTTTGCAGCCTGAGTGTAAATATATTTTACTAAGTAAAAATGTCTTTAATTCAATGAAACTTCCAAAGCTGGTAGGACTCCAAAAGCAATGTCAGCTCCAGGCATTGCTTTCCTGTTCTCTTTGACTTTTACCCTCTTATAGGTCCAAACATCTCTCAGAAATTATCTCTTCTGCATTTTCAGTTGTCAGGGCTCACATGTTTAAAATACTTCTGTGCTCAGTTCAAGGAACACCATGGCCTCAGCACTGCTGCCAGCAAGATGCGTGCATGAGGCCATCTTGCTTTAGGAGGAGTTAGTTTAGCAGCATGCATGTCAGCACCACACCATGCTGTTTGCTTTCCTCACCAGAGAACAGGCCTTGGTCTCTGAGATGAGGAGAAAGGGTGTTTTGTCCTAGCACTTCTGGTCTCCTAATGTTCCCTGCTGCTGCTTCAGAGCATTGAAGCTGGGCTGGCTATGGTGGGAGATATTCACCTCCAAAGCCACCATCCTAGGGAAAGGATAGTTAGAGCAATTATTGAAGAAGATGAAAGCACTCAGAGAGGAGATGTACAGTATCTCCCTCAACATCTTAAAGGTCTGACACACCAGGGTGTGGAAGAGATTTCCTTTCTCCAATATTGCTACAGGAGCAATTTTCTACTCTATTGCTATGATCACTTGCAGGAAGATCATGAGTCTTACTTGCACAGCCCTAGTGTTCCTTTGAGCTTCTTTTCCATAGTGACCTTGCTACAAAACATCCTGGTGAATCTGTCCTCTCTTTCAGCCTGTCAGTGTCAGCTGGTATGAGAAGGTACCTGTCCTTTTGCTACACTTTGCTACAGCCCACTAAGGAATCTCTCTTTCTAGAGGTTCTGATCCCCACAGTACATGCTCTGTGCTGAACTAGCTGAAGCATAGGCAGCTGTACCCACCAGCTACAAGGGACACATGTCCTGGTGGTGGCCATATGGGCTGGGACCCCTGTATAGGGACTGTGAGGGGTTACTGGACTCCAGCAGGGCATTTTCTTCTTTCCCATGTTAGTCTATGACGGCCACACAAAACTGGCTGTGCTCTTCCCACAGACACCCAGCATTGGAGCATTACAGAGTGATGTGCTCTGGCACTGTGCATTAGGCAACTTTGACATACACTTAACCGTTGTTTTCAAACAAAGACAAAGCCAGTCATTAGTGTGCAGACATTATCTCATCCATCCTAGCAGAACCCACTCTGGCTTCCTCAGTGCTCCTTATGGCAGCCTTTCCATGATGACAGGAGGATGGCTCATCTGTCTGATTCCTCTTCACTGTACATAACTGCTGCTCCCTGCAGCCAGCACCACAAAAAACTGTTTTCTCCTCACCATACTTTCAGGCTTGGGATTAAAGCAGCAAGAAACCAGGAATATTTCCCTTCTATACAGTGAGGCTGTTGCCATTGAGAGCCTTCATTTGACTGGCTGAAACTTAAGAATGGAGCTTGTGGATCTGCAGTCAGAGCCAATCCTTTGTATCACTGGATGCTTTCAGCACTCACCTGGACACAGTCCCCAGCCATTCCTACTAGCATCATTTCTTGCAATGAGAGCACTTTGCTTTTGACAGTTGTCCACGGTCAAAAAAAAGTATGCTTTTTGCAAGACTCTTGCTTAATGTGTTACACAGATCATATGATATTGTCACAAATCCCTGGCATCTTTAGTGCTTGTTTCTGGGGATATTCCAATTTCTTGAACAGGTTTGGGGTCAAATCAGCCTCACTCTATAATCACTGGTTGGAGGTGGTTTTATTTCCCTGAGCACAGAGTACCCAGTTCCTTCATGCATCATTTATATTCCCTGCACCCTGGCAGAGCTCTGGCCATTTCTCTATTCCAGCCACGTTTTCAGAAATGTTCATTTTCTTTCAGATTCTCTTTATAAAAACAGAGCTGCTCTATCATCTCCAATGACTCTGAGGATAGGTGATTTTATAAATTTTCCACAATCTCAGCAAATGCTTTGTTGGCAGATATAATAGACACTGTTAAACTATGCAGCAGATTATAAATTTTAGCCACTATTATGATGAGTAAACTGCCAGAATTTTTTTAGATGTTATGCATTGTTTCCTCTCATAGCAAAAGGTGAGCAGTTTTCTCCCAAGACACTGGAAAAACCTGTTTTGCGCAGAGGTGAACATGTTTAATCCTTTCTCCTTTGCTCTCTGCATGGGTGGATTCCTCACATTGCTGTACCTGACCTGTGAGTTTTGTGCCTCTCATTCAACAGTAGCCTAGAAACAGGAATGAGCTGAACTGCAAAAATGGATGGAGAGAAAATGGCTGTAAGTCCTGAGGGCTGGTTTGTATCAACAGCTTTGCAAAGAGATGATTTGTGCACCCATATGTGTAGAAGAGCTGTGCCCTCACCTTTTGTGCTGCTACCCATGTCTCCTTCCATCTTTTTTCTCTTGCAGAGTTACAGCAGAGTCTCTGCCAAATAGTGCAATGGGTTTGTATGGCATGGACCATGTTATGGTTTAACCCCAGCCAGGAACCAGGCCCCACACAGCTGCTCACTCATTCTCCACCAGCAGGGTCAGGGAGAGAATTGGAAGGGTAAAAGTTGGAGAACTTGTGGATTGAGGTAAAGAGAGTTTAATAGGGAAACCAAAAGACAAACACACAGGCAAAGCCATACAAGGAATTAATCCACCACTTCCCATGGGTAGGCAGGTGTTCAGTCATCCCCAGGAGAGCAGGCCCCCATCACAGGTGCCCTGTATTTGTCTTTGGGAAGACAAATACGTTTACTGCAAACATCCCCCTTCTTTCCTCCTCCTTCCCCCCAGTTCATATCCTGAGAAGAATGACATATGGGCTGGAATATCCCTTTGGTCAGTTAGGGTCACCAGTCCCAGCTGTGTCTCATCCCAACATCCCATGCACACCCAAATTCCTTGTCAGCCATGGCAGTACAGAGGGCAGAAAAGGCCTCAGGTCTATGCAGGCCTTGCTCAACAATAACAAAAACATCTCTGTGTTATCAGCCCAGTGTTCAGCACAAATCCAAAACATAGCCCCATACCAGCCACTGGGAAGAAAATAAACTCTACTCTAGCATGGGCCAGCACCCTCATCTTGGCTGGGACCCCTGTTGCCATGGCTCAAACACTGCCAATCTGCAGGCAGGTTGCTAGCAGGCTGCTGACTCTTCCGTGTTGGAAGAATGTTAGCCTGGTGGGTTCTGTGCAGGTTTTTGCCTTAGCTGGACTATGAAGCAGAGGGTGGCTGGAAACTGAGCAGGTGAGGCATTACCTGTACTTCCTCTTTTCTCAGGCCTAGGTTTCTTTCTAAAGTTTGGGTTCTGGCTGGCTCATGCAACTGTTCTGTGAGCCTGGACATCTCTAACTAGGAGACAGCTTCACACCTCTTTAGATTTTATAGGCTGGCTGATGAGTATCTGAGGATGCTCAGTCAATTAGCACAACTCCAGGAAAACTTCTGAATCCTCCCACTGTCTCCTAACTCTCTGCCTTTTGATCCCATTGTTTTCAGATGACACTTCCTCTGACAGCTGGATTTTTCTCCTGGTCAGGCCTTCTCCTCTTTCTGCTCTCTGCAGCTTGCAGTCAGTTCAGTGGATGGAGGCATTGGAATAGGAGCGGGACAGGAGCAGGAGCTAGATTGACAGAGCAGTCTGTGAATGTGAGATCCATAGTCCCCAGTGTCTTGTGCAGAGGCTGGGGCCTAGGAGTTATGGTACTGTTCAAGATCAAGAAGCTGGACACAAAATCCCTTCACTCCTGTGTTGTAAGATGGAAGCGTTGGGATGGCCAAGTGGTCTCTCAGGCAAAAGCAACCGAAGCAGCAGGAGAAGGGCTTTACTGATATCTCTCAGCCCCTGGTCTTCAGACAAAGGTGATGAGGTTACACTGACCATCCCAGTCCCAATGTTCCTCCAGAGAGCTCTATGCTCTGGGTTGATGTTGTCTCTGCAGAAACATTCAGGCCCCTGGAGTACTGGGAGGGCTGGATTAAAGCAGAGAACACCTGAGCTGAGGGAAGGCCACAGGCCATGATGCAACTGAGCAGAAAGGCAGCTATTTAGTCTGCTGAATGTTTTATAGTGCATTCAAGGACTGAGAGCACTATCAAAGCTGTACATTATCCATTTAGAGTCTTGTCTTCAAAAAGTAAATGATAACCTTTTCAAGATGAGCTGCTGATATGTGAAGAAGAGAGGTTGTATGAGTGATATGGGAAGAGAAACTAAGAAGGCTGAGCACTCTTACCTGAAGGGCAGAAGACATGGAAAATGAGCTCACAGAGCCCAGGCTCTGGCATCCCTCATTTGGATGATCGTGTCATCATCCAAAGCAAGTTTCCCAGCATATAATATTTGTGTATTAAATTGGAGAAATTTGAACCCAATACTCCCCAGAAGAGAGGGTTAGCTTAGCTTATTTATTTTATTTATTTATTTATTTATTTATTTATTTATTTATTTATTTATTTTTAACTACAGAAGTCAGTAAAGCCTGAGTTAGTACAAATGGCTTGGGAAGGAAAGGCAAAATAAAAAGGACTGTTCTGGATTGGGAATGTGATGCCATAGGCACTGGCATGCAAGGGAAGGCAACACGGGCCTGAGGAAGCTGAGGAAGGAGATGTGCTGTTGGGGAATTAATGCTGGGATGAAGATGTTGTGGGTAAAAGGTAGTTGTATGTGTGGGGAACAGGGTATAGGAAGTTTTGCAAATATCTGCAGGGAGCAGTTGGACTCATGAGCCCTGGGGGGAGGGGAGACAGCAGTGGGAGAGGGCAGCACTTCCTTCTGCAAGAGGTGTATGGAGCAGGTGACAAGCATCCACACAACAGTAAAGCTCACTGTGTGCCTAGTCTTGCTCAGACACACAAAGAGACAACTGCTGCATAGAAAAACACATGAGCCATGTATCCAAGCAGTAAACAAAAGGGAAGGGAGAGCAGAGGGCCTTTGTGAGCACGGGAGATGCTGCACTGGGCAAGATGAATATCCCTTTAGGCCCTTATCTCAATCCCGACAGTGGCTGATATCAGATGTTTCAGTAAAAGCTGCAAAAACTATCTTCACAACACATCTGGGCACCTGTGTGATAGCATCCCCACAGGGTTTCTTCCTGCCAGACCCCATTTGCTGATCAGCCTACACATGGAAATCTGAAGAGTGAGAGCTCTCGTCAGTTTTGCTCTGGCTGATGTTGCAGCCAGAAGGACTTTCACTAATACAGCGTGCTAGCCCAGCTGGTTTCTTTCCCCACTTGCTCTATTCTGTGTGTGATATGGGGTCCTCAGCCCTTGTGGCAAATGCAGACCCATGAGCTATTTCTCTACTCCCTGTGTTGAGACAAGGACAGCCCAAGGTGGACTATACCTTTTCTAGCTCTGTCTAATTGCCATGGGTTGGGGGCTCACCCATTCTTCATCCAGCTATTTTAAACACTTTGTAGCAGCATGCCACCACTCTTTCCCTCTGTGGGGGGCCATTCCTGAAGGATGGGTTAGCAGGAGGGTAAAGAGCAAACCAGGTGATCCACATACCACTGCCATGGAAGTAATGGAAGGTCCAACAATGCTCCATGGCCCAACTGGAGGGTGTATACCAACATTTCCAGGTGCTTGAGGCATTAAGTCTGCTGCCTTCATTCTGCATGTGGCAGGACTGATGAATAGAGGAAATAAATTTGAGGAAGTATTCCAGGAACAAAAGACAGGCATCTGGGATTTACTGACAATTGCTGATCTGAGATTTATTGGCAATTGCTGAGCAAGTTGATGGAGTGCAGCATTATTGTGAGAGATCTTTGACAGACCCTAAAATGACATTCCATAAGATACCAGAGTGTAATGTACAAACCTATTGTACATAGATCTCCTAATGGAAAACCGACACTATTCATACTCAAAGCACAAGGAGACCTGTAAGAGATGGTCCAAAGATTCTCTCATCTGTCTCACGACTGTCTCTAGAACAGAGACTGAGACCCTGAATATCACAAGGGACTTTTTTGCAGGGGTTTGGGCCTAGCTGAGGTGGATGTTTGCTAAGTGATTGTTTGCAGGTGGTTGCACAGTCCACTGCCCTCGTTCCTGCTGGTGAGCAGAGGTTTGTGCATGGTACCCTGCACAATAATGGGTTTCCACGACACGCTGCCCTCGTTCCTGCTGGTGAGCAAAGACTTGCAAGACGTGGTTTGCTCTGTACCCTACACCTGCCCCCTGTGCAATGGAATTCATTACAGTGGTCATCAATCTCCTCTGTTTTTGGCCCTATGCCCCTCGCTTTGTAAAAGACTATAAAATTACACCCCGAACTTACCTTCCTTTGAGATCTCCCCAGTGGACAGAAGCCTCTGCATCGTTGGACGGCTGAGTGGACTTCGACGTTGGTAGCTACAATCCCCTTACTCTCTTTTCCTTATGCTTTGCTTTCTCCTCTTTTCCCTCTATCGCATATTAGTGCTGATGAGCACTCAATAAAGTGTGTTTTGCTGTTTAAGTCCTTGGTTTGCTGATAATCTTTTGTAGTCTAAGATCGAATAAAAGAACCATATCATGAATCCCACCTTGTGGATCATGACAAGACCAAAGGAAAAAAAAAAAAAGAAAAAAAAAAGGAATAAACTTTTAAAGTTTTGTTTGGCTGTAAATGAGAATTGCTCCTGGCTCTCTGTACATGATGTTCTTCTTGAGAATTTCTCAGCAGCTTGGGTGATCACAAAATCACAGGTGGTGAAACTCTGACCTAATAGATTTTCTGGGCTAAGTCCTCCCCATGGATGTGATCAGATGTGAGCCTGGGACTGCCTTCAGAAAGACCTTCCCTCTCCTCAGCATATTCTCAGTGTGAGAAGTTGCAGAATAAACCACAGGGAACCTACTGGCTCTCAGTTCCTCTGACAGACTGTTGATAACACTGGGAAGTGTGGGGCTTTGTTTTCTCCGGTCCCTTGCATGCACACATGCATACATGCATGTGTGCAAGTGCCACTGGTTTCCAGGTTCTTGAATCTGTGATTTCCCCCAGCTGCAGGATTACTCTCCCAGACAGCAGAAGTGGTTTTGTTTTATTCCCCATGCCTTCCCTCAAATAACTGATTTTGGGGGAACACACTGCACCAATTCATTGCTACTCATTGATGTCCCTTCTGTAACATCCTTGACCATGGATCACAGTCCCTCTGGCCTGTTAAGTGTGTTTGGGTTCATACCACTACAGCCCCAGGCAGGGGCTGCATCTCACTGTCCCTTCTGTGCCCACTCCTAGAGGAGCCCCAGGGAGGTGAGCACTTGGCTGCTCATTGGTGCCAGCTCTTTGGATGCTTGTCCACATCTCCAATCTGCCCTCCGTGTCCCACTGCAGTCTCCAGAGGAGGCTCCCTGACTTTCACTCCCTGACTTCATCACAGGGTCACAGCTGTGCTGGCTGTGCATTGTCACTGCATAGCATGCTATGTGAGACCAGCTGAGGACTGCAGGTCATTCACAGGAGTTTTAGCACATGAGACTTGCCTGGGTACTCCAGCTACATTAAAATTCACGGGCAGATAAATCAACGGCTCTCCAGGGATGATCTCTCCATGTACTAGACCCTTCCCTCTTTCTCCTGGCCTTTGTGGTGAACTCTCAGGCTCATAGGGAGGTAAGTAAGGACACTTGAAAGCTGTGGTTCACACTTTTAGGCCTATGCTGCCTGATTTTTTAAGGCTCAGAATTATTTGCTGCTGGGACACCATATTTGTACTTTCACAGCTGCTTTAGTGCAATAGTGTTCATGCAAGAGACAGCACACAAAGCACAGCCTCGGCAAGAGCCTGCTCGCCATGGGTTAATACTGCCCTTCCTTGGGAGCAGTGGCAGCTTTGCACACTGCTCTTGTAAGTTCAAGTTGACAGCAATAGGTAATATTTCTTGAACTGCTAATGGTTTTTGGTTTGGTTCAAGTGAGCTTTGTTGTTTCTGGTACCTGATTTGTAGTGTGGTTTGTAATACCTAATGAAGAGCAGGGAGCAAAGCCTACTCAGAGACCACATGAATGCTTGCACTTTCCCTTTAAATTAACACTTCCATAGTGTCAATGTGGAGCTTTCCAGTCCATAGGTATTCAGGGACTTTATCCCCACTTTAATGTAATTTTTTCTTTAATACTCATTGCTGGTTTGTTGGCTAGTTGGTTTAGGGTTTGTGGGGTTTTTTTTGGTTTGTTTTTGTGTTGGCTTGGTTTGTTTTTTAGAGGTAGCAATGCTTATTTCTAAGCTGCTTCCCAGACAAAAAGAAAGCCTTTAATCAGGCTGGGAAAACCCACAAATGATGCAGAGACAGCTATGTGCTGACAGAGGTTACTGAAGGACACTGGACTTTACCACCCCTCCTTACAAGAGCAATGTCTGCCATTAATACAGAGCACAAATTCATATAGTATTCCTTACATGGTTAAAAGAGTCCCCTCAACATATCCTCCCCTTCATATATATTATAACTACCCCTCTCTTTCCCCCTTTCCCCTGCAAAAGTAAAAGCACAGTTTTGAGCTAGGGGAACCTCACAATACACACACAGTGTAGCTCCACAGCTCAGGGGCTGCACTGGCCAGCTCTACACTGCTGCTCTCCAAGGTTTGCAGTGGGTCAGGGGTGCCAGGGGACAAAGGTTGTTTCTATGAAAAGAGTTTGAAACAAAATCTTGGATTTTGAGCTTGGGTACTCAGGAAGTCAGAAAAGGTAGAGATGGGAGAAGGGCAGAATTGTGCCTCTGACAACACAACTGTGTAGAAACGTGTTTAGCTGAATAGAGTAAGATCATCTCAGTGTTGCAGAATGTGTTCATGTTGAAAAAACTTGCCTCCAATGTTGCTGACACAATGTTGCTGAGACTGAGGACGGAATGATGCATTTGTAGCTCCCAAATTGCTCATAACAAAAATCCCAGTAGTGATCCATGCAGTGCCTGTTATTTAATTCTGTGCATAAACAAAAGAATTCATCCTCTAGGGACTCTCAGTCTAGTTTCTTTCATTAAGAATAAATGAAGTATTAATAACAAAAAAAAAAATATTACAGAACAAAATTTTTTAAAACTGTTTTTTTGATTTGAACACATTTCCATATAGCTCTGGCTGGAATAAGCAGCTTGTAGTGCAATGTATTTCAAATAGATAGAAATAATGCCCTCAATAACCAGGCTAATTAGATGTACTTTCTCTACAAAACCACAATTCTAATGTTCCTGTCTTGCTGTAATTAAAGAAGCATTTACCATGCATTGGAACTTTTAATTATGTCTAAGGTCTAATAAACTTGGAGTAAGCTAACAAATATTTTTCTGCCAGTGAGTAGATTTTAATCAGTGTTTAGAAGTTAAAAATTTCAGATAGCAGACATCAGCCAGTGTCTAAAGAGCTTGAAGAGGCATTTGAGCATATTCATTTGAACAACTGTTGTGCTCACCCCTGTAGTGCTGAGGGAACCAGTTCCCAGCCTTTTCCCTTTGGTAGCTTAATTTTTGTGGGGAGAATTACTCTAGAAACTGTATTTGCATGAGGTTTTCTAGGCTGTGGAGTGGATGTGGGTACCTGCTGAGTGCCATGTGTGGGTTCCTTCCCCCTTGCAACTGCTGTCCGGAGGCTAGACCAGCACTCCTGCTGTAGTCAGTGGAGGAAAAGTAGGCTCATTCCCTCCCAAACAGTGTTTAAGAGACGTGAGGCCAGCCCCCTGCTGAAGATTCCTCTCTTTCTCCATCAAGACAGAGCACCTCGGTGGCCATCCCAGATTAAATACCTGAATTATAAACATCCAAAGAGAGTAAGAGGCCCTGCCCTGTACCCCAAAAAGCCCTGCTACTGTGATATGGAGTTGTGAGTTTGTTCACGTGTCCCTGCACAGAAATCAGAGCATGGCCCACAGGGGAGCTATTGGGGAAGAGAAGGCATCTCCTGGTGGCAATGGGGTTGCAGAAATCCAGTGGGGACAGCTTATGCTAGCCATATAAAGAACTGTGTCCCTCTCCTCAGGAGGGAGGGGCAGGGCTGGAGGAACTGGGAGTTGGATGATGAGGACAGAGGGTCTGGGGGCAGAGCTATACCCACATGCTGTGTCTGTATGGGGTAGGGAAATGGATGTGTCACTTGGTGACAAGAGGCTGTGAGTAGGAAGGCTGGCAGTCCATCCTAAGTAGTTTGCTATGGCTGTGTTGAGGTTCACATGGCAGTAAGATATAAAAAACATTGCAGTGGCCAGACATGTATACAGATGGACAGCAAAAGTCCACAGAACTGTCTATGGTTGACAGGTCTGAGTCCAGGGAAGGAGGTCACCTGAGATCATTAGGACAGACTTCCCTGGCCGAGGAGTAGAGTCTGTTATAGAGGAGTGCATTAATCTGCTTTCCTGTGGCTGTTTCAGTGGGATCAGACAAGCATAGACTCTTTAGGACTTGCCCTCCCAGGAAGTTTCCTGTGCAACAGAACAACCCTTTTGAATCATAAAACACAAATCCTTTATGTTTTCTTCTAGAAGGTGGGGCATGATGCTAGAGCTTTAAAGCATAATCAGAATATTGTATCTCTGCCACATCCTAAACCACCTCCAGGAACCATTAATGCTATCTTCCCCTGATGAAATAGCTCAGAAATTTCCACATTCTCTGCAGAAGAAGGGGGAGGGGAGTACAGTATAGGAATATATGTTAAAGGACCTACTGAGGAAGCAAACGGAGAAGTCAGGAGGCACATGCACTGGATAAAGACTGAGGGTATGCTCTTGAGAAAGAGAATGCTATGGAGGATTTGATAAAGTGAAGAAAACTTTCAGGATGTGGAAGGGGTAAAGACTTAGATTTGGTCATGGGATTTGGGTTAGGGCACTTTGGAGGGGCAGGATGAAGCCCAGAAGCTGCTGAAAAATGGGCACACAAAACAGTTCCCATGAAGGTAATATTTGCTTCAGTACAACTGACACATGCCACTACTTGTGGAATAGGTCATGCATTTTATTTTTTAAGTCTCCTGCATCTAGGGAATTACTTTAATGCAGCTTGAAGTGCCAATAAGTGGAATAAGTATGTGCCGCTACCACTAACAATAACAGCCCTGGAATATTTTCTACCCAAATTCTCAAAGCACTCCTTTTTGTGATTTATTCATTGACTCTTTGTGTCCTCAGGGAAGGAAGGGATTATAATGTTCACCCACTTTGCAGGTGGTGAAATGTGGGGGCTGAAGAATTGGCCAGCAAAGAGATTGTTGTGCTCCCCTGGAGAGCTTCTCTTTAGGCAAGGCATAGTGAGAAGGTGTCTTTCCCAGAGACCTTTGTGAGCTACATGTTAATCTTTTGTATCCTATTGGTTTTCTTCTCCGTCACTCTACCCAGTTACTTGTATCCCAGTTTCTCCCCGCCCTTCTCCCTCCCTATATAAACCCTAGTTTTTCCCCTATTCGAGAGAGCTGCTGTTGCAGGCTCCCTTCAGGGTCCTGCTTTCAATAAAGACTAGTTCTCTGTGGAATGCCACACAGTGCCTCAGTCCCTCTCTCCGCGTCACCTGAGAGCTGCCACCAGGCAGAGCTGCTAATCACTCGCCGGCCTAGGGACATGCCTGTAGCCCTGGGCCGTCACTTCTGGTCGCGGCACCCCTACCATCTATCGCACTGCAGCAGTGAAACAGAGGGTAAGTAGCTGAGCTGTGAATAGAGCCATAACTGTTATCTCTCAGCATCACGTTCCCAAGCCAGTGGTTGGGAAGTAAAAAGTTGCAGCAGCTGCCAGGAAAAGCCTCTGGCATCCTAAGGAGGTATCTGTTGAACCTTCCTGATATGACTGTGATGTGAAGACAGACATTCAGACACCAAGAGGGCAGAGCCGGGAAAGCTCAGTCTTATGCCAGGCAGGTTCTCTGGTGCTCCGGCTCCTGTGGCCTGGACCCCAGCACCATTTGGAGGTGCTCAAGCAGCAGACCTATTTTTGAGAAACAGATTTACATGGGTGAACCCCAGCTCTCTCTCCCCTAACTCCCAGGTACCAGGCTGATTTCTCACCCACTCACAGTGGGCAAATCACAAGTCAACAAGGGTGTTTGGTGTGATCTGAAAGTGTGGAGAATATTTGTGGTCTGTTATCTCTCTCTGGTTATAACTGATGTTCAAGGTTGAGCTACAAGACCAAAGAAAAGGGGCACAGGTCCACACAGCTATAGGTGACACAGTGTGTCTGCTCTATGTGCTGTACTGTGTGCAATACATACAAAGTATACAGATTAAAATGGAAATATGATAGGAAACCTATCTCTGTGTTTATCTTTAAGAAGCTTACTAGGAACTTATCTGGGAGCTAGCTATGTAATAGACAACTTCCCAAAAGGCAGCTTTCCATAGTTGTGGAGAAGGTTGTCTCCAGATGCAGAGCAGAAGTTTAAAACATTCTTGTTGCTGTGGGAAAAAGCTCAGACCCTTACTGGACGGTACACAGTTAAGTTGCTTGGCCACAACCAAAACACTCCCAAAGCCTAGTAGGAGGCTAGTGAAGCCTGTGTTGGTGAAGCCCATCTTGCTTCTGTCTTACCTCCTGACCCTTTCCATCAACGCAACTCCCTTTCTTCACTTACTGCCTTTACTGGATGTGTCTGAAAACACACATAAGAAATGCAGACCACCAGAGCCAAGCTCTAGAAGATGTTTTCTCAATGGGGGCCAGCAGACCAGCTCATCCTGGCGGTGGAAGGTGGCCTAACTTTGCTTACACTGGCTGTCTCTGTCTCTCAAACTAGTACAGGCTCAAGTGAAAAGACTAAACTTACCTTCTTCAGCTGAAGAGGGACTGGGGGAGTAGAATGATGGCACTGAGAGTTATTGCTGTGGCATTTATGGAGCATCTTGCTATGAATCAATATCTCACCATAATTACCTCATTTGCCAGTTTTTTCAAATCAAATAACAAGGTTCAGTGCTTGACCAGATCATTCTTCATCCATTTGCATTTTCTCCTCTCCTTTGCAGTGGAGGGGAGCCCCACTTCTATTAATCATCAGGCCTTGGGGTGAGTTGGATTACACCCTGAAAACTAGTGGCTTCTTTTGTCTCTTCTTTATGCCTGAATACTGTCACCAGAAGGTGGGAGGCCAGGCCAGACTGTCTACTCTGGGAGGATAGGGGGTTATTTGTCCAGCTGGCTCCATGCTGAGATGGGAGACGGAAAGCAATGAACTCACGTTCTGTTCAGACAGTGACATTTCCATGGGGTAGGGCTCATCCATCATGATGTGGTGGCTGAGGAGAACTGTTAACTGTTTCAAGCTGGCTCCCTGCCTCCTCTGCTGCTGCAGCTGGGCTTGCTGCCACGGAGAGCTCAGGACCTGCAGCATCCCTGGGGAAGCACTGTATGGGGTCTGGGGAGAACCACCCCCCCCCCCCCCCCCCAGAGCAGGGGGACAGTAAGTAGGACAGGAGACCCCCACCATGACTTAGTGTTAGGGGAACAGAGGCATCCATTTGTAGGGAAACTGCTTCTATTTCACCCTCAGCTCTGGAGAGATTTCTTTTCCCCTTTGTACCTGGTGTTCTCTTTGCAGAGGTCAGGCAGACTCCCCCCAGCATGTTTCCTGGCTGTGCAGGAGCTCATGGTTTGTATCACAGACTGACATGCACCACCTTTTATCTCAGGGGTTGATTTCTGGCTGAACCCATCACCCTCCATGCTGTGGCTGGGGCTATTTTGTTTCTTTTGCTCAGCAAAGCATAATGATCATATGGGTGGTGACTTGGCTTTTGTAAAAACAGCACTTGCTCAAAATCAGAAGATTATCATATCCTCAACCCTCTTCATGCCTCATTCTTCTGAGCCAGCTTCCAAGGCAATACCTATTACTAGGTATTACAAGCAAAGCAAATTCTTGTAGCCATATGGCTCATTAGCTCCTGCTTCTCTGGGGATGCCCTTGTGCCTTTCCTCTGCTCTCTCCCCTGTGAGAAGCAAAGGACACCTTTGCCAGGGCAAAATAAAGAACAATTAGACAGTCATTAATCTGCAAGAAGGGAGGGCAGGAGGAGCACCAGCTGCTGAACTGCTGTTGCACAGCTGAAGTGTGGTTTTCTAGGGGCAGGTGGGAGTGCAGCTTGGGTCAGAGATAGGGGTACTGTCTTGTGCCTCTCTCTTGCTGTCAATTAGTACAAGAGATTTGCCTTACCTGCAAGTAGCCAGAGACCTCGGGAGCAGCTCTCAAATCTGCAAGCATACTCTTTGGAAACTAACTGGGGTCTTTCACCTCCTTTTAGCTGCTTCTCAGCAATGCATTCTAGAGTGAAAGCAGAACAGATGCTTATTTTGCCAGGGAGTCAGCAGGGCTTTACCAATTCCCTGGAGCCTGAGGGGTAATAAAAAGAGACCTGGGTGTCACAGCACTGAAATCAGCAAGCCACTTTCAATCATTTATCAGTAGTCCTGGCAAATAAGGGAGGTCCCAGATGACTGAAGGTTAGCAAATGTGATGCCCATCTCTAAAGGTCAGAGGGATGATCCAGGAAAATACAGGCTTGTCATCCTGATCTGAGTACCAGGGAAGGTCATGGAGCATATCATCTTGAATGCCACCATGTGGCAGGTATGGGACAATCAGAGGATTGGGCCCAGTCACCACAGGTTTATTAAAGGTAAGTGCTGCTTAACAAACCTGATCTCTTTCTCTGACAAGGTGACCCACTTGGTGAATGATGGAAAGGCTGTGGATATATCTACCTGTGCTGTAGTAAAGCCTGTGACACTGTTTCCTCCAGGAGAATCTGGCTACTCATGGTTTTCCCTCTTTACTGGGAAAAAGTCTGTCTGGATGGCCAAGCCCAGAGAGGGGTGGTGAATGGAGTCACAACAGCTGGTGGCTGTTGTCACAATGTTGTTTACCAGGGTCACAAATGCTGTTTACCAGGGCTCAGTGTCAGCCAGTTCTGTTTAATCTTTATTGATGATCTGGATGAGGGCATTGAGTGCACCCTCAGTTAGTTTGCAGGTGACACCAAAATGGATGGATGAATGGAAATTGATCTGCTGGAGCATAGGAAAGCCCTGCAGAGGGATCTGGACAGGCTGGATCAATGAGCCAAGGCCAATTGTATGAGATTCAACAAGACCAAATGCCAAGTCCTGTATGTGGCTGACAACAACCCCATGCAGTGCTACAGGCTGGGGAAAGAGTGTCTGGAAAGCTGCATGGCAGAAAAGGACCTATGGTGTTTAGCCTGGAGAAAAGGAGCCTCAGGGGGCACCTTATTGCTCTCTACCATTGTCTGAGTGAGGGTTGTAGTGAGGTAGAGGTTGGCCGCTTTTCCCAAATAACAAGTGACAGAACAAGAGGAAATGGTAATGAGTTCTGCCAGTGGAGCTTTAGATTGGGTAATGGAAAAAAAAATTACTGAATGGGTAGTCAAGCATTGGAAGAACAGGCTGTCTAGGGAAGTGGTGAAATCACCATTCCTGGAGGTGCTTAAAAGACATGTAGATGTGGCATTGAGGGACATGGTTTAATGTTGGACTTGGAAATGTTGGGTTAATAATTGGACTCAGTAGTCTTAAAGGTCTTAACCAGACTAAATGATTCTATGTTTCAATTAGGTGCTTTGTTGCTGGAGAGAGACCCTTGTGTGACAGGGTGGTACCTGCAATGGCAGCCAGCACGGGGGCTCCCCATCCCCAGCTTTCAGACCCTGCATGAAACTCCCTGCTCATGTCTTTCTCTGTGCCCAGGTCCTTGAGCTGATGCTCATCCAACCTGTAAGGGGCCACCTGCCTTCTTCTGTACCATCTCCTCCATGGAAATGTGTGGCCTTTATGCATATGGGGGAAGCTGGTGTTTTGCTAATGTGCTGTAGAGGAGGAACATGTACATCCACCCAGAGAAGCCTTCCTTTTCCCTCCTGCTGCAGGAGGCTGATGGTGGTTTACATGAAACAGTAATAGAAGGGTCCTATGAAAAGGGAAAAAACTGCCCAGAGGTCTCCTGCAGGAAAGGTGTTTCTTCCTGGGAAGAGGAGAAAGGGATGAGATTGTTCTGAAAAGATGCTCTGGACTGCACCAGAATACACCATGCAAAGAGTTTGAGTGGTGGCTGGTTATGAGCCCCGGTGGGGAGGGCAGCATGATTCAGGCTCAGTTATTAAGACCATAAATCACGGAGACAGTCATGGGAAAGGCTGATGAGAAGAGTATGTGCAGCTAGGAATGCCAGGAGGGAGAGACAGTGCCATCAGAGGCACAGAGCTTCTACACATTGTGTTATTTTAAGAATTTTTCTTTTTTATGGCAGTGCTGTCAGTTTTCTCAGAAGAAGGGAACAATTGATTTTAAGCTCCCATTTCCTGAAGACACAGGCATGAATCCCAGGTTGCTCCTGACAAGAGCAAGAGCTGGGGAGTGGGGGGTGAAACAGCATTGGCAAGGGCTGCAGGGCAAAAATGAAACGTAAGGACAGGGCTGGAGTGAGGCACCAAAATACCAGGAAGCCCCCCATATTTGAGGCAGGGGCCAGCCTGGATTTGGGATTGCAGTATTTTTACTGTCAAAAGCAGAAGGCAGGTTGTTGGGATGGGGAGGTCAATCCACAGCACAGTCTGTAGTGGAAGGTGGAGCTGTTTGAGGTAGCTTGGAGGGAGGCTTTGCAAAGCCAGGTTTGCCGCAGCCCCTCCCCTTGGGCAGCCCATGTACCACCGATGGCTTCTCTGCTGCACAAGCCCTGCCGCTTGTGGTAAGCTCTAATGTTGTGCTGTAGGTGTGATGCCTAACTATCTGAAGGGTATAGTAGGCAGATCCTTGTCCACTTGCAGTTGTCCAAGGCTCCCATATCTCCTTAGAAGCCTTCAGCTCTTTCTGGTTAAATGCTGAGCTCTCTCAGAAATATCTGGGCTAAGGAGAGGCAGTCACCCACAGCAGTGCAGCCAGTGTGCCTGGTGACTGCACTTTGCTTTTGAGCTGAAGGCAACTGCCTGGCTCTGGCTTAGCTCTGACTTTGGTTTTGGCTCTCACTTAGAGCATCAGGCATAGCTGGAGCTGCACAGGGACATACAATAAGCTTTAGGCACTACTCATATGGATAGCAGGGCTCTGGCTTGCTGCAAAGCCCATTAAGGACACTGGGTTAGAAAAGGCTGAGTCTTATTAGTGTAAATCTATTGGATGAAGGATACCCCAGAGATTTTTCTCTGCAGTGTAGCTCTTTTCAGAGGCAGATGAAGTTGAAATAATCCAGGGCAGCCTATGAGAACATAAAAACTGGTCTTGGTGTTTGAACAGGTGAGATGCCAACCAGGCTGAAACAGGGCAGGAGCCTGTTCAGAGGCTGCAGCTCAATGTTCAGGCATGGGAAGGGACCCCCTTCCTTCTCAATGGTATGGAACATTTTCTGATGCTTGCACAAGCAGGAGGTGATACCTTTGATCTGCTTTGTGGTTTGCTGACAGGCTTCACTTGCAGCCCTACACCTTGCAGGAGCAGTCCTGGCCCTTCTTCCTTGTCCACTCTCAAGAAAAGCCTTCAGAGGCATGTTAATCTGGCTTTTGCATGGAACAATCTGTGATGCATCTGCCTTCCCTCATGCCCAGGGGCTCACATGGGATGTGAAAAAGCCCTGCAGGGATGTATGGGTCATCTCTGAACTCCAGTTGCCAAAACCTTCAGCCTGCCCCAGAATCCCCCATCATAGCCACCAGCTGCAAGGTATCAAGCTCTGGGCTAACCTGTCTCTTCTCAACACAGTGTGAAATAATTAGCTAATTAATCCCCATTCCCTCTCCATGGTAGGGAGCAGTACTGGCTCAGTGCCAAACCAGATGTGCAGGAGCAGGCAGTGATCCTGCCTTATGCTACATAAGTGGAGCAAGTGGGCAGGCTACAACATCCCGAGCCCTTGGTGCAGCAGGTTAGGGCAGTGAGCCCAGGGGACCAGACTGCACCGTCTGCCTCCTTCCACTAAGAGTCTTAAGTGCAGCAGAGGATCAAGATGCAGCCAAGAGAGGCTGAAGGGAGTCAAGGGGGCTGTCCTCACACAAGGTGGGACAGTGCTGCTGGTAGGCCATAGAGGGAGGAGGGCTTCCCAGAGATCAGAGATCCAGCAGTAGGGAAAATCCAGGAATGAGCTGTAGCTGGCATCAGCACAAGGCTATCGCTGACAGAAAAGGGCTGGGGAAAGGAGTCAGGTTCAGTCAGAGCCCTCATGGGAATGAGTGTGTGGCATGTGTACAGGGCCACATGATGGAAGAGTGTGAGAGTAGAGAAATGCGGCTGGAAGGAGGTTCCCCCTCCATTGCCAGGTGGATAAGCTCATCCAACAGGTCTCCCCCTTGCCATCCTCACTGAGCTGATAGACAAGACTTTCCCAGCCAGAATCAGGACCCAGCTCTGCTCTGGGTTCTGGGCTCTGGGGCTCACGTGGGCTGGCAGGGTGTTCCTGTGGTGGGCTGCAGCTGCAGCCTGTACCTCTAAATCTTCTCTGTTTTTAGGTCACTTTGCTCTGCTTACAAATCCTGGTCTTGTCTTACAAGCCATAAATCTTTCTCTCCAGTCAGCACCATTTATTTTTTTTCTCTGGTCTTGTTAAAATAACAGGGTCAGAATATTTAAAATCCAGATTGTTGCATTTTCTGTGGTTTTGGCTCATAACAAGTATTCTCTTCCATTCTGGGAAAATTACATAGACCTGTGTCCAGACATCTTTGCTTAGGAGTTTGTAGGAAGAGAGGAACAGGGAAAAGGGGTAGCAAAGGATATGCTGAAATAATATGCTGAAACTCACACAGCCGTTGCATGTATGTACAATTCCATGGATATGTGTGGCACACCCGATGCATCTGTGTGCACACAGCCTTATCTTCTCTGCTTTCACACACTTACCACCTTGCTGGCACCCAACACCTCTCTTCACTGAGGCACAGCCTAGCACAGATCAGAGTTACATCTTGTCCGTCCACCTAACCCTCATATCCAATCCCAGGCATCTGGCAGGAAATGAGTGGTTCCCATCCTTCCCCTTGCTAAGCATGGCTTGGTGCTCTGAGCCTTTAGGCCCTCCCTAGTGTCAGGAGCTACTTTTCAGCAACTTCCATACTGAGCTGTGCTCCTCACCCCTTCCTGCAAGATGCTGGTGGGTCTTGGCAGAAGCACCATCTGTCCTCTGCTGCCTGCCTGGAGAGGGGAAGAGACTGTGAGAGTAGGGTTCATGTGTTGGCAAAGTGGTAAACAGCCTCTGCCAAGCACCAGGACAGCCCTGAATTAGATCAGGAGCCTGCCAGAAAGTTGTGTATGATGGTGCAAAGCCAGCATTCCATGCTCAGCTAGTCTGGAGCCTGCAAATGTGCAGTGAAGCATCCATTTGTCTGCATTACAGTTCTCTTCTTAATGACTGTATGACTCGTGTTTCTGCAGGTTTCACATGAGGGGCTCTACTCACTTGAGCATGCAGTCGATACTCTGTTCAATCTTCATCACTCACTGTCTGGCTCCAGGCTTTATTTATTGCACAGCATCCAATCACCAAGCCAAAGACAAAAATGGCTCACTCCCTTGTGGCCCTTTTGGTGGGCATTCCCAGTGATCCAGCTTTAACAAAATTAGCATTGCTTCTACCTTTGGAGGTGATGTTGCTGTCTACAGTGCACACATGAGGCACTGAGCTGTAGCAGCTGTACAATCAATAGCACAGGGCACCTTGCAGAAACAGCCTGAACCTCAACCTGGTTTCTAATCCGCCACCACATCTTCTCCCTTAGGGAAGAATTGCACCATAAAGCTCGGGAACATATTAGTGTGTAGGTAGTGAGAGTGACCACAGATGGGGTGTCAGGCACACACAAAGAGTAAATTCTGGGTTATCAAAAGTAATCCCCAATGGTGGTGCCCTGTCTGAGAGAGCAGACAGAGCCCAGGCTTTTACAGTGTGTGTCATTTTACAGCTGACAACACATTAAAAATTTCTGAGTGCCTCTGCAAAGCAGACCTAGTATGGGGACAACTAGAACAGCAAGAATTAACAATTAATGACAAAAATGCAAAGTTCCAGGACAAAGGCTGGAGTCCCACCCAGCTCTCTGGGTGATTTTAAACAATCTTGCATTATCCATCTTTGGCTGCCTCCCTCTACCTCATTTCCCTCCCAGCCTGTGCCTGCTCCTTCAAAATACAGCCTGCTTTCCTGTCCAGTCCCTTTCCAGCCTCAGAGCTGTTCTGGCCTGTGTGCGAAGGGAGAGGGACTCTGAGGAAGAGTCATGGTAGAGTGGGAAGTCATGGTAGTTTGTGTCTCAACATGTGCATGACAGGGGTGAGCTGAACTTGGGCAGAAATGAGACAGATGAGTGCTATGTGCGTGCATATATATGCAAATATAATACATATGTATGTTACATACATACTCTATATATATGTATATATGTATGTATATATGTATGTATATATATATGTGTGTGTGTATATATGTATGTATATACATATACATATATTTGTTTAAGAGTGTTCTCCAGCACTTTGACCTGAATCACCATAGTAATTCCAGTATCCAGCTCCCTTCAGACTCTCATCTGAAACAGTTATTTTTCATTACAAGAGGGGAAAAAGGCAGCATTTACTAGGCATGATTACTTTTACAGAATCATAAAAACAAACATCCTCTTTGCCAGTGGATTTCACAACTGCTTGCTGTGAGGGAAACATAGGAGGGAAAATGCTGGGTTAGTTTGGAAGACCCTTTTGCATTGCTTTGAGCCATATCCCCAACTTTCTCCAGGCAGCTGAAGATGGCATGTAGTCATCATTAACACCAGCTGAAGTGGAGGGTATGGCTGTAGTTTATGTGATTCACTGCTCCACAGTTCAGAATAGGCACCTGGGTGCTGTTTTTGTTCTAGAATCTGGTGAGGTTCAGTGAATGTGATATGTAAAGCAAAACAACGTTTGGCTTTCACACTCAGTTCTCTTAAATATTGCTCTTAAGGGTTCTGATGGGGCCAAGTTAACTTAGGGTCTAAGCTGAGTAGCCCTGCAAGAGAAGACACGTTCACCCAAGAATATCTTAGCCATCACATGGCTCATGGTTGTCATTGCCCATTCTCTGATGGGTCCATGGAGTAGCTGGACCCATTCTGGAGACCCTGGGGTGGAGGGGAGTACCAGGACAAAGGGCCCTGGCACCACAGTGACAGACCAAGGGCTGTTGGGTTGTTTCATACCCTACTAGTTTTGGAGCTGCTGCCTTGGCTCATCTTCTTGTGGGAGAAGTCAAGAACAAAGGACAAAAGAATCAGTTTTGAGTAGTGTGATCAGAAGCCATCAGTTTCAACAGCTGCAGGTCTGGGATAGGAAGGAGAGGTTTAGAAAAGGCAGGAGTAGTGCTGGATAAGAGAACATCAGGGGAGGGCTCTGAGACGCTCCCTTCACAAGGCTTCCCTGGCACTAACTACCCCAAACCTGCCTGTGCCATGTTCTTTGCCCAGCCCCTGTGCTGGAGTTTGAGTGAATCTGAGAAGCCTTAGCCAGGGACTTAACCAGATGTTTTGGGAAGGCTCAGGGTCAAACACTGGCACATGTCTCAGTGCTGGGCAGCAGTACAAGCTCCTCCCTGCCACAGCCACTGTGAGCACCAATTGCAGGCTGCACCTTGCCACCCCGATGCCACAGAGAGGGACACACAGGCTCACCCACTTGAGTACTGCAGCTTTATTTAAATTAAACAATCCACACAGAGAGTCTGTAAGTTACATGGCAGGTGCACTGGGGCTGGGGGGAGGTGGTGAATGAGGCAATGCTTATAAAACATCTCACCCTGTTTAAAAGGTTCAGTTCAGTCCCTTTGAGTTTTGTGCTTTTAACATGGACAGCTTGGTATCATGGTGGCAACAGGGTCCCAGCTCCACTCAGTGGTGGCAGTGACACTGTGAGATGTGGAGTGGGGATGGGACAAGACATGGCGGCAATGAGGGAGGTGGGTGGAGATGAGGATGTGTCCCAGGATCCCCACCTAGGATACTGATAGCAAAAAACCCAAGAGACACCAGAGGACCTCCCTCCCTCCTCCACAGTATCCCCAAACAGACTGTCTGTCACTCCAATTTGGGGGGCTGTTTCCAAACACTTCTGTCAGGTCAACCAACACTTTCTTACTGGCCATGGTGACCTGGAAGTGTGAGGCAATGTAGTCCCACTGGAACTGCATCCCACTGAAGTGGCTCATTGTTGGGCCTGAGCTGGGTCTCCCTGCACCTTGGAAGTTGAGGATGGGATTTTGGTGTGATCCCCTTCTATGGGATCCAGGGATGAAATCTGCTGCTGTCTCTCCAGGCTGGAAATGAAACACTTGGTGAGGGTTAGTAAGGAGCAGGGGGATGGAGTGAGAAAGAGTGTGGAAATCTCTATCTAATGCTCACTTCTGGCCAAAGGCAGATGTTAGAGTTGCTTCCCCATGAGACAGTTTTATCTTGGATGATGGCCCCTTTCCTCTGCTATGTGTATTGTGATACAGGCAGGATGGTTCTGACTGGGAAAAAGGACCCAAGCAAAACCATGTTGGCACTGAATTTCCCATTCCATCTAGAAATTAGAGATTGTCTCCATGCTGTCAGGGAAGGGCTGTGACTAAAACCACAAAGAACCATATATCTTGTAGCATTCACAGCTTTTAGGGAATGTCTTGAGGTGAATGCATGCTGTAGGGCCCCCTGGAATGAGATGGTACATCTATAAGATCCAGAAAACTGGAAAACAGGCCAAACTCATCTATTTGAAAGCACTGACACTAGGCCACTTTACCCAGTCTTAACACCAGCAATTACATTAATGTGCTGAGAAGCTGGGGATAGGCAGCAAAGAAGAACAAACAAGGTTTGATGAGAGGAAAAGGTCACCTCCAGCAATCTCTGAGTCTTCTTGTCTCAGGATGCTACATGCATGGGAAAGCTTCTTTGCTCCTGGTCTGTAAATACCTTCCCTCAAGAGCATCTGAATTTTCCCAGGGAAATGTGCTCACCAATCCCTTGCTCAGTCTCTGTGTGGTACGTGCTGCCACCACACAAAAGACCCAAACACTACTCCTGTCAATGCCTGTGGCATTTTATAGACAGAATGGTATCTGTATTCTCCTCTCAGCACAATCTAGGTGCTGCCTGAGCTGACCATGCTTCTACAACCTGGATGTCCCTCTGTTTGGCTCTTGACAACAAGGCCCAGTGAGACATGATATACCAAATGCCCCACCTTTGAAGGTGCTCAGAGTTGGAGCATGGACTGTGGAAAAGGGAAGGGTGGGGACTCCACCTCCAAAAGGGGCCCTGTCTCCTCCCTGCTGCATTTCTGGCAGCTGCAACAGACCCCCACCTCAGCTTTTAGCTTTGATCCCTCTACAAGCTGCTGAGATAAACACCTTGCCGGTGCTGGACCTACAGTGCAAGCAACACCTGGAAACAGCTTCACCTCAGCACCACCTTACTTATCAGGGTCACCAAAAGAAAACCAAACCAGTTGGTGGCTTCCTGCAGAGGCTGCAATGCAGAGGAGGAAGTGGGGTTGCACTTGCTCTTAGCTAGTTTGGGCTCAGCCTTGAGCTGCAGTAATGCTGAGAACAAAGGAGGTGCAGCTCACTAAGAATGGCAGCAGGACTGCTTTCATCTGGCATATTCCAGCTCCTACCAAGGGCCTGCCTTTGCTGATGAGCTGAGGCTTGCTGTAGTTATGCAACTTCTGAAGATCTTGGAGTATCTCTCCATTGTAACAGCTGTGCTTTACACAACTGGAAGTCATTTCACTGCCTAAATGGCAGGACCAGAGCCATCTCCCCCAGCCAAAGCAGATCCCCACAGGCTCACAGCAGCAGCAGCAGGGCTTTTATCTTCCTACAGACTTAGCTGCCAGACAGGACAGATGCACATGGGCAGCAGAATAGATGGATACCTTTTACTTGGCTCAGGGCTTCAGGCAAGGGCCCAGCCATAAGACACATCTATCACCATGAGCTTTGGGCGCTGGCACTGTATGACAGCTGTCCAGCTGGCCCTATCTTATACCAAGTTTAGGCCATCCTAGAGGTAAAAAAACCCACTCTAAGTCATCCATAGCCCAATTTCCTTTTAGAACAATAGTTAACAGAAGAACATTTTGTCTCATTCCAGAGGAGCAAATTGTTCATAGGCCATAGCAAATGCAAGCAAAATCTGGATTTACCACAGACCTGCACAGCTCTCTACAAAAAACTTTATAATCACCCAGCTCTACCTTAGCGACAGTAAAGACAGCATCTCTCCCTTTCCCTTGTTCTCTGCCCCATGCTGGAAAACCCTCACCCTGAAAGGCAGCGGAGAGGACAGTGCTTATAAGCTGGGACCAGCCCTTTGCACCTTTCCTCAAGGATCACCCATAAGAGGAGAGTGGCTTGCCTGGCTTCTTCATGTAGATATGTGCTGAGGATCTCGAGGTGGACTAGTGTATTTTTCTGGGAAATCTGGTCTCAGGATATTCTGTAGTCTCCTTTACTCTCAGACGCCCAGCATCTGAGAAGCTGCAGGTCAGTGCCTGCTGCTTGCCATCAGTGAAACAAAGGACAATGCACCATGGATCTCATATTTCTCCTTTTCCAGAGAACACAAACAAGTTCTGTTCCATCCTTTCTGCCATGCATGGGACTGTTGTGAGCCCTCCTTTGCCTCTGATGAAGCCAGGACATGACCCCACACTAGGTCCCTGATGGAGCCAACACATGCTCTGCTCCACCACCACCAGCCAGGCAGCCCCACCAGCCCTTAAGGCTTTGCCAAGGCTGCAGGGAGCAAGATGGAGCAGGTGCTAGAGCATAATGTAGGTGATCTAGACCGAGCCCCCATTCCCTGCAGACTTGCTGTCTGCCTCTGGAGCTCTCTCTCCTTTTGAGAAAGGATGCTTGATGGCAAAACCACTGAGCATGCACCTGAATCACAGGCCAAGGTCTGGATGTCAAGCACACATCTCAGACAAAATGGAGTGGGATGGCTCTGCTTTTCCGTGGCCAAGAGGTTATCCTGCAGACTACAGTTGCCTGCAAGATGCATCCTCCCCCTCTATGGAATGGCAGGTTGGTCAAAAGTGGCCTTGGGCTGTCCCACAGTGCTCCTTGGGATGTTTAAACCCTCCAGGGCATAAGTGGTCTGATATGACCATACCAAACTATAAGTAGCCATCAGAAGATCCCAAAATCCCCTGTGGTGTGCTGGGTGGTGGCAGATGATCAGCCAAACGGCGGTGTGCCTGAATCCCAAGGGAAGTACTGGAAACACACATACACCACAAACATCATTTGAGATGCTGGGTGTACCAAGGCAATTCAGCTCCCTGCTGGAAACCAACAGCTGCCAGTTATTACCATGGAGTCTAAATTTGGTCAGTTTAAAATGCAATATCCAGAGCTCTCAAGCATTTTTCTTCTGTAAAAGCCTTTTGTGTCAGGATGAGCAGCTATCAGTTGGGCCAAAGCAAATACAAATTATGGCAACAGCCTGCACAGGGTCCTGCTGCTGCACACTTGTCATTATGAACAGGGATGCACCCACATTGAGGGCAGCTTGGAAAAGACAACGTATGGGGGCAGCTTAAAGGACCAAAAGTGGCCTCTTCCAAAACAAGAGTGACAGGAGGAGTATCCTTTCACAGAAAATACTCACAATGCAACTGCCTGTCATCATTGAAAAGCAGGGTCCTTCTCCCTGGGTGCTAGAGCTAGGCATCAGTAGGTGCTGTGGCACCATGCCCCACCACACCCAGCTCAAGGCACAGAGCCCATGGTGATATGTTCCTCCATGTCGTTGCTAGGACACCCAAAGGCACACAGGAGGCAAAGGGGTGCTGCAGCATTTCCAGAGATAAATGGATTATCTGTGTGGTACTGACAGACAAAGGTGACTAAAACAGCAGCATCCTGAAGCAGCAACTTCCTGAGCTCTCTGCTTTAACAAAAAGTTTTTTCTCTTCTAGTTGGGTGAGGTGACACCGTTTACTCCATGGAGGAGGGAAAATGCCCTGGTTCCTTTGCCTGTCCCTGCCCAGGGCAGCATGAAGTACCCCTTGGCAATTTCCATAGGTAAAATACCCTGCCTCAGCCTCGCTGAGAACTAATGGAGAGCAGGGCTTGCTCCTGACAGTGTCTTTCATGGGGACCACTTCATGCTAGAGACAAGGCTCAGGGCAGTGGTGGAGGGGTGCTTCTCCCAACACCACCACTGACTGTCCTCCCCAGGCTGAGAAGCACGCGGAATCAACCCAAAAGCTGGGTGCTTCTTGGCACAGAGTGATAGGGACAGGCTGAGGAGGAGGAATCTAGATTCTGCTCTCCCTTTGGTAGTATTTCTTTTGTAATTCTGGAGTAGTGCACCGACAAGATTTTGTATAGAAAGAGATTAAATTTCAATACTTTGAATAGCAATAGGGAATAAAATATGATTGGTATCATGTTTACTACACTCATTCTCACATCTCTAAATAATTTTGTAAAAAATTACCAGCCTAAATTCTGAAGGCCTCCCCCTCCCAATTTTCCCCTGATTGCTACCATATTTCTTTCCAGAAGAAAACTAATTCCCAGAAGAAGGGCTCCCTATCACTGTTGCTACAGCCGTTCTCCAGGCAGCACGCTGTGCAGCTCTGCTGGAGCCAGTCTGCATGCCTGCCAACCACGGAACCCCAGAAGATGCTGAGCTGAAAGGGACCCAAGAGCAGTCCCCAAGTCATTTGTGCACTATGCAAAGTTTTTCATATACATGAAACATTTTTTTAATCCCATACAGCTGGGAAGAGTTGCACTTAGGTGCTCCTAATTACTTAACTCCAGATCAAATGGAAAATATTAGATCCATTGCTTTCCAGTGGCTGATCTTTGTGGAAGAAAAATAGTCTATTATTATTATCAGCCAGGAACTATATTTCATGGCAAGCAGTAGGGATTGATGTTCATATTGTTAAAAGCCAGGGCTTAAAAGTTCTGTTGATGACCTGCTATTTGAACTTGCACTGGACTATAGCAAATTATAATTAAAAAGCATATTTTTCAGAATACAATGAACAACTACAAAAAGAGGTTTCAAATATAAGTTTCTTTGTAAGCCCCACTTGTAACTACACAGTAGCACTCACTACTTCTAATATCTATAACTTTTACCCAGGAGCCTGCACACTCACATATTTTCTGTTCTATACCCTGAAAAAGGAAATCAAGTTGCCTAACACCCACACAGCATTCTTCCTAATGTGTTTCTACAACTACCAAGCAGAGGTTTCCTTGTAAATAAAAGCAGTCTCTTAAATTTATATTGCACTTTTCTTCTGCAGGGACTTTCATACTATATACAGAAATAATATCCACCATTGCTAAAATGCAGCCACTTCTGGAGTGGAATAAAGCAGCTACTCAATAGGTACAGAACAACATAAAACATCAGGAAGAGAAACATAACATCGGGACTTCAACAGATATTTAAGAAGACAGTAATTAAGTTTAAGGACTGTAACTTAGCCAGAACACTGTGAAAAATGTGAAGGGATCTTTAATTGGAAGGGGCAAGGAGCATGGCTGTACATCTCACCTGGGATGCATTACCACCACAAGACTTGCCTCTCAAGCATGGGGTAGTAAACCACAAATACCACTGTCCTCAAAGAAGAGGGACCCTGCCTCTCCACTACCCCATCACTGTACAGCTTCCCATCCTTGCTGCTGAAGTCCCTCTTTCCTTGGATAACTTCTCTCAGCACATCTGCCAGGGAAATGAGGTCTTTCCTTTTGTCCTTGGTACTTCTGGCAAGCAGAGGCACTTGGGTTAATGACTCCCCCAAACTCACTACCAGCTGCTTTCTAGCCAGAGATAAAAGAACAGAGGTCTAAGCGGGAAGGGGCTTCCTGAGACTTTTACTGAAGCTGATGGACACCTGACAGCAGGAGAAGGCTTCACCTCTGGCTGGGGCAGCCTCCTTGCTCTGTCCTGGACTGACAGCCACCAAAGGGCTTCTTGCCCCCTCTGGCATTGGTTGGTGTGGTGAGGCTCTTACATCCCTCCTCACAGGGGCCGGCAATGGGGCATGGACTCCCTCCCTGCAGGCATCCCTTTCTAAGAGTGTAGTGCCCTTTTGCTCACACTTGCCTCACAGGTAATGCTTTATCCATCATCCTGAACCTCCAGGCTCCACCTCCCCAGCCCCACAGCACCTCCAATTAAACACCAGCAAAACCTGGGTGCTTGTGCAGCCTGGGATGAGCAGTCTGTAGAAGCAAACCCACAAGGGTCTCTGCCTCAGAGCTTAGAAGGGCAGATGGTTTCCCTGGGCTATCTCTTACTGATGGGGAAGCACTCCTGTCTCCACCTTCTGCCCAGCAGAAGCCTCTTGCAAACAGCAGTGCAACACAGATGTTTTGCTGCTGACAGATCAGGAGCCATTGTGAAGCTCTGAAGCTCCCCTGGAAGGCAGTCTCTCTCCTAGGAGTGAAAGTGGACTCTTACCAGGAGCAGGGTGATGACTTCTGACTGCCAACAAGCACAGAGGAAAGGAAGAGCACAGAGCTGAAAGAGCTCAGACTAAGAAAAAGCAGCACTGGCTGCCCATGAAAATGGCAACAGACAGTAAGACGCAGAATTGCTGTCTCCCACACACTGCATCCCATGACACTGCCTGGCCCTGGGCAACAGTCATGGGTTTCCTGGTCAAATGGGCAATGTGATTGAGGTCTGGGCTCCGGAGGGAGGAGTGGAGAAGGAAAGACACGGTCCCATTCTTGGAAATGGAAAAAAGCAGAATGAGCTCGGGAGACATATATCACACCCTCCCATTATCTTGCAAGACCTCCTGTGAAGAAGGTCCCTTGTCCCTCAGAGCTGATGTCCTTTCTCTGATGGTGGCTAGATCTGCTGGGAGTTAAGTAAGAGCCTTCCCCCTCCATCAATGAAGGCAAAGATGCCCCAGCCGTGTCTGGAAGCTGAACAATGCAGGAGGCAGCTAATATATTCAGGTGATTTCAGAGAAAAACGGCTGTCTTAGAGAAGCTGATACATTAATCAGAAATGGGTAAGGAGCCATGGGTACTGTGTCTTCAGTGAGACAGCTATCTTGTCTGTGGTGCTTCAGATAGGGATTTTGGAGGGGGTGTCCTTTAGGAGGAAGTGTCACACTTAATTGCCAGTGTGGTCTAGTAAACCCCAGTTCACAGCCTTGTGGGGCTAACTCTGCCCTGTGCAGGGAGGTAAGTCATACCCAGAGCTGCTTCCAGATGCAACAAGGCTATCACAGCTCCTGTCTGGCTGGTGCAGGGCAACAACCTGCTACAGGTCTGCAGCTGAGAGAAATGCCAGCTTTACCCACTCATGATACCATCAAGAAAAAGGTAAATTTCCCCCATCGCTGTTCCCTTGTTCCTCAGTGGCAAACAGGGCCACACAGTTCAGCACAAGCCCCTCTTTTGGGCCAACTTCCTGCCTCCATTCTTCTTGCAGCAGTTTCCTGCCTGTTCCACCTTTCAGCTCCTCTGCCCACTGCCCTGGCAGTGGAAACTGAGTGCCTGTGTGGCTGCATGTACTGACAAATTTCAGCCACCTCAGTCCTGAGCAATGATGCTGTTGCCACCTTTTGCCCACACTGCAGTAAATGCACTGTGCATGCAGGAAGGCCTCAGGAGGTGAGAGGGCAGAATTGGAGCTGCCTGAACTGCCAGCCCAGGGTCATGGACACAGGACCTGCTGCCTGGCTGAAGAACATTTAAATGCCTCACTCTTCTCATAATCCAGAAAACTTGAGGTGGAGGAAGTTAAGCAATGGAATAAAAACCAAAATAAATAGGCAACAAAATATAGGCAGAGAAACAATCCTGGGTTTAGGGCTGAGGTGGTCATCATCCCAATATTCACAGGGGGAAGCCAATGTGCAACTGCTCCACCCTTCTAGTCCTCTCCCATCACATCCCATCCCTCAGCCCCATAGAGACCAGACTTTTCTGTCTGCAGCTCAGACCTGCTCCCTACCCAGCAAGAGTGCTGAAAGACAGAGAGAGGCTCTTGGAGGCCAGTGCTGCATCTGGGTCCAGCCAGGACTTCACCACTCAGTGTGGTCCATTCACTGGTCCCTGGTCACTGGTCCCTTCCTTGCTCCATCTTCTTGAGGCTGGGGGACAAGAAGCACAGAGTGGTGGGGAAAGGCCAAAGCAAACCATACTGGGGGCAATCAAATACGTGAGAGCCTGGAAGATGTGGATGGATGGATGGATGGATGGATGGATGGATGGATGGATGGATGGATGGAGACACTGAAGAACATGCAGTGTGAGGAAAGGCGCTCTGGCACACAGGGTGGCTGCTGCCCATGGACGAGGCTGGTGTTACTGCAGGGAGCTTGCAGCCAGAGCAGGGCAGCCCCAGCCAACAGGAAAGCATGAGGAGACAAGGGGAGTACTGCAGGATATCATCCACTAAGCTGTGGGCTCTGCAGCAAAGAAGGTAACTGCTCTTGTAGAAATTTGTGCTTTAATATATTTTTGTTTGTTTAAAACAAGTTCCCACTTCCCTGAGGAAGCCCTGTTCAACTTTCTCAAGGAAACATGGGCGTATTATTTTTCTTCATTCATTTGCTCTTCACATTTCTTCATTCCTATTTTTTGTGTTTCATTCCTTCTTTTCTTTGTGTGTGTTTCTTTCCTTCCTCTCTCTCATGCATGTGCTTTTTAAAAAAAGTTTTGTCTTTATTTTTAAATTTTGTTCTAGACATTATGACTTTCTCAAGGAGTGCTCCAGTTCTGAACCAGATCCCTTTGCATGGTCATGCCTGTCAGTCTTTGGTAACATATGGACACTTTGGTGTGCCAGTGAGGAAGAGAGGAAGAGGAGCAGAGGTGGCTGAGTAGGAAAGGAGCAGGAATGTCTTGGTCCGAATACAGGAGCGCTCGCTTGCCATCATCTGAGCAGCACGTTAATGAAGAAAGTCAATGGGCCACAAAGCCAAGGGCTGTGCAGAGCTGAGACACCGCTTCCTGGAAGGACAACAGCTGCCAGCCGAGAAGGGAGAAAGAGAATTAGTGATGGGACAGATACAGACTTCATCAAACAAGTCAGCACACATCCATGTCTTCTCCCACTCTGAAGCACATAGAGTTCCCTGATCTTTTGGAAGATACTTTGAGCCTTTCCTGGATGTTCTCAAAGTTCCCCAAAACTAAGTTTGGAAAACCATTGAATCTTAGACACTTTTGCAATCCATTCCTCCTTTCTTCCCCACAACTTCCAACCTGAGTTAAACAAAAGACTCTCATTGTGTTATGGTTACATTCTAGGCTAAAAGAGACCTTTAACTGCACCTAAAATTTTGAAAATTTTAGAGTGCTCTGACTTTTGTTTCCCTCTTCATCTCTGGAGTTAAGAAAATTGCTAGAAGTGAGTCTTACTCTGAAGGTTTTCTTACTTCAAAAATAAATAAACCAAACTGAACCTTGTTCTCAAGCACCTCTCTGGCTCTGGTTTGTATACTCTAAACATCTGCTTTCTGGCCCACCTGAGGCATGTTATCAAGGGCACAGGCAGGACTAAGGCAGATGGCACACCCGTGATTTCCACCCAATGCCTACGTACTACTTACACACACCTCACTGTGGCTTCAATCCATGGTGCACCCTGGTAGGAGTGGACTTGTCTCTATTACTGCAGTGCTGGCATCAGTTTCCAGTCTAGTGGGTGGACTGGAAAGGGGCTGGTGGGATTTAACCTGGCTGTGCCTCTCTGCTCAGATGGCAATGGAAAGAAGCACAGCCCTCCTTTGTTCCATGCCCCAAAGAGCAGATTTTTTTTCTTGGAGTAGGACTGACTTAACACTACAGAGGCCATTTAATACCTGCACAAGGCCCTTCCCTTTTCAAGGCTTCCATAACTAGAGTTTCCAGGAAATGAGATCGTGCAGAAGTCCTTAGGTTCTTGGGATGACACCTCCTGGTTGCTCCTTTGACTTGCTAGCTCTCGACTGTATAGAACAAGTCCAAGAGTCTGACAGCCCCTCTGGTGACTTCTGCTGGTGGGGTCAATTAATCCCACGTCAGTGTGCTCTGAAACCAGCTGCGCATCCCTAGCATGCACATTTGTGAATGCACTCCTACCAACTTGTTTGCCTCTGAGGCAGACACAGTCTCACCCTTATTTGGTCCAATGGGCTTCCTTGGGCAGTCTCCCTTTTTCAGAGTGACGTCATCGATGGCAATGTCCCCCTCGTAGCTCGTGCCCCGGACACCTTCAAAAATGATCTACAAGCAGAGCATGGGAGAAAGCCCAGCATGAAGCTGCAGGTGTGGAGGGCCCTTCCTGCACTGCAGGGCTTTGCAGAGGTAAGCAGGACACAGAGCATATCTTATCAGGCCCCCAAGATAATTATTTCCTTCCTGCTTCTCCAATATTCATAGGGTCTGAAAACCCAACTATTTATGGGACCAACCTCTTTGTGCTGAGCATCTGTGCAGTAATAAATGAGCATTAGAGCTCTGCTTTATTACATGTCCTGCTCTAACAAGCCAACCAATACCAAATAGAATTTGCAAGAGTAACTACATTCTTATTTACTATTTTGAAGTATCCAAAAGCCCACTGGGCATTTTGCCACAGTGCCACAACTTAACCAGCCTGTACAGAGAAGCTCTCACAGACAACCATACAACAGCAAAGTAGCCTGTTGGGTAAAAACCTCAGCCATAAAAGCAGCCCACTGCCTGGGTACACACGAACAACTCAATGCACAATGCAGAGTGCTCAGTTCTTATTCACAAGCACTCCTAGAGTTCTAAGCAAGGGGTGCAGCAGAGGTGGGCTTCACAGCACATGCTAGAAAAAATCTCTAGCACTCAGTCACTTTACACCAACAGGCCAGCATCCTCCAGCTGCTCAGCACCAAGGCATCTGTCCATCACACAGACATAGCCAACAGGAGCTCTCTGACAAGCAGTTTCCAGAGCAGTAATAATCAGAAAATTTATAGTGCCAAACTGATGCTTGCACATAATAACCTCAGGGAGAAGTGGATTTGACTTCTGTGCATCCACTAAGCCTTTGCCTTGCCCCAGTGACCCTGGGGGTTGAGAGCTCCCAGTGCCCTCCCTTGTGTGCCACCAGTCCCTGTGCTACAGAGGAAGATGCCTGCCAGGAAATCTACATCCATGGCACATGGATAGGGCAGATGGCTCCTTGACTGTGGCCTTGGCTTACCTGGAAGGGCCCAGGCGGGTTGATGGGCACATGTGCTTGCTGCCACATGTTGCCCCGATTCCCACTGAGGGACCAGACCTGGGTGTCAATGGCTCGCTTGTTCCGCACACGAACTAGCAGGTTCAAGGAGCCTGTAAGAGAGAAAGAGGCCTCTGGCATGCTGGTGCAGGCAGCCTGGCTGCCTCCTGGCACAGCTCTGGGCTCAGCCTTGAACTACAGCTGTAAGTCCAGCTGGCCCAGGGACAGACTGCAGAGCCCCTTATCTCTGAAGGGAGCCAGCTTTTTCCTGCGTTCATGGATAAGTGCCACTGGCAGTATTTCATCCACCTGGCCTTTCCTAGGGAAGCACAGATACAGACAAAGAGGGACAGGATGAGGAAGAGTGGTGTGCAGCATGGCTGGGGTGGCATGAGAAGTGGGTGGCAGAAATGCCAGGGACCTCCAGAGGCTCCCATCTAACCTCCTTCTTGAAGCTGTCTCCTGCTCTACATGAGTGCTGCATGGTTTTGCCTGGCCAAGTCTTAAACTTCCCTGAGGAAACCAAGTTTTCCTATTGCCCATTATGAACCTCTAGCACTACCAGTTGTGGACATCGTTCCTTATCATATAATTTAATACTATGAAAAGATTTTGGTTCCATTATCTTTGAATTTGCCCTTGAAACAGTTGGGGGCCAATGGCCAATAGCAACTTTCTCTTTGCCAGATTGAGACAATTCAGCTCCCTTAACTTCTCTTCCTAAAGACTTCTGCTCCTGGCCCTTGACCATCCTGATGCCCTTCTGCTGGACCCCACCAGTTTCTCTACATTCCACTTGAAATGGGGACCCCAGAACACATATTTGTCTCCCCGTTCACCACTGACACTTGAAATATGCAATGCCCTAGCCATCAGCTGTGGAAATACAACCAGCATGCTCATTCACCACTTGCCCTGGGAGCAGTCTTAGAGTGAGCAGCTGTTCTTTGAAGTACCACATGGCATTGCCTGTTCCACACCATGTGGTACCATCCCAGCTCAATGTTTTCAGAGGTTCACAAAGATCCTGTGAATCAATGCTGACTTCAAGTTCTTTCAAAAAAAGCAATTCCCAAGAGGTTTTGTCAATCATTAAACCAAAACCAAAGCCAACAAATCTCAAAGCATTTCCAGTTCTCACTTTGAAAACAGTGTCACAGCTTCCTACCCTCCACCCCCACACAAAACCATCTCATTTTGTCTTCCTGCAGCATTTTGTTAGTATGCCCTTAGATTACTTCTTTTCCTTTTTTACTTCAGTGGAAAAAACATTTTTAAACATTTAATCAAGGTTGACCTGAAACACTTTTTTTTTTTCTTAAGATATCAATCAATCACAATTCGAGTCATGCTGTTGCTCATCAGTGTTTCTGGTCTTTATATGCAGATATATTACACTTGAGAGTATGGAGGAAATAGTAACCCTTACTTATCCATCTGTAGTTTGTCTGCATTTGGGATGCTGCCATTCCCACATGGGTATGCCCTCTGGAAAAGCAGCAGAAAGAAGACAGGGGAAGAGACAGGGAAACAGACTTTCCTGTATAACCTCCTTCCTACATGATCCCCCCAAATCCTTCATTCTTGGTACATCCACCTTAGGGGCACTGTGTGAAGGACAGGGACTGGGAAATACTCACATCAAGCGCCTGCCTGTCAGAAAAGGAAAGATACATCACAGGAAGTTCAGAGCATAGTAAAGATGATGAAATGTTTAGATTCTTAGTGAATGACTTACAAGAAAAGGTTAAAAATAAATTATGTATATAATTTAATGAAATAAGGATAGAAAACACATTATCATCTGGAAATATTCAGAAGCATTAGCTGTTAGACAAGCTGAGAAAATTAAATGAAGTCCTGAAGGACAAAGCATATCCAATCCCCTTCCCTGGTGGTACTCAGTTTGGGATACACACCACAACCAGGACAAGTAGAAAAATAGCTTGGTTTTCTCTCTCTGGAGACCAGCTGGCACTGCACAACTTTGGGGAATCCAAACCAGTGACACCTCCCTCCTGGAAACACAGTGCCACAGATAAGAGAAGTTACTATAGGAGTCTGGCAAAACCAGCTTTGAGCTGCTGATTTCTTGGCATCTTTCCTGCCCTCAGCAGCTTCCTATGAAGAAAAGTCTCTCTAAGGATACCTAGTCCTCATGGAAACCCTTGTCCAAACTGACAGCTCACGCAGGAACTACATAACCCCACAGATCAATGTCAACAGGAGTGTGTTCAGAGCAGCTAATTACAGACACCAGAGCCAGTGAGGAGAGGGACTGAGAGCAAATGAAGAATTAATATGGAGCTGCTAGCAAGCAAGGATTAAAAACAACCATTGTCTAATCTATCCTCACTTGGGGAGTTGTAGCTAGGATTTGCTGCACAATAGCCTGGCTGAGCAGCCAGCACTGGGACAAATCATGCAGCAAACGAACTTTGATGCTCTAAGGAAAAAGCAAAGGCGAGATAGAAAGAAACCCAGAGAAGCATCTGGAATGCAAATTAGTGCCTCCAAAGCACTGGCTGTGAATGCCTGGCCTAAACCCAAACCAAGCCTGAGCACATCCTGGCTGACAGCTCCATGTCCTTGCAACATCAAGTAAAACAACCTTTTGGCCCTTGAATTCCCTAATACAACAATACTGAATATGAGCAGGCAATCTTCAAATGGTTTACAATTGGAAAGGAAGCTCCGTTATTTACTCACAACATGCAGTGTTTCACTACTTCTGTCTACACATGGAAAATTGAAGGTCAAAACAAAGAGCAGCATGCCCACAGCTATCTCAGAAATCAGTCAGAATTGTGAAGGGCAGCCAGATCTCACAGCCCTACCTGCAATCCCTGCTACATTACAAAGCTTCCCCAAGTCTAGGAAGGAAATACAGTATCTCCATTTTCCAGTAACACTGTCACTGGGAATATGCTTCTGGGAGGCATGGAAGAGGGTCCTGGACTTGAAACAGTGATGAAACCTCTATCCCATCTGAACTGAGTCTACAGTGTTGTAGATATTAAAGTTTGTGCAGCCCTTCTACTTTACTCCCTTCTACCATGTGTCAGTGTGCCACCAGTTGCCAGTCAAGTTAAGGGCACATAGCCTGTGACGGATGTACCTGTAAATGAAACCTCCAGATCTGCGCTCAAGGCACAGCCATAAAACATTGCACATTTGGACTATGGGAATCTCCAAGTCATCTTCCTTTCCAGTGACTACAAACTGAAGAAGAATCAAAGTGTGACCTGCTCTCCAACTCCTCATCAGTGGAGATGATCTGGGATGCTCTCCAGTGGCAGTGCTGCATTCACCCTTTTTGCCTGCTTTCACACTGCAAGCATGCCTGGTTTCCTCTATCAGAGCCCAAAGCAAGCTGGACTGTTTTGTTACCTATTTCTCTCCTTGTTTCCCCTTCCCCATCTCCCCTGCCTGGCATTTTCTAAGGATAGTTGCTGGTGAGGCACACAAAAGGGTAGACCATCTATTTGCTGCTATATCTCTCCAGCTGACCAGACACAGACAAAAAAAAATCACAGGACACCAGCAATCCTGTTGTTACCTCTTCCCATACAAGGCAATCTTTGCATTTGTCTTGTAACCCATATTACTCCTTCTTCCTAATCAAAAGGGAGAATAAAAGCAAGCGATGATTGATGAGGAATTAATTACAGGCAGAGCCAGCTGTACCTTCTGCTGGCTGCCTTGAAGACCAGAGTTGGCATTTCAAAAGAGTGGCACTCGCACAAAAGACCAGCTGGGCTGCCAGATAGAGTAACCCAAGGGATGCCTTTAAATGTTACCTTCTCACAATGAAAAAAGGTCTTCACTCAGTTTCCACACTGAATGGGGATTTCAGGATGGGGACTTCACTGTCACATTGAATTGGAGTGTAGCTCCAGAAGAGCTGGAGCAGGCAGCAGTGGGAGGGATGCAGGGCCTGTATGGGCAGGGCCATCAGCACAGTCAGTGTGGGATGGCAGAGAAGGTAGAGGTTTCCTCAAGACTTCTCTTGGGGAGTTAATGCAGGGTGATGGGGTGGGGAAAAGGCTAAGGAACAGCTCATTTTACATGGCTCAGATGGAAGGCAGGCAGCTGGAGTAGTCAGAGAGCAAAGGGAGGCTGACACTACATCCTGAGAGATGGGGTGCCACACCATGCGCAGCAGAGCTCTGGGATGGGTAGGAAAGGCTGTTGGGATCCATAGCCAGGAGCTGGCACGCAGCCTGGTCTCACTGCAACTGCCTGCTGCACTCCTGTAAGATCCTTGCTCCAGTACTAGGCGATCTCGGGAGATCAGCTATTGATGAGAATTCCTGGATGCAGCTCCAGTTTAGATTTGACACCCAACTGGGAATTCAGGGCTGAAAGCCTTCATGGAAATTCCCATGGCATTTCCAATGCAGGCAAGACAGATTGAGATAAGAAGCTGACTGATTACAAGAGATATTCAATAGCTAGAAAGAGATCCACTGTGTGGAGAGGACTTAGACCTTGCACAGCTTAGCAGTCACATGTAGACCCAAAATGAGGGCTAAAATCAATCCAGGGAGAAAAGAGCTCTTACATTCCTAACAGAGGCTTTGAGCACTTCTTTGAGTGTTTAATGTTAATGCCACTCTGATCAGAAACTAAAATCCCAAAGCTTAGTGCAGGCAAATACCAGGAGCAAATGACCGTCTTCAGAAAGAATCTATTACTGTTTATAATCTCCACAATAAACACAGGTCTCTCTCCCTCTCTCATTTAAATGGATGTTAATGAACAGCAGTCAGCATCAGACTGGTTACAGAGCTGGGGGGAAAGTTATTGCTCTGACAGCCAGAGAGCAGAGAGTGGAAAAATAATTGTCGCACAGATAGAGATGTAGAAATAATACCAAGTGATACTGACTCATAATTTCTAGGAATGTACGTTGTCTTTGTGCCATGGTAGGATGTATTTACTTGTTCACAGTCTCTCAGGATGCTTCACACATTAACAAGAGTACGACGATTAAAGCCTCTGGGCTGTTTTCCACTCCTGACTACAGAGAACTTTATTTCTACATGTCTTTCACTGTTCTCAGCTTGGTGTGCAGGGTCCCCTCTGTCCAGTCATAGGGTCACTACACAGACCTGTTTCTGCAGCCACTGCTTCACTAACTTCAGGCAGGAGGGTTTAGAGAGCTCATCCTAGTCAGAGTTTGGAAAGCATCATGATCCCACATCTACTCACAAGGTATCTGCATTGGGGCATGAAGAACATTCAGCCTGTGCTGCCAGCTGACTGCTGTGGGATACTCCATGCTCTAGTACAGTAGGGAGGCTATAGAGAAAGGAATCAGGGGAATCAAAGCCTCCTGTTTCCTGCTGTGTCTAGGACTTTCTGGGGATATAGATAGCAATAGGTAAGTTTTGATTGGCAATGTCTCCCCTACAGCAAACCCAAAGAAACAAGCATGATTCCACCTCTGACCTCCTAAACCATCATCAAATGAGTCTGGGCTTGAAGTAGTATTCCCTGACATGGCAAAGCCAATTGCACAGACTGATCTATGATCTGTCACTATCTGTCTGACCAGTCTGGCATGTACAGGAATTTCGGGATGGAGGGAATGTACAGCAGAGAAGCAACAACACTCTAAAAAGGCAAAACAGACACATGGCTGGATGGCTGGGCCTCTGGGGAGACACACAGGGCAGGGGAGACCTGGGCCCTGCACAGAGTAGGTTAAGTGCAGTGGTATTGTCATGGCTGTCTTGTGATGAGGAGTAATGGGAGGAAGGCAGGCAAGATATAGCTATAGCTCCTTCTCTCCAGCATATCCCCACCTGTCTGTGTACATAGAGAGCAGATGGTGATATTGCAGGAGCAGACTCACAATGGAGCTATGCTTGAGCTCCTTTGCTCATGTGATCCACCAATCTAATTACAGAAACTGTTAGCAAAGAAAGATGAATGATACAAAACTTTTATCTTTGATACTGTGCTTAAGGAACAAAATCTTGGCACCCCTTTTCATAGAAAATACCCTCAGAGGTTGTTTATGACCAGTGTCAGGCTTTTTATATGGGGACAAGAGGATGTGGTTTAAGAAATTCAGAAGAAGGAAAAAAAAGGATCTCCATTAAATTACCATTAAATTTATGCTATCTCAGAAGAACAAAGGCCCATCTGATACGTGTCTAGAACAGAACAGAGGGAGGGCACAGGGAAGGTGACTCGGGGGTAAGTTCAGAGCTGGTCACCTGTTGGAGCCGTTGGCTGTGTAGGAGCCCAGTGCTGCTGGTGACTCTGCTCCAGGCAGGGCCAGGAGAGCCTCAGGTGTTGGACAGGAAAATGGATGCTCTCCTTCATTTCTCTGTGCAGCTGCTGGCAAGCAGGATAGGAAGATGCTGATGGGGGCAGCTCCTTCCCTCTTTTGTACTATAGCTGCTGGTCCCCAGAAGTGCTGGGTACTACCTTAAGAGAGAAGAGGCCAGCCTGGGGGAAAATCATGGAATTGTTTACATTGGAAAACACCTTTAATATCAAGTCCAACCATTAAAAATTAGAATATGATAAACCTAACAAGAAGGAGATCATGTGTAGGCAACTTTTCCCACCAATTTTGCAGATTGAAGAAGCAGAGTGAACCACCGTTCATCTGTAAGGTCTGTTTGCTCCTTGTTCACCCTCTGTTTCATGATATGCCCAGATGCCTTCAAGCAATTCTCTCTCTCCTCCCAGCTTTAATAACAGACCCTTTCATCTTCAGCACCAGAGACAGCTGGGTCCTTTGCAGAATTCACATGCCCACTGAGAGCACACACTGTGCTCAGCACTCTCCAATGAGCTGAAACAGTCTGCTTCATAGACACTGACAGGTTTAAAAGAGCACAACAGCCAGACAGGGGGCTCTGCCTGTCTCCCTTCTGTGGGCAAGTTTTGCAAAGACCTCAGCAGGAGAGGAGGGAGCCTCCCAGAGCCCCCGAAATACAAAAGATGTGTGTGAAAGGGTTCCTGACAAAAGCCCTGCAGACACAGATGTACTTATGCTAAGGAAAATTTTTCCTCTTTCTTCTCTATCCCTATTAATAATTTCCCTATTTCCCCATCATCACCCTGTCAGTGGTGTCTCAGTCCTGGGAGCCAAGCATAGCAGCTGCACAGCTGCAGGGCTTGGAGCAGATGGGCTATTTGACTGCAATGCTGAAGCCAGCGAGACAGCAGGAAGGAGCAGCTGAGATGACATATTCTTCCTGCTGAACTGAAGTCACCACTCAAAAGCTGTTCTCTGGCCTTATCCTCTGCCTGACCCAGGGAGATGTGAGAGGATGAATGGTTCAGGCCTTGAAAGTGATTTGCTGCAGGAAGGCTGTTTGTTAGAGCAGGCTGTGTTCCCAGCTTTGAGCTCATTTTAGCTGGGATGCATTATAGGATGCATTATAGCAAGAGACTTTTCCCACTTCATGCCTGCTGTACTTGCACAACAAAACTTCAAGGAGACTACCTGAGACAGTGAGACTCCAAACCTGCAACTGCAAACTCCTTCAAGTGTTGGGGTGACTGTCATCCTTGCAGAGCTCTCTTTGGCAGAGAAAGTCACTCTTAGAAGTGCTGGCGGTGACTGATACTTGTTGAGCATTTCTTTGATTTTCTGGGATGCATTTCCATACTTTACAAAATCATGTTGCTTGGTTGAAGCTCAAGTACAGATAGTGATGGATGCACAAGTAGTGTATCATAGCTTGCACTCTGTCACCATAGCCTTTATGCTGTCAGAGCACCCAGGGGGGTGTCCAGATTGGCACCTGGAATAACTAAGAGTGAAATAATTAATAATCTATGGAGAGAAGATTGACAAGGGAGTGCTTAAGAAGTACCTGGATATGCTCTGAGAGCTCCTGTTTCCTCTTAAGAGTCTGTTAAGTTTTGTATATATCAATTTCAGAGTCTCAATAATTGATGCAAGACCTGGAGATGATTAAGTTCCATCCTTTCAGCACCTCAACTTTGCACAAGGCTGCCGCTGTGATTAAAGTCTGAATGGAAAGATGTGCTGCTGCATGAAGGGAAGGGGTATCACAGCAACTGTCCAGCAGAGGAACAACTGTGTCTCCAATCAGGTGATCAGGAGCAATGAAAATCTGCAGGGACTCAGGGTATCTGCAGAAGAATGGGTGTTAGCAATCCATGCTCCCACAGCCTTCCCAACAAAATCAGCAGCAAAGTAGTCAGATGTTCAGCTGGTAAGACAGAAGAGGACTTTTGAAGAAGGCAACATTTCAGTGTCTATATGCACTGGGAACTTGATTCTGTGATGCCCTTTTAGTGAGGGGCAGGGAAAGGCAGGGATCAGTGAACCCACATTCAAGGTACTAAATAGAATGCCTGCATCAACATGAAGACACAATATTTATGGAATGAAAATGGCATGTAGCCAATGCACATCTGAACACCTTTCCCTTGTATCCATGTATTCTTCTTTAGATGTTAAACTCTTTGGTTTAGGGATGATCAAATCCTACATATCAAACATGCTTTTAGTGCTCTTTGCAACTAAACATCTAATGCAGATATAGACACATAGTATTTACTGGGCTCCAGCAAAAGTAACTAAAGGGAATTCTCTGCCCTTGGTTATGCAGGAAAATTGATTAGATGATGTATCAGTACCACTTGGTCTTAATAATTTTTAAATCTAATCCCAAATTCACAGAATTCTTTAGAAAAACAATGACTTCATCTGTCTTTGGTTCAGAACCACTGTATTGAACTTACAGAGGTTGAATGACACTTTACAAATATGTGGTCTTCTTGCTAGGTATTTATAATCCTTGCTCATGATCATGGTATTTGACTAACTTCCCAAAAAACCCATGCAGATACTACTAGAAGACACCACAATCTATCCAAAGGGTCCATACCACAGCCCACAGGAAGGTGCTGGATCTCTTAATGAATCATTAGTCAAATACGTATTTATTGATGGCCAAAACCACATCAGAATAAGTGGAAAAAGAATGAGTATTTAAAAAATTGAATACGTTTTTTCATTACAAACTGTTCACTTTAACTGCAACTTGTTTTCAAGAGCCTAGATGGAAGTGAATCATACTCATTAGGAAAATCAGCCTCCCCTCAATCAATCCAGTGATGTAATCTCTACAGCATAGACTTATTGGACTGGAGATAACGGCATGAATTTAATGAATGACACGTTTCTATATAGGGAAAACTTCTTGTATCCAAAAGAATGCAGCTACCTCCACAGTGCCATCTGTATTACTATGCAATGGCAGAGTACTGTGTTCATAAACCAAGTTTGGGTAGGAATGTAGTTTGGGTAGCTGTGATGTTGAATCTTACAAAAATTATGCTTTTGTGGTTCAAGCTGCTTTTGCATTGACATAACCGGTACCTCTCAATCTGCGTGACCAGACAGATCTGACAAATGTCACTTGTCAGAAAGATGGCACCCACTAGCTTCAACATGTGACTGTATACCACGGCCTTTTAGACACACCTTTGCACTGATTGTCTGATCTGAGTTGAAGAAGTAAAGAAGCAATTCAGTTTGGCAGACCTTCCAGACCTGTGATTCCTCCTCAGCAGGAGGGCATCAGTGGTGACACTGCCTGTTTAAGTGGCCTGCCCACAATCCAATTCCCTCTGTGAAACAGCCATAGATTTCTTGAACTCAGATGCTGTGGCAAGTGATTTGATCACTTATTGTTTCCAGTGACTCCAAAATCCTTCTTAAACAGTCCCCAGCATTGTTCCTCATGGGATTTTAGAATAGAGGAGAGAAAAAAGGGAAATTAAGAGAAAGAAAAGTTGGGAAGGACCTACAACCAACCTGACCACATTGATCACCTCTCTAGGAAGCCCATTCCAGTGTCTGACCTCCCTTTCAATAAAGAAATTTGATCCTCCCCGATGTAGTTTTGAACCATTCCCATGCATCCTGTCACTGGATACCATTGATCAGCACTTTTCTTCCCATTTCCCTCCTCAAGAAGCTGTAGAAAGCAATGAATACTTTATAATTTTATTGGAAGCTTCCCATCCTGATTAATAGACCAGCCTCAGCTGCTCTATATATGGGGTGGTCAGATAAGGTCTGTGTTAGCACTGGAACAATCACACCCTTAACTCTCCATTCCGTGGCTGAAATTTCCATGACTCTCTCAGCAACCTTCATGACCATGAAGACATTTCTTGCTGCAGGACCTGCAGGAGCATCCAGCAGTGAGCAGGAGGCCATACAGGTCATAACCTGGCTACCACTGAGTTAGGAGGCATAAGAGAAAGGTGGCAGGGGACTGTGGTGGAACTAGTCTGTCAGGGAAACTGTCCTCTTAGAGCATGCCCCTCTCAGGCAGCCCCTGGGAAGGGAGGCAGAGGAATCTGATGGCTGAAGCAAGGACTTGAGGATTTGCTCCCAGCCAACCTGGCAAAGAGGCTTTTTGAACTTTGCAGTTGCTAGCTGCCATGGCTAGTTTCCTCCTCTGAAGAAAGCAAGCAATTCCTCAGAAACACAGAATCACAGAATATTCTGAGCTGGAAGGGACCCACAAGGATCATCAAGTCCAACTCCTAAGTGAATGGCTCACACAGGGATCAATACCATGACAATGGCATCATTAGCACCAGGCTCCAACCGAGTCTCATTTGACATTTCTGACCAAATACCTTCAGAAGAATGGGGATTGCCTCCAGGGAGCTCCCCTTCATCCTGCTCTCTCATCAGCTGAGAGATATTCAACAGCATCCTGCTCTGCTAGACACTGAATATTTTATATCATGGCTACAACCAGTGCATTTGTATTCTGTTTCTCTCTTTCGTCATATCTATTATAAACGAGTAGTGTCTGGGAACTCTCCCAGGAAAGATTTGCCTGGATGGCTACAGATATTTTATAGTCAAATTTTGAGAGTAAACCAGCTTTCAAGTTCTGTAGTGGGAAAAAAAAAAAGGTAATAAAAGAGTTATTAAAAAAATAAATAAATGTCAGGATTTTATACGGCTACTTTTTGTAGTGACAGAGCTTAAGTTTGCTCCATGATGGAGCTGGAGTTGCTAGGTGAGCTTGTGATAGGAGACATCCTCTTGCTGGCATAGTCTGCTGACAGGAGCAATATGATACACTCTTGTGTACACTCAGGCTTGGCAGGACTTCACTGGCACTTTGTGAGCCAGGGGTTGTGGCCATGACTGCAGGCATCAGGGATAGCCAGGTCTATGGGAATCAAGGCATGGCTCAGGATTGCAGCAACCCCACCTTTACCTTCACACTGTTGCATCTGTGAGATTGATGGGAGGGCAGGGTTTGTCCCCTCATTTCACAGGAGAAATCCTATGGAGTCCTACACCCTCCTCTAACACAGGGCTAAAGAAGAAGAGCTGAATAAACTTGTTTTGTCCTAAGAACTCTGAGAGGACTTTAGCCAATAAGGGCATCAAGCCTGGCAACAAGGTACTGAGTTTCAATATGCAGGGAGATATATGGTGGGTTTGCTGGACTAAGTCATGCATTCCACGGGCCGAGAGAAAAATAACTTTTTTCTCATTTCATTCTCTTTCAATCTGTCTCTGTCTGATCAGTCTGATTTTAAAATTTGGTCTCTGAGCTCAGCAGCACCCACCATCTATGACCCACTGTCTATGTACAGTGGGTAGACAGACAGTGTCTATCTACCTCACAGAAATTTATCAGCACCTTTTTACAACAAGAGGAAAAACAGGGATCAGACAGGGGCCATTATGTTGGGTATGAAGGGAAAAATCAGCAGATATAAAAGATGTCTGAAGCTGAAGAACAGAAAATGGAACTCAGGCTTTCTTAGGTCTCAGGAGAGAGGTCACCATCATTTTTGGGTAATTTGTGGGCAGAGCAATCAGTAAAGAGTTAAAATGCTAAAAGCAAAAAATCCTGTAATGAGCTGATTCTCTGACACGTCCAGTCCACCCCATCTCCAGACAGACCACCACAAGAGAACTGTTAAAACTGAGCTCTCTTCCAAAATCAAGCAAATGTTGATGAGCTTTTACTTCACCTGTGAAATTAACTTGGGAATATAACACAAGAAAAAAAGCAAGAGGCCTCCTCTCCCTACAACTTTTTTTTTTTCAGTTTTCCACCAGTCTGGGCCACTCTTCGTCAAAGAATGAGACCCCTTTCCAAGCCTAGTAGAAGATGAGCAAGAATTAGGCAGCAAAGCTGACTTACCATAAGGGCCAGCTGCAGGGAACACATGAGTTTGCCAGACAGCATTAGCAGCTGGGCTCTGTAAGCTAAGCAGGACCAGCAGGTCCAGCAAAATCCGGTGTGAGCCAACACTGACACTGCTCTGCCTGAGCAACCTGCCACTGCCAGCACGACTACAACATGGAACAGTCTGTCTCCAGGGGGAATTCAGGTGTGTGAAAACACCTCTGACTTAGCCCAAGTCCAAGTGCAGAGAGCAGATATGAACCTTTAAAACACAGACACAGATGGGGACCTGCTCAGTGAACTGCAGCCCAGCTCCTAGCCCCCGACAACCATGGTGTAAGTTTTTCAGCCTTACCCAGATTTTGCAGTTTAACCTCTCAGCTGTGCCACATGTGCACGGAGATGTGGCCAGACTCAGGAGCATGTTCCCTCCCAATGACATCTACTGAGCTGAGAGTGGTTAATTAACCCTGCTTATTGAAGGGCAGACACATTCCTGCCTGGTCCCTGATTTTTCAGTCAGGCTCTAGTCCAGCAGGTGATTAATAATCCTGCTGTGGGAAGAGTGCATCTATTATTAAAATTAATGAAATTATAATTAAGAGGTGATGAATTAGCAGTTGCTCCTTGACTGGATATGGAAACTCAGAAGTGCCAGGCACTTCTGTGGTTCTCACTGCACTCAAGGCTTACAGCAATGAGAGGAGGGAGCCAGGCAGAGCAGGCAGCCCCTTGGCACAGCTGGGGCAACACACATCCTGTGCACCCCAGTGTAGCTGTAGCCACCCCAGAGCTCTCTGGTTCACAAAGCCACTTCACCCTCTTCTCCTGTCCAATGGACAGACTTACTGTAAGGTGCTGCCCCAAGTATGGGCTGTGACAGCCTCACAACCCTGACACTGATGGGCTACAGGAAAAGTATTTGAGTGCAGCAGCCCATCCTGCTGCTTGGAATACTGGAGTAGGATTCCCACCCTCTGGAATTGCTGGTCACAGACATAGCTGCTGGAGCAAGAGGCTGGAGATCTTCCCCAAGAGCCCACATGAGGCTGAGTTTACCCTTCCCCAGAGGGTACTCACCAATGTGTTTCCCATACATGTGGTAGTAGAAGGAGACACAGTAATACTTGGCAGTGATATTGTAGAGGGGACTGATGAGCCGGGCTTTGTCTCCTGTCACCCGGGGCCGGGATGCCTCAATGAACATGTAATAACCTGCAGAATGAGAGGGAAAGGTGGGAAAAGGCAGCATGCACTGCATCTCCCTTCCTTCAAATGATGGGGTGCCAGTGTGGCTGGGAGACCATCCCTCCTCTGGGATACATGGCCAATTGCTCTGCGCGCACTGATCCTGGCCAGAGACACTTGCAGGATAGCCGCAGTAGCTAGTAGTAGTAGTAGTATTGAGGGAAGGGCAGGAGAGACAGGCATCTGCAGACCTGCTGTGAGCACACGTAGCAGGTGAACCCCTGAACATGCACATCCATCTGGGTGCACAAAGAGCCTCAGAGCTGACTGCACTGTGCAAGGAAAACACCAGAAAGAGAAACCATTTCAGACCAATTTCTCTCCCGTAAGTAGAGGGAGAGAGGATTTGGTACATCTAGCCTGAACAATATTGTTGTCTAAAGAGAACAATACCAAAGCAGTTGTTAACAGCCCAGGGAGGAAAAGATTAGCTATTTAATTTGTTAGCATCATTTTCAATGCTCAGTCAGGTTGGTGTACCGAACACTAATGGGAAAAAACATTTCCTTAGTGGGTTATTGAATGTTTGCCATTTTTTTTCTGCGTGCAAAGGTATGTGTTTGCATACAAATTTACTTTCCTTATTACAGAAAGAGGGACATAGTATCCAGCTAAACTGGGAGCATGCACTCCACACACAGCTAGGGTGAACAATACATAACACCAGTCTTCTCCAGCTATAGGCAAGGCTTCTTCCTGCCCCAAAGGCAGCTCCTGCCAGGTCTCTCCTGCTTCTCTGATGGGTACTAAGGAGATCTGTTTGCATCCCTGAGAACTTCTATGAGGAAACAACTCACTAAAACCTACCAGGCCATTTCTGGGTATTAGAGATATTCTCCTACTCGTTTATCCATTTTTTTTTCTTCAAAACAAGCATCAAACAAAGTGCAAGAGCATTAGGCATCAGGCAATTAGCTGACAACAAGAACTAATACTCACACTATTCCTCCAACAAAGTTGTGGGTGTTTTAATTGTGTGTTTAATTCCAATCAGTAACATGCAAATTAACTGCCTGCTCCCTGCACCCTGTGTGAAGTAGAAAGCAGATCAGCTGTCCATTAGCTCCCAGAGCTGTAAGATTCCTGACAAGAGATGGTGTGCATCTCCCCTCCCCTGCCAAACCGAAAGAAACCAGACTTGTGCCTACCCTCCGGTGTACCGCTGATGTCTGTGGGGGGCCCTGTGTTGACGGTGCGCTTTGGGTTCTGGGTCAGGGCATTCTGCCGGGTCCAGTCAAAGTTGTCCATCTTGTCCTGCATGAAGCCACAGATCTTCTCATCCTCAAAACGGCAGGTGTTATCTGTGGGGATGGGAAGGGGCTGCTCAGCTGCTTCTTTTTAAACACCCTCCCCAAGCTGCCTGGGTGCTCACAGCCGTGCTGTGTCACCACCACTTAGGCTCTGTATCAAGCCAGGGGCAGCCAGCCCCTGACCTCAGGAGAAGGCTGAAAAGGAAGGCATCATAGAAATCACAGAATGGATTGAGTTGGAAGCAGCCTCAAAATCCATTCAGTTCCAAACCCATCGCCATGGGCAGGGATGCCATTCACTAGATCAGGTTGCCCAGGGCCCCATCCAACCTGACCTTGAACACTACCACAGATGGGGCACCCATAACATTTCTGGTCAGCCGGCTCCAGTGCCTCACCATTCTCTGAGTAAGGAATTTACTCTTAAAATCTAATATAAATGTCTCCACTTTTATTTAAAAATGTACCCCCTTTTCCTATCACTACCCATAATACATCAGTGATTAATGTTACTACAGAAGTGTTAATCCAGGCCGATGGATGTGATGGTCTGACAAAATGGAATAAAGCTATTATGGCTAAAGAGAAAGAAATTATCTCAGAAATCTGAAGGGGCAAATGTAGAAGAGGGTAAAAAGATCACCGAAGGCATACTGGCTACAAGGGCTTTTATGTCAGAACAACTTGATGGTAGAATAATTTCCCCAAGAGAGAGGAAAAAGCAGCAGCAGATAACCCCCCTTCAGGCTATATATTTAACTAAACTATGACACACATGAAAAAATATCAGCTGTGAAGAAGAGGTCAGCTCAGCACGACAAGCATGTCGTTTAGCCAGAGTACATCTAATTTACACCAGTTAAAAGGCATATTTGATTTTGCAGCTTATGCTGCTTCCCCTAACAAAATAAACATGTAGGTAAAAGACTTTTATGTAGGATCAACCAAATGTGCACTTTTATTACTACCACAAGACAGTTATACCCTACAGCAATATTGTATGACAGATGAAAAATCTTGTGCATAGACATAACCCAATATGGACTTGCAGAGATTGGAATGAATTGGACACAACCAGGCTGAAGATTGTAACCTTTGTGTTAAAAAGGTAGTTTTGAGTCACAAAAGCAAAGGTCAAGAACCAGCTTTACACTGCTGACACAATAGGAGAGGGATGGATAAAACAGGCAAAAAAGAAAGAGAAAACAGGTCCAAGAACTGATGTGAAAACTGCTGTGTGTTTTGAAAGGCCACAGGGCAGAAACCAGAGGTGGAGAATGAGCTGGAAGTGGGATCTTGGATCTTGTGAGTGTTTTAGATACAGCAAGCAAAGGTATCTTTAATTGCTGCTTTTAAGTAAGAGCAAGGAGTTGTGCTATGAAGTGTAAAGATAAAGCCATGAAAGAACACATACTCAAAGGAAAACAAGGCTCTTCACAAGGACTTGGAATGTGTTAGGAACCTCATCCATGTCATGCTGGTGCGAGACTCAACTTTTTGGGGTTTACCTCCCCCTATTATTTATCATGCCCAGATGAAGAGAAGCCCAAATGCCTCCTGGGGCTCCTGCATTCTTGTATCTTCAGTGAAGACTTTCTCTGGTTCCTGGGCAGGAGGCTTTTTCTCCTAGCATGTGTGACTTCAACAGGACAGGTAGGACAGAGCAGGGTCCTCAACCTATGGGCTGGATGCCAAGGATGGGACACACAAGGGAAGTTTTCTGCAATGTCAGGGCCAAAAACTCCAGGTGGAGTACAATGTGATGGTAGGAGCTTCATACACCTACCATATACAACAAAATCTGTTATCCTGTACCAGAGAAGAGAAATGAAATGAACAGAATCTTGACTCTGAGATGCTGCACCTTCTGGTAGCTACCCTTCCTTCTGGTGGCTAGCGTCCTCCCCATCCCCTCCCATTTAGAAATAAAAACAACTGTAATCCAAATGGACACCAAAGGTCTGCACACCCCTGCGGTAGGGAAGTGGCTTCCCCCTTCTTGCACATCTCTTTCCAGCATCCCATCAAAGCAGTGAGAAAAGAGGATGCAGCTTCCTGTGGTAACCTGCAAAAATGTCTTTGCCAGCATAGGCCAGACAATGTGTGGCAAGCCTGTTCACAGACCATGAAAGCTAGGTTTTCAGTAAACTCAGTGGGAAACGCTGCATGCCCACTCCTTTGGGCTGAGCACAGTCATAGGGAGCTTTTTTGGGCTGGCTGCTTAATTGCTGATTAATCCTGGCTAAATGCTTTCCACTCAATCTGCTCATTTCTAATTAGCATCCAAATCCAAATTAGCCACTGCTCTGCAGTGCCTAATGCAGAGGCCTGAATGGCATCTGGAGCGGAAGGAGGGAACAGGGGACAGGGCAGATGCTTGCAGGGTCTGAGACAGGGTAACTGTGTGGGATAGGGGGTCTCTTTCATCCCCAGAACAAAGAGATGGAAGGTGAAAAGAGTCAGAAGGCAGCTCCTAAGGGTCCTTTCTCAGCTCTTTTGGCAGAGAGAAGTGAGTTCATGGCTGTACCAGATCCCCAGTGGTCCTCAAAGGAGAGGCTGGAGCCCACAAGCTTGCTGATGTTGCTGGGTGGTGTAATACCCCCAGTTTCTCTCCACTGGACCAAAAACATCTGCATGACTCCAGCTCATGGGTTGCCAGCTGCATTTAAAAGAGACACATTTTCTCTTAGAATGGCATTATCTTAAGGATCCACAATGACTGTCCTTTTGCAAAAGCACCAGGGCAGTTTGCACCTCTGACCCATGTTGAGCACATGGACTTTCAAAGAAAGATGACATCTTTCTCCAACACAGAATTACCTTAACAGGGGATATCAGGTGGAAAGCAGAGTTGGAAGCTGTAACACAGAGGTCAGCCAGGCAACTGATTGAGAGGGAACAAACCACAAATGAGGAAGCATAGAAATCAAAGAAAAGGCAGATTAAAGAGAAAGCACAAGCTCAGGTGGAGATCAGAGAAAGCTGTGCAAGACAAGAGAACCTGAGGACAGCATTCCCAACTTAGCACCAAGGCCTGGTTGTGCCAGCCTGGTAGATTACTGTGCCTCATTTGTAAAAAGCCATACACACGGGATGAGACTGCTCAGAGAAGTTGACTCAAAAGCCTGTAGAGAGCTCTTTTAACATTAAAATAGGGCCTTGAGTGCATTCTCTCTTCTCACTCAAAAATGCAGCTCCTTCCAGAAGGCAACATTTCTAGCAGAGCACATAAATCAGCAAAGAGTCCCATGCATCACAGATCAGGCAATGCTGTTGCTTAATCAACAGTATGATCCATCTTATGTGCAACACCAATTGCTGTGCAGAAGTTTGAACCTCACCTCTTGCTTAGCTTGGGAGCTCAAGGCACTTTGCAACAACTAATGAACAAGGCTTCTTAATTTCTCTGTTGCATAGCAATGCCTCTTTCTATATATCTTCTGCATTACATGTGAGGAAATAGATGAGGAAAGTATAGAGAGACACAGTTAAGGGCACAGCAGGCAGTGCCTAAGCTGGAAACAGAACCCAAGTGCTCCAACTCCTGGTCCTTTGGTACAAAACAAGCCACAGGAAAACAAAGCTCTTTGGTTTCTCTGAGCTACAAGTGGAGGTGCCATGAATAACTAGGAAGTGTTCAGTGTGGTTTGGGACACTGCTAGTACGTCACCTCTGGACGGTTATCAACAAACCTCACCAGGACAAACCTGGCAGATTCAGCCAAGAAGAAAACCTTTCAATTACCTGCTGTACCACAGAGGTGATCTGGCTTTTGACCTCGACTGTGTGTTGTAAACCTTCTTAAAGACTTTTGCCATTTGCCAGGGACCCCAGCTCATCAACAAAGTGTAAAGGAAGCTTCCTGTTTAAAATTTAATATGTGTATTTAAATACTGAACAGAGAAATTGCTGTCTGGATTGTTACAGACAAGGTGGAGGTGGCAGAGGAGCCGGCTCCTCAGAAGCTGGATTTAGTGCTGTCTTCACTAAACACACTTCCTTGGCAGGCTTTGCAGTGGTGGCAGCTCAGAGTGCAGAGATGTTTGCTCTCAGTTACAGACACCTCCATGCATTCCCAGGGGAGAGACTCTGCTGTGGCTATTAGCATTTCTTGTTGCTTTGCCTTCTTGAGAAACATAATGGAGGTTTTCCTTTCAAGTCCTTAGGTGAAATCCTTCCCTGCTTCTGAAATTCTGGCTGCCAGATGAATGTAAAAAATAATAATCCTATTCTAGCTGCAGACTATGGGTGAATAGCAGATGGAGTACACTTGAATAAAACTGCCTTCATCATTTAGCTGTGGTGTGACAACTGACACTGTCTTGGAGCATAAAGGATCATGCTCCAAGCCCCAGCTCTGTTGTAGACCTGCTGTGTGACCCACAGGCTATCATTTTTTGGACATCAGTTTCCCCATCTAGAAAATTAAGACAATGAGAACTGTATTGAGACCTCAAAATACGTCATGATCTAAGAAAGAATATTTAACAGTCTCTCTCATTGCAATTTTCTAAGGATTTTATAACCAGTAATGGAAGAAAGCTTTGCAATGCTGTAACTGGTTAAGTCATCCTATTTATCATCAGGAACTGTCACCTTTTTAACCTTTGCATTACAAAACATTCTTGAAGAACAGGCACAAACTCGAGTAATCCAACTCTAAACACAGGCTGACATCTCATTCTGACATGTTCTTACCTGAACAAACTTGGGTTCCTCTGAGCATTATCAGAGACCAGACACACCAGCAATATATGGTAAGCAACAATCCAGGCTAATCTACAACAACCAACATCTGCCATGGATCACCACTCACTCTATTTGTCCATGGTCCCAAAATTAGCACCACACACAGCCAGACTGCAGGTATGTGAGAAACAGTGTTGCTGCTCTGAAAGGGCAAGACACAGTTGCCCAACCAAAAATAAACCAGCTATCCCATATACATCTTAATGACCTCATCACCAAGGTTACAAGGTTACATCTGATAAAATAAGGGAAAACAAAGCACCTGCAGATGAGGAGCTGGAATGGCTTGTGGGGCAGCACTCCAGAGTTTAGTTTAGAAAGCAAAAGTTACATTCAAATAAAATTGCAGAGTAGGTAAGGACAGAGCAGATTCCCCGGCACTGGAATTTGGTCATGACATTAAAACAATCAGTTATTCTAAGAGAACTCTAAGGTAAAATCTTAAAATTAAGATAATTCTTAGGCATTTTTTAAAATACAGATTCTGTTTTTTAGAACCAGATTAATTGATTTTTAGGAGTCAGTCTTATTGGTAACCTCTAAACATGTTTTAAACCTCCCAGTGTTCATTTCTTCTGCTCCTCCTTTGCTTTTCCTTTATAACCCAATACCTGGCTCTGTAACCATGCCACACGCATGCTTGCCCCAATGTTATTAGCATCTTATTAGGCTGAGAGAGAAAATGCATGAAGAAGTAATTGTATTAAGTGACTCTGAGAGTTTGTAAATTAATCACCATTGTGCACGCCCTTGGATCAGGTTGCCAGAGGCATTAATCATCTAATCTTTGCCTTTCACTCCAGGGCTTTCCATGTTTGCTTCCAGAATTTGGCTCATCAGTCTAGTGTGAACTTTTCCCTGGGGCCATGGTGGCAGGACAAGTATGAAAAGAAGTGGTAGCAGGAGGGATTTCTATGTTTTTGGGATGAGAGTTGGTGAACTCAGCTGTGGTCCAAAGAAAGAGCTAAAAGCCTTTGGGTTCATATTTCACTGTCAGCAGGTCTGAATGGAAAAAGCATATATGAAAGCAAGTGTGGTAGGTCCAATTTTAGGCAGTCAGTCTCAAGGTGTGAATTCATGGTCAAGGCCCTCACAACTGGCCCAGAGGTCCCAATATCCACCAGAGGCTGGGCAATTTATATCAAGGGAAAATCATAAATATATTGCATGAAATATGAATCATATTAATGAATAATATGAAATCATAATTACTGCACGAAAAACATGAGTAGTTGAGTTATATTCCACCATAGGCAAATTTCCTGGAGTTGTTCTGGATTCAAACTGCCAAAGCTACACCAGGCAGGCAATCTGAAGTCGCAGTTTACAAAGACCCCAAGAGATTGACACAATTAGGACTGAAGTTGCTCTGAGTTTACCAGTGATTTATTCAATGTAAAAGCAAGTGGCAAAAGGCCAGATTTTGTCATTTACACCTGTAGGCTTGCCTTCTCCAGCAAGTACTGAGAGACACATTCTAGAGTAGCTTCCTGGCAATATGCTCTGTGTTTCCCAGTGAGTTTTCTATGGAGAATATTTAAAGTAGATCAGAAAGTCAACAAAAGAAAGCAAATAGAATCACAAATTACAGCCACAAAATCCCTCTGACTCTGTAAGAAGCTCCTACTGTCATGCAGAGTATGGTTCATCAAACCATCCTCAAGGCTGTGAACGTGCAAGAATTAACACTTTGTGGCTGCCTGATTCTGCCATCACCTAATCCTGGCTTCTCCTCCCCACTGCTACCCTGCAGTGCAGCAGTAGAACTTACCTACACATAGAGTACTACATAAAAACATTGAATGCTGACTCAGCAGCTGGAAACAGGGAGAAACAGGCGCATGCTCTCCATGGAGCACTAGTAAGTAGTCTGCCCATCTCTGCCCAAGACCTTTGCCTGGGCTTACATCCTACAGTCAAAGTGAAGGGACCTTGTTGCATGCCTGGAGATCATTCCCCCACTATTTACAGCAAGCTAGAATTCCTCTTTTATGCTTAATGGGCACTATCATGTCGGTGTTAAAGAACATCTTTCTTAGACATTGTGTATTCTGCTCTCAAAATCCATGGGAACTCTGGATGCTCAAAACACACAGGCCTGCATCTTGCCAATAATAACCAGGTTAATAAGCAAGTCTACAGTGATGATACTGAAGGGGAATAAGAAAGGGACTGTGCTCAGAGTTTGAAAGAAAAGACAGATCTGAGCTGGAGACTGTTCCATACAAGCCTGCAGAGATACCAAGCAGTATCATTCCTAGTCAGAAGAGGATGTGGAATATTCCTAAACCCAGATATTTTGGGGAACACTTAGTAACCTGCTTACTGGAAGTAGATTGTTCATGCATGTTCATGCATGTTCATGGGGCATGGGGGTGGGTGCCCAAGATCACAGTCTGCCCCATCACAAAGGTATCAGGTGTGAGGGAGAGGCATATCCTTGGCATAAATCTCCTGGCAATAACTCAAGGTACAACAAATGGCAATATTTACTGGAAGTTTTAGTGTACATAATTTTATCCTCTTTTGGGAAAAAAAGATTTGACAAAGTCAGCTGTGTATTTCAGCTGCTTTTCCTGCCTGATCTGCTAGAGCACTCGACTAAAGTACATTACATTCAAAGCATTAATACAAAGGTCTTCGGCTTACCTGTTGGATTGGGATAGTTGATTGCTGGAAAAAGAAATAGAAAAACAAGTCAAAACAAAAGCACAAATCATAATCAAAGTCTGAAAATAAAACAAACACATCAAGAAAGGTCACAAATGCACAATTCTCCTGGCAGCATTGCTATGAGAAAGCAGTGCTTGGTGCCTGTTTTGGTAATGGAAAAAGATTCTGACACTCTGATCCAAGCAATGAGAGACCTTAAGAAAACCCCACGTAAGGGGTGATCCTGGGTTCATAGGGAAACCCTTCTGGCAACCCAAGTAGTTTCCTTCTGGAGCACACAGTGGGATAGCACCCACTTAGATACCAAAGCTAGGTATCTAAGAGGGATATTCAAGCAGTTTGATGCACTGTGGAAGATTGATATGACAGGTATGCTGGGGACACCTGACATGCCACGGGAAAAGAGTGTTGTGTGAAATCAAGCAAACACTACAGGAGAAGGATCTGTACTTTCTGCTGAAATAGAGGGTCCAAACCCCTGTTGAAGAGTAAAGGAATCATAGAGTTGTGGGAATGGAGAGAGGTGTGAGCTGTTGGAATGATGGGGAGAGAAGTATGGTCAATGTATACCAATGAGATAATCTGGGATTCAAGGTATTGGACAGAGCTACAGCTTTATGAAAAACTAGTTAGGAAAGGAATAATGCATTCAGCTCTGGAAATAACTGAAGTCTCCCAAAATCCTCTTACTTTTAGGGTTGTGTGGCTAATACACAGAATCCAGTGTATATCTTGTATAAAAAGCCACTGTACCATGGGGAGTTGCAGCATGGCCTGACTGGGGTTTTGGGGATCTCTTGTCCACAGACTGCAGAGTGCGAGTCAGGGCTGCTGAGTGAAGGATGAGTGGAGGCTGATCTTCAGAGGTCTCTAGTGCTCTGCAATGATAGCAGCATCCAAAACACAGTCAAATGCAATAGTGCAATGCCATCAGAACTTCTCAGAGCACAGAGACCCACCCAAGGGTCACGGAAGACCACCTCTCTGCATGCCCACATCCCCAGGCCTGAAGCTCAGACTTGCTCTTGTAGGCAGGACCAAGAAGGAGACACCTACGTTCCATATACCGGATGATGCGGGCAGCCATATCTCCAGCCCCAAAGCTGGTGATGGGTGTCAGGCGAACTTCATAGCTCTGAGGCACTTTCAGGTTGGGCAAGATGTGCTCCAGCAACAGGCCTTTCTCAATTTTCTTCACAGGAATGAAGGTTTGGATGGTGTTTCTCTGAGACAGCTGCATAGAAAAAGAACCCAAAGTGTTATGAAAATCCTGGAAATGGAAATCTGGGCAATCATATCCATAATCTAACACCCTATTTCTCCCCTTTCTATACAGATGTACACGTGGTTGTTCCGTGAGATCTTCATACAATATTGTTTTGAAAACTGCCATCCCTGGTACAGAACACTGATCAGGAGCCTGAGCTCTCCTTTAAGGGAAGCCTTCGTGTCCTCCAAGGCAGGGACTGTAGGGACAATTTGAACTACAGGTCCTGAAGCAAGTTTGTGTCAGAAGCAATGGTTTCAGGAGGGAGAAAATTAACCCAACTCACTCATGTTAGTGCACTCAGGTCCTGTGCAAATAGCATGGCATTGCACCATGACACCCTTCAGTTCACAATCACTGCTGCAGAATTCATTCATTTGCTGCCTGGGCCATGTGGCACTTCATCTGGTGTCTCACTGGGAGCAGCCTACTACCATTTTTCCTCAGAAATCTTCCATAGGGTCCATCCTTGGACTGCCTCCGCAGACTAGAGCAAGGGGTCTAGTTCAAGTTGATGGTTCTCTGGGGTCACCCACAGGCTCCCTCTTCCTCTGATTCCCATTGGAAGGTGCTGAATTATGCTAGCTGAACCATACCAGCTACACATTGTTCCGTTTGCTAAGGCAGCAGGAAAGTTTCAAGAAAACAATGGGCAAAATATCGTTATCAAAATCACCACCACTAAAAATGATGAATTACATGTCAGTGAAACTTCCCTGCCATGGTCATGCTTGCTTGGCTGGGAAAGAACAAGAACAAGGATTGAATTGTGAAGATACAATTTCCTGCCTGTCGCTGTACAGTGCCTGGATCCTTGTGGCAAGATAAGTTACTGGGGATGCTGGTGCTGGTAAAAAGACCTTTGGCAGGACTTTCCATAGTCCAGTGTTCACTAAGCTTTCCCTTGCCTTACCCCTAGGCTGAAGTTTTCATTGCAAAGGCAGCTCTCCTGACAGGCAGCCTCAGTGTTCAAATGTTGTAGTTCAATATTTAATTTTGTTAAGAATTTGTTAAAACTTGCTAGTATGTTCTTGTTTCCCTCTGTTGATTGTAATGGTTTAGCCACAGTTGTCTGTTATATAAACCCCTCCCTGTTTTCCTGAATGTTCCCCATCAATCACCTTTACCCTGCCCCATCTCCCCATCCATCACTCTAAACCCCACCTCTCCTTCCAGTTCCTTCCATGTACATCATCCCTTCCTTGACATGTTATTGGTTGTTATGTTCCCGCCTTCTTTGTATCCCCATTGGTCCCTGATATTGTAACCTCCTCCCCTTACCCCTCCCTCCGTGAGCTCCCATTGGACCCTGGACTGTGCCCGCCCCTGAGATAAAACCCAGTGCACAGAGGTGCTCGGGGCTCTCTTTGGTCCTGATTTGTCCCAGCCCAGACCCTTGTACTCATCCCCTCTCCCAAATAAACCTGTTCCTGGGAAGTACAGCTGAGTGAGTCTCCTCCTTCCTTTTGCCACCACCCACGACACCTGATGTGGCAGAGCCCGGCAGGATTTGGTGCTCTGAAGGTTCTGCAGTGGGATCGCCTTTCCCCTGCAGTTCCCCACTCCTGGTGACTGCCTGTGCCGGAGTGGCACCGTAGAGCTAGCCCAGAGCTCCGGTGCAGCCAAGAGCAGCATCAGTTGGCGCCCAGCATGGGGCCTCTGGCTGGAGACCTCACGGAGGAGTCAGACGAACAGCTACCCATCAGTGGACTTTTGGGCGGCAACTACCCCAGTAGTAGCAGACCAACTTTTGTCTGGTGGCGCTCCTGGGGATCAAGGCGGCAACCCTCCACGTGCAGAGGATTGCCTTGGGGTGTGGACATCCCTCACAGCACTCTGTCTGGACCTGGTGTGGTGAGTTCCCCAGAGGAGGAAAGTGATAAGGGCTTATTTTGGGTTCCAGACCCTTATCTTTTGTTCTTTTCAGTTTTCCTTTGCTGTCAAGGGGTGGTAGGATTGCTGAGCCGAAGTGTTAAAAAATCGGCGCAAAGTTGTCAGCTCAGCAAAGGGGAATTTATCTCCAAGTTGTGGGAATCCTTGAGGGGGAAGGGAAAAAGTTTTCTAAAGGGTTAGTTAAGAGATTAGTTAGATGGCTGTTCTTGCACTTCCCCCATGTGTCCCCAGAAAATATAAGTTCTGTTAATTTTTGGAATATTGTGGGCAGTAAATTGACAGTTTTAACTAATCAAGGGGACAAGACTGCTTTTAAATTGATTCCACTTTTTGTTTTAATCAGGTCCACATTAATTGAAAAAGGGGGAGTGCAAGGACAGCCAGGGCAGTTATCCCCAGTTTCCCCACCCCCATATCCCTCTACCTCTGCCTCTAAGTTGGGGGAGATGTGTGGGGCATCCCGTGTTACACAGGGCACCAGCAATGGCTCTAGTCTCCCTGGCTCCCCATGTCTCCCTCAGCACCCCAGCCCTGGCAGCCCTGGCCAAGCTGCCAGAGCCCCTATCCATTCCCCTGCTTCCCCAGTTGTCAATCCAAAGTTTAATGCTTCCCAGGTTGTTAATCCCCAGATAAATGAAGTTAAAAATCCCCAGCACATATCCCAGAATCTTTGTTCCCCTGTGCTCCCCTGTTCTTCCCCTGACCCCCAAAATGGACCCCAGAGAGCACAAGATGGCGGGGACCACATGGTTGGACCCCTTCCTTGTGCTTCTCCTTCCCACAATCCTTTTCTTCCCCCATCGACCAACCCCTTCTTCCTTAACTCCTCCCCTTCTCCATACCCTGACCCCTCCCACTTCCCCTCGGGAAATTCCTCCTCCTCCTCCAGGGCGTATCATCCCACCACCACACCCCCAAACCCCACCTCTTCCTGCTGTTGCTCCTCCCTTAAGCCCTCCCACTCAGTCGGTTCTCCAAAAGCCCCGCCCCTTCTGGCTTCTGGTTCCCACGCCCCTCCTTCCGGTTCCCATGCCCCTCCTTCCGGTTCCCACACCCCTCCTTCCGGTTCCCATGCTCTGGAAACCGGAAGTGACAGGCTTGGAAGCCAGAACTCAGAACTGGTTGATACTCCCTTCGTTGCACCGGTGAGTTTTCATGGCAGGGGAGGGAGACACCATGAATGGGAACCCTTCTCCTTCCAAACCAAGAGGGAATTGTGTAAAGCTCAGAAAGAGTTTGGGAGAAGAAGTGAGTATTTTAAAGGCTTGTTGAAAGCTACCTTCTCTACAAACGAAATGGTCCCCTCCGACTTAAAAGAATTGTTTTCCTGCCTCCTTTCCTCAGCTGAGTTTAAGCTGTGGAAACAGGGGTGGAAGACGGCGTTGGAGACCATGCTTCCTGAGCTATTGCACAATGAAGATACTGCAGATGACATGAATGAAAACCCCCTCACTTTAGATCACCTGTGTGGCGAAGGGAATTGGGCTAAACCTGAGGAGCAGGCCAGGGGTTTACCTCGGTCTGTTCTTGTTAAAATTGCGGAGGCCACCGAGAAAGCTTTCAATTTAATGCCTGAGGAAGAACCCCAAGCCAGTTTCCTGTCAATTAAACAATTCCCTAATGAACCTTTTGTTAAGTTTGTTGATAGGCTGCAGGCACAGGTGGAGAGACAGATAGAGAAAGCTGAGCTACAGGAGAACGTTCTGTTGGAAGCAGCGAAAAATAACGCCAATGAAGTGTGCCGCCGAATCATCCTCAGTCTGCCCCTCCACCCGCCTCCCACCTCAGAAATGATAATAGAAGCATGTGCAAAGAAGGCTCTGATGGTGGGACTCAGCCAGATAGCACCACGCCAAGGAAGACACCATCTGCGGCTGTGATGCAGCGTACACCACTAAGCCAGCTGCAGTGTTTTCGCTGTGGACAATTGGGACATTTGGCAAGGGAGTGTCCAGCTCCCAGCCCTTGCCATGGGAACACAGGAAACAGCATGGGAGGAAGGGTTCCCCCACCCAATGACATCAGGGGGAATAAAGATCTAATAAATGCAAAAAAAAAACTAGGAGCGCAGTGCGAACCTGTCCTGCGCGAAGCAACAAATGGGACAGGTCTCGCAGGGGGGTGGGGGGCACAAAATAACAGGATTTGGCCTATCAATGGGATGTGACATTTAACTAATATCAAAGACATTTTCTTCTGGTCTCAGCACTGGAAGGTTGTTGCTGTGGACCCACTGGATGGGACTTTGATGGATTCCGGACTAGCCTGTAAGTGCATTGCCATTGGGGACACTAAACACACACCCCCAGAGATTGAGATCTCTCCGATCACCTTTCCGGGCGGGTCTGGAGAACCTCATTGTCTTGGCGCACTGCACTCACCCACCCTTCTTTTTGGCAAAGGGTCAAATCATTGCCCAAATCATACCTATCCCAGAAGAAATCCCAGTAGATGATCGTGCACCAGGCGTCTACTGGGCGGAGGTTGTGGGTGAAGACAAACCTATCATTGATTACAGTATCAAGCAGGGTGCGGAAACATTAAATATGAAGGGTCTGCATGACACAGGAGCAGATGTGACGATAATCCCTGAAAGGAGGTGGCCGTCACATTGGGAGTTGCAACCTGTGGCTGGCAAGATTCAGGGTATAGGGGGCACACAATTGGCACAAGTATCCAAGAGCGTGGTTCAAATTGAGGGGCCAGATGGGCAATTGGCGAATTTACGCCCATTTGTTGCTGACTATCAGGTTCCCCTGTGGGGGAGAGATCTCATGTCCCAATGAGGGGTGAAAATAGAGATCCCGAAAACCCCTTGGGATTTTTAGAGGCGGTCACTGTGGAGCGCCCTTTCCAGAAGTTAGATTGGACAATGGATACAGCGGTCTGGATTGATCAGTGGCCGCTAAGAAAAGACAAAGGCGCTCAACGAGCTCGTGGAGGAGCAATTAGCTAAAGGGAACATAGTTGAGACAACCAGCCCTTGGAATTCCCCGGTCTTTGTAATCCGTAAGCTGGGGAAAGACAAGTGGCGGTTCCTTCACGACCTTCAGGAAATCAACAAAGTCATTGTAGACATGGGACCTCTCCAACCTGGGATGCCTACCCCAACCATGCTCCCACGAAATTGGAAATTGGCAATTATTGATATTAAAAATTGGTTTTTTTCCAAATTCCCCTGCACCCTGACGATGCCCCACGGTTTGCCTTCTCGGTGCCCACCCTTAACCGAGAAGCCCCAATGAGGAGGTTCCACTGGCGAGTGTTGCCACAGGGCATGAAAAGCTTGCCCACCATTTGCCAGTGGTATGTCTCCTCATTGCTGTCTCCCGTCCGCGCCAAAGTGGGGGAGGCCATCATCCACCATTACATGGATGATGTCCTGGTGTGTGCCCCCCATGACAATCTACTGAGACGTGCGCTTGACCTGGTAGTTGAAGTTCTAACCTCTGCAGGATTTCAACTCCAGGAAGAAAAGGTTCAAAGGATGCCACCCTGGAGATTAACTGGGCCTCCAGATCGCTGAGAAGATCATTGTTCCTCAAAAATTGGCTATTAACAGTGATCCAAAAAACCTGGTGGATCTCCACTCCCTGTGTGGGACTTTAAACTGGGTTAGGCCTTGGCTGGGCCTCACTACTGAAGACCTAGCCCCCCTCTTCATGTTATTGAACGGGGAGAAGGAGCTGAGTTCTCCCAGGTCTCTGACTCCAGAGGCACGGAAAGCCCTGGAAGAGGTACAGGATGCACTAGTGGAGAGGCAGGCATATAGGTACGAGCCGAACCTGCCATTCGAATTTATTGTCTTGGGACATCTGCCACACCTGTTCGGGCTTGTCTATCAATGGGACCAGGACTCAAGGGACCCACTTTTGATCATAGAGTGGGTTTTCCTAAGTCATCAGAGGTCCAAAAGTATCACAAGTCCACAGGAGTTGATGGTTCAGCTTATCAGGAAAGCTAGGGCAAGGCTTCAGGAAAATGTCCGGGTGTGACTTTACATGCATATGGGTACTGGTCAGTCTGTCTCAGGACAGAGAGTCCCCAGATAAACTGACCAAGGAAATGTTCAACCAATTGCTGCAGGAAAATGAGACTCTCCAAATTGTTTTGGATAGCTACAGTGGACATGTTTCAGTCCACGCTCCTGCTCATAAACTGTTTATCTCAAAGTTCAATGTAATTCCTAAAGAGATCAGGAGCAGAAAACCTCTCAAGGCAGTGACAGTTTTCACTGACGTATCTGGAGCATCCCACAAGTCAGTGATGACTTGGATGGATCCTCAGACTCGGCAGTGGGAAACGGATGTTAAGTATGTGGAAAGATCTCCACAAGTTGCTGAGTTGGCTGCTGTTGTCAGGGCCTTTGAGAGGTTCCCCGAACCATTTAATTTGGTGACTGATTCGGCCTATGTAGCAGGGGTAATAGCAAGAGCAGAAAATGCAGCATTGAAGAAGTCTCAAATCCTCAGCTTTTTGAGCTGCTTTCAAAACTAATATAAGCCGTTTCTCACCGAAAGCAGCCTTTCTTTGTCATGCACGTAAGATCATACACAGAGCTCCCTGGCCCGGTAGCCGAGGGGAATAAAAGAGCGGATTCCCTTGCTGCCCCTGTTGAGATGGCCCAACTTCCTGATGTGTTCCAACAGGCTAAACTGAGTCACCAGATGTTCCATCAGAATGTGCCTGGTTTGGTCCGTCAGTTCCATCTAAGGCGAGATCAAACCAGAGCCATTGTGGCCACATGCCCACAATGTCAATCAGCAGCAATGCCACCCCTGGGCTCGGGGGTTAACCACTGAGGTCTGGGGAGCTGTGAAGTGTGGCAAATGGATGTCACCCACATCCCAGAGTTTGGTAGGTTCAAATATGTGCACCTCTCCATCGATACCTTTTCTGGTGCTGTCTATGCCTCTGCCCATGCGGGAGAGAAAGCTGAGCATGTCTGCAAACACCTCATGCGGGCTTTGTCTGTGCTGGGGGTTCCCAGGGAAATCAAAACAGATAACGGTCCAGCATACATCTCCAGGAAGCTGGAGGATTTCCTGCAGGAGTGGGGAACGGAACATAAAAGAGGCATCCCCCATTCCCCCACAGGTCAAACTATCGTTGAGCGAGCCCATCAATCACTCAAAATGGTCCTGGCCCATCAAAGAGAGAGCATGAAAGGCTACACGCCTCAAGATTGGCTGTGCAAAGCCTTGTTTACCATCAACTTTTTAAACTGCTCTTTTGACAACTCAAACCCTCCAGTGGTACGCCACTTTCAGTCCACCAACTACAAACTACAAGAACACCCGCCAGTGCTGATATGGGATCCAGAGTCCCAAAAGATCTTGGGACCCTTTAAATTAGTAACCTGGGGGCAGGGTTACGCTTGTGTCTCCTCGCCCCAGGGACTGAGGTGGATCCCACAAGGATGGGTGAAACTTTATGTCCCAAAACACCCCAACAGGCCGCCAGAAAAAAAGTAAAAAAATTGATGTCGCGTTCCGGGAGGCTGCCACCAGACACCAACTAGGAGGAGGAGGAAACCCCGAGTCCCCTTTTTACCCCAATTTCCCTTTCCTGAATAATCCTCCTCCCTCCTCCTCCGCCAACCTGTGAAGGTTGGTTTTTAGAAGAAACCATGCCCTCTGCTCCCCCAGACCCTACACTCTGCTCCTCCTCTTTCTAAAAAAGAAAGGGGGAGATGTTGTAGTTCGATATTTAATTTTGTTAAGAATTTGTTAAAACTTGTTAGTATGTTCTTGTTTCCCTCTGTTGATTGTAATGGTTTAGCCACAGTTGTCTGTTATATAAACCCCTCCCTGTTTTCCTGAATGTTCCCCATCAATCACCTTTACCCTGCCCCATCTCCCCATCCATCACTCTAAACCCCACCTCTCCTTCCAGTTCCTTCCATGTACATCATCCCTTCCTTGACATGTTATTGGTTGTTATGTTCCCGCCTTCTTTGTATCCCCATTGGTCCCTGATATTGTAACCTCCTCCCCTTACCCCTCCCTCCGTGAGCTCCCATTGGACCCTGGACTGTGCCCGCCCCTGAGATAAAACCCAGTGCACAGAGGTGCTCGGGGCTCTCTTTGGTCCTGATTTGTCCCAGCCCAGACCCTTGTACTCATCCCCTCTCCCAAATAAACCTGTTCCTGGGAAGTACAGCTGAGTGAGTCTCCTCCTTCCTTTTGCCACCACCCACGACACCTGATGTGGCAGAGCCCGGCAGGATTTGGTGCTCTGAAGGTTCTGCAGTGGGATCGCCTTTCCCCTGCAGTTCCCCACTCCTGGAGACTGCCTGTGCCGGAGTGGCACCGTAGAGCTAGCCCGGAGCTCCGGTGCAGCCAAGAGCAGCGTCATTCATCATTAACTCTGAAGTTGCAGGATTACTGGAACCGGGATGCATGGAGGATGGCTTACACCAAATCTGTCTGTATAGACAGTGTGGGGCAAGAAGATGGGGTGGGGGCACAGCAGAAGTGAAGGCCACTATCAAAGCAGGGCAGGGGCAATGTCGATGTGGTGCTTAGTAAAAACAAGTACATGCAATCCCTTCTCTGCCTGTCTCTATCTCTGACACGCGTAACTCTTTTAAGTTTAAACTCAGTAGCAATGGCTGCTGCTGTAGAGGCTTCTGTGCCAAAGCCCCATCCATTTCCAACAGAGCCAGGAACCCACCTCCTTGGTCTGCCCACAGTTTGGACATTGCTCCCAAGCAAAGGGGCACAGACTGGTCCCTGGGAACCTGTGGTTGCATGTGGGTTTCACAGTGAAAAACAATTTTGCACCTTTGTTACAGATTGTACCTGAAGATCAGAGTGTAAGTTGCTTGAGGAACTACTTGCTGCACTCTCCTCCTCCTCCTCTGCTAAGATGGAGCAGAGAGCTGGGAGCTCTTCTGATGCCTTCCCTCAGCCTGGTGCCACCCTACAAGGCACTGGGAGCAGTCCTAGTGAGCAGGACCAGGGCAGTGGTTCCCAGAGGCACCAGGATGTTGCCAGGATCTGTTCATATCAACAACGCCCTATCTGCATAGGGCAGATGTTATTGATAGGACATTCTGACCCAGCTGGCATTCCTACTGCTCAGCCCTCCCATCTGCCAACCCTCCACACCATCACTCTGGCAAAGCAGTGGCAGAGCTGGCTCCCAGGGGCAGGGACTTAAGCTGGATTCATTAGCACCAGACCCCCAGTTGTCTGGGAGAAGAGGAGCAGTCAGAAGAAGAGAAGCAGAAGGCTGGAGTGGCACAGCTCCTGGCATGGGACCCTCTGGGGAGCAGAATGTGACTGGGTGGGCTGGCAGCAACTCCTTCCCACAGACTGGCATTTGCTGGGGTGTTGGGAAGGCAGCCAGCAAATAGGAGGAGGCCAGGAGCCATTTCCCTCATCTAGACATAACCTTTAGAAGAGAAACAAAATGGAGAGTCAGACAGAAGCTTGAGGGTGAGATTCAGACAGTGCAAATTCCATCTCAGCTGGAATTTGGGTATCTAAAGCCTCTGGGAGCAAGGTCAAATCACATACTCTCCCACATCATCTAATCCAGGACAAACTGAGAAATCAGCCTCCAGTCTGGACTGCAAAGCTCTGGATCCCCTAGTTGAGTCTATCCTCAGGGACTTGTGTAACCAAATAAATAACTGGCTGACACCAAGGTTTGGCTGCAAAACAGAAATTATTAAAGGCATTATGTGCTTCCCAAATATGCTTCCCATGGGTTGCAACCTCCCTGCTTCCCAGAAGAAGCCTAGATCACTAGGTAATAGGAAAGGCTCAGTGTCTATCTCCTTTTGGTGCACAGAGGTCAAGTTTTAAGAAGGTCTTTTTCCTCCACCAAATACTTTGTAGCTATAGCTTCTCCCAGCATATGTCCTGTCTCTATCCAATATGCAACTTGAACTGACACAGAAACTGGCTGCCAACAAGACTGCCCTCTGCACATCTTTACTATGGTCTCTACAGTCCTGGCATCACAACAGAACTGGCCATGGATGTCTTTGGAAAGTCTGGCTTCTCTATGAAAAGCAGCATGGGCCCTGAGCCAGCTGCAGATGTCAGTAGAGAGAGCCAAGTGCACTGCCAGCACAGTTTAAAGGGCATGAAATTAGTGCAAGGGAGAAAGGGGGCAGCTCCAGCCAGCTGCTTGCTGTGTGCATGTGGAGCAGGTGCTGGCTTGCAGTCACTAGCACAGGTCCAGCAGACAGAAACATAAGGCCAAGGTCTGCCTCCACATCCCCCTCCTTAAACATGCTTTTTGTCCCTGATTGCCAGCAGCAGGTCTGTGCAGAGCTGCATGCATCAGTCCAGCAGGAACTCATTTTTCAATCCACTTCAGTTGCCAGATGTTGCCTTTTCTCCTGCTCCATGTTTTCTCTTGTCTCATGCTATCCTGGTATCTTCCTCCTTCCACCCTCTTCTTAGCATCTCTCCTCTGGATCATGTTGACCCTGTGTTCCAGTTTAATATTGCTGCAGTGCAGTTAATAAAGCAGAGGCTGGTGCAGAGGACAGGAAAATACTGGCCACCTTATTAGAGACACTGAAGTCTCAGTGGAGGAGCTCATGCAACAAGCTCATTCATCACCAGGCTCAGGAAGCTGGCTCAGGGGCCAGAACAAGAGCACTTCACAAAGCAGAGACTTACCTCTGCTTTTACCTCCTTCCATTCCCAATAATCCAAGGAAGGGGATGGGGAAGGAAAAAAACCCAACAAATCCACAGTTTCTACCAGCTGGCTGTGAATAATATCACACAGGCTGCAGAGGTAAGAAAGTTCTTGTAGAATGGGTTCTCTAAAAACACCTTACAAAGGGCAGAGGCAGCCTCATGTGGTTTGTGTGTATTTACATGCAGTACATGTCCCTTTCCCTGTCACTGTAAGCAGTATTAGTGATTAGGGGAGAACTCACTTACATGCACTCAGCCACCAAACCTCTAGGAGCTGCAAACTGCTACCGCACTTTCTCATTCCTCACCATCACATACCCTGTTGGTGCATACTGCCTGCCCTTTCCCCGTCGTCTCATTTGAGCCAGCTTGTGATGCTCGCAGAGTGCTTGTGCCACTGTAGCCAGCTGAGCTGGCCCACGTACTGGGAACACAGACCTAGAGTCTCAAGAGACAAAAGTAGGATGCCACAGTACCCCTGCCCCTGGTTCCATTCCCACCTGGGGCATTGTCACAGCAGAGGGCCCAAGGTATGACACTGCCACACCTACATTTTCTGTTTATATAGGCTATTAAAGGAAAAAAACAGGATGATGTTTTCAGACTGAATGATGTTCACGCCAGATGTGTATCAGCTAGCAGCCTTAATAAAGCTAAAGGATATTAATAAACACATCTGTCAAGAGTTAGTGTTGTGGTTCTGCTCTACGCCACCACAACAACCTACCTGTGCTGAGACCGGTGTGACTTGTGAAGCCATGCATGTGGTCTCACAACCAGCTCTATATTAATGCTTGTTTGAGGGAGGAATCAGAAAGAAAATCTGTTTCATCACCAAGCCCCAAGATATTTCTAACAAACAACAGCTAGAAAAATGAACATTAAAATCATGTAGATCCCCCAACAAGCTGATCGGAGCAAAGGAACTGTTTTTGTAGGCATCCAGCTTCCCTGTCGCCCTGAGAATCAGGCCCTCGATATTGTTTTTCTACAAGTTCTAGCCACTTTCCCAGGAAAGTAACTATAAACATAGGTGTTTATACATTCCATTAAAGATATGCCTTTTGATGGACGTCTCTCACGGCCAGTGCGGTTGGGAAGGCGTTAACCTGACTATCCAATCCCTGGTCGTGGTCAGAAACCTATAAATACTGAAAGAACAAATGAAGTTGGCTCTTTCTTTCACCACACCTCAAACTGTGTCCGTGTGACTCATTTCGTGCCCAGCAGTGACACTTCCCAGCATTGCAATTCACTCCTGATGCTCTCTCTTTACGTGTCCCACTTCTGCAATAACTTCCCAGTTCAGGGCACAAGCACTAGCTCTGCTTTCCAATATCTCCATTCAAATCCTTTCCACACATGCTCACTCTTTCACCCTTTTTTCTCAGCCTCATTCAAATTTCCCTGGCTGCTCCTTCCTGCATCACGAAAGAGACAGGGGTGGCTGCCTGCATTCCCACTCCAACCTCACTAACTGCAGATATGGACTGCAGGGACAGCTCTCAGCTCCATCCGCAGCCTCTCCAGCCTCTCTGAAGGCAGAGGGGGCAGCAGATAAAGGCAGGCTGGTGTGGCACAGCAGCCTCACATGCAGGCTCCATCCCTCTGGCAGACTCTTCCTTGCTCCCAGTGCATCTCTGCACACCAGACAAATTCTGTCTCTGGCATGTGTGAAGGTGGGGTGACCTACACTCCTCCATTCTCCCCCTCCTCTCTCATCTGTGAGTGTCAGGACACTCTAGAGAGCAGACATCCACCAGACTAGGAGCTGTGGAGAGCCTGATGGTGCAGGAAGCACAGGTATCTCAAAAAGGCCTGAAAAGAAGCATGGGGCAATAATCTGGACAGAATAATCTTCAACTGCCTGTGCAGCTGGTGGGCTGCACTTTACAAGCAACCAGCAATCAAGGTGGTCTTCAAAGCTCAGTGCCAAGCTTCCCAGTTTCTCAGCACACATAGACATCCCTGTTTAGCAAGGTCCAGGGGCCAGGAGAAGGTGAGAGTAGGCAGAAGGGCACTCCTCTTTTGACAGGCAATACCACTCAGGGTGTGACACAGCCTCCCATTTGTACCATTTCAGCCTGTTTACACAGAGTCTTGTCTTCATTAGCTAGCTTTGCCCTAGAGTGCTGCAGACATCCTCTCTTACCAGATTTCCCCAGTGGCTGTGACTATGATGGCCTCATCCCAAGTCTACCTAATATACAGGTGCTCCCTTCCTAAGGGAGTGTTGCTCACAAAGACCAGAAACAATCACACCACTGCCCTCATCATGATGGGACTGGCAGTGTCTGTGGTCTTAAACTGGTGGCAACCAGGAAAGATAGTCCCAAGATACTGAAAGGGGCTGAGCTTGTTAATGGCACTCGTAACAGCTCCTGAGATGAATATGGGGCTCAGCAATGCCAAACCTCCTGCTACTTCGCCAGGCAATCCCTGTCCTAATTCCTGCCCCAACTGTGCCTCCAAAGATATGGCATATGTGGCAGAGAGGCCTCCAAGAGTTTAGAAGCCATGGGCTTCTTAAAAAAAAATAAAACGGAAATACAATTTCAGAATTTATGTGTGTTGGAGTTCATAGTACTAGAGATTGAAAGCAAATTATCCACTTCTCCATTGCTGGAGAACGAGAGCTCAGCAGATGAGTTCCACAGGTTAAAGTAACATTGGGAAAAGAAGAATGAAAAATGCTCAGAATCTGTTGTAGGGTCAGGAGGGAGGTGGGGGCAGGAAATTTTAGGGAACTCTCTTGGACATGAGGCACCAATATGTTCCACAATGCTGGAAAAATATGCCATAAATCTGGCCCTTCCTTTCCCCTTCTTCCTATTCATTCTGACACACAGCAGTGGATTGATACTGTAATCCTTGATGTCACCTTGGCACCACAGGGCAGAGCAGAGGAAGATGTCTTTGACATTCCTTTTGCCATGAATTGGCTGCTTGATCTCTCAATTTTGGCAGAGGGATAAAAACCTTCTGCCCCCAGAGTACAGAGAAGGGCAAAGCATGGCTACAGTCTAGGACACAGCAGGGAATGTACACTCCTGGCTGACAGGGTCCAGTCCCCTGTCACCAGAGGGGCTGCCTCTGTTTATTAATTTTATGTACTTAGCACATCTTATCTTAAAAGTGGTTTGTTCCCTTTAGGCCTGCTCCTCCCCCTGGACATCTGTTCTGGAGTCTGACTGTTGTAATGGTCTCATTTCCAGACTGAATTTATTCACATGTAGCTTGTACCCAGTTATCTTGTGCCAGTATAGTCCTTTGGCTCCAATGTCTCTTTTCCCTCGCTGTTGTTTGACCCCCTGATGCTTTACAGACAGCAGTCTCACTACCTCTCAGCCTTTGTTTTGCTGGGCTCAGCAGGCTGAGCACTCTGTGACTGCTCTTGTAACACAGACTCACCTTCCAGGATTGACTCTACAAAGTTTTTCTACATGATCCCACTTGCTGGAGTTCAGTGCTCCAGCCCTGCATATAGGATGTAGTGGCATTTCTCCACCTTGCCCAGAAGTACCTCAAGTTTCATCTAGGAGTACATTTGCCCTTTCTCACACCTGCATCTTATCAGCAGTTCCTTGAAGTCAACTCACTTGTGCACTGCACTCATTTTCCAAAGATGAGCTCCCAGCCTGCAGCATCTTCTCCATCTATGACCCTGCCTTTGTACCACTTCATTTCATCCCACCAGAACCACTCAAATAGTTTTCCATCCTTCAGATCTTTTTTCCAATCCTTCCTAATGCTTCACCAAGGTGGCATTGTCTTCCAGACTGGTGTCAGCTGCACAAAATTTCAAGAGCACAATCCTAATAGGGGATTCTGAACTCTGGCTGGTATCAGGTGCAGGGAAGATGCCTATCTACTCCAAAAAAACTATTTGGATAAGTTTTGGGTAGTACAGAAATTTGGCTTGGATATGAAGATAGTCATTGTGATGCTTCTTTATAATCTCTCATCAAATTTTCTCTGCCTGTCACATAGAATTAAAATATTTTCTTTGGTTAGTACTTAATGACCACCTTGGATGGAAATTATGTCAAGCATTAATCTCATCAACTAAAAGGCTAAGGTAAGTTTAAAATTGGATTTATTTCATTTTCCTTGCTTGACAACCATTACTCCTAAGGGCTTTCCAGAACAAATAATCACATTGCAAGCACAAAGCTGGCCTTTCCCAGACAAGCACATTGGTGAACTGAAATTCATGCCTATGTTTTTCATCAGCCAAGCACACAGATTCAGATCCTGGGAATAAGCACGGATGAACAACCAAATCAAATCCGTTATTCAGTCTAAACGAGGAGTCCTGAAAGCTTTTTGTACTGAACTGTCCTTTATCAGGAAGCCCAGTTTCTCAGCTGAAACATTCCCAATTCCAGAGAATCAACTGCAACCTTCAGTGCCTTCTGAGGACAGCTGGAGCCTTCAAGGCTGGGAGTCAGTAGCTCTCTCTTCCTCCTGCACAGGCAATCAGCTGCCCATCCTCATTAGGTGCCAAAAGCAGCAGTTTATGGCTTCCTAGAGAAGCCAAATTGGTGCTGTCATGAATTACTGTAAGTGCTTGTTCCACACTCCTCAATAATGTCTTTCATTAGGATCTGATCAGAAAGCAATATGTGTTTTATTAGCATATGTTCCCTGGTCTAAGGAAGAACAGACCTAGCCTTCACTCTGTCAGAGGGGCAGTCAAGTACAAGCCTTAACTGAGGTTCTCTTCTACTGTCTCACAGCCTTATTTTCAACCCTGAGGGCACATGCAGTCCTTCTGTTTCAGACTGGAAGCTCTCTACTCTTACTGCAAGCTCCTACCTGTACTGACTCTTGACTGTGCACTGCAGAACCTGAGATCACCTCTCTGTCTACTGTATGGGCACAAGCTGGGTAAGAGACAATATCTCTCATGTTCCTCCCCCTCTCAAAGAAAGCAATGGGTACAGACTCTTTTGAGCCTCACATCTGAAAACCAGCACTGTCTGGTGTCTTACTAGATCCAACTTTATACCCATCCCTATATCAGTAAGCACAGTCTCCTCTTCCACCAATTTCCTTGCACTGGAAATCTGCTTGCAGCCAGATCCACACATGTGTCTATACACTGTGCTGTCAGCACTTCCAGCTCCAAGAAAAGAAAGCAATTTGGTTCTGCACAGCCCAAGCTGGCCCAGCTGCAGTTAGGTTGAGCTCTGAGCCACTTTGCCTGTAATATGGGTGTAACTTCCAAGCAGGACATGCTCCACCAACAGAAGCTTCATTTCTCTGGCTCTCTACAGACCCTGGGAGAGCCCTCTGTTAGGGCACCTTCACCCTTGAAAACAGCTAATAAAGGATGGGGCTGATGCTTCCTGGTGCAGAAATAGACTTTTTGTGCAACTCTAGACTTTGTAGTCTTGTAACTGTAATGAAGGTATGTAGGCATCATTCCAGAGCCTCTAGGCTGTCTATAAAAAAGAGGCAGGACAGGATATGCAGGGAGACCCATAAAGACCTTCACATTTCTCCATGCTGCCCGCTTCATTTCTTTATGATATACAGCCAAAACATCCATCTAGTGCCTACTCCTTTCATTTGTGACTAGCTACGGGAGAGACTACGTGTCTTCCAAACCCTTCCCCTTCACACACTCTTATCTTATCTCCAATGTGTTCTAGGAAGTGAGAGCAGGGGAAAAAAAGAAACAAAACCAAAAAAGAAACAAAGTTAAGAAGAGGTGGAATATAGGAAGGGGAGCAGGAAAAGGCACAAAGGTCCACAAAAAAAATATGGTGAAGCAGTAGGAGGAACATGGACTGACTACCAAAAATAACAGATGAGTAGAGTAAAAGGGGAAGCCACATCACAGCCTATCAACAGGGACTTTCAGAAAGACTCAATACTAGCATATACCCCTTGAAGCCACTAAAGGACTGTGGATAAGAGATGCACAAAAAGGAATGACTTTGATACCTGGCAAGCATTTTTTGTTCTGTACTCGGTTTGTAAAACACAAGCCAAGAGCCTTCTGGATACGAACAAGCACAGTGGTGTGAAAACAACATCTGTATCCTGCAAAGCTGCTATGAGGGGTCTATTGGTATGGGGAATCTGATTATCTATTCTCTCACATTTTTCTTACCCAAAATGAACACTGAACAGTGGTGTTAGGAGCTAGAAATACATGAGATTTTCCTTCTAGTTGTGTTTTAAGATCATATGAGCCTTTCCAGCAAGATCATTTGAATTGTTCTTCTCAGCCACTGTAACTGTTCTGAGCACAGCTAAAACCAGGACATCTGTTTGAATTATTCCCTTGTACTAGAAAAGCTAAACAATATCCTGCTTTCTCTCTTGCCCAGTCAAGTACTTGAACAGCATTAAGGAGCAGTACTTATGAAAAGATAACGTTAAGACAGAATCTCTCTGCAACCACCTTATGAATGGCAAGACACATCGTAAGACTTTCAGTTACCCTCTTTTGGGCAGGTTACCTTACAACACTGTGCTTTGTGTGGGTAGCTAGAAAGAACTTGGTAACACACCAATGTTTTGGCTACTGCTAAGCAGAGTTCCCACAGCACCAGTGCTGTCCCTCCAACACTCTCCTCTCATCAGTAGGCTGGGGGTGGGCAAGATCCTGGGAGAGGACCTCATATCCAGGACTGCTGATTCAAATTTACCAAAGGGATATGAAAATATGACTGAGACATTTGTCTTCCAGAACAACTGCTACATGTACTGAAGACCTGCTTTCCACAAAGTGGCTGGACATTGCTTGCTGATGGGAAGTAGAGAATCAATTCTTTGTTTTCCTTTGATTCTGCACATGGCCTTAGCTGTTGGTTATTAAACTGACTTTATCTTGACCCATGTGGTTTTCTAAATCTTCTTTTCCCTCCCCCTATCCTGCTGAGGAGGGGAGAATGATAGAACAGTTTGGTGACCAGCTGGCATCCACCCAAGGTTAATCAGCTACATTTTACTTACTTTGGATAATCAATGAAGAGAAATGATACCTTCAGACTGAAGCACAGCTAATCAGACTACTAATTTTCCCAACTAACTGATTACAAATGATGTGTGGACTAGGGAAAACCAGCTCAGGAAAACCATGTATCATATTGAAGAGCAATTTGTGAATGCAAAAAGACAGAGTTAATCAAACTAATTCAGTAGTTAAGCATCATTTGCTAAGCTCTCATGGGCAAAAGGAAGAAGTCCCTTTACAGTGGCACTGTAAACTGCTAGACTACCGAAGGGGTAAACCTAATCCCTTGGACACCGGTCATTTCCACTGAAATCACACCTGACCCATCAGTGCTGGTCAGGCCTGTGCCAAGCTTCCCTGGCCACCCTTGTAGAAAATGCTCTGATCCTCTGGTTGACAGAGCCAGTAACAGCCATGGCCAAGCAGACATCTCCACCTGCAGTGAGTAATGGCCAGGGGAAAACTTCTTTCCCTTGTGCTGGTGGAGGCTCTGCTGTTGTTGACTTAGCCAACAGAGAGTTCAAACATGAAACATTGAAAAAGCTCCTTGTTGCCCCTACCAAATATTCAGCTATCCTGTGATCTTCCCTTATAACAGAGGTGGAGAAGACCTTGTTCTAGCAGCAGAGAGCACAGCTGAGGTAAGATTCTGCTGTCTTCACTCCCTCATGCCCGTGGCAAAGTCACTGCTTCACCTCCAGGTCCTGCACAGCAATCTTACTAAGCTTCAAGGACTGCTTGTCTACTATTTATTATTGATCAGCCAGCTCTCCTTCCACCAGCATGTAGCTGACAATCAGTCCCAAACCCCTCCTCCCCTTGCAGCCTAGAAAGGCAGTGCCTCCTCTCCCCTCTCTTGCTTTCCCTGGCTTTGCTTCATGATGGCTGTTCAAACCATCCACCTAGCACACCTCCCATGGGCACTGGCTTATTTCTGCATCCTTTTCCACCTCTTCCTAAGGGATGAATCCTGCCCAGCATCACATAAGCCACTAGCACAACTGAATGCAATTGTCCTGAGAGCACAGATATAATCTGCCTATTCTCAGTGCCTGAACAAAAGTTAAAAAAAAAAAGAGCAACACTAGAGAGATAGGATAGTTAGAGCTAAAAAAAGACCTTTTTTCACTACAGGGGTTGGTTCTGTAGGTAGATGGAATTGTGTTGATTTGACATCCCATATGACAGCAGTCTGTGATCAAACATCAAACTGCCAGACAAGGTAGGCAAAAAAAGTAGAGAGGACTAGAAAAGCTTTCTGACACATGTGATTTATAAGCCATCCTGCAACAGAAGGTCTGCTTTGAGATTCAGTGCTGGGCAAACACTGTGAAGGCAAGTCACTGGAGTCATGAGTCCTAACACCAGTGAGACAGGACCAGCAGAGCACATTTCAAGTGCAGTGATGAATAGTAAAGGTGTATGGTTTGTCACACCCCATGCGTATTTCAGTCTGCACAGCATCTCACATGCAGCCAAGGCCACCATGTGCTGCTTCACTCCCTTCCTGGTTGCAGCCAGCTAGGACTGTGATGCTCTAGGTAAAGGGACTCACATATCCCTGTTCCATGTGCCCTGTCTGTGTTCTACCCTGGACATCAAACTGGCCTGTCCAATTAAGCACCCTGTCAACTGGAGGAGATTTTGGTGGATGTGGCACCACATTTCCTTTTTCCAGGTAACACCAGGCCAGTGCACCACAAACCACATTTTATCCTGAGAAGGATGGGTACCTCCCTAGTTCACAAGCTGCAACTCTTTAAGCTTTTCATTTTTAAGTATGAAAACTAGGATAGCCCTGACTGCTTTCTAGTTAAGTCCTAAACCAGGCATCACCTCCTCAGCCACTGCAGCATTCCCCAGTTGAAAACCCCACTGCAATACTACTGTGGGAATGCACAGTATGGGGCCAGTGGGGTCAGTGCACCAGAGAGCCTTGGGATAAAGGCTACAGACCCAGCCTGGTGTGCAGCGGTTGCCTTGGCAATGACAGCATTCTGCTGTGGAGCCAGCAAAATGTCAGAGCCTTTGTAAAGCAGGTTCGGTCACCCCGAACTCTGCCTTGTGCAGAACTGCCTCCCCAGCAAGCCTTTGGTGTCCCCCTACCCCCGCTCCGAGGTGCAGCCCCCAGGCAACCCCCAAGGTGCCAGCTGCTCATTTTCCGAGACTCTGCCTGAAGCCACGGTTGCATGTGCAGAATCAAAGGAATTTTGTTCACCTCCAAGATACGCGGCTGGGCTGCTGCAAGAGGCACCACCTGCTCAAGTACATCACCTGTCTGCAGTCACAGCCTTTTCTAATCTGAGACCCAAAGGCATTTCCAAGCAAACGTTTACGGTACAGTGTGGGCGGGTGCACTGCCGTTCGTCCTCCCTTTCGCCTAGTCCCACCCCTGCTCAGGGCATACAGGGAGAGACCTCGGAGGGGTGGCCGGCTCTCGGAGCCGAAGAAGCCAAAGACAGGCAGCAGTAGATAGACACTGCCGAAGTGGGCTCAAAGGATAAAAAATAGAACTCAGAGGCAGAAATGAAGTGATACAGATCCACAGTCCATGGGCCTCGGCATAAAACTTCGCGCTGTGTTGGGATGGCCGTCGGTGGAGTTAACCTTCCACTCTAATCACAGTCATTTAATTCCTGCTAACGCCCCTGTCCTATGTCTGTCCCAACAGCTCTGTTATCTGTCACCTCCCCTCATGGTATGCAGGCTCCCCACTGCAGCAGTTCTCATTAATGCTGCTCTGGCTGGCTGATGAGGCAAGAGGCAGCCGGCTCCCAAGCCCAGATGAGTTTTGTAGACAGCAGGAAATATTTATCCAACATGGAGAGGATGAAAGTGCAAACAAAGAAAGACCATACAATTACTCAGGCATCGCACAGGGGCAGTCTCATTAAAGATGGTATTTCTGACAGGAATTAATCTGAAGTGACAACACAGGGAGCTTATTTAGCAAATGGGCCTGGGGCCTGGCCCAGTGCAAATTTCAGAGGTCTGTCTGGCAGGTAGGCTCAGCCTGCTCTGAGGAGGGGAAAGCCAGGAATATGTAAAGCTGTTCTGGCCCGAGCCTTTATATGAGAAAGTATAGTGGAGACAGCAGCCTCAGCTCACCTTGAGGGGAACAGTGAAGATTAAACTTTCCTACCACACCAAGAGCTTCTCCTTCCTCTTTCTCTTGTAGCCTCAGGTCACAGATGGGTTCCAGCTCATTAAGTGCACAGTTATTCTGCCATTATCCCCCATAACTATAACTACCATCCCAACTTAAGATACTTCCTCCATGATGCAACCTGCTTGCAGTATTAGATGGCTTTTCATTTCTCTTTAGTGCTAGAGCAGAGCCCTGGGATGAGTATAAAATAGAGAGAAACAAGCAACTTAAAAGGCTTTTTATTTTTTAAGCAAAGATCTGGTTTGGGGAGGCTGTTTTGAATCCCCAAGCAATGAAAATAATTTTCAGTTGGAATGCATTATTTCAGTGCCTTTTCTACAATGCAAGAATACATGGAAGAAAAAAAAGTTGAGAAAAAAAATAGCCCAAAAGCCTTGTGGCATCTGTCCACAACCAAACCACCCAAGGCTGTGACCTCATTGAGGTCACTGGCTAAGGTGAAGTAAGGTGGTTGGCATTTGGATCAGATGCCTTACAGCAAGAAAGGAAAAACCTCCCAAGCTGTCAGGACAGATGGCTGTGAGGCCCCTGCTGCTCTTCATTGGGCACATTTTCCCCTCTGAATTGTCACTCAGCAATGCCACTGCCTAAGCCCACCCGAATAATACCCTCCAGGAAATTACAGCCTCTTGCCTGAGACATAAAGTAGAGGCTTCAAGAGAAGCTTGCTCCAAGTTGCTATCATATGTGCTTTCCTGGGTCAGTGGCTCCAAGCTGTCAAGCTGCTTATATGGTTTTAATCAAAAGTTAATTCTTACTCTACTGGAACTGGTGCGTCTGTTGTGCTGCTCAGCCTGCTCTGGAAGGCTAGGAACAATCAGCTCTGGTCGAAGTGCATCTGCCTATCTTCCCAGGAGCCCCCACACATTGCTTAGGAAACCAAATTCCCCTGGACTGCTCGCAATGCCCCCAGTAATGCCCTAGGAAGCTGCTGAACAGGAAGAATTGGAGGAGGCACAGTGCCAGCCAATTAGTAAGTAGCACTCTGCTCTTACCCAGCCCAACATTCAGCAGCTGCAGCAAGCAAATTTAATTCAAATGTTCCCAGATGCCTTGCAAAGCACCCTGCTACTTGGGGATCTTCACATTACATATGTCAATAGCTCCTTGAGCAAACCAGGGAGTGGGGAATGAAAAAGAGCAAACTAAATTGCAACCAGTGGGCATGCCTGCTGGTTGCCTTTTGGATTTCAGTGAGAGTTAATTCTCCTCCTTCCATCCCTTCTTCCCCCTGACAGCCCCTCACCAACCCAAGACTGCAGGCTGCCACATTCATTCATCCTTAAGGTGCTGAAGAGCCCCTGCCATGACCACTGAGGCTTCAGAGCTCCCAGGGCTGGGGGAGAAGGTGAGCTGGCTGGGTAGGCTTTCACCAGCTTGATGTTGGCAATAAATCAGTTGTGTCTGGCTGTGTGCAAGGCCTGTTTCACCTAAGGAGAATATTCCACTTCAATCCAAGCTCTCTAGGAGGATTTTTGTGCCACCACAGCCAGTGCCTGGAAAGCCAGTGTATCCAGTGAGGAGTGTGCGCAGGCAAGCAGCAGCTCCACGCTCAGGCAGACAAATACTCTTTCTTAAGAGCTCTCCAGCCAGTAACACTTTTAGGCTTTTGAGCTTTTCAGTTATATTCACTAAGGTCACTATGTTTTGCAGTCCAGTGATGGAACAGAAGGATGCACAGCTTAGTCCAGGTGCCCCAGCACAGAGAAGAAGGTGCAATAAAGCAGCAGAATCTACAGGATATGAGAGAAGGTAATGGAGGATGGGAAGGAGTGAAAGGTGAGAAAGGCTTGTTGGAGCCCATGTGAGATGTCACAGTGAAAACAATGGGAAGGCAGTACATTAACAGAGGGAAGGAGCAGGCTGGATGTGAGAGGGGATGTCATCCTCTGGGACAAGGAAATTGAAAAGGCTCCATAAGACCTCAATATGACTCATGGAAGTGGAGACCTCACCAGAAATGCAAGTGTTTTCATTGGAGAAAAGCTAGGAGGAGGCAGTACCATGAAAACTTTTTCCAATGTGTCTTAGTTTCAGCTAGGATAGGGTTCATTTTTTACAGCAGTGTCACAAGAAAGTGTTTCCTTCTTGTGCTTGACACAAGTGGGAACAAAGCTTTCCTCTCTCTTCCCCTCTCTGTCTTTCCTTATTCAGTCCCAGGCAACCATGATGACACCTGTAGCTATTTCCAAGAGCCCTCCCATACATATGACTGGGTACAGCAAGGCCTCAGTGTCATGCTCCTCTAAAGTACAGCACTCAGTAGTCTCAACTATGTTGTAATGCTGCAAAATATTAACAGCAATAACCAATGGGGTATGAACCAAACTGGGTGTGTGTTTAAATTTGCATGGCACTCAGCTCCCTTCATGTTGTAACTTAAAGCAGAAAAGTGACTTTCCCTTTTCTTGATCCCTTTTAATAGGAGCTCAATGAAGGCTAGAACCAAGATTACTTTTAGACACTGTGCAAAAAGGGAAAAATCCTCAACTTACTGGAGAAGGATAAAACCCACAAATTTGTTTATTGAGTTGCAGTGCTGATAATAGCGAAACTTGGCTCAGAGGGAAGATCTACTATGACAAACTGCCTTCATTATTAGAGGCTCCCCTGGGTCCTGTATTATTATTAAGAACTGACAACATGCTCCATGCAGTGTGAGTAACAAACAAAGGCTGTCCCACCCCAGAGAGCTCACAATCAAACAGGGACATAAAACTGGAGACTACTGTGCAGAACTAGAGGGAAGAGACACTTGAATCTTTTTAATTATTTTGTTTTCTATCTACAGTAAACAAAATTTTCCTTGCAAAATGCATTTGCTTCCCAGCTACTACTGAATGGCACGAACCACCAATTTTACGTGTCCCCATTTTTAAAAAATATTGAATGCAGGCACTTTGCTGAGCATAGATGAAAGCACCTGGCAATCCTGCTAAGATAATGGATTTTAAATACATCACTTTTCCCTAACCTTCTCCAACCAGTGATGTCTTCAGATTTCACTCAGTTCTCTCCACCAGCTCCCAACCCCCAGTATGATTTCCCCTCAAACTCAGAAACCTTGAAACCCACTTCTCTTCCCCTGCAGAGTTCATATAGTCCAAATAGCTTAGTTAGTGCAACAGGATGAAAGCCCTTCTGCAACACAAACAGCCATTGACTTTTCCCTGCAGTTCCTGCCTGGAGAGCTCTTCAGCTTATTCCCTTTTTTCCATGCAAGTGAGGAGGATGGAATTCCACTCATTTGAATCTTTGGCCTACAAAATCTACACCACCAACTAATGACTATAAGGCATTGTTCCCACTAAAACCTTATTCAAAACACTGAGCATGCACAGCACAATGGGGGCTGCAGAGCTTTGAAAGACCTTGACTATATCCAACCCCAGAGGTAAAAATGAACACCAAGCTGAGCACTTGGCCTGTCTCTTCCATTCAGTGGGGAAGATGCAAGACCATCAGAATCAGCCAGTATCATCACTTTCAACTCTTAATCAGAAAGGAAATGTTGATGTAATTGCCTCCTGATATGCCACATGCTGGGGCTCCAGGAAAGCAGACCTTACCTGACGGACTTCCAGTCGGTACTTGAGGATGGGATCCACAGCATCAGGCTCCTTCTGGGTCCACTGCAAGACGTAAGAATAATTCTTGGACTGCTTCTCGCTCAAGGTGGGGTTGGGAGTGTCATAGTAAAACTCTGGGCTATAAGCTTTTGCTGGAGGGGAAAAAAAAGAAAAAAAAAAAGAGGAAGGAGAGTAAAAGAGTGGGATCACATGGAACAAAAATTACAAAGAGACATGGTGAGAGTGGAAGAGCTCCACTCACCCAGCTTATGGACCTGCCTCTAACACAATGGATATCTTTTCTGTTGCACTAATGTGCCACTATTTTCTGTGAATCACTACTGCTTTCACAGCCTAAACTGTTGGGAGGATTAGCAGCCCTGCAACACCAGTGGGACATGACCAGCACCTGAGAAGGTGGGAACAACTTCAGTTCTCCAGCTGGAACCAGCTCTAATATTTTCTCTCTTTCTTTGTAGTTCAGACTGAAGTAACAGCTTTAAACTGGCATTTCTCCCATTTCATCTGCTGCTTTACAGAGACTCCTGCTAACAAACCCTGAGGAAAGATCATTTGGCCAGTAGGTCATACGAAAAGTGTTATTTATCACACAGAGACCATGGCATTAAAAAGGAGACCTTGCTCCTACTGCATCTCCCCTGCCTTGACAACACAGTGCTCCAGCCTCTTTGTAACAGAACAGTCAACTCGGCAGCAAAGAGGACACTGACCTCAGCCTGGGTAAAAGCAGCAGGAGCTTTGGCAGGGGCAGAGATGTCTTTTTTAAACTCATGTCTCTTCTTAAAAACAAAGTGCAGCAGGAAAAGGGAAACACAGAAGGAAAGACGTACCAGAGAGAAAATGAGCAGTTCAAAGAAGGGACTTCCTGTCATTTCCCTAGCAGTTTCTGTCCTGAATCATTACCAAACAGAATTTGAAGGTGCCTGTCATGCAGCCCAGCAGCTGGTGGACTAATGCACAAGGGAGCACAGGCACCTGAAATCTTACCCACAACTGGTTTTGCCCTATTATGGGTGAAATTATGATCATTTCACCCAGTGAACTTCAATTTTTGGCAGGTCCTGTCCTGAGCCAGGCAGGAGCTGGACCTGAATGAAAGCTCAGGTGTCTGGGTTCAGGTCCAGTCTGAACCAGCAGAGACCAGAAAGATGCCTGGGCAGCAAGGGATGCTGGAGAGCAGAACAGGAAAAAACATAATTTCCCTTGGTCATCTGCTCCACTTTTCCACTTGAATTACAGGCCCTGCCATTCTGCATGGTTGTAATTAGGCTTGACAGGATTCAGTGTTTATTTTTTATGAACTCAGATGTATAATATTGATATTTATTTCCAAGTCCTTTTTCTCTTATTATTTTTATTGACTTGAATTTTTGTGCAAGCAAGAAATTCAGAACCACCTCAGAGACTAACTGCTGCTTATTCAACTTGTATTGACTATGGAAATCAAGCTTTATAATGGATTTCAAAATAAAATCAGAACTGATGATAATCATCACCTTGCATGATATTAATTGACTCCAAGATGGAAATAGAAGCTAGAAAAAAAAAGCATTTTTTAATAGAAATGCTGCATATCAAAATACTTTCAGAACTTCCTTCTGCAAGCTTTTACTACTGCTGGAAATTTTGTCTTTTGGTTACAGCTGGTGGGAAGAGCTGAAGATTATCCACATCTCTCTTTCAAGCTCTTCTGTGCTTGTGGCTATTGAGGGAACAGATGATGAACATTATGGGCTGCCCTGATAACTTCCTCAAGAGGAATGGGTTGGATGTTTCACTATCCTTCCAAAACATCTTGGAAAGCTAATCACTAATCCATAGAAGAAAATAATCCCATCCTCGTCAGATATAAGTACTCTATTTTCAGCACATCTGAACATCCCACAGTCAAAAATGACCCACTTTCTGTCACATAGGAAGGTTTATGGTTTTGGGTTTTTTTCCACAGAAACAGAAACAAAAAGAGACCATGCTATTTTCTTTGCTCAAATAGGAAGGTTGTGGCTGATGTGAATTAAAACTCCAGCAATCTTGAGTGCAAGTAGAGCAGTCTAGTCACTGGAGTCTTTTTCAGGTTGCTCTACAGGCTCAGAAGGTCTAATTCATTTGTAACTGTCCAGGATATGGGCAGAGATGTCCGGAGCTGAACAGCTACCATCAGATACCAATGTCTTGGAAAAGGAGAAGGGATGCAAGAAAAATAAAGTGTTGCTGCTTTCCTGATCAGTGCTCTCCAGGAATGAAACCTACATTCTGCTGATGGGATCTTATCTCAGGCACAGCATGGCACATCTGGTGCCAATATGTATTTGTTGCTACCACCAGAGAGAAATTCCTGGGAGCATTCTAGGCTTGACAGGGGTGCAATTTTCTGTGATGGCTCATAGAGGAATATGGTTTGCTATCACTTAGTGATGTGAGAGTTACAAGCATATGAGAAAAGTAGAGAGGGCCAAAGCTCTCAAGCAAAATTTGCTGTCAGACAAAGGCCGGGAAATCTCAAGGGGTGAGAGCAAGGTCCTGAAAAGGGACCCAAATAGTAAAAGTAGTTTGGGTTCTCCCATTTCTCTAAGCATCCCAGAGTTACAGCATACCTGAGCTTTCCCAAACCCTAAGAAAGACCTGCTTCAAAATCAGGCCTCTCTGGATGTTACTCATTCTCATTTTTTCAACCCAGACTTGAAAAGTTTTATAAATTGGCCTTGGAGTCAAACCCTAGTATTTGGACTGAATTTATTGCTTATTAAGGCAACTTGATGGGAGAGCTTTTCTAGAAAATTGTGCTGAAGTCTGTTCTGGGGTCATGGGAAAAGCAGATTTAATGATCAGCTTGAGAGGCCAGGTCAGACATGTAGTTTTAGATGCTATAAGTCTTCCATCCCTCTTTGCAGTTGCAGGTGCTGGAGAGGAGTCCTGTTACAGTGGATGATGGATTTAAAGAAAACTGTGAACAGCAAACCCACCGTGTACTAGTCTCCATTCCCAGCTCATGTTTTTTCTAGAAAGCACTGTAAGATGCAGACAGACAGGAGGCACAGGGAAGGCACAGGAATACAAAATACAGTTTTTGTTTCTTTCTTTGTTTGCTTTTAAAGAGGAAATAAGATGGTTTGGAGCCTGTTGGAGGGATTTACAGGACTTCCCCTTGGTCAATACCTATCAATGAAACAGGTTGTTCAAGCTTGAAGCTGATGGCAGGGTTTAAATCCTCTAAGTGGTCGAACACTGCTAAAATGTAACCGCGGCTAGCACTTAACTGCTCCGGGTCCATCTGCCTGAATGACGGAGATAGACCTCCCTGATGGCTTATGGAAAATCATTCCTCTTGAACAGAATGCTGGGCACAGAGGAAGCAATAGAGGCACTGTACTGGCACCAGTTTATGAGAAGCAAGCTTCCCATGACCCTATCCAACAGCTTGCTCTGAAGTGCATTCTGTGACTTACCAGACACCTGGAAGAGGCAGGCAGAGACCCCCACGTCATTGGAAATGCTGCACTCGTAGCTCCCACTGGTCTCCCAGCTAACGCTGTCCACTTTGAGCTCTGAGTAGTCCTGTTGCTCTGCCAGGGGCTGTGCCAGGAGGCTGCCGTTGAAGCGCCAGATGGAGGTGGCCACCTTCATGGGGCTGCCCTTGAGCATGGTGCAGCGCAGGGTGACACTGTGCCCCATGCCCTGCCGTATGTCCTGGAAGGCTGGCTCCACCACGGGGGGGACTGGAGACCCAACAGAGCAAGAGAGGGATGCCATCAGGGAACAGCTGCCTCACCCAGCACAGTCACCCAACCACCTTTGACAGGTACCTATGATTTCCGAGGGGTTGAAGCCAGGATCATCAGACCAAAAGCAACAGTCATCTGACATTCCCCTCTGACTGGGCTAGGGCCACATTCTACCTCCCTCCCACTTATGAGGTAGGAGTAACCTTCAGCAAATACTCATCCCACACTGAGCACTGCTTAGAGGAGCTACCAAGCTCTGCTCTCTCATTTGAGAAGTGCAACGCCAGCAGCTGTATCATAATTTGGATTCAATCCTCAGATTTAATCAGGATGACTAGTCTTCTTATACAGCATAAAATGCACTCCCTGAGCAGGCAGGTAAGTTCCCAAGCAGTTATTTCTTCTTGTCAATGTTTGGCAGGGTTATCAAGGACACTGTGTTCAGATGGAGGGATCTGCACTGGCTCTCCCCACAGACCTTAAGGGCCTTTCCCAAATACATCAATACAACACATCATGGACTGGCTACAGGGATTCTGGGTCCTATTTTTGTCTCTGGCAACAATTCCCTGATGTTGGAAGGTAAGTCACATCTCTGCCAGTAGTGTGAGAATGGGAGTGGTTATAATGTGTTCACCTCCTCAGCAAAGGGAGACCACTATGTCTTTTGCACTTCTTTAGCACTTGTAAAAATTTATAGGAACTTCATGATTTGGGCATGGTTGATGCACAGCAAGGAGAAGGTTGGATTGGTACTGTTTGGGTTATTCCTTATTTAATGCAATGAGAGAGGACTTAAATCTCCACTGTCTCCAATAAACATATCTTACTTGCAATAAACTCTTAATTAAAACATTACAGTGTGAGTGTGGCAGCGGCCTCAGGGGAGACAAAGAGTTACACTGTCCCAGCCCAAACCCCTTGTGAAGGGCGGCCCAGGTGCTCTGATTGGGTTTGAGTCCCTGGGGGGTTCTCCCTTGGTGTGCTTCTACTGGTCCCTGACCCTGAACTCCACCCTCAAAGGTGGGGACCCTTGAGAGTTCTGTCCCTCAAAAACCCTGGCTCTGCCTTTGTTCGGGGCTCTCTGTTCTGGACCTGACTTTGTTCCCATGTTGAATAAATGGTTTCATGAACGGGAGCCCATCTTGTTGGTGTTTCATGCTGGTCCTCAGAATCCTGCTGCTTCCCTGGACGAGATCCTGAGGTTGCTGATTGCAACATGTGGGGATAACCAGAAGATCGCCATCTAAAATGAGAAAAGCTTCCTGAACACAAATCAGCTATTAGCCTGAATGTAAAAGAGGGAGAACTGATTTACAGCAGCTTCAAAATCGCAACTGACCTTCTCCAGGTTCAAAGCAAGTCCTCTTCTATAGATACCTTCTATGCCCTACAGATCAACAAAGCACCTGCCTCCTCTAAAGAGTTGTCAAGCACAGCCAGCACTAAAAATCTGCAACACCCAGCATTTGCAGCGCCACAGACACAGGGCCACCAACAACCGTGGGTCACTCAGCATTCCCTGCTGCCCTGAACAGAGCTATGCTGCAGAGGGCTCCAGCACACCAGTCTCCTTCCATATCCTGACCCCAGCAAGACCCAACAGCTCTGTGACACTAGTGACATCTCTATAACAGATGAAGGTGGTGCATGCACTGTCCCACAGGCAGGCATGCAGTGTCCCATCTCCAGGGGGCACAAAGGCATCTGTGGGTATCCTGTGTACAATCATCCCCTCCACCTGGCAGTCTTTGCTTGACGTAGCTGATTGTTTTCAGGGTACCTTATTCTCACTCTAAGTCTCTGGGCCCTTTACTGAACTCAGGTGGATTAAACACAGCCCTTGCCTGAGCTGGGTGCTGTGCTGAGTGGCACGGTCAGCTCATTACAGATACCTTTCCTGGGGATGTGTCTTTGCGAGTACTTCAAGTGCTGACTTGCCTTTTGCTCACACATCTTCCACCTCACAGTGAGAATAATGTGAGTTGTTTGATTAGACCTAGTGCCATGCATGCGTCATCTCCATCCCTAACTGCTATCCTATTTCTTCAGTCACATCTGATCTGTAATTGAAGCTGCTGGGGTCTCACATTATAATCTAGGCCAGCTGGTGATATAGGGAAAAGAAAGAGAAGACGTGGAGAGAAGAGAAGAAAGAAGGCTTGAAAAAATGGCACAGCCACTTCAGATATATTTAGAGCAGTCTATCTCCTGAGGAAGAGAGAGAAGAGTGGGAAAGCAGCTTCCTTCACTGCATCTAGTTGTGCCTGGTATGGGGTTGGGACATAGGAAAAGGTCTGAAAATGGACAAAGTGCAATCTGCAAGGACATGTGCTGCAAGGAAAGTGCCATCCTGGGCTTCACTTGCAGGAGTGTCTGGGGCTGGTAAGGGGTCACAATGGAGTGGGGCTTGGATGCTCCAGAGGCTTCCATAGGTCACTGGAACAGCAGGGCAGCCAAGGATGCAGAAGATCTTCTTCAGCCGGAAAATGGAATTTACTTGATTTGCACTGGGACAGGTTCCGGGATTATATTATCATCTTGCAAAGAGAATGTCTGAAAGTATCTATCAATTAAAAATAGATTAATTTTTTTCCTCATTTCTTGCACTAGGAAACACTCAACGAGCATTAACTCTGCGTGTAGCCCTGGAGCTCCTGGGTTTTCTGGAGAGAGAGCTGAAGCAGGTTATCCCATCACTACAAAGTAAAGAGAACTACACCATGGGTCAGTTATTCCCCAAGATTCCCAATGGATATGGAAACAAAGGAAGGTCAACAGCAATTACAGAGCCAGACATCAGCTCTGGCCTCCAGTGCCTACTGGGGAGTTCACAGTTGTTCAAGGAGGTTATACACAAAAGGCAGACTCACCACAAAAGCAGGGACTCAGTCCATAAAATCTCACTGCTAACAACACAGCCTTTTCTGTTTCTTTTTCCCTGCCTTAAAAGCAAAAAGAAACTTGTTTAAATGAGCTGGTGCTCCTACTCCCCAGCTCCAGTACACCTGAGATGGGGGCTATCTTGGAGGAGAAACCTGTGATATGAGCCCTGCACAGACACCTTTAGGGAGCTGCAGCAAGGATAATGATTTTCAAGGTGCCTCTTATACTCACAGAGGAGCAGCATCTCTGGGGGCTATAAGGAAGTTGTATTTGACTATTCTGGCTTACTAAGCTGTTAAGATGCTCTTAAAGTTTTTAGCCCAGTTCCAAAGGTGAGTCCTCATCCAGAGGCTCCTCAAACACCTTTCTCTATCTCCCTTGAAATCCAGCACCTATATCAGAAGTGCTCTTTTAAGCAGCTTCCATGTTGCAGGCAGCAAGTTGCTATGCTTCCAGAAGGTAAAAAAACCTCTGGGAGCATAGAGAGCTTCAGGATCCCCTGGCAAGAAACACAATAAACAAATACAATTACTGTTCTTTCTCAGCACACAGCTTAACTCTAGAAGAGCTCACTGGCAAGAGCAGTGATGAAAGGGGTAAAGAGGCGATATTGAAGCCAGGGTCCTCCACCAACCTTGTTAAGATGCGGCTGCTGAGAAACACAAGGCAGGGGAGTCTGCCTTTGCAGCAAAATTTGCTAGTCAGGAGCAATTCCAATCAGCCAAACACAGGCAACCTACTCCACTGTGCCAGGCACCCTAAAGCAAAGCTGGGCTGCAGTCAGCTTCTTGCTGTGAGCCAGAGCAGATGCTCTGCACCAAAGGGCTGCTAAACTAATGTTGCTCATTGTGATGAAGGGCAGCATTGAGGAAAGTACAACAGCGAAATGTCAAGCATCAAGGAGTGTTGCTCTGTGTCCAAATAACCTCTTATTTTCTTAGTTTTACTGGAAATAACCAGAACAAAAATGCTTATCCTGCTAGATGAGTGAGAAGTGCACTGCCTTCTCAAAGTTAAGAGTTATGGTCTGCTTGGTTTAAGTCTGTTTTAGTTCTAGCCTTGAGAAAGGGTAAAACTAAACCAGGGCTCTTCCTTTCAAGAGCCAAAGAGCTCAACGGAGAGACCACAGTCTCTCCTTTCACTGTCACTGTGCTGTCCTGCTTGGGCATAGCTCAGCAAGGGATACTTGCCCTTGCAGTGCTGTCAGGTTGCTGCAGGTTCCCATCAAATTCAGATGCTTCCAGAAGGCAGAGATGTTTCTTTCACCAGTGATGAAGTCAGAGGATCCCAGGATAGCAGAGATGCACTTCGAAACTTTTTACTTGTGGGTAAATAGAGGGGAAAAAAAATTCCCCTAAATTAGAAACTGGCAATGTTGTCATGAGGCTGCTCAACCCAGTTGGGATGAAGAGCAAGGAAAGGCTCCTATTTGAGTGGACTCATGCACAGAAATCAGTGACAAGCTTAAAGATAAACCACCATCTGCAGAACAAGGGAGCATTGAGTGAACAGTGTGAACGGACCTCACTCAAATCATTCAGGCAATAACTGAGAAGGTTGGATATCCTAGACATCACAGGACAACACTACTACGCAAGACACATGCAAACTTTGCTTCCTCACTGCAGTTTGGTAATGAATAGCATAACCAGATCAAATCTCAAATGCTGGCTTGTTTTGGAAAGGTCATCAGAGCTAGGGAGCTCTCTCATAATTTGCTTTCTGACTCAAAAGAAGCCTTGCCCCCCTTGTAGCCATGTACAGCTGACAACAGACATCTCCACAGGTTGTGAACTGCCAGTACTGTACAGCTAGTGTGTGCAGCTGCCATAGGCTGCTACATCCTTATTTTGCTACAGGAATTTACTTTCCACACTTCCTCTGCTGCAAAGAGCACCAAAGCACAGCAATGGCATTGGGAAAAGGAGAGGCATGAAGAGAAAGATGCCCTAATCAAGGTCACACACACACAGAGATCAGACAAAAGCAGGACAGGAGTCCTGTATCCTCGCCTTCACTATCTAGTGTCTTGAATCAGGATACCTTTCATATTGGGACCCATATCCAGGTCTTTCCACTCCTAGCCCTGTCTTCCTTATCTGTGAGAAACACCCTCACCTCTATCCTCCATAACCAGTCTGTAACTTTTTATTTAAATCTAGACAGTGCTGTACGTAACACAAGTGATGAAAATACCAAGCTGTGCTAGATTAGAAAGCTACTTAATTTCAGCATCTCTCATCCTACCCTACTGACTGAGTACCTCAAAGCTTAGCCATGCATCACAGCACCAGTGAGACTCCTGACTTTGGTCTTCACCATGTCCCTTGGTGAGACCCAACTGACCACTCATTTGTAGGATTAACACTGCAAACAACACACAGATAACCTGGCATGAAAGACTGCACATAGTGATCAGTTACAATTCTTAGCTGTGTCTCTTTATCTGAAGAAGCTAATGACAACAGGAAGTAATTTCTTTCTGTAGAAAGCAAATCAGTACAGGCAGCTATTTGGACCTTATGGGACCTGTATAAGTCTATTCAGCATCCATTTAATTTCTTATAGATATCCTTTTGCAGTTATGGTGGATGCAGTATTCCCTAATCTTCTCCAGACAACCAAAGCAACCTCAGCAAAGGATGCCTCCCTTTTCCAACCCCCAGTCCCATAATCTGGGATAATAAAGATATCACAGACAGCAAAAATACTGCAGCCCTTTTCTCACAGCAGGTAGAAAACTCCATGGTTTCAGCTCCAGGAGAGACCAGAACTCTCTACCCGAATAAGAGGGAAGCTCTATTTTTTTTGTCGCAAGGCTGTGAAATCACAGCTGAACAATTCTGTTCCTTGCGAATGCACCTACACCACACATCCTAGGAACACACATTAGGCACCAATGGTTTTCCATGTGGAGACAAATATCCAACCCCTATTTACAAGCCCAGTCTCATATGATTGTTTAATATATAATTGAGTAGTTAGAAGAAGGGAGATCCAGGAAGACTTGCTCAACCTGTTTCAGCTACATCTCATTATTTTATCCTACATGACTTTTGCCTTTGCCACTTCAGTATCTCCATGTATGAAGAGATAAAACACGTGATTTTTGCATAGTGCTTGAAAGCCAAGTTTCAAATATTGTTATTTCAAAGAAAACAAATTTAAGTACATTTTCTGCTAGACAACTGAGTGCAGGATCTGGAGAGGCAGGGCTCAGAGGATGCTTAGTTCTGTGCTAGTTGGCTGCTTTTAAAAGAAGAGCAAATTAAATGTATTCACTTCTTTCTTTTCTGCTTTTCTCTTCCCTGAACTTTCCAAGCCGTTAGCTCAACCAGTTTTCACCTATTAATATAGAGGGATTTACTAAAGGATTTCCTCTTCTGCATGATGAACTGTGCTGATTAATACATGAGACCCCTTGCTCGCTTTACATAGTGCTTTGAAGAAAGTCCATTCTGGGTGGGAATTTCCAGACCTATAGCCTCACAGATATGCTTCCTCAAAAAAAGATCTGTCCCAGACATGCTGGAGCTTCACTCAGACTCACTGCCCAATTAATTCACACTAACAAGACACTACAAAGACAAGTATTCTTCTGTAGTGTAAAGCCACCTCACTCCCATGCCTCACTTACCTTCTAGTGCCTCATTTTAAAACAATATACTCGCCAAATTGAAAAAGATAAGTAGAAAAAGATAGTACATGTACAGAAAACACATACACATTTATATGTGAAACGCATGCTGCTGAGCCTTTCTCATCCACATACCACTGAATCAGCAAAGTTGTTCACAGGAGAAATATAGAGGTTGAGAGTGGGCATTTCAGAACTAATAACTTCAAGTACTGCCAGACCAATGGCATAACTCCATATTTGTGGGGTTTTTTCCACAGACTAAGTATTTTCTCTAGCTCACAACCAAGTTTGCTAATTATGACATAGTGAAGAAGCATGATGGCCAGGGTGGATCTGCCCACCCTTCATTCTCCTGCCCACCCATATACCCACAAGAGGGGAGCCCTCCCATATGTAGCAGTGTCAGACCACCAACGTGTTGCTCAGGTTCTGCCTGTGTTGTATGAGATAACAAGGTGTCACCTTATACACATGCAGCTGTTTCTACATGCCTCTGTTTAACAAATTGGGCTGGCAGTGACACACCACTCCCAACAGCATATAAATAGTTTAGATGCAAACATTCATTAACAGTCAATCAATTATATTTTTTCCCCAAAAGCATCCTATATGCATTAACTTTTGGCAGAGAAACAGTTATCGTACTATTCAATAATTCATAGGTGAGCTACTCAACTGGGCAGTTCTGGGAATAAAGCAACTCATTGCCAGTGCAAACTAAGGAAAAGAAACAAAACCCAAAATCAACCCCACAAAAAAGAATAAATGAGGTTCTTCCAAAGCAAAGAATCCACATCCTTCCTCTTACTTCATAGTTTATCACTAATTTTTTTTACCATCTAACTTAACTCCCTTACTGCAATTTAAGCCTACTGCAAAGTCCTCCCCAGAGGTGTTTTCACATCCTGGTAATCAACTCTGTACTATCCCCAGAGTGTAAAGAAGGGAAAATAGAGGGAAGACAGCTAATCTATAAAGTTCATCATCCTAGGATAGGCCCTCCATGTTTCTGAGAAAGATTTGGAACAACTGGGAAAGGACTGATAACCTCCTCTCCCCAGGTTTGACAGCAAACCTGGTGCTAGCTGATGCAGGACTTTAAAAACCACATTTATTACATTCTTTTTCTTTGAAACACTCATTTTAGGAATGCTACCTCCCTCCAAGGCTACTGAGTGAGAGGAACATCTCCAGAGGATGATTGAGATGGCAGGAATTCCTAGCTGGCCTCTGTCTTGTACCTGCACAGGGAGCTTAAGGTGACTGCCAGGCCTCACAGCTCTGCTGGGTGGGATGAAAGCAGAACAAAGCAAATGCATTGAAGTGGCCAATGCCCCCCTTCCATATGAACATCTCATGAAGTCCCAGTGCTCCTTGTTTGATGAGTGGATCAGTAAGCTAAATCTAACACACATCTGAAACCTGGGCAGCTTTTGGACAGGAGACACCTCCTGTAATCCAATTGCTGCATGCCACAACAGAGCTCACCTGGGCAGGAAAACAGACACCAGCCTGCACATTCCCCATAGTGAACACAGTGAGAAATCTTTGGACTCCAGGAAATGTCCAATTAATGCCATCACCAAGGCTCATGTCCAGAGTATGCAGCTGCCACCTACAGGGAATTGTTTTAATTACCCCTTGTCTCCTGGAGGCTCTCACGCCCACACAGGAGTTACTGGGCAGAGGTGACTGCTGATTCCAAGCATCAATCCAATAGCTCCTGTTCCACTGCCGGCTGCCATAACAATTCAATTACGTCCATATGTTTACAGCCCTTTAATAAAAGAACTGAAATTTAAAAGCAGGAAGGCTGCAGGAGAAAACTACCTCTGAGGACTCCAATCCTGTCAAAATGGAGAAGAGACCCTGCTTTAGAAATGCAGTTATTGTCAGGGCTACAGGGGATCAGAGGCTTCTTGAGGAAGCTGTTAAGCCTAATAAGGGAATTTCTGGGCAGATGCCCTGAAAGCATCTGCCACAGGGTTCAAGGAATCTGACTGCTTGTGATGAGACAAAGGCTTCTCCATGGTGCTATGCAACACTAGGTAAATTTATCTAATTTCCTATAGGTTATTGCCCTTTGCCTTGCCCCTGTGCCATCCCTGTGCCCCTAGACTATTGGCTCCTGACCTCATACTTAACCTGAGACACTACAGGAAATCTTGGTCGTCACTGCAACATTTTGGTGGGACTTTGGAATAAACCTCATTGGAATACTATACAGAAGACCCTTCCTATCTTTCTTTGCTGACCTGTTGCCAGTGTGCATGGGTTTTGGATACAGTGACTGACTGTGCCCAGCTGAGCAGCTTCCTCAAGAGACACTTTGGACTGGTAGCAGAAACACTATCCGTTTTTCTGCACTGCTATGGCTTCTGCTCGCAGCTGGACCACAGCATTACCTCACCTTCTGTTTTCAGTCTGAAATTAAATTGGGCCCCAAGACAATCGCTCCACAGCTGCTTTCCAAACAGGTAGGCAAAGTGAGAGGCAGCACAGAATAAGAAACTGTTGGGGGTTAGGTGTCCCTTTAGTTCTGGCTCACCTGTGGAATTTTTACCCATTAGTTGTGGGGAAAACCTGGCTGCAGGTACTTGGTGGGTACTTGAGAAGAAACTAAGAGTTCGGCTGGGCCCAGGGGGGAAGTGGGGCAGGAAGAAGGGGAGGGTGGGGACAGTTTTGCTGGCTTCTTCATCTTCAGAGAAGGACTCTTGGCTGAGAGCTGTTGCTGAGAAGGGAATTTGCCATCACCCAGACGGAGCTGCTGCTGCTTCTTCTCCTTCTCCCCTCTTCTTTGGTGGGCCTCGCACCCCTTGTCCTGGCAGGACATGTGGCAGTGCCAGCCACTGCCATGGAGCTGCTGATTCACTTCATCCATCGGGCCGGGATCTCGGCTCATTCCTGTGGTGCCAGCCGAGTGTTCCTCAGAGCCCTGCAGGAGCACCGGAACTGACTACCTGAGGGGGTTTGTGAAGCAAAACCTCTCCTCCATCCCTTCCCGTCTCAGCTGAGAAGGCTGTCACAGGGTCCCTGGCTCTGTTTTGTTGTTAATGCTGTAGTTATTGTTGTTTGTGTGCCTCATTATACATACTAGTAAAGAACTGTTATTCTTATCCCCAGATCTCTCTCTGAGAGCCCTTGATTTCAAAATCATAATAATTCGAAAGGAGGGGGTTGTGATAAATGAACTTGTAAAAATTCGTAGAAATCTAAATAAATATATATGTAGCAATAATAATATAAAATATAAAGTACAGTGTGGCCCACAAGTCCTTCCCAGATCTAGTCGCGAATTCCCACTCAAGAGATAACGACCCTAGCCGGCGCCCATCAACGGAAAAGAATGGACAGGACATGGACCATCAGGCTGACAGGGACAGGCTCGGCGCCCATCAACGGAAAAGAATGGACAGGACATGAACCATCAGGCTGACAGGGAAAGGCTCCGACGAGATACTCATCACCGGACCTGAACACCCCGCCTTGCAGGCCACCGTTGGGGGAAGCAATCAGGCAGACAAAGGGAAAAAGTCCAGCCGAGATATCCATCAGCTCCAACCCGGATCCAACCATCCCATCCAGATGGCCTGAACCAAAATGAAATCAAGAAACACCCAGAACTTCTTTACATATGAGGAGACTCTGTCCGGACGTCTATTTGACTCTATTCTCCAACGCCAGGAAATCAATTCATACAACAATCAAGGACCCTTGGTGAATGGTGCCTGCCTGGAATTTGGCCTCAAGGCACAAAATCCCTATAAAAACCCCGGACAGTCTACCCTCCTTCGTGGATTTGGGAACACCTATACCTTTGGGTATAGACCCCTGTCCACCCAGCGCTGCGCTGTTTGTTTTATTGTGGTTTTTCCTCATTGTTTATTTTTTTTATAAAAATTGTTTTATAATAAATTGGTTTTTTTATTTAACCCAAATTTGCCTTTGCATTTATAACAGATTGGTGCCGTGACTCGGATCGGAGAAACTGCGGGGAATCTTGCTGCCCAGGACGGGTACCCCCGCTGATTTTGGCGGCCTGGTGAGTTGAGAGCCCCCGTAGTTCATTCCGATATCCGAACCAAATTTAGGCTGAGATAAAAACCACAATAAAAAGGAAAAGGATCCGGATCGGAGAGCTCGGGAAGGCACGGAGCCTTCGGGAAGCCGCAGCTTGCTTTGCTCGTAAAACGTCTATTGTGCACAAAGACACCCACGCAGGAAAATAGCTGTAAGTACTGCTGGTTGAGTGGGCGATCGGGCGAGTGTGTGAGACGTGATCTGATCACGAAGCGAGTGCGGACTTCAAGGCCGCGTTTCCATCCTCCCGCGAGGGAATTGGCCGGCCGCGAAGGAAGCGATACAGAGTGAAAGTTTTTTTTCTCTCGACACACACTCGTAAAACCTGAGGCCAAAGGGTGTCTCGGGAACTGATCGCAAGGAACTAAAAGGGGAAGGATACGTCTTGTCGAGCTCAAGAATTGGTAAACCCTTTTAGTAAACGGACCCAGGTAGAGGTCCAGGAAAGGATCAAAAAGTACCGATTACAAGAGACCTCAGCTCAGCTCGCTGAAAGGTGAGTATCGGCAAATTTTGATTCCTAGAGTAAGTACACAACGCAGAAACAGATATCGACTCCCGGAGAAGTCGAAGAAAGGTAAGAATATATATTTGCGAAGTATGGGGCAGAAAAAGAGTAAGCTTCAAGGAAGAAGCACAGGGAAAGATTCCTCCGATCAGGGGGAGGAATCACCAGACATCCCACTGGAAAGTCCCTTGGGGTGGATGCTAAAACACTGGGAAGATTGTCCCCAGAGGAAGGGGAAATCAAAGGAGAAATTAATACATTATTGTATGGAGGTTTGGGGAGGACAGGAGTTGAGAAGTCACCTCACTTGGCCAGTGTTAGGCACATTTGAAAAATGGACGTGTAATAAGTTATTCTCCTATGTGGAGAACAAGGTCCCCTCAGATCCTGAGGAGAGGGAATATGCTAAGCTCTGGGTAAATGTCAGAGTAGGGCTATTTCCAATAAAACAAAAAGAAAAACGTGAGTCGAGAGCTGAGTCCTGGGAACCCCTCGATCACTTACCACCCCCATATCGTGGACCGGCGGGACCTTCCTCTGCAGATCAAGTGGTGCCTTCAGCACCCTTGGGCCCCCGAGACCAACCCACTGAGATACGTGTGTCTCAAGCGGGAGACTCGGGGCCAGCAGCGATGCCGGCAGCCCTTCCCCTTTCCCCGCCTGTAAACACCGTAACCACAGCAACCTCCTCGGAGGTTTTTCCTGCACAAGGCTGGGGATCACCCTATCCGTCCCTGCCGGTCCAGCCGCCACAACTGGGACCCTCCCATACAACGGAGGGGATTCCTCCCTTCAGCCGGGTGGCGGCAGAATTCCCACAATTGATAACAGGGAGGCAACCCACAATCACCAATTCCCCTCCCGCAAGTAGAACCCGTTTGAGAGCGAGAATGACGGATAATGAATGGGGAGAGAGTGAAGAGGGGCACCGGTTGTTCCCTCTTAGGGAAGTACCGACGGCCCCGGGAGTGATCGGTTTTGTGAATGTACCCCTTAACTCTGGAGATGTAAGGGCATTTAAAAAAGAGATGGGGCGGTTGTTGGATGACCCTCTTGGGGTGGCTGAGAGGTTAGATGAATTTTTAGGGAGTAGTATTTATACCTTTGACGATCTTATGGCAATCCTGAGATCATTGTTTAATCAGGAGGAAAGGGAGATGATTAAACAAGCCGGGATCAGAGACTGGGACAGATGCAATCCACAGGGGACGCCAGGTAACCAGAAATGGCCTAGCGTAAGCCCGAGCTGGAATGCACAGACGGAGGAAGGCAGACGGAACATGATGGATTTAAGGAGCATGATTGTACAAGGTATAAGAGAAGCGGTCCCTAGGAGCCAGAATATTAGCAAAGTTTTTAGAGAATGTCAAGGAAAAGAGGAACCACCCACTGAATGGATCGAGAGATTACGGCGAAGTTTACAGATTTACTCTGGGACTGACCCGAACTCTCCTGTGGGGGAGGTTCTGTTAAAAACACAATTCGTTGCTAAATCTTGGGAAGATATTAGGAGAAAATTAGAAAAGATCGAGGGGTGGCAAGATAAAAGTCTCCAGGAGCTCCTAAGGGAAGCTCAAAAAGTATACATGAGGAGAGAGGATGAGAAGCAGAAATTGCAAGCTAAAATTTTAGTAACTGCGGTAAAAGAGGTCCAGAAACAAGAACAGATGCAGGGTAAGTTTAAAACACTACCCGGGAAAGGTCGAGGTTCTCACCGGGCAGCCCCGGTCCCTCGGAGAGAGCCCCCTGAATGCTACTACTGTAAACAGGTAGGACACGTTCAGCGGAATTGTAAACAAAAAATAAAAGATGAGAAAATTTTTCAGGAAGACTAGGGGTGTCAGGGGCTCTTTAATTTGGAGACCAGAACATCCAAGGAGCCCTTGATAAAGTTAAAAGTGGGACCCCAACGACAGGAGGTAAGTTTTCTTGTGGACACTGGGGCAGAGAGAAGTACCCTGCAGAAATTGCCATACGGATGTGTGGCTAGCAGAGAAAAAGTTTTTGTAATCGGTGCAAAGGGAGACCCCTTTGAAGTACCTATAATAAAAGATGTGGAAATAGAATCTGAAAATAAAATTTGCGTAGGGAATTTGCTATTAGTAGAAGAAGCAGATTACAATTTGCTGGGAAGGGACATGATTGTCGCTTTAAGAATTAATATCATGATTAAAAACTCTGAATTGGTGGTGAAAATATTTAAGTTGACTCCTAAGGATGAGGAGAAAATAAACCCTGAAGTATGGCATTCAAAAGGAGAGGTAAGAAAGCTAGATATCAAACCTATCAAAATAGAAATCGAGAACTCTGAGGACCCTATAAGAGTTAAACAATATCCCATCCCGATGGAAGGGAGAAGGGGGTTGAAACAAATAATTGATGACCTCCTAAAAGGGGGAACTTTAGAACCTTGCATGTCTCAACACAACACCCCCATCCTGGCTGTAAGGAAGACGGATGGTAGCTTCCGATTGGTCCAGGACCTACGAGCGGTAAACGCTAGGACCCGGACTAGATTCCCGGTGGTGGCCAACCCCTATACTTTACTAAATAGGCTCACACCAGAAGATGTGTGGTATAGTGTGATTGATTTGAAAGATGCTTTTTGGACTTGCCCTCTGGATGAAAGGAGTAGAGATTATTTTGCATTTCAGTGGGAGGACCCAGATACAAACCGTAAGCAACAGCTAAGGTGGACGGTCCTCCCCCAGGGGTTTGTGGAGTCTCTGAACCTTTTCGGACAAGCTTTAGAACAAATGTTAACCCAATTTGCTCTTGAGGACAAGACAAAGCTTTTGCAATATGTAGATGACTTGCTAATAGCTGGACCGACTGAAGAGAGCGTGAGGAAAAGCACGATTGCCTTGTTAAACTTTCTAGGAAGGAAAGGTTTGAAAGTATCAAAATCCAAGCTGCAATTCACAGAGCCTGAAATAAAATATCTCGGACATTGGATATCTCAAGGGAAGAAAAAATTGGACCCGGAGAGGGTAGCAGGCATCCTTGCATTGCCTGCACCAAAAACAAAAAGGCAAATTAGACAAATTCTAGGGCTCTTGGGATACTGCAGGCAGTGGATTGAGGGTTTCAGTGAAAAGGTAAAGTTTTTATATGAAAGATTAAACACTGACAGGCTGAAGTGGACTGAACAGGATGAGTCTAATTTTCAGAAATTAAAAACTGTTCTTATGACTGCCCCGGTACTAACTCTACCAGATACGAATAAAGAATTCCAGTTGTTTGTGGATGTGAGTGGACAAACAGCACAGGGAGTCCTGACTCAGGAATGGGCAGACAAAAAGAAGCCTATAGGGTTTCTTTCAAAGATCTTAGATCCAGTCAGTCGGGGTTGGCCTACGTGTTTACAAGCAATTGTAGCAGTGGCCCTGTTAGTGGGAGAAGCGAAGAAAATAACTTTTGGGGCTCCCCTGGTAGTTTACACTCCCCACGATGTGAGAAACATATTGCAACAAAAAGCAGAGAAGTGGCTGACTGATTCCAGGCTCCTGAAATATGAAGCCATCTTAATCAGCTCACCCGGTTTAGAATTGAAAACTACTTCTGCACAAAATCCTGCTCAGTTTTTATTCGGTGAACCTATAGAGAAGTTAGTGCATAACTGTTCTGAGATCGTGGAGCTGCAGACCAGAATAAGACCGGACTTAGAGGATCAGGAGTTAGAAGGGGGAGAGAAGTGGTTTGTAGATGGATCCTCGAAAATTATTGAGGGAAAAAGAAAATCGGGATATGCGATAATAAATGGTGCATCTGGGGAAGTTGTAGAATCTGGTCCTTTGAAAGCAAGTTGGTCTGCACAAGCTTGCGAGCTCTATGCTCTCCTAAGAGCCCTCCGGAGGTTGAAAGGAAAGAGAGGGACCATATACACAGATTCACGGTATGCTTTCGGTGTGGTACACACTTTCGGAAAAATTTAGGAAGAGAGGGGTCTGATAAATACCAAAGGAAAAGACCTAATTCATGGGGAAATAATCCGACAGATTCTAGAGGCAGTCCGGGAGCCGAGAGAAATATCAGTTGTCCATGTAAAAGGACACCAGACGGGGTTGCAGTTTCAAACCCGAGGTAACAACCTAGCCGATAAAGAGGCAAAACGAGCAGCTCTGCTTACCGTAAGTATTCCCGAGGTGACTCCGGAGGAATCACCTGAGATCCCCATGCTCCCTTCAGAGAAAGAGATTGAAGAATTCAAGAAAATAGGGGGAGTCATGAAACAAGGAAAATGGTGGTTACCTGATGGGAGGGAACTGATCCCTAGGGGAGTGGCAAGGAGAGTATTACAAAGACTACACAAACAGACCCATTGGGGAACTCGGGCGTTGGCTGATCAGTTCCTGAAATTTTTCGGATGCAAGGGAATTTTTGAAATTGCCAAACAAGAGGTACAGGGGTGTGTGGTTTGCCAAAAAGTGAATAAATCCAACTCCAAACAAACTGTTTGGGGAGGGCGGCCTCTCTCATACAGACCATTTGAGAGGATCCAGGTGGACTTCACCGAATTACCAAAAATCGGTAGATATAAATTCTTATTAGTAATAGTGGACAAACTAACGCACTGGGTAGAAGCCTTTCCCAGGGCAAGGGCTACGGCCCAAACAGTATCAAAAATTTTATTGGAAGAAATCATCCCTAGGTATGGGATAGTGGACTGTATTGATTCGGATCAAGGAACTCATTTCACTTCAAAAATTATAAAACAAATTTCAGAAGCTCTGGGTATTAGGTGGCAATACCACACTCCCTGGCATCCTCAGAGTTCCGGGCAAGTGGAAAGAATGAACCGGACACTTAAATCCCAATTGTCTAAACTCATGATAGAGACGAAAATGTCATGGATTAAGTGTCTCCCCCTTGCTTTACTAAATATTAGAACAATGCCCCATTCTGAAACGGGTCTGTCCCCTTTTGAAATGTTGTACGGGATGCCATACAAACATGGAATGCCAGTAGGACACCCTCAAGTGGAGGATGTGCAAATACAACCATATCTCATTGCTATCAACAAAAATTTACAGGAACTGCGAAAGCGAGGACTGATCCCCCAAAGCGCCACTCTGGGATTCGCAATACACCAGATACAGCCTGGGGATAAAGTCCTCGTCAAAGCGTGGAAGGAGCTTCCCCTCACCCCCCATTGGGAAGGACCTTTCCTGGTTCTCCTGACCACAGACACAGCTGTCCGGACCGCAGAAAGAGGTTGGACGCACTCATCTCGAGTAAAAAAAGTAAAGGAATACGACACCTCCAAGTGGAAAGTCACCACCCCTCCGGGAGAACTAAAAATTAGACTTCAGCGTCACCACAAATGACCAGTGACGACCAGATAAGTTGTATCAACCCTGAGTGTGATTGTTTTCCGTTTATACATTTTAAGTGCGCCTATTGTAACCAGATTTGGGTAACCCACTGTTGGGGAGGGTACAAACCTAAGGGATTGTGTACAAAGTGTCTAGAAAAGGAACAGGATTTGACTAGCCGTCTCTTAATACTTGCCACCAGGGCGGGGTTGTTGGAACTCGACTCTCCTGAGTGGTTCCTACTTTTTCAAAAAGGGATAAGAGGGAAGCTAGACTCCAAGGCAGAAGCTTTGGAAATCGAGTGCCGAAAGACAGTAAAAGTACCGTGCAGGACAGACACGATTAAGTCGTCTCGGTGGGCTGCCTTCAAAAGAAGGTACGCCATAAGGACTACAAGGGCCCCTGAAGAATATCCTTGCTGCCGGGAAGATGGTAATCCCCGCCGTATATTTTTATACGGGCGAAGGGCAAGGCAGAGGGATACACCGGTGGGGAATCCTGACTGTCCTGAATCTAGCCATGTGCTTGACCAAGGGAATGAGCCCCGAGGTGCCTCTGGGGGATCATCCCCTAGGGAAGTGTGAGCGGTGCCAGACTGCCACAGATGCCGGACGAATAATTGACTGTCCTCCAGAACAACAAAGGGGGTTTTGTTTATCCAACGGCACTCAGTATAATCTCTGTGAACTACAGGGGGAGGTCTGGTGTTATCACTCAAAGGCAAGTCTTAAGGACGGGCAGTCTAAAACTCCTATGAAAAGAAAAACTGAAGCTTCCCATTTCAGGTATAGGAGAGAAGTGGGAATGCTCCCTCCAATTCCAATCTGCAGCCAATGTAACAAAACTGTCTGGATAGGAGGAAAAAGACAATCCACCTTTTTGGCATATTATAAGGTTAACCCTTTATGTTACAATAAAGCAAACTTAAAAATGTGTACCATGGGAGGGAAAGTATATTGGGAAGGTAGAAATTTAAAACATGAAGAGAAAGCTTTTTTTAATAATGAACCGATAATTCTTGATTTGTTAAAAAGTGGTGATGACCGAGTATGTTTGCAATTCGACCAAGTGTTCTGCTTCTCCAGGGATGAGGAAGGGATGGACCCTGAAAACAAAATAAAACAACTAACCCTAGAGTTAAAGAGGCGAGAAGTGGAAGCTCGGAAAAAGAGGCTAGAACAAGAGAGGCTTAACTCTCTTAGTGAGCACTATGAGCAATTAGAGAAACAATACAGCAATTGGGGATTGCCAACCCCCAACCAGAACCTTTTCATAGATCTAATGCAAGAAATAGCCACAGAATTAGGTCTATCTAACTGTTGGATCTGTGGCGGTTTAAAATCGGCTGAAAGGTGGCCTTGGAAGGGAGAGGGACTAACCCCAGAGCAACTTCTAAAATGGGAAGGCTCTAAAATATCAAAAACAAAACAAAGACCAGAGGGATGGGTTATAGACCAAAGAATAATCGGTACCGTCTGCATTAGCAGAGAAGGAAAAGAATTCACTGATTTAGTAGGCTATACCCTGTGTGTAAGCACACTCATGGTGAATTCGGACAGCAAAACAAAAACCTGGCAACCTGAACCACCCGCGGGCTATTGGAGTCGCTCCCGGGGAAATAACTGTGAATGGATGGAAATAATTGGACTTTGCTGGTACAAAAACTCTGGGGCCAATCCCTTCCATGAGCTAATAGGACTGAAAGAATATTGGGATGATCCGGCAAAGTTGAACAAGGGTTGGGAAGCTCCTGATGGCATATATTGGATATGTGGAAAAAAGGCATACAGCGAGCTACCTAGAAAATGGAAAGGATCCTGCACACTTGGAATAATTCGGCCCTTTTTCTTTACTCTACCTAAAACAGAGAGTAAATCATTGGGAGCCCCTCTCTTTGAGACATTAAACAGACAAAGGAGGGAATTAAAACGGGAACTACCAATAGCGGGAGGCAACCAGAAGTGGAACGAGGAAGAATGGCCTGCCGAAAGAATCATTCAATATTACGGGCCCGCTACTTGGGCAAATGATGGCAGCTGGGGTTACAGAACCCCCATTTATCTCCTCAACAGACTTATCAGGTTGCAAGCGGTGGTAGAGATAGTTTCCAACCACACTTCAGAAGCCCTAGAACTCCTAGCCAAACAACATTCACAAATGAGAGCTTTTGTGTATCAAAATAGACTAGCTCTCGATTATCTGCTAGCCGAGGAGGGAGGAGTGTGTGGCAGATACAACGAATCCGAGTGTTGTATGGAAATAGACGATTACGGAGAAACAATAAAAGGATTGGCTGCTGAAATAAAGAAAGTAGCGCATGTGCCAGTCCAAAAATGGAATTCAATCCTACAAGCCTCCTGGTGGGACCAGATATTCGGGCAAGGGGCTTGGTGGAAGAAGCTAGTATTTTTCATAACTTGTTCAATTGCCGGAATCATTTTCCTTCCCTGCTTAATTCCTTGCTTCATCAGACTAATTCACTCTGTTGTGCAAGGAATGCAGATTGCCACCCTTCCAATCGATCCTGAGAAGGCACAAGGGAAACCTACTTCCCTCTCTAAACTAATGAAATTAGAGGAGGAAAAGGAAAACAAAAACGCGATGAAGGCCTTAAAGAATTTTGAAAATAGACATAACCTGGCACAAGCATATGGTGAGAATTCGTTAACGGACTGGGAAGAAAATGAATGTGAGTGAAAATTATAGTCCTTCCCCTGCAGAATTGGATGAAATAACACGAATTTTTAATGTAATGGATTATTAGGCGGGGGACTGTGATAAATGAACTTGTAAAAATTCGTAGAAATCTAAATAAATATATATGTAGCAATAATAATATAAAATATAAAGTACAGTGTGGCCCACAAGTCCTTCCCAGATCTAGTCGCGAATTCCCACTCAAGAGATAACGACCCTAGCCGGCGCCCATCAACGGAAAAGAATGGACAGGACATGGACCATCAGGCTGACAGGGACAGGCTCGGCGCCCATCAACGGAAAAGAATGGACAGGACATGAACCATCAGGCTGACAGGGAAAGGCTCCGACGAGATACTCATCACCGGACCTGAACACCCCGCCTTGCAGGCCACCGTTGGGGGAAGCAATCAGGCAGACAAAGGGAAAAAGTCCAGCCGAGATATCCATCAGCTCCAACCCGGATCCAACCATCCCATCCAGATGGCCTGAACCAAAATGAAATCAAGAAACACCCAGAACTTCTTTACATATGAGGAGACTCTGTCCGGACGTCTATTTGACTCTATTCTCCAACGCCAGGAAATCAATTCATACAACAATCAAGGACCCTTGGTGAATGGTGCCTGCCTGGAATTTGGCCTCAAGGCACAAAATCCCTATAAAAACCCCGGACAGTCTACCCTCCTTCGTGGATTTGGGAACACCTATACCTTTGGGTATAGACCCCTGTCCACCCAGCGCTGCGCTGTTTGTTTTATTGTGGTTTTTCCTCATTGTTTATTTTTTTTATAAAAATTGTTTTATAATAAATTGGTTTTTTTATTTAACCCAAATTTGCCTTTGCATTTATAACAGGGTCAACATTTTTTCATTCCAAGGGAGGCTCCTGTCCTCCCTAGCAGACATCTGTCTTCCAAAACCGAGACAGAAACATTGATTAAAAAATCAGACGTGCTGTAATGTTGATGTGGTGGGATCAGACCTGGAAAGGGGAAAGATCCAAGTCAGAAAGAGTCTGGGTAGGGGAAGGAAGGCTACCCAAAGCAATTAATATAATCAAATACTAACCAGAACTCCTTAATATGTTTACTTTGAAATCTTTGTTCACAGTAGTATGTGGCAGCGGCCTCAGGGAGACAAAGAGTTACATTGTCCCAGCCCAAACCCCTTGAGAAGGGCGGCCCAGGTGCTCTGATTGGGTTTGAGTCCCTGGGGGTTTCTCCCTTGGTGTGCTTCTACTGGTCCCTGACCCTGAACTCCACCCTCAAAGGTGTAAACCCTTGAGAGTTCTGTCCCTCAAAAACCCCTGCTGTGCCCCTGTTCGGAGCTCTCTGTTCTGGACCTGACTTTGTTCCAATGCTGAATAAATGGTTTCATGAACCGGGAGCCCGTCTCGTTGGTGTTTCATGCTGGTCCCCAGAATCCTGCTGCTTCCCTGGACAAGATCCCGAGGTTGCTGACTGCAGCAGTAGTAGACAAAAAGTATGCATGGGGCAAAACTAGACCAGGAAGAGTTAATATAGTGGCTCACCATTTATCCACAGAGTGAAAAGAGGACAAGTTTCCCCACACAAAACAGGCTGTTCCTCAGCTTCTCCTTCTGACCTAGCAGGGAATTTGGACCAAAGATGAAGAATTCTGCATAGAGCAATGCTCAGTTGTCCATCACTTTTCTATCTACTACCTCTGAGTTCTGCTGCCAGTTGTTTAATATCCTGCTCTACTAACTGCCATCATTACCCCATTTTTCCATCCTTCACCCTTGATTGGTCTTGATTCATCTGTGGAAGATGACGACAATGAAAACGTAACTGTTCAGAAAGAGGCTAAAAGGATGCTCAAACTAAAAGATTTATGGCAAATGTTCAGTGTAATAGATGAAATAGCTGAGGTCAACAGATATCAAAGCAATTTTTCCCATAAGAATTAATGTAACAAGGGGGGGTGGTGCATACAGGAACTCAAGAAATGCATGCAATTTAAAAACACAGGATCAGTATATACAGCATAGAAAAAGGAGAGGCAAGAACATTTTTTACTGTAAGCATTTTTACTGTCATTCTCTGGATGGTTGCCGCTTCATCATTGTCATCATCGTTTTCAGATGAAGCAAGGTAGATCAAATCAATCATGAGCAAAGGATGGAAAAATGAGGATGGGTTGAGGAGGTCTTCAGATGAAATGGCTGAGATCTTTCAGAACAGTGACTGGCTTCAAAAAGCCAGCTGCCAAACAGCCACCATCTCTGCCATCTGTACATTCTGTTTTTCCCCTCCATCCTTCACACCATTACCTACATTTAAAATGTGTGACATTCCTAAGGACCTTTGCCCAACTCCTCCTCTATTAATGAATTAGGAAAAAAATACTTTATCTGTCTTATTAGTACTGTCATAGCTTTTCATGAATGTGTCTTCAACAGATTGTTGGTTACAGAGAATCATGTCTCTGCACTTTGTTCTAAAAGATGCTGCTTGCCTTTGGACACAGCAAAGGATCTGGCAGTTCCATTTCTTCAGGAATGGGTGATATCACCCACCTCAGAGAACTATATGGACTCAAGCTATAGAGGACTTACTCCTGCATTGGAAACCTCCTGTCTTCTCTTGATGCTGGCCCTGTGTTTTCCAAGGCATACCAGCCCTGCTGCTGAAGCAGATGTAGCCCTGTACCCCCATCTTTTCCTGCATGAGAGAGACCACTTTCACTTCTGTCAGTCACAGGTGCTGTGGGCTCTCAGAAATCACTTTTTAGGGCTCAGGGTCTTTTGCAGCAGAGGGCACAGAAAGGAGGCCAGTGAGAGAACTGGCAACCATTCAAGGACAGCAGCTTGCTCCTCAACCTCCCCATCTGGCTATCAGCTCTGTCCCATCTCCTCTGGATTTGGACCAGGAGAGAGAAGTTTATTAACAGTCCCACTCACTGAATAAATCTGATCTGACATTCAGTTCTCCGTGACTGACCTCATACTGGGCCAGTACAGAATGAACTCTTGCAGCATCCCTGGAATGTGGTCACTTGCCTATCTCATACAGACACTTCTTTGCGTTTGCTGAGGAGAGCTTCAGCTGCAGCCAAGGTGATATGCAGGACAAGTAGGAAGGACACACTCTATTTCTTCTCCCAATTTTGCCCCAACACATAAACATCTGAAGCTGATTCTGTAAGTTTTCTTTAATCTCATTCTCAACTCTCCTGGGACACAAAAATTAAGGCTGTTACCTTCCTCATTCTGACCCACTGCATCAAGATCTGAAAGTGGATCCTGGCCTAAGTCAATCCATCAGCAATCATCATTCTGAGGGGCTGCACCAGCACACACTGTGACACAGCATCCTGCTCCTTCCACCGTCTCCAAAATAAATAATAATGCCTCCCAGGTAAAATAATATTATCCCAGGTAAAAAGGACATTTTAAACCAGTTTCAACAACATTTGCTGAGACATCCCACTGTAGTGGGCAGGAAGTAAATATAATTCTGCCTACAGTTTTGGAAAGAACTTGCATGGACTTAAATCTTGAAATATTTGTGATATAAACCAGAGAAGACAGAAAGACAGGCTATGTCTGTAAGACTCTAGCTAGGTCTACGTACTCTGATCTGAATTCATCAGTGCAAATATGGCAGACTAAAACCAGATCAGAAAAATCTTAAAAATGACACAGAAAGTAGTAAAAGATGTGGGAAAACTACATCCAGACAGGCCTTTGAGGGGAAGTTTGTGATAGCACCTTGTGCACACCAGAGGATATAAAATCGTTCATGCATGTTCTGTCCATGCATTTACTGCCTATGGAGCTACGAACACAAATCAATTGGATCAAACAAGCAGATGAAACCTCAGAACAAACATCAATAAACCTTTTTATTCCTCACTGATTCCATAAAAAAACTCATGGAAGATGAATGTGGGATGCAACATTCCAAGTTAAAAATGAATGATGATTAATATAGTTTTATGGGTCCTCAGCAGACAAACTGGGTAGTGTTTGAGAAAGCAACAAGAAAACTATTTTGTCATAACATCCTCATGCTTTGGAAAGAATTTGGTTTGCTTCCACATGACAGACTAATTGAATATGTCATACTACTCAAATGCAGCCCACATTAAGCAGATTAAGAACACATTAACTGACAGAGTTCCAAAAGAAATTTTAAATGGCTGCACACACCATTAGGATCTCTCTAGTCAGAGGGAACACCTATTCTAGGAAGACATCTCTAGGAACAACCCACATGCACCTCTTAAACTATGCTATTTCACATCTCCATCACATCTGGGTCAGAGACCCAGAAAGCAGGTTGGCAAAACTAAACTATATAAATTATAAAGTGCTCTGTTCAGGCTGTGTAGCCAACATCACACATAACCACCTGTTCATTGTCATTCAGTGTCTGAAAGACCTTATATCTGTTTGCAGCTGGTGTGACTGGGTCAACACTTTGGCACATCTGTGGCATGTGACCTGGGCTTTGCTTCCTTCCCTCCCACACAAAGGCAGTGATATCTCACAACCACCATCCCTAAGCACCTGTATCAGAACCAACATTTCTAGAAGATACAAAATACATAGAAGTAAATAACATACTAAAGAAGTACCTCTTACAGGAAAATTCAGCTTGCCTGATGGAATGGTCTTTCAGTAACTTCATTCAATTTGTCCTGAATATTCACAGAAGCATAGAAAATTTGGGGTGGTAGGGACCTTTAAAAGTCATAATGCAAACGTTCTTGAAAGAAAACTGTTGAGGAAAGAATGTGTCACTCTTGCAAGGAAAGAGACAGTGACTCCAAGAGGAGCCTGAGTTAATGTAACCCATTAACATCAGCTTTCAGCTTAATTCTGTAGTCCAAAGATGTCCAAATCCTTGGATGTTTAAGCCAAAGCTTGCTAGACATATTGTGAGATGGGCATCACATCTGCACTGGTGAGATCATTTCTGAATGCCTGTTTAATACGTGTAGCCATGCTGACGGAATGATGTTGAGAAAAAATGAGAAGAGTGCTATAAAAAAAAATATAGGGCTGGAAAACATTCCTTGTAGTGAATGGTTAAAGAGACTTTCTGGATTGCATATTGAAAAGGCTAAGAGGTTACTTGCTCTGGTCTGAGACTACAGGAGGAAGAGACTGCTGATAACAAATAGCTCATTATGTGAGAAGACAAAGGCATAAAAAGAGCTTTTAGTTAGAAACTGAAATGAGGCAGGCTTAGATTAAGTGACAACAACTGAACCATGAGAGTTAAAAAATACTGGAACAACTTACTGAGCAACACAGCGAATTCTCTGTCACTTCAGGGTATGATGAGATGCTGCACTGAAAATGTACAAATAATCCAGGTTTAGATGCACAAAGGTAAACTCTCCTTGTTCATCACTTCCACCAGTGAAAAGGACTACACTTGACATATAAATAAGTCTCCTGTCCAGACAAACAGCAGAAAATGGTTATAAAGAGGTTCAAAGAGATCTTGCTTCCTCATAGTGATTGGGAATCTGAAGTCACAGCATTTTGATAAGCAGATTGGAGCACATAAGCTTCTCCAAAGGGTTTTTTTAAAAAAACAAAAAAATCCCAACACAAAACCCAACTGTCTTAGGGTGACTTTATGAAGCTTGTATCCCCAGTTGTCTGCTTTATGTTACATATTAAGTTCTGCACCTTTAAGACTAGTTCTGAGAACAAAGTGGGGGAGAGAAACGCACAGTTTGTTTTCAGAAACAGCACCCACTGCTCTGCATGCTCCTCCAGACTGTGTTGTCTGCAGCACAGACAGTGGGGGAGACCTCTCTGTTGCTTCTAGTTAGTTTTTAGCTATCTGAGGAAGAGAAGTTCCCTGGACTGTGGCTTTTCTTTTTCTTGGAACTGATCAGTCCTGCTCTGGACTGAAAACCCAGAAAAACACCAGGAGCTCACACCTGTGGACCACTGGGACCCAGGATGCTACATTTTCCAGCACAAGAAGGACTGAAAAACCAAGCAAACCAAGCTACACCCCACAAAAAGGACTTTCTGAATTTGCCATCTCTTCAATGGCAATGAACAGTGAGAGGTTTTATTGTTTAATATTATTAATTTTTCATGCTTGTGAATACTTTGCTTGTTAAATAAACAGTTTTTTTCCACTTTCCTCCAAGGACATCTTTTCCTGAACTGATAGGGAGAGGGGCTAATTGAATCTGCTTTCTAGAGGGAGCCCTTTGGAAGTTTCCTCCCAAATTTGCCCTAAACCAGAACACCAACTCTTTCCTCCTCTCTTTAACATCTATAGCTAGTTTCATTTGCATTTTTTTCATTTCTAATGTAAGTTGGTTCCTAGAAAGTGAATCAGTATGAAAACTTACCCATTTCCATGCATAAGTTTGGACTTTTACCAAGCCTCATTACAATCAGCCAAAGGGGAAGAGGATTTCCAAATCACAAAACTCTATTTTGCGTTGCTCTACTTCCCTCTGATCAAGTCACCTACCACCATTTTCTTATCCCTTTAGATCCACCATAATCTCTCCAGCAACCCATCTTAGATGGAGGGTTGCTCATTTTCCCTCAAGCCTCATTTTTTTGTTTTACAGCATACCAGAATGCTGGCCGAAGGGCCTGTACTATGCATAAACTATGAACTGCTCAGAAAATCCCAGCAGACTTAGTGCTATTAAGCTCATTTATATTGCATTAAATTATTAGCTACTGTATTCTAGCTTGTGAATAGGACAGTGGAGTATCTCTCTGCAATCAGCGCTTTTTAAGGAAAATCCCTATTCAGTGCACTGTCATTCATTGTTCTCTTGACCTTAATCACAGCTACTGGTGGGAACCACTGTTAGTTTTGGCACGCCAAACAATTCCTCCTGTGAAATGCTTGGCCAAATTGGGCCCAGAGTTGGGGCCTATTTGCATGAGATTTGCAGCACTTGTTTCCACCTGTGAGGGCAGGTCACAACAGATCAAGAATCTTACTTTTCCTTCCACTTCTTTCTAATCTGGGCCTCCTGTAGAATTTGAGATCTCAGTCTCAATCCCAAACTGACATTTTGGTCTTAGCAGTAGGATTAGGGTTCAGAGAACCATGAAGGCTACAGCTGCAGGGATACTGGGACTGGAAAAGGCATGCCAAGTAGAGCACAATACTGCACCAACACTGATCTCACCACATCTTTCTTAATCTGGGCCACCCATGGTACTGGGGACCTCAGGCTCTCTCCAAAGCTGCAATTAGTGGTAGGGCTCAGAGAATCAAAATGCCTACAGCTCCAGGAATACAGGGGCTGGAAAGCCTACATTTCCAGGAATTAAAAAAACCCAGTCACAAGTGGTGTTACCCAGTGCTCAGTGTTGAAGACAGCTCTGTTTAATCTTTATCTATGATCTGGATGAGGGGATCAGAGGCACCCTCAATCAGTTTGCAGACACATGAATTTGGGTTGGAGTATCAATCTTCTGGAGTGTAGGAAAGCCCTGCAGAAGGATCTGGACAGGCTGGATTGATGGGCTGAGACCAGTTCTATGAGGATCAACAACATGAAGTTCTGGGTCCTGCTCTTGGATCACAACAACCCCTTGCAGTACTACAGGCTGGGGCAGAGCAGCTGGAAAGCTGCCCAGCAGAGAAGGACCTGGGAGTGCTGGCTGACAGTGACTAAACATGAGCCAGTGTCTGCCCAGGGGACCAAGAAAGCCAATGGCATCCTGGCCTATATCACTAATAGTGTGGCCAGCAGGACCGGGGCAATGATTGTTCTCCTGTGCTTGGCACTGGTGAGGCCTCACCTTCAATCCAGTGCTCAGTTCTGGGCCCTTCACTACAGGAAATGACACTGAGGTGCTGGAGCATGTCCAGAGAAGGGCAATGGAGTTGGTGAAGGGTCTAGGACATAAGTCCTACAAGGACTTATGACTGAGGGAGCTGGGGTTGTCCAATCTCTAGAAAAGAAGGCTCAGGGTAGATCTTATTGCCCTACAATTATCTGAAAGGAGGCTGTGGCAAGATGAGGGCCAGTCTCTTCTCCAGGCATGTAGTGATAGGACAAGATGAAATGGCCTCAAGTTGTGTCAGGGGAGGTTTGGTTTGGATATTAGGAAAAATTTCTTCACCTAAAGGGTGTTCAAGATTGGAACAGGTTATCCAAAGAACTGGTGGAGTCACCATCCCTGAAAGCGTTCCAAAAATTATTTGATCTGGCACTTTTTGATATGGTTTAGTGGCCATAGTGGTATTAATCCAGATGTGATCTTGAAGGTCTTTTCCAATCTTACAATTCTAAATGAACAGTCTCAGAAGTCAGCTTCCTCCCAGTAAAACATAACAAAAATTTCCATGAATTCCTGTAACCATGCATGACCCTAGAAACAAAGACTCCAAAATTAAACAGAAAGCAACAGCTAGGCAGGCAAATAGGAAATTTAAGCATGTCTGTCAGTTCCTGGGACCAATGATGGATTTGCAGGTTCATTACTGGGATCATGAAAGAAAACCAACTGTTTTCCCTCAAGTAATGGAGGCCGATTATATTTGAATCAGAAGCAGCAGCTGAGGTAAGGAAGGAGTGTGTACACACTTGTGCTTATTTGTGTTTGCAATAGTGAGGCAAAGACTGGAAATCAAGAACGATATGAAGTGAAATAGGGTGAAAGGAGTGCATGTTGGAAATATGATTTCTGCTTACTGAGAAAACACTATTTCTTGGCTTTAAAGAAAAAGCAATTTCTTAAGCAAGAAACTGGCCCAAGTGGAAAAGCCCCAAACAAGTCATTGAGCAGCTCCACAGAAAGACCTAAAAAGTTCCCATGACCTTTCTAAAAACAGAGCCCTCACCTTCCCTGTAATGTGTCCCAGCACAGAACTGGAAACAGGGAGACTCACAGGGATGTAGAGAAGCCTGAGCACCTCTGAAATTTAATTCTCATTTTTCCCTATAGGAGTGAATGTAATTAGTGCTGTTTTAGAGCTTGGAGTCAGGATGGTCACAGCTAATTTAAAACACATCCAGGATGTTCAGTTTTCTACTGGAGCTTCTGTTCATACCAGGAATGTCTCAGTAGCTTCCCTGCAGAAGTCCCCTCCTCAAAAGTGGCAGCACTATTCCATGCATTGCTTCCATGTGCCTGCCACAATCCTCCAGTCCTCCTGGGCTTGAGAAAATAGCTCTGCTCCAATACTAGAACCCAGGAAGCAGGTGAAGAGTAGCATGGGATTCTGCCCCTGCACCGTCACAGGTGCTGCCTGACATGGTTTACAGACCAAAATCCTGGTAGAAAAACACATGCACAATGCCATGGCACCACATAGCTCTCTCTGGAAAAGAGGCTGGGGGAAAAAGATCTCTGCTTCCCTGGCACAGGTCCTGTGTTAGGTCTGATGGCCTACTCTACCCTGCAGGTGTGGACAGCTGTTTTCACTTCTCTGTGCCTCAGGCCCTTATGCAGAGGCTAACAGTTAACATGAGAAAAGGAATCACAATTTTTTTTTGCTTGGTGACTTTCTGGTTTTCCTAGTGAGTTCTGGTCCATGACATCTCTCTCTCTCTCCACCACCAAGAGGCTGAATTTGATAGGGACAAGCCATTCCCTCTTTTTCTGTCCTGTGACCCCAGGCTCAAAACATGAGAGCTGACAGCAGTTTTCTAATTTGCTCCATTTTCTACTTCCCTTGCCCCATGACTGCTGAGGCTAGTGTGTCCTTGTTTCAGCTGGCACAGAGTTAATTTTCTTCATAGTAGCTGGTATGGTGCTCTGTTTTTGATTCAGGTACAATGCTGTACTTAGGATGAGAATAATGTTGATAATGCACTGATGTCTCAGTTGCTGGTAAGCAGTGCTGTTGTAATGCATTTAGAAAAAATGTACCCCTGAAAATGCAGAATGTAAAATTCTTTCCCTTATCTCTTTCTCCCCAGTTCCCCTTATTGGCTGTGTGAAAGTAAGCCACCCTCTTCCCCCCGCCTTCAAAAAGAGGCGCTCATCAATACTCCTTCCTCTTTCCCTCCTGCTCTTCTTCTCTGCGGGACCCCAAGAAATAAAGCTGCACTTCCATCTCAGCAAAGGAAAGGGCCTTGTTTTTTAGTTCTTCTGTTCTGTGCTATACTATCTCCCTGTTTCCCTGGCTGCAGCTGAGTGGACAGTGGTAACAGAGAAGCAGGGGACATAGAAATTACAGCACAGTGCTTTTAACTCAAGGACTTTTCATTGTCTCATGCTCTGCCAGTGAGCAAGTGCACAAGGAGATGTGAGGGAGCATGGCCATGACAGCTGACCTGAACAAACCAAAGGAACATTCCATACCATATAATGTCATGTCCAGTATATAAACTGGGGAGAGATGGCTGAGAGGCACCAACTGGTGCTGGGGGATGGGCTGGGCATTGGTCAGTGAGCTGTGAGTGATTTTACTGTGTTTCACTTATTTTTCTTAAGCTTTTCTCCCTTTTATTCCCCTCCCCCCCTCCTTTATATTACTATCATTACTATTAATATAATACTGTATTTCAGTCACTAAATTGTTCCTACCTTAATCCACAAGTTTTACCCGTTTTTTTGGATCTTCCTCTCATCCAGCAGATTCCTCATGAACTCAGATACCAGTCCTATTTATCACCCTTAGCAGAGAATATCCCATAACCCCACATTCCAGGATCCACAATGCTTTCTCTGTCTTGGCCAAGTTCCCATGTCTCTTGGACGTGTACTGGTGCTGCACAGGCCCAAAGAGAAAGCAACAGCTGCAGTCCCAGACTGTTTGTCTCTGACCTACTGACTGGAGATAAGCACATGGCAAAAGTACTCACAGTGTATGTTACATCCTTGTGCAAACAGAAGCAGAGCCAGGACAACCTCTCCCTCCAGCTAGGCTGTCTGGATGCAATCTGGGTATCACCACCTGTATCACACTTTGGAGAACTTTGGTGCAGGTGGTTTTACCCATGATCTAAGCCTAGACAATAACAGGATTCAAAAGCAAAGCAGTTTCCTCAGAATGGCAAGATGGGAAGCACTGAGAAAGTATCTGACAGTCCTTTGGCAGCAGTGTGCTCCTGTGACAACCACATTCATGAGCGAGACCCAAACATGCACAGCTTCACAGGATGCTCAGCACAAAGTATTTGAGAGGATTCTGGAGCTGTTTCTTATCCCAACAAGTTGATATATACCTAGGTCCTCCAGGGAAAATAGCTGCCATGGCAGGAAAACCTTAGAAGGAATGTCTGCATTAGAACAGTATGAGATTTGGTGTTCAACCCTGAAAGGGCCACAGGTGAGCAAATATCTGCAGAGAGATGACCAGGATTACCTGCCATTCACTGTGTCTGTATAGCTCTCGTCTCTCCCTTCCTGACAAAACTGTACAGCTTTAATGTGTCTCTCTCAATAATATTAAGTTGCTCTTCCTGTGGAGTCTGGCCAAAAACCAGGATAATGGCAGATTATGGAACATGTATCTGTTTCTCCCAACGATATCCAAGAAATGGACTAAGAAATTTAAACCAGTTCTCTTCTGAACAAACAAATTCATCTCTCTAGTGAGGAGCTCTCACACAAGCTTTTACTCAGCCTATTATTGCAATCACAGAGGTGCTGAGAGATGAGCAGTGAGCTGTACAGAAGCTGAATGGCAGCATAGGTGGGCTGCAATCTCACACAGTAGACCCAGGTTCCAGCTTCAAGGCAGGCTCTGACCTTCCCAATGCACATATACGGGGGTTTTCCTCTCTTCTTTCATTTAATTTCATTTTTTCTTTTAGCCAGGGCACAGCAAGGAGGCCTCACTATACTTTTCATCTGATGTGTGGTGCCACAGACTGGACGTACCAGCTTTGCAAAATCTGCTCCTCAGCCTCCAAAATCCCCCTGCCATCTGGGCCTTTTGCTTTATGTCTCAAGTCTCTTGTATCTTCTGGCCATCACAGCGTGCAGACATGCTCTGTCAGACCAATTTCAATCAAAGAGGTAAATCAGAAAAGCTCTCAGGGCACAAGGGAGACTTCCCAAGAAATGCGAGTGAGTGGCAACACATGGGAACCTTCCCCACAAGGCAGCAAGCAGAGAAGAAACTACAGCTCTGCAGGGTAAGAACCAACTGTTAAACACTGACAACAAAAATTCAGACTAGCCAAAATTCATATAACTGCTTTACCTGTGAAATACAGGTTTTTTTTTTTTTTAAAAAAAAGCTGCATATAACTAATGCTACAAAAAAAAACCCAGCATTGGGAATCCTGGGGCTTTGCTGTACAAACGTAAAGGTGTTTTCAAAAGAAGAAAGCTTTAATTAAGCGTCCTTAGCCTGCCAGACTATCTGCCCCTTAATGCCGTAAGGCTGGCAAGAGGGTAGGTGAGTCCTGCACAGTAAGTTTTAGTACAACCCGATGTGAGGACCCAATCCTAAACTAATGTAAGTGCTGTCACAGACTCCATGTATCAGGCCCCAGGACCAATAGATGGTAATTGTTATGACAAATCTGAAGCCAACTGTAAATCTCTGTGGTTGTTTCTTTGCTCTGAACTGTGGCCATTTGTGTTTACGGCCACAAAAGAGTAAAACTTCAGCCTGTCCTGAGACTGACAACTCTAATTAGTTGTTAGCAGCCTGGACATTGGGAAGCAGAGCAAGCAGTCCTAATGCCATATCACCCAGGACAGGGCTGTGTGCAGTAACACAAGCTCTAAATTAATCCCAAACACAACACTGGAAGAAAAAAGTGTGCTCTTAACAGAGGGAACAGAGGGGTGCTGTGTATTGAGAGAAATGCAGAAGTAACATGTGTACTTTCAGCTCAATCACATAAACCTCCATACAATTTACTTAGGGAGAAGCAGGGAGGATTTCCATCAAAGTGGAACCTAACTACCAGGTCAGGCTTTGTTAAGACAGGTGGTTCAATATCATGCCCATGGCTATGAATTATTTCATTCTTTTACCAATTAAAGTCTCTAAGTTTGCAAACACTGAACTTGCAGAAGGCACAGTTTTCCTTTGGCTTTGAATGCAGACACAGTTGTCTCAGAACATCATTCTTAAGCTCCTGAAGGTGCTAAATGAACCAGAACACACTAGAATTCTAGCCGGTTGGACAGCCCAAGGTTTCCCTCTCTTGGCAGCAAGATCTGTACCACGGAGAGCAGCAATACTGAAACATGAATGAAAGAGTAGGAAAGCTCTAGCCACCCCAGAAGCAGAAAAACCATCTTCTGTCCCCAAGTTAGCTCCTGAACTGTGCTCCTCAGCTTGGAGGAGGGTATCAGGATGAATTTCACCAATGAAAACAATGAAGAAAAATAAAACAGTCACTACAAATAACTACACTGAGAAATTAAACCAACCAGGTCCAAAATTCTTAGCAGATGGCTCCATAGTGCAGCTCAAATGGCCAAGCAGCAAGACAGATAAGCCAGCTCAGCCACAGACAGAGGGGTCAGCTCCGGCCCCTGACAGTCTCATTTCTTAGACTCCCTTCATAGCAGGGAGAGTTGCAGGGAGCACTTAGGAGCCAAAACCTCAGTCTTAGATACTCTGCAAAAACATCTCCATGCCCAAAACATATCTCAAGAGCACTTTTAAGAAAGCAGGTAATATCCAAGCTTATATTTCAGGAGGAGGCAGGGCACCAGCAAGAAGCATTGACATTGAGCTATGGCTTCAACAGTTGATCGAAACAGTTTAATGCATTTCCAGTTCCAGCTGCATGGATCCAGCAATGTTTCTTACTTATTTACAGTATCAACCCCTCCCCTGCTCCCCACCCTTGTGTTTGCTACATAGATAACAGGGGAAATTGATGCTGACTATCGCCTGCCTGATGTACAGCACTGCCAACGGGTTCAGCAGGATTTTAAAGAGGAATGAGTCAACAGTGTGTGACCAGGAATAACATTTGCCAGTGTGTGAGCTTGAATAGGAAAACCTATCTGTGCTCACCTGATCATTAGTTAAAGTGACAATGGCAACAGATGCCCTAGCAGGATGTGTTCCGGCAATCTTCCAGGTCAGGGCAGAGCCAGACCTGCTAGTCACCAGCCCTATAGCAATGCCTGTGTCTAGGACTATAAATGGCTCTTGAAGTCCTGATAACCATCCCTCCAAAGCGAATGTCAGTCTGCTTTCCTGATTATACTTAACATTCACTACGCTTTGAAGATAAAGCACAATAACCCACCCGCTGCCTAATATGGCAGAACTTTATCTAAGGGCAGCAAGTGTAATCCTTTGGAAATCAATCACATATGATTGTGGGCTAGTACTTTAGATCCAGAAGAGGAAAAATTCATAGGCCATGTTATTGCAGGGAAGGAGATACTCAGGTTAATTTCTTTTTTAATCTTTCTTCCTGCAAAGATTTCACCTGCTGTGTGATCCCAACATGGGAAACAGGGCCAACTTTCAGACTTGACTATTGAAAACAAAGTCAGCCCTATGTAACTATCCCCCTTTCCTCCTACTCTTCTTTCATTGGGCACTCAGAGACATCAAATACTCTGCCAAACACAAAAATGGCAGCAGCAAAAATATGCTTATCTCTTATCTTCAGAACTTGGTGAAGTAATTAACAACTCAACAGAGGACACAGGTGCTCTTCTACCAGGCTTTGATGGTTATCCAAAGAGGGAGAAGCCATTCAGATGGTCAAGTGTGGGCCTGAGACAGCAAGTAGTGAGTGCTGTGAAGGAGGATAAACCCATCTGCAGGAAAATATGGGAATAGATATATCAAGGATCAGGTGGGATTAGGAGTGCAGCATTGAGCTAGACTTGGACAGAGATGTGCAGTAGTTTATGAGATGTTCAGGACTGGCAAAGCATCAGAGCTGACATAATATTATTCAAGCAGGAAAATGTACTAAGATTGCAATTTTCACCATATTGTTTTATGAGGCTCTAACAGAGCAAATGTCATATTCACCATGGTAAGGCAGTCACCTCAAGGGCTACCTCCAGCAACAGCCAGAGCTTAAAAGTCACTACTGACCTTTGTAATTCCTGGAAATACTGTTTTGACCAGTCTTTTAGGCTACATGGCTAATACACATTTTTCAAGTTTTTGTTATATACTTGCTAAATTAGTAGCATCCTTTTCACTGATCCACACATGCATACTTTCTTTCCTCTTCTCATACATATCAGCTCAAATGACACTATGGTGTTCCAAAACCCAGACTGCTGCACATTTTCAAGCCCAGTGTGTTTTCACAGCCTTAGACTAGTTTCCCTACACAGGGTGGCCCAACCCTCATTTTAAACACACCTCTGCAGAGGATTCATTTTTCTGCTGGGATTTTCTCAAGTACCTGGTCCTGAAAAAAACCTTGATAACTTCAGTGATAGCATTGATATTATTAACAGCACTTTGCCACTCCATTAATATTTTAATTTCAAGACTTCAAAGTACTATGTTTATTGTGCTCCACAAATCTTCAATGAGATGGGTCAGTTTTATTCCTGTTTTGAAGATACAGTAAAAAATGACAAGACATTGCCAATCCAAGTGGTAGATTCCCAGGAGTTCTGACAAGCCCGGTCTCTCACTCTAACCATTAAGCAACATTTCTTCGTCTTAAACACAGAGATATAAGGCTGCACAGACTTTCATAAACTTATTAATCTTCCAAAGCTTTACACTACAGACCAAGAAGTCCAGAGATGATCCATCCTGTCAGAGACCTGACAATAGACAATTTCAGCTCATAAGCTAAAAGAAAAGCAATTTCTTCTGCTTTATAAATACAAAAAGAAAAGTAACTTTTTCTGCTTTCTAAATAAAAAAAAAACCACTAAAAAGTCCAAACACCTTTTTCTGACAACTGACTTGTTCTTTTTGTCTTCCTATTCTCTTTCCACTATTGCAGTGCAGTTGGAAAAGCCTATTTTGGACTAGTATGTTACAATACAGCACTATATGCATGAGGATGAAGGGAGAAAACCAAGGGAAAAGGGAAACACAGAAACAGGTCCTGACATCTAATCTGATCTGCTGCATTGATTTTGCAACTTTAGCTTTGGAGCAAATCAGAGTAACAGCCACATTACTATCCAGAATGTGCTGCTCCCTGGAGTGAGGCAGTTCCATAGGAGCTCCCATGGTCACACAAACAGGCGGCCTGCATGCACACACACACACATGGCCCCGAGGATGTGCATCTCCGGAGCAGTGCTCTGATGGGATGTGCAGGCTGGGCGAGGTGACAGAAGTGCTCATCACAGAGGTTGCAGGAGCCACATAATCCCCATTTCCAACAAGATGAGAATTCCAGAGCAAGCCACTGAACTGATGAGCTGCCCACGCTGGAAAGCTGTATTTCAATTAACCATAGCAGCCCCTGCCGCACCCACATCTTTCCAGCAGCATGAACGAGGAGAGGGATAAACAGAGACTGTGCTGTTTCTTAGTCTATTTTCTGCATGAAGGGAAAGGGAGGAGGCTGTAAAAAGGACAAGAACAATTCTTGCCCTACTTTCTTGGTTTCTTTGGTTTTTCTTACCAATTGAAGGAGCAATTGACAGGACTGAAACCAAAGCTGCCTGCTGAGGCACAGAACAGGCTGCCACCATGAAGTCCTTCCACATTCTCCAGGCAGGAGGAGATAGCTTAGGTGTACACTCAATATGCACCCAGCTTCCACACAGGACTGAATTGACACAGTACTGATTGACAAGGGAAGGAAACTGTTTGGGTGGGCTGGCACATGGACTATATGACTGTTATTTGGGCAAAATCACAATAAAACATTGCTTGGCCATGGAAAGAGCTATAGGAAGAGCATGTTCAGCTACTCTTTACACAGAAGTTCATCATATCTCTGCTTTCTTGTGGGTCACATCATAGTCACTGCCCCAGATAGCTTCTGGCCTAGACCTACCATCTTTCTTGTGTGGGGAATCATGCCCTTCCCCTTCAGTCCAAGATTCAGGTCTGTGATCTCCCTCCAGACCACCTAGCAAGACTGAACTCATCCCAAGCTCAGCACTGCTGCTCCCTCTGCAGAGGCAGTGAGGGCCAAGTGAGGTCCATACAGCTTTCAAACAGCAACACCAAACTGGGGACACCAGCAGGTCTGATGGTTCTTTGCTTCCAAGTGAAATTTTACTATATCTGTCATCGTCTCTTAATGTGACCAAGATTTGCTGCCATGTCCCTTATGACTGAAGCAGGCTGCCTTCCTGTACAGCTCAAACCAAGACGCGTCTTCACCCTACTTAAAGGAAGCTTCTCCACACATACTTACTGCCTGGAAATCTTCACACATTTCTCTATCTCCTCCTGTAATCTAAGCCTGCCACGATCCTGAATAGATAGAGATAATTTTAAAAGGGGCTCTTCAGATACTCAAAGTGCCTGCAGGATTTCACACACCTCTGTTATTGCTGTGCTCCCAGCAGCTCACATCTGTGAGCAGTTTGTCTGGTTGGTTTCAGCCAGGTTGTCTGCTCTGGTCTCACTTCTCTTATTCCTGGGGAGTGAGCTTGGGAGAAGTGTGGCAACATGTCTGATGAGTGCTGCTGTGCTGTGTCTGGAGGCTTGTCAGTCACAGTCCACAGGCAGCATGCCCAGTGTAAATTAACCTGTTCCCTGCCTGCCCCCCCCCTGTCAGATCTGCACTGCTCAGAGTTCTCTGCCAGTGTTCAACAATTGAACCATACTAATGGGACAAGATCTGCTAAGAGAGCCAAGGCATTTTATCTGGCTACCTTCCCCCAGTCTGATTCAAAATCTTGTAAAAGCACAGACTGCTTCATGTCAAAACACACCTCAACAGCTGTGGGAGCTGAGCAGGAACTCACTTCTCTGGAGGGAGAAATCACTGCAGGGAAAGTATGGAGATGTCACCCAATGCAGCATCCCACCCTCTCTGTTCACCTCTGTGTACAGATACTGCCTTCAAGTAGGGCTGGGAGAACCACCTGTAGCCGAAATCACTCCACACAACTGCTAAAAGTCAGTTTTCTGTTACTTGCAGCCTGGTTGCATGAAAACTATTTGGGAGTATCCATCCCCTGTTAGGTCTACCTATCATTGCCTTTCAGGCAAAATGTTTCAGGCATATCCAGGAGTAACTAAGTTGAAGAAAGCGTTGTGGCATGGAAATGGTCTAAATAACATTCACTTTCTACCTTTTGAGTACTTGACTTTACAAACTTAGTAACATATCCTGAAGGTATTTTACACACATGTAATGCACACAAACACACCTAGTAAAGCTGCACTTATTCCCTGACACGTAAATAGAAACCACTGTACACAAATGCATACAACACCACTCCCTTCCACTTGCAACATGCTTGCCATATGGTACCCTGTCCTTAGCCTGGGCCTGACTAATTAAATATAAACTGTTCAAAGGTCCCCAGGCAAAAGAGATGTGTGTCTGCTCAGCCCAGTAAGAAAGGTCAACCCTGCCTAGCCCCCAGGTTTTTGTGTACATAGACATTCAGGCAGGCACTCCAGCACTGTACGGTTGTACTCACACTGTACGTTGAGCTGCACCAGGGCTTCTCGGGGTCTGATGTTAAATCCATTGTACCTGGCTGTCTGACACTTATAGGTCCCGCTCATTTCTCGGCTCACACTCTCCAGGTGCAGCTTCCCATTGTATGTCTCCATCGTCATTGTCCCTGAAGGCATGGGTGTTTCCTTATCTACCCGGGACCAGATGATGGGTGGCTTTGGCTTTCCTCGAACCTCGCACTGCAGCTCAGCCCTGGAGCCTTCCCGTACAGTGATGGTGGACTGACCCTTAGGGACACTGATTGTTGGTGGCACTACAAGAGAGACAAGAAGGGAATAATTTTACACTGAGTTTTCATAAAGTAAGGAGTATTCTTCAGATGCTTCTGATCCAACAGCCTTTAACTCCAAAGGTTTCCACTTGATGCACTGCAACCCCCCTCTACAAACACACTGTCCGTGCAAGTTATCCTACAGGATCTGGAGCTTCAGGGTACCAGGGAGGATTCCAGCCTTTCCAACAGTGTGTCCCAATATCCATGGCAAGGGCCAGTTGTATTGGAGCAGACTCCAGGCTCCCATCCCTCTGTTCACAAAATGCTATCCAGCTGCAGGGATAGCATCAAGGAACAAAGAGGCAAAAGCCTCTTTGATCCATTTCTCAATTTCTGGTCAGTGAATTTCTCAAGTGGAACTGCAGTGTTTTGGCCAAAAATAGAAGTCATGTCTGCTGAGATATCTACACACCTTATTCAGGTCAGACCAAAAGCAAGACTTAAAGGATAAGTGCTTGTAGATCCCATCTCCAGCCTCCTCAGAGGTCCAAGATCCCTGTTTGTTCCTAAACCACAGCAAGGAGTCAGCTCTTTTAAGTGTCTTTGCTTATTTTACTTTTATTACATATTTTACTTTTAAACTTTATTTCGTTTTTATTGATGAATGGACTGTGAATTTATCACACCAGTAAACCTCTGGCTAATCTGAGTGAGAGATGGGTCCCAGCAACAATTACTCCTGGCATCCCTTTGAGGTTGGGAAGAGCTCACCCAGCAGAATTGCTGCTGAGCTGAGGCTAGAGTTGGAGGCACAGTAACACTCAAATATCCAGCTATCAACTGACAACCAAAACTTTGCTGATAAACAAAGCTTAAAAGAAATCCAGTGAATACAGCATGTCAGTGGGAAGAGGTTTGCTGTTCACATCCCTAATTCCACCAAGCACCCAGGAAGGGATTTTTGTGCTAAACCACATGTAATATTGACAATTTATCTGTGTTAAACTTGAGAGTCAATAGTTCAGCTGAAGTAAATATGGTCACAATCTTTTCTGAAAGCTCCTTTTTCAGTCCTTCCTGCTGACAGTGGCAACACTTGGATTGACACTTCCATAACTGCAAGGGCCATGTATTCATTTCCATTTAAATCAAAATATAGGACTACAGAAGGCGTAGCAAGCTGGTCTGACCAACATTAGCTCAATTCAGCTCCAGCAAGGGAGAGTGTGCTATGTTAATTGTACATGTTACAGCCTGGAGCTCTTTATGAACAAATTTAGGATAGATCCAGCCTAATCTCCCTCTGCAGTGACCTCCCTATGCAACAGGGAGGCCATATTTTCAATTTGCAGGTCTCCTGTGAGCTGGGGAATCTCATCACATCCTGTCTTGCATGGTGTGAAAGGATGGCAGCACTTTCAGTGCTGATGCTGCCACTTTCCCACCTGGCAAGCAGCAATTTTCTCCACAGGTAAAGCTGTAAATTGCATTTGAAGATTTTTTTTTTTTTTTTAATTAAAACTATCTCCTTGGAGCTGCTCAGTGGAGGCAGCCACTTTGATGAGCTCAGACTTTACTCAGTGGGGAAACATGGAGCCATTGCTGCTGTCCTCTTGCTCTGATCTTGTGGTCTGGGGAAAACCTGGTGTTTTATATAGAATCATGTTGGAGGTAGCTCATTGCTGATTGTGGGGATGCTGCGTGTTGGACAGTCTTGGCTGCTGCATGGAGGGGAGCTCCAGCAGGGATGGCAGTTTTCATTCCCTGGGACACGAAGCGGTCCTGGATGGCCCAAGCTGCCAAAGGGAAGCTTCAATATGCCCCAGGCTGCCCTCCTTCTTTTCCTCATTGGCAGCATCTGTACATGCATATGGGACTCACTCTCCTCCAGACAGGCACAGGGCAACCTGTCACTCAGACACCTCTTTTAAGGCAGCAACTGGCTGGTGCTTGGACCAACACCTGCACTGACAGACACTGCCAAGCCTCTTGGTGGAATCATCAGTGGTCTCCCAGCTCTTCACAGCCTCCTACCCCTGCAGTCTTAAACACAACTGCACTCTGCCATCTAATGATCTTGGGCAAAAAGAATTGTTGCAAGTGGTATCAGCCATACAAATTTGGGAGAGCCAATTTTGCACCAGGATTGGTGAGTTCACCCAATTTTGTTCCCTGTTGGCATAACAGGGTGGGCATTGGCTGGCATGGAGAGGTCCTACCTGTCATGGCTGTCCACAGAAAGGAAGGACCATTCTTCAGTGTTTAGTGGATCCATGGCACAGTCAGGGCTCAGTCTCCAGGCTGCCAACAAGAACTAGATGCAATCCTATCGGGAGCAGGCTGACCCCAGTATTTCTAATGGGAGACAAGGGCTTCCCAAAGCATCAACAATAGTTGCAGCACTTTTTTCTGGGGAGCTGAAGTTAGCAGCATCCAGAATCAAGAGTGAGATCAGCCTGGTCTGTGGATCCAGCACAACCAGGGACTGAGAAGTAACATTCTGTGAAGGTGCAGGTCAAAATCTGTGGGCAGCTGACTCCCCTGAGGAGTCTTCCATCAGATTACTAATGCAGTGCTATTTTGTGCTGGACCCTCATGGTCCTGGAAAGGCAGCACAATGACATGGATGTAATGGAGAGCACAGCTGGACCCACCATTTCCCCAGAAAGAGAAAGACAGCCTTAAGACTCTATATTTTAAGTCTCCAAAGTGACTGACAAACACTGACATATTTGTCCTGTCCTCGCTGAGCCATGGGGTGAAGCTCTGACCCTGATTTTAGGAGGAAGGCATTTATAACACTGGGACTCCTACAGAGAGTGCCCAAGACAGACTGTATTTGCAATCCAGTAAACATTGCAAGTTTTCACAGAATTTGTATCCTGGACAGAACTCTGAAAAAAAGGTACGTTCTTCATAAACAATGCCCAAGAGAAGAAAGAACAGCTTTCTTTCTCTTTTACTCTCTTCTAAGAAAAGGGAGACTTGAAATTTGCTGAAATACCACCACTTCTTCCTTTTTTCCTTCACAGTGTGGAGGTTTGTTTGAACAATCACACTGTAAAGCTGTCTCTGTAGCTTTGACTGGAGTGCACTCTGGACTTTTCATAAGGAGAAAATATAAAGGAAGATCTGCTTGGTACATAATACATCAGTCAGAGAAGTTGTAACTATTACCTATCTCCAATATAACCCAAGTGCTTGCCTGAGGGTGTAAGACCTTTCCCCATTAGCATCCAGGACATGCATGTGAGATTCTTCAAAAAAGTCAGGGGCGTGGGGCTGTGGGGCAGCCAGTGATGCCAAACACTCCTCTGGGGTCCCCACCTGCCAGAGAGAGGCTCACCTGTCTCTGAGGAGATGTTCACCTCCACACTGAGGTCAGGAATGGGTGCTCCCTGGAAGGTAGCCACACACAGGTATGTGCCATAGTCACTGAATCTCAGGTCAATGATCTCCAAGCTGCAGGTCACAGGTGGAAGCTCAGGGTCATTGCGGGTGATGAGCAACCGGTCTGAGAATCTGGCTGGTTTTCCATTCTTGTACCACGAATAGACAACCTTCTCCTGGGGGACAGCATCTACATGGCAAGAGAGTTTCAAGTCCTGGCCTAACTGGATGGTCTCGCTCTCTTTGATCACATCAGGAGTGATTTGAAATGTGGCATTCTTCATGGCTGAGATGAACAGAAGTGCAAAACTAGTTAGGGATATCAAAGTATCTTGCATGGGACAGGAAAACTGTATTTTGCTCCTCAAAGCAACATACAGTTGCTTTCATCAAGGAAGGCAACATTTCCATGCAAAATCTGCCCAAAGACCTCTCCCACTTATGTTCCCACAAAATGTCCCAAAAGCCTCACATATGACAGTCTGGGATCATCCAATTCAGGATATGCTACAGTCCAGGATGAAGCTGGAAGCAGTGCTTGCACAGCTGTTGGTCTGGGAGCAGAGAAGCTTGCACAGGCACTTCTCCAGAATATTAAATACTACTAAATATCACGTTCACCCTGAGCTGTACAAGAACAGCCAGAAGGAATGCGATTCCCCCACCCCCTGAAAACACATTCTCAGAGCAAAGGAGCAACTTACACCGCACCAGCAGGTTCACAATCTTCTTTGCTGGGTTCCCCACATTGTTGATGGCCGTACAGTTGTAGTAGCCCGAGTCCTCCACGCGGACCCCCCAGATGGTGAGGTTGCCTCCTTGCACAAGGCTATTGGGAGGCATTGGGCCAGGAGAGTGGGACCAAACCACTTCTGGCTGTGGGTCACCACCTGTCACAGAGCACTGCATGGTGATGTTGTCACCAGGGTTGACCACCAGAGTCTCATTGACAGACAGCTTCAGAGCAGGTGGGGCTGGAAAAGCACAAAGAGGGACACTTCAGAGCTTGCGAAAGACTCACCCACTTGCCTGTACACAGCTTCATACTTTTTATGATTTGTTCTTGTTGATGGCTGGTTTGAGTAGGGACAGCTGGAAAGATCTATGAATTGATTACAAATATGAGGTGTTTGTGAATCTAAAGCATGATCATTACCATGTCTCTGAGTGAGAACACTCTGCTCTTTTATGGCTAGGAAACAGCAGGCAGGACCTTGCACTGCCCCAGAAAACACTCTACCAGTAGTGCTTAGGACTGGGACAAAAAGCAGCTATGACATTTTATCAGTGCTCAATGCAGGTTCTCTATGGCTTAGTATGCAGGTCAGAAGAAAAGCCCAGTAAACCCACTCTGTATATGTAGGGGTGGCAAACAGGCAACAATTGGCAGTAAAAAACCCAAGGCCTGAAGTTTCTTGACTCCTGATGCAAACAACTGCAGCTGGGCATAAGGGCAGTGGAAGCCTTTGCAACCTTGATGGAGAGGTAAAGGGGAAAGGATAGCCTCAAAGAAGCCTGCTTGAACCCAGCTACTGTTTGTGCTCAAGGACAGCTGGCATTAAACCACTCCACTCATTCAGAGTCTCCATCTCAAGAAGTGAGCTTTAGGGAAGGTCTATAAGTAAAAAAAGCTATTGTCAGCTGTCCCATGATACGCCTCTCTATCTCTCACACCCAACTAGACATCTCTGAGAGGCAAAGGCTTTGCTAAGCAGATAGTCCTTGCAGCTCAGAGACTGATATGGAGGACCAGTACCTGTCTGCACCTTAGCAGACCATTAACAGCATCTTTGAACCTGCTCTTGATCTTCTTCACCTCCTCACGTGTCTAATATGCTTTTCTGAACACCGGAGGGCTATCACAATCACAGCAATTCTCCTTCACATTCAGTTCAGCTGAGACTGATTCAAGGTGTCTAGAGAGCCTTTCATTTGAATACCCTGGTACCTGTTTTTTTATTTTATTTTATTTCTGTACCCTTCTCACTACAGCCCCCTCCAGGAACTGATCCAAAATCCTTCCCTTTGTATTCTCTATTTCATTCCATGAAAAGTCTTTCAAAGCCCCTATAAGCACTATTACTGGCTCCATCCAGACAGAGCTGAGAAAGTAGCAGTCCCCAGCAAAAAAGCAGGGAGTATGTTTTAAGTAGCAGCCATTATAAAGCAAAATAAGACATTGTTCCATATTCATGAAGCCTGATTTAACAGCGTCATTATTTCTGCCTCTTCTCTCCCTGGACCCTGTGTTAATGAGCTGTGCTGGATTTGTGCTCGATCTCTGAATTACAGCCCATACAAAGAACGCAAGGAGGACTTTTCTCTCCTCAGCACCAGTGCCATAATTTAGTAGCACAACTACTGCCATGCTGGGATATTGCTTTGGTGTACTGAATACAATGTCCCCCCTGGCCATTACACATGCTATTTGTGTCAGAGGTGGTCACCTATGCCTGAGGAAGAAGGTGGCTCTTCTGCTACCTGCACAGGCCATTTTGAGGTCAGTGCTTGGTGCCTTTGAATTTCAGGAGGCCACAGCCTGCACTCACAGAGACTTTGGCAGGTCTCTTTGCAGGAATCTTGTAAATAGTGTGCAAGGGTTAATGCTTGTTAAATAGCAAAAAAAGGATTTGTATATCCTCACCAAACTCCAGATGGTTTCATGAGATAGTATGAAGCCCAGAAATGCAATAGCTCAACTCATGGTAGTTGGGCAGGACACATTCCTGTCACTAACTCAGTGTAGCTGACACCAAATAGCTGTTTTTGCCCTCAGACATTGAACTTGTCTCAGGTTCACAGTGCACAGCCAAACTGGCAGATGCAGCATCTTGCCTGGGAATCTCCATCCATCCCTGTCTGAGACAGAGAAAGCTTGAGCCCATGTCCAGAGAGAAGGTGTCAGAGCTGGGAGAACACAAACCAGAGGTCCTGCAGGCTCTGGTTAAGATTTAGGGCTCTTGCACATTTAGGGTTGGATATACAAATATCTGCCCCACACTCACTTTGCCCAGCTCTGGGCAAGGCAACATATTAAAAAGGTGGCATGCTGGTGGCAAGCACTGCATCAGGGCAGAGTGTGTGCGCATGCATGAACGAGGCAGGGAAACTGCAAATCTGCCACCTGCACAGCTCCAGGAAGCAAGGTCCCACGACATGCCCCAGAAATGGAGTCTTGGCTGTGGCAGCCTGTGTGGGCTACCACTCCCCACTCCCATTCCCATCAGCAGACAGAGGTTAACAGACTGCAGACATTGTTATGCAGGAGATGATTCTCATTTATTTGTAACCTGTGGCAATTCCTTTTGTTCTTGGCTCAGAAAACCTGCTGGCAGAGTCTGCCAAGCAGTGAGGGGACCATTAAAAACAAAGAATTGCTTTCAATTCCCTTTGAAGTCCAATTTGCTGCAGTAAAACAGCAGGAGAATTAACCAGCTGGGCTGCTTAATTTTGCAGAAATTGAGGAAGGGGGCAGTCAAGCTGACCCTGCTGGAGCAGGTGATGGCAGCCTGGTGCTGATCTGGTCCTGTGGCTCTGTGGACCCAAGCTGCTGCTTTGAAGCCAGGAAACAGCAGCAGAACAGAGGGGGAGCAGTGACATCTCCTTCTCACTAAGGTTGCAGAAAAGCCATTCCCTGCTGCAAGGCCCAAGCTGCTGAATAGCGCTTGGAAAAAGTCCATCTCCTTACCAGAGACTATGATCTGCCCAAAGGACACTGAGGAGCCAGCTGAGGAACAGCAAATGAGCTGAGGAGATTCTCCTGGCCTGACCTGACCTACCAATTCACCTCAACATCTGTAGTGCCTGGACTATAAATATTTAAGAGAGAAAAAATTCCAAGCATTCCAGCACCCTTTGGGCCCTTCTCAGTTACAAAGACAAAGGCATCCTGAGTGAAGCTGCTCAGGATTCTGGGCACAGCCAAGTCTAGAGAAGCTGCGAAAGCACAAGTGCAAGGAGAACAGAAAAGACCTAGGCAAAAAATGAGAGAATTAAAGATTTTCATTTAAATATTTCCTCATCTATGCACAATACTACCTACAGGGCAAGTAACCTGTATAATATTTCATATTAAATATAGTCATTCTATTTAACACAAACCCTGCTCACACCACAATGCCAGCTTCATTTTTACAGCCCACTTTTAATACAATTTGCTAAGAACACATTTTCCATGGCCCCTTCAAATTTGTAGCTCCAGACTCCACTCTAAGTACGTATAAATATGCATATATAATTTAAAAACAGGGAAAAAACCAACCCTAGATAGATGTGCCTAAGAAGCTGGTATAAATTGAGCCATATCACTGACTTGTTATCAAGTACAACCTGAAAATACATTTTCCCTATTCACTTAGTACAGGGGCTGGATTGAAATGAAGGGTAGTTTCCCTGTACTTCAGCTGGCATAGGGAGTGGATATGAAGAGAAATTTAATTTTCTAACTCTTCAAAGGTAAAGGTACACAGGGAAGCTATATAAGATCCCTTTCTTCATCATGAACAGAAGATAAATTTTTAAAGGGAATATTTCAACATTTGCTACACTCTCATCCTGAGAGAAATTAAGCTATTAGGGTGAGTTGTTCGAGACAAGTTCAGAGATCTTACTACAAAGAGAATACTTTTTTCTGACATTAGCTATAATTCAGTTTCTTAAGCTCATTATTTTCCTTCTTCCTACATAAAATGAGGCAACTACTGTTCAGCACCTTGAAACTCAATTCAGATCAATAAACATAATTTAAACAGTATCAACAGTATCCTGTCAACAGTTAACAACATCAGAAAAAGTTCTGTTTCCACTGCACAGAGATGACACAAGGGATGCAAACAGCTTTGTGTTATATTAGAGAGGTGAATAATTCAAACAGCTATAATGCCTTTCTCTCTGATCATGGAATACCCCAGGGATGGAAACAATTTCCTGACATTTACTTATTATTTGCAAATATTCAACACACATGGGGGCTTTGCAGGTGGAAATTTTTTATTGTGTGTGTGGTTTTGGTTTGGATTTTTTTTAATGGACAGGTTGCAATCAAGTCCTTGCCAGTATTTGATACATGACACTCAGTTATCATTCACTTATTGCATATCAAGCAAGAGGCACCAAACCAAATCTGCTCACAACTGGAGGTGCTCTCAATCACTGCCAGTATGAATATGAGTGTAAAATTTATTTATTGGGAAAGCACTGGAAATGTATGCTTTCCACAAGCACCAGCACCAGCAGAGCCCATTACCTGGGAGGTGCTAGTGCCTGGCAAACCAGGCTGGAGTCACACATGGATTAATTATTTGTAAGAACTCCTGCAGTACTGCCCCACTCTAGACTCTATCAAATCTATTTTTAAAGTCACTCAGAATTATAAATAAATAAAACATTATGATTTAGAAGCTACATAGTGCCTCAACACCTACATGTAGTTTGTTCCAATGATCTCATGGCAGGTTTGGCCCAGGCAGTGGCTATATGCAGTGCTACTAGAAACTAGAGCAGCCCTGGTCACAAGACTTCCATGTGAAGGACGTGTAATCCCAGCAGCCATGTAAATGAGGTCAAGGTGCTGCAGGCCCTGGAGAGTGCTGTGTTATCCTCCTGGAGGAGTAATGGCTGTTGAGAAGGTGAAGGATCAGGCAGCTGCAGGGACCCTTGATGTCCCTTCTTACCTGTGGTGTTTGTGAGCTGGAAGGTGATGGATTTATCAGGGATACTGCAGACATTGCGGACAGACACCTGGCATGTGTAGCTGGCATAATCCTGAGGCCGAAGGTTCTTCAGCTTCAGGACTTTAGTTTCACCCTGGGATTTGGAAAAAATAGGGGCAAAAAAAGACACAGATGTCCAAAGCACAGATGATCATTCCAAGCCCATATCCTCTCCCAAAATTATCAGATTACCAGCAGCTCCCATGAAAACCTTAGGGAACTATGCAGATTTCAAGCCCCCCCAGCTCTATATAAAGGAGACACAAAATGTTTGCAGGGGTCATTTCACCTCCAGGGTCTCACGAAACAGCCAGCAACTGACTGACATGACCTGAAAGCACTGCCAAACAGGTCTGGGCATACTATCTTATCAACTACTGCCAGAAACATCTTGTAGAACATGACAAACCTTAACCATCCCAGAACATACCCTGACATCTTACTCCAAGATGTCAGTAGAAACCCAAAGGAAGTCACTGGGGACTCAACATTCCCAAACCAAAGTAAATCAGAGCAGATTGAGGCATTAATACTGGCCTAAATATGACAAGTTAACAGTTATGCTTTAGAAATCTGCAGTATAAGAGGACAAAGAAATTCAAATAAATACTCAAAGAACTTCCAAACTTTCTGATCCCTCTTCTCCAGATTCTAATCTTATTTATGCTGATGTAAATCCAGAGTGACTGCGGAGACTCTGATAGCCTTTCCTCATTCTAAGGTAACAAATAAAATCACTGCCTGCACTCCATTAGTTACTGGCTTGTTATGGAAACAGAATCAAGTTGTTAAATTAACAATAGACATGTTCTGTAGACTTTTATTTATGGAATGAGAAAGCTCTGAGAATCATCCAATGGTTTGCACACACTGCAACTTGTATGTTTTCCACTGACGATTTGTTGCTGCTGTTCTCCTTGTGTTTGTCTAAATCTCTTTTGGAGAAACCATTCCATAACTGACCACAAGTGTGAAGAGATGTCAGCACAACAAATCACCTGACGACAACCTCAAGAGACTGGACAATGAGCTCAGGAATGCTAATATGTAGAGAATAAGGATGTGAAGTGAGTAAATTAGAATGATAAAACCTAGGACACCATTAACCCTAGGAAAGTCCTGTCCCCTAAGAATTGTTGCTATGCCACACAAATTATGCCATTTACAATATGCATGCCAACTACATACTTACAGGGTCATATGTATCCTGTTTATTGATTAGTGAATTTAGGCATATATGTATAAATCCTCAGTGTAAGTAAGTTTTAAAAAGCTTAAACAGTAAAGTCTTCAGCTTGTTCTTAATGTAAAAGCCTATTCAAACCTAACACTGATAGAGGTTCATCTCTAAGAAAGCACTCCAAACTCTGGTAAAAGGTACTTTGTTTAACATTCCAGCAAGATTTCCCCCTTCAAACAGTGTTGCAGAGGTGTGTTTTTGTTAACTTCAACTCTTACCAACCCAAACTTAAAGGCTTATGCTGGTGTTAAGAAGAGGACCTCAAGGGCATGCCTGGCTGAGCACAGCAGTGCCAACACCCTCTTTCAGAGCTGGGAATGACCCATCATTTTGGGAGCATTGCCTGACAGGAGCTGCAGCACGCTGGGTCATTTAAACATTAGTGCTCCAAACTGATGAATTTTTGCCAGATGCCTTATTTAGCTAGAGAAAATATCCAAAGTCCTAAGATATCCTCTCATTAGGCAATGTCTCCTGTTAATTACACTGAGCCTAGTGAAAACTGGAAGAGCCCATGGTGGCTTCCTCCAAGGGATGTCCTAGTTGGGAGCCACACAGCACACAGACAAAGCTGCTTTCAGGGCCAAACAGCAGCGCTGACCTACAGTGTTTCTGCAAATCTGCCACTAACATGCAGCTCTCTCCTCCCTCCTCATCCCCCTGAATATTTCCATTTGGATGCCTATTTCCATGACCTACAGAGATGGTGTGTTTCAATAAAATATGAACATGACTACATTAGCTTAAAGGTTGCCTGGGGCATTGTTCAGAAATCAAACTCAGACAGAATGTGCTCTGGGCCCAGCGCTGGGAATGCAGGAAGGTGCTTGGGATGAAACAGGTACCTTGGGGAGCTGCCCTTTCAGTCCTCCCTTCCCACCCATCCCTGCTATGTGTTCCCTAGCAGCCTTGCTGGAAGTACTGGGGCTGATTAGCATCTAAAGGACATTCAGATCACGAGCTCAGCTTAGGGTAACATTCCCAGGGTGCCCTGGCAAAAGAAAAGATCCCTTCCATCTCCCACTGCATTGGCAGGCTAATTACTGTGAAGAAAGTGGTGTTTACAGTGCAAGTCCAACATAGGCAAGCAGGAGGAGGAGAAAAGATGTGGACACTTGCCACAGGACAACAGCCAGGAAGTGCCCAGGCAGTTGGGCTTCCCATTACTTGTGGCCATTAGAAAATGTTAATGCATCCCATGTCTGCCATTTGCTCCCACGGCTAAACAGGAAACCCTTCCCAGATATATGGAGTCTGGGCACCCAATTAAGAAAAAAAACAGTGATGGGAGATAGACAAAATACAACCTTGGGATTATTTGGATTTTAGTCTCAGCCATCCAACAGCTGCATAACCTCAGTAGGGGGAGAGTGTCACTGCTCTCAGGGATGGTGATAATAAGGGAAAGGTCCTCCTAGGCCACACTCCCTCCTACTGCTCTGCTCCTCTTCTACCCTGAGAATTTGCATGCAGAAGGAAGGTGTAACAGCCCTTCTGGAGGCAGCACTCCTTGCAGTGGCCTGCACCCTCTCCCAGCAGGGAAGGAAACACCACCCACTACAGTGCCCTGCATCAGCATGACACTCAGTGCAAGTTGGCAGAGGTTTGCTTATTTTCACCTGTGTGTAAAGGGGTTCATAGATATCCACACCATTGTCCTGACTGTGAGAAAGTATCTCAGCTTCCCGTTTCCAGATGAAGCGAGCTGGTGGGTTGGAGTTGACAGTGCAGCGGAGGAAGACGGTCTTCTCCTGGTAGAAGCTGCCACGTACATCACTGATGGTCTGGTGAACGGTGAGAACAGGTTCATCTAGATCTGGAAGGGAGGTTAAGGAGGGTTGCAGCCATTGTTAGCAAAGCTTGGTCTGCGTGTACAGCCTGCAGAGCAGATATGCTCCAGGTACCACTGAGGAGAGGATAAGTTCCCACATATTTGGCTGATGACAACTACTGATTTAAGAGCTGATCTGAGAGCAGGTAATACAAGCAATATCTAAAGGGAACAGACAGGAGAAGCCAGAATTCTCTCGCTCACCACACAAACCTTCAGAAAATAGAAATCAGTCTCTTGTTTGCAGATCCCCATGCAGTCCTCAAAAAACATCTGCCTGCCACATGTGTCTCAGAGCTGCCTCACCTTCCCCAGTCACACCACCGCTACAGAAAATCACCATTTTCTATTTTAGTGACAGGTCAGAAGGATCCCAGGAAGCTCTGTTCCATCATAATTTCTCCATTTTCCAGTTTCAAAATCCCTTCTGAAATAATGGGGCTTAGCCCCTGTCTGTGAGACGTCCATACAAATGACATGATGAACCTTCAAGACAAGGAATGAAAGTAAAAATTCAGGACAAAATCAAGGAGCTGAGTTGGAAAGTCATCTAGACAGAGCAAATCTTGTGGGGAGTCATGGGAATATGAGGTGCAAAACACTGTAATAGGTATGTATAATTTCTCTCTTTTCCTATTGAATATTCTCCATGTATTTTCTTCAAAGTCTGTGTCAACTGTCCTTCTTTAGCAACTTCTAGCCACTGCAACTCCCATTACCTCTCCCTAAACTGATCAGATTCTTTTGTTCTCTTTCTTTACAGAAGATGCTCAATTCCCTAATTGTACCTGCACCAGACACACAGCCACCATGAACTGATGGTTACCAGTGGCTACACTTGCAAGGACAGAAGCAATGCAGGGAGAGGATTTTCTCTGTCCACACAGAGCATACTGCCCCCGTACAGCTGCCCACCTGCTATAAAGGGATGATCTTCTCACAGGTTGAAGAAGGCATCAGTGTTTGAACATCAAGGTATTATGGAGGACACCTCAGAGGCAGTGCATCTTTCTCCTCAAAAAATCACTTTGAGACTGAGGTTAAATGGAAAGATCCCTTTTGACAAGAATTAGCCCTTTAAAATGGAAATGAGTCCCTGTGTCTTTAAGTATGTCTTATAAGGCACCTTTTGAGCTCAAGTTGAAGTAATTCTATATTTTCAGGAGCATTATGACCCCATCTTCAGATGCAAGGAAACTGTGGTACTTGTACCCAGTATCCTGTTGTGCTGCCAGCATAATCCTCTGCAGATGCTAATGTTTTCATCACTTCCTGCCCTCCCATGCCACCTAATTTTCACGGTATTTTATTTTACAGATTTGAAGTTTGGAAATCTGACTTCCAGAATGGAAGAAGAAAGCAGGGATGAGTTTCTGCTAACATGCCATCCAAACAACATATGCTCTCTGCTGAATCACAAGTGTCAACTTGTGGATTCACATCTTTTAATGAGCTGTGTGCTTGGCAGACAGCAATTGTTATGTGACCTGAAATTTGCCTGCTTGACCATAGCTCAGAGATATGAGTAGAGCTATTAATTGAATAATGACAAGACACAAAATATATCCCAGAAAAAATACTCCGCCAATCAAAAAACACCCACGGCTGAAAGAAAATATGCAGATGGGAGAAAAAGTCTCCTCTCCATACAGTGCAGTCTTCATGTGACCATAGGGTGACTGAACATCAAATTCATTTGGACCAAGACCCTGAGCACAACTTCTCTTTTCCTCCTTCTTTGTCCTTAACCCTCCTTTATTTCTTCAAACTTCACATGAGTGACTCTACTCTAGGTACCATCCTTCAGAGACTGTGTGTCAGCAAGTAAAACACTTCCCTTACTAACTAAAGAAGCAGCTCACCATTCCAGTCTTCTGGCTCCCAGCTACTCCCCATACAGAAAACAACACCTTCTTTTTGATTGCTAAAACTTTCCTCCTATGAATCCTTCAGACTTCTTTTGCAGCAGTCATCTCTGGGTCTAGCCCTCCTGAGAAAAGCTAAAATAAGGCCTACAACAATGCGTATGTCCTTGATGTATGAGTAATGCCACTGATGTCAGTGAGCTGCTCGTATGATAAATTTGGGCCAAGGCTGTTCATGGAGATGATCACATGGGATGTTTCATGTACAATAAAAGCTTGTAAACATCTTCCCTTCCCTTCCCTTCCCTTCCCTTCCCTTCCCTTCCCTTCCCTTCCCTTCCCTTCCCTTCCCTTCCCTTCCCGCACCTTCCCTTCCCGCACCTTCCCTTCCCGCACCTTCCCTTCCCGCACCTTCCCTTCCCGCACCTTCCCTTCCCTTCCCTTCCCGCACCTTCCCTTCCCGCACCTTCCCTTCCCGCACCTTCCCTTCCCGCACCTTCCCTTCCCGCACCTTCCCTTCCCTTCCCTTCCCTTCCCTTCCCTTCCCTTCCCTTCCCTTCCCTTCCCTTCCCTTCCCTTCCCTTCCCTTCCCTTCCCTTCCCTTCCCTTCCCTTCCCTTCCCTTCCCTTCCCTTCCCTTCCCTTCCCTTCCCTTCCCTTCCCTTCCCTTCCCTTCCCTTCCCTTCCCTTCCCTTCCCTTCCCTTCCCTTCCCTTCCCGCACCTTCCCGCACCTTCCCGCACCTTCCCGCACCTTCCCTTCCCGCACCTTCCCTTCCCTTCCCTTCCCTTCCCGCACCTTCCCTTCCCGCACCTTCCCTTCCCTTCCCGCACCTTCCCTTCCCTTCCCGCACCTTCCCTTCCCGCACCTTCCCTTCCCGCACCTTCCCTTCCCTTCCCTTCCCGCACCTTCCCTCTTTACTTTCCTTTACTTTCCTTTCCACTTTACTTTCTCTCTCTCCCACATGCAAATACTCAGAACAGCAGCTGCCTCTCTGCCAGGATGTAACCAATACTTTAAAATCTCACTGATGCCCACTTGGGGCAGAGGAATATCATGCTACACAGGTTAGTGTTTCCAGCTTAATAGCCTCTTGGCACCAACAATGCTCTCTCTGCAACCTCACTGTCGAACACTGAAAGTATGACTGAGGACTAGCAGCAGCTGTCAAGGACACCAAAGCACACATGAGGGTGATTACTTACCTCTAACTACAAAATGGGATGCAGGAAAAGAAGGGGTTTCTTTTCAAATTTTGGTTCATTCAGCTGAAGGTTGTCTGGATGAGCGTTCAACAAAAACGGTGGCTTTTCCCATGTGTTCCCTTCTACCTACTGCAAAAAACTAGCAGAAAATAGTCTCTCCTCCCCAAAAAACAATGAGCAGAACAGAGGTGCAATACCAAGTCCATCTGCAGAGTAGATGTTAGTATGAGAAAGCTCTTGGCCACCCCATTAGCCCCACAGTTCTACAGGCCAGAGCTGCATGAGGGACTATGGGACACTACATCACTCTAGCCCCAGCTTGCACCATGGGAACACTCTCAGGGCATGAAGAGATTCATGGCATAGTCCTGTTCCTAGAGACACAGGCCCTGGCAAAGTGTCACACTGACCCTTGAGAAAACGAAATATCCTTTGCAAATGGAGAGTTATCGTATGCCTCCACCACATGTAGGAGAAGAAACAGGCAGAGAAGCCAAGCAGATCTAGGGTGGGTGCCAGAACTTCTCTAAACAGGGTGATGCAATGCCAATGAAAAAACACTCATCCTATCCACAATAGCTACTGTTGAAGCAATCCATTTCTACAGCCTAGATAGTATAGTGCCCAAACTACACTATTCCAATAAAGGGTAGGGCAAGGAAGGAACAGATGTGAGCTACTCCCAGCCATATAGTATGACAGGGGATCACGAACCTGCCAAAATCTAAGGACGCCCAAGTCTGTGGTACATTTTGAGAGAGTCACATCACAGCTGGGCTGGACAGAAGGACTAAAAGGAAGCAGTCAGGCAGCACCTGCTGTCTGCAAAAAGGTCTGCCCAGACTTCAGGCATGTACTAAGGTTTTGAAGCTTGGAGGTTGTTCCACTGATAGACAACCATAGTGCTCCTCAGCTCGGAAGGAAGGACCTTCTTGCTAGAAGGATTTTAGTACAGCTCATGACAGGTTCAGGTACAGATTCAGCTGCTTTATCATACATTACAACATTTTAGCATCAACCTCTTGTCTTTTCAGATAATATGAGTGAGGAGAGGGATTTTGTGTTAGTTAGGCTGAAGAAAATTGGAATAGTGCATAGGCAAGGACAATGTAAAGGTAAGCTTCTCCAAGAGACTAAAACAAGTTGCCTAGACATTAAATCTTGTATTTCTCCCATTTGGGTGTTATGGAGCAAGTTTAATTACCTTCCCTTTTGACCGCAGGAGCCCAAGAATAAACATTAAGTCCAAGAATAAACATTAAGAAAAGCCCTCAAAATTTGAAGCCCAAGGCGGAAAACCACTAGCAGCATCTCCAGGACTTAAGAAGGATGGGTACCAGCCAGAGAAATGTTAAGTCACCTTCACATTATGGGCACTGTGACCAACCAGCGCAATGTTGAGTCACCTTCACATTCACCCTATCACACCTCAACCTTCTCTAGAGGCTCAACATCAGACCCCTCAGCATTCCAGAGTTTTCAGCTCTGTTTCCAGCATGCTACAGAAGTAGCAATGCTGGGAACAGGACACTGGTTTCAGGAACACCCCCAGCATCAGGGGCACTACCAACTTCAAGAAACATTGCTTGCTTCAAGCTCTTTCAGCTTCAAAATGAAGACAAAGAAAGCAGAAGCTACACCCAATGCTACCTCCCAGACAAGTTCTTAGGGAACCCTGTCACTGACAGACATTGTGACATCAAGGTAAGAATGGCTCACAAAGACAGCAGAACTATATTCTGCAGGGATGGATCTAACCTCCTCGGTAAAAAAGACACTAGGGAAACCACACCAGTCCCTTTGCTCCTGAATCAGGTGCACGTGGTCCTAGGGCAATGCAGCTCCCTGATGGCCCTGCAGCAAGACAGAGACATGCAGTAGAACTGTGGGAAAGTCTGGGTTGCCGTTAAACGACTTACACTGCACATCTACTCGAATGGACTTGATGGCAGGGACCCCAACCCCATTTTCTGCTTTGCAGTAATAGCGGCCCCCCTGCAGCCTCTGGATCTTCTCAATCCGAAGGGTCTTGTTAAGCACTGACGTCTCTTGGAATTTGTCCGATGCGCTGCCAGCAGTTTTGGTCCATCTCACCTGCATGAGAAGAACAAGAGAAATTAAATCAGGGACACAAAATAGAGACTCCAAGATTCAGTAGCGCTCCCTTTGTTGCTCTTCCCCCTCTTCCCTAACTACTTTCATAAAGAGGTCCCACAGCATACAGCATTGCCAGACTTACCAAAGCTCAGCTACTGATCTCAGTATGTCTCAGTAGCCCAGCCATTCTGGTCCATTGCCAATCCCCATGTTCAAGAGTCCAGGATAACCCCTCAATTCATCCAGACACACGCTGCATGTTTGCCACTCCTGCTCTGATCCTGCAAACACAGCAGCTTGCCCAGTTTTATGCCACTATCTGCACAGCACAGGACTTTCAGCATTCAGCCTTGAGACCACATGTGGCTGGTAGGCCACATGGACATGTAGGACACTACAGCAGACATCAGTTCACAGCTACAGAGTTTTTACTGCAGTCCACACTCATCTTTTTCTGGACAGCAAGGCTATTTCTGCTTTTTGCTTTTCCATGACTGAGAAAATGCAGTTGCTATCTGACTCTTGTCCCTTTCCCACTGGGAACTCCTGTGTATTTTATTTTTGTAAGTCATCCTTTTGCAGTACATATGCTTTTCCTCTGTTTTTAAAGATACAGGGGGAAAAAAATTAAAAAATAATAATAATAAAATCCCTTCGGATTTCAATCCACCTTTTCATTTCTTTGTCCTTATGTCACCTGTCTTAAGATCCTGGGCAACAGGATGCTGCAGGGGCAACAGAGCTGCATGGTATTTCATAGTGAATGGCAGCAAGAAGACAGCAATCCCGAAGACTGAAGGGTTTCTCTTTTGTCTGGAATGAGGTACAGCCCTTGCAGTGGCAATACAAGCTTCTCCCTTGTTTTGTGCACTCCACACAATGAAAGAGAGAGAGACAGCTTTTCTCAGTCCATTGGTTTTCTACATCTGCAACCTCCCTCCTAAAGGCTGCTGTCCACTGGCCTCCTACTCTGGGACAATTTAGACTCTGGAACTGAGATCCAGCAAGATCAGCCAGCAGAAAGAAGGACTTTCATTAGCGTTGGCTGTAGATACAATGGACCAAATACCTTAGCAACTCTGCCAGACTTTGCCTAAAGCTCACTGCCATTACACGATTGGTGTTGATGCCCTAGAAGGAGCAGGGGTGTCAACATCCCAACCCAGAGCACCAGGCTGAGCAGATTTTTAGAGCTATTGACCATAGATTTATTCAGCCTTTGTAGGCTTATGAAATTGTCTAAAGGCCCCAAGACTCTTGGAGTCTCCTGTTTTGGAGGACACTTCAGCCACCTCTATAACTTTTTCAATCACAATCTTATTTTAGTATTTTGGCCACATTTTCATGCTTTAATGACTGGCTGATAGAAAGGGAAAGAGAAGATTAAACAAAGGTTAGGATAAGAGTTTAGCTGGGGAAGAAATCAATCCATTAGGAGGGAGGGCAGAAATAGGATGCATGCCAATTTTATACGTGCAGGCTCAAGTCTCCCTGGTCATGCCTGGTTCTAGGCTTTGGTGTCCCCTGTGCAGGTCTGGGCAATGACAAGCCAGAGTGCTGCCCACTAGCATGCTGTCTGCAACAGGCTCTGCTCCAGAAATCTCTTCAGCTACTCAGGCTCAAATCGCTACAACCTGCCAGGACCCTTCTGTGCATTCAACAACCTTAGGCTGAGACTGCTACCAAATTCCCCATTTCTGATGCACACAGGTATCATTTACCCACCATTGTCATAAGCCTAGGCTGGTCATTTTTGCTGACTTGGCTCAGGTAATTTTATTTTTATTGCTTTCAGGATATTCTTTTGATGGAAAAAACATTTCAAATCCTCACCTTTGTCATCACCTCATAGCCAAGTAGCTCTTCACAAGCAAGTCCACATAGGCATTGACTGGCCTAAGAAGATGCATGCCTTCTTGCCACAAATATCTTTGGCAGAACTGAGGAACGAGGCCAAGGCACATATCACATGTGGCTCCCCTGAGTGTATTCTGGCACATCCAGCCTTGCATCGTGCACCAGCTGCCACTCCTACCACACACTGTCCCAGAGCTGGCAGACCCATGCTCTAGGCCAGTACCTCTAAAGACACATCCACACTAACACTGAACTGCCCAGCTTGAGTATCTGAAGGGTGCTGAGGTGGCTGCACAGGCCTGAGGCTGTGCAAACCTTTGGGCATCTCAAGTAAGGACTGCAACCATTAGCCAGGCTCAGCTTTGTACCTTGCCACTGGACAGTGTCTCTGACTACAGCATGGATGTGTCCACTGCTGCAAGTCTGTGCAAGTCTGTGCAAGTCTCTGCAAGCATTTGCTTGGTGTCCAGAAAGCAATGAACAGCAGGCTCTGCATGGGGCTCAATGAAGGGCACTACCAACAACTTCACAAACTCCCCCAAGCAGCATCTCCTTGACTGTAGAACCAAGAGAAACGGATGAACCACAAAGGACCAACTCCTAACGCAAACACATATGGGAAGCTTCTTCTAGGATGCTCCTACTCTGTAGTAAGAGGGTTAAAGATTTGAGATTTCAGTTTGAACTTTCAGTTTTTGGAGAGACTTCACGTACTGAAGACAAGTAGAAGGTCTTTGTAAGCTTCTGAAAAACTTTGCGGACTGTTTTCCATGAAAGTGAGCTTAAATGCTTCATAGTTCAACAAGCTAAGTGCTTGCAAAATGTGGCATCCCTCCATGAGTCCAGTATGTAGGAGAAAGACATCCCACTGCCCACAGTTCTCCTCTGTGTGGAGACTACAAATAAGTGCCATGGGGGAGCACGAGTAACGGCAAGACTAAAGGCTTACCTGTGGCCGGGGGTGTCCTGTGACCAGACACTGCAGGACCAGAGTGTCCCCCTCCCGAATTGTGTAAACACGTTCACTGATGTTGTCTTCCTTCACCACGCATGCTTGCCCAGCATGGATGATTTGGGCCTGAGCAGGAGCTGTAGAAAGGAAAGAAGAGGTAAAGATGGAAATGAGCAGTACCCCCATCTCTTTATGCCCTCTGCCCAGGGTAGCTTCTCCCACCTCTTAAGCCAGAAGAGGGGCAGAGACAGGCAGTTCTGGGAATGAGTCATGGAGGTCTTAGGAGATATATTATTAAGCAATTTTCCCCATTTCCTGAGCAACTGATATCAATTACTATTTAAAAACCTTTGGTTCTGTTGGGATGAACAGCTCTAGACAATGAAAAGCAGAATATGGTGCTTTTTTGGGGTGGACCCTCCTGCATGAGTTGAGGACTAAAAATTTCCTGCTGTCATGTCTCCCAGAAAGGAGAATGTGCAAGCAGCTATAGCAGGGACCTGGTCAAATCACAACTGCTCTATGTCTGTCTAAAATAAGCCCAATTACTATGATTTACCTTGCAGGGGGCTGGGATAACTACTGAGCTGAGTCAGAAAGGGCCCTGAAGCTCTGTATGGCTATTAGCACATATCCCTAGAACATGAATTGCACACACTGCAGGAAAAACAAGTCTTTCCCATATTAAATAGCAGCCTGTCTCAGCTACAGACAAAGGAAACAGCCTCTGCAGGACCAGAGGACCCAATAGTCTGTAGGGATCTCTCCACCTATGGCTGCTAATGGAGACCAATTACTGCCAGTCCAGCCAGGAAAATAGGTAAAGACCAGTGCAGTGGAAAAGTACATAGACAGAAAGTTCCCAAAACAAAGTTATAAAATGTCACAAACTCAAACAGCACCTATATCCCACAACAGACCTGACGAGCAGCAGGAAGATACCAGCTCTAGTAGACAGGATTTTATAAAGAAAAATGCCTCAGCTCTGAAATTCTGTGCAAACAGCCTTTGGCTCCCTACTCCAAAGCATTTGTGCGATCAGAGAAGTGGCTGAGATGCATTGAAGGTGACTGTGCAGCCCAGATGCACACCCGCGTGTGTTTGACAGGGAAACTCCAGTTGTACTTCAAGATGCAGAGAAACCCACACATGTCAAAGAGTTGGTGTCTCACTGACAGTCCCCTGGGATACTTACCCAGCTTGCTAGAACACTTTCAGGTGACTCTGGAGTTACAGCTCTAGCTCCCATTAGTAGAATATAACAAAAATGAACAAACCACAGAGGAGATTATCAAAGGATTTAAAGCAATGAGCCCTAGAGAACCTTCCTAAGCAGAATAAATTTTCCACAACCTGTTAAAGCTGAACCAAGCACCCACTTTTTCCTGAAGGTTAGTTGAGCTTCGAAGACTGGCTTTTAAAAAATTATTTGCATTCCCTTGGCATGACCAAAATGCTCTAGACCAAATCACCTGGGCAAGAGAAGTGCTCAGGTTTTTGCTGGCTTAATCCACCAGCAGTACAAACAGCAGGACAGACTGGGTTTGGGCAGTGGAGAAGATCTGCCTTTGAGATCAGCCTTTATAAACTGGTGTCACCACAATGCACTGACCAAGCAGCAGGGACACAAGAGTGGACACAGGGCTAGTGGGAAACTGCCCTTGCTGCTGGGCCTTTACAGCCTGCCACGGCCACCCAACATCTACACAGCAGCACTGCACATAGAGCAAGATAATCTCTCATTTTCCATCTCTTCTGTCTTTCCAGCATAGCGGCACTTTGTTAAAATTATTACTCTCCAAACTGTTGACAAACAGAAGCAACATGTCTATTTGAATAAGATAATGGCACAAACTTGGACAAATCCCTCAGCCTCTACTGTCTTCCCCTTCTGCAGGCCTCCCAAGATGCCTGCCATCACTTAGACATCCTGGAATGCCAAAACTGACTGTTAAGACTTCACTGATACAACTGAGCAGATGAGTAACCTTCCTCTGCCTGGATGGCAGAGAATCTTGCTGAACCCAGAAGAAAGCACAAACCTGTATATGTGCTTACACACATCTGTGTGTTTGTACACACATACATGTATGGACATACATGCAGATATGTAAATACATTAATTAAAATAGTGATTTATCAGGAAAACACATCATGAATGCTTGTCAAGCCAACAGTTGCAGGAGAGGAATTCAGAACCCTACATAACCTTTGCTAATACACCTTAATCCAAATGACAGCCTCTTATGCTGTTTTAGCCCTCAGATCAGTTTTCTGCAGACCTGCCATAACACCTTTAGCTCCAATGTACTACAGAGCACTTCTTACAGGGCTGAGACACAGGTCATGATGCTGATCTCTGATGATTAAAAGAGAGACTCAGTCCCTTCCCATCCTATGCCATATTCCCCCAATCCCCAAACTGCGCTGCCTGCATTTCAGCAGGGTCCTGGCACCCTGAAGCAGCAAAGCTCTGGTAACTTCATAGTCTCTGGGCTTTGCCAGCTGGTGGCTCTATTCTCCCTTTTCAAACTATGACCTTGCTGTCAAAACTAATTTCCAGACACCTCATGGAGAATCAGAATATTTATCTGCAGCTCTAGCTCCCAGTTAAATGTTGCTCTTAAGTTGCTCTGCAGTACCTCATACAGTATACAAAGAAAGCATTGCAACTTTCACTCCTCCCTTTGCCTATTCCACTTCCATTATTTCACCTGTGTTTTGTAACACTTTTCTACTAGTTGTCCAGAGGCACTTCCACATGGGAAACTTCCACAAGAAAATCATTAGGTAGAGTGGTATAGGGTTAGAAGGCTTTGTGCGATTCTGGTGTCAAAATACCTTGGGTGTAATTTGCTGGCATATCCCTGAGTTTGAGAGAAACATTATTTAAACTAATCCTTATAAGGCACTGGACTACAACAAAATGACAGCCCTGGGGATAAGCCCTGGGTCATAATTTTGTCCTCTTCTCCCAAATTCTCCATGGATACACTGAGCTGTAATGAAGCTTACAAGCAACAGTATCATTCATCAAACATCAGCCTTTGTTCACAGATGTCTGAACTTCCTTGTGCCACCATCATTAACATCTTTCAGCTAAATCATTTGAAAGGGACATCACTTTAAGGGAACCTCCACTGCTTAAGCTGTAACATTTCTCTGGCAGTAACAGCACTAGGACCTCAGCAGAACAGTCACCATTTTTTGATGTCTTAAATCCATGTGAACCCAGATCTCTCAAAAGGGAACTCAGAAAACTTGGGGTTGTCTTGGAAAGAAAAGCACTCAGGTAGATGGCACAGGAGCCTGAGATACTGCCTCTGGTTCGGTTATAACTTGACATTAGTAGGTGGAGGCTGAGCAATGAACAAACACAGCTTGGGGACTGTGTTAAGTCACAAGATGAGTCTTGGGAAGGTCTTTGTTTCAAGCTCAGCCTGCTATAGCACACAAAAGCTAGGAGAGTCACCTCATGCTGTATTACAGATAGGCAGAGAGACTGCAAGGATTAATTGCGCTTTTAATGTGCTTGAACAGAAAGAATACATTATTGTTTGACATCATCCCATGTCTCCTGGAGGATTTCAGCATGCAGACAGCTTGCACACTGCCAGCACAACAGGACAGCAGGAGCATGCCTGTCAGAGTAACAGTGTCACAGAAGGCCCTTATGAAGGCAAAGGCTGGAGATGGAGTAACCACAGCTATTCTCAGCGGTGCTCCACACAGAAAAACTCTTGAACAGAGACAACTTCCCCTGTTGAGTCCTTCTGGGGCAGAATCCCTCACCTCAGGCCAGCCAACCCCAAAGCAGAAGTCCAAGGAAGACCTCTGATGGCCTCTGTGGAGGAAGAAGAAATAGATCGTTTCTAGAAATTTTGAGTGACAGAGGTATCATCACTCTTATTCCACTTTCAAGTAAGAGATCAACTTAGGGAAGGTTCTCAATACAAAGTCCTACAGAAAAACTAGGCCAGCCACATATTGAGCATCAGATACTTTAGAAGGGAAAAAAAGTCAGACTATGAACATGCAGCAAGCTTTAGGCCCTTGCTCAGAAAATGACTGGCCTGGAATGCATTTGGCCTCAGCATCAAGATTTCCTACTATGCTTTCACTTGATATATTTACACATTAAAACAAAAGGAAAATGAAGTGGATAAAATAACTTTATTCCCAGTGCAGTGCAGTGTACTGTACAGTGTTATTATTACCACAATCTGGAAAGTTTATGAGACTCTTGGTGCTTATAGGTTGCTAATACCATGAAAATGTAGAAAAGGAAAGAGAAATTGTCTTTTGGAGAGGACTGAGTCATCCATATTTGCTTCACAGGTCTAGCCATTCATCTTCTTGAACCTCAGATCTCATCAGAAAAATTACAACGATGACAGCTCTTTTGCAGAGAGGATGGTGAGTGACAGACACTGCACTGACACTCCCTCTGTCAGCACCCACAGGGGCTACTCCTCTGTTCTGCAGTGCAGAACCTACCGCACTTCTCTGCTGCCTTCCCAGCACTCTAGTAGCAGCCATCACTGTTTGACTCTAGAGAGTCAAACACTACCTCTAGAGAGTCCCACCACTACCCCTGCTATCTGCATACTTGCTGACTTCCTCAAGGATGAAGAACATTTATCTCCAAAGCTGCTGAATGCACAAGGGCACTGAATCCACCCACCTCTGCTTTCATCCTCCTCCAGGGTGGAGAGAGAGGGAAGCTGCACCTAGAGCTTTCCTCTTCCTCAGACTGAATCTATCACCCTGCTTTGCAAGGCAAGCAATGATCTTCCATGCATCTGGTACAGATATAATTCAGCCTCTTCTGCACATACTCTAGGCAAAAAGAAGCCAAGGTCCTTCCCATTCCTGTTCACAGGCTCCCTGGACTCACACTGCTTAGTTACAGTCAAATGAGGAGGGCATCACCTGCTAATCTGTAGTTTAAACCTCGTAAGAACTTGTCTGTCTCCTTTCCTCACCTTTCCCATCCTGAGCAAGTGACATGTAACAGATGCATCTTGAAGGGGAGTTCCCAGAAATGGGAAAACACATGGTATTTATAAACCATGGTGGGGTTGAATAAGCATTTCACTATGGAAATCCACATGTGGAATTTCTTGAGAGTGTCTTGAAGTTCCTCTTCAGGAACCGCCCTGCAGCACTGTTAGTTACAGACCACACATGGCAGAACACCCAAGGAGCAGCTCATACCTCAGTCGCTGCTGGAGGTAGCGTTTAATCCTGTCCATGCAATGCACAGATCTGCTTGGACAGCAGGGGCACACAAACATAGAGACCTATGAGGAAGGGGTCATGTTCCCCTAACAGAGCACAAAGGAAAGCCAGCACATGCATAAGGGCAAGAGACAAGCTAGCAACACTCGGCAGCAGCAAGGAAGGTCTAGTACAAAGGGAAGGGTCTCTGAAGGGTCTCCAGGGGCAGCATCCTGATGGCTAAACAAAACACCATGCTCTGGTAGAGCATGGAAACTGCCTTGATGTGTGCTCCAGCACTGCTCAGCTGGTCTCACTGATTGCTCCACTAGGGATGAAGACCACAGGTTTTGCTGAAACTTTAGACAAAACAAATTAACCAGGCCAGATCCAGTTCACAATGCAGGGCCATTTGAAAAGGAGAATGCACTCCAGCTTGAGGACAATTACGGAAATAATAATACACGATCAGTGTCCATTAACACTGTCAGCAGGACTGTTAATCAATACTGTATTAATGGCTGAAGAAAAACCAGCCATATCCATCAGTCAGCAGTTAAGACCAGCACAAGAGCAGAGGGAGAGGAGGTGGCAGTGGGTGGGTGTAATCGAGCTCAGAAATTCGATGTCTTTGTGCAGCCTGCCCAGGGAGCCCATTTTCCAAACCAAGTGCCACCACCATTTTCCAAACACATTCTCTAGCTGCTTGCTCAGGGGCCACCTTCTCCTCATCTGAGTCCCTCACATCCTCTTTGCCCACTGAAATAACAAAGGAAACCCAGTCCCTGCAGGGAACTTTCCCCATGGGAGGTGCTGTGTACAGTTTGGTCTGATTAAACTCCAACTTTTAACACAAGGCCAGGCTGGTCCCCCAGCACAGAAAGAGGCAATGCAGAAGGCCTCTGCTAAGAATCAAAGTATATCCATAGTCCTGGGTCTCCTCCCACTCCTATGACTTCCGTCTCATCCAAGGTCCTCCCATTGAGTCTTCCAACGTCATGTGCTGCCTGGAAAGCTCTGTGCTATCACACTACTGTCCTAAACCAAAAGACATCAGGAAGCCCTCCCTGCCTGCTGACACTAAGGGTTACAACCCCAAACAAGTCAGATCTCCACTGAGGCTCTTTTGGTTTCGTGCCCTGATGTTTTCACTGCAGCCAAAAACACACATGCTCAAAAAAAAAAAAATGAAAAAAAATTTCTGATTTCTGTACACCTGGCCTAAATTTGCCACAGGAAACACATCGTCTTTCAGTATGTCTCTGACTCCTTTGGTGTTTGTACACTGATCATGATTAAAACACAAACATCAATTCACCCACCAAAAAACCACACCCACTCACAAGATATGCAAAGAAACATGTCTAACCCCACACAACACTTCAAAGCTACTCTTGAACAAGAAGAAAAAATAAAATTTTCAATGAGAAGTGCATAGAGAAATGACAGAGGTGTGGAAAGTAACCACAGAGCACAAAACTTGGCTGCTTGAAATAGCATGAAATAGTATGGGTTTTTTTTTCACTTGGAAGAGACCAAGACTATGTCTGTATATCTCTGTCTGATTGCATCTCCAGAAACCAAGTTCCTTTTTGTAAAGCTCAGCCAGATGATTTCCACAGTCTTAAAATAACTTGTTGCTTAATCAATGTCACTTCCTTAAAGCATGTCTATAATTTTGTTTATTTTAGAAAAATGCCAGCAACAAAATCATGTGAGATGTCATGAATAGCAGGTACACTCCCCCAGCAACTCCAACACCTGCTCCTGAGACCACTGTTCAACTTTAAACCAAAGCACGATTACGTGCTTTACTTAAGTATCAGTTACTAAATCATCACTGATCACCTCAACCCCCAACTTCACTGCCTGCAGCAGCTCACTGACTTTCCTAGATGTTTCCAGAATATTCTTACATAGCTGCAGAGCGCTAAGTAGAAGAGCAAAATCGATAAGCAGCTGTGGTAGTGCACATTTCTGGGCGTTCCTTAGTTTCTGTGTAAGCCCTCCCCGCAGCTGTGACGTATTTTTCCCCCTCCCCACCCTGTCCCTAAAATGTTATCCCATTGGTTGGTGTTATATGTCTCCCCGCCCCTCTCCCGAAGTTTGAAAATGCCCGGGAGGTGTTCCTCTTTCTCTTTTTTTCCTCCTGGATCCCAGCCTGAATAAACACCCGATGTTATCCCGGAGGGAAAAGCAGCCCTTTGGTCTTTTATCTTGGTCGTGAAGGACCCCCCATCCCTCCCCTCGACATAGCTACCTAGGATTACTTCGGGGGGGACAAAAGGGGGCATACTTCAAGCAACTTTGTTTGATAAGAATCAAGTGACAGATGTTACACGCACTCAGAGCATTATGGTGGAATAAACTCTACATTACATTACATTACATTACTGAATTTCTACAGAAAGCTCAGTGCCAGCAATATGAAGTAGCTTGTCTTCAAATATTTAGGGGCTCCAGATACAGTGGCAAGTAGAGCCTGCACCTCAGCAACTGTCCTGGAAGTTTCCAGCTTTGGTTGGGAAATGAAAAAAGCATGCTTGTCTCATAATGGCCCCAAAAGAGACTTTACCATGTCTCCCAACCCACCTCCTGCTGTGCCAGCTGGAGCCTGACCTGTATCTCTAAATCTTTGTGCAAAACCCAATGGGCCACAGAGCCACACTTGGGTGAGGTCATGTTACCAAGTTGATTGCTCAAAATATTGCACGTTTCTTCTCTGGTTACCACTTAAATCTCCTGAGCATATTAGGGAAAACCACAAATCAGGTAAGCAGCTTGGGGGAGAAATCCTCTAATCTAGAAGATATAGACCACCAACAGAATGACTTGTTTGTCAGCTGGTAAAATACTCAAAAATTAAACAGTCCAGTCAGAGAAAAAAAGGCTACAAAGAGAGGAACTCAACTGGACATGGGCAGCACACTTACTTATCTGACCCCTGTGCTGCAGCAACAGGTGACTACTGCAGGACAGGCAAGCACCAGGTTCCTTGGTAGGTTTGATCATTTGTCTCCTTTATGCAAACTCCCACCAGGTCTCCAGTCCCCTGAGCCAATCTCCAGCTGCTCCATGCACCCACCACTCTCTGAAAGGCAGTAAACAGCTACAAGCATCCAGAAAGACTGCAGACCCTCTAGCTTTTGGTTTCAACTTTCATTGTGCCCATCCCCAGGGGCCTCCAAGTAGCCAGCTCACCCAAGAGCCAAGGCTACCTCAGATGGAAATGCAACTCACACTTCTGCTTCCCCTTTTTTGCCTCTGTCACAGCACGCAGGAGCCATTGAAGCTGTATATCCCCATCCAGACAGGAAAAACACCTTTCACAGCCATGCTGCAGCTTTCTAGCATTGGTAGTGAGAGGAATGGCAGATTTGTCTTTACAAACAAGCTGTGAGTCCGCTGGTAGATAAAACCAGCACTGAGTGATAAAAGAAACAATGGGAAGGATTCCACTGATTGTTGAATGAAAAGAAAAGATAGTTGCCTTTACAAATAAACTGTAGGTTTGGTGATAAATTAAATTGGATATTGAAAAATGAAAGAAACAATGGGGAAACACCATAAATTCTGTAAGAATTAAAAATTAAGAGGGAGGGTTATACATTAGGGGGGAATCTTAGGAATCAGGCGTTCTGGGAAGTCTGTACCTCTCAAGTGCCTCAGCCAATGGGAAAAGAGAGAGGGACATACAGCTGGGAAATTAGGATAAAAAGGAGGCTGTGTCCTCCAAAAATTTGAAAGACCCCATGAGAATGCCCCATGGCATCTCCTTTTATTAGAATAAAGTAAAAGGTTGTCTGTCTTGTTTTTGGACATAAACCTCTGGTGTTTGTGGATTAATTTTCCTGACAGAAGTCCAACAGATGATGTCCCCACCATCTGCTGCTAATAATAACTTATGCAGGCAAATGGGCTTTGTTTAAATGGTCCCAAGGGCTTTCTCTGTCCCCTGAATTCAAGATCAGCTCATTTCCAAAGCACCACTGATGCACTTTCTTCTGCTATTTCTCCCTCTTTATACTTTGAACCCCTTTGGTACAACAGTGACTCTTCAACAAAGAGGTCCATCTTCAAACCAGAGTACTTTGAAACTTATCTGTTATTTCATGTCTGGATCATTTGACATAGGATGAAAGGAAAGCACAACACAGACACTTCAGTCCTTCAAAACGGGAGGAAAAAAGTCAATTTGCTAATCATCTGTCAACTAGATAAACAGTAAAGGTGCATGAACTTCAATCAATGAATAACTACAGGCTCCTTTTCATATCAAAACCAGAAAAAAAGTATCAGATGACAGCTGTTGTTCTTGAGTCATGAAAAATAAGGCAAAGCAGAGGTGGTGGTTTCAAACTGGATTCCCTAGCTAGTGGGACACATGTGAAATGCTTCAGACTTTACTGGTGAAGACTCCACCAGAGTCACACTAAAATCCACTCTGGAAACAAAGGAAGAGAAACTAATTCAAGCTCCAGGTATATTAAAAACAATTGGAGAAGAAATAGAAAAACTGAACTCTTATGCAACCAAAGTACGCTATCGGAAATTGTGTATGGATAGGAGCATTTCCATGAAACACCTGCTGATGCTGTTCAAAATGCTAAACACTGAGGCACAAACTCTTCAATGCTGAGATGGAAACTGGAGGCTGGTGGGCAGGAGAAGGACTGGCAGAGAAGAGCTGTCAAAGGAGAGGACTCCTCTCTACATGGAGAGCCAAAGAAGATGATGTATTCTCAGGGCTGCTAGCCCCAGAGAGTGGGTGTGCAGACATGGGGCAGCAAAGCAATGCACAGACTACCTGGTGCCCCAGCTCTCCCAAAGGCCTCCCTATGAACATGACCAAAGCAGCTCCACCACTGTCAGGAGAGTATCTGCAGAGATAGAGTTCTGTGCAGACCACAAAGCCCATCTGAGAAGCTGGGTAAATACTTAGGCACTGAATCAATGCTAAATCCTCACCCATCACAGCTCCACTGCTTCCAGGGTCCCATCCAGATAGCTCAGAGCGATCTGGGGATGTGAGGGCAATCATGCCATGATGGCAGTGCATTCTCCTCACACAGGAGAGGAAAGATTCAGCAAATGGCCATGTTTACCTACTGCTATCCCCATCTACCACAAAAAGCAAAAGGCTATTTCAGCTGTGAAACAGAGGGCAGGAGGGGGGGACATGGGAATGAGAGCAGGAGAGAGTGGTAAGGGCCACAAGAAAAAGCCACTGAAACAAAATTTCACTGAAAGCTTGTTTAGAACAAAGCATAGAAAGAGATGGAAGTACAAACTCTACCCTTAATTCAACTATCTAAACCCCAATTTTACTACTGAAAAATGGCGAGCAGCAGGAACTTGTCTCTGTCCAAAGCTCCAGCAACAGCGACCCCAAGTCCCCTGCAGCAGTCACCTCCCAGGGGATCAAAATACAAGATCTACTCTCAGCTCCAAGCCACTTGCTGGGAAAGGACAGGCAACCAAGGCACCAACCCCAGTACAACCACTCACTGGCAAACCTGGCAGAGATGCCAAGGACCATGGGGGCCACAGAGACTTGGCACTCCTCTGCTGGGTACCTATCTGCTCCCAGCAAGATCAAGGATTGGAGATGGGTGCCATTGATGATACATGGAGGCTGCTTGTGACACATCCCCTCAGTGGAAAGAAGCCTTTGTGTTTGAATAAGTTCCACTGCAGGCCCTCACAAAACACTGAAGCTTTTATCCCCCAGTGCTGTTAAGTGGGGAAGGGCTGCTTTCGCCCTCTGCCATCGTTGGGTTGGGCGGAAGCCTGAAGCACAGCCAGGGATCAATCCATACCTAATTCCAGTCTACTGTGCAAAGGCCAAGCTCTACTTGAAAAAAAGGGAGAGAGAATCAAAAGCAAACGCCAGCAAATTGTCAACAGAACTGAGGCAACAGAGCCTGAGTGGCATCCCTGGAAATCAAGCCAAGTAATGTTCTATCTTGACAGCATCTTTGACATCCCTGCAGTGCCTTTGGTGAGCAGAGTCCTACAGAAAGTCCCTGCTATTTCACCTCTTGAGTACTGATAATTAACAACCACAAACTGGCAGACAAGTGAGCAATTCCCTCTGGTTTCAATAAGAGGAGCTGACATCTCTCTAGCCCCAGCCACCTCCATTGCTTTATTCTCTTTGTTTATTGATCCTTTTATGCACATAATGCAAATTGACATTTAGTAATTCAGCCAAGTTAATGGTGCTTAAATATTAGACGGCTTTTATATTTTAATTAGCAGTAACAAAATAGGCAACAAAGGAGTGCTAGATAGATGCCATTTAAAATACTCTTGTTCAAGTTCCTTGGCATTTTTCTATGGATGGAAAAGAGTAGTTCAGTGGAAATTTTGTACAAGTCTCCTACTCTCACCAGGAGGGTAACTAACCCATAGAACCATTGATTCATAGAGCATATTCATCTCTGTCAACTCTTTGTTTTCTCTGCCTTCTCCTCCTAATAAAGACAGAGAGGAGTAGGAGTGGCAGAGGGTAGAATAAAAATCCTTCCCCATAAGAAGCGTCAGAACCCATGTTGCAGATGTGGATGCAGAAGCATTCTGATACATCATTGCAAGACCTGCATCCAGGTGAAAACAGCTAAAAAGTAGCAGTGCACAAAAGCTATTTGAAGAGTTACAAACAGCATAGAAATCTTGCAATTATTCCCTGAGGCAATAATAGCTGATTCTGAAAATTAATTGAATATTACACTGGGAAAAAAAATCCCATATATAGCAGGGTAAGGGACCATTCACTTTCTTCTGCTCATTATGCCAAGCGTTCAGAAGAAGAGGGAAAATACATGGTATCTTTAAACCTCAGTTCCATCTCAGCTGGAGCCTACAGCAGTAATACATCTTAGTCATAATGTTGCTGGTGTGAATCACAATAACCAAAAAAACTTGGTATTACTCGGGGTGTTTTAACTGTGCATACCCCTCTTTGAATTAGTGCTAATTTTAAATCCTCAGTTGGTTTGAGTTTGGGATAATGATTTCTCACCTAACCCAGAGGAGAACCACATAGTCACAATAATTAGATATGGAAATTGGTAATAACTTACTTTAATTACAACCTATTTTCTTCAAACTTAGCCTAGACTTAGGATTTCAATGAATTCTAATTACATGCCCTGTTTGAAGAACCTATGTTATTACATTATTAATTCCAGACAAAGAAACAGACTGACAAACACTAAATTCCTTACTGAGGATACTTAAAAAAATTAATCTTAATTCAAGTCAATTAATATATTGACTTGCAAATTCTGTGCAAATTCATTCTTTGAAGGAGGACTACACATGGTAAATCTGTAGAAGGTAAGCTGCATTTTTCACATCTAACAAAAATATCAAATTCCAGTTCATGTGCAAAGTTGAGTTCACCAGATCTACTAGGGGCATTTCCACAAAACAAGGAGTCACTGCTCTGAAGCTGACAGGCAGGACATCATGTCAAAGGGTGTTCTCACATGCAAAGGCACCCAAGGACTTCAGGATCATGGGAAAGGGCAGAGCACTGCTCCTTCTGTCCACAGGTGACAGGGGTGTGTGCAAGATACAAAGACTTGCTCACAACCAGCATCCCCTCCATGCACACAGGAGAGGGCAGTGGTGCACATCTGAGACTCAGCTCGTTATAATTTTATGACTGACTTCAAGGTGGCAAAATTCAGGTGCAGGAACTGCTACTTTATCTCCCCTTGCACACAAAATCTAGATGAAGGTCTTTTACAACCCTCTTGGACTCTGGCTATCCCCTGCTCATGGCTTTGCAGATCATGGGGAACCCCTTCTTGCCTCTGTAACGCTCTGCACAGGAAGCATTTTCTGTCAGTCCACATCCACCACATGCAACTCATGCACAGAAATAATCTTGACACCATAACAACAGTTTGCATTCTTTCCCTTTAACAGAATATCCATCTCCTCTCCAGGTGTCCAGCACATCTGGCCACACTGCCTCTCCTAGGCAGGCACTCCTTACTCCAATTTTCTGTTTATTGTTTCTCAGAAGGCTTAGGAAGTGATAAGGGAGTAAATGCCCAGTGGACAAGTAGCATTTCCAGATGTTTTCAGAGGCAACAAAACACAAGTTCACTTCCAGCCTCTTCAGTTCTGAGCTCTTTCTGAACTTTTGGCCTTTAGTAGTCGTCATGACTTAAAGAACACAGATAACTTGTCTCAGAGCACCAAAGAAGGAAGTTTCCTTAAAATAAGCCACCACAACTGGCTCAGATGGGAAACAGATGTTCATTTCAGGCCTGCATGGATGTGAAGGTTTTGGAATTGGCACAATGGACAAATTCCACCATGCATACTGGGGGGAAAGTGCAGATGGCAACAACAGGAAGATGCCAGGCCTGCTGAGGTGGATCTAGGTAGCCTATCTGGACAAAAGTTCCCATTATGGCAAACGGTGAGAAAAGGAAGGAGCTGCTTACAGACATGCCATCCCAAGTTGTAGGAATGGCACATACGTCTCCTTGATACCTGCAACCTGGACTGTATAAAAGTGCTACCTCCAGAAGAACACCTAGGGACTCCCACCACCAAAAAGACCAGCAGGAACCTATGTGGTGGTGACTATAAGGTGCCTGTCTCTCTCTTAACACCCTTGACTCTCTCTGCCCCTTTCTATCTCTCTCTCTGCCTTATATTTACTGTTAAATAAAATCCATACTATTGACTTTGGCATATGGGCTTGTTTCCATCTTAATTTGGGCGAAGGCATCTTTTAATAATCAGACCCTAACATTATTTTGATGTGTCATAACACTATTTTCATGTGAGAAGTGGGAACATAACAGCAGTCTCCCTTCAACCTGCAGCTAAAATGGGGCCACACCCTGGATATACATGTGATTAATTAACTGGAACTACTGTGAATAACTAACACACTAATGTAAGGCTGTTCCAGCAAACAGAATGGACTTTGGGTCATTACTATAAAGAGCTCTTCTCAACCACAAGTGACAGGTGTTGGCCTCAGGAGCATCCCCCAAACCTGCAAAATAAGGGTAACTCTGGCAATGCCACATCCTGAGTATATTGAGGGAGTTCATTCTGACAAACAGCTGCAGCAGCTCAGACAATCAGACTGAGGGAAGAAGAGGGGACAAAAAGGAAAAATGAAAATGGATTGGCAAACAGTTTTGGAAAAAAAAAAATCTGATTACAGATGAAACACAGGGAAGGAGAATTGAAGCAGGCTGATGATGGCTTGGCTCTTCCCCAGTGAGAGACCAATAGCAATGAACTTAGGAGCAAAAGGTCCACAAAGCAAGGTTATGAATTTATTACTCTGCATCTGTGCAGAGTCAAAAGATTGTCTAAAACACCAGAGACATTCAGAGGAAATTGGGAAAGCACTAATCCAACATGGGATAGTGTTTAAAATAATTTCTCAGCTGTCTGATTGCACAAGGGGTAAGAACAGGGATCAATTCTCTACCCAAGATCATGCATTTGTGCAAACATTGTTGAGCAGTTTGTTCAACAGGGGACTCAGGAACTAATGCAGCTGTATCAAAGCAGCCAGGGTCTGGCTGACAGCTTTGCAAAGGAAGTAAGATGATCTTTGACATGAAGAAAATAAAACTATGAGAGACTAAAATCCTGACAGGCACTAGCCTCAAAAGCCAAAGCATCTCCGAAAAGGAAAGCTCTTTAAAGACTTCTGTTCTCCAGCTCTTTTCTGCAAGGGAAAATGCTCTGGCCTACTTAGGTGAGGCCAAAGGCAGGCTAAAACCTCAGTATATTTTGAAATCACTTATCCTCAGCTCCATTTGATGTCTTCCTGATACTAGTTAGAAATTTCACTTTATTTAAAACATTCATGGTCCTTCAGCTGCATGTGGAATGACACAGGGCAGTACATCCCTTGGAGAATGAAACGGTCCGTTGGTCTCTGAAGGGGACAGAAGAAAAGCAAACCTGCAAAGAGAGCAAAGTCTCAAAACCAGCCTTCTTTCTTAGAAGACCTCAACTAACTCAGTCTGTTGCACAACACCCTGGGACAAATGAACACAAAAGTAGTGAATGGGCTTCCCATTTAAAAGGCCAAATGTCTGCAGAGGGAAGGATGCACAGCTTCTAAAAATGTGAATTTACTGGAATTTCCATCCCCTAGATGAGCAAATCCTTTGTGCTGCCCATCAGACAAGGAATTGGTTTGCTTTCTAAAATCTAGTTTTGCCCCCCGTTTCAGTCTACTCCAATTTTGCACTGAGGGTAAAGACTCTGGATCTGGTCATGCCCCAGAAGAGCATACCTCTCCAGCAGTCCACCACACTGATGGCTGACAGAGACTGTGAAGCTATTTCCCAGAGTTTGTCCCACAAGACATGTCACCAACCACCACGGCACCACCAGTCTCTTTCACCGAAATGGGCAGCACACCTGTTTTGAGGCACTTCAAAGCCCAACGTGATGAAAGTTTGATTGGTATAAATTTTGGAGAAATGACCAAGAACCATTTTGAATCTTGCAAACTACTTTTGCTAATCGTCATCTGCAGGGACAGAAATTAGCCTGGACAAATTTAGGAAACTGGCTAGGGCAGAAAAAAAACAAGTCATGTCTTGTTCCTGCAGTGGGTACAACCAGGACTGCTGCTCCTTTAACAGGCCAATAAGCATGCATGCTGCTGAACACACGAAAATGAGCCACTCTATCATATTTTACAACCACCATGCCTTCAGACTTCTCTCAATGCTTGATCATATCCTAAAACATGAAGGGAACAATAGGCTGTTACCAGCTATGCACTTTCTGTGTTGATGCCTGCCACAGAGGAGGCAGAAAGTCATCTGAGGTAGCTGGGGAGCTGCTCAATATACTTCAAAGGATTTCATTTGCAGCAGCAATGTTCCAAACCAGCAGTCACCATCCAGCACTGATGTGAGCTCTTCAGGATCAAACTACCCCAACTCCATCCAGGAGACATAGCATCCTGTATTTTTGCTCACTTCCATGGACCTAATGTGTTGATGTATTTTATATATTGGTAAAGGTCTGTCTGCACAAACCAGCCTCTGGGATAAGTCGCAATATTAAAGGCTAAAATCCTTGAAACTTGCCTGTAGAAAGTAAAACAATGTTCCTGTGTACAAGGATAAGAATGTAAACTTGTGTGTACTAGCCAATAGTAGCTTGCTCTGCCCGCAGACCCTGTAGAACCCTATAAAAGGTGTGCTAAAGATAGAAATAAACGGCATTCACAATTACTTCTGTGAAGACTGGTGAACAGCTCGGGGGTCTTTCAATATCTGGCGCCTGAACAGGGACACCCCTGCGGGCAGAGGGGCTTTGGAGTCAGCGGAGTGGATCTGGGCGTTAGACGTTGCCGGCTTGGATCGGCACCAGATAGGCAGCCTGAGCGCGGTGAGACGCGGAGCGGTTGGACGTGGAAGTAGGGCTGCTGGGGGGGGCCCAGGCAGGCAAGGGTGTAGTAGAAGGGTCGCAACCTTCCCCCTTGCGGGTTGCCGTCAGCATGGATGTGGAATTTGCGGTGGCAGATAAACTGCTTCTCTGCATCCTCGTTAAACGAGGCAAAGCAGCCCAGGAAAAGGACCTGGATATGCTCATTATATGGGCTAATTGTCATGGGCATTTGCAGTGCTCACACTGCTTTTTGCGGTGCAAGAACAGACTGATGTATCGGCTCTGATATGGGAAACGGCAATTACAGAAAAGAGCAAGGACACTGTGTCTCTCGGTTGAACTTGGCAGATTGTAATTAATACCTTAAAAGACAGAAAAGCAAGATATACTGAGGCTGTGAGCTCCGTAATTCTACCTGCGTCACAGCGGCAGATGCCTTCACCTCCCACTGCTGGGCAAGCTATCTCCTATCTATGCTGCCCATGGAGAGAGGGAGGGAGAGTCAAAGAGAAGAAAATAATGAGAAAAAAAAAAAAAAAAAAGTTCCACAGCGAACGCTGAAACAACGAACAGAATCTGTTCAGTTATGGCAGGATGTGATACAACCAGAAATATTTGCTTCATTTTTGGAGTCACTTTTAGCATTACAATCTTATTTAAGTTCCATCTTTACCACCCTGGAAGAAAAGAAGCCAAATTTAGATTGGTTTCCACCCGAACCAGGGGGACATGGGGGAGCGAGGTGGGTGCAAAGAACAAAGGCACCCCTGGGGGTAGAAGCAGCGCAAGAAAAGTTCCAAGGCCACACTGATAAGCTGCAGTGATCGCCGCTGTTAGCACCTGGCCGTGAGAGACTTTTCATGTAACATCGCCTGCTTTTGTAAAATTGTGCCCCTTTTCCTCTATCGGCAAACAACAAGAGAGATTGAGAGAAAAAACTGCATTTGTTAAAGTTAACTTTGTGAGGTTTTTTTTTCTTTCTCTCAGTTTTTCCTCTCTGCGAGAGTATATGGAGAATGTGAAGAAAGATAAGAGCAGCAGAGAGCAGCAGCAGGGCGGGCAGTCAAACCCCCCCCCCCCGCTCCCTCTCTAAGAAAAACATCGGGATTATACCCAGTTTGTTAAAAAGTTGTGATTTATTGGGTTTTCAAAATGTTTTTATATACCATTGTAGAGTTAAGTTTGTGTTTTAAGTAATTATGAGTTTATGCAATTGCAGTTTTTAGAGTGTTAGTGGAGAAATTATTGTGAGTCTGGAAGTGAAAGAAAAAAAAAAAATTAGTTAAGAGAACTTTACTGTACAAGACAAAGTTAAAGTATATATTATCCATTTGCTTGTTTTTTCCACAATTTTAATAAGGTAATTTTAATGTGAGTTATTTTGTTATATAAAACACATATAACTGCATATACACCAATTTGGATTTTGGGTTTTAGTTTAAGAATTGGACTTAATGTTTCTGAAAAAATGTAAATGTAGTACTTTTGAAAAGTGCTACAAAAGCTAAATGGCAACTTGCCAATTCCTGTGTTGTTGTGGTTTTTCTCCAGAAAAACTACACTTTAAAATCCTAACCAATTTAAACATATACTAGGCAAATTCCTGTTATGAATAAGTATTTTTAGTAACATTTGCAGTTATTGTGGGTTATTCTTAAAGTTAGATGACATAGAATTGTGATGTATTTGTTACATTTTTATAATCTTTATAGTGAATCCATGTTATTGTTATATTGTGTTTGAAAGGTATATATCAAACTTTTAGCTGCCTTTTTGTAGTAACAGAATAAGATTAAGTTATGTTTTTATTTAATAGAGATTAAGTGTTAATAGAATTAAGGATAGTCAAGTTTTATAATGTTTAGGCTTGAATGTTTTTAAGTTAAGTTTTCTAACTTAGATATTCTTTTAAGGTTAAGTTTGTTATTTCCTTTTGTCATAAATAATTATTGTTAGGTTTAAATATTGTTTAATTTAAATTGTTTTATGTTTTATTGGAGACACTTGTTTAAACTGCAAAGTATAGTTATTTTCCTAGAGAGATGAAGACAGCCACAACTGAAACAGCAGTGATGGAACACTGGTGAACACCTGTTTGTGGATGGGGGTGAATGCAGTCTGTGACACCCTTGACTTCACTGGGAGTTCTATTGGTTGTTGCAATCTCTGCAATTTTTGTTTGTTATAGCTTTCTTATTTTTCAGTGTTTCCAGAATTTTAAGAAGATGCATCATTGTTGAAGATCAGCTGCCATGGGAGAGGCTTCAGATTAAACCAACTGCTGCATGGTTTAATTGGTCTGGTACCTAAGGCTTCTGATCATTTGATTTGTACAAATGCATTTTAACAGTTTGCTGTGCTGTAAGCATCTCCTAGCTGCTACTATTGAGAACCTTGTTCTAGAAATATGTTAAGAGGCAGCTTTCCAGTTTAAAGCCAGGCCCTGGTCAAGCCTTGACTTTACCTGGATGGAATGTTTGCCAGCAGATCCAGATGTTTTCTGTACCAAATCAGTATTTGAGTCACTTTTTGACTCAACAATTTGACCCTATTAATATGACAGCTGGATCAATTTTGAAGTGGGCTTGGAGAATCATTTCTGGAGATGATTACCCAATCCTTCACTGATTTTTTTTTGTTTCTGTTTGTTTGCTAACTATGGGATGCTGGTGCAGTGTTTTAGTAATTAATAGTAGTTTTATATTACATATGTCATTAATAATGTTTATGATTTAATTGATTTTTAACTGGTATAAGTTCTTATTAATTGTGTATATGGTTTTGTGTTGATGTTGATGTTTATAACAGAAGTACATCTCATTTTATTTTTTTTAAGAAAACGGGGGAAATGGATGCCCTAAAAGCATTTGATTAGTGTAATTCATTAACTTCAAGGAGAGAAGTGTCTGTGTTTTGTTGGCAGGTTCAAAAAGGTCACCTGTCCATCTGACCAGACTGTGTGCCTCTGAACACACAAGATCCAGTGAACAGAGATGTCATCACACAGCCTTGGTACTCCAGACATGGATCAGAAGTGGACCTGTCAGGACACAGTTGTGTCTGAACACTATACAGACAGTTGCCAACAGAAATTTTATGTTGTTATTATGATGTGGTGTCTCTACCAATTTTTCAGGTATCCTTTGTTTTAAGATTTAGAAGGATCTGAAGAACAACTTGAACATCAAAGCCCTCAGTCATCGATCAACTGCCAGCTGACATCATGGGAGCAGTGAACGTTCCAGGACTGAATCGTGTTAGAGAAATTCTGTAGAAGATCTAAGAAGTGTAGAGACTCCATTTAACTGTATATAAAGCAAATTGTAGTTGTGTTTTTATCCTTTCAGCAAATTGCTTTCACGCTTAGACTACATATATACCAGAGCACGTGTGTTAAAGGTAGTTAGATAATAGTTTAAGATAAAGAGTTTAGCCTGTGTAGTAATCGTTATGTTAGTATAAAGTATAAGTATTCCCCCTTCAAGAGCTAGGCATCTTTGAAAGTTCATTTAACGATTGAAGTTTTAGCTGTGAGTTTGCAAGTATGGTGTCATTTACATGGAACAAACTGCTTATGGTAATTGTGTTGTGTATAGTCCTGACCAACTGTCTGCTAACTAACATCCAAAAGCGACAGAACATATGGGTCACTCTGGCACATTGAACTGGCCAAAGGTCAATGTGTTTGAGCCTAGCCACACCTGGAGATCCTTTCGCACCTGTCTCGTAGGAGTCCCTGAATGGGATCCTCCAGCATTTAAAGGTTTAATTTAGTAATGAGACTCGACTGAATCAATTGGCAATGTTGCAAGAGTGCAATCGCACTGTTGGCTTCACATTACGACAACTTGAAGCCTGTTGGCAAGCAAAAATTACCAAAGTTCTCAATGTTACAACCCTCAGAAGAATTAGATTTGTTAAGTTCCACCAATACCTCAGGTGGATGGATAATGTTTGAACCCGACAAAAAGTCATTCTAACAAAGTAATGTAGCACTGAGCTGCAGTCAACCCTATAGCTGATCTTGTTACTACCACTGAAAGTAAAGCCTTTATTTGTGGTGCAATCTCATAGGACAACTACCAAAGCGATTACCTAGTTCCATCTTCCTCATCTGTGGAGATAGAGCATGGAATTAGATTCCTGCTAATCCACAGAGGACCCTGTTATCTTGGGAAACTAACTTTGTTCCACCCAAGTTTACATCAATTGTTGAATGTAACTAGCAAAATGAAAAACATCAAACAGTCAAAGCGAAGCCTGAATGAATTAAGGCCTAGCAACTCTAAAAAGGCTCGCTTGCTAGACTAAGGAAGGATTGAACTTAACATCCACAATGTTAAGTGAGCTTTCAGCCAATGTGAGTAGTGTACGTCTTGCAGTATTATGAAATCGAGCTGCAATTGACTTTTTGCTCTTAGCACAAGGACATGGTGGTGAAGAGTTTGAAGGCATGTGCTGCTTGGATCTTACTGATCATTCAGCTTCCATCCATAAGCAACTACAACAGCTACAGGATGAGTTACACGCCCTGAAAGAAGACAGTGACCCCATTGGAAGCTGGTTCGCCAGCTGGGGCATCACCAGATGGTTAAGGTCTCTTGTGCTAGAAGGGGGATGGACTTTACTTATAATGTTAATTGACAATTGTTAGTGACAGTCTAACTTGTGTGTTATCTTATCCAAAGCCTGGTTTGTGCAAAAAGAGAAAGGGGGAATTGTTGCTGTATTTTATATATTGGTAAAGGTCTGTCTGCACAAACCAGCCTCTGGGATAAGTCGCAATATTAAAGGCTAAAATCCTTGAAACTTGCCTGTAGAAAGTAAAACAATGTTCCTGTGTACAAGGATAAGAATGTAAACTTGTGTGTACTAGCCAATAGTAGCTTGCTCTGCCCGCAGACCCTGTAGAACCCTATAAAAGGTGTGCTAAAGATAGAAATAAACAGCGTTCACAATTACTTCTGTGAAGACTGGTGAACAGCTCGGGGGTCTTTCAATACTACTGGTCTTCTCATTATGGTCTTCCCCCTCTACCACTCCCATACATACCTGCTCAGCCATGACACCAAGGAAGACAGAGAGTGAGAAAGAAACCCCAAAACCAAGGATAATCTATAATGATTACTTAGTAATTGCCTTGATGTGTGACCTTGGGCAAGCAGGTTCTCCCCTTTTCAGTGCATCTTCATCTCACTATGTGTTTTTTGGAATAATTGCACTACCATGCCATGCAGGGTACTTTTAGGCTTTATGTTTATACAACTTCTTGAAGATGCAAAAATCATATCAATTCTAACTCTTATTGTAGTTATTGCCTTCCTCACAGGGGGGGTTATGAAGCTTTGTAATTAACGCTTGTAAAGCAAACCTCTGTTATCGGATGAAATGTAATATGCAAGAGAAGTGTGAAGGATTAATATCCTCGGTAATCTGATGTGGGTTTTACTGTTCTGTGCAACACTTAAAAAAATAATTAAAAACAAACCTATGCTGACACTGATAGGAAGGACAAGGAAGCAGAGACAGATGCATGTGAGGACAGACTGCTCTCCATTAATTAAGCCAAATATCATCCGTCTCCAAGACAGGGCCAAGTATTTTCTTCTGTCTGGTGATAATCATGCATTCAACTAAAGGCTGATTTTGGGTAACTAGAACTCTTGAGCACCCTAGAAACACTTTCAATGCTGTGAGAAACACCAAACACAGCTAAAGCAGCACAGCTCTGACCCCACAACTTTTACAAAGGAACTGCTGCCTGGTAGACAGCAAACAGGTAAGATATGCTCAGAGACCTAGAAGAGAGCTGAAAGGAAACTGTAAATCCACAGGGTCACACTCCCATACCCAAAGTTCTGGTCTCCAGTCACTAGCTTGGAGGTGTAAAGAAATTTCACTCCTGAGGCTGTGCAGGATTCAAGTCCCCTGCAGCACTGGCACCATGCATCCAGAGCCACCAGCTCAGTGCCTCTGCAAAAATATATACCAGCTTCAAATTTCTCCAGCATGAGAAAGGGAGCTGCTGAAGTGTTCTGCAGTACAGCTACTTCCAAGTGCACAAAGATGGAGAAGCGTTTGGAAAGTCTCTTGAAGAACAATTGCCAGCAGAGAAGGAAAATTGCTGGCAATTGCTTTAACTGTTTGAGTACCAGCTTTCTCCCCAGCACAGCAGATGCAGCATGAGCACCTCCCTCCCGGTGTCTCCATACATGCAAACAGCCCTCCAGATACTTCCTGTGACTGAGTTCACATCACACATCCTTGTATTTGGGGCAGAATAGGTACTATTTATATACTATACATGTACTATTTATATACTGTATAAAGTGATATAGGCTATCCAGCCTTTACACACACAGCTTGCAACAGAAGCTCCCTGGCAGACTCCAAAATCAACAGGATGTCCAAGCACTGCAGATTTTTTTTTGTGCAACTGTTCATCAGGCTTCACTCTACTGCATTTGCCCACATGGTTTCTTCTGGTGCCAGTTCTCTTTGGTTAATGCCAAAGGGATAAAAGCAATATGTGCATGCAGATATGCCAACACTTTCCACAAGCAAATGGGCCAACAGTAAAACTCAGAGAAGCTACAGAAAGAGTTCAAGGAACCACACATATTTCAGACAGTCCCACAGTACTGCCAGGTCATCTGCAAGCCTTCCCTACAGGCTGCTCCACAGTGATGAGCTTGACCAAGCTTTAAAATGTCCCCAGAGAAGCATCTCCACAGCTGCTTTCATATTTGCATAAGGAACTTGTTTTGGCATTCAGCCTCAGTTGTCCCTACAGAGAAAGGGTTAATACAGGCTGGAACAACAGTACCCAAAGCACCTGTCTTAAAGGCATCAGATGTCTCACATCTTTTCTGTTTATCACTTGAAGGCACACAGCAAGGGGATCTAAGCTCACATCAGGTATTAGAGTAATAGCTGATTATCAATAACCTGGGTAGTATCTGATACACCACCACAGAAAGCAATACACACATCCTTTCTCTTTAGAGGGCTTCAAGTGATGATGGGAAGCAAACTGCACCACAGCAAGAAAAACAACAGCCACTCATGAGTCCATGGGATGGGGTGGTAGTGTGAGAAACTAAACAAACACCCCTCTTCACCTGTGGGACTTCACTCATTACTCACTTTTAAATCCTGAGAAGCCACTTACACTGACTCACTTGAGACTCAAAAGGAATACAAAACATGTGGCTCTGCGGGGCAGTGTAACACACCTCCTCTCCCTGCCCTGTGCAAAGGATCAAGCCAAATGTCCCTTCACCATCTTTGGTTTTACAGGGGAGAAGTTGGAGGGGCTGTGCTTCACTGCAGGAAGCTCTGCTAATCCTTGCTATACATGAGCGATAAGGGCACAGGATTAGCATCACCAGCTGCTCTGCTGGAAAGCGCAACAAGGAAAATTAGATGCATATATGCAGTGTGGAGCCATTAGGAAGAACTGCCTCAAGCACCTCCCCCTCCCCGTATTGCAGCTCATAATTCCCCATGTCATAAGCACTGCACTCCCCTTCAATACTACCTTTATCTCTTGTCACCTCTGCAGCCTATTACCCCAAATGCCATTTCCACCCTTGAAACATAACACCTTCCGCCCACTTTCCTATCAGCACTGGTACAGAGCCTGTTACTCTGATCAAAAAAAAATATCCCAGGCAGCTGGTGTATGCTGCAGAATCATGAGAGAATTCAGCACCTTCTGCAGCTTGGCCTTAGCAGAGTGGAGATGCCAGACACCCCAGCTGTGGGAAGTGGTCACTTTGCCTCACATTTTGCTATCATTTATCATATCAAAAGGACTTCATATGTACACAGGTTGGGGAAGAGGGGCTGATTTCATGAGAAACAGAACATAGCTTCATCTGAGGTGGAACACAGCTGGTTAACAGGGCTCAGGAACATCGTCTAATTTCTCAGGCTAGAAAGGGGAAAGCAATCTAAACTGATTTGAAGCTTGAGAGGGAATTAGGGAACAGAATATAATAACCTAAGTTGGAATTTGGTCATGACTCATGGGAAATAGAAAAAAAAAAGTGATTCTGGTCTTTCACAAATACAAACAAATTGCAACTTGGTGTTCCATTCCTTTCCAGAGGGGTACAGGCATGCATCTGATTCTGTTCACACTAACTGCTCTTTAAGAAGCATCTCTGAAGTAAGGAAAAATGCATTGGCTTTATACCAATATAGCTATCGAGGACACTGTGACACTATGCCAGAGAAGACACAATGTCTCACATTTCACAGGTGACCTCAGCTTTGGGAATATGCAGATTTTCAATCCTTGAACTTCACTGTTTTTAAAATCCTCCAGCAAATCTTCAATAAAGCAAATACACACTTAACAACCAACTGTAGCCACACATTTTTCAGAATATTCTGTATCTGTCACCTCAAGACTTTTCACAAAGCACCCATGGAAGAAGAGCAGGTTTCCTATGCCTAGGTGTCAGCTGCACAGCCCTGGGTCCATGGCATAGGACAGTGGCACTGGCCTGGGCTTGTACCCCAGCTGAAGGTCTTGAGGGCAAAAAGCTCATTCAAAGCCTGAATCCCCACAGCAATGTTGGTACAGGTCTTAGCAGCCTTAAGTGTTATAGATACATATTATATTGTTGGCTTTTCGCAAATATTAAAATGAATGTTATATGTATAAGGTTAGAAAACTTTGTTATATTAATATAGTTCCTTCTATTTCTGTTATTGATGAAACTTAGAAACAGAAGTATAATATACATATATGTTGAGCTAAGGCATAGTATTAAAACAAAAACTACTTTTGTTTGTATAACCCAAAGACTGAAAAAGATAGTTAGAGACCCCCCTCCATTCTTAGATTATCTTGTCCAGATGAGGACAGCAGTGACCAGAGCTCTGGGGGAGGAATTTATTGCACCTCTGTTATCAGGGAATGTAAAAATTGGTGGAGCCAAGAAGATTGATTTATTGAGAAGGGGGCGAGTCAAAAACTAAACAAAGAAACATCCAAAACTTAAGAAGAATGTTTGAATCATGTATGAGAAATTATGAATATGTAGTAGGATTCTGTTTTTAAGGGACAATCCTTTGTTAGTAAAGTGTGCTCTCTTGGCTGAATGCAGGGACACCTGGCCATATCTGTATACTTTATCTCCTAATTGTCTTTCTATTAAACTTTTAAATTCTATAAAAATTATGTGAACCTCCTTTTTCACATAAGGTACAGTCAGATGAGACCAGAGAAGTGTGCATCATCAAGGTAGGAGAGATTTCATTCTCGTTACCTCTGGCACATGGTTATTTTGAAGCTTCTCTGGTATCTTACAAACTGTGAGAAGCAGCCCAGCCAAACCTGGCCTGTTTTAAAGAACAGCCAGACTCCCATACAGGTCTGAAATACTGCACAGCTGCCTGCAGCTCACATGAAATCCATATATATGACAGGTCATAGCAAAAACAGTGCTTGGAAAAAGCTGTCAGCAGTGCCAGACTGCTCCTTTTCCATTTCCAACCTTACAAGTATCTCTGAACAAGTAAAGACAAGGCTGGTCCCCTCCTGCTTCAGCCTACCCAGAAATTCAGCCAAGGTCTAAGCCTTGGCTATTCCTGTCACAGACATGTCAGGAACAAGCTGGAGAGCACAGAAGACCATGGAGAGCAAAGCCCACTTTTCCTGTTCCCTTGAAGAGAGGGTTCTTCCCACAGTAGCCATTCTCAGCCCTAACTGAGAGCTTTGACAGGCACGAAGTGAGCACGAAGGCCACAGCCGTCATCATCCCTACCTGTCCTAACCAAGTGCCTGTTTCATCCACTCCTTAATGTCAGTCTTGTCCCATACTTAAATAGCAAGGACAGAGCTAATGCTGGGCATATTGGGCATTTAGGCTGATTGATCTGCAACGAAATTCATGCCCATGCTTTACTACAGCAAGGTGTCCACACCCAGACAAGCCAGCACCAGTGTTTAAGCCCATGGAAATAAGTGGGTAAGTTACAGCCAGTAAAGTGCCATGCCAATGTGGGGTTGAAGGTTAGTCCACTACTAGAAGGATTACAAGAGGACAATTAGGACACCAACACCACCTCTGCTGTTCAGTAGCAATAGCACAGCTTTGATAACATTGCTGCTCTTTTCTGAAGTAAAAGGCAGAGGAGGTGATATTTGAGCTAGCTTGAGGGGATAGGGAGGTCTGTTAGGAGGAATTAATTTCAACAGTTTTAATGCTTAATATTATCCAGGAAAAAAAAAAAGAAAAAAAAAAAAAAGACCTCCAAGCCTTCACAGAATGGAAACTGTCAGAAACTGAAACACTTAACACTCAAAACCCATGTACAAACAAAGGAACAAAGGAAATTGGCAGTGGCCTTTGCTCTCCCCATCACACTTAATGGTAAAGCAGGGTGGTCGGAAATACTGTCCACTGTAGACTGAGTGAAACACTGGTCACAGTCACTTAGAAAGTGCACTGACCTTGGAAAAAGGTCCAGTGGAAGCCAATTATGGGTCTTCTGTGTCAAATATGCATGGATACAATTCCACCCTCTGCTGCAAAATGGTAACTTTCACTGCAGCTGATGGGAATTACACCTATTTAACAGACGAATTGATTTTGTGATCCCATGTGCCCAGGCCTGAAAGATTTCCAGCCCACATAACTTCAGATAAAAATACCAGCAAACCCCAAGATAATGAAATCTGAGATTCCACAAACACTGCTTCACTGAGCAAAGCTTGGATGTGCTTGGAGCTCGAGGCAATCACAGGATTCTGCTAAATTACCTTGGGCCAGAAGCATTGCAGATCAGGATATTTCCAGGCAGGTCAGGGACTAATGTCATGAGAATTGCTACCTAAGGGATATATTTTATCGCTACTGTATTGCTCCTGGGCAAAATGCAAAAGGCATTATGTGTACACAGACCTACAATTTCCGTCTAAGAACTGAGCCCAAGCTTCACATCAAGGTGTTTGACTTTACCCTGCAAGCTTTGTTCATCACAATGCAAATGCACCAGTATATTTAAGGAGATCCTGTTACCAGACAGAAAGAGTAAGCAAGGCAGCAGAAGCAGATGTCACCTGCCAAGACGTGGCCTGGTAGCTTAGTTGATGTCACACTGAGGGCTGTGAAGTGCCTGACAGGGGCAACAGAAGGTCATAGAGATACACTTCAGTTAGTTGATCCTGGTACCTTGGTCAAAGTACTCTTGGAAAATGGGAAGACTCCTCAGCTTTTCTCCCCTTTGTGTTCTCTTCGAACTCCCCTTGCTGAACTTCTGAGCATGAGTAAAAGATGCTGCTGCTGGAGCCAGAGGGTGCCTGGCAGCTGAAGGAGTTTGACAGAGAATGCAGAAAAAAACCCTGAGGAATGAGAACTAGCGTCTACACATTTTCTCCTGAAACACTTACTCTTTTCTATGGTATGGAAAGACTCAACTTGCTGGAAGAGCACAAAGCATCCCCCACGTCAGCAGTGGGGAGCTGAAACTGGAACCACACTGACCAACAGCCTAGAAGCTCAGTGGTGCTCATTTAGCAGTGCAATCCCATGGCAATGCCTGTTCCAGACCTAAAGGCTGTCCTAGAGTCCTAAAGATGAATTAAGAATATTCAAGCAAGATTTTGGCTTGCAATCCCCATTGCCTCACGGAACACAGCCTCTGCTCTTGTCTCCCTCAAGAGCACTCAGGGGGTGTTAACTGCCTTCAATTTAGCATCCCATGTCCATCCACAGTAACTCCACCCCAGGGGATCCTGTGGACCTTGTTATCATTGTTCCTGCTGCACAGAAATGACATTGTTTAGCAGCACACTGGTCTCAAACTGCATTATTTTGTTGGTTTATGGCCATAGTGATGGTGACCTACTGGGACAAGAGTGGATGCAGCTTCCAGAGAGAAAATCCTGCACCCAACCTGTCACACTTTATTAGGAATGGTGGAAAGTACGACACAGACTCTCTGGTTGGGTTTTCCAACAGAGCAAGTTTTATTATTCCAGATCTTCTTTTATAGACAGGTCTGAGAAGGTCCAAGAGGTAAAACTCTCACTGGTCAGTAAACTAATACATCACCATCATTGGTCAAGTGGGAACACCACCCCTTGACTGTTTCTTACAAGTAAACAACAAGGATCCTAAACAACACCTGCCAAGGTTGTTGTCTTTCTCCAAGGAGTGCTTGGATTCTTCCTTAAGCTTTCTCAGGCCAGAGTGAGAACCTTGTATGACTTAGTTTCACACAGGCTCTGTGCTCCCTGCCTGCTTTCTTGCATTTAGCATCCACACCAACCTCCGGTTCCTCTCCAAAGGGAGAAAGCTGAAACAGGTACTGTAGCACCTTGTGGGAGCCTGCATCACACCTGGAGAAAGGGAGGTGGGAGAAAAGGGAAACAGATACATCAACTCTCCTCTCTGGAGGACAAGTGCTTAGGCTGGAGAGATTCACATCACTGCCCTTCTTCTCAGCCTTCTACAGGCCTCTCACTTGGAAAGGGACAGATGTTCATGCCCCCCTGGCAGGCTGGTCAGCAGCTGCCCAAGTAAAGGAACTGGGCACAGAGAGATTAAGGATTGTGATGGGGATATTCAGGGAGTCAGCTGTTCAGTCCAGAAGCTCACTGTATTCATTTGCTCCCATAGCTGTGGTAGTTTTCAGCAACAAACAGTGTGGAACAGCCACTTTGGTGCTCATCCTTGCAATTTCCAGTACAACATCCCAGTCACACCAGCCTTCCACAAAGGGAATCACAGTATAGGAAACAACAGGGCCCTCAGGGTCTGTTTTCTGTTTGGTATCCAACACAGGTTAGCAAAGGCTGCCTGGCGCATTCCTGTGGTAACGCTCACTGCAAAAGCTCACACCCCACAACACCCCAAGGGCCTAGAAAAAGAGGTGCTATGAGATGGGGGGCGGGGGGGTTACTCCACTCATAAGGAACCTAATTTGCTGCTGGAGAAATCCAGCCCTTGAGGAATAACACATGGGAAAGAAGTGATGAGCAGGCAGTAGATGTCTCAGTCGAGACAGAAAGCCTTCTTGGTGTTTATTAAAATAGTGTCTGCTAATCACCTCCTTGGCAGTGGTGGCATTTAAGCAGTAAAGCACTGCCTTGAGGCAGAAGCCAGCACTCTTGGTGCAAATGCCCAATTCCCACAGGAGGCTTCCAGCAAAGCCTTGCCAGCAGCCCACAGTTTTGCAGACCTACAGGCTGCAGGTCTTTAACTTCCAAACTGCCCAAGCACATGTAACTCCTCAGTCTCCCTGAGCCCTGTCTAACATCCGCACAGCTCTGCACGGCCATGCTGCTTTCCTGGAAGGGCTGTATTACGTTACGGTTGTAGGTTGGAGACGGGTACAACAGAAATCACTGATAGACATGCAACAAACAGTTCAGTTTATTGCTTGGAACCCCCTTTCATAGGGCATTCTAAATCCCTGTGCTTGGACAACCCCAGGTTGGGGTCTCAACACCACCCAGCTCCCTGGCCAATGATATGTCTGCATTCAGGATTGAATGGGATTGGCTGGGTGCCCTGTTTGAGTTTGAATCTATCCTATCATTGCTCACCCAGGGACTGGTTTAAACCTTTTCTAGAATGAACTAGATGAGAAAAATTTACTTTCTTATTTATGGCCAAATTTATACATCCAGCTACAGACCAGCTGTGCTGTGCCAGGGCTGCACTGTCTGAAACACCCAGGGGCAGGGAAGAAGGACACATGGGGAAAGTGCAGCTGGAGATGCAGGAGCTACCTACCTTAGCTAGACACGTGGTCAGCCTAGCCATGAGAACTTGCTGCAATTTCCATGCCCCACAGCAAACACTAGCACTGCCCTCCCAGTAACATAACAATAGTCATTACAGTAGGCTGGATCCTTCATCAGGGAAAGCACAAGGTCTCCCACACGACTTCTTCAACAATGGATGCAACCTGTGATCAACTCCTATGCACCATTTGAGCCAGGTTCTTCAAACTGGAGGCTGATCCTTGCCTGTTGATCTTTATCACTTCTCCCTTTCCAAGCTCCCTTCTTCCTTGAACAATTAGACACTTGTTGACTTGTCTCATGGTCTTTCCCACCCAAATAAGCCTACTCCACAGAAATGCATCCATGTGGGGGCAGAGCCCAGACACAGTTTTATAATCTGTTGCAGTAACAAACTCCACTTGAATAGGGCAGAAGGAGAAACATTAAATATGATCTCACATCAGACACAAAAATCCTTCTGCAGTCATAAAAAAGAAAGCCTAGAACAGAACATAAACCTATTGGGGGATTTCTGTAATTTTTTTAATCTCTAGGTAACTAGGAAAGCCAAAAGACTAGTGCAATGCTGGACAGTCACACCAACACAGAAAGCAAGACAGCATTTCACCATTCACTGCCCACTGATGCTACCAAAGCACTGGGAGATGCTTCCCATCTTCTCCCAAACCAGAGATTTTCTGCTATATCCCATGTTCTAATTCAGGCAGCTGAAAAAAGAATGGATGAGAGAAAACCAATCTGGCAGCTAATGGCTAAAGGCTCATGTGGCAGCGGCTTCAGGGGAGACAAAGAGTTACATTGTCCCACCCCAAACCCCTTGTGAAGGGCAGCCCAGGTGCTCTGATTGGGTTTGAGTCCCTGGGGGGTTCTCCCTTGGTGTGCTTCTACTGGTCCCTGACCCTGAACTCCACCCTCAAAGGTGGGGACCCTTGAGAGTTCTGTCCCTCAAAAACCCCTGCTGTGCCTCTGTTCAGGGCTCTCTGTTCTGAACCTGACTTTGTTCCCATGCTGAATAAATGGTTTCATGAACGGGAGCCCGTCTCGTTGGTGTTTGATGCTGGTCCCCAGAATCCTGCTACTTCCCTGGACGAGATCCTGAGGTTGCTGACTGCAACAGGCTCAGAAAACCCTCATCTATACAACCATGGAAGTAGTGCTGCTGGGAAGATACCATGACAGCAGTTCCTTCATAAAAGGCATGAGTTAGAGACTCAGGGAAGGCACATTTTCAGTAGCTTTAAGGGATGGCTGGTGTCAAGAGATTGAGGAGGGTGGAAAGCAGTGGGGTCTTTTAGCCTAGACACAGCCCTATCCTAAGCTGTTAATTTTCCTGGGATGTGTGAGCAGTCTGGGAAGAACTCACCTGAAGAAGCCACTGGAATCAGCCAGGTCTGTAAATGGATTTCTTAGGGCACCATGACAAGCAAAAATTCCAGGTTCATCTGGCTGAAGACACACATGCTGCTTTCCTTCCAATACTTCCCTGCCTAATGCTGCTGGCTGCCAAGCCCAAATGAGGCTGGAAAATGAGTGGGTAGTTCTGGAAAAGAGTAGGTGGGGAGAAAAAAGGAATAGCCTTCTTCAGTTGTTTGGAGAGAATAAAGGCTACCCTGAGAGAGAGAATACGAAGCAGCATCAGACCTGTCTGGGGAAAAACTCACCAGGGGATGATATTTTGCTGGAAGACAAGAGAATAGTTAAAACTCAGTTCTGTGCTCTGTATCTAAGACAAGAATAGATGTGGTATAAAGAGCAAGTTTCATCCTATAGTATGAGAATTGCCTTAAGTTTCTTTGGATTAAATTTCTCAACCTTTTTCTCCCTTCCATGCCCACAGTCCCTTCCATAACTAAATCATGCCTCTTATGCAGACACAAGGCTGGGGAAGAAGCAGGAAGCATTCAAGCTGGGAGCCAAAAGCTCTGATTGAGATTCTAATGGAAATATGATGGGTTACAATGATTTAAAGGTAATATGATTCTAGCTGCATGTTAGAGGAATTACTACAGCAGGAACCACCTGAACCAGTAGAAGACAAGCCTTTCAAGGAACAGGGCAAATGAAGCAATGAAGCAATGGCATGACCTGAGCTGGCTTTGATGCCCAGTAACTCCATGCAATACAACACATCTCCTGTCCCAAGTGACCACCATAACGGATGGAGCCAGAAGTCATGGACTGAATGAACTCAATGGACATTTTGTAGACATTTATGGGCATTATGCAGACCTTTCACAGGGCTGGTCCATCAGCTATGGGAATGGCAACTTAATTATACCAAAGGGTAGGAAGGAGAGTGTATTGGATAGTATGGGACCTGTGCACAACAAACAGATTTTTTTAAGGGATGAAGAATGTTCTGGGTTTAGCTGGGATAGAGTTAATTTTCTTCATAACAGCTAATATGATCTATTTTGGGTTTGTGCTGGAAACAATAACACAGGGATGTTTTCTTCATTGCTGATCAGTGCACAACATCAAGGTCCTTCCTGCTTCTCACCAACAAGGGGACCGGGGGCGCACATGAAGCTGGACAGGGACACGTCCAGGACATCTGACCCCAATTGGTCAATGAAGTGACATTCCACAACATACATCATTGTGCTCAGTATATAATGCTGGAGGAAGAAGAAGGAAGTGGGGACATTTGGAGCTGCTGTGTTTTACCTTCCCAAGGCACCATTATGCACAATGGAGCTTTCCTAGGGATGGCTGAGCATCTGCCTGCCCATGGGAAGCAGTGAATGACTTCCTTGTTTTGCTCTGCTTGTATGCACTGTTTTTACTGTCCCTATTTAACTGCCTTTAACTCAACCCATGAGTTTCCTCCCCTTTGTTCTTCCAGTTCTCTCCAACTCCCTACACAGTGGGAGTCAGTGAGTGGCTTTGTGGTGCTTAGCTGCTGGCTGGAGTTAAACCATGGCACCGGGTCAGGAGCAAGGGCCATTGGAGGGAGCTGATCACTGTGGTGTCATGGCATCAGACCCAGGCAAGGAGGAGATGCAGCCCCACATGTGCAGCATGATACTCAGAACTGGGAGACACTTTGAGTCGAGCAGTGCCCTCTCCCGAGTCACACCAAACCCCCAGCAATGTGAGCAGGCAAGCACATAAATAGGCAGATGAGAGTGGAGCCTGCAAGAAAGACTTCCTTACATATTCCTGGGGAAATAACCCTACCAGTGGTGTCACCTCCTAAAAAAGGAATACACCATACAAGACACTAAAAAGAACACATGAATACGCTTCTGCAGGGGTGGTGGAGGAAGCAGGTGCTGTTTGCTGTAGTTCTGAACTACAGACAGAGACTGATACCTTGTCTAGGAGAAACATGATGAATCTGTCTTGCACAGCAGCAGGAGCACAAGAGGGTGTTATTCTGGGGACCTGTCACAAACTGCTGTGAATCCCAGGGACTCACTTTGCTTCTGTATACACCCAATATTACTTTCCCAGTAGTAATTTCCAAGCCATACTCCACAATATATGCTACAAAACTTTAAATGTTAATTGGAGAAAACATTTTCATTAAGTCCTTATGATAACTTGTGAACTATCCCCATCCCCCCTTCCCTCAGCAAGGGTCACTTCCAGCATTTTCTCCCTACAACCAAGGCAAGGCAGCCCCCAACCACCTTCCTGCCTGGTGCTATCGCAGCAGTCCTCTCCTTTCAGGTTGCTGCTTGCTGCTGTGCACCACATTCCCCCATGGGAGCAAGCAGATGACCTGATACCAGCTGAGTTCCATCTCCTCAGCACACTGCCAAAGCACAGCTTGCTTGCTTTGCTACAGGAACCAAAACTGCAAAATTAACCTTAATAGAGTTCAGTTCCCTCCTACAGCTTGTGCCACAGCCCAGGAGAAAGAAGACAGTAGAATGAAAGAGCAACACATTCAAAGCAAGGCCAAGGACCTGCAGTTTGACAGCTCTGTTTCATGAGTCATTCCCCTTTCTGCTGAATCCCAGGACACTGGCCATGCTTAGGGCAGGCATTGGACCAATTAGCTAGCATGAAAGGCTTAAAATCCAGCACCTAATGGGAGCCAATCACTGATGCATGTCAAGCAAGTGGTTCCTTGGATTTTAATTGTCTCCCTATAGCCTGCTCCAAAAGCCTGGCACAGCAGTTGCTCTGCCTGTTGTCCAGAAAGCCACAATACAAGCTGAAGGAATGGGACTCTCCTTCCCTTGGGAATGTGGCTGGCAGCCCTTCTGCAGCAGCCAGCACCCTTGCCAGCTGGGCAGAGGAGCCTGTTCTCCGCCAGCCCTCGCCTCCAACAGCATAACAAGCCTTCTGCTAAGCAGCATCAGCTCATTCCACAGCCCTACTACTGCTAAATACTCTCCTAAATTTTACAGAATGCTGTTGTCATTGTCCCCATGCACATTCCCCTTATGCCATTAGCTGCAGGGACCTCTACCTGACTGCTTTAAAATCCCATAAACTTTCCCACTCTTTCTCAAAGCTGGAGTTACTCTCTCCCTGGTACTGAGGCCAGTTCCCTGAAAGTTATGGCCAAGTCAAAAATACACTTATGGTTTAAAAAATGCACAGATTTAAGATTTAAAGTCATTATTTATTCCTTCCTGTCTCCTTCCTCCCTCTGTTTCTGTGACCAACATTAAATTAAAGCAAATGTAAACAAGGCTGAAGAGAATTCCAGCTAATTTTGAAAGCTAAAAGCAGCATCTCACCCACCCTATTACTCCCTCCTACTCTTATCCTTGTATTTTATACAAAAGATGGTTTCCCCCTCTTCCCACCAAAAACAGATTTTTCAACTCATGCTCCCACATTTGGGTAATTAATAGAAAACAGGCAGTGTGGTGTCACTCATTAATGTGGAAGCCCAATACAGACTTAAGCACTAGAAGCTTGGTCAGGGAGCTAAGTTTATAAGAGAAAAACACTTCTTACATATTTCAAGACACAATCCTGATGCTTCTAGCCTTCTCAGAGGCAGAGCAGATGCTTTTATGCACATAAAAGGTATTTCTAAAACATTTGCACATCTCTCCAATCACAATTTTACAACTGCCTCATTGCCACAACAGACAGGCTAAATCCCAAGCCTGGAGATAGCCAAGCTGGCATGGGGTTGGCAGGAAAGCAGTTGGCATCAGACCTGCTGCAGACTCAAAAGGCACTAGAAGCCATGAGTCTTCCTAACCTTGTCAGGTTTTCTACCTCTGAGATTTCTGGAAGCTCTTGATAGCTGCAGCATCTGGATTTAAGGGATACTAAGACTGTGTTTCCTTATCTGGATTATTTCTAAAGCAATCATGCCTTCTAAATCAGGCAGCCAACTGGGAGGAGTGAGAAGGGGAGCTCCACGACTCTATGGTACCTCCTAAACACAGCTTTGGTTAAAAGCTGGGACCTGAAGTTTCTTGTTATCAGGCAGCTTCTGTCAGACTCCAAGAAAGCATCAGGTTCCAGCAACCCCTGTAGAGGGCTCTTAACTTGAGAAGCACCACCCACATTGGCCCTCTCCAGCAGGAGCAAACTGAGGTCAAACAAGTTATGGAGCACAGCTGAACCAGGCTGAAGCCCAGCCATGGAGAGAGCCATCCAGCTATCCTCACAGGAAACCTATTCCTTGCCACACATGGAGGGAAGGGATAGCCATGAGGCAGAAAGCACTTTTGCCCTCTCTTCCCTTTTCTTTAAAAGGCTGCTGGAAGGGCAGCTTTCTCCTTTCCAGGGCAGCTTTGACATGTCAGGCCTGTGTCCCCCATGCTGAGGGAATGCAGCAAGCTGTCCCACTGCCCTCTCAGGCAAGCCTGCTGCAGTGCCCAGACAGCCCAGGGAGGCACATCGAGGGTTCTGAGCTCAGAGTTTAATCAGGCTTTTTTTTCAGCCAGTTACATGGCTGAGGCTTGATTCCCACTTGAGAAACACCACCGTGCAAACCCCCACAACAGGGCCCCCCTCTGTAGGCTGTGCAAATTGGAATACAAATCAGAGGAAAAAGCTTTCCTCTGTTTGAACAAATTTCTATAGATTCACCCCTGTCTCAGGTCAGAGCCCCCGATGGGAAATATTTTCACTGGCTGACTGCTAATAGACTCTGGAGCAGCCACTGGATCAATACCTGAATAAGAAAATTAGCCAAAGCACACAATCTGAGTTTACCTTGTTTTGAATTACAGCAGGTTTGTGCTTATTTCACTCCCTTTTCCCTCCTTCCCTCTCTAGCATGATTCCCCCATCCCTGCTCCCTGGTTACCTATCTATCAAATCTAGTCAGATTTGTGAGAATATAATAAAGTATGTGCAGGAAGATGTAATGCCTTTTGAAAAATGTTTACATGCATTAGTATTTTCTAGTGACACTGCAGTGCTACCACTCCCTCAGTGGAGACAGTTCAGGAGCAACAGCAAGATATCCATATATTCCCCTCAAAAAAGCCATATGCAAACAATTTAAAAAAAATCATCAAAGAGGATGGACTCAGCTGCACACACCCTCTCAGAAAACCCAAGAGGTCAGTTGCAAGGTTTCAATACCAGGAATTTTAACACAGTAATAGTAACAACAACAATAACAACAGCTCAGTCCTTCCATCCAGTGTTGGTAACAACAGGGATGTGTAGCCACACCTGGGCTATATTTCAGATGCAGAGAGGGCTACACAGACACCAGAAGTCATCCTGTTCTTTGAAAGACTTCATCAGCAAAAGGACAAACAAAATGCTGCCTTTCACAGAGATTCAGTGATGTGTTTCTGACAGCTGAATACATGAACCATCCCAACTTCCTAATCCTGTCTTGCTGGTTTAGAGCCTATTTCATTTTAATCTGGGAATGGCCCTACAAGAAGGGGGATAGACAGATCACAGATACTAAGCATGTTAAAGAAAAAAAAGCTGCCAGATCAACTGTTCAGATAGGGCATGTTGCCCAGATAAAATTCAGTGGGAATAAAAGCCTTCTACTTCCTACCCCAGCAACTCACTCTTCATGCCACCTGCAATTGTGTCAAATGAAGAGAGAAAGCACGACTCATTCTTCAGCTTCCTGCTCCTGCACATCATGCTGTGAAGCAAAGCCACCAGCTGGGCACCCATGGAGAACCTGAAGTATAAAGAAACCCCAGAGCATTCAACGTGAGGTGAGGTCCCCCTGTTACATTAATATACCACAAGTGGTTTCAAACTAAACAGTCTGAGCAGAACCTCACATCATCCTCTTTATAAAGTTTCCCTGAGAAACTGCACGTCTTTCTCCCTACCCAGTCACTTACTGACATGCTGGGGACAGGACCCTCTTCTTTTGACTTGGCACACAGCACACAGCATCTGCTGGACATTCCCTGCTTTCTATTCAAGGAAACAGACTGGGTATCCCAAGGGCAGCCCTGCAAAATCACTTGTGTGTCTAATAAATAAATATAAATATATGCATTATATTTACATGCAAATACACATGCAAGTACATATATACATACACACAGCTATTTTACTCCCTGTGATATGTGGTCAAGGGGTTTAATAACCTTTCCCACTGTCTCTAACCCCATGTTTGTTTAATCTTTATGCTACATTCATGGAAGACTTCTAAGTATAACACTCACCACACATAATGCTGCACATAATGGAATATGTAAAAACGTCTACCAGTATATCTTCAGTTTCCCTCTTTGTCTGTAGCAGACTACACCAAGAGTTTGCTAATTACAGCATGTTCATCAAGGAAATTTAAAGAGGAGCATAGGCCATAAATACCATGTAGCAAAGACAATCTCAATGAAAGAAAATAGAAAAGACATTTTTTCACAAAGCATACTTAGAGTATGTGATACTAGATCAAGTCCAATGAAGGACCACCAAAACAGCCAGACAGGTGGAGCATATGGTATATGAAGAAAAGCTGCGAAAAATGCAGGTGGGTTTCTTTGGTTGGTTGGGTTGGTTTTTTTCCCTAAGTCTTAAAAAAAGACAAGGCAGAACTTACTGCTCTTGCTTAATTGAGAAGGGGTGGATGCAGGGAAGATGGACACAGAGTCAGACTCTCCTCAGTGGTGCACGGTAAAAGGGCAAAATCCACCAGACACAACATAGGAAATTCACATTTCTAAAGACTGAATCTATTTCACCAAAAAGTTGGTGAAACACCAGTAGAGGGGCCCATAAAGCAAGTGGACCCTCCATCCTCAGGGAAGATCAAAGTTCCTCTGGATGAAGTATTTAACATCTTGCCTTAACTTCTAACATTAAAGTAGGACAGCTTTGAGCAGAGACCTGGAACAGGTGACTTTCACAGGTCCCTTCCAACCTCAATCATTCCATGAAGTAACCACACACAAAAAAGGCTTAAACCTGGAGGTGTATAAAAAAAGGTAAATGCTAAAACCACAAAGGAGGAATATCATAGACATCAGACTGGTTAGCATATCTATTTCTTCTGATTTACTTGATTTAGTTTGGTTGATTTTTAAGATTTGTTCCATTATTGCAGATGCTATCAGAGATTAACAAGGATTTTTATGGTTTAGGGCCTCTAAACCAGGCTGCAATCCAGGCAGCAGGAATTTTGTCAGTCCTTCCACTGAGATTCAGACTGAGCTCTCAATTACAATTACTTTGGTGCAGATTTAAATCTCTGGACCTTACTATCTACCAGAAAAATGTAAGAGGAATGGAAAGTTACCCAAGACTAGATGAAAGCTCAGTCCTGATGAAACAGGACTTTTTCTCCTTTAAAAAAAATATATATATTTCCTTCTCTGCTCTGTTTACAGTGTTGATTTTCCCCAGTAGGAAGTTACTGTATCATATCCCTCCTTGAGGACCATAAAACCCAGAAAGAGCTTCTGGGAAGCTGGCCACAGAGCTCCCAACTCAATGCAAAATGTCACAGCTTTCCCCAGACAGGGATTCTAGAGAAATCTAGCAGATTATCAGAGACAAAAGCAGTTATTCCCAAATGGATGAGTGATGCCTTTGCTGCAGTGCCTACAACTGCATAGCTCATCTAAGGTACCTGGCTGCTGCCATCCAAGGGGCTGCATGCTCTTGGGAGATAGCCTCCAAATACTGAGGAGGAAGAACAGACCGGCTATGAAAGGGGAAGAGTCACATTCCTGAGACTCCTGAAAGATAAAAAAGGAAAGTCACTCCATGATTTAAGTGAGAGCCTCATGAAATTCTTTTCTTCAGTGGAAAGGACTGCACTTATGTCTACTCAACCTAACCATTCCCAGATGCTACAGAAGAGCTGCATATTTCGATGCACTCATTGGTTACCCCAGAAACAAATATAAACTGATCCAGTAGCAATGAACACCATGAGCACAAAAGTATCTTGAGGAGACAGCTTCTTTCTCCACTTAGGGACGTTTAGAGTCTGGAGGTTATTCTGTCCTGAAACAGGTGAAGTTGAGTTTTTGCTTTGTTCTATCATCAGCACTGGGCTGAGAGGTACTGTGGCCCAGATGAGCCCAGCCAGGCAGGGCGGTCCTACAGGAGACACACCAGCTCCAGAAGCACTCACAGACCCAGAGTCCACACTTCTTCTTGGAGGGTGATGAAATGATGGACAAGTGATATCATGAACTGAATTTGCATGTGTAAATCAACACAATTTAGTTGGACAAGGAAGACAATGAAGCTGGAAAGAAGTCTATGAGAAGGGAGGCAGGATAAGGGAGCACTGGCAATCTAAAAATAGCATTTGACAGGAAAAAAAAAAAAGAAAACAAAAGCAGCTGACAGTAAGTTTGCTCTCTCACTCTCTCACTCTAAAATGGAATTAGTGATGAAAGCTCACACCAGCAAACACTACAGTAGAGATTGCTGCTGTGGCTACAGCCCTGGAACATTTCAGTCCTGCCTTAGATCACAACTGATCTCACACACAGTCCCCAAGAGACCCAGGACATGGCCCTTAAGCCCAGACCCCCAGCTCCCTCACGACCACCAGGCCAGATTCTCACCCCAGTGAGATGATACATTTAATGTCAAAAATGTACAAATAAATACAAAAACATTAACAAAAAGGAAAGGAGAGACATGAACACAGCGGAGATGTCCATCCACTCTGGTCACCAGGGCAATCTAACCACATTACACCTAGGTCTTTCTCAGCTGTTTCTCTGCTGTGCTGAACTCTCTAGTCACCATTCCTTCAGCAGGTGCTGAGGACATTCTGTGCTTCTCAGCAAGCATTCAAAAGCTTTGTGGAAGAGGGTCATGAAAATACCCCTCATGAGCACTGTGTCTGCTATTTAATCTTATCCATACAAAATAAAATCAAACCATGCTCCCAGCTTCTGTTTCAGTGTTGCAACTCAGTAAAAAGGCATCACCTGGGTTTTCTTTGCTGCTGCTTCAGCTGTAGGAATTTCCACTGTATCTGGAATTAGCATGCTGGAAGCAGGGGAAAAAGGCTTTCTTCAGTTGCAGACCTCTTACAGGATTTTGTTGACATACTTTATGTGTGAAAGCATATTGTCCCTTCCTTTGGAAACCCCTCTCTTGCAGAGCCAATATGTGTATTTAAAATAATGCACCCCTTTAATGCAGTTTTAATTCTTCAAACAAGTATTATTTTAAGCACAGTGAATTCAGGAAGAATTCTGAAGGTGAAGCAACGGGAACTGAAGAAAGAAAGAAGGCAGATGGGAAGACGGTGATGACAATGGGACAAAGACTCCCCCCCAGCAGGCTCTTATCTCCAAAACAAAGTGAAATCCTGAACACTAGCTCTATTTATGTCCCTTCCTTCTAGCTACACTTTTTAAGGACACCAGAAAAGTTAGGGAACAAACATAGGTGACAAAGGCAAGGAGAAAAAACTTCAACAACTTTAGTGCAATTAAGCAACAGAAAGGAAAAATTCCTTATTCTGGCATAACAACTCTGTGGGAAAGTTAAGGATGGAGTAAATAAACAAAAAAAATCCAAATAATTCTTTCCAGCTACCTCCACTTTAAGACAGAAAGGAGAGACAGGCCTGCAGTCACTAGAAAAGGATATTTGAGTGGTATCACAGATCAGATAAAAGAGCCAAAAAATCTTTTGGGGTAGGAAAGACTGCTTTTCCCACTATTCCAAACTGGACGATGGTAGTGGGGGCACAGCTTGCAGAGTTAAGCTCTGTAGTTCAAGTATAAGAATTATCCTGTTCTGGAATAATCACAAGCACAATCCAAGTCCTCCAGAATAGTAGCACTTGAAACCCAAGTGCCCAGACATTTTTCAAGCCAAGAGAAGCAAGAAATCCCCATAGAGAAATTACCATCTCAGAAAGCAGAAACAAAAACCAGTGACTACAACACTTGGCCTCTCTAGCAGCACATTATCTGGTGTAGTGGTTTAGGTTCACCAATTTGAGTTTCCTGGCCAACGCACCAAATAATGTAGTGGGTTTAGCACTGGCTAAAATCGCCAGTGTACCTACTAGAATTATTTACTCATTTCCTGCTGTGAGATAGGAATTAGAAAGAGGACAAAGCAGGCTCAATTCTTAAAAGGTATAAAGAAAACTATATTAACGGAACTAAAAGAATAAGAAGAATCAGAATAAAACCTTCAGATTCACTTTTTCTCCCTCTACCTGACTGTCTTTCTTTACCAACTGACAATGTAGAGACAAAACCTGGGATTTTCAATCAACTACCACCTCTACAACAGTCTTTCATCAGTTCTCATAGGGAAAGGAGTTTTCCCTCGCCATGCCATGGAGACTTCTCCACAAGAAGTCTCCATAGCTTTTAATTTCCACAAATAGCAGCTCTCCAGGAAAATCTGCAATTGTGAAGCTCCTCCCATTTTCACAGCCTTCCTATAGCTGAGTTAATGGGCCATGTCAGCTCATGGGGTACTATTTTAAGGATGAGCTGTTCAAAAGCTAAGGTTCTCTTCATTTATCTCTGTGATCATCTTTATCTCTGGGAATAGAGGTCCTCTTCTTTCCCTGGGGGCAAAGGGTCTTCATCACTCTTATTTCTCTCTCTGTTCAAACTTCTCATGAGATCACAACTATTTCAACATTTGCTTTGCTTCATTATAGATGCCTCTTCACACTCCATCCCCCCCATACTTTCTCATGAATTAAAGGGGATATTCTAGTGTATCATAGTTCATCTCCATGGCCTTACCAAAAGAACTTTCAGCCCAATACTACGGCATCTCCTCATTCCCCTTCCATCTGGGACTTGACTCCTTTACTGATCTTGGTGTCTTCGTGTTGTCTTCTACATGTCCTCATTCTGCCCTTTTCTCTCACCCGAGAGGAGGATGGAGGTCTACAGGTCTGATCTGTGCACTGAGAGAGTTAATATCTCGCCTAGGCCTGCATTATGGTTTCTGATGGACAGTGGCCAAAACAGTCACAGTGATGGATTTCAGGTCGCACTGGGCCCCTCCCTCTGCCCGGCAGCTGCTGGGCCCAGGCAGGGGACTGCGGTGGAGGGTGTCTAGCCCATCCCGGAGCCATTCCCAGGCTCGGAAGACCCCAGCTCAGCACGGGCTGGGTCAGGGTCGGCAAGATGTTAGCAGCTGTGGCCCAGCCAAGCTCTGGCCGGGGCCCCATGGCCTCCCATCCTCTGTCTGGCCACCACTGGGGTCCAGCCCAGCCCTGCCAGGCTGTGCAGGCCGCAGTGGAGTGGGGCTGACCCCAGCAATGCCCAGTTACCTCTTCAAACCTGGAAGCAAGAGAGAGCTTTCCCAGGCTTGCCTGTCTTTAAAATGTGGAATTCACAGAGATGGACCCAGCTCCTAAATGGTTTAATGGGTTGTCAATTCTCAGAGCTAGCCAGCTATTGCTTTTTTCCAGGCACAGAGGAAGCTCTTAGTAGTTTCTCAGAAACATTATTTCCATGGGTGGCTTCTTGCCTCCTCACCAAGTATCAATTAATGCAAAACCAGCACAGCTGGCAAGCTAACTTTCAAGGCACTGCACTCTGGCTAGACAAAGCCAGCAGCACACTTTCTGAAGAGGGTTCACACTCCAGGATGTTCTGTGTTCTCATGACAGATCTGCCATCAGGTTCTCCACCAGCAGCTCACCAACGGCAGTTCAGGGCATGCCTGAGAGTAACAGCAGAGCAGTGACCACAGCAACCAGGAAGTGATGAAAAGATGCTCACCAATGCAGCCAAGTGGAAACTAAACTGAAGTTTAAAACTAAAAACGTCTTGAATGAAAATGTAATGGTGATGGAGTGGGGGGGAAAAAAAAAGTCAAATCCATGAAAACTGTAAACTACTAAGGCAGGACACCAGACAAAAACTGTGGCTGCCCTGTCTATGTCCCCTCCCTTCACATTCTGATGAAATCACCAGCTTCATCCCTAAAACCTCTGTCTGAGGCAGACATATGGCATCACCTTCCATTCACACAAGCAGAAGGGCAGAAGAAACAAAGAGATTTAAACTTTTTTTTGTGATTTAAAGTGAGTTTATTTGTTGCCAGTTGTAATATATCGGGGTTTTTTTTTTCTACTTGGCTTACACTGAAGTCTTTAAAATAAAAACATCATAAAGAAAGACTGACAGCAACAGGATCCAAGTCATTATGTGCAGCATGTTAGGCCAGCATTTTTATGAGAGCAATAGCTCAGTTGGATTTAACTCCTTTGCCTTAGAATTAAAATGCTATCTACAGGAGTAGCACAGAAGAGCTAAAAATGGTATCCAGGAAAGTGAATTTTGTAAGATTTCCTTCATCCTGCTTCTAACTTCTCTTTTCCTGGAGGATCTGAGGAAACTCAAGCATTTCTCCTGGCCAGGCAGTACCAGAGGCTTGAGTCAGAGTTTGGCCAGCAACTTTTGCTGACAGATATATAGGCACAAGGGATGCCTGCTCACACCCCCATAGCAGCATTACTTCTTCTGGGCTAATGAATAAAAAGTCATCAGTGTCATCAAGGTGAGCAGGTGTGACAAAGAACATATGAGAGCTAAGATATCAACAAAAATCCAATCAGTCAAACATGCCTTGAAAACTTAACTACAATGACTCACTGGATCAGACAAAGAGAGAGAAATACAATACAGGAAAAATCAGTTAGTTCAGTAAGATCCTCTTAATTACAAACTATCACCCATTTGACACCATACCAGGATTTGGGCTCCAGCCTTGGTGTCATCTACATTTGTTCACCCAAGAACAACAGCAATGCTCACAGAGCATCTGGGACCCTAAAAAAGAAGCGTCTAGAAGTACATACACAAATGCTACATTTTTCCCAGTCTTTCTTTCAATAGAGGTGCTAAGACAAGACCCCTTTTACATGGCCTCGAACTTACAGCTATTGCTTTCTGGCAGATGTGCAATCCTGTTCAGGGAAGGCTTCTGCCAGACAGGGATGGCAGTTTTCACTTGCTCTTCCAATCCTTCATTTTCAATAGCAACAATACCATGGGTATTACTGTGAGATCAATGAAAATAAGAAATATTCTCAGTCCTCAAACTTACACACCATCAACAGCATCCTTTTTTTTTTGTTGTTTTTTACATCCAGCAATAGCTAGAAGCATTTCCTTCTCATCTCCCTGTCCACCACACTAAGCATATCACAGATCCTAGTACTTTTGGGCATTTTCCTGTTTCCTCCTTCTGCAAGGTTTTGATTTAGGGCTAGCAAGCAAAAATCTCAGAAGCATGGTTTCCTTCTCCCAACATCCTCACTTACTGCTTCCCCTAGACTTGCTTTGAGACAATCAAATGTAATTCTTAATTTAAACTCTGTCTATTAAATATCAGTTCTGCTGGAGGTTTACAGCACACTGTTCTATGCAAGGAAACAAAGTTTGCGGTGCTGTTATGCAGGGCTGGTTCCTCATTTTTCTCTACTGCTCTTTTAAGTGTCTGTACAAAATGCCCTGCTGACTCAACTGAAGCTGAGTGACAAACAGCTGATCTACTGTCTTTTACCCAATGTCTCCTATCTAAAACCATCTCTTTAAGCAAGCCATACACTGCAAACATACTTAGAAATGTCTCCATAATAATCCAAGAAGCAGAACTGTTCGTCAAATAGCACACACACTGCTGCTGGCCACTTAGAATAACAATTAGCCACAAGTAAGTACATATGCTCACTGTGATCTTCAGAAATCAGCATGACATCTTTGCCAAAGCTTAAGAAATGCCAGAGTGGTTTCTGGTTACAGTAACTAATGTTCACTTTGGCTAATTTCTCCTTCTACATGGAGTTCCAAGCCTGATTACAAACCACAAATATGTAGCGAATTGCTTCTTTCAATTTGTTGCGGTGATATTCATGCCTCTCACCCAAAATCCGAACATGAAAGATTTACGGTATTAATCATGCACATCCTAGTAAACAGTCATTCTCTACTGGCAATTGCATTTTTCTGCTGAAATAAGGATGAAAGTGCTCAGCTGCTTATCATTTGACCAGCCAGAACACAAACTATTATTGTGCTATTTTAACCAAAGCTGGGGCTTAGTTTATATGGGTAATGTCTTCAGATGCAGCTACACGGTACAGGAGCTTAACTATCCTATTTTGAAAAAACAATTTAGAAACTTAATCACAGTTAAATGCAGGGCTTGTCTATACAAGGACTTAGAAACAGCTTTTCAAAATTAAAAATTAATTCCAGACCTGTTGTTCAGAGGTTCTCTTTCACCACAGTAAACTGCATTAAGCCAGTTTACACTCCTGCATTGCTTGAAAGACAACACAGATCAAGAAGAACCCTGCCATTTGTCTTGCTAGAGTTGGCATCTATGGGATTGCAGCAGCTAAGCTGCTGCAGCCATCGAACTTCAAACTGTACCCCACAATAAGCCAGCTAGATTTACAGCATCCCCACACAGTAGCACAGGCAGGTGTTGAGTCAGCTCTACTAGTTTGCACTGCAACCCAAAAGGAAGCATGAACCTGGTGTAGGTACCCCACAGTTTATTTATCAAGGGGTCAAGCACAGTATGTCATTGCTGTGACCCCAGGCACAGGGTGCTCACCACACACCACAGGGCTCACTCAGGATGTTGCACGAGTGGCTGTAGCACAGGCCAGGCTGAGCACCACGCTGTTACTGCTGCACTGCAATCAGTAACCAAAATTGCTAATTTAAAGCTAGCTCAAGAGTGCACCCACAAGTCACAGTCCTACTTCTGCATAGGTGTAATGCGTGGGCACTGTAAGTCAAATTGTCAAACAAATACCAGTGACACTAAGTCCTTTTGGTTTTCATTAGCATTTGGGAAACAAACACTAGAAATTTCTCTCTGTCTTCATACTTGTAAGAAAACTAAGAATAGGGTTTAGCACATACTTAAAATGACAAAATGTGTTGGAATATTCATACATCCCTTTTGCTTCTTCAAAAGTTGTGCTCTGCTCTGGCACCCAGCCATATTTTAGAGTCATGGCACTTGATATCACAATTTCCCTTTTGTCGTAGGCACTGTCCTTTATCATCTACCTGCTTTTCTTCCCATCCCAAATCTTTGTTTCTTCATGGCAAACACAGCCTGTCTTTCCACTGGGGACCATCAATAGTAATTTAACCTCTTCCATTCATGACAGAAATTTTCCATAGCAAGAAATACTGCTTCTTTGATCAAGAGAAAAATAATTTAAATTGTTGCAGTGAGTCAACAGTTTCCAAAACTGATCCTTCTGCAGATCTAAGCACGGCAAAGCCATGTGTGTACCCACAACTGAAAGATTTCTGTCTCTCCCAGTGCTATACAGTAAGGCCCAAGTTCCAGAAGACCTCCAAAGGGTGTCCTAAAATACATCCTAACCTGTGTCAAAAATGAGCTATATTAGTAGTGAATGACAAAATATGGTTTTGTTTTCTTACTAAAAAAGCTTGATTCGGCAATAACTAGATCAGAGCCTATTTTCAACGGCTTATGACTTCTTATTGAGGATGTATTTACTTTGGATCTATCAGCCACAGGGATTGCACTTAATACCAGCTGCACTTTACCAGAGAGAAAAAGATGGTTAAAACTTTGCTGATGTTTGATTCTCCATTCTGCCATGGGCAAATCACTTAATCTGCATCTCATTTCCCCACACTCAGAGTGGAACAATCAGGCAACAGAAGCATTGTAAAGGGATGGGAGATACATAGACCCACAAGAAATCCTACATGTACATTGTGAGAGGGATTTTCAGGGTTTATCAACTGTAGATGCCCCTACCAGTTAAATATTCTTAACACCCCAGCCATATTCACTTGACTGCCAGTGGAATTCAGTCTCCCATCCCATCTGGCTCTTGCTGCTCAGGTCACTTTTATGAGCCTCAGCTTCTCACTTTTCTGCTATTTTGAGAAATGTTCTGAGTCAGAATAATCCATTTATTATACTTAGGAAAAGACGCTCATTTTTCACTCTAAATCTACAAATGCGTTTTTCTGCCATGCAAGGCACGCAACAAGCACCAGAAGGTGAAACCGTATTTGTAAGCAAAACCCATTTTGACGTTTCTCAAACATCTGTCTGAATCACATCTTTGTTTTTCCTTTTTATTTCATCACAAAGGCACACAAGAGATGCACAAGATTCCCATCCACATTTATTTTAAAACAATTTACACTAATTAGTGAAGGACCATTTCCTTCTGAAATGGGAGCAGCAGTAGCAAGCAATTACTCTTGTATTAAATGTCCACCTGCAGACATCCTAAAGCTTTTCTCACAGCTTGACTTTAGGTTTCAATGTTTTGTCAGTTCTTCTTTAGGCAGCATTTGCTAATTTGTCTTCAGAAACTGTCGTTCTTACTGCACCTTTGTCATTTGCTATCCTTACCCTGCCTTTTCTATTTACACAAACACAGCAAAATTATCTGGATACTATCTGTCCTAAACTACAGCTCACAGTGGAGAGAAACTACAAGCCAGCAGATCACAGCCAGGAGGATTTTTAGTTTAATAGGTGGTATCTCCCCTATGCATGCTAAAGAAAAGGGTAATAGTCATGAGTGATTTGAAGTATGAGTGAAAAAGGAGCCACAAGAAAGCAGAGGCTGGCCAGAACAATAAAAGCTGCCTGAGGTCCTTGCTTGCTGCCTTGATGCACCCACTCCCTGGAGGTCTGCATTCCAGTACAGAGCCTGTGCTGCTATCTTCACATCATCAGGCCACTCCAGCACCATGGCTGTCTTCAGTGGGCTGTCCTGCCCTATTCACAACCACTGAAATATATAACTGTGTCTGCACAGCTGTTTCATGCTAGCACAATACTGAGAACACTGAGTGCTTTGCTTAAGTAGCATCCTTCTCTGAGGAGTTTGAGCATTACTAGAACCATAAAGCTCTCCATTCATTTTGGAAATACAAGCACATACTGGAGTAACCACATTGCCTAGTCTAGAAGAACAAGTGGAAAATTTAAAGAACTAATAATTTATATTAAGCTGCTCCTCTACTTCCCTGGTTAACTTTAGGCATCTTCTTTTGCCAATCTGGGCATTAAAACTAAAGCTTTAGTAGTCAGAAGCTGACTTTGGAAACAGCGTGGCACAGTGGTGCAAAGAGCTCCCTGCAGGCAGCCACAATGCTCAGAAGACACTGTTGCTCTAGGCTAGTGTCCCTAAGCCATGTTTTCTAAGGGCCAAAGCAGCAGCATCAATTCTATACCTCTGCTGTGGGCCACTCATCTCTGCTGCATCACAGAACCAAGGCTATAGATATAACACAGCACTCATCACCTCAGCTGAGAATTTTAAACCCCAATCATCAGGCATCACCTTGCTGTCTTTTCTTCCTCTCCCAGAGCAAGACCATACATGAGTATCCGTCTTCCCTTATATCCATTCAGATTGTTTTAATCCTACCTTTTTGAGAACCAAAACCAACCAAACAAAAGCCTAAACAAACAAAACAAAAATCGGGAGGGGAGGGGAGGGGAGGGGAGGGAGAGGGAGGGGAGGGAGGGGAGGGGAGGGAGGGAGGGGAGGGGAGGGGAGGGGAGGGGAGGGAGGGGAGGGGAGGGGAGGGGAGGAGAGGAGGAGGGAGGGAGGAAGGGGCGGAAGGAAGGAAGGGGCGGAAGGAAGGGGCGGAAGGGGCGGAAGGAAGGCCTAGGGAAGTATTTTAGAGGCCTGCATTCACTTTTTTCTATTATCTTTGCTCGGAAATGGAGTGGCAGAATAGCACGTTCATAATCCAGGAAAGAGTGGGAGAGGAAGGAGAAAAATAAACAGAAAAAGGGAAATAGTAAAAACAAAAACAAAAAAAAACCAAAAAAAACCACCCGAAAACACCAAAACTAAAAACGGGGACGATGAGTTGATTATTTAGTGCTTGGGTACAATTTTATAGAGCTCCAGATATTAAAAACAAACCCGGGACAGATGCAAAGCCACACGCAGGCAGCCAGCGCCAAAACCTGGACGCGGCAGCTCCACCCCGGGTACTTGCTCCCAACACAGCCTCCCGGAAGACGCTGGGAAAATGGACAGCGGGGTCTTGCCCGAAGCCCGCCACGGTTGCCACGGGAAGAACGAGTCGCCTCCGGGCGTTCCCCGTGCAGCCCGGCACCCGGGGCCGCGCCCCGAGCCCGCCCCACACGTGGCCGGCCGGGACGCGGCTACTGCCGCAGAGGCAGCATCTGCAGAGGATGTCCCGGCCCACTCTCTCCTGGGAAAGGGGCGCTCACCGGGCACCCCCGCCGGGGCCGCACGCCTCCCTCTGCCGGACAGCAGCCCGCAGCCACAGCTGGAGAGGAGCCCGTCGCCAGGACGGGGGAAGACGGGCAGCCTTTTCCTCGGGTGGGAGGGGAAGCCGGAACCGCCTGCGGCGGAGCTTTCTTACTCAGTAGAAGTCATTAAGAAAAGAAGCGGGAGAAACCTAAACACCTGACGCTGCGCCCAAAGGCTCTCTGCCTCCCATCGTGTGCTGTCCCAGGTAACCCTGGTTACAGCCCTTTTCCCGCTTGAATTTGGTTCAGACAAGTCCAGGATCTCCTTTCCCTGTTCCACTTCTTGACCTCTTTCTTCGGTCTTTAATCAAGAACTTTTGAGTCTCAGCTCCATGGGTTGTCACACATTTAATTTATTCTTTTTAATAGTAGGCAAGTGCTTAGCTATAAGAAACAACTTTTGTTGTTTCTTCAGTCACCTTACCCAAATGAGGGGCAGATGAAAGCTCTTTTTTCTTTTCAAATCCAAGCACTTTGGATCCTACCAGAGTAGAGATCTCACCAGTTAAACATGGGCACAGAGACATAAACCACAAAAATTCTCCTTTTCCACTTCTCATCACTTTCTCTGGTGGATCCTGAAGGCCTTCCCAGATCAGCATTCTGCTGTGTGATATCAATGCCATAGCTCTCCCCTTTCCTCCACAAACCCAGGGGACACTGGCACATTTTACTCTTTTGAATTTAAACATGTACCACACCAGAGATGATCAGCAGAAAGCATCTGGGACACAGGCACTTGGTGTGTTCTCCTTAACTGCTTGAGAGCAGAAATGGTCTCTCAAGTTTTCTTAATACTTTCAGTGTACCTAAGATCTGTGCTACCTGGTATGACCTAAAGAAACACGAATTGTATCACCAGATGTGGGTACCCACAGCCTTTCCAAGAACAAACCAACATTATCCACTGTCTCTTGTCCAGACAGCTCATCTTCCCCACAGCAAAACACAGCCCCTTCTGATGACACAACACAGCAACCCCTCTGCACAAAAAATACTAGCATCTCACCTGATGAGAATTTCACCAAAGAACTCTGTCTCTCCAGAGCTACATATGCAAACCAGTTGCCTGTGGACTTACCTTATGCCACCTAAAGAAGCCTTCTGCAGGTAGGGTTCAGGACATTTCCATGAACAGAGTAAGAAACCCCTTCCACCCCAAGGTATCTTTCACTAATAGAAATGCATCTCTTTCTATTGCTTTTATCAGCATGGGCAGAAGGCAATTTTCCCCTTCCCCCCCCCCCACCCCGACCCTCCTAATAACAATCCATAGCCATGCACACATAGTTCTTAGCTTAATGCTAATAGACTATGCTTAATGAACCAAGAGAGCACAGTGTGTATGGAGGGAGGGACTGGAAGCCTGAAACCACACTATTCAAGCAAGCAGAATAGCAGTAACTCACCAAAACACAGGCAAAACAGTAGGACACTCCATGGGAAGTGTCACAAGATCCCCGAGTTACCAGCATGGAAATCATTTTTATCTTTACTTTAAAATAAGAACAGCAGCCTCAGCAGCACAGCACCCCTTACTGCCACTACTGAATAACTGTATTGAACCTCCAGGGCCATCTTCTGCTGCATCTTCCACTTATTGGGAGTCACTTACTACACGTACCTCCCACTCTTTCAAACTCATCTGAAATCATATATATATTTCAGAAACTCCACTGTGAACCCGACACGATGATAATTTTAAAAACTGTCCTGCTCATGTCAAATTATTCAACATCTGTCTTCATGTTCCCACAAAAATTAGCATAGGATGGTGATTTCTGATGACACCTAAAGTGAAATATTTTGACTTCATCCAGCAAGTTACAAACAACCTGTCAAGAGGATAATGTCAGTTTTCTAGTACTGCATATTAAAGTCAGCTGAAGGCTTATCTGCTGTGTGAAGCTACTGACCTGACCTAAAACCATAGGCTCTAGTGCCACAGAAGAGTGACTCTGACGCATTACAACTGAAGAACAGCAAGGCATTCTGAAGCACTGAGCTGGACAGATTTAATACATCAACCTTAAAGAGCTGATCAAGAACAACACAAATTTTAGACCAACAGAGTCCATAGAGTGAAACTATTCCTATGGCACTCCAATTAGAAAATTCATTCCTCAAAAGACTGTATACAGCCTAGGCCAACACAGATTTAACACAATCATTAAGAAATGATTGAGCACAGATGATGTATCTACATCCATGTATATATGTGTGCACACACATATGTTTGGAGGGCCACTGTGCTCAAGCGTTGCATTTTCCCAACACAATCAGCCAAGAAGTGGCTCACAGGAGCCAGCTCCCATCATTACGTTAGCCAGCAATCTCTACAGCCTTTTCTGAGGACACAGGGCACACTGAGACAACAGCAAGGTAGCTGAAGAGCTCCACATCTTGGCCCCCTGTTACTGATGGCAAAACAGCTCTAAGCAGAGACACAAGAGGGGGATGGATTCAGATAAGCAGGCTCCAGGTGACATTGGAGTGCCTGCACCCCAAAAACTGTCAGCAGAAGATACGGACGCATACAGGTTGCGAGAGGGTGTGAGGCAGCCTGTATTGAAAAAAACTCTAGGAAAAATGTTTTTACTTAAAAAAACCAAACCAAACCAAAACAGAACAGGTAAAACGATTAGGAAACAAATCATGTCATGTGTACATGAAAATGAGAAAGTGTGGATGTTCATGGCCTAAACACCAGACATATTTTACTATGACACTCCTCCATCACAGACACAATAAAACAATCTTCCACTAGTTTGTTGGGGTTTTTTTTCTGTCTGTAGTGGCATCTCAAGGATGATTCAATGTGACAGTGTCTCTTAAAACAAAGAGCCTTAACAGGTCACTTATTCCCCTCTTCTGAGGCCAGGGTAGGACTATCTGACACTCAAAGTGCTTCACCCTACCAGTTTCAAGTGCAGCCCATACAGTCCCTCTGATGATGCCAGGCAGCTTTCCTTGGTGCCCAGCCTAAACATTTCCTTTTATTCCCTTTCCATCAACTTGCTGTATATGTAGCCCCTTACCACACACTGTGATGCTCATTCCTGGAATGTATTTTCTGCAGTTGAATTAGGAGAGGCAGGGGACAAAAAAATCCCACTTTCTTATTTTGCCTGAGAGGCTGCTGCTGATCAGTGGAACTGTGCTAATTGGAAGACAACCCAGAAATGTTAATTATAGACTGCACATGGAGCAAGCAAGGCAGCAGCACCATGCACACCAAACCAGAGCAACCCAAGTCCTGGAATCTAGAAAGCAGAGTGGGAGGCAAGAGGCATACTTTTCCCTTTGAATGCCACCACCACGCCCCAATCCTCCCCTCTCAGTCTTAGTCTTTAAGTGTTAGTAACTCCAAGGCTCGAAGGGCAAGTCCACTGTCTCCTTACCTCTTCCTTCCTCCTCCTCAATTCTGAAATTTTCTAGATATCTGATAACAGTTGGCTTCTCATCTTGACCAGCAGCATTAACATATCAGGACTAAAAAGCACATGCAGTCTGGGAAAAAGACTACCACAAAAGAGTGATAAAAGTTGCCTCTTGGCAGCCTGCTGAATTGCCTTCCCCATCAGGCCAGCCTTGTTTCACTGCAACAAACAAGGCTGAAAGAATGGGATCAGCTAATGAGAAGAGGCTTTCAGACACACTTCAGTCATTACAACAAATGCCAATTTATATAACAAGCCTCTTCAGGTAACAGGCAAAAAGCACCTTGACTCCTAATTAAATTGTACCTCGGCTGCAAATGCTTCTTTCCCAGAACCCCCCTTATACACATTTTATTTATACCATTCATCTCAATAAACCTCTCCAACAACTCTGCTCTCCCAGACAGAGGTCTTTTGTGCACATCACATGGATACTTTATCTTGTTTAATCTGATTTAATCTCAAGAGATTTGCTAAAGTAAAATATATTTATAGACCCACATAGATGCCTCCCCCAGTCTCCACTGCCAATATGCAAAGGCAGGAAAAGAGATCTTAACCATGACACTTGAGTTCCCATAATTTTTACGTTAGGTGCCACATGAGATCAACATTCACAACACAGAATGCTGAAGTACAGCTTAAAGCAATGGCAAGAGACTAATACAGAGAAAAACCCAAATGGGGGGGGGGGGGGAAGCAGTGGAACTAATTTCTAATGCTGCTTTTTATTTATCTTTGCACATATAATATTAATCTAGCTCTGCTTGAGCCATCAGTAACAGCAATCTCACATCCAAAAAAACAGTGCTGGCTGCAGAAGGCATGGAATCAGCCAGGGTAGTGGACTGAAGGCAGAATTGGTAAGGACAATATGAAAACTATTAGTCACCATCCAAGTTTGCAGTGTGCCGATTCCACGAGACACTGCTCTGGGCTGCACTCAGCAACAACTGCATATTAAGGCTCCTGTTGTTCAATAGTTTGAAGCAGTAGAGGTGGGAAGAGGAAGGAAGACACTCGATTTCCCCTTTGTGTAGTTAAGTAAGAGAACAGATAGAAGTAGTGGACCATTTTGGCTTAAAAGAATGCCTTTATCTTAGTGTATGTCTGCATCTGTGCTTTCTTTTGTACACAGCTTCTTCAGTCTCTGAGAGAAAAAGACAAAAACATCAGGAAGTAATTCTGAAGATCTAATGGCAGCAACACTGTAAAATGCAAGTTCATTTAAGTGTATGAAAAAATACAACAGGCAACCCTCTAAAGCACATTTAAGCAAATCTGTTTTTAAGCCCTGTCCCTCTTGCTACAATCCTAAGCAGTGAGTCCATTCTACAGCAACTGACAGCTATTCAGCAGCAAGCACACTGCAGTGAAATAATAGAAGTTCATCTAGAAGCAGATTATCTGTTTTAAAGGATTAAATTATATGCCCAGATTTCTGTACCACAGCTCATTTTACTCCTCATCTTTCCAGCCTTTCAAGGGTCATACAATTCTTGTCTGGATATGCAGACTGGGAAAAAACACATATACTGAAAAGAAGACAGAAAAAAAAAAATAAAGAAAGCTATAAACCCTCTATATAAAATGGTTATTTTACAAAACAGACCCAAACTCAAATTAACATCCCAGTCCTCAAGAATAAAGGAGGAATTGTTTCCATTAAAGAAATACATCATTAAAAAGTGACCTACAAAGACTTACCCATAGTCAGTGAGACTGAACTGATCTTTGCCAGAGCTCACACAAGAGACTGGCTGCGTGCTGTTAAAAAAGAGGGAGCGGGGGGGCTGGATTCTCTCACTGGGGTCTCTCTTCAGAGCTCGGCTTGTTAGAGGCAGTGGCATGCCTTCCAGAAGGACTTAACAGCAAAGCACAACTGAGTTGTAAGCCAAGATAAAGCTGGCTTGTTATGAGAGACAAGTCTTGTGGGTAGCTTTTATTTATTTTTTCCCAGTGTATTGGAAATGCAGATCTTGTAAAGCAAGAATTCAGAGAGAGCTGTGAGAGGGAAAGGGGGGCTGCATGTCTGGCTAAAGTAAATCCCGGGTGCTCTTTCAACCCTGGGCTTGTGCTCAGCGGCACGGGTGTCATCCCCCATCTCTGCCCTCGCACTGAGGGGCTGCGGAAGTCAGACCTCTCATGAGGAGACCACCCGAGCTCGCCATTTGCCACCTTGCCTGCAAACAAGGAGAGGAAGTAAGCTCCGTAAATGCAAAAATAATAATAGTAAAAAAGGAAGAAAAGAAATCAATCTGCTCGGCATCATCTCTGCCATAGACCACCACCCACCCATCTGCATCACCTTAAGAAGAAAATCAGGAGCAAAGTTCCACAAGGTACAAAACCAGCCCCGCCTCGCCCCCCTGGGGAGCCCGGCGGGGCTGGCCGTGGGGAGCAGCAGGTAGCTGACCCCGCCGAGCCGGGTGGAGCCGTGGCGGTGGCGGGAGCGGACAGCCCACGACACGCAGGGAACGAGACCGGGCAGCCCGGCTGCCCGTCTCCCTGCTTCCCCGTGTCCGTGATCTTGAGAGCAAGGAAACCCGCAGGCGCATCACCGAGAAGGCATCCTCCGTCCGCCCCCTGCCCCAAAGAAAATGCAACTCGAAGGTGCTCCCGGAGCTGCCCCAACCGGCATCAGCGTGGCGACCCCATGCGAGGCGGGTGGGGAGGGGGGAAATAGGGCCGGGGCTCCAGTCACTCGCCAGGCGGCAGTCCCACCGACAGTCCCTGCGTGCCATCTCGGCGGACTCGTACATGGGAGGCGACCAGAGGAATTATGAAGTAGCTACAGGCGCTAGAAGCCCTATTCCTGCGTCAGTCTCTCCGCTCAGGCTGAGACGAGGTTCAGCGGCATAATTTACTTTCTCCTGCAGGTGCTTTTTAACTTTGATCCCACCGCCGCCGTCTGCGCCCTCGCCCCCCACCCCTCAACCCTCCTTCGCAAACAGCGACAACGTCTCTTACCGTACACCCCTTGTCCCCTGCTGTATACCGGCACCAGAGACAGGAATAAAAAACAGATCATGTCCATCTTCAAGACAGAGCCTTCATCGCCGGCGAAAAAAACCAGCCAAAACGGCTCAGGCAGCATCCGGCGGGGGAGCAAGGAGCAGCCGAAAGCCTCCTGAAACGCCGCCCCATGCGCCCTTCTTCGCGCCGGGCACCGGCGCCCCTCGGGCGGAGGAGGGGACCCCCCACACAGAGGCGGTCTCGGGGTAAAATTTAAGATTTAGGGAAAAAAAATATTAAAAAAAAAAATAAAAAGGAGGGAGAGAGCAAAAGAAGGAGGCAGGGACAACAGAAACGCGGAGTGGTGCTGCTTCCCGCTTCCCCTCGCCAGGTTGCTCGAGGATCTCCAGGCGAACAGGCAGCCGCGAACCGGGCCGGCACCGGGCTAGGGCAGGAGCAAGGCCCGGGCCAGCCCAGCGCTGTCCCCCGATCTCGGCGGGAAACCGGCTCCTTTGTTCAGCGGGAGCTGCCGAGTGCGTTCCCAAGTCCCGCGCTGCCCGAAGTGCTGCCAACTAGGGCCAACTTGAGTGAGTCCTCATCCTCCCTCCTCCTGACGAGGCTCTGGCCGCAGCCCCTGGAGCGGACGGGGAGAAGAAGGAGGTGGAGAAAAAGGGGGAAGGGGGGAAGCGAGGATGTGGGTTAGGAGCTAGCTGCTGAAAGGCGGAGGAAGAGATAGGTGATTCTCGATACTCTTTTCCAGATCTTCTGAGGAGGGGGTTGTTGTCATTAATCAAATCCTGGAAGGTTTTTGTTTTCTTTTTTCTTGTTTCTTTTTTTAAAGCAGCTCCCAAGAGCTCCCCCAGATGCACTGCACCGCCCCAACCAGCCTGAAGGGAGAAGCAAACCGAGGAGCAGACAGACCACGCACCCTCGCTGCGCCTGCAGCTCAGCCCAGCTCTCCTCGCCTCCTACCCAGCCTGCCAGGTCCTTCGCCCTTCAGAACTTTCCCTGATGTGTGCCAGCCTCGTGTGGGTGCGTCGCCTCCGTGCCTGCTCCGCCCTCCTCGCAGCGGATCTGCAGCTGTAGAGGGGCCCGTGTCTCTCTTCCTCGACGGCTGCTGGAGCTCCTAGTGGGAGCTGACAGGCTGTACCTCGAAGGTGGCCGAACATGAAGGACAAGAAACTGAACAAAGTTGAGCCACTCCTTCCAGACGCCAGCTAGAAACAGCTTGGGAGGTCTCTACCTCATGGCTTTTTCCTGAAGCGCCAAAATCTCCTGCAAAAGTTGCCGGGAACGTCACCGCTCCCCAGTCAGCCCCCACCGTCCTTCGACGGGGCGTCCGGGACTTGCTGCGCCCGCCAGCGGGACTGGCCCGAGGGTACCTCACACCTCCCTGCCTACCGTCTCTGCCAGCCGCGCCTCATTTTCTACTCTGTTGGCTTTCCAGGTTTTCCCCCTACCTTTTTTACCATTTAATTCCCCTTCTTAAAAAAAAAAAAAAAGAGCCAATTAAAGCAGACGTGCTGGGGAGAGCCCTCCCTCCTGTCCAATTCTGCGAGCCCCCCTACACCTCGCCCCGACCCACTTATAGACAAGAGCGCAGGGGTGGGAGAAAGAGGGACTTGCTTCGGGCGGGAGACCGACCGTTTGTCAGTCTGGGGTACTCATCCTCAGGACCCTCGCGACGAGGTCGTCTCCTCCTAGCTGAGACCTGAGATGCCAAGGGATGGGGGGGCAGCGCAAATTTCTGGGGTGTCTCCCGTACTGGCGCTCGCTGGTGCTAACAAAGTTTTTTGGGGCTCCCCAGGTAGGTTGCAGACTGGCCGGGCTGCCTTTGTGCATGCTTGCGGGGCGCGGCGCTCCTGCGGGGCGGGGGTGCTGTGCCGGGGCCCCAGCGCGGTGCGTGGCTGCGGGGGCCGCGGTACTCGCCGGACTGCCGGCTCGGGCGGTGGTGATGCTCCTGCATGAAATCCGGAGCGGGGAAGTTGTGCATACCCCGCTCCCCCGTGCCCCTCTCCGCGCAAGGCCCGGGCGAGAGGCCGGGAGGAGGAAGAGGATGCTACGGGAGCCCCGAGCATCACCACCGGCAGCCGGGGCTACGCGGGGCGCTGCTTTGCCATCCTTATCTCCGTCTGCTTTGATAGGGTGATAAAATGCTACCTCTGGGAAGCCTAGACCTGCTTGCCCCCAAGCTGGCGAGCCCACCCAGGTCCATAGCAATGAGCCAGACCGTAAAGCAGAGCCAGCGCCGTGGAAACCCTTCTTAGCGGCGAGTCCTGCTCCTGGGAGCCGGGCTCCGGCTCTCCTCTTCCCCAGCGATGGCCTAGCCGGGGCTCCCGGGGACGGGCTGATATGGGTGTCCCTTAGCGCCAGCGGGTCCTCTCCGGCGCTTCCTCGGGGCTGGCCCCTGCGCGCCCCCCGCCTCGGCCACGCGTGGGCTTGGCGCGCTGCCGCCGGAGGCTCCCGACCCTGCCCCGCGGCCCGGCATCCACGCCCGCTCCCCGCGGCAGCTGGCGAGGGGTGCGGGACCCGTTAGGCACTGACTTGTCATGTAAACAAGTCACTCCCTGGATAAAAATGTAATTAAAAAAAAAAATATATCAAAAGATATGGCCCAAAGAGCCATATCTTTTATATGGCTGCTCAGTCATGCTCTACCAAACAAGCAATTAATACATATATCCCTTAACTAGCAGGTAGTTATTCCTGTTATGAAGAGTGCTCAGTCAGAAAGCAAAAAGCAGTAGCATGCACCAGGAAGAGAGCAGCAATACAGACAGGATAGCATCACCCCCCAGACCCTATGTGTGAGGCATGGCAGGCTATTTCCCACCAGACTCTATCCTATCACTTATCAGAATACCACCAGTTTAAAACTGCCTTGATTGTTTTTGTGGTGGTTTAGGATTTTTTTTTTCCTTTGTATTTCTTTTTGCTATAACAAAGGGAAAATTTTTCAAGAAACTGTGATTTTTTCGCACTCTTAAGATGCCTTTCCATTGCTGACAGCATAGAGCAGGGCACCTATGAAAGCACCTGATGTGAGCAAATTTATTCTTTAATACAATATACCCTTATTTAAGAAGGATTTAATCCTTCCTGCAGTGGGTGATTGCAACATTAATAAAGGGTGCATGTAGAAGAAGGCAGCCAGTACCAGGAGCACAGGTGGATCAACTCCTTTGCCAGGGCATGAGGAGAAGCAGGAGGCTGATGATAATGAGACAAAGTAAAATTGTCTACATCTCTACAAAGCAGGCCAAAGGCAACCCAAGGAAAATAAGATGAAGAGATGTTTGCAGATCCAGGAAACTTCATGGTGATAAAATAAAACCATGGAGACATGAGCCTTTTCTTTTCTATGCATAATTTTGAAATAAGGATATTTATATGCTGTTTTTTTCAGGGATTCTCATTAAATTATGGAATAGTCCCTCAGTGTTTGAATGAGTATGAATTAGGTATCCAGCTAATGAGTAAAAAAAAAAAAAAAAAAACAAAAAAATGTATGCTTCCCACCCCTTTCTTGAGTTAGTATTCAATGCACATACTCATTTTTCACTGGCACAAATGTTTATGAAAGATGAATTTCAAAAAATACTGCCAAACCCCAAGAACATAACTGCATTTGCTAAATAAGGTAATTAATAACTATTGCTTGAGGCCTAATAAATCATAGCATTCATAATTATGGAGTTTCCAATGGGTGATAGCAAGGCAGCAAGCTACTTGTTATAGGGAAACCATACCCTGTAGTGATTCTACTCGTCAGAAAGCAAAGATGAAGGATGCCTCTCCTCTTCCCCAGCTGTTTCTGCAGAACATATTTGTCCCATCTTTCCATCTGTGAGTCTGTGTCTCTGGTCACTTCTCAAGACCCCACTTGTCAAATGAGTCCTGTCTCTGAAATATTTATACCTACTCCATCACCTATATTTCACAGCTCTGTTAAGCGGTAGACAGTCTCTGGGACAGCTGCTGTGTTCAAAGAGAGCAAATCATATAAAGCATGACATCAGGCAAGAAATGGTTGAAGAACCGTGTGAGGCTAAGGTCCTGTTGCACAAACATTAATTATCTCTGTGTCAGAGTTTTCATGCTATACTCAGGTGCAGTCTGTCATTTCATTCTTTCCTGGGTCGATGCAGCTATCTCTGGGCCCCAGTGATCTCTTCGGCTTGTGGCCTAACATTTCTGTTGCCTCTTTCCTGTTCATTTTCTTCTCAGCAACCCATCCAAGAATGTCTCCAGGATCTATGAAGTTTGATCTCTTCCTCCCCTCCCTCGTCCACACATATATGGAAGCTTTACTGCAACATTTCCCTCACTACACCTACTGAAAGGGAGTAGAAATACAAAGTAGGAATAGAAAAGAAACATAATGGAGCACCTTAAAGGAAATGGGCAAAGCCAGGGTGTCTCCAAATGCTGCAGGAGAGATGAGAGTTGGGAAAGGGGAAAGCTGGAGGATTCTGTTAGCACTGCAGCAGAGATGTTAGCAGAGAGATGGGAAAACAAGGGAATTCTAACTGTATCATAGGTCTGCATCAAGAAGCTGAGCACACGGGGTTGTTCCTGTGTGGAACAGGGCAAGTGTCTGATCGAGACAGCGAAATTAGCAGCAAAGGAGCCAAAGAGAACTGAGAAAGGCCTATGTGTGTGAGGAAGGGGAGCCCCTTCGAACCGCTACACACAAACCAGACACAACAGCATCAGGTACTCTGCAACACACAAACTCCTGGAAGACAAGAAGGTGGTCAAAGCTACAATGACAGGATGCAACTGAACTGTATGCTGTCTGTTTTCTTTCTGTTTAATTTGTCTTCCCAGGAAAACTGTAAAAAAAAAAATAATTAATAAATCCTACTTTGCCATTCTGAAGTGCTGGAATCAGAATCTCTGTGCAAAAAAAAAAAAATTCCCCTGGCCTAAAGCAGTGTTTCCCATCATTCATAACACCAGGCTGGTGCTTCTGCAGTCCTAGATTCTCCTGGGTATCTCCTGCTTTCAGTATGAAGCATGCCAAGATAGTGCTATAAATCCCAAGGGTTCTGCTTTGCTGTCCTCAGTTCTCCTTATCTCCACTCCAGGGAATAGGCCTATGCTGTGCTCACTTTCTTCCCAGATGCATTTTACACCAGTAGTGGTACCTCTGAGCCTCTTGTGTATTCTCTGCATTTTTGATTACCTCTTCTTATCATAGGTAGTGTTTGGTACTGAAAGGAGTAATGGAGAGGGAGTCCATCTCTATTTTTCACCTAAAGTATTCATCCTACCTGAGCTTTACCACCCTTCCTCCCTGCACTTCCCAGATGCTGTTAATCACAGGGCTATGCTGGGATTTCTGACAGCTGGTTGCTATTGTATTGGATTCTGCTATTCCTGTCTCCTGCCTTTACCCAACTGTACTTTGACAAACTTCTGTTTCCCCATTAAGGCTTATTTGAAAGCCATTGCAATCCCTTGCCCCTGTGATCTCAATGTGTGGCCACTCTTCTTTCCCTAGCTGAAGTGCTCACCCCATGCCCTTCCCGCTTCTCCCTTCCCTGCTTGTGCACTAAACCCACAGTCTTTTAACTCAACATTTTCTACCATTCTCTATGCTTCTTAGCCTATATATCTAGTTTGAGAGAGATCCTGCTGGTTTGTTGAAGGTTTTTTTTTTTGCTCTTATGCTTTAGGACAGATTTGGGCTGGTAATAGGGGCACAGACAAGTGCCTCAGCATCACTGGGAACATATTTTTCTTGCTTCACCTTTTCCTTGATCTTTTTTCTCTTCTGCCTGCTTCTCCTTCTACATTCATGCTTTCTTCTTCTTTCCCACCTTCCCTTTCATGTGTAAAAAGTGAGTTGAGAAAATGTCAAGCTGGTGCTGGTCAAAGGAACTTGTTCTTCCTTTCTTCCACTTCCTATTATTGCCTTGCTGCCCCCTCCTAGCCCATGTCTCCCAGACAGGGCTGGAGAGGGATACTTTTTCACAAAGAGCAGATACAAAGGGTTCGGGCATGATTCTCCCCTGTTCATGCCCTAAGCCACTACAGGCAAAAGGTGCATCAATTGCAGCTTTTGTCAGTGACAGGCAGCTGATCTAAAACATGTGATCTCTGCCCTGAGGTGGAGGTGGTGGTGCAGGTGACAGTAAAGGAGCTAATTCTGAAGTAGATGCCTTCAGACAGAGGGCTATGTTTGAACCCGTTGTCAGCACTCCCAGGAGAATGTGCTACTTGAATTTCCCTTCAGTGATTTTAAACACTGGATAGTTTATCAGCTCATACAAGTCTTAGATGGGACCTTCCTGTTCAGGCCTTGGTGGAGGCAGCCTTCGGCTGCAGACAGCACATATCTCCCTGACAAGACGTGGAAACCATCCTACAGAGTCACTTCTGTGGAGCACTCAGGAGAGGCTCACATGTCCTGACACCTCCAGTTGGTGAGAAAACACTCCAGTTGGTGTTCTCGCTTTGGTTGCTCAGTGGCCACACTTGTTTTTGGGAAGCTGATACTATCAGCATACAGTGACTTAAAATAACACCCAAGAAGTTCCTCAGTCCCTTTTTGTCCTTAGAGAGAGCCATTGTCACTTCAAGAAGCTGAGAGTATTTTTTTTTTTATATTAAAAGGTAGCTGCAGAGTAAACTATTTTTCTGCCAGAATCTCTCTTCCCTATCCATCCCAGACCACAAGAGCTGGCAGAGCTGGTTGTAGAAAGTGTGCCAGGCAGGCTGCAGAGAAGAACATCCCATTCAATGACTGAAAGAGCCCCACTGCTTCCTGG